>NC_143397.1:57680437-59002144 GCF_052110815.1 Crocodylus siamensis
GCCTGTAGAGAAAATAAACTGATTAAGGCAAGGTATAAAAGCTATATACAGAATAATAGCTAGTCTTTTATCTCAGAACGACGACTCAGCCAATTATGATGGGCTAATAATGTCTTATTGGGCGCGTCAGTTTTAACGTGATAAGTGTTTGGGTAGGTTCCTGCAGATTGTATTATTCCTTGGTATAGAAGCTGTTTCTTTTCGTTAGGCCCAGACGAGTTCCTCCAGCTGGAATCGAGGCTCCCATGGTTCTGGTGTTTCTTGCTTTCTGTCAGTCCATAACGACTTGTCTTCATTTAGTTGGATCAGAATTTGTGGTAGGCGGCTCGTCTAATTTGAATATGTGCCATTTCCTGTTAGACGGAGCTTTTCTTTGAGGATGCCTATGAAACGTTCAATGACACCATTTGAATGTGGGTGATATGGGATGTGAGTGTGCCAGACGATGTTATAGGTGTTGCAAAAAACTGCTAAGGCCTTTGACGTAAAGGGTGGTCCTCCGTCGGTGGTTGTTGGGGCAAATTATAGGCGGAGGGATGATTTGGCTGTTGAATCGAGGGCTGTGTCCATACTGGTTGAGTTGTAAAGGCTGCTGTGGGAAATGGAGAAGGTGACTGAGATACAACTCCGGTGGGTGAAAAGGACTGCGGTTCCGCGAGTAGAGCATGTCGTTTTAATACTTGACTGGCAGGGGAGTCTAGTTGGCGTTGTAAATGAAGAACAGTACTGCTAGGCTTGCCGACAGCAGTAATCATTACTAGGCGAGCTGCTTGTCCAAACCCGGCTCCATAAACTTGGTATGCTTCTTCTACTCCTTCTAGGGTAATTGGGACTTTACTGGGATCTGGTAGGTACTTATGTGGCCATTTGTCCATAGTGGCCCTGAAATCTGCGTTACCAACTGGGTTTTCTCTAGGATTCCATTGCAGGAAAGAGCAGCCTATCATGGCATAAATAAGTGACAAAGCTCTTGGTTGTTCAAGTAGAGTAGAGAGTCCGTCGTGGATTCTATAGGGACAGTTGAGAAGTGCCCCGACAGCTAGGGCAGCCAGCGATAACAATGGTAACCCTTCATCCTCTAGAATTTCGGTATTCACGCAGACTCCTCCACTCCACTGGGATTGTTGCATTAGATACCGCGCTTCTGTCTTGTCAAGTGTCTCCATAGCGTGTACAACTACGAGACGGCCTAACCAGATGGCGGGGGTTTCATCTGGGCCGATTCGTGTATCCAAATAGAGTTCTCGTAACTCGCTTCGGTCGCGCGTTCTGAAGACGATGGTTGTACGTTCTGTTTTCATGGGGTCACGAGACTTTCCCTTAGTTTTGTTATTTTCTGTATGCCGTTGGTTGCTTTCGCCCTCTTTTTGCTCCCCTTCGTCTCTAGAAAATAGAAGTGTGTCATCCTCCTCTCCATCTTTTTCTTCAGTAATAACTTTTCGAGTCCGGGTGGTAACAGGCAACACAGCTCTTCGAGTGGCAGCTGGTAAGGTAGCTTTTCGGGTGGTAACTGGTAAGACGGCTAATGGCGGAGTTGTCAGCGGCAATGGTGGATAAATTGGTGATATTAGCGTGGTAGTAGTAGCGGGAGGGTTAAGTTCTGTAGTAACGACAGTGGCTAGTGGTGCGGCGGCAGCTGGCGGCGCGACGACGGCAGCTGGCGGCTACGGCTGGCAGAGCGGTGACGGCGGCTGGCGGCGTGGCGACGGCTGGCAGAGCGGCGACGGCTGGCGGGACGGTGGCTGGCGGAGCGGCGGCGACGGCTGGCGGAGCGGCGACGGCGGCTGGCGGGATGGTGGCTGGCGGAGCGGCAACGGCGGCTGGCGGGATGGTGGCTGGCGGAGCGGCGGCGACGGCTGGCAGAGCGGCGGCGACGGCTGGCGGGATGACGGCTGGCGGAGCGGCGGTGACGGCTGGCAGAGCGGCGGCGACGGCTGGCGGGATGACGGCTGGCGGAGTGGCGACGGCTGGTGGAGCGGCGGCCGACGGCGGTACAATAGCAACGACTGGGGGGTAGAGGAGCTTCGCGGAGATGACAACTGGAGTGTTAGGCTCTGAATATGGAGGTGGTTGCTTACATTTGGTTAGTGTATATTCTGGAGCGGTTGGAGCAGTTGGGGGAAGACATGGAAGTAACTTCGCTTCCTTTAAGCACTCAGGGCTCTCTTCCGAGTTGGTCAGCATGTTTGATGCCTTTGCGGCTGCTAGTTCTGCGGCATTGCGGCATGCAGTGTGGAGCTGCGACTCTAAGTCTCCTATAGCTCCTACAGCATTTATGAAGTGTCGCAACAAAACTTCTGTCACTCTACTGGGAATTATTTCTGTTTTGTTAAAGAGTCTTTTCTTAGCTCCCCTCTCGGTTTCTAGTTCGCGGCGGCAGCGGACTAGACTATCATAGGCCTTCTCAGTTTCAGGTATTTGCTGGGGGTTAATTTGGCCGGGGGGGTGCTTTCCTATGACATTATGAAGGAGCCCTAGAATAGAGGCTTGTTCTTCACTGGCCGGTGACGCATCTCCCTTAGAAGGGAGAATACCTGCAAGGGCTCCGTTTCCCCCTGCGTTTGTTGGGGAAAATATGACTTTGGGGGCGGCCATTACACACCCCAGAGCAGCAGCAGCTAGTGAGCATGTCCAGATTCTACTTCCTGGTTCGTTCACCCAAATGCAACCAGAGATTTGAGTCTTAGGGTCGCTATTGCCTGCCGCATGATAGGCAAGATGATTCCAAAGATAATCAGAGCTTAGTTGGGGTGAACGGTGTCCCAGTCGCCAGGGACACATGCAGACTAGCATGGCCTGATCGTCTACTTGGGATCCTGTTCATGACGCCATGTGGCGAAATGCCGGGCTAGCGGCTCCGGCACCGCTTAGGGGAGCCGTGGGCTTTGTGGAGTTGTGCGAGCGCGCGGCTTCTGGGGCAGAATTGAGGTAGCTTTTAGCCGCCCTCGAGGTTCGCCGAGTTGGCACAAGTAGACGACTTAGAGTAAGTTGTTAGTGTCTCTTAATCTATAGGGTGTCCATTGGTTCACGAGGTTCCAGAGCCAGCCCTTGCGTTCTAACAGTGGAGCTAGTCCAAAGCTAGGTGCGGCTGCCGGCTCCTTAAGTCCCAGAACTGGTCAACGGCTCATGAATGGGAAATACAATGCAATACTGTAACACGGTGAATCGTTGTCAGTTGTCGGATTTCTGAGGCCTTTGTGTTCGCTGGGATACGCCCAGGCGGGGAGGCTGAGAACCGGTCTGCGGGGTGATCAGGCCCACAGAGTTTTCCAGTTGTCGTCTCTACTGCTTCTTGCTTTTTTTGCCTCTTTTATAGATGTTTGTTGGACTGCCTCTATGACACTAACTATCATATAAAGAGATAGGATAATTTTCTTTTACATAATTATTGCTAGGCAGACTTTCTACATAAGTTTCATTTCTGCAGAAATGACACTTCTAGATAAGAAATGAAATTTACAGAATGCACATGTGTAGCTTAATGCCAGTGGAGAAAAGTACAAAGCGTTCACTTTGATTAACAGTCGACTTCAAGGTTACATAAATGTGAGAGTGCCGCGCGGCAGTTATACAGAAAAGGAAAAATAATATAAAGTCTTTGCTAAAAACTATAAGATAGTTACACCCGGCACCACCTCAATGTCCTGGAGAACATCCGGCTGCAGGCTTGGGGAGAACAGGGTGGCCACACCACAAGAGGTGGCCAAGAGGTGACTAAAAAGACCCTGCCTCCCCACTCCAGCCGCCAATTAGGCTCATCAGCCAGAGTCATCAGGGTCTCCTACAAGAATACCATGGAGTTAGCCCCCTCCTGAAGGAAGGCGAGCACCCAGCATTTCTGGAGAGCTTTCCTGCAGCCATAGACATTGAGGGTCACATTCTTAAATGACCTCATGGTTGCAGGGATGGAGTAGACAGCTCAGCAGGGGCCTTGTGCATCTCAACCCCGGTGTGGGGTTTGCCAGCTCTCACAGTGTCCTTCCATATGTAAAGAGGGCATCTATGAAACTGTGGGCCCACCGATAGATCCAGGCATTGCAGCTTATGGGCCTCTTACCTTCACCCCCCAGCACCCTTGCAGTGTCAAAAAGCCCCAACTCAAATTTGTACTACTTCTATTTGAGCTGCTGCAAGTGCACGTGCCCAAAGTGGGCAACTACCTTTGTTCAGATTATTCACATTGCTTTTAGGCATAGTGCAGCATGGAGTGGGAAGTGCACCTGTACCCTTGGACAGAGGTTGCCCTAAATTTATATGTGTATATATATGTGTATAATTATAATTCACACATATATATTGCACACACAAATACATATATAAAACAACCTGGTTTTGTATAAATCCCCTTCAAGCTGAGCTACTAAAGCTAGAAATAGTCAGTGCATTTGTCTCTTGACCAGTTGTACACCTGTTTGTCCCAAAATAGAAATATTACAGGATTCATGTGTACAGACATTGCCCTTTTAATCAGGATTTAGCAAGCAGCTGAATGCACTCCCAATTTCTGACATTGTTTCAATGATGCAATCCCAGGAATGCAATGTCTTCAGATAAACTGTTAGAACTTCTTATCCCATGATCTTTTTTTAGGATTTTTCCTGGGATAATGGACATGGACATCTGAATGATTACATGCTCTTGTTTTGGGATAAAATGGTTTATCTCAGAACAAATGTGACATCCATTTGTAGCCTAATATCATCACTGGAGAAAAAGGATGTTGGGCAGTGGAGGGAAGCAATAGCCTCAGGCTCAGCCCAAAGTCCCCCTCTCTACTGGGACAGCAGCCATCTTACTGAGTCATGTTCCCTTTGACTTGCTTTTTTTCCTCCTGGCCTATGTATCTCCCACACACCTTCCTCTTGTAGCTATCCAGGGGGTCAGCTCCAGAAAGAACAATGGAGAAAGAACTGCATAAGGCTTATCTGTGGCTTGTTGGTTACAAAGCTATGCTGAGAAATGAGAGAAAAACTAGGTTCAATCCCTCTTTGGTGAAGGGGCAGGGGTCCTAGAATCCAGGTTCTCTGCTTCTCAGTGAGTTCCCCTAGCCACTCACTCTTGCAGGGAAAAGATGGGATGTTATGGTCTCTCTCCCATTCTGGCCACTGGCATAGTTGTCTGCATGTACAGACTCTGTGAGAATATAATTCCTTTGGGCATTTAAGTGTTAAAAATGTCCTCGTAAATGATCAGGGATCACTTGAACCTAGCTAACTGTTAAATTTAGTTCTGTGATTAATTGCTATTTACCTATCAAGATGAGGTTTAATGCAGAGTTTTCCCAAGTCTTGCAGCTCTTTTTGAGTTAAAGAATTGTCATCTATAATTTTTAAAAATCCTGAAGATGTTTCAGCACTAGCAGAGGAGACCTCTACTCATACTGACATCCTCAATGACAAAGCAGTTTTTTGTTCCTACACATCATAGATTGGTGCTTAATGAGCTGGTTGTCCTGTTCTTTAGTATGATATATGGCTTTCTTTAGGACGCTTGATTTGCAAGCATTCAGGATAATTTGCTTCCAAATTATCAGTGACTTGGAAGCTATTTTTGACATACAGTGCCGCTTCTCATTCCCTTTTGGCTACTCAATACATCTTAAGTAGGTTAGAACCATTGATTTTAGAATTTCAATCACACGAATCTTCCCACTGGGTTTCGGTACTACATTGAAATCCAAGAGACTTGCCCACACATTCTGCATAGGCAATTTTGAAAATATCATTAGGTGCCTATGCATATCTTTATACACTTAATGCTTTTGAAAATGTAGGACTATATGCCAAAGTCTTTTTTGAAACTGAGACCTATAACTCATTTTGATGCTTTTGGAAATGTTATCCACCTGGGTGAATGAATCTGCTACTACATTTAGTGTTGTAACTGTCACTAGAATGAGGGAACAGCATGTTCCAGTCCCTAGATTATGGTAATGTGCTAAACTATATTGATCTTTTCAGTATTCTGAACCTGCTTTGGCTGCCATCCCAAAATCCAGCAAAGAGGGGTGGCTTGGTGGATAAAACACAGCATGTTAGAAAGGTCACTTTAATTCACAAAACACTAGATGTTAAAATATTAACCTCTTCATTTAAGTGACAACCAGTGTGAAGAGATCTCAAGATAGCACAAATTATTCCTTCTTTTTTTAGAAAGAGAACAGTGTATCAAAATGGAAAACTGCCAAACTAATGAGCATGCATTATGAACGCAATGGATAATTTGGGGGGTTGCAAGAATATGAAATCTATTTAGTGACATCATCAGCTATAACCCTTTAAACAGTGCAGGCTCATCTTCAGTGAACCACAGATACTGAGGTTAATATAAAGCTTTTTCTGTAAGAGGGTTGACCCTCTTGCCTTGCAGAAGAGTTTCTGTACTGAACCCTCCTTCCTCCTTCTCTAACAAGGATCTGTTCTCTTCCCCAAGTTTTTGAAACACAGTAAGAAAGTTCTAAGCCACTCCTTGCTGATGAACATTTCTGTAACCCTTCAAAACCTTCCCCCAGCTATTTTTGGTCCAGTCTCTAGCCAACAAGCAGTCACAGAAGAAAGGTCAAGACCTGAGAGCTAAGGATATGGAATGACTTTCACAAACACTAAATAAACTGCAAAGTAATTTAAAATATGTATTTCTATATGCTTGCCTGTGATCTGTTTAATATATAAGAAAAATGTTTGCCAGTCAAGATAAAGAAAACTCCACTCCAGTGTTATAACAATGGGGTGTAAAATAAAGAAGCCATATACTGTAAAAAGTAATCAACAGTGGGTGCATCTACATGTGCAATTAATGCAAAGCAATAAACTCCAGTACAGTTCTCACTTGAGTTTATTGCTCCTGGGTACCATCTTAACACTTGCACCTGGGAATGCAACATGTTGAGCTAGGTTGGAGCAGTCCTGGTTGACAGGAGCTAGCTCCCTGCTGCCAGGGCAGGGGGACATAGTCCTCATCTGGGTTCCTCTGGCAGAGACTGCCTGGCAGCAGGCAGCTCCTGGGGGCAGGAAGCTATCTTCTGCCCCCTCATGGATGGCTGACTGGGAGCAGATTTGTCTCTTGGCACATTGTCCCCATTACTAATGCCAAGTCAATTTACTATTTGCATTTACAGGTAGCAAAATAACTTGGGATTAGGGAGATTTACTGTGAAGTAAGCATGTTCACGTGTAGACCCATGTGCTTACTTCACAGTAAGCTATGCTAATTTGCCATTAAGCATCTCGTTTAGATGCACCCACTGAATTGTCTTCAATGGCTCAATGTCTAGGGATAGAGATGATCCTACCTCAGGCAGGGGGTTGGACTAGATGACTTTTGGAGGTCCCCTCCAGCCCTACTTCTCTATGAACATTCAATGGTGTACTGGGTTGTATTAATAGAAGTGTCATTTGCAAATTATGGGAAATGATCTTAGTTCTGTATTCAGCGGTGGCAAGGCCTGTGTCCAGTTTGGGGCCCCACATTTCAAGAAGCATGTAGACAGTTTGAAAAGAGTCCAGTGCAGATCAACAAAAATTATTAGGGGCCTGGGAAACAAGACTTACGAGGAAAGGTTGAAAGTACTAGCATTATTTAGCCTGGAGAAGACTCAGGTGGGATTTGACAACAGTTTTCAAATACCTGAAGGGCAATTACAGAGAGAATGGAGATGGGCTGCTCTCTGTGGCCATAGAAGACAGAACTAGGAGCAAGGGCCTCAAGCTCCAGCAAGATAAATTTCTCGTGAAGATTAGGAGGAACTTTCTGACCATGAGGGTGATCAAGCAAGCACTGGAAGAGGTTACCTAGAGAAACTGTGGAATCTCCATCCTTGGAAGTTTTCAAGAGCACGTGAGACACTAGAGAGACACCTGACTGGAATGGTTTAGCCAGGAAAAGTCCTATCTTGAGCAGGGGGCTGGACTAGATGACCTTGTGAGATGACTTTCCTATGATCCTATAATCTATCTGATACTCATTAATCTCTGCACTTTACTGGTGGTAGCAACCTTCCTGAACTATCTTATTATTCCATTATCAGGTTCTTAATCATCTCTCCTTTCTTTTGGCTACCTGGTAATGTCTTTTATATCTTGTTTTTATTTACATATGGAGTTTTATACAAGCTTGTGTATGATCTACTGTTTAGGTCTGCTGTCATGTCATCATGGCAGCTCTGCTGCATCTATTTCACTCCCAAAGGCCTGAGGAAGGGTACTGTTGTACCCAAAAGTTCATCTGTGTCTACCCCAACCATGTAGCTCATCCAATAGAAGATGTGACCCTTCAGAATTCTTGCCTATCGCATATTTCCTAGTCCGTCACAAAAAAGATAACTATAACACTTTGAAATAAAATAATTTAATTTTATTCAAATTATTGTTCTGATGTTTTGAGTATTTTCATGGAAATTCTCTTTTCTGTATTGTGAAATGACTTGGGCTGATGAATGTTTAAAAGCTATGTTGCTAGACTTTGCAAATTAGAGGCTCTATTTTTGTATGTTTTATTTCAGTGTAAAAAGGCCTAAAAGGTACTGCAAAATACCCGTGACAAAATGCAAGAATGACAAATCATGAACCAGTCCCACCCACTGCTGAACAAAGCTAGTGCCTAATAAATAACAAAACATACCCACTAAAACTCTAAGGTCAGCCCAGCCCAGTCAAATAAATGGGTCTTTGGTATGCCCTAAAAACCCATAATTTTGGGCTACTTCAGACCAGGAGGTATCTAAAAACAGTAGGGAATTTAATAAGATTCTCTCTCAGCAACTTACAGATGATAGATGAACATTCTCAATCAAAAAGTTTCACATAATCTTTTCCACAGTCTCTGATTGCCTCCTTTAACTTGGTTTCATGAGCTTTGCATTATCCACTCTAAACTTTAATTTTGCTCTCATTCATGCAGCAATCTTCTTCTGTTTTGTTATACTTAGATGTCTGAGGCCATTGGCTGAAATGTAGGAATAGCTTTGGAAGCAAAGGCAGATGCATCCAAAGTACACTATGAAAAAATCTCCCCCTCTCTTCCCATCCCTTAGGTCATTCCCGAGGTACCCAGCCCGGCCAGCAGAGCTTGACTGTTTATGTTCCTTCAGTCCTACCTGAGGTTATCCTGAGAGGCTTCAGGCTGAAAGAGGCACCCAGAAATAGTACCAGTGGGCACAGAACCCCCAAGGCTTGCAGGGTCTGTGTGCCCTAACAGAGACCAGTGCCCAGGTGGTGGTAGTGTTACCCCAGGCTTACAGGTGTTTTCCAGGAAGCGGGACAGCTGTAGGCAGTAGGCACCCCATGGGAGAGTCCCAAAGTGAGGTTTTTGGTTTTGGCACAGTGACACAGATGGCTCTGCATGGTAGCACCCCATACTGTGCCGCCACACGCACCTCTTTCTAAGACTGTGCCCACCTCACTGAGTCTCAGAGTTGGGCTCTTTTCCCAGAAGTTTTTCCCTCATGGCTGTCCTGTTGGTCATCTTCAATGGGGAAGCTGCTACATTTGTATTACTACAGAATCACATGGCCATAACTGTTAGATCATAACAGCTTGTATCTGTATTATTGTATAGTAATGTAATTGTTATGTTTGTCTCTTCCCTTAGTGTGATCATACTTCTTCTAGTACCCAAGCTAGCTAGTTTAAACTCATTCAGGTGTCTCTATGTGACATATATCCTTAAAGAGATTCTTCATCACATGTCCTGAGTGGGATGAAATGGAAATACAAAGCTGAGGTCATCACTGTATTGTAAACATTTCTATTGGTATTGTCTCACTAACTTTTCTAATTACTGTACACTTAATGTGATATGCTGCAATCTCAGGAGACAGCCTTGAGGGTAAATAGCAACAATGAATTTAATGATTATTCAATCACATTTTTAATTAAAAAAAAATCTCCTATGCAGGGCCACCAGGTCTCCAAGTAATTGAGAACTTTAAAGAATGTTGTGTGTTTAAAACACAGAGTCAAGCATAGTTTGAGCTGATTCTCCTTTGGTTGTTCATTATACACTCTTTTATTATAGTAAAAGGATTATTGAGTTTAACTAATTACATTGGAAGAAAAGCCAGGCCCACGCAGTCAGTGGTGATAAAGAATTCCTTTGCTTGTCAGGCTCTAGAAGCATCATCCATATTTTCCAGTGGGATTTAACTGTGGAGTGTATAATCAACCCCCTTCATTCTGCACAGAAGCAGAAGAAAACCAGTATCAAAACAAATGTATAAATGGAGAAAAAGAGGTGCTAGTTTGTGGTATGTTTCATCAGCATGTTCCCCAGTGTTGCCAACCCAAGATTTTTTTTGACTGATAAACTGCAAACTTTTTACTGGGCACACTGACACGAGACACTCCATTGATGTATTAATGAGCTATGACAACATAGCATCAGCGGGCACAAACTGTGATGCTGATGCTAGCTCATTGCTGCTGTGCAGTGGGGTCAGAAACAATGCATGTGCTGCCAGGACTGCACAGTAACAGCGGTGTGAGGTAGTAGAGGACCAGCTGGAGCCAGCAGGCAGAGCAGCGAGCCAAGAGACTCCCCAGGTACTGTTCTTTCAAGACCAGAAGCAGCGGTGGAGCAATGTTTACCTCACCCGTACTCCCTCCAGATTGGAGGAGGCACCCTGGCACCAGCATTTAAAACCCTGACTGCAGATGCTTAGGAAGGGGAGAGAAACTGATAGCTGGAAGGCACAGGGAGACAGGATCAGAAGCAGCTGATCTGGGCAGATCAGTTGGCTCAGAGAAGGCAGCAGGCCAGGAGGAGACAGAAGACCCGGCAGATACAGCCTTAAAGGGAAAGCTGCTGGCCAGTGAGGAAGCTCCCAGTGAGAAGGACAGCCAGAGCAGGGCTGATACACAAGCCAGCCTGATCCTGCAGCTCAAGAGCTGCACAAGGAGTAAGATTCTCTGACTCCATAGCCCGAGAAGAAATTTGGAGAGAGGAAAGATGACAGATACACATGCTATCTACACCTCTGAGTGAGTGAAGTGGCTATTTTTTTTTCTTTTTCTTCTTTATGTGGAATGCCTCAACAGTTTGAACAGGGGAGTCGATGAAGCCTTGAAGAGCCTGTCAGGGCATGTGTATCCTGAAAGTATTGAGGGGCTGCATTTTGGGGATGCTGTAGGCTCTAGTATTTGCACGGTGGGAAGTCCCAGCTGGCTTTTGGAATGTGTGTATTTTTTTTTTCTTCGAGGAATTTATGAGGCTTTAAAAGCCACTCAGGGAGCCTGCGTACTACAGGACCTGGGGCAAGTCAGAATTGCTTGGGCATCATTTTCTTTTCTTTTTTTTTTTTTTTGGATCAAAAATAACCAGACAGCTACCCTAGTTGGTTAGGGATTAGCTCCAGAGAATGATAGACTTGAACTCCAGCCAGGAGTAGTACATTAAGGCAACTGATGCCATAAAGAGATGATAAGGCAACCCCAGTCAGGTGACCATCCAGTCTTCTCTTGAAGACCTCTAGGGTAAATGATTGCACCACCTCTGGGGGAGCTTGTTCCATAGTCTGGACACCCTAGTTGTGAAGAATTTTTTTCCTAATATTCAGCCTGAAACTATCTTCCAGGAGTTCCAGGAGTTTGTAGCCATTGTTTCTGGTTTTCCCCCAGGGCACCCTGGTGAATAGTTCTTCATTGAACCCCTGATGTATGCCTCAGATATAGTGGTACGCCACAATAAAGTCCCCTCTCAGTCTTCTTTTCTTTAGGCTGAAGAGTCCAAGATCCCTCAGTCTGTCCTTGTATGGCTTGCCATGCAAATCTCCGATCATACAGGTGACCCTTCTCTGGACCTTCTCAAGCTTTTGCACATCCTTGTTGAAGTACGGTGCCCAGAACTCGATGCAATACTCCAGTTGCAGCCACACCAATGTTGAGCAAAGCAGGAGAATCACTTCTTTGGTTTTACTGGAGATGCATCAATTGATGCATGCCAGAGTTTTATTGCCCCTAGTAGTTACTGAGTCACATTGCCAGCTCATATTAATGCTGGGGTCTATTGTTACCCCCAGATCCCTTTCATTTGTATTGCTGGTTGGGTTAGCGTTGCTCAGCCTGGAGGTGTGCTGGGGGTTCTTCCTTCCCAGATGCAGCACTTTGCATTTCACCACGTTGAACCTCATCTGGTTCTGTTCTGCCCAACATGCCAGCCTGGCTAGGTCTGCTTGTATCTGCAGCCTATCTGCAGGTGTGTATGTGCAACGTATCTTTGTGTCATCCACAAACTTGGCCAATGTGCCCAAGGGGGTTTCACCCCCTCATCCAGGTCATTGATGAAGGTGTTGAACAGCACTGGGCCAAGTACCAACCCCTGAAGTATGTCACTGCTCACATCTTGCCAGAATGACAACAATCCATTCATTTGGACTCTCTGCATCCTATCCCACAACCAGTTTTGCACCCACTTGATAGGCCCGCAGTTGAGCCTGACATCTCAAAGTCAACAGCTTATGGTATGGAATGGGTAGGGGGTGCAGGGTAAGGAGGAGCCCCTTGAAGATCAGGTCAGGAATCTTGGAGCTGACCCCACCTGCACACTCTTCCTCCTGGATTAATTATTATATCATCTAGTTATGGCAGGTGAAAATGTACAGGTTTAGTAAGACCTCAGATACAAATGTCCCAGGATCATTATTGACTATCAAACCAATAGGGTGTGTTAGAAGTACTAACACCAAACTATATTGGGTAAAATACAGATGCCCTAACAGGCAGTTACTGTGCAGTCATTTAGTAACAACTGTGCAGTTGGGCGCACATGTAGACACACCCACTGACAACCAAATTTTTTCACTGGCATGTTTTTACTGACATATATGATTTATATAACGTAAATGTAACCCTTCTGCCAGATCTAGTTCAAATGTAGGGGTTTAACATCAACGATGATTAAAAAAAGGCTGGCTGTCAGTAGAAGGTTTGCAGTTTGTCAATAAAAAAATTATTGGGTTGGCAACTCTGCTTGCCTACAGCAACTTTTTTCCACTGTGCTGCCTCCACCCCAGAGGTCCCCTAGTCAACCTGCATCCTAATGCCCCTGCCTGAACCTTACATCATGCTTCTCCCCCAACCCCACCTCCCGACCTTTATCTCCAATGGCCCCACTCTCCCTGTCCCAGCATGGACCCCGACTTGCTCCCTCTTCCCTCTCTCCCAGTCCTGCGGCTTTGTCCTGGATGTAGCACCTCCCTCCCTGTATTGCCTAGGGCCACGTGGCCCTGCCTACCTTTGAGGTAAGTACTGAGCAGTTTTAGAGGCAGACAACAGCTGGCACACACAGCAGCAGCAGAAAGAGCTAGGGCAGGAAGGGCAAAGGGGCTATAGAAGCTTCTGTGGGCCAGAAAGCATGTTGCTGAACAGTGCTCCTGCTTAGACACCAGGTGGTGCTGCTCTGCTCTCTCTCTCCAGCACTGACACTTGACTCTAGCTTCACTCCAAAGATGGATCTTAAAACAGGCTCAGTGTTTCTTAGTTTTTATGGAAGGCTCATTTTTAAGGACTTCACAGATAGGCATTTTAGCCTGTTTTTTTTTTATGGATAGTCCGTTAATTTATTGACAGTCAGCGACCTTGATATTCCCTCTTTCACACATTTTCCTCTACTTCCCTTATTCTAAATGATGAATTTAGTGTCTTACCTTGTTGCGCCAGCTAAAAATATTTTTCTTTTGAAATTGAAGCATATTGCTCCAAATATGCAATATTCCTATGGTGATAGTAAGATTTCTTATTGAGCTTTAAAATATTAATAGTCATCATTTTAATTATATAGTTAAAACATATCTATGTAATACAATATGCAGTACATTGACCATATTCCCTGTTTCTTAAATCACAAATTACTAGACTCCCTCTTTTCTTTCAAATTAAATTCAACCTGCTGCTTTACTATTTCAACTCTAATCTATTTATCTGCCATCATCTACCTCCACTTTGCTGCAACATCACTTCCTTTTATTGTCTTTGAACACTCTTATTTTCATACCTTCCTTCATAAAGTCAAGTGTTCAGTTGCTATGGTGATGAAGGACAAGATCAATGGATATTCCTTACAGCCAAAACAGCTACTTTGTGCAAAAAAAGATCCTTTTCTCTTCTAAATAGACAGAAAAATAATTTCCTAAAATCCACTTCATCATGCATTCCAGTTAAGATGGTCAACCATCATGCCACTTCTGCATTGTGTCATCAGTGCCTTCAGGAGAGGGAATATTTTATTTTTAAATACGATGTGCTTTTAACTTGCTATATAAGTATTGCTGCTGCTATTGTTTATCTGGATTCTGATGATACCTGAGGACTCATCTGAGATCACAATTCTTTTGCTTGGTACTGAAAAGAAGCATAGTCTGTCCTTGCCTTGAAGAGGTAACAATCTAGTGTCCCCATCCTACAGATCTGTAGAACTAATCAGTAGTAAAGTTAAACATCTGGGTTGCTTGCAGACATAAAAAAAAACCCAAACAAGTGGTGCTTTTAATTCCACATGCTCTTGTACTGAGCCCAGCACATACCCAGAAGAGGCAGAGCATCAGTTGGATGCAGCTTGCCTGACATCAGTATAGATCAGGTGGTTTAGTGGGGTGTTTTTGGGGCTTTTATGTAATAACTAATTGAATCAGCTTTAGCTAAAAGCACCAAAAAGCCCTTCTGAGGCACCCAATCTATACAGGTGCTGTGGAGCCAAGTTGAACTAATGTGCTGCTGCTTATGGTAACACACTTTTTTTAAAGCTCTGCAAGCAGTCCATTATATTTGCGGGATTGGTGTCTGACTAGACTGGCAATAGACAGCAGAAAGGAAATATTACTTCTCATATTTTGTAGCAGAAGAGATGACACACAAAGAAGATTATGTGGCATGTCCAATTCGCACAAGGCATTTGTGGCAGACTCAAATAATATTTATTTCAGTAAGTAATCCATAGATTTCATAGACATTAGGGCTGGAAGGGACCTCAGAAGATCATTGAGTCCAGCTCCCTGCCCGAAGGGCAGGAAGTCAGCTGGGGTCATAGGATCCCAGCAAGATAAGCATCCAATTTACTCTTGAAGGTGTTCAATGTAGGTATTTGAATCACCTCCGATGGCAGGCTATTCCAGACCTTGGGGGCTCGGACAGTAAATAAATTCTTCCTTACGTCCAGCCTGAAATGGTCTTGAAATAGTTTACAACCATTCGACCTCATCATCCTTTGGGGTGCTCTGGTGAACAAGCATTCCCCCAGAAACTGGTGGTCACCCCGATAAAGTTATAGGTGGCCATCAGGTCACCCCTGAGCCTGTGCTTTTCCAGGCTAAAGAGCCCCATGGCTCTCAGCCTGTCCTCGTAAGGTCTGTTTTCCTGACCTCTCAACATGTGTGTGGCTCTTCTCTGGACTCTCTCAAGCTTCTCCACATCCTTTTTGAATTGTGGAGCCCAAAACTGGATGCAGTTCTCCAGCTGTGGCCTCATCAAGGCCAAGTACAAGGGGAGAATGATGTCCCGGGATTTGCTGGAGAAGCATCTAAGGATGCAAGCCAGTGTTTTGCTCACTTTACTAGTCACAGCATCGCATTGCAGGCTCATCTTGTGGTCAATGATGACCCCCAAGTCTCTTTCTTCTGTAGTGC
The DNA here is from genome assembly GCF_052110815.1 of Crocodylus siamensis. Classification (NCBI taxonomy): domain Eukaryota; kingdom Metazoa; phylum Chordata; order Crocodylia; family Crocodylidae; genus Crocodylus; species Crocodylus siamensis. The sequence goes on from NC_143397.1 coordinate 57,696,051, forward strand.
TAGCCAGCGTAGCACTGCCGTGCCTATAAGGATGCTGCAGGTTTTTCTTCCCAAGATGGAGAACCTTGCATTTTTCGGTCTTCACCATCAGGTTCTCACCCGCCCATTTGCTGAGCCTGTCCAGGTCAGCCTGGATCACCCGCCTGTCTTCTGGTGTGGATGCTTTGCCCCAAAGTTTGGTGTCTTTGGCGAACTTGGCCAGTCCGCTTCTGACTCCAATGTCCACATCATTAATGAAGATGTTAAACAGTATGGGTCCCAAGGACAGAGCCCTGGGGGACCCCACTGGTCACAGGGCACCACGATGAGTGACTTCCATCAGTTGCTACCCTCTGGGTCCAACCACAGAGCCAGTTTCCCAGCCAGCGGATCGTGGCGGACCCAAGGCCACAATTGGCCAGTTTCGCCAAGAGGTGATAATGGGATACCAGCTCAAAGGCTTTTTTGAAGTCCAGATATATGACATCAATCTCTTCTCCCTTGTCCAGGAGACAAGTCACCTGGTCGTAGAAATTAATGAGATTGGTCAAGCAAGACCTACCCACAAAAAACCCACACTGGCTATCCCTCAGGATGCTGGCATTGGCCAGCCCATTAAGTATGGCCTCTTTAATAAACTTTTCTAAGATCTTCCCCAGGATAGAAGTCAGGCTGATGGGCCTATAGTTTGCCAGACCCATGTTCCTTCCTTTCTTGAAACTGGCACCACATTGGCCTTCTTCCAGTCTTTGGGCACTGCAGCAGAGCGCCAGGAATTTTCAAAGGTCCGTGCCAGAGTCTGGGCTATGATGCTCGCCAACTCCTTGAGTACCCTGGGGTGCAGGTTGTCAGGGCCAGCTGACTTGAAGGTATCCAGCCTCTCAAGGTGTTCCTTCATGAGGTCAGCATTGATGGGGGGCAGGGGATCTCCTTCACCCGGACTATCCAACTGCATATTCTGTATATTTACCAATACAAAGAATAATGATTAATAAAAATGGGAATTATTTATTATGAAAAGAAAATATGTATTATTTCTTTTAAATTTATAATGGAAATACAACAAAGAGACTTGTGAACTTACAAAAGTTTGTTTAAAATGTATAATCACAACTACAATGTAAAACTCGGCATTTTGCAAGCAATTTCACAATTTAGACTGGAGTTTGCCTAGGTAGGTATACAAGGATGGATGCCTGGAGTGTGTGATGGATGGTAGGACCAGGAGTCAAAATGAGAAGACAGTTGCAAGACTGCTTCAGGGATGGACTCGAGAGGAAGTGCTGGAGGGAATCAAGCTAGGAAAAAGGTGGAAAAGTCTTTCCCCACAAAAGTATCCACCCCTGAGTGTATAAAAGATTCCTGAGTCCGACCTTTCCTCTGCTGCTAACAAGTATCTCTGAAATCCACTGACCAGTGTGTTTCACTGCTGTCCTAAGTTGTTACATGGAAAACATGATCACATGCTATGGCTATTAGCTCCTCTCTTAGCTCAAGTAGCAGAGATCTGTGTTGTTGGGTATAATGGCTTCAGATGAACCGAGTGTCAATAATATGCCATATAATAGAATTCACTGAGCACGTCTGCATGTTCATTAATGCACTATAACAGGGGTAGGTAACGGTTTTTGGCCAGAGTGCCGAAAAAACCACAGTGTCTATCTTGAAGGTGCCAGAGTGCCGACATCGGAGCCCGAAGCAGCTGTTTGCAGCCTCCCAGCTGCAGCTGGCCCATGGAGCCCGATCTGCTTGCAGCAGGCCTTGCAGCCTCCCAGCTGCCTTCTGGGAGAAGCCTGGGCTCCGTGGCTGTCAGCAGCTGCTTACAGCCTGGGCTGGCGGTGGTGTGCTGAGCAAAATGGCCTTGCATGCCATGCTTGTCACGCGTGCCAGGGGTTGCTGACCCCCGCATTATAATTACAGTGCATTCAGTTTAGTATCTGTAATTACAGGTACTAACTTAATGCACCATAATTGGAGTTTCTGCACATTAATGTCAGTGCATGCTTTTTATGACACTAATGTGCAGTAGACTAAATCTACTGCACATTAGCACAAGTTTTGCCTGCTGTGCTAATATGCAGTAGAATTAGTCTATTGTGCCTTTGCCGTCTTGGGTAGAAGTGCCCACTAGATTTTTTCAGCTTATGTTACCTTATAGGATCCTTTCCAGCTCAACATTCAGCTATTATTTCCCCTGCTAGTTTTCCCTGTTAGATTTCAAACCATCTGGTTCAATAGGTTTGCTGTACTCTCTTCCTAGTCTTTCTCAAATAAAATTAATCCCCTTTTGGAATATGTGGGATTAGATTCAGAAGGAAGACATAGCTACCTGGTTGACGGTTTAGTAACAGATCATATTTGCAAACAATAACTCTTTACTATTAAACTAAAATAAATCAACTGGCAACCAGTTTGAAAGCAAGGAAAAATAGAATTTTTTGGAGCTGTAAATCAGGAGGACCATGCTTTCTCTATCTTTGGCTTGGCTACAGAGTTTTTCTATGACTTTGAGGCAATATTTTTAGCAGCATTTGGCATAGATTTATCCATCGTTAATTGGAGTTAATGATAACCTATCTGGATGCTGTGAGGATAATTTTATTAATGTCCTCAAAGTGCTTTGAAATCCATAAATGATAAATGCTTCTAGGAGCACAAAGTATTATTACTAAAATCAGCTAATTAGTTGACAAGTATACAATCTTGTCATCTGTCATCTTTCCAGCATTGCTACTGAAAAACTGGAAATGAATTCTGCAATATTGAATAAAGATTATTTTGATTAAAGTCTTTTATTTAATTGGGCATTTAAAACTTTACTTTTCCCTTGAGGTCCTTAAGCATTTTTATATTCTTAGTAAAAAGAACTGCTGACATTGAAATTGTAAGAAAATGTTGCTATTCCATTCTAATCCAATATATGAATGGAAGTATACATTTGATATCTTATTTCACATCTTTTTTCAGATCTGTTAAGTTTGGGAAGTCTCCTGTTTAAATATATAAAGAAATATTGGTCCAATTTTGTAGTGAAGTATTGACAAAAGAAATAAAATCCTAGCCATCAAATTAATATAGATTTTTCCAGTTTTACCACCGAAAGAGCATCTTTCTAAATCTACAGTTTGTCCTCACATTCCTCTGAATCAAGTCCTCCATCCTTCCCTTATAGATCAATCAATTTCTTCAGATTTTTCTCTTGTGTCTCTCACCAGTAGTTTGACAATGGGTAGAAAAGTAGAGCACAAACCCCAGGAACTGCCTAAGTGCAGAATACTGCAATGGACGTCACCCTCCCACTCTTTGACCCCCCTTTCTGCCTCTGAACCCTGTATCTTTCCTGCAGCTGCTCTGGCTGCAGTAATGGGGAGGGCAAAGGCACATGGTGCAAAAGCAGTAGCCGGTGGTTTGTTGCTTGTGGGGGAGATACCTGGTTTTTGCTGTTGAAAGCTGGTGGGTTTTTTGGATACTCAACATGCATTTTGATCCTGCACCATCGCTGCTGCTCTGCCCTGCCTGCTGTTGGAGCTGGAGCCACTGATGGAAAAGTGCAGCAGATGTAGTATTGTCCAAGACGCAATACTGGCCAGTTACACTCTGTGTCTCACTACAGTGCTCAGGTCTTTCACAAAAAAGTGTAAAAACAGGAAAATGGACCAATATTTGTCCTTGTTTGGTAATTTGGGCTAGTGTGCAGAATTGTTTTTTCTTTTCCTTTCACCGCCCTATAAAAAACTGGTATGGTCAAGAGAGGACTGGCCAGAAAACTTGATGAAGAGTGAATATTGCAAGAAGGCATGTATTTGCTTTAAAAATATTACTGTTATACTTCTTGTTGTTATTGGAGTAAAGTAACAATAATCAAATAATCAAATACTAGTTAGTTATAATAATAATTTAATTAAAATAAAATAACATCCATAACAGCAATGATAAAAATAATCTATTTTTCTTGTAAGTTAATTTCTATTAGACTTCAGTTTTATAAAAATAACATTTTGGGGGCTAAACAGTCAGTAGTAAAAAGTAATCAGGACCTAAGTAAATACTCATATTACTTTCTTAAAGCCCTTTAAAACAAAAGGTAAGGTTGTACTGCTTGAAATTATTAGCATTTTAAATAAAAAGTAATTTTATAATATCCATATCCATGATAGTTCTGTGGCAATAGAAGTGAGTGGATAAAACAACATTTATAATGCAAATCAGGCTAAATTATATCAATAAAGGATGTTATAATACATTTTTGGCTTATTTCCACTTAGGATTTATTTAAAAGCTAAACATATAAGAATTTATAAGGTAATTATGGTGAAAAAAGAGCAATGTCAATTAATTACTGAAAACAAAATTAAATCTAGTTAGATTGCATGAATATTAATAGTTATTAGACATAATGAACCAATACTCCCTGCAGTTTGCATTTGGTGGTTGCTGGCATTCATCTGTTCCATCTGCATGTTTTTCCCATGTTGACTGGATTCTTGCAAAGACAACATATGGATATAACCTTGGAAGAACAGAATTACAGATGTCAAAATCCTACCAGATGTTATAAATAGTGTAAATACAGATAAAAGTAGAGCTATGCAAGTCTGTGCCAATTTTGCTGAATTAACAATGTTATTTTTGTAAGGCTACCAAACAGAGGAAGACTTATAATTTTGAACAGCATATTCAACAACACGAAGGTGGGCTTCAAGTGAAAGGAATAGAATGTGGGAGTTTAAAATAGCGTTAGTAAGTACATTAAAGAAAGTTCTACACAGTCCCCAGCTAAATCACCTTCAGTTGGGACCAAAAATATAAGAGGATTACATCTCCTGGGAGGGTTTAATAACAGAAGTATTCTATTTTACTGGCAAGTTGAATGATTCACATAGTTGCAGCTGAATCACTCTTGAACAACAAAAAGGAAAAACCCCACAATGCACCCCTGGTTGTCCTAATTATGATGAGACTTCATTTGCTATGTTTCTCAGCAGGAATTCAACTTTTACAAATAATCTCTTTAGATTCTAATGTTTCAAATACAGTTCAAGCATCTAATAATTAAAAGATTTTTGCATTTGAGGGCTGTTTGGCAACTAATCAGTGACTAATATAAAATGGTTTGGTTTCTATTAGATAACTATATGCATGACAAGGCCTCAAACAAAAAGACAATAGCTGGCAGTCTAGCTGACCATTTTAGCAGAGAGGGAAAGGATTAAATAGTCACAGGCTATATTGCCCTGTCACCCATTTCATAGGGTGATCTCGCTCAATATTTAGAACAGAATGTGGAATAATTTTGTGGCTTATTTGAACCTAACTGTGGTAGCTTGGGACAAGCAACAGCTAAGTCAGGGAGATCAGAGGCAAAACAGCACCTGGGCCAAAGGCTAGGGGCAGACATTCAAAAAGCCAGAGTCTGAATTTGTTCAATTTTTGCAGGTTAGTTTAACCTGGCTAGGTTAAATCATTTCGTAAATGTACTGACATCCCAGACATGCAGTGGATCAGACTACAAGCTGGGGTGTGCTAGAGCAGCCCTCCCTTCCCTTTTCAGTACTGAGCTGAGGGTGGGGGTGGGGGGCGGCATGGTCAGGCTCTGGTAGGACACTCTGATTAGCCCAGCAGGGAATTGATAACAGTGTTTATTACCTCCTAACTCAGTGTTTATCACCCCATTAAGAAAATAACAGAGGGACATTACTAGCTATTTGTTGATTCTACCTGTTGATTTAGCACGGACCCTAGCTAGCATGTGATCTGTTAGCTAATACACAGACGCTTCTTGGCTGGGCAGAGGGGAGGGAGGAATTCATGAGTAGCAGGGAGTGATGAGGGGGAGGAGGGAGCAAACAGCTCTTATTATACAGCTTCTCCAAGGACAGACATTAAGCTACCTGTTAATTAGCTCCAAAAAGCCTGTCTGCCTTGGTTGTCTCCCACAGCACAGACTGTAGCCAGCATGTGGTCTGCTAGCTAATGCTGAGGTGTCTGCATAAGGCAGAGGGGAGGGGGGAATAAGCCCTGCTTAGCAGGGAGAAGCTAAGCATACGCTGCTGTGCCTGCAAGTCTCTGCCAAGCTGGAGGTAGGAAGCAGAGGGAAGAGACCAGCCCTGCTGTGGAGCAGAAAGCTCTGCCCAGCCCAGAGAGCATGCCAGGATGCTGGGGGGTGTCTTGTTTATCTTAAACCAGGAAGGGGCCTTTGCATTTCATAAACTGGTGTGAGGGAGCGGGCGCTAAGGGCGGCCGTGAAACTCCCCAGCGCCACTCACCGTCACGTTAGGGTGAACGTAGCACCCTCAGAATCTCGCCCGCCACGACTTTGATGTCTAATATATATAGTATGGAGGCTGCCTGTTTCCCTGGTGGACGGTATCGTTGTTCCTATCTCTACTCCCCAATGGGGTGTCTATCCGTGCCCTGCCTTAAGGGCTACGCGTGCCTCCAACCTCCCCTTTAGCACGCCCCAAGCCTCGCAGCTGTTCCGGGGGACGTTTGTCTTGTCCCTTGCCCGTCGGGTGCCTCTCGGCCACCTGGCACCCCACAGGGTCTATAGCGCCACCACCGCCCCACTCTCGGTGCCATCGGGCCGGCATTACCGCCGCCCTTGTCTCGGCGCCATTGGGCCGGCGCTATCACTGCGGGTGCCTCTCGGCCACCTGGCGCCCCACGGGGCCTATAGCGCCCCCGCCACCCAACTCTCGGCACCCTTGGGCCGGCCTTACCACCGCCCTAATCTCAGCGCCATTGGGCCGGCGCTATTGCCTCTGTACCTCGCCCCCTCTGGGGCCCCGCCCCCTCTGGGGCCCAATACCACGCACCTTGCGCCTCGCCCCCTCTGGGGCCCCGCCCCCTCTGGGGCCCAATACCGCGCACCTTGCGCCTCGCCCCCTCTGGGGCCCCGCCCCCTCTGGGGCCCAATACCACCGCGCACCTTGCGCCTCGCCCCTTCTGGGGCCTCGCCCCCTCTGGGGCCCAATACCGCACACCTTGCGCCTCGCCCCCTCTGGGGCCCCGCCCCCTCTGGGGCCCAATACTGCGCACCTTGCGCCTCGCCCCCTCTGGGGCCTCGCCCTCTCTGGGGCCCAATACCACCGCGCACCTTGCGCCTCGCCCCTCTGGGGCCTCGCCCCCTCTGGGGCCTGTGCCTCCCTGGCACGATCTTCCGGAACCCCCCAAGCTGTTGGGGGGGCCCTGCTGAGGCCTCCTCGCTCCCCAACAGCCTCGCCCGGTCCTCCGAATCTACTTGCCGTTGAAGGTGATCTTGTTCCCTGCATCATTGCAGCCGGTAAGTTTGGTAAGGCTGCCCCACTTGCCTCGGGCTGCTCAGCTCAGCCGCAGAGCTCCTGCTCCTGCGGCAGCCAGAAGGGAACTGTGAGGCAGGCTTCGGCCTAAGCTGTTTATAAAGGCCGGGCCCTGCCCCCTTCTGGCCACGTGACCCAGCTGGTCACCCTGGCAACCGGCACCTGAGCTGCCTGGGTGATTGGCAGCTCTGCCAATCACCCTCACAGTCACGGGGCACCTGCGTGACTCCGTGACAACTGGTTTGAGCCAAATCAGTTAAGTCTGATACTATACTCAAGGAGGTTTATCTCAAACTGGTTTCAGCCATTTTCAGACTAGTTTATGTGCACTGAACATCTGTTTTATTACAGGTTTAAACCAGTTTCTGATCACTTAAACTGGTTTATGTGTAATGTCTGTCCCTAGCCATAGTGTTTATGTTTTCCTTGCCCCTTTTTCTCAGAACCAACTGAGTGCCTCTGGTTTCTGTCTCAGGGAGTTCTTCTCCTGAGACTTTTCCCCCTAAATTTATCAGTATCCTTTTTTCTACAGTCTTAGTATAGGAAGAACCTGAAACTTCTACAGGCTGTTATGTATTTGGCATGCAGATTCTTTGGCAGCATAATGTAGCCGTGCATTCTTTCCCAAAAGCACTAGCAGATACTATTGTAGTGCCCAGCTTCTCAAATACTTATAAAGTGTGAAAAATTGGTTCCAGATGAAAGATTTGCTGCCTGACTTCCTGTACAGAACTTGATCTGTGCTAATTGATCCCAGTGCAGGATTAGGCCCTTTAAAACAAGTTATAATACTTTTCACACATCATATAGTTTTACATGTACAGGTTTCCCCCGATTTATATGGTAGATGTGTTCCCAGAGAACAGTGCATAAATCAAATTTGCACAAAGTAAAACCAGTTTACAGTGGAACGGATAGGGAGGGAGGGAGTGAGGCTAGGGCTAGGGAATGGGTGGGGAAGCCCAGCCCAGTGGCTGCAAGTAGGCAGCATCTGTTGTTCCTGGGGCTGCAGCAGGGGTGGCACCAGGCTCTTCCTGGCACTCGGGGTGGGCAGCAGCCCCACTCACCCCACTTCTCCCCACTCAACCCACTGCTTCAGTTCTCCTCACTCACTGCAACCCTTGCTGCAGCAGCCCCAAGAGCGGTTGATGCCAGCTGCCTGCAGCCACTGGGTTGCACCTTGTCCTGAACCCCGCTGGGCTCTTCTTCCCCTGGGGCACCATGCTCCAACCCCCCTGGCATGACGCAGCCCAGTGGCTGCAAGCTGGTGGCATCCGCTGCTCCTGGGGCTGCAGCAGGGGTGAGTGGCAGCTTGCAGTGGGATGACAGCAGGCTGGGGCCAGCGACCACTGCAGGCTGGGGCTCTTCCTGGCATTTGGTAGCAGCACTGGGAGGACTACAGCAAATTTTGGGGTGTCAGCAGCCCCCCCTCCCATTGCTGTGGCCTGCCCCAAGGGCCAGGGAGAGTTCAGTGTTGCTGCTGGCCCCAGTCTGCTGCAGCCACTGGCCTCAGTCCGCTCTCATCCTGCTGCAAGCTGCCACCCACCCCTGCTGCAGCCCCAGGAACAGCAGACGCTATCTCTTGCAGCTGCTGGGCTGTACTGCACCACAGAGTTCGGGGCATAGTGCCCCGGGGCAAGCAGAGCCCTGGGGGGCTTGAGCCACGGTGCAAGTAGAGCTTGGGGCACGGTGCAGCCCAGCGGCTCCAGACAGCTGGCTTTGGCCACTCTTGGGAGCACCGCAGCAAGGGCTGGGGTGAGTGGGGCTCTGGCCCAATGGCCCTTTCCCCTTGCCTCACCCCATTTCCCCTCCCCTCCACTCATGGTCCTGTCCCCTCCCCTCACAGACTTACCTGTCCCATACCTATAGGGGCAGCATGCCTATGCTGATTGCATAAGAGCAGATTTACTTCTCATATAACAAATTTTGAGTATATAAAGGGTCATTGAATAAAAGTAAATTCGCATAAATAGAGCCCGCATAAATTGAAGGAAACCTGTAGTCCCTTAAACACTTTAAATTTTGGAGTAGAAAAATTCTACTTAGTAAGGGAAAGAAATCCGTAAGTGTTCATACTTTTTTGAAAGCTAGTTTGCTGTTATAATCAGGGATCCTGGTTTTCTCTGTTTAAAAACTGTAAATTCTCTGATTAAAACACTCAAAATCTGTGTTTTTCCACAATTAAAATGGAAAAAACACTATATAGCTATAGTGGTGTTTCATTTTAATTGTGGAAAAACACAAATTTTGAGTTTTTTACACACACACACAGAGTAAAAGCCGCATTATCCGGGACCTTACAAACTGGCAGGTTGAGACACCCCTCGCTGGACCCCACTGGCAGCAGTGCAGAGCTGAGCTCTCTGGTGGCACCAAACATTGCCTCAGACCCCATGCCCAGCCACAGCCCCAGCACCCAGACATCTTCCCTCACCACTGGCAGGCACCCACCGCCCTCACATATCCACCTCCTCCACATACCCTTGCCACACACACACACCCCACAGCTCCCCAGACAGTCCCAAGCCCTGGTCCTTCAACCCCTCCAACCCTCACCCCCCATAGACTTACCTATATGCAGCTGTCAGGGCTGTTCCCACCACCCTGCCTGGCTGGCACCCTCAATTGCCCTCCTCCTGCTCCCCCCAGCCCCAAGCAGCTCCCTGTAGGCTGGAATGCTGCAGCTTCCTCCTTTAAAAAGAAAAAAATGTTTTTTCTCCTTTAAGTGAGAAAATTCATGTTTTTTCACAGGAAATGGAAAACCCGGATCCCTGGTTATAGTTAAATATTTGTGAAACTCTTATTCAATAATTTTACATATATATATAGTATTTTCAAAAACTGACTGGAAGGTACCGAAAATCTCATATTAAGCTCCTAAAAGGTATAACAGACTCACATCCCATGGGTGGCTGTGATACCCCCTGGTGGCTATACAGTTCCTGCTCAGCTCAGTCCTTAAGATACTTTCCCATTGCTTTTCACTTGCCATACCTCTGATTTGGAAAGGGAAGCTGCCCATGGGTCTTAGAGTGAGCCCTGGTCTATTCCCGCTGGTGAATTTCCTTTCTCTCTCTCTCTCTGACTCCACTGATCCCAAACCATCTTTTTTGTTAGGGGGGCTCTCCTGGCCCATACATGGCCTCAGGCTGCCATTGCTTTACGGACTATTCACAACCTCTGAACTCTTCTACAGCCATGCCCATGCCTTGCAGCTGTTATTGTGCCTTCACTCCTTGTTGAGACCTTGGCCTTCTCAGCCTCTGAATCCTTCCTCTTGCTGGGCCCTCTAGCTCAGATCCACTGTGTTGGACCAGAGGCTTCCAGCCTTTATCTCACTCTCTTGGGCTCTTATCTCTTCCCCTCTTGGGTTGTGTGGCCCCTGGCCCCAAGCTCTGCCCCTCTCTCGAGCCCTCTAGCCCTGTCTCTACCCTCTTGAACTATAGGTCCCAACCCTTGCTTTGCCTCTCTTAGGCTTTTATCTCTGCCTGTGGGCCCCTGGCCTTGAGCTTTGCTCATCTCTGGGATGTAGGATCTCTAGCCCTGTCTCTGCCCCTCTTCAGCTAAGCTGAAGCTTGCACTCTGCTCTGGCAATCTCCAGTCTCACATGTCTCCTTCATAGGTTCATAGATTCATAGAAGTAGGGTCAGAAGGGACCTTGTAGATCTTCAAGTCTGACCCCCTGCCAGGGCAGGAGAAAAAAACTGGGCTCAAATGATTCCAGCTAGGTAGGCATCAAGTCTCCTCTTAAAGACCCCCAGGGTAGGAGCCAGCACGACTTCCCTTTGAAGTTGGTTCCAGATCCTAGCCACCCTGACTGTGAAGTAGTTCTTATGGATGTCTAATCTAAACCTACTCTCCAGCAACTTGTGGCTGTTATTGCTTGTTATGCCAGGGGGCACTAGGGGAAACAAGGTCTCTCCCAAACCCTTCTGGTCCCCCCTAGTGAGTTTATAGATGGTCACCAGGTCCCCCCTCAGCCTTCTCTTGTGAAGGCTGAACAGGTTCAGGTCCTACAGTCTCTCATTGTAGGGTCTGCCCTGTTGTCTCTGGATCATGCAGGTAGCCCTCCTCTGGACCCTCTCAATGTTGTCCACATCCCTCCTGAAGTGGGGCTCACAGAACTGGACACAGCACTCCAGCTGTGGCCTGACCAGTGTTGCATAGAGGGGGAGGATCACTTCCCTGGCTCTACTTGAGATGCACCTGTGGATGCACGACAAGGTCCGGTTAGCCCTACCAACCACGACCTCGCATGGTCGGCCTATGTTCATCTTGGAGTCAATAATGACTCCAAGATCCCTTTCTGACTCCTTGTCAGTTTGGAATCTCCTCACCCCTTTCTAGTCCCATCCAAACCACCAGTGAACACTTAAACAGAAACATAAGCTCTCTAGCTATAAATTAGATCCAAGCACATTGGCTGCCTATTAAAATCTCTCTATTCCATGTCACAGCCCTCTACCAGTGCTCAGATCCTTATTTGCTAGTCTCTGGTTTGGTAGGGTTTCAGGCAGTCATCCAGCAATAGCCATCTGCAGCAGAGCTCCTTTCCCATTGGCTTCCAAGGCCAGACTGACTGCCCTGGCTCACCCCTGCCTTATAACTCCCAGGCCTCTTTTCAGTCAGGTAACTTCCCTGAGTCAGCTGTAGGTGTTCCCTGATTAGGCTTGCTTACTGCTCCCAAGGGTAGCCTGCTGCTGCTGGCTTAGCCGCTGTGGCATTGCCTTATCTGTAGGGACCTACCAAATTCACGGCAGAAGTGAAGTGTAAGGTGGCTCCTATACTCTTGCATATTACCTCACGTGACCCTCACCCCTTGTCATTCCCCTTCCCCCTCCCCCTCTGCTGATTAGCGGAGGGCCCCGTCACTCCCTTGTGATCAGCAGGGAAGCTAAAACTTCAGTTTTAAACGTGGCACTGTTTTTGCCTTCCCACCAGCCAGCAGCAAACAGCAGGGCCATCTGGGGCCCCTCAATTAATCAGCTGCAGGAGGCAAAAATGGCACCTTATTTAAAAATGCAGTTTTCGCCTCCCTGCTGATTAAGACTGAGCCACAAGCGGGGTCCCTCCACCGATCAGTGAGGGGAAAGGGGAGCTGTGGGGGAACCCACAAGATTAAAGGAGCCACAGTGCACCCCACTTCTGCCATGAATTTGGAGGTCCCTCCTTATCTCCTATGCTTGCACTTCTCCAAGTGCCTTGACTTCTGCTGTGAATACCGAGCAGCTAGCCCTGCAATAGGCACTTTCCTGCATGTGCAGGCTCTGTTTTATTGTACCAGTGCTGCACAGCTTACTGTCATAGCCACTCTGCACCTATAAATACCTGGCTTCTTCTCCTCCTGCAACCCATTTGAAAGTCTCCCTGCCACTGTTTATCCCTTAAAGTAACATGAGCCCTAGGCTCCTTGTTACAGAGGATAGCAAACAGAAGTCCAGTATCACTCATTTTGTTTAGCCAATATGTCTAAAAAGGGCCTGTAGGTACCTCCCCTGGAGATGAAATAGGTTGCTCTCTCTGCATGCAGTCAGTCCTTATCCTCTCTGCGGAGATAGTCAAAGAAACTGCCAGTGACAAATGGGGTTTACCTGGTATGGATAACTGTAGTGTGAATCATTGAGACCACACAAATCACTGAGACTCTGAGCCATAAATAGTACTCCATTGATATAGACAGAAAAGCTGAAGGTTTCTATAAGTGCATTTCCAACAGCCTGAAGTCCTTCAACTTTTGGCATGCTTAAAACAAATGTTGTATTTTCATGCCTCATGATGACCCTTGCAGAAAGGAACTTAGTATGAAAGTGCTACTGATGATGACATAGTTAAGACTGACTTCCATTTTGTATTTTAAACAATGGTCTAACCTCTCATTTATGTAGGAAAAATATAATATAGCTATCTAAGTTTTCAGTGGTTACTTTCTGAGTCTGGAATGAATTGTCTGAGAATTTACAAATAAATTCATTAATTAGTCTTGGTTAAAATTAATTTAAAGCCAAGTCCTTTACAAATGTATCATCTGTATCAGTCTTTTCTTTGTCCCAAAGGATCATAAAAATGAATAACATGGTCTTTAAACATTTCTTATAGTTAAAATTAACTAAAATTTTATGCATAAGCTATATTTGAAGACGTTAAGTTGTAATTAAGCTAAAAGACTGATTGTTTTTACTAATTGTTATAACTATATATATGTGCAGTACAAGCAGGGATACTTGATACTCAGATAACTCTTAATTAAGGCCATTGCTATTAAAGCAACTCAGTCAGTCACCACTATTGTAATTTTCATGCAATAATCCTGTTACTTATAATATCAGTTCCATGAGAAAAATTGGGCCTGTGTCAAGGGTTCTTGTCAATATATCTATATCTTGTCATAAATGTCCCTGCTCCTTAAAGGTTCTGTGGCCACATACAATATAGGGCATCAGTGCTTGAAAGGCTACTCATGGCATTACTCCTGTGACTTCACTACACACTGGGCACAACAACACGTGAATTTTATCCAAGATCAGTTTACTTGCAAGAAAACTACTTGTGAGTAAAAACTTCTAGACAGGCATCTACATGTGCAAGGACTTGGCAGCAGATTTACTGCTCTTAGCACCAAACTGGTGCCACTTCCTGCAGCCCTACAATGGGCCCCTGCCACCACGAGGGGGAGCTCCAGGCTCCGGCTCTGGCTGCCAGCAGCTCTCTTGAAAAGCAAGCCCCGCTCTCTGCTCCCTGACTAGCTACTTCCCTGGCCAGGAGCAGTGTGCACAGCACATGGCAGCTCTTTCCTCACCAGCTCTGCCTCCCCACACCAAGCCTGCTCCAGTCCCTGCCACGGCAACAATGACCAGTACCCCAGGCACTAGCTTCAGCAGGGCAAGGGCCAGACAGGTGTCTGGGGGGAAGGGCAGTTGCATGGCAGTGTCCTGCTGCTCCAGGTGTGACCAGAGCTGTTCAGGAGGCCTTGGAAGGTAGCCTGGGTCATTCTGAATGCCTGCAGCCACTGCACATCATCCCAGGTGTGCTGGATGACATGCAGCCAGCAGTCCTGGCTGACCTGGTGAGTCCAGGGGTGGTGGGGCTGGAAGCCCAGGAAGACGAGGGCAGCTTTGGCAGTAGCATCCAGCAGCACATTGTTGGCATCCCTGCTGGGGTCCAGCCAGGTCGATGGAGTCCAGGTGTCAGTTACGTGGCTGCAGCAACCCTGGGATGGTGTGCTGCAGCTCAGCAGGTGGTCATTGTGCATAAGGGAGTTGGGCAGGCCCAGACAGCCATGAGCCACTTGGTGGTCTGTGTGGTGAGCCAGCAGGTGCCTGGGGTGCTGGTTAATGCTGCCAGGGACAGGAACTGGAGCAGGCTTGGTGTGGGAAGGTAGAGTTGGCGAGGAGAGAGCTGTCATGTGCTGTGCACACTGCTTCTGGCCAGGGAAGTAGCTAGTCAGGGAACAGAGAGCAGGGCTTGCTTTTCAAGAGAGCTGCTGGCAGCCAGAGCCGGAGCCTGGAGCTCCCCCTCAGGGTGGCAGCAGTTAAAGTGTGCCTGGCAGGGGCCCAGCTGGCCAGTGTAGGGCCACATGAGACAGGGCAGGAGTGGGTAAGAGGGGTCCCTGATGAGGAGAGGTGGGACCACCATGGTGCCCAGCTCCAGGTCTGGCACCCCTGGCATGAAGTGCCCACTCTACACCAGGTCTGGCAGGGCAGAGTTTTGGAACACATGGGCATCTTTGGCACCACAAGCCCAGCCAGCACTCACATGTGTGAAGGTGCCATTGTGGTCCACAATGTGTAAAACCCCTCTGGCTATACTAGGGGCAGTTCCTGTGGGACAGGCAGGTGATAGAGATATGGGCCCTGATGCACTGGGGGAAGCCTAGGGTATGGAACCTTGCCACCACTGCCAGGGGGTCATGAACGCAGAGCGTCATGTGCCCCAGGATGTCCTGAAGGTTGCCACACACCTCTAGGATAGTCTCCCCAGCAGTGGCTTTGTCCACCCCAAAGAGATGGCCCACATAGCAAAGCCTCTTACCCACTCCTGCCCTGGCTCACGTGGCCCTACACTGGCCAGCTGGGCCCCTGCCAGGCCCACTTTAACTGCTGCCTGAGCTAGACCTGCACCCTGGTGGAGTGAGTCTTTGAGCGCCTGAAGGGGTGCTAGCATATCCTTGCTGTCTGCCTCAAGTTTGACAAGGACAACCTCCCCTAGGTCATCACTGTAGCCCCCTGCCAAAGCCCCAGGTGAGCTGCACACTAGTTAGTGGGGGCCAGGGAACTGCATACAAGAGGTGCTGGCTGACCACCTCCTGCACTCCCTGTGGTGGACAGCTTGGACCGCTGCCCAATGACCCTCCATCCCCATTACCATGTAAAGACACATATCACAAGAACAAGTTTTTATTCCCTTCACTTCAAACAGACATCCTCACCCTCCTCAACAAACAGAGCCCCTCCACCACCCACCAACAATAAAACACCCTCTTCCCTTTGTAAACTATCTACAAAATGTGCTTTGGTGGGCCATCCCAGGGTTGGGGGCCATGGGATGAGGGTGCCTAGGGCAGAGCCCAGGGACTGGTGGCCAGCACCCTGCTCTTTGGTTGTTCTCCCACGGGTGCATATGCCATGGTGAGCCTGGCAGGTGGGGAGCTCACCCAGGGGCGATGGAGGCCACCCTCCACAGGTGGCTACCCCTTTGGCAGGGCTGGTGTGCAGTCCTAGCCCTGCTGCAGGCACCTCTAGGCAGGATGAGCAGCGGCTCTGGGTCCAAGCAGGGGGACTGGGTGGTGGGGGACCTGGGGCAAGGGCCAGGTCAGGGGCTTCTGGTTGCTGGTGGTGGTACAGGACCTCCTCCCAGGAGGTAGGTCTGCTGCTGGGTGATGCCAGGGCCAAGCGGGGCTAGGGTCAGTGGCTGAGCAAGAGTGGCATGAAGGCAACCACCTTGTCCAGCACTCAGTGGTCCAGCACCCAGCAGTCATTGTGTGGGGCCTGCACTGCCAAGGCCACAATAGTATTCTGCTCCCACAGCACCCCCACCTGCTCACATGCCAGGGTTAGAAATTGCGCCCGGAACTCCTGGTCCACCTGGTCCCATGCCTCCTTGCACCGATCCTGAGCCTCCTTGTTCCAGTCCTGCATACCCTTGCAGGTGACATCCTCTGCCTGCCAGGCCTAGTGTTACCTCTCAGCTCAATGTTCTTGGGGAGCCCTGACACAGGATACAGCCTGTCTGACTTCCCCCCACCTCCCCTCCTCTACCTGAACAAGAACTGATTATGAAAGACAATGAAGATGCAGTGGGAGACGCACCTAAAGCCCTCCAGATAAGGGGGACAAGAGTGAAACAACTGCCCTAGGTCTCATTTGCATGCAAGATGGAACCAGATGACAATTCATTTATATGGAAGATGGAAAACAGAATGCCTGAAGCAAAGACCACAGTGAATTCTGGGATCAGAGAAGCAGGGGAGCACTGCATGATGGGGAATCTGTGTTCCAAATGCTAATCAACCCACATTTACACACCCAGCTCAGCATTTATCACACCAATTCTAACCTGGATTTACAATGGACCTTCCCCCCATCTCTAAGCAGAAGTAAAAATTTAATAGGCTTGGGCCATACATTCCCTGGTCCCACTATGGGAGTCCTACTTAAACTTGATTGACTAAAACTCGGTTGCTGCATTAGGGAATGCTGAGGCAAAGAGACTGAGTCAGAGGGGTATATGGGCAATATTTGAACAATGGTTAAAGGTTCATCACAGTGTCCAGCCCACTGGAGCCCTGACCACAAGTGTTGTCATACTTTTCTTGGAATGACAACACTTTCTGGTGGAAGTTCTCCCCACAAAAGTTATGAAAAGTCATGCTAAGCTGAGGCTCGTTCACAACAGGTAAAAATCCAAAACCCTGACACTGCAAGCTATCTATGGTTTCTGAAGGAACCATGAGGTATCCCATCCAGTATATCTGCTATCCATAAGAATTTCAAGCTGGCTCCTAAGTGTCTGGTTACTCCTTAACCTTGTGTTATTCCTGGTTATTAATCAGTTTCTTGAGATGTTCCAAACCAGATAACCCCTTGTCAATAGAAAAGACAATTATTTACACTATTAAAAAAATGCTTTGAAGAAGCTGAACTGAGGGTATAAAAATCTGCAAAAAAAAAAAAAGCAGAAAAGGTGTGCTTCAAGAGAAGAAATCTCTCTGACACCATACGCTATTGTTCTTGAGAAGCTGGAAGAAACAGATCATCTCCCTTCAAGGATTGTGCTAAGAACTTTACCTGTCAGCATTGGAACCCAAGTGCCTTGAACTGGTGAGATTCCAGCTCTCGCTCTCTCTCTCTTTTCTTTTTTTCTGTCTCTCAGTATAGATTCCTGAACCTGAATTGCATTAGTTAAGCTTGAGCTAAGTTTCCCCAAATACTTAGTGAAACGAAGGTAGTATAGTAATTGTTTGTGTTTGCTTTCTTTTGCATGTCTATTACTACTAGTACCATTATATATTTTATATACTTAACAATAAATACATTTTATAGTCAAACTGGTAGTAACTGGGTGTGTTTCCTTCTCTATTTTCCTTCCTCACTTGCTGTGCAGCAACGTTTCTTTTACCTAAGCTAAAGACCTCTGTGAAGCCCAGAAATACTGTGGGGTCTGCTCATCAAGAGGCTACCCCTATTAGGACAGTTAGGACAAAAAGATTGGGACATGCTGAGTTTGAAATACATAGGGGGATCAGCTTGTACAGGCTGATTGACCCAGTTTGGCTCAGACGTGCCCTAATGAGCTGAATGCTGGCCCATGAGGGTGTCAGCTGGACACCCAGCCAGATTCAGAGGTATTCTGTTTACTTGTGTGCTTATGCCTGACTGCAGTTTATTGTTGCTCTAATGAACTGATTCTTGGCATATGAGGGTGTCAGCCTGTCCATGCAGATCAACTTGGCCTGGTCAGGCATGTCACATTAATCTGTGTGTATTTGTGTGTGTATGACTAATTTGGTGACTGGAGGAACCCAGCCCCATTGAAACTGAGTCCTGCAAGATAGCTCCACTGGGGGTGATGACTTGCAGAAGGCAGATATACAGCTCTGTATAGAAAAACAAGTAACACAGGCAGCACATTGATAGAATTACAAAGACCCTATAAAAGTATCCCTAATAAATGAGCATACCGCAAAATGATGGGCAAATCTGGTAACACTAGTCCTCTGACACCATCACCAGCCAGTCCAGAAGGACAGTGTGGTCCTAGGTCCACCTCTGGTGCATCCACAGGGCCCCAACTGTGGCTGGTAGTGACCCTGAGCTTGCATTCCAGCTGCCAAGGGTAGTCTCTCCCTGGCATACAGCTGCAGAACCTGCAGAGCCATGAGAAAGAAGCTGTTTGTCAGAGTTTGCAACATTTTTCAGATAAGATGCTCTGAACCAGGGCTGTGTCTTTCCCAGCCTCAGATCAGGGTTGGGCATGCATGGGTGCCTGGGGACCATGTTAAGTCAGCTGGACAGGGTTGGGCCCAGGCAGCCAGTGGCTGAGCACCCCATCCCTGTTCAATCTGCAGGGAGAGGCAGGCTGCTGGGTGCAAGCATCCTGCCTCCCCTGCCCCATTCCCAGGTCAGGACAGGCCAGGCTCCTGCCAGCACCTGCTGCCATGGGTCCAGACTGCCCTGTTTCCCTCACTCTCCTCCTGCAGGCCAGTCACGTTCCTTTGCTGCCACACAGGCTACAGCACCTGGGCTTAGGGAGCACAGGGCTCCCATATGACTGGGATGAGGAGCTGCCTGGGAGCTTCCACACTCCTTGCAGAGGCCTCTCCAGGGAGGTGCCCTGCGGTCAGCCCTCCGCTGTGCTGATGCTATACCCTGAGCATGCCCCTGCCGTGCCCTAAGCTGGCGCTATGTGAGAAGCTGTTTGTACAAACCAAGGGGTGCCCGACCCACTATGCTCTGCTGGTGACAGCAATGGTGCCCTGGGCCCACCTGTGCACCTGGCATGGGACTGAACTGAACTTGGCACTAACTGACTAAGAGAGAACCAATGGTAAAATGCCCAATTGCAGAGCCCTTGGATTTCCAGTGTTGGTGGATAGACCAAATTCAAAGGCCCGGGCATGCCCAGATTAAGACACCAGGAAAAGTCCAAATTAAGAGGTGTGCTTGTGATGGATCTGTTGGAACCAAGGAACATGCTTACTGGATAAAACATAAACAGTATGATGATTACAGGAAATCAGTCAACAGTACCTAGAAATGACAAGTCATCAGAGGAGCAAAGTTAAAGAAAAAACATAAAAGGGGGGCAACAAGGAAGTTGGGTGTGTGTCATCAATTGTCCAACAAACAACATGCCTAGATTGTGCCAACCAAAAAGACTACCTACAGATGACCAGCCTTTACTTTCAGGAACTGAATGGTCACCTTTTCTGTGAAGTGGGGTAACATCTGGGTTTGGGTAAGACAGTTGAAATAAGTGTTTTTCTCTCTCTCTATGTAGGAACTATTAATGCATTTAATGAATTAATAAAGTTAGATTTTAGTTGACTTGGTTGAAGCATATTCTGTGTTCACACTGGGCTCATTATGCTTTAGTGATCCTTTAGTGCCATGGGTGCATAACAGTGGCTCCGCTCAGTCCTGGTTGGCAGTGATGGTGCGTGGCTCCAGGCAGTGTCCTTGGATGGTGGGACGTGGTATGTGGGTGCCTGGTTGGGGATCCATCTGGGGAATGTCGGAGCCAAGTGCCCCGGTGTCACGGTGGGGCTGAGTACGGATCAAACAGGTGGGATTAGCGGCGAGGAGTCAGAGCGGGCAGACAAGCATGTGGTTTCAAAACAGAATGCTTTTATTGTTTACTTACGCCACTGATGGTACTGTAGCGTAGGTCAGTTCAACTTGGTTACAGCAATATGATAATACGATGACGGTGAACAAGAAACGGTGCCGAGTTGGTAACAGGAACAAAGTCGATGAACAGGAACATGTCGAATAACAAGTTGATCGGAAACATAGAACGAGAAAACGAGGCCAGAATGTGGTAAACAAGTAACGAGAAACGAACGGATAATCGAGAACGAGTGGCCGAAAATGTATGCGAAGATAACCGGAAAGAGAATCGTGGTCGAGTAGTCAAAACGTGAACAAGTGGTCAGAACGGGTAAGCAATCAAGAACAAAGACGAGCGTTTTGAGGAAGGGGTACGCCAGGATACGATGGTCGCGGGGAGGCCAGTAGAACTCTGGGAAGTGAACCAGGGTTCTAAGAGGCTCTCCTGAGGCAGTCTCTGCTGTAGCAGTCTCTGCTCAGGTCAGGTCTGGTCTCCGCTGGGGGTGGAGACTCACTGGCCTTAAATATATTTTGAGTGGCCAATCAGATAGCTCCCCTTTTGGAAAGTTCTAGTCCATTCTAGTGCATGTCTAGGCATATGTGTAGTGCCAATTCAGATTACTTCATTGAACTTTTATGATGGACAAGTGTGGGGTCAAGCATGGGGCATGTGCTGGGCATGCTCACTAGCCCTCTGGGGATTTTCCACTTACTTGTCTGTGCATGCCTGTGCTTAACACTGTGTTATCCAGCACCCACTCAAATTTAGTTCTGACAGGGAAGAGCTGGCACTGCTGGTAGCTGGCAGTGATATGGCCACCCACGCCTTGTGGCTGGGGCTGCACAGCTGTTGAGGCAGGTGCTCGCCCAGTCTCCCCGAGCTGCTGGTAGAGGCAGGGAGCTTGGCATGATGAGTTGCTGCAGGCCTGAGGGGCCCTCACCCAGTGATGTGTCACCCTGGGTGCCCAGGCTGGGTCAGAGGCTCAGGCAGGCCTCCCATGTTGCTGTAGGTAGTATGGCTGCAGTCTGGGTCCCAGGGTGCAAGAATGGCTGTCAGGCCAGCCCCCTAGTGGCAGGGCTGACCAGGAGCAGATTTGCTCCCAGTTGCCATCTACATCTGTGTTAGTGCACAGTAATTAATCTCAAGTAAATTTGCTACCTGCAAATTCAGGTAGCAAATTTTCTTGTGATTAGCATCAGTTACTGCACAGTAAGCATGTGCATGTGTAGATGCATATGCTTACTGTGCAGTAAACTACACTCCTTCACAGTAAAGCATCTTGTGAAGAGGTGCCCACTGTGACAGTATGGCTGGGAAAATTAAGGAAGGAATACAGGTGAGTTTCTTAAAGTGTACAGACAGCAGGCATCAAGGACTGGGATATCCCTCACTTTCTTCACATAATAATCACCTCATTAACAACTCTCTAAAATGATGACTCAATAATAATAAACAGCAGATTTAGTCATTACTCTCTAGTCTGTCTGGTCTGGGTGAAAATAAAATTATCCAGAAAAGTTAAAACCATTTAAAAATGATTTAAGATTTACTACATATCCTTAAAGTCAATATATCTTTTTGATATGGTCCAAAACGACTTACATTTCCAATTCATTCTAATAGACATTGTACGTCAGGGTCTAATAGTATGAAACTTGCAGCTGCTTTACTCTCCAATTGTTTTACAAATAAATCATTTTGAGATGTCATTTTGAAAACTGTGTGATATGAATCCCTGTGTGCTGAGCTGCTTTCTTTTGCAGCAAGTTACAGGAATGTTGCTGTTGTACAGCCAGTGAAGCAGAACAGACCGAATGTATTTCATGCAGCAGAATTTCTTACTGATATTTTTTATGCTTACAAAAACTACCATAAGTATCAGCATTTCCTTCTGAGGATGATTCTGTGGACCAGCAGACAAGTCATATACTGCTGGAGGATGCCTCTCATTCTAGCAATAACCACCACCGGCATATATATCTGTCAGAGAACAGCTGATGTCCAAGGAAGGATTTGCTAACTTAATTACTGAGATGTAAGAACATGAATTCTTTCCTAAATCTATCAATGATAGGAAAAGCATCTTCTGACACACCTATATCAAGAAGAATAACTGTGAAGACTCATAAATGTGACAACATTGGTCAAAAGAGCACTTTCCTAAAGAACAGCAGGTATAAAGGTAAATCTAAAACCCTGGGGAACCATAACATATTACTACTTATAAAGAGGACTGTGAGCCAAAAATATAGCTAGAGGTCAAAGAAAATCAGCAGGAATGTAGTACAAAGATAATTAGGATTAAAAGAAGTGAAGAAGTACAAAACTTCCAATACAGTACAAAATTGAGCAAGAGAAGAAAGTTTCAGATATCCAGAACAATGGGTGAGAGAACTGGCATGAACTGACAGATGCTCAGAAAAATTACAAAAGCAAAAGCCAGGTAACATAGCTCTGTGAAAGAATAACAGATGAAGCATAGCATAGCAGGACACTCACACATCAGTGAAGCTGGTGTTAGTGCTGTCTATATGTCATTTTCTGATCTTCCTTGGCTTTGCTGGGAATTTCTTCCTTGCTCTTAAAGGTATCATAATAAAATATCCTGTCACTATTCTACAGCAATATCCACAGTGCACAGTCTGTCCTGTGGCTAGGAGAATTAAGAAAGACAAAGTCTATTCATTCTTTGGATAACAAAAATAAAATAAGTATGGAATGAAATGGGGGAGGGAGGGGGAAGATATTCTGTAAGTGATGTTATTTTTTCTGAGAAGCAAGACTTTTTAAGGATAACTTTTACTGGACCAAATATATAGTTGGGAGAGGTGTTATACAAGCTTTGGGACATAAAGTGCTCTTTAGGTCTTTTTACAAGCTTGGGCAATGACAGCTACAACCATTTTTTTACTTTGTCATTATTGATCTAATGCTTCACATTGTGTTTGGAGGGAAAGGAAGATCCAGGTACGATCCTTTAAATGAGACATAAGCCATTGGTCTGACTGCTTGAGGTCATTAAAGGGCCCGTGATACTTTTCACAACAGATAGGACAATTAACCCTGTGCGTGCTAGCCAACTTCCAATTTAGAAAATGACAGGGTACCTAATATAAATTTCCTTTACAATTTCAAACAGATAATATATTCTTTTTCAATTCCTGCCCTACAATGTTTCTGCTAACATAGCTAATCTGTTCTGTTTGAGAAGCAACTGTACACAGGTATGAGTGAAGTTCTTAAATATAGAGCAATCATAGAATAAATTTACAGAATCGGGTCCTTGTTTCTGCTACAGCTGTTTTGTGCTAATCTAGTAGCATAAGGCATATTTTAAATTGCTTTAATCTGAAGTGATACTCTACTTTCCCACTAGTCAGTCCCCCAACATAGAGTAGTAATACAGCCAAGGAAGAGAAATTCAGTCAGTGTACTGCTGTACTTCAGTCATTACTGGCTCTTGAAACAGCTCTTGGGCAGCACTGCAGGTGCCCTAAGGGTGCTCTAAAAATCGCTCTTTTAGGATTATCCCAGAGCCTGATTGCTTGAGGTCCAAGGAACTTTAAAAACATGACCTTTGGGGCTAGCCATGAGTGGCTGCTGCCAAAGATCTAGTTTCCATTAGTGTGGTCTTAACTGTCAGACCAGATGTACAATTTGTTAAGTGCTTTTGGATCCTCTGGGATTAATAACACCATATATGTGTAGAAGATTTTATTATTAGGTACTCCATTCTTAAAAATAACTTAGAAGGCATTGCATGATTTAGACAGCTTTAATCAGAAAGTTATGCCAGAATTCATAGTTACTGCTTGAGAGTTTGTTAAAAAAGGTCCAAGTTTGAACACACTTTTGGCATGAGACATTTATTCTACTAAAGAGAGAGGCTGATTCCAAGTTAAATTTCACCTTCTGCCTTTTCCCCCAATACAACTGTAGACTTTATGTGAAAAATAAAAGAATAATTACCAAGTAAATCAGCAGAAGTAATTTAGTAAGAGAACGGTCAGATTTAGACAGCTATCTGCAACAGTGATCACTTTACACTTTTTATAACCTTATTGCCAATTTAACGTATACTTACACTGAATTTATTTGGTTACAGTTGGGCAGCACACTTATAATTGATTAGACAGGATTGTTTAATAAACCATATCAAACATGACTGTTCACCAGTATCCTTCAGGGACTGCAAAGTATTAAAAGAAGAAAACCCCCAAGAAATAGGATATAAAATATCTACGATCTTTTAGAAAATTTTCACAGAGTTCTGCAACAGAGAATGTACTTTACAATTGGTTCACTGATGAGACTCAACATCCATTATATAATGAAGATAATTTAAACCAAGTAAATGATGAGATTCAAAATGAAAGTGATGACAGATTTATTCCCAGATCTGATAATAATGATGTCCCTTGCAAGTTATCAAGTGAATTTAGATTTATGGATGGCTGTGACTTTGCAGCTTGTACCAAAATTATACTGTATTCCCTGTAGTGCCATCTTGTGACAGCTGGCCTTATGCAGATTTGAGACTGGACAGTTAAATATGCATACAGCATTTGATGATAAATGCGGGAAAAGATTTTCAGAGATCTCTATATTTTTATAAAAGGTGAACAATGAAAAACTGGGAAGGACACAACTGTTATATTCTGGATTTGGAGAGGTATTGCACTTGGTTTCTGAGCTTCAGGGAACACACTGAAAGAGAAAAAAAATCAGTGCAATTACATGCCCAAAATCTGTCTAAAAGAATATTATTGAGGTTCAAGCACCCAAGAGATAGGAAATACTGGAATTAAAGTTGCCTGTATAAAATTATGAAAATTTTGATGTAAGTGATTTGCTTAACATCACATAGGAGCTCTGCATCATAGTGCCTCTTGGACTCATGTACCCTCTAATCTGACTATCAGCCCCACGCTGGATCTCTTAGTCCAATTCTCTGTCACTCTGTGGCTTTGAGCCTTCTTTGGTCCTGCTCTCTTTCAGCCCTGCTCTGGGTTCCTGGGTCCTCTAATCCCTCTCCCAGTCCCTATCTGGGGTCTGGGTTCATGGATCTTCTGATATCCACTCTCTCTCAGGGTGGGGGCCAGGCCCCACTCTCAGCCCCTCTTGAGCTACTGGTTCTCTAAATGGACCTTGAGCCTGCCCTCAGTAGGGCTTAAGGCTAAACTGCCAGTACAACTTAATAAGCACCTGCATCCTCTGGCAAGCGCTCAAGCCTGCACTGGGCTTAACCTAAACCAGGGCCACCAGATACCTTCCCTTGTTCACTGCATTGCAGATTTGCTTTCTTTCAGTATTCAAGAGCTCTGCTGCTAGGAGCTCCTTACTGATGGCTCCCATGGATGGACTGCCTAATGGGCTCAGGCCCAGGACTTATCTAGCTCTAGCCAGGCCTGATGCTGGTCAAGTGAGTCCCTAATTAACCCCCCTTCACCACCTGTAGGCTGCCCCTGTGAGTGCTTGTTCTCTCAAAGGAGCAAGCACACCCCAGTGCCCCGCTACACAAACTTTATCTTCTCCCTCTGTATATTATCACTGGATAATTTCATCTACAAACGTATCTATTATCTTAATTTGGACCGTTTCACCTACTTCACGCCTGTTTCTTTCTATCTAAACTAAAATCTCAGCTACCTCTGACATCTCCTCATGGATGTGTAGCCATCAGCTCAAGCTCAATGTGGGTAAAGGGAGAATTTCTCTTCTCCCTAAGCAATTCCCACATCCTCCTGTCTCAATCACTGTTGACAAAACCAACATCTTTTTTAGCTCTGTGTCACAGGTAGGTGTTGTAAGGCTTTGGCCTTCTCTTGCTGGGCACCTTGCCCCCAAGCAATGTCAGGGTGAGACTTAAGCTTGCGTGCCACCTGGGTGGAATGGGTGCTGCTTTTACTTTCCTGCCACGACTTTGATTTTTTTTTGTTGGGGAAGCAGTTCTGTTCAGGTGGCCCCCAAGGATGAAGACACCTCAATCCCTATTCATTCTTTGTGGGGCTCCAAACCTCCTCTTTACCCCACCCTTACCACTTCAACGGCCTGGATGAACACTATAGTCTGCAGGCCTCCCCTTGGACGATTTTTTCTCTTCACCTGGCTTGCCCACTTTGGAATAGGTCAGGCCTTCCCAGTCAGTTCACCCTTCACCGTAGCCAGTTCCTTGATTTCAGGCCAACTATGGCATATAGGCCTGCCCTGTCATCAGGCTAATTAGAGCTTCCAATGAACTCAACTGAAACCAAAATCAGACCTCTGCTGAAGGGCCCCCTGGGATCTCATCTCCCAGTGCCCCTTTTATAGCTCAAAGAAATAAAGAAAACTGAAGGAAAGGATAAGGGACCCACTTGTCCCTGCGCCCTTGGTGACTATGGGGGTGGGCCACCATCCCGTGTCCCACCCTGGTCCAACTCCTCAGTTTGGCCAGCTCAGGCCCTCAGCTGACCTGGAGTTGCTCCCCATCTTCTCTGTCTTGGAAGGGTGCATGCTTCTCATGACAGGGTGCTCGTACCTCCCCACCGTGCCCCTCATGTGGGGTAACTGCTCCCTGCCAGTGCCTCCCACTACCGTACATTGATTCCCTGAAGTGGCTGTGGTGTCGTTCCTGGGAGATGCCTGTCACCCATAGTTAGAGCTTCCTCCCTGCTGTGTTGGAGCCCTCTGCTCCCCCTCTCTTGCCTTTAGCTGGGCAATCTTCCTCCTTGCTGCTGGCATCTCTGGGTCAGCGTCCTCTTCTCCCACCACTGGTTTCTCTGGGTTGGCGTCCTTTTTTCCCACCATCAGAGTGTCCCCAGCTGTTTTCCCAGCTGCTATTTGAGCAGCCCGTGGTTCTCGGAGGCTCCGCCCATGTTCCTCGCCGATCCGCAGCTGCAGGCAGCTCTGGAACCGCAGGGCTGATGCCCATGATTCCTCCCAGCTGCCGCTCATCAGGATCCCTGTGGTAAGTACCGGGGTACATGGAGTGTGGGTCTAGGACCCCTTAGAGGGGCTTTCACTGCTGTTCTCACACTCTGGCTTGTAATCTGAGTATTATCTTTGATTTGAATTGCATCCTGAGTTGTCACGTCCAAGCTAACTCTTTATCTTGTGTATTCTTTCTATGTAGCATCTTTGAAATATGGTCTTCCTTATCTTTCTAAATAGCTGAAACTTATGCAAGTGCTCAAAATTTCCCATCTTGATTATTGCTACATTTGTTTCTATGGCCTTGACTAATGCAATCTTTCCTTTCTGACAGCCATCCAAAATGGTGTTGAAAGGATCATTTTCCTAGTCCCTTACTTTGACCATATCACCTCTTTAAATCCTGTTCCAGGGGCATGATAAGAAGGGGGCAAAAGGCCTCCCCTGCAATGCGGGTCATGGTAGAGGCAATATGCCGTGGTGCTGAGAAGAAAACCCCTGAGAACAGGGCTGTCACAGGGCGGGGACCTAGGAGCGGCCGTGATCTCGCTAGCGCCCCCTACCGTGCCAAGCCACTTGTTTAGCACCCTCAATCTCGCCCGCCACGTCTTGCTGTTATGTTAGGTTAAGGGAGGCTGCCTTGTACTCTTGGGCACGGTGCTAAGTTTGTACTGGTCCCTGTCCTGTGAGGAGTGACCCGGTGCACCCCAGCCTTATGGGCTATGCATGCCTCCTACCTCCCCTGTAGCACGCCCCAATCCTCGCAGTTCTTCCGGACATTGTCTTGCCTATATATTTTCCCTAGAGGTCCTGCCAAAGACCTCTGCCCTAATGTTCACTTTCACTGGGCTCAATCCGTTCACTCTCGTACACGCCCTCTCCTGGGGGTTCTCTCTGTACATGCCCTCTCCTGGGGCTTCTCTCTGGGACTCCCCTTGGTGGCTTGCCCTCTCCAGGCTCTTACCCACACATCCGCTCTCACCGGGCTCTTACCCACGTGCTTACTTTCACCGGGCTTGCCTCTGGGACTTCCCTATGTACCTCGCCCTCTCCAGGCTCTTACCCGCGCGTCCGCCCTCACCGGGCTCTTACCCGCGTGCTCGCCTTCACCAGGCTTGCCTCTGGGACTTCCCTGTGTACCTCGCCCTCTCCAGGCTCTGCCCTCACTGGGCTCTTACCCGCGTGCTCGCCTGTACTCGGGCTTCTCAATGGGTTTGCCCCCTCCCCTTCCGGGGCTTTTCCCTTACAGGCTGTGTCCCACTGGGGCCTGTCTCCCGTTGCCCGTACTTGGGCCTTATCTCTCCGCGTTCCCCGCGGCCTCGTATACTCACGCCCTCTCTGGGGCCTATGCTTGCGCCTCTTGCACTCGCCCACACTGGGGCCTCTGTCTCACAGTTCCCATGCTCCGATTACCCCACTGGGGTTTTGTCGCCCGCGCTTCCCGCGGTTGGGGCTCAGGTGGCGTGTAGCCATGCCTGGCCCCTTGACCCTCCTCACGGGTCTTATGCCTTGCTCGGGCTTCTCCAGTTATCGCCCCCACAGGGCTGGGATCGACATACACCCAAACGCAGCACCACCCCGGCGCCACACTGCCGTGCCTTCCCTCTGGCACCCACATATTATGCCCTCTCAGGGTTTCTCTCAACTGGGGCTCAGACGGCCTAAGCCTTACCTGGCCTCAGACCCTTCTCCAGGTCTTGCCTAGCTGGGCCCTCTCCAATACTGCCCCACTGAGGCCGGGGTTAGGACACCCCGAAACATTGCACCCTCTGTGGTGCCAGGAACACCCCACATTACTGGGGAGCTCCTAATGAGGCCTCCACCATCCCCTTATAGCCTCACCCAGTCCTCTGGTATAACAATAACAAACCAGGGAACATAAAGCCATAAGCCAACTGGCTATAACTCAAAATAAGCTGCCCGGCTATAACATAAACTGCGCACCACCCTGGCTATTCTTCGTGCTTCCCCATCAGGGTTCTTTCTATCCCTTTGCCTCATACAGATGCTCAGGTGGTAAGACCGCTCAGCTCTGCTCTGCTCTGCTTTGCTCTGCAGCAGAGTTCCTGCTCGGCTCGGCTCGGCTCGGCTCGGCTGTGCTCTGTAGCAGAGCTCCTACTCCTCAGGCAGTCAGATGGAACTGACCTCTGGTCTCAGCCTGGCTGCTTATGAAGGCCAGGCCCTGCCCCCGGCGGTCAGCTGACCCAATCAGTTGCCCTAGCAACTTCCACCTGCGCTACCCTGCAGATTGGCAGCTGGGTCCTTGTTACCTTTGCTAGTAGCGAGCACCCTAGTGCTCTGCTACAAGGGCAAACTTACCTGCAGGCACGGCTGGGCCAGATGAGCCCTGAGGGATGAAGCACCCACTCAGTTCACCATCCGCTTTTCTCTGTGGCTGGGGCTGGCGCACACTAATGATGTTGTTGGGGAATGCCAGCTTGCAGGGATAAAAGCCGACAGCAGGAAGGCAGCAAGGAAGGATGCAGCAGGGGGGCAGCTGCAAGACATTCCCACTGGGACGGACAGAGGACCTGGACACTTCCAAGGAGAGGCCAAAGAGGGACCCAGCCAGAGGGTACGAGGCCAGATTTAAAGAGGCCACACCACCCTGGATGGCAAGGGAGTCAGCCAGGGGGAGGATGCCGAGAGACAGTGAGACTGGTAGATGTAGGACACTTGAGTGGGGAGTCGGCAGTAACTTTAGTTACCCCAAAACCCCCCTACAGACAGAGGAGAGGCCATGGAGCAGACACCAAGGGCAAGCAGGCCAGGCTGCTCACAAGAGCCCAACATAAAGAGGCTAGGCCCGCCAGTAAGTCCATCATCCTGTCCTGGGCAAACCTGGGCCATGGGAAGAAAGACTGTTGCAAGCCCCGAGGGCCAGAGGGGCAGAGAGGGAGGAGGAAACCACATCAAGGCAGGACTGAATCACCCACCATTCAGCGGCACTGACAGGCTGGTGCATGGCTGGGGTATAGGGGAGGTGGAGCCCCAGGAAAGCCCGCTAGTGATGATGCCCAGCACGTTCCCCATGATGAAAGGAAACCCTACTACTGAACAGAACACCCCAGATGTGGAAGGTGAGTACCAGGGTATCCCCATGGAGAACGTGACACTGAGCCACCCGCACAGCAGACCCCTAGCACACACTCTAGGGCCACAAAGGAAAGGCTTCACAAAATCAGGCAAGCACACATCCCTCTACTGAGGCACTTTACTATGTAGCATCTAACACCAGCTACTCTTCTTCAATTTCAGGGCCTTTCATTTCAATCTGTCATTTGACACTTGTATTTCTGCCTTTGATTGGCCCATGATGCCACTCTCACTTTTATATTTTCAAACAAGTACCTTGCTCCTTTCTTTCAGGATCCAGGGTTGTTTAATGTTTCTACTTCAAATCCCTCCCTAAGGCCATGATGTCTACCAACAATTTGACAAGGCTCCCACTGTGCAAAGACCACAGATTGACATGTATCACTGCCTTCTGCTACTCTTCTGTTGGTGTCTGTCTATATTTACCTATCTTTCTCCATTTGACTTAGATTATAAGCTACAACAGCAGGTAGCATGTTTTTTCTTGTGCTACTACAGTGCAGAACTTAATAGGGCCCACCTCCCTCTTAAGCATTTCCCATTGGATTTTAGTTGGTCTAATAAAAGATATCACATAAAGAACCTTGCCACCTAATATCACTAAAGAATCTTGCCTCCCATTGGCTAGCACATTCCTGTGCTTATATGTGCTGTTTCAAATCCCATTTTGAAGTGCCTAGCTCTCCCCATGCATTGTATAGCATGCTTAGGAGCCTAACTTAGGCTCTGTATTCCAGTCTGGGGGCGCCACATACCTGAAAGGTAGGCATGGTGATGTATCCTATGATGTGATGTATAGCTAGTGATTTGGTCTAGGGATGGCCAACATGCAGCACACATGCCACAAGTGGCACGGTCAGTCTCTGTGGCACACAGCAAAGTGGGGAGGAGATTGGCAACAGAGCAGCAGGTAGGCCAGGGAGCAGAAAGTGGAGCAGCAGATCAGGTGGGGAACACAATGCTGGGAACAGAAAGCAGAGGAGCAGAGCAGGCAGGGAAAGGGGATCAGAGTAGCACTTGGGGAGGGACTGGGGCTTAATTTTGTGGTATTCCCACCAAAAAGATAGGCTCCCACTAATCAAATCCATGGCTCTTCTAAGTGTTATCAAGAACAATGTTCATGATAAGGTAAATGTAATGTAACCCAAGTGTACACGGGTATGTACTCCCTCTCCAAATAGAAAGGATAAGTGGCTACGCCAGAGTGCTGAGAGCGGGAACTGTAATTATCAGCCTGTTCCCTCTGTCTCCTATAGAGACAACCCAGGACAAAGTATATCTTAACTATTTACAGGTTTATTCACACACACACACACACACACAATATTAATAAATATATATACAACATATACTTTACATGTAAAACTATATACAGGGCAACTAAGAAATTATATCTCCACCAATGGCTTTGAACCCAACACAATAACTGATCTAAGCCAGATAAGCACAAGTGAGTCATACAATATACAATCTTCATACAATACTATACTGTCTATAAATGGAGACCCAAAGTTACACTACCTCAAATGGTGACAAACACTGCACAGGTGAGCAGCTGATATAAAACTGGTAAACCACAGGTGAGTACAGGTGAACAACACATAAGTCAGGTTAAATACAGGTAAACAATCAAGAGATACAGACTAACCCATATAAGTAACAAGCAATCAATACGTGCAGATAAATCTGGATAAGTACAGGTAAATACCGATAGATCCCAGGGAAGGTATCAACCAAGGTGGCTATCTCAACTATATACATACAGGCATATAATAATAACTTGAACAACAAATAACACTATAACAAAATATAAGGCGCTTCCACAAAATATAAGCCATGTCAGCCTTAGATTAAACATAACCCTTTAAGCCCCCAGTGCCCAGGCTGGTCCTGGTGCATTGGCAGACTCCTGCAACCAGTAAGAAAGGGGAACTTCCCCGGGGTTTTTGGACTATGGCTTCGTCAGGTTGCCTTCCAAACAGCCCACCTGGGAGGCCTAACCTGGGTGTTCTGACCCCTGTGAGAGATCCTGTCTTCCTGGGTAACTCATGCTCCGGGGGAAATCACATGGATGCTTTGTGTCTCCTCGTTCCCACTGTTCCTCTCTATCAAGGCCTCTGGGGCCAATAGCTCTTCAGGCCTACTACCCACTGACATCCTATGCACCATAGCGTGCACTGAGGGCCCTGCCTTCTGTGGGGGGCTGAAGGCCCAGGCTGCATTATGTGGTACCGGGGATGGGTCTGCTCCTGGACCCTCTGTGCAGTGTTATCTGAATCAAGCCACTGGCTCTGTGCCAGTGGCTGCAGGTCCAAACCAACTCAAACAGCTCCCAGGGCCTCTAATTTACCATGCACCATACATGCACTGAACAAGCCTGGCTGCTTGACAGGGAATGAGGGACCTGAGCTGCCCGGTGCATCTCCCAGGGTTCCTGTCCACATGGAGCATTGCCTGTGCACCGGGGGTCTGGCCTCAAGCCAGGGGTTGGGACCTGAGCCATCTTGAATGGCTCCCAGGGCCCTGGTTCTGTGCACTGAGTTATGCACCACACTCCCGGCTGCCTGCTGGGGTTGCAGACCCAAGCGACCTTGAGCAGCTTCCAGAGTCTGGGCCCTGTGCACTGCATTGCACACCACTGAGTCTGGAGTGTCAGACTGGCATGGGGAGTCTTTGGGGCTCTTCTGCATACTGGCTCTGCCTGCTGGGCCAGCTCTCCCCAGCACTTCGTCTGCCCCGCTCCCTTCATTGTCCCCTGATGTGCCTCCCTTGTGCTGGACATGCAGCTCCTTTTATTCACTTTGGAGGCTCCGCCCCCAAAGTCTTGCTGGACCTGCAGAATGTAGACGCCACTTTGGAGGCTCTTCATGCCTGTCCCTCATGCACGGGGTGGGGCTGGCCCTACCCAGCCCTTACCTGATTGGTGGACAGGCTCCACCAATCAAAACAAAGATTTTCCAAGCCCATTCAAACCGGACTGTATTGGTAAGTCTGCCACAGTAATATTGCTATCTCTGTCACTAAGCCATTAATATGGGCTATAAAATATCTAACTGTAATTACTTATTGTGATAATCTATAGACAGCTTGCCAATGGAAATGTGTATTAGTTACAAAAACTCAATTACATTTTACTAAGTACTCCTAAATGAGAGGATTACTGTGGCAATGTAGTATCAGCAGTACTACTCTCAGTGCTACTGCTTCACTATTTTTAAAGGGACATAAACAAACCAAATGTGCTTTCAGAATTGCTAGCTTGATTATTCTTGAGGAATATTAGCACAGATTGAATCAACATTTTCTACAAATGTTAAGGTACTTTTGCAAAAAACAAAACAAAACAAAAAAACCTTTGTACATATGCACAAATATTGTCCCAAAGGTCAGATAGTTAATGAAAGGGATCCAAAAACATCTATAATTTAATATTAATCCATATGCTAAAGAGTGCCTGTAGAAATGAAATACAAACAGTAACTACTACTTGTACATTATTTATGTTTTTATTTGTTTTCATTAAAATCACGTAAAATTCCCTTGAAACTAGTTGTTATAAAAGAATCTTTATTTAAAAAATATTGATTCTGATTTTTAAGAAAAACAGTTTGCAATTATAATTTTGACTTAATCAGAACTAAAACAGAGATGAAGAGAAAACAGCATTTATTGATCAATTATATTTGCAAGAAGGAAAACATTTCCTCTTTCTTTTTTTTTTTTCCTGATTTTTGGCTTCAAGTAACAAAGTTAAAGCAGATAATTCAGAAGGCATGCCTGGTGTACTAACTACTTTGAATTCTAGAGGGAACAGTTGATTTACTGTAGCTGATTACAGAGGTGATTAAAAAAACAAAAGCCACTAACCCGTTTATTACAGCTTCACCTGAAGGCGTTTAAAGCTGGATGATGGATATGTCCTTGTTGCTCACTGGTTGCTAACTGCAACGTACTCAGTGTGTACTGCTGGGTGTTGAACACTGACATTCCATTCTCTTTAATGTGTGGGTGAGCAGCAGCATGCAGAGTGGGTTATGTGCACTAGATATTGTAATACAAAATTCTTGTTAGGAAGAAATGTCAAACGTGTTGTTGCTGCTAGTGTGACTCGTTGACTAGATGGATTAATAGATTAATAAGGGGGAATGTGCATATATATTTTATCCTTAAAACACCACATGGATTTCTGTGGCAGGGCACCTTTGGGTGACTTCAACTTCAAGGAAAGAGTCAGGCAGCTACCAGGTGCCTGATGATGGCACCCATTTTGAGAGCATGGGATATAAAGGCTGAAGTTTCCTGCTGCCAGGCCAGGCAGAAACATTGCCTGGCTAAGCTGCAGCAGGAACATCTGGAAGGTAAGAGCAGGAGGCTGCTTATGGTTCTGGGCATGACCAAAAACTGCACCTTGCCAGGGAAGGGTGGCCTGGTGCGGCTCCTAATGGCGTGGGAGCCCTCAGGAAATGCCAGGACAGTTACCTCCCTGGTGAAAGGTGAGATGGGGCACCTTAACCCAAGGACCCATCTTCAGGTGGGCTTTGGAGGCAGTTGTGGGAGTAGTGGGGCCAGGCATGGCAAGCAGAGTGCCACCTGAGCCCAGCAGGGATGTGAGATCCTGGAGACCCCAGAGGGTGTAGCATGGGCAGTGTAGGGCATAGCTCCAGACAGAGTAGGGCTGAATGGGAGTAGGTCTGAATGGCTGTGCATGAGGGAGGATGAGTAGGGCTGAATGGGAGGAGGCCTGAAGAGCAGTCCCAGGGGCACATTGAGTTGGGCCAAACTGGGAGTAAACCTGAAAGGCAATGCATGAGCCAGCCCTGTGAGTAGTTGAGTGTGAAGATAAGAGTCCAGGATGGGGTATGGTGTAGAGGCCCTAGAGGGGGAGTAGTAGGAATTCCAGGTGTGGGGAAGAGGCCAAGGCATGGTCGTGGATGCCTGAGGCCATAGTTTGGGCCAGAGGCAGAGTAGGGGTCAGCTAGAGAGTTAGGGGTGAGTCCTGACCTGGGTAAGTTCTCCATGGTAAGAAGGCCAAGAGTGGGATGAAAGAAAGACTTAAAGGACAAGCACAATGACCTGTTGCTTCAGGGAGGGAGAGACAGTCCCTGTGAGACCATGGAGCACCAGTCATGGTGTAGGTTATGATTACATCATGGGGATGCCATCTGCGAGGCATGGACTGTGGTGCAGGGGAGGTCAGAGCTGCAGATAGTGCCTCCTGGCATTGGGGCATGTAATGGTCAGTCTCCTGCATTTACCACAAGTTTATGGAAACAACAAAGTCGTGGAAGGAAAGACTGGGCCAAATGTTCCATAGAGACAGGTGGGTGGCCTGGCATGAGAAGTGGCCCTGAGCGTGCTCCCTGTCAGTTTCCCTGGATCTATTTTACAAAAATGGTATACAGGCAGTCCTCAGACTTACGATGCGATGGTGTAGCAGGACACTAGGGTGCCTGCTACTGATAGCAGGAATAATAGTAACTAGAGGCAGCAGGGCACTAGGGTGCCTGTTACTGAAAGCTTGAATGGTAGTAAAAGGGGCTCAGCTGCCACTCACCAGGGCAGCAGGTGGGAGTTGTTATGGTGACTAATTGGGTCAGCTGATCGCCAGGGGGCAGGGCCTGGCCTTTATAAACAGAGAAGGCAGAGGCCAGAGGTCAGTTCCCCTGCCGGCAGCCTAGGAGAAAGAGGGAGCTCTGTGCAAGCAAGCTGAGCAGAACATTAGAGAAGCTGGGTAGCTGGTGAGCGACTGCTTGGCAGCACTGGGTAGAAGAAACCCTGATCCTAAAGGAACTGGCCTAATCCTAAATCCTAAAGGAACTGGCCAAGGTCATTGCAAGTCCCCTGGCATGGCTTTACGAGCACTCGTGGTGCTCTGGTGAGGTACCGGAGGACTGGAAGAGGGCCAACATGATCCCCATCTTCAAAAAGGGCAGGAAAGAGGACCCGGGAAACTATAGGCCGGTTAGTCTCACCTCGATCCTAGGCAAGCTGTTCGAGAAAATTATGCTGGCACTCATCCAGGAGGGGCCAGCAGGAGACTGCATGCTTAGGGGCAACCAACATGGGTTCATCACTGGAAGGTCCTGTCAGACCAACCTGGTGGCCTTTTACGATCAGATCACCAGATCATTAGACGCAGGGGTAGCAGTGGATATAATCTTCCTGGACTTCCGGAAGGCTTTTGACACTGTCTCTCACCCTGTTCTCATCAAGAAACTGGGGGGCTGTGGTGTAGACACCCACACAGTCAAATGGGTCACCAACTGGCTGGAGAGCTGCACCCAGAGGGTGGTAGTGGATGGGTCCTTCTCAACCTGGAAGGACGTGGGCAGTGGGGTTCCGCAGGGCTCGG
The DNA here is from genome assembly GCF_052110815.1 of Crocodylus siamensis. NCBI lineage: Eukaryota > Metazoa > Chordata > Crocodylia > Crocodylidae > Crocodylus > Crocodylus siamensis. The sequence continues at coordinate 57,732,513 of NC_143397.1, forward strand.
TCCTTGGGCCTGCACTGTTCAGCATCTTCATCAGCGATTTGGATGAGGGGGTAAAAAGCACCCTGTTCAAATTTGCTGATGACACTAAGATATGGGGGGATGTGGGCCCTCTAGAAGGGAGCAATAGGCTACAGTTGGACCTAGACAGGTTACAAGGGTGGGTGGATGAGAATAGGATGGGTTTCGACACAGACAAGTGCAAGGTGATGCACCTGGGGAGGAACAACCGGCACCATACCTACAGGTTAGGGAACTCCCCTCTTGTCAGCACGGAGGCGGAAAGGGATCTGGGGGTCATCATTGACTCTAAGATGAACATGGGCCAGCAGTGTGGAGAGGCAGTAAGGAAGGCCAACCACACCTTGGCATGTATCCACAGATGCATCTTGAGCAGGTCCAAGGAGGTGATCCTCCCCCTCTATACGGCACTGGTCAGGCCGCAGCTGGAGTACTGCGTCCAGTTCTGGGCGCCGCACTTCAAGAGGGATGTCGACAGCATGGAGAGGGTCCAGAGGAGGGCCACTCGTATGATCAGGGGACAACAGGGCAGGCCCTATGAGGACAGGCTGCGGGACCTGAACCTGTTCAGCCTCCAAAAGAGAAGGCTGAGGGGGGATCTTGTGGCCTGTTATAAACTAGTCAGGGGGGATCAGCAGGCATTGGGGAAGTCACTGTTTCCCCGACCCCAACCCCAGTGTGGGTGACTAGTGGGACAGGCCCGGTGGGGCATAGGCCCAGGAAGGCGGGTCTGTGGGCCAGGTAAGGCTAAGGCTGGCTGAGCCCCAATTGCGAAGAGCCCAAGTCGGGCATAGGACCCAAGGAGGAGTCTGGGGGTCAGGTAAGGCTGAGGCCGCCTGAGCCCCAATTTTGGGAAGCCCGAGTCGGGCATAGAAGGCCCCAGTGCAGGCGGGAGCGCGAGAAGCGCAAGCATAGAGGGTGCCAGTGCAGGCGGGGAGCACGTGAGGCGTGAGCAAGTCCCCAGTGTGGGCGGGGAGCGCGTGAGGCGCGAGCAAGGCCCCGGTGTGGGTGGAGAGCGCAAGAAGCGCGAGCAAGGCCCCAGTGTGGGCGGGAAGCGTGGGAAGCACGAGCAAGGCCTCAGTGCAGGCGGGGAGCGCGAGAGGCGTCGGGGTAAGCATATTGGAGCAGGCCCCGGGAGGGGGTGCGTATATTGGGGCAGGCCCCAGTGTGGCAACAAGGCCACGAGAGAAGCGAGGGAGCACCCGTGAGGGTGCTGGTGGGCAACTGGCCAGAGCCCTGGTACAACAAGGCAGGCACCATGCCAAGGAAGGCAGGAAGGCAGCCTCCCATTAAATATTTACCAACAAGAAGTGGTGGGCGAGATAGAGGGTACATTCAAGACCTGAGTTGGCACGGGTAGGTAGGGCCCCGGGGGAAGTCACGGCACCCCTGGAGGCCGTCCTGCCACAGATGGATTCCTGAGAATTGCATCTTAAGTCAAAATGTCATAAGTCGAAAGCAATTTTCCCATAGGAACAGTGTTATAAAAGGGGGATTGGTTCCTGTGTGATGCTTAACACAGCTGCCTCCAGCTGGTAAGCTTGTTGTGGTGGTGGGGAGGGAAGAGGCATGGGGGCAGAAATCAATGCCCCTGCAGTGAGGGAGGGAATGGGGCTGGGGCTCGGACAGAAGCTGGGGCAAAAGATGCTCAGTCTGGGTGGGGGGTGCAGGGAGGGTGTGCATGGGGAGGGGATGGGGCAGTCTCCACTGTTGCACACCACTGGTCCAGGAGCAGCTCATTCAGCAGCTCTTGCTGCTGCTCCTACCACCAGTCCAGAAGGACATTTGGGGCTGTATGCCCCCAGATCTGCGGGGGGGGGGGGGTCTGCCGGTTGGATGGTGGAAGGCACTGGGAGTAAGGGCTATGTCTTCTTGCTGCTCTCCTAGCCAGGGCAGGGCAGAGCTGCTGCTCTGCCTCTACACAAACAGCATGCAGCAGCAGGAGCTGTCCCAGACTGCCCATACCTCCCGGATGAGCAGCAGCTTCATCCAGGACCCTGCTACCTCACTCTGGCAAGGCATTCTGGATTGGGGCGGGGTGGGCAGGGCCAGGGTGTACTGGGCTACGCTCCAGGTGGGCATTGGGGGCTATAGGAGGGATACGGCAAATTTTAGGGTGGGTGCAGCCCCCTATGGCCCCTGCTCCGCTGCCCGCCCTGCCCTGAAATTTTCTGGAAAATTTTCCAATGCTCTAAATAAAGCATGATCTGATTTAGCATTTTTATTTGACTTATATTTAGTAAACAAAACTAAAAAAAGTACCCCCATGTTAATTTTATGTCCCAATAGCCACAAGTATTTGAATTGAAATATTTTATTAAGAAAAAAATTAAATACAGCACACTTAATGTCATTGAAATGTTATATTCAACCAAATTCAAAGCTTTTAGTGGAAATAAATTATTGGAATAGCTGTAAAAATGTAAAGACAATACCAATAGCATGTATTTCCCTTACATTGCTTGTTTAAATTTAAGAAAAAAATGAAGGCACTGAAAATTGCTGACACACTAATTTGAGCACACCCTAAGAACTGTGCATTATATGCCGTGCTTGTCTACTCATCTACTTCAACAGAGTTTAACTCTCTTCCACTGAGGTCACTGCAGCACCTCCGGTTTCACTGTCACTATCTGCAGAATCACTTGCACTACTTATTAGTTCCATTTCAGAATCAGATTGAGGCAAATCTGATTCAGAACTACTTGAATCACATTCTTTTTCGCTAAAGGATGGTTTTACCCATGAGTCTATGGGCAAGGGCAACTTATCACACTGCATCTGCTTCACTAGTTGTGCTTCTGACTGATTCTCCAGAAGCAAGTGATTTTGAGAAACAGAAATAGCAGTGGTGCATAGCGGTGTGTTCATTTGTTAGTCCATTCCTCTTTTTTTTTGTCTTGATTGAGCCGAAAGTCTTCCAGTTCAGAAGAAGCTGCTGTTGGTGAAATACTTAGGATCCTTAAAGCAACCCTGGACAACAGTTGGGTGTTACAGTATCCCTTCCATCATGTGAGAGGAGATGCATTCTCTGCTGCCTGCCAAATAAAGTCTTTGCTTCAAAGTTTTTCTTTTGTGTGGTACCCAGTAACATCTGTCATCACAGTTATTTCATCAGTGTTTGGGACATTCTTAGCTACCTCCATGACTGCATCAAGAGCAGTAGATAATTCATCTTCTGATAAATGTTGTCCTCTGTGCTGAGGATCCAAAAGGTTTTCTGCCAGGTGAACTGCATGAGAGCAAAACTCAGATCTCTTAGTAAACATTTGTTCTACTTCATCTTCTTTAGACAGAGGTGGAGAAGGCAAAAGTTCAATTAGATTTTCGTTCAGTTGTCTGAATATCTCTGGAATATTTGAAAGTCTTGGTGCATCTCCTTCAAGTTTCTTGATAGCCACAGAAACTGGTAGTAACAAACTGAATGCTCCTTGAGCTCGAACCCAGAACACATCATTGTTGTGAATCTGCTTCTCATGTTCACAGGAATAATCTGGGATACTGTGTCATCTATTGAAGCACACTGCAAACAGTTCTTTGTGTGCAGAAACTGTGTAAACACTTTGTAGCCGAGCCCCATCTAGTTCCTTCTGGCAATAAAAGTGCACTTTCCTTCCCCTGCTTCTCCTTCTGTAGTTTCTTCAAAGTCTGATTAGCACCATGATGACAGTTGAATACCTTCAAAATCACTTTGCAGTTTGCCAATATTGTCTTCATTGTATTCATACTTACTATGCCCTTTGCCAGAAGATTTAACACATGAGCAAAGCAGCCAAATACTATTAAATGAGGATACTTTGCCTTTAATATTTGCCATGCAGCTTTCATGTTACTCACATTATCGGTTACAAGGGCATGTACCCTGGAGGGACCTGCACTTTCAATCTCTTCATTCAATAATTTGGCTATGTATTCACGTGTATGACAAGAACATGTAGTAGCAATTGCTTAGAATATTGGTTCAGGTGTCGCTAACATAATGTTCAATAAATGATTTCCTTGTATATCAGTCCATCCATCTGACATCCGAGTCAGTGATTCTGCTTGACCAATCCTTTGCATAACCATTGTTTGAACTCTGTCATACTCTCTATTCAAGAGAGAATGTGCTAAGCTATAACATATATGTAACTTATACGATGGGCGAAATAGTTTGTAATGTTCCTTCCAGTATTGATTTTCAGTTATGGAAAGAGGCCTACCACTTGCAAATATAGCTCGAGCTAATGTCCCATCTGCTTTTTCTTGATCTTCGTTTGACATTCTGTCCACAAAGCTTGATAAAAAGCTTGACTGTCTTGAACAGCTTACTCATGGTGGATCGCATCTCTGGTGACAGTGATCTTTAAAGCAAGGTTCCTGCTTCTTATTCCCTCAGACGTGGCAGCTCAACATTTTCATTTTCCATTTTTTGCAAATCTGCTATTTCACTTGAGCTACCAAGTTCCTGCAACAAAAGGGGGAAAATATTTTAGTCTATTCTAGTCTGGCCTCATCCATCAGAAGGAGAAGGAGAAGAGGCAAGGAGTTTGCTTCCCTCCTTCCTGCCGGAAAGAACACTCTGCTGCTTAACTTGGTGCTCAGTTGCCCTGGGATTGCAGAGCCAACGGGAAGTCTAGTCTGGCCACTGCTATCGGCCAGAGGACTAAGCTTGCTCTGCTGCGTTGAAATAGTTAACTTTATCTATTATGTAATTTAAAAAATACATATATTGTTAAGCCTAAGTCCTTAAACCACCAGAAAAACAGGACAAAAATATTTAAAATAAATAATAGTCCAGAGTTTCAGTTAACGCCTTTTAAAATTTATAATGTTTTAAAACAATATAGATGCTAGTCTATATTCTGTGCTGTTTAACATATTAATTTTTTTTACTTACATAGGATTCCCAAAGTAGACTTTTCTCAGATGATGTTGTTCCATCACTTGGTTGCATTAGCTTTCTGTATATGGATCATACTCTTTCAGGACAGTGTCTACATGTTATTAAATGTTTCTTCATTCTTGTTATATTGTTAGCATACTCCTGCCTGCAATATTTACATCTACCAACTTTCTTCCTTCCTTCAGTGACTTGAACTTCACTCTAACGATGTCACACACTAGTTTTTTTTCTGATTAGGCGTTCTTATGACTACTTCAAACCTAAAGTACTAAACAACTAACAGATCTTATGCAAACACTTCCAACTTCCCCAACTCAAGAAAAGAAATGAGACACAGCTTTGTGTTTTTGCTGAACTGAAAGTGAGACAAACATTAATTACAGTTTTAGCTTTGGTTTTGCTTTCACTTGCAGTCTGAGATTAAATCAGAATTTTAGCTTTGGTTTTGATTTGACCTGCACAGCCAATTAGGTAAATTCATAACTTGATGTTTGGTTTGGATTATTATGTGGGTGTATTTACCCTCCTGTTTACAAATCAATGAAACATATATGTACTCTCTCACACGCTTCCTAGGGACAATCACCTGAAAAGCATTAATTACAACTTTGAGACTGCCAAGCATGCCTAATATTGTATTGCATCCATTCATTGTTACTAATTAATTTTATGAAACAATTAATTTTTAGAAATGGAAAATTTGGCATGGAAAAATAAAGCACTGGAAATTTTTCTGGGAATTTTTCTGCCCCATACCTCCAAACACTGCTAACTTTTACAGTTTTGTTTTTACTGTGGAAATCTCATGCAACCATAGCTTGCCTTCCCTCTCTTTCCTCTTTACCCCACCCCGCCCCCTCCCAAAAAAGATAAGCAACACAGTTTCAATCTCTTCAGATTTTTAGCTGATGCTGTTCAACCAGAGATTCCAGAATAACAACTAGCTCCTTTTCAGTTCCACAAGAACCCAGTGAGGGACAGTTGAAACATATTTCACAATAGGTTACACAACTTATTAGAAATCAGCAGAATAATGGTGATAAGAAATGGTGGCTCTGGGGGAGGACTGGTTTCTGGTGGCTAGAAAAAGAATAACAGAAGCTGGATTTGCCATTTTGTGATGCCTAAGATAAGATTGGGGTTTGTCATGTCTGGGAATTGGGTGTGTAGCAGAGCACTAGGGTGCCTGCTACTGACAATAGTACTATAAACTCAGCTGCCAGTCACCAGGGCAGCACAGGTGCGGGTTGCTGGGGCAACCAGTCTGGTCAGCTGACCGGAAGGGGGCAGGGCCTGGCCTTTATAAACAGCAAGGCTGAGGCTGGAAGGTCAGTTCCCTCTTGGCAGCCAAGGAGGCTTGGAGCTCTGCTGGAGCAAGCAGGCCAGGCATGGCAGAGAAGGCTGATGGTCTGAGCAGTGTCGGCATAAGGATACTGGGTGGAGAAAACCCTAGCAGGGATGCATATAAAGGATAGCCAGGTTGGCTTGGGATTTATGTTATAGCCAAGGGGCTTTGTGTTTTCTGTTTTGTTGTTGTATAACACCAGAGGACCGGGTGAAGCTATAAGGGGTTGGAGGAGGCCTCATAGGAGCTCCCCAGTAGCGGAGGGGGGCGTTCCTGGCACCGGAGAGGGCACTGTGTTTCGGGGTGTCCCAACCCCAGCCCCAGTGTGGGCAGTATCGGGAGGAGCGCAGTGTGGGCGCACGCAAGAAGCCCCAGTGGGGCATAAGACCTGAGAAGGCAGGTCTAGGGGGATATAGAGGGTGCATTTGGACCCAATTTGGCATGGTAGGTAGGGGGCGCTAGGGGAGTTCATGGCACCCCTAGATCATCCTGCCACAGGGTGCTTTGCATTAAATGACCTTGCCTAAGCAATCCACTTATTTTAAATTGGGCAAGTGCTCAATAGCTCTTCCCCTGTTGCCTTCTATTAGGAGAGGTGAGATTTGAATTCCTGAACCTTGAGGATGGATTGTTACTAGTACCACCAGAATGTGCTTGTTTTCTATACAGGCCTTGCCATATTCTAGTAGTTCCTTTTTAAAAAGCAAACTGTCATATGATGAGTCAAATTCCTGCATTTGTACTGAAGCACCCTCTCCCTCACATTCCTTTTCTATGTAGACCTCAGCCTTACATCAGCCCCCTTCTTATTCAGAGGCCAGAGAGTACAGCCTGAAACTGTCAGGTACAAGAGAACAGAAAATACACTATTCCATTATGGAGCACATGCTCTCATGTCACTGCTCTGATGATACCTGAAGATGTCTTGTAGTATGACTTCAGGGTTGCCAACCCCAAAATTTTGTTTTTAATGGCCAATCTGCAAACTTTTTACTGGCTGCCAATGTTTTTTACTGACATATGTTTTGCATAAAAGTTAAATTTACATTATGTAAGGCCCTGCATAGCAGGGACAAGGTCAGGGTTAAAATTTAGAGGTTTAATAACAAACATACTAAAAATGCCAGGGAGGGTGCAGCATTTGGGGGTGCACCGACCCCCGGTGCCAGAGAGGGCACAGCATTTGGGGTGCACCAACCCTGGTGCCAGAGAGGGTGCAGCACTTTGCAGGGCTGTGGAAAGCCCAGATGCCAGTGAGGCGCAGAGTGAGACAGGGCTATGGAAAGCCCAAGCACCAGGGAGGTGCAGAGCGAGACAGGGCTGTGGAGAGCCTGAGTGCCAGGGAGGTGCAGAGCGAGACGGGGCTGCAGAAAGCCCATGTGCCAGTGAGGCACAGTGTGAGACAGGGCTGCGAGGAGCCCAAGTACCAGTGAGGCGCAGTGTGAGACAGGGCCGCAGGGAGCCCGAGTGCCAGTGAGGCGCAGTGTAAGACAGGGTTGAGGAGAGCCCAGGGAGGACCAAGGGACCAAATTGTAACAGGGCCCAGACCGAACAATGTCAGTTCCATCTGTAAGGCTTGGGGCGTGGTAAGGGATGGCTGGAGCCATGCGTAGCCTATAAGGTGAGGGTGCCCCAAAATACACATTGTGACACTCATCCTGAAGTGGGACCCACCGGGGTCCTGGGAATCAATCTCAACTGTGTCCAAGAGGACTTAGAGGCAGCCTCCCTATCAATCATTTGATCAAAGATGTGGCAGGAGAGAATCGAGGGTGCCCATTGGGCCAACTTGGCATGGTAAAGGGGCCTTGGGAGATCACAGCTATCCTACAGGACCCTGTCCCCTGACACCAAGATTTGCATGATCTGTGGAAGTGGTTACAAGCATATGTGTTGGATGGTTTGGGAGCTGCTTGCTTCCTGCAGATTCTTTTCTCTTCAAGCTGTTGGAGCCAATTTCTGTCATGGAGATTAATGCCCTGGTGGTGATGGTGATACCACTTGTTCTGATCACTTGCCAAGGTTTCCCATTGGCCAGGATCAATCCCAAATGCCTTCATATCTTGCTTGCATGCATCTTTGTAGTGAAGTTTGGGACATCCCATTGTTTTTGTTCCCTCTGATAGTTCCCCGTATAGCATATGCTTGGGTATACAGTCGTCTTCCAATCTGCTCAGATGGCCCAGCCAATACAGTCATATCTGTTTGAGTAGGGCTGTCACACTTGGTAAATTTGCCAAGAGAATGCAGCAGCAGCATGTCTCAACAGAAGGGAGGGAGCTATGCAGGCTCCTATAAGCCATAAAGCCCTTAACAAGAAATCCCTGCAGGGTACTGCACTCCCACTCAAGACACCAGGTGGCACATGTATGCTCCATCTGTCCTCCTACTCCTTGTTGCTTGGTTGTTGTTTTTTTTAGAGACCATCCTTGTTGGGTTTTTTTGATAGACAAGTGGTTTTTCCCTAGTTTTTATAGACTGCATGTAAATTTGCAGACAGTTGGCAACCCTGCCTAGCTCTTACCTACAGTTACTTACATCTGTCCCATCCAACTGTCTACCAAGCTTACATAACAGCTACTGATATTATTGTAGCCTTTGAAAAAATAAAGATGTCCTATCCTGGGCCATGTGTCTCCAAGACCTACCTTTTTGTAAGTGGACTTTGTTGACTGCCTAAACATGGCTTGTAGAGATTAGGGGAGCTTGTCTCCTTCCCCTCTGTCTCTGGCACTTGATGGTAGCAGTTGTTGCTGAGTGTCTTGTCTGTGGTGGATGTTGAGGCCACTGTCTCTGGAATATTGTATATAGAGCATTTTTCTACACATTACTTGTAGGTGGTGGTGTGCCTAGGTACACAGTGTGCATCTATAGCAGGACTGAATCCCAGGGATGGCTGTGACATCCCCTGGTGGCCTTGCGATTCCTGCCTTGCTCTGGCTCTGCAGCTATCCTTCCCTTTTCTCTCTTACCTGCCATGCCTTGCTGTTGTTATGTTATTTGGGAGAAAGGGAGGCTGCCTCAGAGTCCAGAGCAAGCCTTTATCTACTGCTAGTTTATGGGGTTTTTTTTAGACCTGGCCAATCCCCATCCTGCCCTTAGGCATTAGGTGCTTCTCCCCAGCCTGTGCATTCCCTACTGTATTTGTAATTTGTAAATTGTAAAGCAATTGCTTTATGGGGTAATTTTGTGGCCTCCAACCTCCCTTATAGCTGTGCGCATGCCTCACAGGTGTTACCCTTCCATCACTTTCCTTTGTTGGGGCTTTAGTCTTCTCAGCCTCTGCCTGTCTGCTCTTGCTGGCCCCTTTGCCTTGGCCCACTGCACCAGACTTTAGCTTATTGGGCTACAATCCTTGTCTCATCCTTCTCAGCTTTGGGCCTCTGGTCCTGGTCTTTCCCTTCTAGGGCTGTGAGCCCCTTTCCCTGTGGACCCGTGGCCCTATCTTTGCCCCTCTCGGGCACTGAGTGCTCCGGCCCTGTCTTGCCCTCCCTAGGGCTGTGAACTTCACTCCTTTATGATTGCCACCTATTAGCACCTTAAGCCCAACTCCAGGCAGGCCTCAAAGCAATTATGTGCCCCTTGGACATTACTGGGATCATGTACCTTCCCTGCTAGTCCTAACTCAGACCACCAGTATAAACTGTAACAAAAAAGAATCTAAGCCCCCAGGCTATAACTAAAACTCTAAGCAACCTAGCTGCATCCCAAACCCCTTCCTCATCCTGGGGTTTAGCTCCTGGCAATCCCTCAGTTCCTTGCATTGAGTCCTTACTGTACCAGAATCTCAGTCTGTTGCTTTGTTAGGGCGGTTTTGGTGCAGAGCTCCTTCCTGGTAGCCTACAGGCTCAGAGTCTGCCCTGGCTGGGGCCCAGGTGCTTCTAATTAAACCAGCTGGCTGGCCCCCAGAGCAGCTTACAGCTGTTGGGCTAGGAGCTATAGCTGTGCCCCAGTGACTCAAGCAAGGTCCTGCTCCCTGGAGCTAGTGCAGAGCAGCTATCTCTGTAATAGGCACCCTGCTGCGCTAAGCAGTCTCTGTCCTAGCAGATACCTCTGTAATATCCCCTCCCAGCCTATAAGACTTTGGCCACTTTTTCTTCTGCAGCCCATAATGGGCAGCTTCCCTACCTAGGGATCTCCTGGCTGCTGTTTCTCCTTAAAGTAACAGGGAGTCTCTGACTCCCTGTTACAGTATCCCCAGTGTGTTTTCTCACTAGCTCATATTTAGCCACATTGGCCCCAAAAGGCAATTCATCAAAGTGATTTATTCTGTGGATAGGAATCAATGGTAGATGCTAGGAACCAGGAATGTACATTTGCTGCAGAGCTTCTGATAGGGAAAACCCTGTCAGTTTATTCTGAGGAAGTCTCCAGGCACCTTTAACAGAAAATGTGTAGGTTTAAATAGCACAGCATAGACTGGAAAACACTCAGAAGGCAGCACCAGTAAGCTTATGATGTTGTCATGGTAACAGATATTGAAATTCAACATACAAAGTATAAAATGAGGGTGGGAAAAGGGGGGAGGCTAAAAAAATTCACAGAGAAATGTAACAAGTTCTTGTATAAATCTATATGTTATACATGCAAATAAATTTAAAAATTACATTATGGGGTACCACAATAGAAATAGTTAAAATGTACTTATTCAACAAATGGTAATAATCATGGTCCTTATACCATTTTCTATCAGAAGATCTTACAGTGCCTTCCAAATGTTAATGATATACTTGAGGTAGCAGGCAGAAAGTATTACCATCCTCATTTTATAGAAATTGAGGCACACAGGGGATGACTTAAGGTCCCAGAGAAAATCTGTGGTAGAACTAAGAAGAAAACTGACTTCTGGCTCTGTTTTTGCTCATAGGTGCACCAGATATGTTAGTATACCTGCATTTTATAATACATATTCACTGAAGAACTCAAGTAACTTTTACTGCTATACCTCACAGAGCAATAACAGTAGTATTCTATGTTTGGTATAAAAACTCAAATGCTTTTATAAGTGGTTGGGGGTAACTTAACTCTTTTGGCCATATTTATCCAATGCAGTAAAAAGAGTTGTGGGGTAGGGAGAAGAGGGAGCATCCTGCATAAGTATGATTGCCAGCTGTCAAGCTATCCAATAATATACAGTACATTATAAATACTTTCATGCATGGCTCAGCAAAGAGCCGTAGCATATCTAACTCAGCTAGAAAGGAGTTGATACTCCCTGTGTACCTCAAGGAATGCAATTTATGTTTAGAAGTCTGAGAATGACTATTTTAGGATATTTATTAACAACCTTATTATTTTTTATCCCTCACAGAAATCTGCCTTTGCCATCTTTCATTCTTGTGCCCCTCTCTAATAACTTTCCCATATTACTGCTTTGCAATAGCATTCTTTAGCATTCAAGAGATTTTGTGATGTTACAATTTGCAGTGACTTGTATTTTACCTTAGCAGCTTGGAGGAGCGATGAGTAGGTCTCTTCCTTACATTTATACTTCCCTTCCAGGCGTATAATTTCATTTAAAAGTTGATATTGTTCTCCTAACTGTTCTTTCCAATAATGGAATGCAAAGCAGTGCCTGTCCCCTAAGAACAACTATAAGGTTTCTCAGCATAAAAATTAGACATTGCGAGTTGCATTTGGGAATTTAAGACAATGAAATGGGAAGCAGAAGAAATGAGATAAAGGTGGAAAGGAATGATTCAAAATTAAGAAAAACTGCTGACTGAATTATGAGTCTGACAGTGGACCAGAAGAGGCAGCAGCAGGCAGAAGAGCAAAAAGGAAGGAATTCTGCATACCTAGAGCTTAACTGAAGAGGACAAGATACTTACCATGAAAGGAACAAATCATGTGAGATTTCTAGAGCCACAGGGGCAGACAAACGGAACATGATACAAAGTTTGGAGCTTGACCGATAGGTAGGAATCTTGCAAAAAGATAAACTATCGGGTATTATAGAAGTAGCTGTCCTCAGAGAAGAAATATCAATACCAAAAATTCAGATTGCTTACTTTTTTGGGTATATTTACAACGCAATCATGGCCATCATTGTAGTGAAGTATATACATACTAGAGCTAGCTTTAAACTAGCTAGCATGGGAACTAGGAAAAAGCTCCAGCAGCATGGCGTAGAGTGTGATTTACTTGGCTTTTCAGACAATTTTTCAATCCATGCAGAATTCCATGCTGCCATATCTGGATTATTACTGGTGCTCAAGCCCTCATTTAAAGCTAGGTTGTGTATATCTAGTCTTCACTGCAGTGACAGCTGTGTAAATGTATACTTTTATTTCCCTCATTTCATAAATGTAAACAAGACTTGTAAAAGAGCCTGCTATAGCAGCAGTCACAATAAAAATAATTGATTAGACATTTTTAAACTTAAAAACCAGCTTTTTTTACTACTTTGTTCTCAATTTCTTCCACAATGATGAGGAAAGAGATACTATACGAGTTGTACAACAGCTTCTATGTGATTCCACCAGGTTCTACAGTAGCGTGGTTGATTAGATCAGTGGTGTTTCAACCTTTTTCCCTGATGGGCCAGATGGGTAGTATCCAGTCTGTGGGCCAGTCAGTAGCCCCAGTCTGGTGCCTGGGGGGGGGGGGGGGCAAGGCCCAACCCTAACAGGTGGATGGGGACAGGGAGCAGCCTGGCCCTGATTTGGCTATTTGGAGAGAAGTGGGTATGGCCTGCCTTCAATCTGCTCATGCAGGGGGAAGGGAGCATGGGAATTTGGCAGCAGGGGAGGCTGGCAATATTAATGGTGATTGCTCCCTCACCACCAAATTTCCAATCCAGTGGGGAGCCCCATGGGCTAGATGCCATGGCTCCATGAGCCACATTTGGTCTGCAGGCTACAGGTTGAGCACCGTTGGACTAAATTATCAAACCACAGAAATAATTCTGTGAACTGTTTTTTGCTCACATGGGTAGTCCTTATTTATCTCAGCAATCACTCTTGGGCAAGGATTAATCATGTAAGTAAAGTTTATAATATCAGACCCTATAGCCTACTCTACAGATTATTAATCCACCAGATTAATTAATTAACCTTTTGTATCAGATATCCAGGTTGTAGCCGTATTGGTCTAGAGACAAAAGGAATCAGAACTTGTGGTAGAGGTGATATCTTTTATTAAACCAAATAGATGTTTGCAAAAAAATTCTTTATTTGCAAGCAAATAAAAAATTCTTTATTACATTTTAATTAAAGTTAACAGAATTATTGATACAAGTTGTTTACATGCAAAACAGAGTCTTTAAAAAAGTCAGATATCAACTACACATGCAGTGTTTTAATAGTCAGATTAGTGTCAAAATAATAACCAAACCTTTTATTGGCTATTTTATTGACCATTGATGTGAAAGTCCATACCTCCTGACTTTTTCCTATTTGTCTAGAAACTATATGGATGTGTTATTTTCCTCATTCACAACTGTACTTTACACCTATTTTATTACAAAATCACACAAAGTGACATTTAAAAGTTATAATCATGTGTTTACATGTGTTTACATACCATGTAAAAGTAGAACACTGTATCTGATATTTCTAATTATAGTAATTGTATGCATTAAAGTTTATTTGTCTAGCCTTCCATTTTTTTGTTCCCTGTAACTTTTGACTGTAGCTGTGTGTTTGCTTGTCAACTCTATTACAAATAATAAAAATATTTTCTTGAGAATTTCAAATGTGACTAAAGACGTTAAACACTACTGAATTAGAAAATTCTTATATTTTAATATTTGAAATGTTTTATGGTATGTTTGGCTGATATATTTTGAGTCGTTGATTTTTAGAGATGTCTGTCCCCTAGACAGGTTAATATGTATCTATTCAGCATAGGGTGATTTTCCAGACTTTTTTTCTGTTTAGCGACTGGACTCATAGTAGAACACAGAAAGCCACAAACAGTTCTTCATTATCTTGAAAAAATATGCCCTCCTTGTTTGCTCTTGGCTTCTGAGGTTCTGATCATTGTCACTCATTTATTCTGGTCTATTTATCTGGTTAGAAAACAGTGATTTAGCTATAAATCATTACAAAGCTTCTGTTCTAGACTGGGGGTGGGTGTAGAAAACATGCAGCTGGATTGAAAAACAGGTCAAGTTCAGCTGCTTATATCTAGCAGCGAAAGAAACAAACAGTGACAGTCTAATAGGGGAGAGAGCTGATGTAAGGAAGGGGTGTATCCTACTTGTGCTTGAGTACTCTGAATCTTCTTGGAAAGAAGTTTAGCAGTGGAAAGGAAATGTATCTGAACTTCACTGCACTTTTGGAAGGCTTCCTTTTTGTTTGTTATACTTAATAGAGAGGGAAGGTTTAAAGGCTTTCTCTTTCTGGGTGGGCTGTTTAGGTAGCTCATGCCACGCTGCTGTGTTACATCACAGAGTCCTGCAGCACATGGCAACAAAAATGATCAGGAGTGTGGAAGATGACGCTTATGAGGAAAGCCTGAAAGAACTTGGGTTATTTAGCCTGGAGAAGAGAAATCTGAAGGGGGATTTGATAACAATCTTCTAATACTTGAAGGGTGATCACAGAGAGAATGGAGATGGCTGTAGGGGACAGGACTAGCAGCAGTGGCCTGAAACTGTAATAGGGGAAATTTAGGCTGGAGAGGAGGAGGATGTCTGAGTAGGAGGCTGGTTGACCATTGGAACAGGCCTCCTAGAGAAACTGAGGAGTCCTCATCCTTGGAAAATTTCAAGAGCAGGTTGGACCAGCTTAGGGATGCTCCTCCTTTGAGCAGGCAACCGGGTGAGGTCCCGTCCTTCTTATAATCAGCAACCCAAAGAGAAGTAAGGTTGGTGCCAGCTATGTTTGGGCAGTCCCCACCCCACCCCACCCAGGCTCCTTAACCCTAACCCCACCAGCCAGCGTTACCAGGTGTACGATCATTATCGAATTTGTACAATAATTTCAACCCTTGTACAATAGATAATACTAAAAGCATTCACAATTTACGATGTTTTTGAGGCTGTTAACTGATACAGCATATGCAAAATCCAAGTCACTCTCAGGGAGCCTTAACCAACTTTCACGCTTATATTTTTTTTATATCTTTCATGTTCCAGGTCAAATCAGTTCCAAATCACATCAATTGAGCAGAACTCAGTCGTTCTAGAAACCACACCCATTGAGCAGGCAGAACTTGGTCATTCTAAATACCACGTACAGCACTACAACCTGCAAACATCTTTCGGACCAGGCTCTCACCCTGGGGCTGCAGATACTCTCAAATCCATCAGCAGGAGTCTTACATGCAGGCACCAGCTGAGAGGTCTTGGGATGCAGATGCCCCCACTTGATCTGAGTCTACAGGAGGCTGAGAAGCTCGCTTTCAGCGTGGCCTTATGACAGCCTGCCTCTAAATCAAGCAATGCTTCAACTTGGATAACCCTGGGTCTCACTCGCAGGAGGTTGACAGTGAACATCATAAAGAACATAAGGCTTATTTGCATACTTCTTTTTTCCTGTGTGTGATAGTTTTTCACATAATTCGATCATTTGAGCTTCCAATATGAGAATTTCGTATTTAAGACCTGGCAACGCCGCCAACGCAGAGGCTGAGTAGCAGAAAGCGTGCAGGGCTGTAACCCCACCCTGAGTGCCCGGGGCCGGCGGCCCTCGCAGACCGACTCCACCACCCACCCCGGGACTCCTCCAGTGCGGAACTGACGTCAGAAACGGGTGGGCATAAAACAGCAAGATCCTGTGTCCAACCCGGCAGCGCCTCAGTCCCGGTCTGCAGCCCCCTCACAGCCCGAGAGCCCCTCCCCCGAGCTGCGGGAAGTGGCTTAATACCCCCCTACCTCCAACTACACCCTGACATGACAGCCACCCAACCGCCCCGCCCCTTGACCTCGCCGGCCAATCGCCTCGCTGCCCTCCGGCCCGAGGGTGGGACCAACAGTTCCTTCCTCTCTCCCCATTGGTCGCTGCCTGGCAAACGTCACGAGAGGGCCGGAGCCGGCGCGGATTGGCCGCCAGGGATCGAGGGGCCGGCGCGGATTGGCTGTGGGGGCGCTCACGTGATGCTGGGGGGGCCGTGACGCTCGGTTGCAGCGGAGGCGCTCGGCTTGTCAGGTAGGAAGGTGCCGCGCGCCTTGGACGCGCTCGCGCGCCGCCCGGCCGCTCGCTCTCCCGGGTGCCGGTGCCGGAGGCGCGAGCGGGGTCCGTTGCCCCGGCCGCGCCCTTCCCCCCGTTAGCCTGGCCGGGCGGGTAGGCCCCGCGGGTAGGGGGCGGCTCCCGCGGCGGGACCTGGCGCCGCCGCTCCCGGCCGGCGGGACCGGGCCGGCTGCCGCGCGCGGCCCCCCAGCTCAGGTGCGGTCAGGGGCCCCCGCCCCGCCGAGGAGCAGGGCTAAGTTGGGGAGCCGCCGCAGCCCCTGCCTGTGTGGCCTGGCAGGTGCCGAGCGCTGCGGGTCTGGGCTGGGCAGCAGCTGAGGAGCCGGGTCTGGTTGACCTGGGCCCGCCCCGAGGCCTCCCCCCCCGCTCTGGCCAAGCTGCCCATCACCCGTCCCCGGCCAGTGCGGTGCTGTTTTCCTGTCGATTCTTCTCTTTCCTCCAGCCAAAGCTTCCGTGGGGGTGCCCGCCAGCTCCGTCAGGCTGCCCGGCGAATCCTTCCACGCCCCTTGGTACAGACCTGTGGCCCTTGCTCCCTTCCCTGTTGTCTTTTTATTAATCCTGAATTTGGTTGTTCCATTTCCACTGGCTGCCCCTTTTCATGGGGGGCTTTTAGTGTTTCCCTGTGATGCAGCCTAGCCTGCGGTGGATGCCCTGGTGCTCTAAGCTAGGGATGCCTCAAGGTCTGACTTTGTAGGAGTCGGTGCTTTCCTGTTTTGCCTTGTTCCATGAGGAGTTTGAGACCGAAAATGAGGAAGGTTCAGGACACGGGTCCAAGGGATGTTGGTGTCTTTATTTTTGTTGTCATCATAAGCAAATAGTCTGGATCTTTATTCCGTTTGCACAGTCTGGCCGTTACACAAACAGTTGGGTTTGTTCTGGTGGATCCATCTCTTCACTTTGTCCTCTTGGCAGAACATATTGACCCCAAGTCTTCTAGGCATTTTCTGATGTTACACTTAAGCATGAACAAATGAGGAACTCTTTCCGTATGACAGAAAGCAGAGCAGGTGGCATCCTACAGACTAGCTCTTTCAGAAATGCATAAGCTCACATGCTTCTGGACAAGGTAGTTTTCTGAGGTGCCCCATGCCCTGCTCTCTACCTTACTGCAGCATAACACAGCTAAGTGTACCACTCCTTTCTGTTTTAATGAGAGTCAGAGTAAGTTAAGCAGATGCTCTTTTTAACTACCAATGGACATCGATTTAAACAGTGAATAAATGTTTGAATTAAAAATATTCATGGACTTTTAATGAGAAATAAAGGTATGCCTTCCAGAGACTGATGAAAGTGTATGTAGTAGGGGTGCACTGATAAAGATTTTCATGACCAATACTGATAGCCCATTATTAATCAGCTGTATCAGCTGATATTGATCCAACAACAGATATTAACTGTGGGTTGAGTCACACTGAGCTAGGCTTGGCAGCTCAGTTCTGCCTGTTCCTCCCAACCCAGACACATTTGTGGCATTCAGTGCCTTTTACAGTGCCTGCCCTAGTCCACAATGCCTGGGACACCACAGCGGCCTCTCTGCTCCAGCCTAGCCTGGCCTGCTGGGGGTGAGGGGTTGGGGGTATATCTGGGGTCACCCCAGCTTGCAGGAGGGAGCCCAGGTGTCTGAGGGCCCTGGCCCCACCGGTGGGAGGGAACCCAGGCATTCGGAGGGCTCGGCCTAAAGGCATAATTATTGCAGAACATTATTGGCTACAATGGCTAAAAAAGCCAGTAGCCAATAATGTAAATTTCCCTGTTATTGATGCTGGTCCAATAGGCAACAGATGTGTTGGTGCACCTCTAGTATGTAATGGTTTTAAAAATGAATTGGGTCCCTGGCTTCAATGATTTATACTTAAAGCAAATGGTGATAAACAAAGGGGTGGGAAGGTGGGTTAAAATAGTGAATGGTAAGCATAGCTTAGAACATCTGCATTTTTGCAAATTCTTCCTTTTTCTCCGTGTAGTGTAAGAATTTGGAAATACAGTAATGAACAGAGGATTAGATGATATTGCTAGAATGCAAAACTGAAAGCATTGAGCTTTTATGAAGACATTTTTTTGGAACTAAAATAGCAAATCTATGTATAGGTTCAGCAGTGAAGCATTTGGAAGGGGACTAACAGCACTAGGGTTTGAAGGTTTCTGTCAATCAAATGTGCTTCCTGTGTAGGTCTTTACATTCTTCCTATTCTTCAGCTGAAGCCTGTTACCTTCCCACACCTTGTATTTCAGCAATGTTTTTCCCCCCAGCACCTTTCACTGCATAGTTTTGTGTGCCCTGTGCTCTATTCTTCCACATACAATGGGTTGTGTGCATGCCCCTCTCTCATTCTTGTTAGAGAAAAGTTTAAAGGCATCAAAATCTTGAACTTTGAGACAAAGGACAGCATAATTGGGTGTTATACTGGACAAAGTTAATGTGTACCATCAGCCAGGTCCACAGATAATTGCAGAGGTGGCTGTACGAAGTAGATGGCAGGCTCCATGCTTTCCCCCTTTCAGTGTCATTTGCCAAACTTAGTAGGGTTGTGCTTTCTAGAACATGGCTTAAAATTTTGGAATTGATCATGTGTGATGTTCAAGAATTATTATAGTACAGGCAGGCAGGACTACTGAAGTCAGCACAAAACCTCCCAAGCCCTGCCAGTTAGATTAATTTAAATATAACCTAATATTGTATAAATTATTATAAATTGCTTCTTGTGAAGCCAGAGTTTCCAGAACTAATCAGTAGTTTGAACTGACCTCTTCTTTTTATTTCTAGTATGCTAGTGTCAAAATCCCAATCAGAAATTAAGGTGCTGATGTGAAAACATGCTATATAAACTTCAGAAATCAAGGTTCTGCCCTGAATTTACCATCTAAAATGATGGAGAAAGCATAAGAAATAGTGGAAGGAAAGAGGCAGAGGTGGCGGGGGGGTAGAGAGTGAAGGGAACACTTAAAAAACACAAGTGCTTAGAAGACTAGGTAGATGCACATTTTGAAAGTTATCTTTCTTTAAAATAGAAAAATAAAGAATGCAGGCTTCATCAGTGCACAGGCCATCTACCTAGTCTCCGATTCCTGTTAGACAATTAATATAGGTGGTTCTTTGTCTATGTTTTG
The DNA here is from genome assembly GCF_052110815.1 of Crocodylus siamensis. NCBI lineage: Eukaryota > Metazoa > Chordata > Crocodylia > Crocodylidae > Crocodylus > Crocodylus siamensis. The sequence goes on from NC_143397.1 coordinate 57,752,002, forward strand.
ATGGCCTTATGTTCATAGATGCTAGGGTCGAAAGGGACCTCAGCAGATCATCGAGTCAGAACCCCTGCCCTGGGCAGGAAAGAGTGCTGGGATCAGATCACCCCAGCCAGATGCCTATCCAGTCTTCTCTTAAAAACCCTCAAGGTAGGTGAGAGCACCACCTCCCTTGGAAGCCCATTCCAAATTCTGGCCACCCTTACCGTGAAGAAGTTCTTCCTGATGTCTAGCCTAAGTCTGCTCTGTCAGTTTGTGACCATTGTTCCTTGTTACCCCAACAAGGAATGTTGCACCAGAAGTTTCTGATAAATTGTGAGAGAGAATCCCATGTAAAAAGGAAAGATGATTTACTTCTAAAAAGGAGGAAGGAATGAGGAGTGGAAGTTAACAGCCTGTGAAGAATGCAGTGACTGGCTTTATTCAAGTTCTGTGTTAGTTCTAGTTTCCTTGCCTATTGCTTCCCCTGTCAGAATATCTTACTTGAACTTGAATAGCAGAAGTGACATTGGTAGTTTGACTGGGCAGCTTTTTTTTTCATTGCTACTCCTAGATCCCTAACCAATATTTATGCATCATCCTCTTCTTGAAAACCCCCAATGATGGAGAGTCCACAACCTCCCTAGTCTGCCTTGTACACTGTTTCACTATTTTAGCAGTGAAAATGTTTTTCCTGATGTCCAGTCTAAACCTACTTTGCTGCAATTTCAAGCCAGTGCTCTGTGTCATGCTCTGTGCAGCAGTGGAGAAAAGGTTTCTCCCTTTTCTGAAGACTTCTGTAATTTGCCCTCTTCATTGCCTTTTCTGCAAGCTGACCATGCCGACTTCTTCTTTCAGCTTCTCCTCATATGGCTTGCCTTCCCAAACCTTAATTTTTTTTGTTGCCAGTCTCTGGATCCTCTCTAACTTTTCTACATCCTTTTTAAAATGCAGAGCCAAAACAACACACTACTTTAGATAAAGCCTAACCAGCTTTGAGTAGAGCAGCGCTCTCATCTCCTGTGTCTTACACCTAAATGCTCCTGTTGATGAAACCTCATGCTGCCTTTTCTGTTTTTACAGCTGAATCACACTGCAGGTTCATGCTGAGGTCTGCTAAGACCCCAAAATCTTTTTTTGCTTCTGTTTATTGTTTACATTATAGCAGAAATTTAATGAAGGATTTGAAAGCAGAGAAAATAATTTGTTGAAAAGGGAGATAAGGAGGAATTCAAAACATTAGGGGAGGATGTAGGAGATAGTTCTAAGTGGAATTTCTGCAGGAGGTTAGGAGAATAGAGATGGAGGTAAAATTGTACATAGTCTGAAATACAAGGATGAGAAATTACAGGGGTACAGGAAACCCTCACCATTCGTGGTTTCAAATATTTGCACCGCAAATATTCGAACCCACGCTCTCTCTGTGCACACGTGCTCTCCCTGCACGCTGTCACCGTGCTTCTACCCCCCGCAACCCCTGCAGTGCCGACAGTGCTGGCGGCATCTGCGGGAGCTCTGCATTTGCCACTACCATGCTCCCACCACTGTTCGTGAACGTATTCACGGATTTCCCTGTTTTCAGGGATCCCTAGAATGTATCCCCTGCGAATGGCGAGGGTTTCCTGTGTAGGTTGTAGCCATGTTGGTCTAAAGGCATATGTCAAAGAAAAATCTTTGGTTTCGGATGCCGATGGCAAAAAGGTCAAAAGGCTAACATAACATATTTCGTCATTATAGTTCTGTATCCAACCCTCCTCCCCAGCTTAAATGTAAAACACATGCGCAGTCAATCTCGCATGAAACCTAAGAACACACAGAGTCTGTTCACAGTCATGATTGGCAGTCCTATAATTATTCAAGCCTGGCATGTTTATAATAGGCTACCCTGTAAACTATAATTTTGGAAAGATTTCCGCCTTCTGCGGAGACCTCCGCGCATACGTAGGAGACGTAGTCAGCGATTTGGCCAGTTGCTGACCTCTCCCCACCTATGGTAAAAGTTTTCAGGTGTATTTGTTCTGCCGGCTCGCTCGTTCTCGTCAAGAGCTCACAAAAATCTTCAGATCAAAGTTACCTGTATGCTTTGCTTAAAATGTGCACCACGCAGTTTGTGATCTGTGCAATGAAAACATCTGCATGCTGAACTGAATAGGTCAACTTCTCTTTCTACACCGCACAACCACAACTTTCTTCCTGTGCTGCAATCTCCTGTAGTGTAAGTAAAAATAAACTTTCTGTATAACCAAGATGTGTTAAACTTCCTGACTTCTCTCACTTACCCACCTGCCCGACTACCTACCCCACCTGCGTCCAGCCGGTCGTGCTGACCCAGGCTCGCAGGTCAAGGGTACACCGATCCTCGGACACGACAGCATAGTCAGACAAGTTTCTTTGGGTAAATGTGGTATCTTTTATTAGACCAACTAAAATAGTTGGAAAAAATCTTCTTTGCCAGCTTTCGGGTATAAATACCCTTCATCAGGCAGATGCTTTTTCAGCCTGACGAAGGGCATTTATATCTGAAAGCTGGCAAAGAAAAGTTTTTCCAACTATTTGAGTTGATCTAATAAAAGATACAGGGCGAGAAGTTTTGAAGTCCGTTCACCAGAGCGCCCCAAGGGATGACAAGATTGAATGGTCACAGATATCTCTGCGGCGGTTTCAGGCTGGACACAAGGAAGACCTTCTTTGCTGTCTGAGCCCCCAAGTTTTGGAATAGACTGCTGCTGGAGGTGGTTCAAGCACTCACTCTGAACACCTTCAAGACGCTTTTGGATGTTTATCTTGCTGGTAACGTATGATCTCTGCTGACTTCCTGCCCCTGGGGCAGTGGGCTGGACTTGATGATCCTCTGGGTCCCTTCCAGCCTGATTGTCTATGAAATCTATGAATGTGAAGTAGACAAGAGAAAGCCAAATAACCAAATTGCAACGGAAGTAGTTAGTACAGACTTTACTGAACCTTTACTCGTTTTGAAATTGCCCTTCTGTACACTCTATAGACTTTTCTTAGTACCTCTCTATCATCAGCTCATATTTTGTACCAAGAAGAGGCGAGAGGTTTTCTTACAAGTTTGAGGTTGTTGGGGGTGTGTGAAATGGGGCTCTTGCATGTGGTCAATCTCAAGTGGCTGTACATTTCTTCTGTGCTAAGAGACTCCTTTATTCTCTCCACATTGCCTTTTTCCACTTGCTGTCAGTTTCTGACTTTTTAGCAGGGAACCAGCAGGATGAAGTAAGGTATGTTGCCTAGTCAGGATGGGGGCAGGGAGAAACTGGCCTAAAGCCCAGAGCTGCTCCATACAGGGAGGCAGGCAAGCTGCATGAGGTCATCAGCTTACAGGGAGGAGTCTTCCAGTGTGTGGGAAGTGGGTCTAGGGAAGGAAAAGGGGGATACTTTTCACTAGGGAAGGAGGAGCAGAAGGGGGAGAAAGCTTGCAGAGTTTATTTTGCTTCAAAGTGAACATGCAATATTTTTCACTTTAGAACAAAGAACACTTACATTTAACACTAAAATAAAAGCTGTTTTGATATACTTGTATTAGAGATTTATTTACAAAATAAGTTGTACTTACATTATTCTTACAGATGGAGAGATTGTTAATTGGGGCAAAATGTATTTTGAAAGTTAGAATTGTGACAGCATTTACCATCTGAAATCAGAATAGAAAGCTTTTGTGTTATCTTGTTGTTTTAAGATGTATTTCTAAGCAGTAAGAGGATTTAAAAAATAGCACCGGTAAATGGAAATGCTACATCACAAGTTTCTGATGTACAGAAATTAATTTTTCAGTAGCATGCTAAAATGTTGCTGTGGAATGTTTCTGTTTCAAAAAATTCATTAGTATTAACAAAAAATTGTTTTACATTTTTTCTGACTTTGAGGAGCAAAATCTTAATATTAACGATATAGATCTGTTACTAACAACTTAAAGATATTAGCTTTGGTGCTTTTCTTTAGTTCAAGATAATTTTTTTTCTTTGAATGTCACGCAACTGTTGCAGTGCATGATGTACAGAAAAGATTTTGAAGAGAGCTTCCAGAGGATCCTCACTCTTTCTAATTTTTCCTCAGAGTAATAGGCATGTTTTTTTCCCCCATCTTATAATCTTTTTCCCTTCTTGTGTTGCTTCATCGTGCACTGTGTTTCCTTTTCATCAGACCAAATTCAAGAAGGCAGTGCACACTATTGTTTTTTATTAGATTATGCTAATTCATGGATTAAAGTTTGGTTTAGCTGCACCTGAGATGCTTACAGCACCTCTTTGGAGCAAGATATTGTTTTCCAGCCAACTTTGTGCTTTCTTGGTGATTTACAAAAATGATGTTTTCCCCATATTTCAACTTAGGTATTGCTGCCTATGCTGTAGCTGAACTGGATGCTTAAAAAGTTGTTTAAAACAGAATTCCCAAGATGGTTTTTATATCATTTTGTATGCTTTGTGGATCTTTAGCATAAGGCTGTCGCCTGGCCTGTAGAGTTGCCCATGGGGCTGGAAATTGATGGCAACAGTGTTAATTGCTGTGGCACCAGGAGTCATGTTGGAGCAGCTCCACCTGCTACCAAATTTTCGGCCCCGTGGGCAGCTGCATGGACCAGATAACAGAGTTCCAGATCCAGCCTGTGTGGTTTCCCATGGGGTTGGAAATTTGGCAGTATGATATGTAACAACCGTGTTAATTGCTACAGCTACAGGAGACATGGCAGTTAATGCTGCCACTGCTCATCCCATTGCTAAATTTCTAGCCCTATGGGGCTTTCTATGGGCTAGATCCAGCCCATGGGTTGTATCTTTGGCATCTGTGAATTGCATTGTAATAATACTTTTTGGCCTTGAAATGTATTAATCTAAACTTTTCAGAGCTTAATTATGGGGGGCATTTGCTTTTGTGCATACCAGCCTGTACTGTTGCCTTGTATTGGTACCTTAGAATATTCTTGTGTGATCCTTGCTATTTCATTCTGCTGTTAAGATTGATACCGGTTGTGCTAAATGTAGTGAAGTACATGATAGTGATGGCAGAGATCATATCATCCACTGGTTAGAACTCAGTAGTTGGGGAAAGTCAGAAATAAGGTTGCCTGTGCAATGTTAAATCCCCATTTTATGCATATGTATTACAATGCAGTCTTTACATGATCATATACTATTTTTCCACAGGATAGTGTACAGGCTGGACAGTGCTCACTTTGAGTAGCTGTTTTGTTTATTCTTGATGTTATATGTGCTGTATGCTGTATTTCATGGGCTTCTCTGACTTATTCACTGAAGACTGAATATTATTTCATGGTTTTCTTCATCCTGGTATATATTCGTTAAATATTTTCTTTTTTCAACATGCCTGTGAAGTGAGAGAGTAGTAGTATTCATATTTTATAGGTGGGAAACCAAGTTATAGAATAAGATAATGTTTGTTATATTGGATAACTTAGACTTGAGTTTTCAGAGTACTTGGCATAGATGGAACTTTATTTGTTCAAAGCACAGTTCCTATTCTCTACAGTTGCAGCTGTAAGTCCTCTTCAGTTTTTCGGATTACATCCCAATGTCACAAACTGGGCACCCGGAAAATGAGGAACATGCAATTAGTGACCACTTGTTTAAGTGATTTGATTAGCATTACATAGGGACACAGGTGGTGCCAGGGATAGACTCCAAGTCTTCAGGGTAGCATTTGATTGCTTCAGAATATGAGTCTGTTGTTTTTCTTCCTGCAGTCCCCGACCATATTTACTATACATCTAAGTTTGCTGCAGTTACAGTAGGACTTGCTTCTGTGGACATCAGTTATTTTACTACACAGTGTTTTTTCACTCCTAGAGCAGATCCATCCTGTGCAATAGGCAGAGTACTTGGTCAGGGAGGGGGGGTTAATTATCTGGGTCCTGCTTGTTTGTCCAACATGTGGCCCATGAGGAATTGTATGGTCCCCAGACTTCTTCTCAACCAGTACTCCCCCCATTGCTCCTTTGACTGCTGTTAATACAGTGGCAGCCAGAGTCTCTGGACTCCCTCTGCTTCCTCTGGTTTTGGCTTCCTGCCCTTGCTCCTTTGGGACTGGAGCGGGGAAGGGGGCCATGTTGCCTGTGTGGTGGTGATGGGAGCAGAAGGGCAGCTATGCACATAGCTTGCATTGCCTATGTGGTGAAGGGGTTGGACTGCTCAGTCTGCACCTTTAGCCAGAAAGTAGGTGCAGTTTCCCAAGCAGCAAGAGAGCAGGCTGCCTGTTTGGCCCCTGGATCTGCAGTCTGTGTATCGTGCAGAAGTTGGACAGCTCTGCTATAAAGTGTACCCCAGTGAGATTAATTAATTTTGTACAGGCAACCTTGATTCAGTATTTCTTAAATTAGATGCTTGTTCTTGCAACTTACCTAGTGTTCTTCCAACTCCTTTTTGTATCTACTTTTGTAGGTTTTTAAAAAAGGAAACTGGAAAAACAAAATTCCATAATGTGACATCATTGATACCCACATGCCTCATCTGCAGCATTGGAAATTTTTAAATTAGAATGCAGATATCTGCTGCTTGAACTAAGTGAGGAACTGAGAGCACTAGAAGATTGTCATCCTCTGTACTAGGGCTGCCAGACTGGCATATGCTGCAAGTGGCACTGGCAGCCTCTGTGAATGGCGCACAGCAGATTGGGGAGGGAGCAGGGAACACAGCTGCAGACAGGGCAGAAAAGCACATCAGTGGTTGGGCAGGGAGTAGAAAGCAAAGCAGCAGATCAGGCTGGGGAAGGGAATTGGACTGGCATTGGAGGAGGGCACAGGGCTTAATTTGTGCTATGCCTGTGAAAAAGGTTGACTTCCACTGCTGTGTACCAGGGGTGTTAAACATATGGCTCACAGGCTGTGGGAGTGGTTCATTCCTCCTGCGGGGCTTCTTGCAGCTTCCAGTAGCAAGGGAGTTTCTGTGTCATTGGCAACAGAGCAGTGTTAAATCCTTTGGTTATTTAAACCTCCATCAGCACAAAGGTAAGAGCGACCATGTCAGTGTAGTGGCCCCGGCAGCTGCAATGGTGGGGGTTGAGGTTTGGCTGCTGGTGCCCACACAGCGGCTTTGGCAGCTGTGGTGAGGAGCCCTGAGCTGGATGAGTGGTGCCAAATGAGTGACACCTGTACTGTATATAGACTAGAGCTAGAGAAATTTGAGACAGCTTGTCTCTTGTTTTTGTGTGTTTACCAACAGTGAATAAGAAGACTCAGGAATTGGTCTCTTTTTATGCTTAGTCCAACTTGTCTGCCATACTGTACCCCTATCAGTCTGCCATCTGCCCCATTTTTCTTTCCCCTGATGGTCCTCCCAGCATCTTTCCTCAGGTGGTCCTCCCACAAGATGCTGGGAGGACCACCTGAGGAAAGAAGAATGGGGTAGCCCTGTGCCTTCCTTCAGTGTCAGTCCATGGTTCTGGTTTCTTGTCCATTTTACTTTTGAGTCAGATGGTTTCCTTTTCTTGGCTGCTGAGTGCTAGCAGAAAAAGCATTGACTCCATGAGGGAGATATGCTCTCTTGTTGTTACTGCCAACATCTGGTGTAACTTTGGCAGCACTACAGATTTTTGTTATAATAATGTTTGATGATGATTAAATTTAGGTCAAGTTCAGCATGAAACATAACTTTTGAAAAAAATATGCTTTTAGATATTTCTCTAGGCATCCTTCTAGTTGTACCAGAGTGTTTAATAGAAATATTTGTATTAAAAAATAACAAAAATGGGTTTTTAAAAACACATAAGGCCCTGTATATTTAATTTCCCATGCATGTAGTGTAAGAGAAATGGACTATAATAAAGTAAAACTATGTTTTGACTTGAATAAAGGAAGCAAAAAAGTATAGATAACAAAACATATTGGCTTTAATAATACTCCCTAATATGATGCTTTCAGTCTGATTTTTATTAAGATTTGTTAAATAATGTCTCTCCCAGAGCTCTATTTAAATAACATGTCTGGAATGCTTTTTTAAATCCTATTTTGAAAAATGTGTATAGGTTTTTGTGCTTCCATGATTTATAAGGCTATTTTTGGTAATAGAAAAATGCACTGGCTATATTTAGAAATTTGTTCATAGTATTTCATGTTTCAAAGGAAAGCATTTTCTATTTTCTTTCCCTAAAGTATATGTTCCCCTTTACTAATTTAGATGATGTGGCTTCTTCAGCTTCTCAAACAAAAAAGGCACAGGTACAAAATGTAAAAAAGTTCTATAGATGAGGAAAAAATCTTAATTTGACACCAAGTCTCTTTCCTCCTTTTCCCATCTTTCCCTCCTCTAGTTTAAACATAAAAGCCAAAGAACCAAGAAAAACGGAAAACATTTTTCTTCCTCATTGGATGCGTCTACATGAGAGGAATAATATGCACTATGGGCATGCATATACATGTGTGCCCTTAATGCGCATCAACTTGGCTAATTGTGCCTAAATTTCATACCTGGAGAAGCAGGCATTGAATTTAGGTGCAGTTAGTTAATGTGCATGAATGCGTGCATAGATGCGACCCAGCACTAAATTTAGTGCCAAGTCTGCCCTGCCACTAGGGGGCCAGCTGAGCTCAGCCCCAGGGAACGTCCAGGGCTTGGAGTGCTGAGCATCTGCCCTGGGGCCCTGCCTCCTAGCCCCCCCTCCCCCCAGTCCCTCACTCTGGGCTTGAAGACCCATAATATTGTATATAGTTTTCCCCTTGTATATAGTTTTCTCCTCGTAAGCAGGTATTTTATTGTTGGTACATGGGGAGGGTAGTGGGGGAGCTCTGTTGGTTGTGGGGGAGGAGCAAGAGGGGCTTTTTTTGTTGAGGGGGAGAGATGGGGGTGGATGTTTCAAGCGTGTGTGTCCTGAGAGTGGTGCTGTGGGTGGGAAGGGGGTAAGGGGATGTGTGAGTGGTGGGGCAGGTGGGCTAGAGTGGGGAGTACAGAGGAGGAGGTCAGGCATGGCCTCCCACAGCCAGTGCCCTGATCCCTGCTGGTGGGTGTGCGGCTCTCTTGGGGCCTGGGTGTGGGAGGGCAAGCAGGGTCAGCACTGGGGCCAGCTGGAGCGAGGAGTGCTGGCAGGGGCTGGAGCAGCCCTGGTGCAAGGAGGCAGGGTGGGCAAGGAGGGAGCTACCATGCATGCAGGTAGGGGACTGGCAGGGATTAGAGTTTCCCAGATGGCTGCTATGTGTTGGCAGCTGGCTCAGGTTTCAACATGGGTGCCCAGTGCTAGCAGCCATGTGGCTGGAGGCTGGAACTCCCCCCCCTCCCCCAGTGGCCACAGGGACACTTGGCAGGGCTCCAGGGACTTGGGACTAACTTTAGTGCGAAGTCCCTGCACATGTAGAGATCTGCCAAAAATCGCTCAATATGCATCACATTTAGTCGTGCTTAAATGCATGTGTAGATGAGCCTATTGTGTTTCTTGTCAAAAGTAAAGTACTGGAAACTGAGCAGGAACATGCTAGGTCCATAAGTTAAGCAGTTCGGATGTAAGTGATTTTAGCCATTTTCCTTCTCATAGCTTCAGATGATCTATTTTAAGTGATTACAGATCAAAAGAATAGGAAATCCTGACCCTCCAAAATGAAGCATTAATTCCGCTTTATTCTTATCTTTTATTTGAGGGAGTAACCAGATCTAAATAAGAATCCAAAGACCAGCAACATATCATTAACTTGCATGTTAATGGTATGAATGCAGGGTTCATATTTGCCTTTTAATGGGCATGTGGATAGCATCATTCCAGGAAGTCGAGAAATGTTAAGTAAAGCTCTTAAGAATCTGTAAGTGCATAACATAACTGTGAATTTGAACTAGAAGTCTCTGTGCTCAACAGGGTCTGACTTCAGGATGGAGAAATAACACTTGATAGGCAAGAGTATTCCTGGTAGTTTAGAACATTGACAAGTTTAAACAAATTGACCAGATGTTCAGAGCAAAAGTGGTTAGGTTTGTTTTGATTTCAGCTTCTCATGGGCTTCATGCATTGTAATATCAGCTTGGGCACATCTGTGCATCAGATACTAAGATTTGTTAAACTGCTGGATTTGTTCTCTGAAAGTGGTGTTCAAGGAGGTGTAAGTCCCTAGTACACTTCTCCTCTCCAATGATGATCCAGGAGGCCCAGACAATTAGTGGCAATTTTTTCCTATCCAGAAAAAACAAACAAACACAATGGATAGAAGTCCGCTGAGTATCCCAACACGCTATAGTGATCCCCATTACCAAACAACACAGGATTTTAGTGTCCTGGCCACCAGCGAGGGTGTTCTTTTCATCATGGGAAAGAAAAATCTCTCCTGGTCTGTGTAATATTGTACATCAAAGAACACCTAACTACAAGAAAACTGGTTAAGTAGTGAGTCAGTTAACTAAACAGAGTGCTCTTTGACCTGATGTATGGTCTTCAGTTTAAAGGGGCCAAAAGTGCTTAACATCCTTTTCTAAGAGTTATTTGTAATACAAAAAGCCTGTGTTTCTTCAGGTATTCATTCTTGTTGTAAAGACACCATTTCTATCTTGTTGCCAGTTATCTAAATCTGGTTGCTTGGAGAGTTGATAGTAGAATTCTAGCTGAGCCTAGCTAACTAGGGAGTCATTCAAATGCAGCTCTTGTGTTATGAAATTTTTTTTTTTTATCTCAACTTAGTCTGCAACTTCTGGTATTGGTCTTGTTTTCATTCTTAAGACTTCTTTTCTGGTTACAGTGACATCTGTTTATGTTTCAGAACTTACTCTTGCTACGGAAGAGTCTGCATTGTGTTTTGTGGTGATAAGATGGTTCTTACAACAGTATAAGAGTTTTCAGTTATAGACACTTCCTTTGAGAAGTCTCATGTTTTGTGGGGGCTTTTTGAGCTTTAGCACAAGTCATGAAAAAGTGTACACTGTAGGTTGTATAAAACGCAACAAATCAAGAGCAATGCTTTGTGTTTCCTTTTACTTGAAAGCCAAGGAGAAAAATGTGGAAAATACCCATGTTTAGTGGAATAGATGTAGGAATGTAAAGCATTAGGTAAATGGTACTTTGAATAGAACTAAAGTTTTTCGCAGCAGGTCACTGAAATAGCAGTCAGCAGAGAGGACACTACACCAGGAAAGGAAATTTGCAAGGAAGCTGTGTGGCCATCACTGTCCACATTCATGAGGTAGAAACCAAAATTTCAGCCATTTTTACATGCCCTGTTTAGGGTTAGTGTGCTACCACTATTTGTACCTCTCTACCACCTGGCCGGGTTGGGTCATGGTGGCAGGACCCGGCGCAGCACACGACCATGTGCCAGGCCCAGCCAGGTCCTGCGGGCTTTGGGGACTGTCTGTCACCCAGCCAGGCCCTTGGTGGCAGATCCAGCATGCTGTGTGGGGACCGCGTGCCGTGCCCACTGGGTCCTGCTGGCCCTGGGGCTGCTCCTGCTGCCCAGCTGGGCAGCAGAGAGACCCCAGGACCCGGCTGGGGCTGGCATGTGGTCCCCATGTGCCACGCCGGGTCTGCCACCAAAGGTCAGGCCTGGCTGGGCGACAGACAGTCCCCAGAGCTGGCAGGACCAGGCAAAGCTTTGCTCTCTAAAAATTCCTACAATAAACTGAACCCTACAACACAACTGAGCCCTTCTATGATTTTAGAAGAGATTATGCTAAAATAATAAGAAACTCAGACTTTCTCCCTAGTGTAAACCTACATACCACGTGACAGTTTTTATTGTGGAATAACATGGATTTTGGGGTATTTTTGAAAATGGATTTGGAATGCTGCTGCAGCAGTCTAGCTGGCACAAGGGGTAGTGTCCCTAGGTACCAAGTGGCCAGGCCTCAGAAGCTCCTGAGAGTGAGTAGCCCTGAGCTGCTTACCAGGGCAGTTTTTTGTATGGATGGGGCCAGAAAAACAGGGCAGATTTTTATACTGCTGGGGACCGCACAGGTGCTGGCTCCAGGCTCTAGCAGCCTGGCTGCAGATCCGGGAGGAGCCAGGCAGGGTTATTTTGCCCCAAGTGGCACAATTTGCTCCACAACAAAATGCATGTCTGAGCATGTGCGCCAAGGCAAAAAGCTGTGGCTCAAATTTCCACCCCTTCTGTTTGAGCTGCTGCAAGGCACATGCTTGCATGTGTGGATGCACCCTTTGATCATATCATTCTCCTTTTTGCCTCTCACCTGGTTTTTCCTTTTTCACTGCATCAGGCACAGAGTTGTTGTTTTTACTTGTGAGTTAACTTTTGTGTCTTAGCACAGACTTGTCTATCTGGTATTTGTCTTTATTGCATTTTCATCTTGTCAGTCTTACTGGTCAAGGCCTTAATGTCAACTGCAAAGCATGAGAGCCCCAGAATCCAGCAGCAAAAAAAGATTGTTTAGATTAGAACTGGAAATGATGTGGGTTTTATTCTTTTATTGAAAATATTTTTGCTCAGTTTCATGCTGCTTTATTATGGCTGTAAACAATTTGCAAAGAAAAGTAAAAGGACACAACTTCTATAGAATAGATATAACTCCAGGATAATAAAATGAGGAATGTTTTGAAAGGTAAGCTTTGAAAATAGCTTGCCTTTTCTCTTTATTTAAGGTACTTCTGTGCCTTTATTTATTGGTAGACAGAACACCTGAGATGATCCGCAAAACTGCTATCATGTCCTCCTTATTCCCTCTTAAGTTTCTTCTCTGCCCCAGTGTCAACAAAACACTACCTCTGATAGCAGTTAGGGCTCGAGAACATTTATGTTGTTATCTCTCCTTCTCTTCCTGCCATTTGTTTGTATCATTTGGTTTTAACACCTTGTTGTAACCCAGACTCTAGAGTCCTACCAATGGTATGTACAGTGCTTAATGAATGAGACCCTGATCTTTTGCCTGAACTTGAACTAGCAATTGGAGTTGCCAAGAGGGCTTTGCAGTTGGATACTTAACAAGCTTTGGCTTCTTTGAAAATCCTAGTCCAGATGTTTATCTTAGTTCTGGGTGTAATTATGATGTTGCTACAATACTCAAAACATTTACTGCGTATTTATGACAAGTCATAATAGAATAATTCCTTGTTTTACCCTGTTCATAAGCATTATACAAATCTATATACACACATGTTATAGTGTTACAAAAGGTTGCTACGTAGGTGGTCTGCCTGTAACAAGGTAGCAGGTTACATAGATTCTTAGACCCAGTGTAGGAACGTTGTTTTTTTCTGAACAACTAAAGTTCTGCATAAATATTCAGAAGTTACTGGTGAGTTATCCCAAATAAGTCTCATTAGAAATAAAGCAGAAATAAAGGATATAGATTTTTCTTTTCTCTCTTTCATCTGAAGGAACTAAGACATTATGGAAATAAATCCCAGTCTTGAGGATAAGATTTAGGCTAAAGTATGTTTGGTGTTGCTAATGAGTTACCGTAAGAGAAAACCAGCAGGAAAATGCAAAGGAAGGGAGCCTTTCTGCGTTGTTGAGGTTGGAGTAAGGACTGGTTCATCTTGTGCTTTAGAACAAGAACATAAGAACAACAACATAATTTCTCTTATGCTAAACTTGGTTCATTCATCTTTTTTTTTTTTTTTTTGAGAGCTATGTTTTTGTAAAGTACGCTGTAGTAAATGAATTTATTTTCCTGTTGACAGTACCTACTGCCATCCAAAATGAAAATAAAGCCATTCTCATTCCAAGAAATTTAAAAAAAATCCACCGGCTGTTTTATTTAAATAAATATATGGTCCAAAATTATTTTCTTCACTGCAAAGTCTGTATATTAGTGGTAGAATATTGATCTTACTTGCTAGAGAAATGTGTGTTCCTTTTTGTTTCCTTCAATCCCTTCGTTTTATGTCTTCGATAGATAGTCTGAAACTACAGTGTGTCTGCTAGAAATTAGCTACTATAAAGCACAAATGTTACTCTTACTTAGATAAGAAAATAAGTATACTTTGTTTTTACAGAGAGTTCCTAGAGGACTAAAGGATGTTTAAAGGAAAACAAAGTGGAAAAGAGTAACATATCTGAGTGCTGGAGCAAAAGGGAGTACAGTAAAGATCTTAGTGGATCAAAAACATTTAAAAGGTATGTGAACTTTTTTACTTTTTGTTAGAGAGCCTGATTTGAAAGAGTCATGGGCCTCTTCTTCCATCTCAAGCATATTTTAACAATCCTTGCAGCAGCAGGGGAACAACAGTAGTAAGTGCCCTGCTTTACCTGTGGCAAGCTGGGTGCTGTGCCTTGTACCCTGTGAGAGGGTTGACTCTGTAGTTTTAGTAATAGGTTATACAAGAATTTGTGTGGGATGGTTTGGATGGGGTTGATCCTGCCTCAGGCAGGGAGTGTCAGGGACCCTAATCAGGCAGCTCAGTCTGGGTTAATTGCTTAGGCAGCCACACCTGCCTTGAGTCTCTGGCTGACAAGCTCTTTTCCAGTTAACTGACTGGCTTCTGGATTCGCTGCTGGGATCATTGCCTATCGATTTAATACCAGCTGTGGCAGCAGACTCTTGGACCAGTCACCAGTTCTGGCACTGGTCTGCTTTGGCAAGCCAATTGGCTCCTGTGCTTTCTGGCTTTCTTGACTCACTTCTCAGGCTTTGGCCTATGGATTATCTTGGACTTGGTAACTGAGCATCAGATTTCTCCTCTGTCCCAAGCCTGGATTCTAGACTGTGTTTTGGATTCTGTCCCTGGATTTCCCCTCCAGACCTGCTAATTTGGTTCCCAAACTCTGACCCAGCCCCTCGCCTCTGCCTTCTCTTGGTGGCCTAACCATTAGGTCAGACCACCAATGACCCAGTCCTTAATAAGGGATTGTACTAGATGAGATGAGTTCTGGAGGTCCCTTACAGTCCAGCTTTTTAGGATTCTAGGTCAGGTAGGCTTTTTGCTGTCTCTCTGTGATTTCTAACTGGAAAAAAAAATTCTGAAATTTCTTTGTAGTTTGTGCATTGAGGCAGAAAAATACTTTTTATCCTAACCTTTTCCATTCTTTTCCCTAGCTCATAGGGTATAGATTTGTTCCTTCCTTCCTTTGGTTTTACTTCGCTCTGATTCTGAATTTCCATCTCTAGTTTATGGCAGAGGTGGGTGATCGATGGCTTTGTTTGCAGAACTGGGGGCCTTTTGTGGCATTTGTCATTGAGGTGGGCAGCTTTGCCTGTATTGTGCCTCTGATGGGCAGCAGAGAAAAGTGGTGGGCGTTAGGTCCTAAAGTCAGCAAGTCCTGGACCTGAGCTGAGTCATTAAGACTTGCCAGCAGAAATTGTTGCCAACTGCTCATTTATGGTCACTTACACATTTGGTGGAAAATTTGCTTCATTTTGCATGTTTCAGTATATTGGGATACTCTGCTGCTACCATAAGCCTGTGCTGAAATCTGTGAGTCTAGCTTCTTTCTGTTTTTTACTTTATTCTTTTCTTTTGAGCACTTTGCTCCACTGATCAAAAAGTTAGAGCTGTTGAGTCCCAGGAACCATGATGTATATGAATGAATCATGGTTTCATTTTTATTTTATTTTTTATCCTAGGGCTTAGCAACAGAGTGATATAGAAAAAAATACTGAGCTTCTGCTGTGATTTCTAGCAAGGGGAATTGGCCTAATTCAGCTCTGCAGCCATTTTCCTTTGTATAAGGAACATTTCTTTGTAATCCGTTCAAGTGGGGGCTCATGTGTCACACAGTCACCATATGTTTTTGGTGGGAATTGGGGTGTGCATTAAATATCAGAAAATTTGCAGGGGAGTGGTGGCAGCATTAATTGTCACTGCTCCCAGCAGCAGGAGCAATTAACATTGCTGTGGTTTCCCTGCTGCCAAATTTCCAGACCTGTGGGGGAACCCTATGGAATGGATAACATGTCTCTGTGTGGAGCCTAGGGTTGTGCACCAGATCCAGGGCAGTCCTCATGCAGTAGGTGTGGACCCTCATGCTGGGGCAGACCTCCAGAACCAGGCTGCAGGGAATGGGCAGAGGTGAGGAGAGAGAGTGTTAACTCTTGCAGCCTGAATCCCTGTGGGTTGAGCTGTCTCTGAGCTTGCTGCTTGGTGGGGCTGGTGAGTACCTTGGCCCTGCTGAATGGGTGGGAACTGCTTTGCTTTCTACCATGGAGCAGACACCAGTTGTGCCCTGTAGTACTGAGAGCTGGGTTTGGGAGTTCTGCCAGCTACTTCTATGCCCCTGGGCAGGTTTCCTAGTAGAGATGCCCCTCAGCCTGGGTCACCTCCTCCAGAATCTCTGCTGTAGGTTGAGAAGACCATGGTTTTCAGAGCAGGGGCAGACACTCAGGTCTGGCCTATTACCTGCTTCCTGGCTCCTGGGCAAACTGCTGCCAAGGCACCACTCTGGGATGAGAGAGGTGCTCAGTGTCTTGCCACAGTGTGAAACAGCAAGAACCGTTAGCAGGGGAGAGTTCAGATGGCAGCAGTTCCAGACCTGGCTTGCTGGGTCTGCCTGTGGGCCTCATCTGGCATGTGGTTTGGTATCAGGCACAGGAGCAGGTTTCTCGATAAGAACTTCTATTTCATTCAGGCTGTCCTTCAAAAACAAGATGCGTATTAAATCCAGGGTGTGCGGTGTGTGAGAAAATATGGTATTGCAGAGTGGGTTGGATAGTTTTAGTAGCTTTATTGAAGGCATTACAGTTGAAGGCAATCTAGTGGTTTCTTTATGTCCTAAAGAGCCCCCCTAATAGTTCTTTTTCTCATTGGCTACAAAAGCACAGTTTAATTTCTCTGAACTGTGATGAGACCAAGGTATCTGGAATTTAGTTTGAATTTAATCTCCATGTGTCTAATGGCATTTTTATTGCATTTTTGTTGTTTCTAGGTTTGTTTTTTTCTCCCCTGAAATTAAGGCTTGCTTTTTCAAGGTTATTAACCTGTAAGACAAAGGTAGTTCAGTACTAGTCTAGAAACTTTTTTTGGGAAATCATCCTGGAAAAACAGCAGCTAGGGGTGCACTAATAAAGATTTTCTTGGTCGATACTAGTAGCTGATGATTAACCAACCATATTGGCCAATACCGATCTGCTAACAGATCTTTGGTAATAATGCAAGTGATTTTAAAATGCTTTGCACTTGCAGCCCCACTCCTGCATAGCTTGTGCTGCTATCCTGGGTGGGTAGGGTGGATCCTCTTGCAGACCATGTCGCTGGGTACATTTGGAGTTCCAGAGCATGCCGCTGCCTCGGCACCAGCGGGCCCTGTATAGCTGCGCTCTTTTGGTTGCTGGGGCAAAGCCACTTTTGCAAAGGCGCCCAGTGCCTGGCGGATCAGAATGTCCTTTGCACTGGTGCCTTACTCTGCGTGCGTGCAGCCCAATGTCTCTGTGGCAGGCCCAGTGTTCAGGCTTCTGCTGCATGCACAGCATTGTAGCGGGAGCTGGTAACCAGTACCTTTGCTGAGTGTGGCACCCCATAACTGCTTCCCAGTGCCCCTTCCCGCTGCTCACCAGGACGTGTAGTCTGCTGCAGGTTTGGCTCAGCAGTGGGGCATGGGGATTGAGCTGTGCTTACCAGGGTGCTCCGGGTATGCGGCTGTCCTTATCAGCTACAAAAACCAAAGAAAGCTGATAGCCAATAATGTCATTTCTCCTTTTATCTGTGCCAATCCAATAGCCAGCCGCTATATCCCTAATAACAATGTGATCATAGACATTTCCCTGTGCTATTAAATGCTGTATTTATGTGAATACTTCTTTTAAGATGATTCCCCCAAAATTTGAATCTATGCATGGAAAATTAGAAGTAATCTATAATTGTAAATTACTTACAATTTTCCAGGTAAAGAATCTAGTGGTTGTCTTCAATTCATCTCCCTTCACTGCTGTGGGGATGGGGAGGGAAGCAGTGGGAAGACAAGTGGCAGGGGGGCAGGCATTGTGTCAGGACATTGCCCTCTTGGGAATATCTGTCTTAAATTTCATGAAACAAGATTATATGCAATGCTAGATAAAAAAAAAAAAATTATGCTTAATAATCACAGGTGGTGGAAATTGCTTTAAATGCTTAAAGCTGTCAGCTGATTTCCATTATAAGAAGAGGTTTTCAATTGCTTGTATCTTTGTCAGACTTAAATTATCTGAGCAGAAGCTTTTCATGGTGGCATGTGTTTGAGGCTAAAATGAGTTGGAAAAGTGCAGCTGTTTCCAAGAATCTGATTAGAAAATACAATTCTTAGACCTAAATGTTTTATGAGAAGTTTCTTGTGCTTCCACAGTGAAACTTGGCAAGGAGTGTGCACAGGTATCTGGAATATTCTTTTGCTGTCTTTATGATAATCTGCCAGATGGGCTTTTGAAAATTCTTAGTTTTCCCATGCTCAGAAGCACATTGTTTGAATTTTGACAATTAAACTTTCTGATGACTCTCTCAGCAGCAAGTGCTTCATCTCCTGTGGCTCCTGTATACTGATCAGATGGTGTGTGGTATACCCATATTGTAACTGCTCGCTCCAATACAGGTGTGGTGTCATTGCTGAGAAGAACTTCTGTGCAGTCTTTTTTCTCTTGGCTACAGTGGACCACTGTAGTGATGATTCCTACCTAGAGAGGTGTGGAGGAATGAAGGAGAAAGCAGCATGGCAGCTTGCGCTAGACTGCAGATGAGTGAAGAAATTGTGGCTCAGCAGAGGGAGAAATGGATAACAGATTCCAGCTTAGGGTGAAAGAAACATCAGTTCAGGGAGGAGAAGGAATAGGAACTGGAGAGGAGGGAAAATAGAAAAAGGAGGGTAAGATAGCACATGAACAGAGAGCGAAAGGAATATACGAGTCAGGAGCCATGGCTTGGGGTGGAGGGAAGGTAGGAACGAGGGAAGGGAATGTAGGCTGGAGTTGTGGAAGAAGAACGGAGATGGGAGATACAGAAGCTAGGGAAGAGGTTGGGGAAGGATAGGAGCCGGGGGTGGAGAATAAGGCCAGGATTTGACAGGGGTAGAAACAGTTGGTGAATGGGGAGCAGGAAGGGTATGGAGGACAAGAGCAAGCATGGAGTAGGGAACAGGGATAGTAGCCAAGGAGGGAAGTTAGAATTTAGTGGGGTACAGGGTTAGGAGCAGATGGTAGGATAAAGAAAAGGGGGAGGCACGGTGTTAGGGGTTTGGGAGGAAATGCTAGTGGCAATTGTGATATTAAGACCAGTGGTTTAAGGATAGAAGGATCTTTAACTGTTACATAACACTCCTCTCCAGAATCTGGAGTTGTCCTAGTCTCTGAATTGCAGTGTTTCCTTTTGTGTCTATTTAAAAAGCTATGAAATCTGCTGGCAAAATTAGCCATGTTACACAGAAGCCTTCTTCTATTAGTCCATTTACGATCCAGTGTCTGTTCTGTATCTAAAGATCCTAGGTGTGCAGATGATCCAAATGAGACATCAACATGCCACCCAAGGATGAAATTTAAATTGGTCTTTGGAAAAATGGTTTGGAACTGTTGCTTCTGTGATAAAAGAATATTAAGGATATAGAAGTTAATTACTCACAAATTGGGAAAATCCAGAATTAAGATTATTTATGTAGCCTTAATTCATCTCCCTTATGCATGTGCATAACTTGATGATCACATATTATCTTTTTTCTCCATAGAATCCTTGCTTCTTTCAGTGTAAGGGACTGTGGTTTGTGGTTCTATCGGTTAGATGATGAATGAGGCCATTTTTTTTTAGGATTATCATCTCATTTGTTGGAGAAGTAGGAAGAAGGGAATGAGGCAGGACATTTTAATTTTACCCATGGTCTCATGGATAAAGGCAGTTG
The DNA here is from genome assembly GCF_052110815.1 of Crocodylus siamensis. NCBI lineage: Eukaryota > Metazoa > Chordata > Crocodylia > Crocodylidae > Crocodylus > Crocodylus siamensis. Next base: position 57,771,659 of record NC_143397.1, read on the forward strand.
AATGCCACCCTGGAGAAATGTGTATCCCTCCTTTTGTCATCGTGTCCCTGTGTGATGCAGGGGAAGTTGTAAATGAAAAAAATCCCATTGTGGTAGCTCCCATTTCATTTTCTGATTGCCCAGCTGGGGATGCCTTAGGGTTAACTTGCAGAAACACTGAGTGGTAAGTGAGGCCAATGAGAGTCTGCTGTGAGCATGTAATGTGCTATAAATAGGGAACTACCTAAATCACGGCAGAAGTTCATTGTGCAGCGGTGCCTTCAATCCTGCTCATTTTGCTGTACCCCCGCACTAGTGGCCAAGAGGCAATTAATGCTGCAGTTTTTGCCTGTAGACCCACTCAGTAGTCATGGGGAGAGTGTGACAGAAAGCAAGATTAAAGGCACCACTGCACCGCAAACTTGTGCTGTGATTTCGGAAAATTCCTAGCTATAAATGCTAAGCACTCTAAAAAGCAACTCCTAAGCGTCTCATATTGGGCACCCAACGTTAGTTGATATTTTGGCAGTTTTGACATTTAATGTCTGTGTCTGAGTTCTCCCAATCTAATATTACAGTACTTCTCCTCACATGGTCATTCTTAAGATATGTGCACCATAGAAAAGCCAGCAAACTGATTAACTCTGTATTCGGTGCAGAGGTCTTGCGGTTTGCAGTAATAATGAGAAGGCCACACAATAGAGTACATCTGTGCTGCAATCCAGAGGAGTAATTGCAGCTAACGTCTTTAATACCCTAATTGGTTTCAGTCTAGCTGTCCTGGGAGCGCAGGCTGCAAAACTTGCATGTATTCTTGGATAAATACTTGGGCTGAGTTCTTAGCTGCCATGGGCTCACTCTTACTAATTCCCAGGCTAGCCAGTTTAAAGTGAACTCACATATGTCTACCCAGATTGCAGTCACACTTTTGGGTTGCAGGGTTGATATAGCCACAGAATAGCTATGATACTTGCATGTGCATATACGCATTGAATTTAGTGAATGCTTTTTTGTGTACAGATTGAGAATGTGCTGTTTCTCCCACCATGTAATTAGACTGGGCATTACATATGCACAGAAGTGTCCAAAGTAAGATCGTATTTTCTAATTTTTAAGTGTTTGACTTTTCTACATTTAACATTGTTTATATCTTAAAATACTATGTTTAAATTACGTTATCCTCCTGGAAACTGATTCCCTAAGAGGTAACATCTGAGAACTGATTTTCTCAGAGATTATGCTCGATGTTTGAATAATGACTAAGAGTTTGTTGTTTGAGGAAGCATCACAGTGTGGAAAAGGGAAGTCGTCAAGTCATTAGGGCACCTATGCATGAGCAGTGAGGCTGCAGCACGTCAGAGCAGGCTCAATTAATCGAGTCTACTGGAGAGTGGTAATGACCATGCTCCAGAAGACTCTACTGTCTCATGTATCGGGGTCCCCGGATTTAAAAATGGCAGTGGGAGTGCTTTTAACTATGTAAAGTTTGTTCAAGGAGCTTTAGTTAAAGCACCCCCACTGCCATTTTTAAGTATGGGGCCCCCACCGCCATTTTTAAGCATGGGGACACTGATACACAAGATACTCTGGGCGCTTTAATTAGAGCAACTCTTGGAGCTGCTTTAAATAAAGTGCTGCTCCCCCGTCCTCCCCTGCACGTGTATAAATGCCCTAGGAGTTGGACAAAACAACCAAGAATTCTTGTTTGGCAATAACATTGTCTCGTTTAGTTTAGAAGTTCTAGATATCTTATGTACTTTTTATAGTCCCCTCAGTTGCCACTGTGAAGTAGGTAAAGATATACTGCGTTTTATAGAAGCACGGGCAGAGTCTGAGCTTTTTACCTTCGTTTGTATCAGGAGTTTGCGATGGAATAAGGAGCTGAACTTAGAATATAAACAGGTGTTGCCAAATTAAGCACGGCTGATCTGTTTCACTGAACGAAACATACAGTTCCTGCTTTTCCACTTTGGGTAGGGGGTGTGATCCTGTAGGACAATAGGTGATGTATTCCCTGCTTTTAGAGATGTACCTCTTAGATTTCCCAGGGCAAGTTTCTTTAAGTGGGAAAAGCCAGGGCTTCCTGCTTGCAGACGCACGCCCTGGAGATTGTCTGAGGCACCTCTCTCTAGGAGAGGAAAGCTACCTCCAGAGTCACAAGGGCCCCAGTCCTGGGAATTCCTGGGGTGCACAGGATCAGACCCAGGCATTTGGAGAGTGCAAGCAGTTCTGGGCTGTCCATACTGTTCTCCCAAAAAGTGGCAAAGCTATTGCCACCTTTATCATGACCACAATTTTTCGGCATTAGTGGCACTACAAGGGGTGTGGTTTGCTTGGCCTTTGTGCTGCCATAACTTTTTTTATGGTGGCACAAAGGGGACTTCTTTTTCTACCCTTCGATCTTATAAGTCGTAGATCAGTACTTTTAACTAACCAGTTTCACTTCACTTGTTTAGTTCTGGATGGTTACTATATGAGATGGTGTGCCTAGTTTTGCTGTTGAAAATTGTGGCTTGCTTAATTTTAATTCAAAGATTAGCTGTGCTTGCTCTAAATATTTATATCTGTCATCATTTTCTGTGATATTAAAGCACTGCAGGTTCCTTTTTCAATATATTTTCATAATTTTTATTCTGTCTGCAGATGTGGTGACTAAAAGAATCAGTCTTGTGGCCTGTATAGTACATAGTGCCTTAACGATGGGGTTTGGGAGTGACCTGAAATATTCTCATGATGCTTTGTTGAAATTGCAAGACTGGGAGCTACGACTACTGGAAGCAGTGAAGAAATTCATGGCCATGCGAGTAAAAAGTGACAAAGAATATGCATCCACTTTACAGAATCTTTGTAACCAGGTGGATAAAGAGAGTACTTTTCAGCTGGATTATATTAGCAATGTGTCCAAGGTAAGAGAATATTATCAATTGAAAATAGAGTAATTTTTCTTTTAAAAAAGCATAGATAACGTACTTTGAGTTATTTTTATAGATAATATGAAGGAACAGTTGTTTTTGTTGAATCAGAGATGATGAACTATTTAGAAGTGTGTCAGAATAAATGTTGCTTGTAGTATGTTATCACTTTGAGGTTGATTTCACTGGGCTATTCTCAGCTCTCTGTTCCTTCTGCTTTATTCTCCAGTCGTCCCCATTTTACTTCAAGTGAAATGTTAGTTGGTTTATGCCAGAGTAATGTAGCCAATAGGTTCTGACTAATGCATTTTTTTTTTTTTTAGGATTAGTAAAAGTTGGGAGTTGTAAATGCTCAGGGTGGAGTGCATGGCATTCAAGCTCCCCTGAAGAGCTGAGAACAATGAACTAAACTAGAATCCCTAATTCGGTGCTCTGGTATTGTAGACTCCCAGGGTTACCCAGATGCTTTGTCTAGTGTTTTTTTGAAAGTATACTATGTTGCAGTGAAAAATTTCTTTTTTTTACAGTTAAAAAGAAACTCTTGTTTATATAATGTACTTTTTTTTTTTTATAATAAACTGTATTAATGCTTTGTATTTTTTTCAACTGCATACCATTGTGTGAATAATGGTCAGAATGTCAGCCTCAGCTCTGAATTTCCTGGCTTTTTTTATGTGTCACAGAATATCAGATTTTTTTTTCTCGTAATATTATTTAAAGGGATTGCTTTGCGTATACAGTTTACAGTACCAAAAGATCTTGACTCTTTTGAAAAGTTTAAAAAATCCACGAACATTGTTTACTAAATAGATCAAGATCAGGTACAGCAAAGGTAGTGGCAAAGCAAATTCACATCACTTGCAACTAAGCTCCAACTGTGCCTGATCTGGTAGAGAGAGGACAGTAATGTCTTAAAGGCTCATTTCATCCTTGCCCTCTTCTGAGAAAAGCTGAATTAGGACACCTTACCCACTCATGGTGGTCACTAAATAATTGTTATGTATCAGCTTTCAATTGCTGTCAACCTTACAGCCTTGAAATGGTGAAGTGTTTCCTGTAAAATGCCTGTAGTTTGGTAATTGGAACACTTCCCTGGGAATTCTGTTTGTTTCTTCCATCCTCAAGCAGAGGTAGGCCTATAAGCCACAGGTATCCTGAGTGAATGCTGTAAATACTCAATTACAGGTTAAAGGTACCCCCACCTTTTCCTGCAATTTAGATGCATCCTGTTTCATTCATGTCTTCGAATGGAAGTGGCATAGACTACTGTGTTGTGCTTAGGCACTTAAATTCCAAGCCTTACTCTAGGCAGATTATGGACTTTCCATGTCATTGGAGGTGTTCAGTAAGTGCCTGGAAAGCCACTGATCGTGGATGATCTAGGTGTTGCTATACTGTTTTTGAGATCTGCACCATTTTCATATACCACAAGAAATTGAATAAGTACTTCTTCTATGACTGTAAGTATTCAGTGGCTTAATCTTACCATTTAGCTGAAAAAAATGCATATTTACATAACAGTAAACTTTAGTGTTCTGCTAAAGGTGTTATTTTTAAGGCTTATTAGAAGTGGAAAGTAAAGCCGAATCAGTGATCTCTACAATTCTATGCCAGAAATGTTGCTGAAGTAGGGCTGGAAGGGACCTCCAGGTGTCATCTAGTCTTTCATCAGTCCCACGGGACGCCCATGCCCGCTACGGAACAGGAAGGTCTGGGTGAGGGAGATGCCCTGCCCTCCATTAATGCTGACTTCGTGAAGGAACACCTTGGAAAGCTGGATACCTTCAAGTCAGCTGGCCCTGACAATCTACACCCCAGGGTACTCAAGGAGCTGGTGTGCGTCATAGCCCAGTCTCTGGCACGGATCTTTGAAAACTCCTGGAGCTCTGCTGTAGTGCCCGAAGACTGGAAGAAGGCCAGTGTGGGGCCTATCTTCAAGAAAGGGAGGAAAGTGGATCCGGCTAACTATAGGTCCATCACCCTGACTTCTATCCTGGGGAAGATCTTAGAAAAGTTTATTAAAGAGGCCATCCTTAATAGTCTGGCTGATGCCAACATCCTAAGGGATAGCCAGCACAGATTTGTTGCCGGTAGGTCTTGCTTGACCAATCTTATTTCCTTCTATGACCAGGTGACCTATCACCTGGACAAGGGAGAAGAGATTGATGTCATATATCTTGACTTCAAAAAAGCCTTCAGTCTGGTATCCCATGATCACCTCTTGGTAAAACTGGCCAATTTTTGTGGCGTTGGGTCCACCATGATCCGCTGACTGGGAAATTGGCTCCGTGGTCAGACCCAGAGGGTAGTAATTAATGGAAGTCTCTCATCATGGTGCCCTGTGACCAGTGGGGTCCCCCAAGGCTCCCAAGGCTTTGTCTTTGGACCCATATTGTTCAACATCTTCATTAATGATGTGGACACTGGAGTCAGAAGCGGACTGGCCAAGTTCCCCAATGACACCAAACTTTGGGGCAAAGTATCCACACCAGAAGACAGGCGGGTGATCCAGGCTGACCTGGACGGGCTCAGGAAATGGGCGGACGAGAACCTGATGGTGTTTAACACCAAAAAACGTAAGGTTCTTCACCTTGGGAAGAAAAACCTGCAGCATCCTTATAGGCGCGGCAGTGCTACGCTGGCTAGCACTACAGAAGAAAGAGACTTGGGGGTCATCATTGACCACAAGTTGAACATGAACCAGCAATGCGATGCTAGTAAAGTGACCAAAATGCTGGCTTGCATCCATAGATACTTCTCAAGCAAATCCTGGGATGTCTTTCTCCCCTTGTACTCGGCCTTGGTGAGGCCGCAGCTGGAGTACTGCATCCAGTTTTGGGCTCCACAATTCAAAAAGGATGTGGAGAAGCTTGAGAGAGTCCAGAGAAGAGCCACGCACACGATCAGAGGTCAGGAAAACAGACCTTATGACAACAGGCTGAGAGCCATGGGGCTCTTTAGCTTGGAAAAGCACAGGCTCGGGGGGATCTGATGGCCACCTATAAGTTTATCAGGGGTGACCACCTGTATCTGGGCAAACGTTTGTTCACCAGAGCGCCCCAAGGGATGACGAGGTCGAACGGTCATAAACTACTACAAGACCGTTTCAGGCTGGACGTAAGGAAGAATTTCTTTACTGTCTGAGCCCCCAAGGTCTGGAACAGCCTGCCATCGGAGGTGGTTCAAGCACCTACTTTAAACACCTTCAAGAGCAAATTGGATGCTTATTTTGCTGAGATTGTATGACCCCAGCTGACTTCCTGCCCTTTGGGCAGGGGGCTGGACTCAATGATCTTCCAAGGTCTCTTCCAGCCCTAATGTCTATGGAATCTATGAACCCCCTGCCTGAGGCAGGATCCTCCCTGTCTAAACCATCTTGTACAAATCTATTATCTAACACCTAATAAAGCTGCATGGTCAACCCTGACACAACACAAGATATAACACCATAATTTGCCACAGGTAAAGAAGGTGGATGATGACTGCTAGCTTCCTGCTGCTGTAAAGTTTGTTAATATGTGCTCAAGAGATCCCAGGAAGAGGGCTCTGCACCCTCCCACAGGGGAAGGCAAAAACCCCCCACAGTTCATACCAGTCTGACCATTGGGTAAAATTCCTTCCTGATCCCAAGTATGGCCATAAGTTTGACCCTGAGTGGGACAAGTCCTTCTAGGTAGGAACCTCTAGGTTTGTCCCAGCAGAAGCATTGATCCCAATCAAAATCTGCAGCATCCAATGCAGCCAGCACTTAGTGATAGTACGGAAGACTTAAAGATGAACAACCCCCTCCCCCTCACCACCCCCCTTGACAGCATGTAGCAGGAGGGGTTGGGGGAATTTCTTGACAGCCCCACACAGTAATCGGCAAAGCCCAAGAGCATGAGAGATGCCTGTAGTGAAACATAAACATAGTTCTGCCTAGATCATGCCCATATGGTGGCTCTCTGACTACTTATTGAACACCTCCAGTGATATGGGAGTTTACAAGGTCCCTAGAGTAGGTCTATTGTGATATCTTACTGTTTTAACAATGATGAAGCTTTTCCTGATATCCAGTCTAAACCTGTTTTGCTTCAACTTCAAGACATTGGTCCATGTCCTACTCTGCAGCAAGAGAGAAAAGGTGTTTTCCTTCTTTATGGCAGCCCTTCAGGTACTGGAAAATTCCTGTAATGTCCCTTCTTCAGAACCTCTTCTGCAAATTGAACATGCTTAGCCTCTCCTTGTATGTGACTTGTATTTCAAGTGCTTTGCTTTTTTTTTTTTTTTTTGGTTGTCTGCTTCTGGACCCTCTCTGTTTCCTGTATGTCCGTTTTAAAGTGTGGAGCCCAAAACTCTACATGGTACTTGAGATGAAGCCTAACCAGTGCTGAGTAGAGAGGCACTATCACCTCCTTCGTTTTGCACTGAATACTTCTGTTGATATATCCCAAACATGCATTTGTCTTTTGTGCAGCTGCATCACACTGCAGACTTGTATTGAGCCTGTGATTTACCAAGACTTTCAGATCCTTCTCTGTAGTGCTGCCATCTAGCCAGGTGTTGCCCGTTTTGTATTTGATTGTTGTTCCCAAAGGTAGCACCTTGTATTTGTCAGCATTGAACTTCATCCTGTTAGCTCCTGCCCAGCTTTTCAGTCTGTTGAGATCTTTCTAAATTGTGCTTCTATCCTCCAATGTGTTCACAGTCCTTCCCAGATTGGTCATCTGCAGACTTCATAGATTCATAGAAGTAGGGTTGGAAGGAACCTTGTAGATCATCAAGTCTGATCCCCTGCCCTGGGCAGGAGAGAAAAAATGGGCTCAAATAACCCCAGCCAGGCAGATGTCAAGCCTCTTCTTAAAGACCCCCAGGGTAGGAGCCAGCACCACTTCTCTTGGAAGTTGGTTCCAAATCCTAGCTGCCCTGACTGAAGTAGTGCTGTCGGATGTCTAGTCTAAACCTACTCTCTAATAACTTGTGGTCATTATTCCTTCTTACCTCGGGGTGCGCTAGGGGGAACAAGGCCTCTCCCAAACCCTGTTGGTCCCCCCTAGTGAGTTTATAGACAGCCACCAGGTCCCCCGTTAGCCTTCTCTTGCGAAGGCTGAATAGATTAAGGTCCCGTAGGGTCTGCCCTGCTGTCCCTGGATCATGCGGGTGGCCTTCCTCTGGACCATCTCAGTGTGGTCTGCGTCCCTCCTGAAGTGCGGCGCCCAGAACTGAACAGAGTACTCCAGCTGCAGCCTGACCCGTGTCGCATAGAGGGGGAGGATCACCTCCTTGGCCCTGCTTGAGATGCATCTGTGGATGCAGGACAAAGTACGGTTAGCTCTACTGACCGTGACCTTGCATTGTAGGCTCATGTTCATCTTGGAGTCAGTAATGACTCCAAGATCTCTTTCTGCCACCGTGCTCTTGAGAAGGGAATTTCCCATCTTATAAGTGTGCTGCTGGTTCCTACTGCCCAAGTGCAGCACCCTGCACTTGTCAGTATTGAAACCCATCCTGTTTTCGTTAGCCCACCCCTGTAACGTGTCCAGTTCTGGCTGTAATCTGTCCTTCCCTGCTAGTGTGCCCACCTCACCCCATATCTTGAGATCATCAGCAAATTTAAACAGGCTGCTTTTCACCCTGTCGTCCAAGTCACTAATAAAGAAATTGAACAGTGCGGGCCCAAGGACCGAGCCCTGGGGGACTCCACTGCCCACTTTCGTCTAGGTTGAAAAAGACTCATCCACCCCTACCCTCTGAGTACGACCCTTCAGCTAATTTGCAGTCCATCTGACTGTAGGCATCAATGCCTCAGTCACCATGAGGATGGGGTGGGAGACCATGTCAAAGGCCTTGCTGAAGTCGAGAAAGACTACATCCACCATGACGCCTGTGTCCAATGCTTTTGTGATCTGATCGTAGAAGGCAATCAGGTTGGTCTGACAGGACCTGCCCCAATGAAACCATGTTGGTTGCCCTTGATCATCATCCCTGCTGCTGGCCCATCACAGATGTGATCCTTGATAGTCTTCTCAATGAGGTTCCCCAGAACTGAAGTAAGATTAATGGACCTATAGTTGCCTGGGTCCTCCCTCTTCCCTTTTGTAAAGAAGGGGACCACATTGGCTTTCTTCCAGTCATCTGGCACCTGGCTAAAGAACTGTGAGTGCTCGTAAAGCCGTGCCAAGGGCCCTGCAATAACCCCTGCTAGCTCCCCCAACATCCTGGGGTGGAGAGCATCTGGACCTGCTGATTTGAACATGTCCATCCCCTCCAGAAGCTCCCTAACCCAGTCCTCCCTGACCTTAGGCCTGGCGGTGTTTCTCCCAAGTCCATCTGGAATCTTGGTCAGGGGGTCCTGGTCCCTGCACAAGAAAATGGAGGCAAAGAATTAAAGAGGTCTGCTTTCTCCTCTGGTGCAACCACCAGATTGCCAAGCATATTCTGCAGGGGTCCCGCATTACCCGGTGCCGCCTTCATTCTCCCTATATATTTAAAAAAGGACTTTTTATTGTCTTTGATCCTTGATGCTAGCCCTAGCTCAGTATCTGCCTCAAGAAGCTTGCTCAAGAAGCTATTTCAGTATTGAAATCATTAATAAACAAGTTGAACAGCACTGGGTCCTGGACAGATCCCTGTTTCACTCCAGTTGAAACCTCTTGGCCTTCTGATGTGGATCCATTTATAATTATTTTTTGCTTGTGGCTGGTGCATTTATAATTATTCTTTGCTTGTGGCTGGTGAACCAGTTGTCTCCCTGCCTTATGAGAGTTTTATCTAGCCCATGGTTCTCCAATTTTTTTATGAGAAGGTCATACAGGACCTTGCCAAAAATCTTGTTGAAGTCCAAATACACTATATTCATAGCACTTCCTTCATCCACCCAAGTAGTTACTTGGTCAAAGGAGACAGAGTTTGTTTGGCATAATTTGTTCTTAGTAAATCTGTGCTGGTTCCCTGTGATAAGCGTTTCCTCCTACAACAGCTTGCAAATAGCCTCGCCAATACCTGGGAAGTTACTGGAGTAGGTCCTAAGGCTAATTAGTTTGTAGTTCTCTGGGTTCTCCTTTTTTCCTTTTTTAAAGAGGGGCACTAAGTTGACTCTTTACAAGTCCTCTGGTACCTCTCCTGTCTTCCATGATTTCATGAATATCATTGCCAAGGGATCAGAGACCTCCTCTGCCAGTTCCTTCAGTACTGTGGGATGAAGTTCATGAAGACCTGCTGACTTGAATTAATTCAGACCCATCAGAAGCTCTTTGACTGTCTCTCGTTATTTCTTCCCTTAGCTTGTCCCCTTCCCTACCTAAATATTTTTTATTAGGTACAGCTTAATTTTTTTGTGAAGACAAAGGAAAAGTAGCTGTTGAGTAGCTCTGTCTTCTTTGAATTTTGTGTTTAAAAGTTCCTCCTGGCTAGTTAACAGTGGACTGCTGCTTCCTTGGTCTCCTTTTTCTGGTCGCCATACTTATAAAACCTCCTCTTGTCTGAAGAACCTCTTTTTTTGTTCAAGTTGGATTTTCCTTTCAGCAAGTCTTTTAGGCTTGATCTAGATTCAAATTTGTCTAATTGCAGGGCTGTTCCAACTTCCAAGTAGCCAGGAGGCACCTGTTGGGAGCTGCATGCCTCAACAAAGTGAGCCACTGCCTTTCCAGGCTGCAAACCCTTATTCCCCCATCTGTGCACCTGCAATGTCTCAGTTTCCCCCACTTCTGCACTGTACATCCATGTCCCCACACTTCTACACTGTGTAGATGCCTGACTGCTGGGCTTCATGCCTGTGACCCTCCCACCCCTTGTTGTACTGTGTGGCCTAGGCTCACCACAATTCTCCATGTTGCAGCAATGCCTTGCCCCAATTGTTAAGCAATGTAGGGAGCAGCGACTCGCCAGGATCCTGGGGGCCACTATTTAATTCCTCATAGACTGCCAGTTGTAACAATTAATTACATAGAGTGGGTTGTATGTATGTTTTCCCCCCTTCTTGCAAAAACCTCAGGGTATATAGTTATACTGTCAAGAAAAACTTTTACTAGTATGACTTTGGGAACCAGTTGAAACTACTAGAAAAAGGTTTGAGTGAAGCATCTATTATACTAGGAAGATTTGCTGGTACTGTAGCACTAATAATGGTAGCTCTACTGCTACCATTTTACTGTACTTGTCTATACTTAACTCTGCCAGTTTAGCTAGCTGTACTAGTAGAATTTTTACTGTAGATGAGGCCTCAGTCAAATGCTGACAAACCTTACTTACGTTTAATGTTTGATATCACAGCCTTAGGTGGCAAAGCTCCAAGCCTAAGCCTAAATTAGAAATAATTGCAATCTGGTCTTTTAAAAAGGTCAAAAGGCAAAATGTAGACAGTTACTTACAGTATTTGTTAAAAAGAAATGTTTTGACTATGATTATCCTTGGGAAAAGTAGCTTTGTAGTCCTGTAAGTTGTCATACGCAGACTTGCAAAGGACACTAAAAATTATTGTGTCACATGTATTGTCTTTTTAACAAATAAATGAGTATGTTAACAGTTTTTTAAAATCTTTATTTGAACTTTAACTTTTCCCAAAATTGATAGGAATTTTTAGCTGCTTAAGCTATTTCTACTATCCAAAACGTGTGACAATTTGAGAGAACTGAATTTGCAGAATTATTTGTTCATTTTTTTCCAAGTTAGTCTGATTTTACTTGCATTTTCACAAGATCTTGCTCATCACCTTCAGGGCAGTGTAATAATGCAGAAATAATTATTGTCAGTGCATTTAGAAAAATTACATTTTCCTTACCCTTGGAAAAATTACATTTCTGTATTTGATTTCTAGTTCTGTCTCATAAAAAAACTCAAGAGTTGATGATTGGAATGCAAATGATAATGTGAGCTCTAAAAAAGAGGTAGTATGTTACCTGGGAGGCACAGTAGCTGTTTACAAAGAAGTTGCTAGATAAGCAATATTTTATTTTTAAAAGGGCTTCCAGTAAATATGGCTATTTTGCATGTTTAAAATAAACATGCATTACTTTTAAACCGATCAATGTTTTCTTTTCTTGTGCCTCATGTTATTTCTTTTCCTCTCAAAGCAGGCAGGAAGGAACTCTGTGCCCCCCACAAGCTGTTTCTGTAGGCTTTGCAAATCTTAATTCAGAAAAGCTTTCCCTGCTTCTGCCCTTCACGCTGTAATTTTTTGGTATACGACTGTCTTGGCATTTCTTTTTAAAATAATAACATACTGTTGAATCAGTATTAGCACAGCATGCAAAGAAGAATATAAAATGGTTGGAAACATGCAAATGGTATGCTATTATTATTGTGTTATTAGTCTTATGTCTTACCTAGGTTTTGTTTGGGCAAATAAAAAAAAAATTATCCCAAAACTTTTTAACTGTATTATCTGTGCTTTGGTGAGATGGTGGGTTTTTTGATACTTTTAAGGTTTGTTGAAACACAAGATTGTGATAAGTTGTTTTGCTGAAGTTAGTGGGTCACACTAAAATAGAACACAGAATTTTCACGGCTTCTGTCTCGCCCATAACCATTGGAGTGTACAACTGCCGCTAAATCTGGTCCTTTGTCATTAGTTTTTTTTGTATGCCATTTGCAATATATCTTGCAAATCTGATTTTTATTAATGGCTTTTGATTTTTCTCCAGTGAAAAGGTGTAACTTTTAGGCATGTCACCTTCGGCTGTGAATCTTGTAGCTACTAGTGTATTGCCTTGATGAGCAAGGTCCAAAGGATATGTATGATGTACAGGAAATAAAGATGATTTAATTGATAATTTTCTTTAATTTAAGTCAGTGTTAAACCTAGGATCTAGTCTAGTATTAAGAGGCATGTAATGGTGGGGGTGCTTTTTTACATGGGTTGTAAAACAGAGTTTCTCACCTTTTAGTCACTAAAGATACAGTGGTATCTACAGTGAGAGTGAGAACTTTTAGTCACAGTGTTCCAGTTAAATCCCATTGCTGATGATTATAACTACCAACATCCTTTAATTTTAATTGGGGTACAGCATCCATGATGCTGAATTTAGAAAATTATCCTTTCGAAGTCGGATTCTTACCCCCCTATATTCTTATTAAAATTAGGCAGGACTCCCTGAGATAAACTTCTAAAAATATCAAATAAAGGTATCTTTTGAGGTTCAAGTCTGGAACTGAGTACAAGTACACTGTACATTCTGGCCTTGTACGTTAACTAAATAAAAAGCTCTTTTTTTCTCCTCTAACAAAATGCAGATGGCACAGTTAAGTGAATTAGCAACATAACTGAGATGAATTTAAGTAAAAGCAAAAATTGCCTAGGGCAGTGGGTAGCATGTTTTGGGGAGGTAGGAAGAAAGGACACAGACATGTGTCCCAAAGGAATTTGGAAGACAGTTCAGATGAGGCCGAGTAACTTTCTTGACAGACCCAAATTTTTGGATTAATATCTCTAACTCCCTTGTGTTGACCCCAAGATATTCTGAGAACCAAGAAATGTTCAAACAGCCAGTCCCACCAAAGTTAAATACTCAAACATAGATGTAGGTAAAATAATGAAATACTGAAATGATATAAATGACTTACCATACAGATGAGGCATATCAAACAAATGATTAAAATTGTATAAAGTGCACATTCATTTAAAGAAATAGTAAGTAATAATCTTACTAACATTTAAGAAAATGTAAAATGTCTCAAAGCCCTCAAGTCTAAAAAGCCTCTAACACGTGAACAGCCTGTTGGGGAAAAGAACTTTTCACTTAAGATTCAAATTAAGTTATAAAAGAGTCTTTATTTTAGTTTCTGTGGATGGGCTATTTAGCAATGAAGAGCAAAGATTTTGAGATGAGCCCAAAATTTTATACTCTGTGGTTTGGCTAAAATATCAAAAAGCGTAATAAATAAGGTAAAATATATAAGTGTTCTTAATTGGTGTTACTCAAATTAATATTCATACTCCTATTCTTATCCCGTATGCAAACTATATCTTGTCTAAAATTAGCCTTGTCTAGCCAGTAAATGTACTTTACACAGACTTTTGCAAAACCTCTAACCTAGCTTTTTGCATTCCATCTTTCCTGAGTTTTGTAAAACAGTTCACACTTTTTGTTCTCCTTTTTCCTTTGCTTCCTCTTACCAAAACTATTGAAAGCAAGCACCATTAAGCAACTTAAGGCCTACTAGAGTTTATACTTATGGACCGTCCCCACCTAGATCATTCATATCTTTTGAGCAGGGTTTGGATTAGATGTCCTGAGGTCCCTTTCTACCCTAATTTCTATGATTCTATGAAAAAAGCAAGATTATACTGTAGTCTAAAGCACTGTTTCTCAACTTGTGGGTCACAAGAATATACAAAGGGTTGTGAACAAACTTGAAAAAATGGATCAACAAACTGTAAAAATGGATTCTCCTTTAAAGGAGAAACATTTGGGAAAACATGGCTTTTGCCTTGCAGGCTGGTTAGGGCCCCCTATGTCCCCTACACCTCCTCCTGCTCCCTGTACACTGAGGGGCTGTGGCCTAGGGGCACGGAGCAGTGGGTTGGGAGTGAGGGGCACTGGGTCAGGACTGGTCATTGATGTTTACAAATGAGTCCTAGTACAAAAATGGTTGAGAACCACTGATTTAAAGAAAGCAAAGTTTTTTTGTTTTTTGTTTTTAAAAAGATTTTTTTAAAATTTAAATTAATGGTGGACTTACATTTTCTTTCTAAGGTGCAGTTATGTCTAAGCCAGTTACAATAAGTTCTCTTCTTTCATTTTCTTCTAGTCGTGGCTGCTTATGGTTCAGCAGACAGAACAACTTAGCCGAATCATGAAGACTCATGCAGAGGACCTTAATTCTGGGCCATTACATAGGCTTACAATGATGATCAAAGATAAGCAGCAAGTAAAGAAGAGCTATGTGGGAGTTCACCAGCAGATTGAGGCAGAGATGTACAAGGTATTTCACTCTTAAGTTATGAAGTTTTTAACATAAGTTATTAGTATTTATTCTACATAGTTTACTGGCTTTTACATGTAAGCTTTGAGGTGAACAAGCCAGATGCCACTGTGCTGCTTCACTCTGCTGTACACATTTAAAATAAGTGTGCTGAATTGTGTTTGTATTTCAGTCAATTCCTTCAATTATGTATGCATTACTAGTTGAAAAGCCAGAAAGAACAGAAACTGTCCTTGATTTAATTTGGTAGACAGCTTGGGAAACATTCTTCGTTTGGGAAAAGGTGATTCCACATGACCACTCTTCCTTCTGTTCCCCTCTAGTCGTCTTCAGGTTGGGGTAAAAAATCTATTAGTCAAAATTTATGAGTCTACTAGGGATAAATGGAGAAAAAATTGTGGTGAGCCTTCTTAGTTTCTGCAGAATCTAAGTATGTGCTAAAAACAATTTACCCTTTTGAGAGCTGTCCAAATGTGATGCAGCTCTGTCTCCTAAGTCAGTAGACAGATTGCTTGGGGACTGCTTCTGTCACTCAAAGCTTTCCAAAGTTTCAGCTAGAGTGAAAAGTGATTAGTTTTGTCAGTTTAGTTGCAGTTCTTGAGAACAGCATGAGCGGCAGTGAAACGGGCAAGAATCAGAATTCTATTCTAGTGCTCTAAGATTGGTTTTGAACAACAGCAAAGACAGATGGATACTGGAGCTCACTGAGGATGAGCACTAAAAAGCAGGGACTGGAAGAATAGATCTGTGCCCTTTGTATTTGGCAGAAATCTGAGTGGCAGCCTGAACTGAGCAATAAGACCCATGGATTGTGGGATTTGGAAAACATTCTCCAGAGGCGGAGCCTGGAGATCGGTTTATTAAGGAAACTGTAAATACTTACTTTAGAATGGAAAATTATGGGAAGGAGAGGTTATTCTCCTGTCAGAATTTAGCTTTTCTGCAGTTAATCTGGGGGTGGGGGAAATAAAGATTTATTTATTTATTTTACTAAATGAATTACTTTTAAGACATTTTTTATGCATCCTGAGGAACATCAACCCACAGAGGAGGCTGGGGCTAATGGTTCTTCCTTTCTAGTTTAAATAGGCTACAAGTGATGCTTGTTAATTAATTAATTAATTTTTTAAACAAGACTAGTGTTTGGGCAGAATTTCTCATGGAGGAAAAAGGGGCACTTCTGTATAATTGTTAACTCCAGGTCCTTCACATCAAGGTTTAACTGAAAGCAAGATGATTTTCTATGAAATCTTGTACCCCACAAGCATTTCCCTCCAGTCAGCCAGACTTGCATCTGTTGTTAGAATAGTCCAGAGGAGACACTACAGAGAAGAGCAGCTCTTATATAGGCTTGACTCCTGTATCGGACCAAACCCCCACATTTTCAGAATTTTCCATCGCAAAAATGTTGATTTCATTAGGAAACTTCAGATGTCTCCTAGGATCCCTAGCTCCAAGAGAGAGCTACAAAACAGATTGTCTAAAGGAAGCTATTCCTGGAATTGTAGGATTTCCCGGGCCTAGGACAGGAGTCCAGATGGAGTTTCATTGGACCTTAACTTATGTTTTCAGGAAGTTTGTACATAATTGTTTGGGCTCAGTAAGGCAGTTGTTTTCCAACAACAAAAATATTCTAATCGCCTGTAGAACAACTGGAAGCCAAATATTTTTCTTCTCAGTTTGTTTAGCTGATCTATTTAGACAAGTAATGATTCGCGGAAAAACTGTTGCAAATTGTAATAGTGGAAAAGTCCAGGAGAGTATCTTGGGTCAGGATACAAAACACCTGAGCAGACATAATTCCTGGCAAATAGAGTAAGATTTCATTGGCTTGGAATTTCTGAATATCTGACTTTACCTGAATTGCCCTTTCAGCTTTGATTTCTGTTTGCAGAGATTATGGGAAGTGTAGAATTGTTTTGGCTGGAACTGATATTAAATATGATATCTAGTACAGAGCTGTAGTCTGTTGTATTGCTGGCTTTATCTACTCGAGAGAGCCAGGTCAGAGCATTTCTGTTTCCTAGGAGCTGTTGAAACTAGTATGAGTTTTGCAAAATCTCAATGAGCATATGAAAAGACTAACAGAAAACATTGTGCTGGAGCTACTGGTACTTGTACTTCAGTTGAATAATTCAGCCAAGGAAGAAACTGAAGTACAAAGGCCAAGGGTTAGTAAGGAACTAGTCAGGGAACTTCTGGAGGGACTGGATGTATTCAAATCAGCTGGTCCAGATGATCTCCACCCTAGAGTACTGAGGGAATTAGCTGAGGTCATTGCGGGACCCCTGGCATGGCTTTATGAGCACTCGTGGTGCTCTGGTGTGGTGGCAGAGGACTGGAAGAAGGCCAGCGTGGTTCCCATCTTCAAAAAAGGAAGGAAGGAGGACCTGGGAAACTATAGGCCAGTTAGTCTTACCTCAATCCTGGGAAAGCTTTTTGTTTTTGTTGAATTATTCTGACGCATGTCCACGAGGGGCAGCAGGGGAGAGTATGCTTAGGGGCAACCAACATGGGTTAATTAGAGGCAGGTCCTGTCAGACCAACCTGGTGGCCTTCTATGATCAGATAACCAAATCATTAGATGCAGGGGTAGCAGTGGACGTAGTCTTCCTGGATTTCGGAAGGCCTTTGATACTGTCTCTCACCCCGTTCTCATTAAGAAACTGAGGGACTGTGGTGTCAACACCCACACAGTCAAATGGGTCGCCAGCTGGCCAGGGGAGCGGTGACAGTGTTAATTCCTGCAGTTCTGGAAATGGCTTTGGAAGCTGTGGTAATTAACACTGTCACTGCTTTCCCACTGACAAATTTCCAGACTTGTGAGGAGCCCTGCAGACTGAAAGGCGCAGCCCCGTGTATTGACCTGGGCCAGTATGTGGGATTGCCCCATGGCTGCATCTGGTGTGTGGGGCGGGGCTGGGGTGATTATGCTGGATTACACTTGTGCACCGACCCCAGGCTTGATGTGGCCTATGGACTGACCCTGCCCATGGGATTTAGCTTGTGGATTGACCCCGTGTCATTCTTCTGGCCCACAGTGTGAGAAAGTTAAGCAGCACTAAACCTGAGCTGTTACAGTTTAGCTTTATTCTACTACAGGGTAAGGTCATATGGACAGTTACTGTGGAACGTTGATTTCTGATAAAATCTCTCTCCCTTCTTATCTTGTCGGTCCGTATCTTTCCTTCTCACCCACTTGTGGTAGAGTTTTGAGCTGAAAAGTGCAGCCACTGTAGGAGCTGAGCTCGGTTAGAATATGAATAATAAAACTGGTTATTTTACAGAAGGGGGCCTGTTAGTCATAGAAAATTGGGGTTGGAAGGGACCTCAGGAGGTCATCTAGTCCAACTACCTGCTCAAAGCAAGACCATGCCCAGCTATATCATCCCCACCAAGGCTTTGTTTAGCTGTCTCTTAATCTATCCAAGGATAGATTCCACAACCTCTCTGGGTAACCTGTTGCAGTGTTTTACTACCCTCCTAGTGAGAAAATTCTTCCTAATATCTAACCTAAACTTCCTTGGCTGCAACTTGAGACCATTGCTCCTTGTTCTGTCACCTGCCACCACTGATTACAGTCTAGCTCCATCCTCTTTCAAACTCCGCTTCAGTTAGTTGAAGGCTGCTATCAAATCTCCTCTTAGACTTCTCTTCTGTAGACTAAATAAGCCCAGTTCCATCAGCCTTTCCTCAGAAGTCAAGTGCCCCCGCCCCCGTACCATTTTTGTTGCCCTCCTCTGGACTCTCTCCAATTTGTCCACATCCTTTCTTTAGCGGGATGCTCAAAACTGAATGTAGTACTCCAGATTTGGCCACGCCAGTGTTGAATAGAGGGGAAAAATCATTTCTCTTGAGCTAATGGCAACATGCATACCATTTCACCTCAGGTTGCTGTTAGCCTTCTTGGCAACAAGGGCACACTGCTGACTCATACCCATCTTATTGTCCACTGTAACTTGCAGGTCCTTTTCCTCAGAGCTGCTGCTCGGCCAATCAGTCCCCAGCCTGTACTGGTGTACGGGATTGTTTTGAGCTAAGTACAGGACTTTGCACTTGTCCTTGTTGAACCTCATGAGATTCCTTTTGACCCAATCCTCCAATCTGTCTAGGTCACTGTGGCAGGGCACTGTAGGTGCAGGCCACTTTAAGGGCTTGACACTGGCAGCCACCAGGTGCCTGATGAGGGCAGCTATTTTGGACCTAGGGCTGCCCATATAAACAGGACAGTTTTGCTGGTGGAGGCCAGGCAACAACATCACCTGGCCGTAGGGCTGCTGGTATCATCTGGAGATAAGGGAGGAGCTGTAGGGGATGGTCAGGAGGCTCCTGGTCCTGGGTATGATCTAAAACTGCACCCTGCCAGGAGTGGGTGGCCTGGTGGGGCTCTCAGTGGTGCAGGAGCCCCCAGGATATGCCAAGCCAGTTAATACCCCCCAAGAAATGCCACCCTGGTGAAAGGTGCGTGGGGTGCTTTAACCCTAGCACTCACTTTGGGGTGGGTTTGCATTTCATCAGAGGTAGTTGCGGGGGTGCAAGCCCCGACGAGGAGAGTGGGGGCCAGGTACAGCCAAGGCCGCCTGAGCCCTGCAGGAGTGTGAGTCCCCGATAGGGAAGGTTGGGGCCAGGTACAGCTGTGGCCACCTGAGCCCTGCGGGGGTTCGAGACCCCAAGAGTGAAGTTTGGGGCCAGGTACGGCTGTGGCCTTCTGAACTCTGCGGAGGTTCAAGACCCTGAGAGGGAAGGTTGGGGCCAGGTACGGCTGTGGCCACCTGAGGCCTGCGGGGGTTCAAGACCCTGAGCAGGAGAGTGGGGTCAGGTACAGCTATGGCCACCTGAGCCCATCAGGAAGCAGAGCGAGAGAGTCGAGTCCTGACCCTGATAAGTCCTCCACTGCTGGGAGGCAGAGTGGGTTGAAAGTAACATCCTGAGTAGCACCACGACCTGCTGCCCCGGGGGGGTGTCAGAGTCCCCTGTGAGACCCTGGGGCACCAGTCATGGTGTGAGGTACCCCAGCTTCCCATGTCCAGGAAGGGGGACCTGGAGAGAGTGTGGGCTAGTGAGGCCAGAAGTAGAGTGCCCCCTCGCCTGGCTCATGCTGGGGCCAGGACCAAGAAGGTCAAAAGGCCCAGGGGCCCACCACGAGGGCCATCCAGTCATGGGCTTGGGGCAGGACCCTGCCTGGCCTTTGAGGTGAGGCCAGGGCCTGTGTATGGCCGATGGTCCTGAGTAGGGACCACGCCTGAGAGGGGAGCTAGCTACATGGAGCTTAGCAGCCAGGGTGAAGGCGGCATAGGCCGCTGGAGTGGGGGGAACCAAAGGAGGGTCCTATGAGGAGGATTCTGGAGCCTAGTGTGTGGAGCAAGTGTGTTTGTAACATGTGGATGCCATTTGCGAGGCTTGGGCTGTGGTGTAGGGGAGGATAGGAGCTGCAGATAGCACTTCTGGGATTGGTGCAAAAAAACGGGGAGCCTCCTGCCTTATTTAACAGCTTATCAATTTTCCAGCAAGTCGTGGTGGGCGAGACAGGCAGGTGGTGTGCCCGGAGGCGGGTGGGAGGCTGGCGACAGCTGGCCCGAGAGGAGCCCATTTTGCTACAGTCACTCTGGATCCTAACCCTACCCTCCAGTGTATCTACTGCTCCCCCCAGATAGGTGTCATCTGCAAACTTGCTGAGGATACACTTTATGCAGGCCATTGATGAAGACATTGAACAAAACCAGCCCCAGGACTGACTCCTGGGGTACTCGATACCAGCTGTCACCTAGACATCAAACCGTTGATTGCTATTCTTTGAACCTGAAGCTCCAGTCAGTTTTCTGTCTACCTTACAGTCTACTCATCCAGCCCATGCTTCCTTAGCTTGCCTGTGAGCATGTTGTGGGAGACCATATCAAAAGCCTTGCTAAAATCAAGGTACACCACATCTACTGGTCTCCCTGCATCCACAGAGCCATTTACCTCATCACAGAAGTCAGGCTGGTCAGGCATGATGTGCCCCTGGTGAATCCATGCTGACTACTCCTAATCACTTTTTTTCTCCAAGTGCTTAGAAATGGATTCCTTGAGGATCTGCTCCATGATTTTTCCAGCTACTGAGGTAAGGCTGACTGGTCTGTAGTTCCCTGGATCTTCCTCTTTCCCTTTCTTAAATATGGGCACTATGTTTGCCTTTTCTCAATTATCTGGGATCTCTCCTGATTGTCATGGGTCAGTGGCTATGCAATTGCATTAGCCAACTCCCTCAACACTTTTGGGTGCCTCCCATCTGGCCCCGTGGACTTGTACATGTCTGGCTTTTCTAAATAGTCCCTAACCTGTTCTTTCAGTACTGAGGGCTGCTCACTTCTTCCCCAAACTGTGCTGCCCAGTGCAGTAGTCTGGGAGCTGACCTTGCCTGTGAAGACTGAGGTCTCAAAGGCATTGAGCACTTAAGCCTTTTCTGCATCCTCTGTCACAAGGTTGTCTCTCCCATTCAGTAAAGGATCCACATGTTCCCTAATCCTCCTCTTGCTACTGACATACTTTTAGAAACCCTTCTTATTCCCCTACACATCTCTTGCTAGCTGCAACTCCAGTTGTACTTTGGCCTTCCTCTCTTAATCCCTTCATGCCTGAGCACTGTTCTTATATTCTTCCCTAGTTGTTTATCCAAGTTTTCACTTCTTATAAGCTTCCTTTTTGTGATTTAGTTTACTGAAGAGTTTCCTGCTAAGCCAAGCTGGTCTTCTGTTATATTTGCTAGTCTTCCTGCACATCAGAATGGTTTGTTCCTGCACTCATATTGTTCATTATCCATTACTCTTATTGACATGAATCTGTGGCTTTTACCAAAAATATCTTGGTTCATGGAGACGGTGCAGCTGATTAGGAGAGAGGCTCTTCTATCACTAGCTCCAGGTTGTATTTCTTTCCCCTTAAAGACCTTTAGATTCCATGACCCTTGAGAAATAATGCTATGTAAACATATGTTTTATGGCTTCTGAGACTGTTTTAAAATGCAGTATTTTTTGTCAGATTTTTATGTTAGTCACTGGAAAAAATCTGATTTTATTGTCGGGAGAGATCTAATAAGTGTTCAGAATATCTAATTATGATCCAGAAATATTTTAATACAATTTCATTTGGGTTCTCTTATTGAAATGTAATGTTTGGTTAATATTAATATCAACTAGGATGGCGTAAATAAATATGTTTTGCTTTGATGTAGGACATTATGATGAAAGAGGGGGGACTGTCTTAATCAGAAAGATTTTTCCCAGAAACCCTGGTTTTGGCCAGCCCTAGTGTTGGAGTCAAGCCTGTCAAACATCTGTTCTTCTCTGGTCTGTCTCCACTGTTTGTGTGGGGGTTTTTTGCTTGTTTGTATGTTTTCATTGCAATATGTGCTAGCATACTGAAGTGTTTTTCTGAACCAGTGAGGGGGAAAAAAGCATACATCCTTAGTGTCTTGGAAATTACATTCTATAATTGCCTTATTCTAATGCGAAAAAGTCTTTAACTGCTCAAGATAATGGCTCTAATACCTTTCCCATTTCTGCTTTCTTAATAGGTTACAAAGACAGAATTGGAAAAATTAAAAGCTAGTTATAGACAATTAATAAAAGAAGTAAATTCTGCCAAAGAGAAGTATAAAGAAGCTGTGGCTAAAGGTATGTTGTTACTGCTTGATACAGTATTACTGGTAGTTGTAGTTCTTTTTTAATATTGCCTTGTACTAACATTTTTTTTGAGTGAGACATTTCTGTTGAGTGAGAGAACATAGTCCCTGCTATATGTGCAGGTAAAGGCACAATGGGATCTAATGTGCAATTCACACAATCATGCCTTTTTCCATGCCACATGTGCTTGGCAGGAAGTGTGATGGTGGGATTGCATATTAGATCTCATTGCATCTTATTGCAAGTGCAGGGGGAGCCTGATACTGGGCTCCCTCTGCATGGGCAAGACGCAAGCTCTCATGGCTGGGAGCCCCCTCAACTGATGGCAGCTGTAGTGATCTCCCCATTCCACCGGTTTCACATGCCTGTGAGGCTTGGAGATTGTGGCTCTGGTGTTCTTTCTGCCTGAGGGGTTTCACGAGCCCGTGGGCCTGGGAGATCATAGCTGTGTCCTGTGTCTCCTGGGAATCAACCGTAGGGTGCTGCCAGGACCCAGAGTCTGCAGCTGCTGGGGCTGAGAGTTGCCAGGAGTTGCAAGAGTTGCAGCCTGGCTGGGCAAGGTGCACCCTCGTGGCTGGGAGCTGACAGTTGACAGGGCTCCCAGCTTCAGGGAAGACCCTGCTACATGTGCAAATTAAAGTTTAATAGCAACTAGCTATAAAGTTAGTACATGTTTTTGAGGTTTAACTTTATAGCTGGTTAGAGCTTTTCATTGTGCGATAGCTGCCCTGAATGTGTAGCTGGTCTTAAGGTAATTGTGTATTTAACTAGTTAATTGTGCGATACTTGTAATGTGTAGAGGAGGACTTTGTCATAATCTTTGTTTATATATAAATGTTTCTTCTTGATAGTTATTTAAAAGATTCCTGAAATGTGAATCATTTTGTTTAGGATTTTCCTTTTTCTCTTTAATTGACTGACTTGGAACATAAACACACACATACACAGACTTTGTGTCTTAATGCTAAATTGGGGGGAACCCTCCCCCCCAGTTTTCTGCTCATTTGTAGTCTGGGATATTTTTAAGGAGACAAAAGAAGTTAGGTGACCAAGCTGAAATTTGGTAAGTGCTGAGTGTCTTAATTCGTTGGGGTTCTTTGAAAGTCTTTGTGCTTTAAAGCTTGTGTGTGTGTGCGAGTGAGTGAGAGAGACAATTATTTGGGATCATAATTTTTTTTCCATCTTTTAACAATTATTTTTACCCTTTGATGTACATTATATTAATTGAAATTAAATGAGCAGTGGAGTGTGAATATAATTACTGTTTCCTATTTAACTGGTTATAACATAGTAGTTCCTACAGTCCTAATCAGAGAACTGGGTAGCATTGTGCTTAGGCACTACTCTCACTAACAAAGAAAAGAGTCCTTACCTTGCTTTCTAGATTTCAGACAACCAGTAGATAGTTGCAACAAATATCAGGGTAAAAATGAGTTAAAGATTATGTAACAAGTACTACTAGTACAGCTGAGTTATTATGGTCTTATTGGCTTTCAGGTGTAACACAATCTAAATCTGTTTGTCACCATCGCGGATCCTGGTTTTCTCTGATTTAAAAAAAAAAAAAATCTCTGATACCTCCCTCCCCACCCCCTCCAAAATCCATTATTAAAATTAAAAGCCTCCTGCAGCCACCCCTAGCCCTGCTGGTGGCCCTCACTGCCCCCACAACGGAGCCCCCAGCTGCCAGGGCTATAGGGCAAGGGACCCAAGTCTGCAGCTATTTTCCCCCCAACAGTAGGTAGCTGCAGCAGAAGCATCATGGAGCCAGCTGCCACACTGCTCTGCCTGCTCGGGTGGGGGTGGGGCCAACTCCTGGATTCCCCCCCAGCCATGACCCGCAACCCCCCAGCCCTGCCAGAGGGGCCCCCAGCCTAGTCAAGCCCTTCTTACCTCAGGCTTCAGGAGCGAAGCTGAGCTGAGTGGAGCTGTGGCTGACTGAAAGCCTCAGGCCCCACCCTTCCCTCTCCCCCTTTGGGCAGGGCTGGGGGTTTCCTGCCCTTCTTGCAAATAGCTCTTGCAGGCTGGAGCTCAACCAGCCTGCAGAGGTCTTTGCAAAAGCAGGGAATCTGTGGGTTTCTCTGCTAAAAGGAGAAATCTGTGATTTTTCTGTTTTTCCATGGGAAACAGAAAACCAGGATCTCTGGTTATCAGTCCTTCTGATTTTTAAAGCTGTCACCTACAAATTACTTAACTATGATAGTCTGCTTTAAATAGTCATGTTATCTCTACATCCTTGGAGAATGCAACAAGTTCTTTGATCTCAACAAGCAGCATTCCTTCCTCTCTTGCTCACTGTGGTCTTATTTTGAATTTGTTGTGCACTCATTGAGAATCAATGAGAGGTTTGGATCCTCTGCTATTGCAAGATTGGGGATGGTGTTTTGCTGCTACTCTCTGTGCAAATGAAATTAGTCTTTTGCTAAAGTTCTCAGAGCTATCATAAAAAAGAGCTGTTTTTATTTGGACTGTTTAATTTATCCTGCTACTGTTTTTCCTTTTATTTGCCTTCTCTTATTAATAACTCACTCTTATCAAATTAATAGTTACTCTTATTAAATTAATAGTTAATGTAAAACAGTGTTTCCAGTGTCTGATTTGTAACACTCAGAAGGGATTTGACAGGGTTTTCCATAAGGGCTGCAGAATGTAAACTCTGAAGATTTATTTTTTCAAACAAGAAAAGTTCTGTTACAACATTTGGAAAATGAGTACATAATTTCAGTAATTTAAATGAGCAACCAATTTAAGTTAATGAATTAAATGCACCTTCTGTAATAGATGAATATACTATGATCTCACTCTGTGTAAGAAAGAGAGGAATAACTCTTTTATATTGATGGACAATGTAACCAAACTGGGAATAGAGAAGTAAATACTGATGTAGCTTTGTTGAGTGAAGGACTCTATCTAGTCTTCTTCACCTCATAAGTATTGAAAGGTATATCTCAGTTTTGTCGTTTATTTTGTAAGGAGTGGAAAGTGCCTGTTGCCTCATCTCTAATGGGACTCACATTGCGAATAATTGTTTACATACAAAAGGAGAGAAACCATCAATGTGTTAGGTTTCTGTTTGGCCGGCAGAGTATATCCTCTGGAGCTGTAATTGTAGGCAGGTTAGGAAGCTGCAGATGTGCTGAATCTGGTCCAGTGTTTACAATGATATATTATAAATAAATATGAGTCTCCAAAACTGTCCAGCAGGAATATGAGAAGAAATAATTAGAGGATTTCTAAATTGTGTTGTCTTATTATTCCAAGAATTAGTGGAGGCATCCTTTCTAAGTTCAGAATATTGAAATCGATGTGATGCATGGATCAAACAAGAGATGCATTAAAAATCTAGGAACAACTGCCTTTGACTTGGGTATAGCACAATATTTGATAAATTGGAGTTCTTGACTGTTCCCTAACAAGTCAATTGTGTTGGCCCATCACTCTTGTCAGTGGCTCTTCTAAAGTTGATTGGGTCAGTTATGTATTATGATCAGAGAGAGAAGTTTCTGTTTTCTAGAAATTTAAAATATGTTTTGTACGCTTGTATATCGTATTACTTGTTTAATTCAAAGAAAATTTCAGTATCGATATTTCAACCATGGGTGCTTTGAGCAGTTTTAAGTCTTGAGATAGACTAAGTATAAATAACTAAGATTTCTGGACTGAGGTAAGGGTGTGAGTCTTTATTGTGCATTACCTGTTCCCTGGTGATTGCCTGCATGCAGGATCTTTCTCTTTTATTGAGGATTTAATGTCTCCAGTTTAATTTTTACTTACTGTGGAGTAAATGTGTGCACATGGGCAGTTCCTGCTGAGTAGCTAACGTGGTAAAGCCCAGACCTTTTTCACCACAGCAAATTGTTCAACTTTCCATACCTTGTACTTCTATTTGATTTATGTCCTGTTGTGGTAAGTTATGATTCCTTTGCACAGTTATTACTACAGGCTGCCTCTATTTTCTTTTACTTACATAATATTACTTAAAAAAACATTGCCTTCCTTGAACATTATGGGAGGTACTGTGTTCAGAAAGATTTCCAGGCTCAGTAAAATGAGTACATTTTTTACCATTAGAAAGATTAAAGCAGCAGCTTAAAAGCAATATGAGAATTGTTAGGAGAAGTAATTAAAGGCACTATTCCCTCTATTTAATAGGTGGAAACACGTATTTAAAGAAAAGTTGTGGGAGGGAGGAGTAGAAGGAAAGGGCAGCGAAGTTCAGGAATAAAAATGTATGAATCCTAGAGCCATGCAGAAATGAGCACCAACATATTAATAATAAATTGGGGAAAGGAAACATTTGATGATCTGCTCCCCTCAGTAGTGCCCAAGATGCTCTGTAATATTATCTGCGGCTCATTTTAAGAAGACTGTGTAGTTACGTTAATAATTAAAACTATATTTTCATTCTAGCTAACATTATTAAACCTTAAAGTTAACATTAAACAAATATAAATTGTATTAATACCTTAAAGTACTTGTATTTTTAAAATGTACAATTGGATGATAATTACTGTTTTTGTAATATGGTATTAAGTGTACAGGTTCTGACTACATATTTTCTTTATTGCAAGATTTTGAAAAAGGGACTGACACATTAAGCATAACTGGTCTTTCAGAGCCTCAGTTTCAACCTTATAATTATATTGCTAGATGGATGGCTAAATATTATGTGAGAAATGCCTAGTTTTAAATACCTTATCCCAACGATTTTATCTACTGCATATAGTCAGATATATTAGATGATCCTGAATACAAGGCAACTCCCCCCAGTAGTTAGATTCTATATATTGAAAATTATAAATTTGTTATAATGTTCCAGGTATAGAATGTAATTGTTGGAAGTTTGCCTTCACCGTATCCGTCTCCCACTGCCACAGCAGGGAAAAATAAATTGGGGCGGGGGGGTTATCAGGTATCCCCCTTGCTCTCTACCCCCCTCCCCCCCCCCCCCAATTTGTCCCTGTAGTCCTTCTCCTCCCTTCCTCCTTACTGTCAGACCCTGATTTCTGTAAGCACATGGAAGTGAGGGCAAATTTTAAAACACTGATCTCAAAATAAGCATACCTGTAGTAATTTGCATAAAATTACTATAGATACCCATAGACTTGGTTCATCCAGAATTGATAACATTTGCTTTTTTGAAACTGCTGCATGTTTTAGCACATGTATGCCATAAGCACACTTCTAAGCATCACTTTTGTACTTGCTTATAAATAGCACAGACTATGCATGATATTAGTTCAAAGTCAAAAGGCTCTTGATTTACCATACAGTTCATTGGGCTATGCCCCACCAGAGATGACAAAGTTTCAATCCGTGGTGACCCCAGAGCTCAGTATGTGTATATGTATATACTCCAGATACCTCCCCCCACCCCACAAAGGATCATGGTGCTAATTAGCCCCCCAACATGTAACTGGAACCAGGTGTGTTCTTGTCATGTTCGGGGATCCTCCAAAAATTTATATGAAGATGAGTCCTAGGGCAACCTGCAACAGGCTGAAAGAGAGGGTGACAGAGATTCTGGGTGAACTGTTTGAGGCCCTGTTTGAGGTTTGCTAGACATTTAAGGCTGGTGAAGAGACCGGCATCATTGAAAATGGGAAAGAAAGGTACAGCTTAGCTATGGGAATGAAGAAGTAGTCTACATACATGCAGTATCGTGGTTCACCATGACTTGAAAAACAGTTGGTTCTGAGGGTCATTAATGGGCACTAGTGTGTATTTTATTCAGATAAGCTGCACTAACCTATACTTGTGGTAGGTTCCCATGAACATTTTGGGATTTTTGGCTTAAATCATATGTAGCGCACAAGATTCACCACAAGTGTATCCCACATCTCTCTATTTGTAACTCTGTGTGCCTACAAACTACCTCCCTACTTGAATGTGGTGGTGCTGGGTTGGGTCTCTTGTATGTTCTTTGCTATGTAAGTTTTGTGCCCCCCATCCTACCCCCTTATCCATGGGCTTAGTTGGCTCCATTTTCATATGCAGCTTAGTTGTGGTTACTGTCCTACCCCCATCATCTACCATGTAGGCCCTCTCTCAGGTCCTCTGTATTTCCTTGTGCCTCAAAACTTTGTCATCTTGAACTTCAGTGTTTTTGGCACCACAGGGAGGGTGTCAAGGGTGGCTCTAGCCTTCCCTAGGCCCAGTGCCAATTTCCTGTGGAGGGAACACCCAGCCGTTTGTTTTTTTTTAAGGGACACACGTACATGCATTCCCATCACTGTTTTCCCAATATGGGCCAAGTGTTTTATAGTTATGCTCAGTGTTGGTTGACATGCTGCTTTTGGCAGTGGTGTAACAATAGACAATGTTTCCTTTTGTGCAACTGGAAGACAAGAGTTTTTTTTTCCCTATGCTGAATGAGGGGAAAAAACCTTGTCTTGTATTTGAATAAATACAGTATATTGACTCAACCCATCCATTCTTGGCAGGTATCAAGTGGGGTGGTATCATTTCTTGCCCCTTCCCTTTCTCTTCCCACTTTCTTGGCAGCCAGTATGAAGTAAAGTGCTTTGAGGGTCAGTCCTGGGGCTATTTTTTTTCAGTATCTTCATCAATGACTTGGAGCACCCTCATCAAATTTTTAAATGACACTAAGGTGGGGAGAGTAATAGATACGCTGGGGGCAGGGTTAGGATAGGATTCAGAGAGACCTTGACAAATTGGAAGACTGGACTAAAAAATGCCATGAGGTTCAACAAAGCACTGCACTTCAGATGGAACAATTCCATGCACCTGTACAGGTCGGGGGCTGACTGGCTGGGCAGATTTGCAGAAAAGGGCCTGAGGGTTATAATGGACAAGAAACTGAATATGAGCCAACAGTGTGCCCTTGTTGCCAAGAAGGCTAACAGCATACTGAGCTGCATCAGTAGGAGTGTTGCCAGCAGATCAAGAGAAGTGATTCTTCCCCTCTACTCAGCACTGGTGAGGCCACATCTGGAGTACTGTGTCAGTTTTGAGCCCCCCACTATAGAAAGGATGTAGGCAAATTGGGGTCCAGCAGAGGGCAACAAAATGATGAGAGGGCTGGGGCACTTAACTCCTGAGGAAAGACTGAGGGAACTGGACTTATTTAGTCTAGAGAAGAGAAGTCTAAGAGGAGATTTGATAGCAGCCTTCAACTAACTGAAGCGGAGTTTGAAAGAGGATGGAGCTAGACTAATCAGTGGTGGCAGGTGACAGAACAAGGAGCAATGGTCTCAAGTTGCAGCCAAGGAAGTTTAGGTTAGATATTAGGAAGAATTTTCTCACTAGGAGGGTAGTAAAACACTGCAACAGGTTACCCAGAGAGGTTGTGGAATCTATCCTTGGATAGATTAAGAGACAGCTAAACAAAGCCTTGGTGGGGATGATATAGCTGGGCATGGTCTTGCTTTGAGCAGGTAGTTGGACTAGATGACCTCCTGAGGTCCCTTCCAACCCCAATTTTCTATGACTAACAGTCCCCCTTCTGTAAAATAACCAGTTTTATTATTCATATTCTAACCGAGCTCAGCTCCTACAGTGGCTGCACTTTTCAGCTCAAAACTCTACCACAAGTGGGTGAGAAGGAAAGATACGGACCGACAAGATAAGGGAGAGAGATTTTATCAGAAATCAACGTTCCACAGTAACTGTCCATATGACCTTACCCTGCAGTAGAATAAAGCTAAACTGTAACAGCTCAGGTTTAGTGCTGCTTAACTTTCTCACACTGTGGGCCAGAAGAATGACACGGGGTCAATCCACAAGCTAAATCCCATGGGCAGGGTCAGTCCATAGGCCACATCAAGCCTGGGGTCGGTGCACAAGTGTAATCCAGCATAATCACCCCAGCCCCGCCCCGCACACCAGATGCAGCCATGGGGCAATCCCACATACTGGCCCTTGGTCTTAAGTTGTAGCCAAGGAAGTTTAGGTTAGCTATTAGGAAGAATTTTCTCACTAGGAGGGTAGTAAAACACAGGAACAGGTTACCCAGAGAGGTTGTGGAATCTCTATCCTTGGATGTATTTAAGAGCTGGCTAGACAAAGCCTTGGCTGGGATGATATAATTGGGCGTGGTCTTGCTTTGAGTAGGGGGTTGGATTAGATGATCTCCTGAGGCCCCCTCCAACCCTGATTTTCTATGATTCTTTCCAAGGTAAAGTGAGTTCTACTTGCTTAACTTTTGTATCGTTCTTTATGTTGACTTAGATGATTTACTATTTGTAAATATTAAAGAACCCATAACACTGGTAAAAGTAGCTCTTTAATTCTGATGTCAAAATATCCCTTCCATATGCTACTGGATAGTGTGTTGTCCTGGAATGTGGATCCAGTAATTTTGGTTCATAACTGGTATAGTATTTCTGGACTCCTGTATGATGTGACATTTTCATTTAAAAAAGAAAAGGCTTAGTACAAAATTGACAGGGCACATGACATGGCTTAAAAATTGGTTATGGCTATGAACTGATACAACACTGAACTGCTCTAAGTGTCCTTAATGCTCTCCAGAAAATTTAGTTACAGATGTAAGCAGCTGACGAAGTGCTTAAAGCACCATCCTGTTTGAAAAATGACCTTGGAAAAAACGGGAGTATCTTTGAGCTGTTTCCTTGTGATGTGTTGGCATCCCACAGCCCTCTGCTTCCTTCCCTTTCTTCATTCTGCCATGAGGAGCCACCTGTGTGACTCATGCCAGACTCCATTGGTCCAGGGTTATATGACCTGCTTGGCATATGACCTCTACTATTTGTGGCTAGGTGTGAAGGCATTTTGCTGGATCTACCCTGAGGACTGGGCCTCCATTATACAGAACAGTGTTGAGGCCCCTTTGGAGTATATCAACTGTGGACTGCTCCCAGGATGTTAATGCCACAATCCTCTGCTATGTCCCCAAGGCAGTCAACCAAATGAAAACAGTAGTATATAGGCTCTCTGCTCTTCAATGCAAATGTGACAGGTGGGTGGGACCTGAAGTCCTGCCCCTTGGCCCCACACACCATACATGGGGAAAGAGGGATGTCATCAGCCCTGCCCCCTGACCTCAGTCATGTGATGCATGATGTCACTGCCCCCGCCCCCTTACCCCAGTCACGTGGTATGTGACATCAGCAACTCTGCCCCTACCCCCAGTCACATGGTGTGTGACATCACCATCCCCACCCCATGCCCGCCAATCACATGGTGTGTGACATCAGCAACTCTACCCCCACCCCCAGTCACATGGTATGTGACATCAGCAACACCATCCCCACCTCCAGTCATGTGGTGTGTGGCCTCAACAACCCTGCCCCAACCCCCAGTCACGTAGTGTGTGGCACCAGCACCACATTGTCCATGACATCAGAAAGACAGCCCATGCAGACCCCCAAGCCCCAACCCCTCAGGCTGCAAGAACCACCCTAGATCACATGATGTAGTTATGGCCTATCAGGGCCCAGACTGATCTAGCCACCCCACCGCCAGAGCACAGGCGTGGTCTATGGGGTGGCAGGGTGGAGGTGTGACCCCCTCTAACAACCTGCCTCACCACCCCGCAACCAATTGGCTAGAGGTTTCAGAGGCCTCAGACCTCCCAAGAATGATGCTGAACCAATCGGAATAAGTAGAGGGGGGTGGGATTTGGGCGGCAACCCCACCAGGTCTATCTGCTTTCTCAAACAACCACTCTGTTTATCTGAGACTGTGCTAAGGCAAGCAGGGGTGGATATGGATTCTTTCACAACGCCTATAGGCCCACTCACTACAACCCTGAGATGACTTTATAGAAAGCATTACCGTAGAAATAGTTTTGAGGAGGAGACATGCCACGGTTTAAATTTGTCCTCAAGCGTTTGAATGCAACACAAGGGTGTTAGTGTGGGGGTTGGGTGCTGGGGGAAGTGGTTACCAGATATGTCTACACTGGAGGCTATATTAAAGGAAGTTTATTACTCTCCTGGTGAAGCTGGCAGTTTTGGCGGGGTGAACACGCTTTTTGAAGCCACCAAAAGACATAATAAGGTTCTGAACACAAGTGGGGGTGGCTGCTTGGCTTTCAGATCAGGATTCTTACACCCTACACAAACCGGCAAGACGATGCTTTAAAAGAAACAAGACAGTTGTTTCAGATATTGATGCGCAATGGCAGGCAGATTTGGTGGATATACAGCAGTTTTCCAAACACAACGGTGGGGTTAAGTTCATCTTAACAGTGATAGACATATTATCAAAGTATGCCTGGGCCTTGGGTCTAAAAGACAAGTCAGGTGGTGAAATAGCTCGGGGCTTTAAAACCATTTTTACCGAGGGCCGTATACCTCAAAAATTACAGACTGATCAGGGAAAATAATTTTTTAATAGGTCTTTAAGCAAGCTGTTAAAGCAGTATAATATTCACCATTTCGTGACGAATAGTGAAGTGAAAGCGGCAGTGGTAGAGAGGTTTAATAGAACATTAAAATCAAAGATGTGGAAGTATTTTACAGCCCACAACACCTTTCACTGCATTGATGTATTACCAGAGTTTATAAAGAGCTACAACCACAGTTTTCACAGAACTATCCGCACCAGACCTGTTGACGTGAACTTCTCAAACTCTCAAAAGGTGTGGAAAACCGTGTACAGGGACTATTTCAGAATAAAACCAGCAGCCCCCGTGTTTAGAAAAGGAGACCACGTGAGAGTGTCTAGGACCAAAGGGAGGTTTGAAAAAGGTTATGAACAAACATTCACCAATGAGATTTTCATAGTGGATGAAGTCCTTAGACGTGTGCAGACGCCTGTATACTGCCTAAAAGATTATGAAGATGAACCTATCGAGGGTTCTTTCTACCCTGAAGAACTACAAAAAGTGAACTCCAAACAGGACAGAGTTTACAGGGTTGAAAAAGTTCTAGCAACGAAAGGAAAGGGAAGAAAGAAGCAGTTGTTGGTGAAATGGTTGGGGTGGCCATCTAAATTTAACAGCTGGGTGGAAGCCAACCAAGTTTGTAACATATAGGGGTACCTCAGACAGAAGACCGAAATGTGCGATGGCAACTTTTACATCACTTTGCCCAGCAATGCATGCGCCAGCATTTTTCCGCAGAACACCAGCTCGAGCTTTACCATACAGCTGGTTAAACTTCTGGATCTGCTGGGAAACTGGGAGATAGGGTTAGCAGAAATACAATATCCGTACAGCTGGAACAACATCAATGAAGACACGCCTTTCAAAATCATTTCTGGGACTAAAAAAATGGGGGTACAGCGTGCCTCAGGGGTAGTATACAACCATCACAGAATTACTGGATCTTATAAACAATACAATTACCAACCATCCTGCTCCGCCTGAACTACTTACGCACTATGACCGAGCATTCGGGAAAGTGAGACTTAAATCCAAAGATAACACTTACGGTTTTTATACGCATGGTGAGCTAGCCTATATTTTGGGGATGCTACCCGGAGTCTTTTCTAAAAAAACACCCTTCCCTGCTGATATTACTGGCGGGTTCAATTCGCTGTATGTCTACACGGACATTGTGGAACATCACCTTGTTGGGGAGTTTTCGGTACCTTTGCTACATTGCGTCCCTATCAGTGGGAGCAACGAGTTTGTCACCATCACGTATGGCAACCTGCATTATGTCCACATCAGCCAGCACCACATCGACACAATCAGTATTGAAATAAAGACGGATCAGAACAAACACGTCTCATTTCGTTTGGTAAGGTGATAGTTAAGCTTCACCTATGCCCCCGGAAGACTTTGAGATTTTAAAATAAGTAAAAGCACGATGGTGATAATAAAAAACTATGGAGATCCTAATTTGTACAAAAATTATTATAAAGCCCAGGCTGAGTACGGTCTTCCCGGATGTCAGGGGGTGCCCGTGATGTACGGGGCTGGAGTGAGCGGCATATTCCGCAGCCTCTTTAGAAAAGCCGTTCTGCTTTTGAGAAGGGGCCTGGAAATTATTAAGCCCCATGCTAAAAATACGGAGCAAAACATAGCCAAAGATGTGATTGGTCATGTCTCCTGAGCTGTCCTAGTTAAGGTGGTCTAACCGGCAAAGCAGGAGGGCTCTTGTCTCATGTATATTCAAAGAAAGAGCCTTAAAAGAAAGAGACACACAACAGACTCCAGACGTGCAGGACCTCCTCAACCCCTTAAAAAGAAGAGGGTAAGTCGACGGGGCAGCCAGACACAAAAAACCAAGCAGCAGCCTGGGAGAAAGAAGGGACGCTCTTCTGGAGGAAATAGAAATATATTTTAACCGCCATGGCCTTTGTTCACTGCAGGTCTGAAGAATGTGCCAAATCTGTACTGGATGTGTTTCAAATAGCCCCTACGCAGACCTGCATTGAGAAAACCTGTATGTTGAGATCCCCCCGCTTTCAGCTATTACTGAGTCCAGCCCCTTTGACTTTTTCATAGCAGGGAATGGCAAAGATTACATGGATTTGAACAATACGCTACTGTACCTTTGCTGCAAGATTGTAAAAGGTGATGGAACTGATCTTGATGCTGGGGCTGTGGTGGGTTTGGTGAATTACCCGCTAGCCTCTTTCTTCAGTCAGCTGGATGTCACTCTGGGAGACCGCTTGATAAGTCAGAGCAACAACTGTTACCCCTACCGAGCTTTCATCGAATCGGTTGTCAAGTACAGCGATGACACCCTTGCCACAATTTTCTACTGGGCTGTTTTACAAAGATACCCCTGGCCATCATGAAACGGTTGCGTGGGATGGCGATAATCAGGGGTTTCGGAGATGGGCAAACCTAACAGACCAGACCAAAAAGATAGAGCTGCTTGGTCATCTCCATAGCGATTTGTTTTTTCAAGAAAAACTGTTGCTGAATGGCGTGGATGTGAAAATTAAGCTGACACGCAGCAAAGATGCTTTCTGCTTGACGGGTACTGCTGCAGCCGGCGCCTGTAAACTAAAAATCACATCTGCCTCACTTTTTGTAAAAAAAACAGCGGGTGTCCGATTGGGCCACACGGAGGCCTTGCTTACAGCCAGTGCTAAATACCCCGTAGACCGCGTGGGTATGAAAGCTGGCAGCCGCATCAGCAACCAGGAGAATTTGTTTCTGGGTCAGTTGCCCAAACTCATCATCATAGGGTTCGTGGATAATGATGCCTTTAGTGGGAATTATGCTAAGTACCCTTTTAACTTTAAACATTACAATATTAATTTTGTGGCCCTCTACTTCGATGGAGAACAAACCCCGACAAAGCCCCTACAACCAGATTTTGAGAACAGTAACTGCGTGAGAGAATACATGCAGCTGGTACAGACAGCTGATAAACATACGAAAAACCAGGCCCTGATAATCAACCATGAGGAGTTTGCTTTGGGGTACACCTTATTTGCCTTTGACCTGTCCCCTGACCAGGAGTGTGCTGATCATTATTCACTGATTAAAACCGGGAACTTGAGAGCAGAAATATGCTTTGCTGTGGCTTTGCCCACCACGGTTAACATGATTGTGTATGGGGTCTTTGACAACGTCATAGAAATAAATCAGAGGAGAAACGTTCTGTTTGACTATATGTGAAGATGGACACCGAACAGCTCGTCAGGGTTTTGTCCTCAGACCCTTATGCCAAAGAAACTTTCTTAGACGTTTTCCCCTCCGACTGGCTTCCTAAGACTCGACTGTCTAAAAGGCCCCTGAGCTTGGTGGTCAACACGCACCTGCATAATCAACCCGGAGAACGCTGGTTGGCTGTTTACCTGGAGGATCGGAACCGCGGAGAATTTTTTGACTCATACGGTCACCCCCCAAACAGCGCTCTCTTTCCTCAAAACATTATGTTGTTTTTAAACAAGAACGCTACCAACACTGTTTTCCAGACGAAACAGTTTCCAGACCCCCAGTCTGTTGCCTGCGGATACCATTGTGTGTTTTTCCTGCACCAACGTAGCAAGGGGCTATCATAGTTTCATAGTAGCTAGAGTCGGAAGGGACCTAGGTAGATCATCTAGTCCGACCCCCTGCCTTGGCAGGAAAGAGCACCGGGGTCAGATGACCCCGGCAAGGTGCTCATCTAACTTCCTTTTAAAAATCCCCAGGCTAGGAGCCTGCACCACTTCCCCTGGAAGCCGGTTCCAGGCCCTAGCTGCCCTGACTGTGAAGTAGCGCCTCCTAATATCTAATCTAAACTTACCCTCCGCCAGCTTGTGACCGTTATTCCTGGTCACTCCTGGCAGCGCACAGGGGAACAGGGACTCCCCCAATACCTGCTGATCCCCCCTGACCAGTTTGTAGCAGGCCACAAGGTCCCCCCTTAACCTTCTCTTGTGGAGGCTAAACAGGTTCAGGTCCCGTAGCCTCTCCTCATAAGGCCTGCCCTGCTGACCCCTGATCATACGAGTGGCCCTCCTCTGAACTCTTTCCATATCGTCCACGTCCCTCTTGAAGTGTGGCGCCCAGAACTGGACGCAGTACTCCAGCTGCGGCCTGACCAGTGCCGCATAGAGGGGGAGGATCACCTCCCTGGACCTGCTCGAGATGCATCTGTGGATGCATGACAGGGTACGGTTGGCCTTCTTGACTGCCGGCCCATGTTCATCGTGGAGTCAATGACGACTCCG
Organism: Crocodylus siamensis; assembly: GCF_052110815.1. Classification (NCBI taxonomy): domain Eukaryota; kingdom Metazoa; phylum Chordata; order Crocodylia; family Crocodylidae; genus Crocodylus; species Crocodylus siamensis. The sequence goes on from NC_143397.1 coordinate 57,808,662, forward strand.
AGATCCTTTTCCGTCTCCGTGCTGGCAAGAGGGGAGTTCCCCAACCTGTAAGTGTGGTGCCGGTTCTTCCTCCCCATGTGCAACACCTTGCACTTATCAGTGTTAAACCCCATCCTATTCTCATCCGCCCACCGTTGCAACCTGTCAAGGTCAGCTTGTAGCCTATTGCACCCTTCTAGTGCACCCACATCCCCCCACATCTTAGTGTCATCAGCAAACTTGAACAGGGTGCTTTCTACCCCCTCATCCAAGTCACTGATGAAGATGTTGAACAGTGCGGGCCCGAGGACCGAGCCCTGCGGAACCCCACTGCCCACGTCCTTCCAGGTCGAGAAGAACCCATCCACTACCACCCTCTGGGTGCGGCCCTCCAACCAGTTAGCGACCCATTTGACCGTGTGGGCATCAACACCACAGTCTCCCAGCTTTTTGATGAGGACAGGGTGAGAGACAGTGTCGAAAGCCTTCCGGAAGTCCAGAAAGACTACATCCACAGCAACCCCTGCGTCTAATGATTTGGTGACCTGATCGTAAAAGGCCACCAGGTTGGTCTGACAAGACCTGCCACTGATGAACCCATGTTGGTTGCCCCTGAGCATGCATTCCCCCGCAAGGCCCTCCTGGATGTGTGCCAGGATAATTTTTTCAAAGAGCTTACCCGGGATTGAGGTAAGACTAACTGGCCTGTAATTTCCCGGGTCCTCTTTTTTTCCCTTTTTGAAGATAGGGACCACATTGGCCCTCTTCCAGTCCTCCGGCACCTCACCAGAGCACCACGAGTGCTCATAGAGCCGCACCAGGGGTCCCGCAATGACCTCGGCCAGTTCCTGTAGAACCCTAGGGTGAAGATCGTCCGGACCAGATTTTGAATTTGTATTATTCTGACGATTTAGCACAAAATGATAGGGTGGTGATGCATTTTATAAGAAGTAAATATAAAAATTTCCGTGTGGCTGGGCCTGCTCAAAACATGTTTCAACATGCCCAGACATGTATTTCTTGCTATGACTTTCACGAATGCTTTGTCTAATAGAACACTCAGCTGATGTTGTGTAAATAAAGCTGTTGTTATTTAAATGTCTGTGTGTGTACGTGTTTTCATTCAAAAAATCCTCTGTAGACAAAACTTTATATCAGTAGAGAATAGTTTATTTCAAAGCATAAAACTTTACATGGAGAGCCAATGGCTTTTAGAGACAGTTTTTGGCTTTTTAGGTAGTGTTGTTGGTGTTTCTTGGTCTGAGTCAGATCCTTTCAAGCGTTCCAAATGATCACAATTCACGACGTTACCCATAATAGAAGATGGTACAGTCAGATCGGCCATGGCTTTCATAAAGATGTGCCAGCCTTTAGGCGGGTGTTTAGTAGTCCCGGCGTGAGTCTGAAGGGTTCTCCGGACCAAGTCGAGTATGTTAGACCCCTTGACAAGCACCCCTTTGTAGACAAAACCCCCTTGATCATCCCAAGAAGAAATATCCTTGTCCTGGCTCAGCTTAGTGAGCAGTACTTTAACATTTTTCCTGTATCGGGCATGCACGTTATCCAGTACTTCCTGAATGACTGTGTTGGTTTTTGTGGGGGTTTCTAGGGGGTATCCAGCTTCTGGGGGGGGTCTGTTCTGGCAGAAATAAAGTTAATTTCCTTCTGTCCAGATCACCCTGCTTTACGTAGGTCAGGTATTTTTGAAGCACGGCTGCGTACAGTTTAGCCTTATCATATTCTGCTAAACCTGGTCTTTGGAGAATATCCCTCATTTCAACATCCAGTAAGCGGGTTGCCTCTGTTCTGATATTTTCCTGAGTCGGCGGAGGAGACCTTAATTGTTCTAGCTCGTGTTTGGGCACCAGGTACACTTTTTCTGCGTGCTCCATCACTGGCTAGCCAAAAGCTCTGTAATCAGAGGAAGAGCAAAACTTAGCAGAGGTCCGATAAATCCCCCAGACTGTTTCACAGCTGTTTCTTTTTTTTAAGAGGCAATCTTTTGTTACTTAGGCTTTTTATGATCCCGCGTCTCTTTTTCAGCACGCGAGTTTGATGTGGTGTCAAAGGGATGTTTCCTTTTAAGGTGTTCAGAGCAATTTCTGAAATGGCCGCTACTAAATCATCAGAGGCCGAGCAGAGTATAGCTTTTCTCTGCGGTGGGGAGGACCGAAGAAGCAATTTTAAGAGAGCCAAATTTCTTTTTACACGGTTAGACGTGTTCCCCTTCCACCATCTCGAGAGCTAAGAAGAGGCCGCTGCTACATCACCTCTTTTTATTCCCACCCGCTGTTTTTTTAAAAGTGTAAGCAGCAGGCTGGTCGGGAGGAAAAAACCTGGTTCTTAATCTAAAAGCATCCGGGGTAAAAGCGTTTAAATCAACCACCAGATACCCGTAAGGTGCTTTAGTGGCATCCTCGAAAGCTTCTAGAAAGAACTGGGCCTTACCTGGGTACATCTGCCGCGCCAGGGACACTATCTGTAGCTTATCCCTGGGGTTTTTAAACAAAACCATGTATTTTATGTTAAGGGCAATGGTGCAGCTCCTTTTCCCTTGACAGAAAACATTTTGAACTATATACATAATGCTCAGATTCCGGTGGTGCACGTACTTGGTAAAGGCTTTCTCGATTTCACCACTGTCACAGGCAGAGTCCATCAAATCATCTACTACAACCAGATTTATTTTATTAGGAGGAAACAAACAGTCATCATTGAGACTGTCTGGTAGACCTTCCACAAACCTGATAAAAGGATGTTTACAAGGCAGTTCTTTATACAAAGGCTGCCAACAGCTATAGCACCACACGATATTCTCAGGCATAACAGACAACATTTTATCAGCGTGATCCAAAAGGTTTTTTATAAAGTAACTTTTACCACAGTTGCTAGGGCCTGCCAAAATCACAGAAAAGGGTTGCTTCCAATGCGTGTCCATCTTTAAAAACTGTAGGGGAGGCTGTTAAAGTTTTCTGCGAGGACCCTTTTGTCATAAACGACTTTGTGCATTTTTCTCAAGGTTTTGGTTTCTATCGTCCACTTGCTTTTGTTCCTGACGATAGAGCGCTGTTGTATTACAATTGTTTTAGGGATGTCTACAGCAGGGTTTGCCCCATAATCTAGAACAAGATCCCTCAAGGTTTCAAAGTTGACTTTTTCACTGTTGGCCACATTCAGGGTAATCCCTTTGACCTTCAAGCAAACCTTTCCCCCGGACAACTTGTACCCGTAGGTTTTCAGACCGGCCGACACAAACTTTGTGATGTGTTCATCTGGTGGGGTTTCGCTGGTGAGCTCGCCTAAATAATCACCCAGCAGGGGGTTCCAATCTCCCTCGCGGCTCACAAATATCACAGAATCTGTGTCGTGGTACAGACACCGGTCTTGCAACCTGTCTAACAGCTCGTACAGCTCTAAGCATGCATAAGCGGTGGGGAAACAGGCTATAAAGATGTTTGTGTTACCAGAGACAGTGTAACGCTCTTTGGCGTGTTTCTAAGACACGCAGGCTGCCTCATCATCAATAAAGTCGCAGGATGACATTTCATAGGCGGGAGAAAAGAGGTAGCCAAAGAGTTTTTCGGGGTCTCTAACAATGCTGGTGTTGGGCAATTTGGTTCTCTGACCGAATTTACCCCACAAAGAATTTAGAAACAATTTTGCTATTTGGCGCTTTGCAGGGTTGGGTTTGATATGCTCTGGGTGTAAGGCTACACCTTCTTTTTGCAAGAAATTGGCCATGTATCTCTCTTGTTTTTCTTGGTCAGTACACCAGGCGGGATAGCCCGAGGCTTTCTGCTTCTGTCGAAGGTGCATTTTTATGTACTCTGAAAAAAGCGTGCTAGACTTCTCAGCAAAGTTAGCAATTCTCAGACTTCATACAATTGAGCTACTCTGTACCCCTTGGCGATAGCTTTATTCAATTCTGGTGTGCACCACGTACCCAGAAGGGCTCTCTCTTCATCAGTGTGGTTGCACTTTTGCTGTCTTGTTTCCGCACAGAGGCGGCACAGCGTGAACATAAGTTTCCCATTCACCCTGGTAGGTAGCACGGGAAAAAAAAGATTTCCCGGTGGGTACAGTTTCACCCGGGCTGTTCCAAAATAGCTCGACAGGGGTTGGAAATTGTCATGAATGATTTCAGGGTGTCCGGCTGGGTATTCCTTCATTTTGTTTAAAAAGGGGTAAAGACTGGTAAAATTGTAATAGTGTATTTGTTCGCTGGGTTTAGTTTGGTAATATAGACAGATGGCATTAGTTCTCCCCCCAAAAAGAGCATCCCTAAGCACCAGTGGAGAAGGCAATGGGGTTCTGTTTAAAAAATCTGCCAGCTTCCCATCCATTTCTAACAGAGCCCTCCACTCGTGCTCCCAAATGGTCCTAACGGTAAACCCCTCTCTCTTGAGATAATCGGTCTTGTGCAATGCCTGATAATTCAGGACCCCAAAGGTAGTCCCTGTCAATGGGTTCTGGTCTTTCTCATTGTAGCAAGTGACACAACCGTGGGGAAAAAGCATCCGTTAAATTCAAACGCCATAGGTTCCCCATCAATGTTGGCATAGCTGTCTAAAAAATAGGGGCCTACCTGAAATTCCCCACCCTGTAAAGCATCTCGAATTTCAATATTTTCTTTCTCCGAAATGTACATTAGCCACTGAATAGATGGGGTTGAAAACCTCTTTTTCTGTCTGTAATAGTTGTCCGGGGGAAGAAGCGCTATGGTCTGCGGTTCCAAAAACATAAACCTGTACATGGCCATGCAGACGGAGGCCAGCGTGATGTATTGGAAAGGATCTATGCAGCGTGCTACATTTTGGAGTTCACCATCTACTTTCACTCGGTCTACCCGCCGTGTCATTTTCATAATTTCATCCCTGTAGAGGCAGCAGGCCTCGTTCAAAATTTTTACGTCCTGCTGGCGATAATAGGCCAGCTCCTTTTGCATGTCAAAGGTCTTATTGCAGTTATTCTGATACCATTCTAAAAACTATCCTTTCTCACCGGCCATCATATTTTCAACGCCGTAATACTCCATCCTTGGGAGAGGCCCCACTTAATTCTGGTTTTCTGCTGTGTTAAAAAAATGTGGGAAATAACCTTTGCATCCTTCAAACCCCATCGCCTGTGGAAGCCTGCTAAGTTTCATTGGCAAAAAGTTTAAAGAATCTATGAAACAGATGCCTAGCCTGGTCACTTCAGTACACATGAGTTTACCACCCTGAGTGATTTCATGCCCATTTTTTCCTTCAATAACTGGCTGACAACAAAGTAACCATCGTAGCCTTTGGTGTTGTGAGCTGTGAAGGTGTAGTCCTTGAACTTTTTATCCATAAAAACCTTAATAAAATCAGACAGGCACTCTTCGCCCTTAAACTCCCAAGTTCTTTCTGTCTTTTTGGGCTTAGCTTTACAAGCCCTTTTTGGAGTTTTGCCTGTGGCTTTCTGCATTTTTTTTCCCCCTGTCTTTAGCTCCATTGCAAAAATGTAGTTGGGTACATGCATCCCTGTCTCTTGCACACATTCAAAATCATAAAAAATGTACCCCTCGCCTTCTTCAGGCTTTAATCTGATGCATAAAGCACCAGCGTTTGTTTACATCTGTGATTTTCTCATAACACTGTTTGCACTGCCGCCCCTTGCACTCCTGGTTTTTGTCCACGTAAGGTTTACACTCATCGCACAGAGTTTTAGTCAGACATTCAATCCGTTTTTCAGAGGCCAGGGCCATGTGTCTTTCTAAACACTCTTTGGAACGACAGAACAGCTTACAATTAGGGCACCTCTGTGTCCTGCCCACGTTTTCAGAGCAGTTGGGGCTCAGGCAAAGATGACATCGGAACCTACACATGTGGCTATGGCTGTACAACGTCTGACAAAGATTGCAATAATTTCTCATGCCAAACACCTTTTTCACATCCAAAATGCCATAATAATGTTCACCATGTAGCAGAAGAAAACAGGTGTCAGGGTATCTGGGTGCGTCCTGTGTTTTAAATAAACTCCACCCCATTTTTTCCTTATGCATCACTATGTGAATGTTAACCTGTTCAAGGTTTTCAAACAAAGGTACCTGCTGGAGCATAACTTTTTGATATATAGACAGGCCTAATTTCCTATGCAGTTCTTTGGCACCATCTAGTAGCTCAACATCCCTGGCCCCTCTATGTTTTGTAACAGCCAATAGACTGCCTGCAAAACACAGGTTAGTATCATAGGTATTCAAGTCAATTAAATACTTCCTCTTTTTAGTAATGATCTGGGAATAGGGGATAGAGCTTATAACTCTACGGGTTCCACCTCCCCGGCCTTTCACAATGACCACAAACAGCCGAAATGTCGAATCGAGCAATAGTTCTCTCTGGCTTTGTAACAGGTTACTGAACCACTCTAAAAACAGCTCTGGGGTCAAATTGTTTAAATTAATAGCTCGTGAGTACAAACAGTTTGCCATGCTATCTGCCTGAATACGTAACTGTGCATAGTCATTGCCTGTGAATTTCTGTCGGAGTTCTGCTATAATTTCTTCCACCCCTCGGGTTATGGCTTCATATGCCATGTGTAATGGCACATGCTCCAAATTCACAAAATGGAACTCCTCAGTGTACCTCATGCCACGAAACCTGGCTACAGACCACTCTTGCCTTCTCACTCGCTCCGGTAAAACATCCTCTGATGACTCAGAAGACCCTGGGGCGTTTGAGGGATCCTCTAAACTGTCTTCTACATCAGATTCATTATCCCAACCCTCAGACCCTCCAGGTCTTGGTGGTGGGGGAGACCTAGGTGATCTGGGAACATTTGAGGGGCCCTCTAGTGGGCTTCCTAAATTATAGTCACTATCTCCCCTCTCTGGTTCTGGGGGTCCTGGTGAAAGGTCTGGTCTGAGAGGCTGGGGTACATGTGAGGGACCCTCTAATGGGCTTCCTAAACCATATTCTCCACCCTGTCTCTCTGGCTCCGGGGGTTCTGGTGAAGGGTCAGGACTGGAAGGAGGAGGAGTGTTTGAGGGATCCGTAGGGGATCTAGGGGATCTCTCTTTTTTTTTTTCCCCTCAAACAGTGTTTAGCCTTCTGCACACTCCTCTTTAAACAGGCCCTTACTTTTTGCCCCATGAGCCACATGCTGGTTTGCCGTCTGTTCTTTCCCCCATGTTTACCATGACCCCCCATCTTATGAAACAGACCACGCCTGCTGCCCGAGTTACATAGACTGCCTCCTCTCTGAGTAAAATTTACCCTTTTGCTCTGGAAGTAATCATGATCTTTCAAGGCTCTGTGTACACTCTTTCTGAGATGTATACGCTTGCCGGTACCACTACAAACCCCACTCTTTTTTTGACAGTAATCATGATCTTTCAAAAAAAGGAGAAAGACTCTCCTCTTTCTCTAAATTGTGTGAGTAATCAGTCCTGGGCTTCTTATTCAAGGGGACCAGATCACCTGTTTTGCGGGTATGAATCCTTGACTTTTTTACATGTGGCTTTCTCAGAGGTATGCGGCTTGTTTTCCTTTGAGGAATCATACCCTTCTGTTCTGTCCTGTTGGTCTTCTGATCCTTTGGTATTATATTCTGCAGGCTGAGCATTTCTGGGGTTTTTTGCTTGTGCTTTTAGAGGCCTCTGCCCAGACCCCCACTCTTCTTCGGGCGTGGTGCATGCGATCACTTAGGAAATATAAAATTTATACCTCAGCATTGAGAATTCCCTTTCCTCACACACTACAAATTTAAAATTTGCTTAACCCACCCACACTGCTTCCCCTCCCATGAGAAACACAAAGTTTCAGAAGCTGGTTTCAGAAAAATTACCTTTTACTACTGGATAAAAACATGACTGTATGTGCTTGTTCTGGTTTTCTGTTTTAGAAGAAGAGGTTCTGTTTGAAAACAAACAGCTGTTATAACAGTGTGATTATAGTAGCACAACCACAAATAACCTAAAATAATTTTTACCCACCTGATAAACTCTCTGTAATATAAATGAAATGATACCATAAGTAAGTCCTCTGTATTAAAAATTAAATAATAGATTAAGAAAAATAGTTTATGTATAAAGTAAAATATAACTGTATTAAAATAGTCATCACTAAAAGACAACACCACTCCTTTAGTCTTAAAATATGTAGAGATCTGAACACACCAATCAGCTTTTATTTATTTGGATCTGGTTTATCTTTATGATACATACCCGCTATTCCATACCATACACATTCTATGATAATATATATTTTTAAATTCAGTCTTTATTTCCATCAAAAACTTTTATAATATTTAGTAATTTCTTTTGTTAAACCTTCTTCTAAGAAGTGTTTTTCATTTCCTGTGACGTTGTCGGCCTTATCTTTACAGCTGGCCTTTTGGTAAAAGATAACTACTTTAGTCTTAAAACAGGGAGAGCTCTGAACACATTGGTCATTTTCTTTTTTTTGAGGTCTGGTTTATCTTTATAACACACCCCCGCACCACACCCCCACCATACAAAAAGCTGTGAGAATATATATTTTTAAATTCAGTCTTTATTTCCAACAACATTTTTACAATATTTACTAGTTTATTTTGTTGCCCCTTCTCCTAAGAATTTTTTTTTACATTAGCTGTAGAAAACTATTGATGTGGTTTACAACGTCACAACTCCCCACCCTCCCACCAAGATCAGGAAAAGATATACCCCCCCATTTTAAACAGTTTTTGCTAAGCTGTTCTCTTAAGCAGGGTTTTATAATCTCTATTACCAATTAAGCGTTCAATATGGGGTATGAGTGTTTTATCTTCCTTGGTGATGAAATCATGAAGGGCAGCATTAGGGTCTTCTGCAGAATACACAGTGTTTAGAAGCACTCTTACCTGAATTAAATGTTTCACAGTAATTCTGAGAGTGTTCCTGGCATACCCAATGGTTATAACAGCATTGAAAATGCTGTCAAGACATATTTCCTGACAAAGTTCCTGAATTCTTTCATTTATGTCTTCATTTAACCAAGTAAGACATTCATGGGCTTCTTGACCTCCCTGGTCAAATATGCACCCCCCCAGCAAAGGTCAAAAAGTCTCTTCCTCAAGCAGTATTTCATTATGCCATAAACAGAAACATGAACAAGAGACTTCATAAAGACTTTACGTTCACGCGATGTAATAGCTTGTGTTGTTTGGATGTCTAGATGTCTTCTGAATTCTTCAGGCTCATCCGGTCTTTGTTCTCTGCAAAAGCATACACCTCCTTCTTGTGTACTGGTAAGTAGGTTTTCTGGAGTCATTAAAAAAGCTTCATCTAACTGCAGAGGAGTTCAAATAAAGGACTTGGTTAGTTAGCTGCTGTTTAATCAGTCCTTAGCTACTTCCAAACACACACATGCCATGGAATGAACCCACACTGAAAACCCCCAAGTCCCCCACAAACATGCTCCAAGTCTCTTACCAATCTCTCTTCTGCAATGACCTCTACTTCGCATGCAGGCTCTGGCACAAAGATACCATCTTCCAATGTCTGCTTCGAGGGTCTGGGCCTCCTCCATTTGCCTGTTCATTCGATCTTCCGGAACAGGGTCAGGCGTCTCAAAGAGTCTTTGGGCAAGGGGCCGTGTCTCTTCCTCAAAACTATTTCCACGGTAATGCTTTGTATAAAGCCATCTCGGGGTTGTAGTGAAACCTCTGCCAATTGGTTGGGGATGGTAGGGCAGGTTGTTAGAGGGGTCACACCACCACTCTGCCACCCCATAGACCACGGCTGTGCTCTGGCGGTGGGGGGGCTAGATCAGTCTGGACCCTGATAGGCCATAACTATATCACGTGATCTAGGGCGGTTCTTGCAGCCTGAGGGGTTGGGGCTTGGGGGTGGGGGGCTTGGGGGTCTGCATGGACTGTCCTTCTGATGTCATGGACCATGTGGTGCTGGTGTCACACACCACGTGACTGGGGGTTGGGGTGGGGTTGTTGATGCCACACACCACATGACTGGAGGTGGGGACGGTGTTGCTGATGTCACATACCATGTGACTGGTGGGGGGGGTGGAGTTGCTGATGTTACACACCATGTGATTGGCGGGCATGTGGTGGGGTTGGTGATGTTACACACCATGTGACTGGTGGTGGGGGTGGAGTTGCCGATGTTACACACCATGTGATTGGGGGGTGTGGGGTGGGGTTGGTGATGTCACACCATATGACTGGTGGTGGGGGTGGAGTTGCTGATGTCATGTACCATGTGACTGGGGCTGGGGGTGGGGTTGGTGATGTCACACACCATGTGACTGGGGGTAGGGGTGGAGTTGCTGATGTCACATACCATGTGACTGGAGTCAGTGGGCAGGGTTGGTGATGTCACATATCATGTGATTGGGGTAAGGGGGCGGAGTTGCTGATGTCACATACCACGTGACTGGGATCAGGGGACGGGGCGGTGACATCATGCATCACGTGACTGGGGTTAGGGGCGGTGTTGATGATGTCACACCATGCATGGGGAAAGGGGCGGGGCTAAGGGGGACGGGACTTCCATCTGGGATGATGTGAACACTCAGTGCTCACTCCAGACAACCTACTGAAATGAGGCCATCTGTGAGCATATCAAGTCTGAAGTGACTGATTAGGGGCACAACTCCATTTGACACTGGTGTCACACCAAGGCCAAAGTGCTGAAGGAGAGGTATAAGAAGATCCAAGATGCCATTTGGTCTTGTCCCTTTACCCTCAAATCAAACTGACCCTTCACCATCACTCACTTCTGTTTTCTTGTTGTTGTGATTAACCCTATCTTCCATATTCCTGCTGACTGCCTTTCCTGCCATCTGTTCTCTTGCCATTGCTGATGGGCATCCCCAAAAGCTGTATGCAACAAGCCAGACTTTCTTCTTTGCCCAATTCCAAGCCACTTGAGATGCAGATAGCATGGACTACCCCCAAACGCTGGTTAAGTTTCAATGCTTCAGCCTGGTGACAGTATCAGCGGCTCTGCCTAATAGCATTAAGCTGCCTAGGAGGCTTGTGATTTCATAGAGGCTTGAGTGACCCTCAGTGTTTGTCCCTGTGGAGACAAGGTTTGGAAGGGTGGCAGATTATAGTTACTTAGGGGTTTTTTTTGCCTCAAACCTCTGATGAGGTTAGGGGCTTATGGATGTTCAGAGGCCATGTCATGAGAGTTTGTAGGAGAGCAAGCTCACAAACTGCCCACTCCTCAGTTGACGCATTCTCAGCTGTGCCTCCCCAGGGTCATGAGCTGGGTAGTCACATAGACAAGAATGTATAAAGTGATATGTTAAAACCATAGATAATCCCCCAGGACCTGTGTATGCAGGTATCTGTTTATCTATTAGGAGCTGGTGCTTCTACAGTGGATGTTTTGATAGGGACTACCTCATGTTGAAAAGTATGCCTTTTCTTTCCCAAGAAACAACAAAGCAGGTTTGAATGGGAGGCCAGCTAGGATGGTGTTTCACTGAAGTGGTGTGCTGATCTGCTGAGGCAGGGAATCTCTCAGGCAAAGCACATGGCTGTGTTTCAGGGTAGGAGAAATGCCAAGATCACCAGTGAGACGGTGGTAATAGCTAGGCAGATTCTGCAGCTTAAGAGACATACAATAGACTTGCATATACCAACCCCTGACAGGCAGACGGTGCTGTGCTACCCCATACCATAGGATGCCGTGTGAAGCACCCATTCAGTGGGTTTCAGTTCTGGGCATCCACCTCCGTTCTCTTCTTGACACTGCAGTTGACAAAGCATGCCTCATTCCTTCCCCTCCCCTCTGTTAGTAAAGTGCTTTCTTGTTGAGCTAAGAAAGCACAGACATTTTTGACTGTTTCCACTGTTCAATAAAAAAAAGAGTGTTTTTTCCATTCAAAAAGTAACCATGATGTGTCTTCCTGCCTTGTCTTTGCTCAGTCGTACCTTCCTCCAACTCTGTGGCCTGGCAGTACTGAAAATGTTTTGTCATGGCATCCCTAATGAGAACACACTGATGGTGGTTGTGGTCTAGGAGCTTGGCTTCTGTCCCAAGCCACCAAGTTTCTGTCCATTGCTTTGGAATGTCTTCCCCCTTCGCCTTGCAGATGTTGTGTAGGATGCAGGTCAAGATAACTATGTATGGGGCAGGTTATACCTAGTGGCTTCCATGTGCACCCCCAGTAAGCTTCAATCTGCTTTGATGTGTCCAAAGGAATGCGCGGTAATCCTGTAGAATCATAGAATCCTAGAAAATTAGGACTGGAAGGGACCTCAGGAGGTCATCTAGTCCAACCCCCTGCTCAAAGGAAGACTATGCCCAACTGTATCATCCCAGCCAAGGCTTTGTCTAGCCGGCTCTTAAAAATATCCAAGGATAGAGATTACACAACCTCTCTGGGTAACTTGTTCCAGTGTTTTACTACCCTCCTAGTGAAAAAATTCTTCTTAATATCTTCCCCCCCCCACCGCAACTCGAGACCATTGCTCCTTCTTCTGTCACCTACCACCACTGAGAACAGTCTAGCTCCATCTTCTTTTGACCCCCACTTAAGGTAGTTTAAGTAGCTGAGCAGCTGCTTCCTGGCTTCCAGGTTCCCTGTCTAAGGCTTTGTGAGCCAGGGGAGAAATGTGTATGCCTGTTTCGCAAATAGCAGTGGGAAGGGCATTATTTCTTCCATCTTGATGCTGGTTTTGCCCCTAGGCAGTTTCTGTCCTGTGAAATCTGTGAACATGCTGGATATGCACATGAGAATCTAAAGTTACTTTTTATAGAATTTGTTAATGGCAGTGAATGCATAGCTTTACTTCATGTTCTTAATGTATTCCATGCTTGCCAGCTTGGCAACACACTTTCCCACACTTGTGGTTGATTTGATTTAATTTCAGAATCCCGTTTAACGAATAGAACACTCCCATGTCCTCAGAGCATGAGGCTGTAGTTTCTAAAGAACCTGATATCATGAAGCTTATCTTACCAGCTGATGGTGGTGTGTGCAAATTATCCATGTGAGTATACAGTGTCCTGGACCATGAAAGAGAAGAAGCCTTTGAGCGTTTTATGCTCTGATGTGCAATGGGTAGGACAGCAGTGCCGTCCCTGGGGGGGGGGAAGGGGGCAAACTGGTGTGACCGCCCCGGCCCCTTGCTTTGGGAGGGCCCACACAGCTGGGTGGAGTGGCTGTGCTGCCGCTGGCTTCATGTCCGGCTGCTTGGCACCTCCCTTCCCTTGCTGAACTTGCTGCCAATTTGCTCACATCCAGGTGCAGGGCCCTGTATAGGCTGAATTGCCCTGGGCCCCACACCCTGTTTGGGTTGTCTTTGTGGGACAGGATGATGATGTAGTTAGGATCTAGTGCAGTTCAGAAAGGCCATGCAGGCAAATGTAGGAATGATTTCCTGTGGATTGGTGAAACATATGACCCATGGTACCTGGTTGCCTTGCCCTCTAAATAGTGTGGCACATCTTCTGCACAGTTGATCCTGCTGTGGATTCTCCCATGCCAGATGTTAGTGCTACAGCTGTCAGAAACTGGGGCTGAGGGTCTAGACAGGGTGCAGACTAGGTAAAAGGTTCAGTCTAGAAGCTATATAGAGAGGTGTCTGGAGGAGGAATCAGGCTGGGGAACAAAGGTTAGGAAGCAAGATGACTGAGACTAGGTAGAAGGGAAGCGTGCTTGGCTGACAGCCCACAGAATGTTGCACAGGCTGCTGCTTGTATGCAGCAGTCACAACCAAGCCCTTTAATGGGGCCCAGATGAGAACACTTAGGCAGTGGGCAACCAGACTCCTGCAGACAACAGGAGCCAGTTGGGGAGTGTCTGCCTGCCTCTTGACAGCCCTTTTGGTGTCATACTTGAGCAAGATGGTATCAGCAGCACAGAATGGTTATCACATCTTGGGGAGTTGCCTTCCAGGGCTTTGGTCATGGTGCTCTGCAGTGCCATGATGTTGCCTACCAGCTGGCAGATGAAGGCTGCAGGCTATGGACAGACATTCAAAAAGCTTGAGCCTGAACTGATTCAGTCTTTGCAGATTAATCTAACCTGCAGATAATGAACTGGTGTGCAAGTGGATAGATGTTCAGTGCATGCCTGCATTGGCTCATACCATCATCATCTCTTTTCCCCTGCCACCACCGTATGGTGGGGAGGGGGGCTCTGTGAGGCTGCCTGGCCCCAGAGAGGGACTTTTCCCTGTTGCTGCAGGGTGGGGAGTGGGGGGCTCTATGGGATGCTTCCCAGCCCCAGAGGGGGGACTTCTTATTCCCCCTGCCTCCACACTAGGGCAGGGGGAAGCTCTGTTCCATGGGGGGGGGATCCCTTCCCTTCCCTTTCTTACTCCTCCTCCCCCCAGAGGGGCAGTGGGAGTGCAGAGCTTAGCTGGGCAGGGTGTAGGAACGCCCCTCCCCCCCATGGCGTGCAGCCCCTGCTTCCTGGCAGCAACAGCAGGTGGGGACATCAGGATGCTCGTGCCTGACACAGGTGCAGCTCTGGCCAGTGCTGCACAGAGGAGGGAGTGTAGCCTGCCTTATCCCCAGGGCTCTGCTCTCTGCACCTGTAGCTCCAGCCCTGGCAGTGGGGGAAGCCCCACACTGGAGCCTGTGGTCTCTCCCGCTCCTGCCTGGGTAGTCTGTGCACTCTGCCAGGAGTGGAGGGAGCCCCACCCCTTGCTTCTCCATCCAGTCCAGCGTGGGGCTTCCCCGCTGTGAGTGTGGACCTGCAGGCTTGCAGCATGGAGCCCGGGGGATAGAGGCAGCTGCCTGGCCGCTTCTGTCCCCCAGGCTCCATGCTGTGTGCTTGCAGCTCCACACTCGCAGTGGGGAAGCCCTGCACTGGACTGCGCAAGGAAGCAGAGGCAGGGCTCCCTCCACTCATGGCAGAGTGGGAGCAGTGGAGACTGCAGACTCCAGTGCAGGGCTTCCCCTGCTGCCAGAGCTGGAGCTACAGACATGGAGAGCAGAGCCTTGGGGATGAGGCAGGTTCTGCTCCCTCCTCTGAGGCGCTGGCTGGAGCTGTGCCTGCACTAGGCATTAATGCCCTGGCATCCCTGCCTGCTCCTTCCCAGAAGGATCACATTGTCAGGAAGAACACAAACCATTGTGGGAGCTGGGTCAAGCCCAAAATTAATGTGGATCAAGTGAGGGAACACCTTGAGAAACTGGACATTTACAAGTCTGTGGGCCTGGATGGAATGCACCCAAGAGTCTTGAAGGAGCTGGCAGACATCATTGCATTCCCTTTGGCAGAGATATTTGAAAATTTGTGGTGCTCAGGCGAGGTCCTGGAAGATTGGAAAAGAGCCGGTGTGGTCCCTATCTTTAAGAAATGGAGGAGGGATGACCTGGGGAATTATAGACCAATCAGTTTGATGTCCGTCCCTGGAAAAATCCTGGAGAAAATTGTCAGGGGATCCATCAACACCAGACTAATGGCAGGCAAGCATCTGAATGCCAGCGGACGTGGCTTTGTGACTGGCAGGTCTTGCTTGACCAACCTCATTTCCTTCTATGACCAGATAACGTGTTTCCTGGTCAAGGGAGATGACGTAGACATTGTATATCTGGATTTCAAGAAAGACTTTGACCTAGGGTCTGGAACAAGCTCCCCCCAGAGGTGGTGCAAGCACCTACTTTGGACTCCTTCAAAAAACAGTTGGATTTATTTCTTGCTGTGGTTACTTGATCCCAGCCAACTTCCTGCCCATGGCTGGGTGTCTGGACTCGATGAACTCATGAGGTTCCTTCTAGCCCCTAATGTCTATGAAATCTATGAATTCCAAATTTGAAATTCTTTGCATTGGAGTGGGATTCAGAAGAACATCTGTTTTGTTTGTCAATGATAATCTTTAAATATAATATTAAATGAGGAATCCTCACCAGTAAGTAAGTGCTTTCCTCCTGCAGGTATTGATCCAACACTATTTTAAAAAAAAAAAATCAGTAGAAAATTACTGCTTCTCAAAGTAATTTTCTGCATGGACTTTCTCATTGTGGGTATTTATGTCCTTAAAATTTGATCAGAGACATTTTGCCTTAGCAGCCAAGTGTGCTGTATAGCATGCCTACCCCTTGTACCAGTAATACTGAGGGGATAAAGGGACAGCATATCTTCCTGCTTCTCAATTCCTTTTAGCTGCCTGCCTGAAGACTATGCATTTTGCCAGTGTTTCATGTACTAACCTTAGTGCCTCAAGGAAGCTTTTTTTCCTACTACCTTTCCATTTTTTACCTTCACCTTTCTTATTTTTCTTTCTGATTCCTGACTCTGCTTTCCCAACTTGGGAAGAAGCAGCCAAGTCAGAGTAAGCCTGTGAGTTGGCAGATTTTCCATAGCACTCCTTCCAGGGAAAGAAGCATTATACAAAAATATCCTGAACATCTTTGTTATATGAAGCATCGAGGGGGGAAAAAGTAAACTCTTACTACTGTGAAGCAGTAATAAACCAAAAACTAAAGTTTTTATAACTGTACAGGCTTGATGTGCTGGCACTAATGCTGCTGAGTAGCTGAATAAATAAAGACAAGTACAATCAATAGGGACAAGTTGGCTTATGATTTCTTCAAAAACTCATCAAAATAAATGTTTGCTAAGTAATAGAGGATGAATTTGGCAAGGTTTTTTTTTTTTTTGCAAGGGGGGGGGTGTTTTTTTTTCCCCAAGCTTCCTAAAGTGGATGTTATAAATGGTGGAGAAAAGCAAAAATTGAAAAACATAGAAAGTTTGTTGATATTAAGTGTGGTATGTCATCCGACTACAGTTTGAATCATAGTTGATTGGATCTACTGATCTGATTCTAATTTTTGCTGTTTCCTCAAATATTACTGTTGTTGCTGTTGCTATTTGAAATTCAGTTCAGAAGTTAGTAATATACTTTCAGTGGATTTTGAGAATTTATTTTCACTATTCCTTTAAATAGGCAGACAAAACAAAGATGTGGTTGTGTAAGAAAAAACTTTTCTTTATCTGCATTTTTTCAGGCTTGTCTTTTTTTTAATGCTGTTTTTGCAGACTGGTCTTAAACATATCTTGCCAGGTTAGCTGCTAAAATGTGATTTTTTAATGCTGTTTTTGCAGACTGGTCTTAAACATATCTTGCCAGGTTAGCTGCTAAAATGTGATATTTGTTTTCAGTTATCTGAAAACAAACTAACATTAGTAAAGGTTGTATTTGATTTTACGTAAGTGTAGTATCAATATAGTAGATAATCAACTTCTATTAAAAATAGGACTTTTAAATTTATCACTTGAGCTTATGGTTTTTAAGTGGTCTTCTGTATTACTAATTTGTACAGAAAATCACTATTTGATTAACTTTGAATGTACTTGTATGATAAAACAGAAGAAGGAAATAAATCTGTATTAAAGAAAAAAATCTTTCCCAAGTCTCTATTTTTATCTCTTGATACATATTTGTGAAATCCCAGGAACACAAAAATGTTTGAAATAGATTTCCCTAGGCTGGATTCTGTTTTCTGGCAATGGCCATTATGTGGTGATTCACAGGAAGCTGAAAATAACTAATACACATAGAAAGCTGTGCAGTGTTCACGTATAGGAAAAAGAATCCTGTTCTGATCCTTGTAGTTTATGAAAATGAATACTTCAGAATATATACTTAATACTTGTGTTGGTATAAATCCTATAGTTTTATAAGGCATCATAGAGAATGCCAGAACCTAAGGGCTGCTTGCAGACATTAAACCCCTCCTCCCAAAAACAGCATTTTACCAAAAGAAGCAGTGCATTACTTCAACCGAGCTCTGCAGTGTCTGTAAGGACTGAGTACTTTGGCAGGGCTTTTTGGTCCTTTTTGCTAAAGCTGATTCAATCAGCTATTAGATAAAAGCACAAAAAAAGCACCGCTAAAGTACCCAATCCTTACAGATGTTGGGTGAGCCAGGATAAAATAATGCACTGCCTCTTCTGGGCACGTGCGGGACTCAGCATGGGAATGTGCCAAGTTGAAGTAAAGCATGGGGTTGGGGTGGGAGGTTGTTTTAATGTCTGCGTGCACCCAAGGTGTATATATTTAAGCACAAACTTTAGTTAAATAGAATGAGGCTGTTCTGCTCATCTTAAAATGATTTTGTAATGCTTTGTAATGTTTTGTCCTTATTTAAATTATTAAAGAAAAAGAAGGGGGAAGTATTCTATGCAGTTCAACATATAAATTCTGTTGTAAAAATAGATAAGATTGAAGTCATAGGAGAGTGGCATTGTATCTCTTTGAGGAGTTTTGAGAAGTATAAGGTCATGTGTAGCTAGCCAGTTAATAACATCTTAAGTAGTAACCTGGCCAGGTGTTCATGTCATTAATGGCATAGTAAAATGGAGGATAAGCCACAAAATTATTACACAAAAAGTGTCTTACGTTTTGATCTTGTTTCCTTCTTTGTTGCCTTCCCTTTTGCAGATTGAACTAATTTCTTTTACCCTTTCTTTTTAAGCCATATTTTCTAAAGGTCTTTTCATGTTGATTTTTTCTGGACTCTGTAGTTTGCTTTAGTTTGCTTTACTTTACGTCTTAAAAATATGATGTCTAGAACTAGATGCAGTACTCCATCTGAGGTCTTACCTGTGCCAGGGAGAGTGGCCTGATTACTTCTTTGTCTCTTATGTTCAACTGTCCTGTTGAACTAAAGTATGAGATTCTGAGATAAATTAATACACATGACATTTGCCATTTTTGCAACAGTGCTGGTGTTAATTTATTCAGTTCATGGTTCCTTATAATTGTTGTATCTTTTTCTGAAACCTGTTACTTAGCCATTTATTTTCCAGGTTCTGTTTGATTTTTTTTTTTTCCTTCCACAGTATAGTTCTTTGCACTTTTCTGAACTCAGTCCTGTTAATTTGAAATCATTTCTCCAGCTTAGTGTCATCTGCTGATTTTTACAATTACAATTATTATTCCATGATCGAGTTTTTTGAAGAAACTATTGAATTCCACACCTACAAAAGGCTCTCACTAAATGAACCTTTTGATGTTGATAGCATGTACCCAGAGCCAGACATAGGGAAAATGGCACCTTGAGCAAACTTATTTTGGCATTCCCTGGCACCTGGCTACACAAGACACTGGTGCTGTGTGTGGAGGAGGTGTGGCTGGAGCGGGGAAGGCCTGCATGCATGAGGGGTGTATGCGACTCTGGCAGGCCAATGCTTGCAGCACTATCGCTAGAGTGGCTTACCTGCTTGGGTGTGCTGCACCAGGGTCAACTTTCCTGCCATGACTTGATGTTACCTGAGTTTTTACCAGAAGGTGTTGCCCAGGGTCACAGAAAAATACTGGATGCCTTGGCTGGTGTTGTTTCTGTGAGGCTAATCCTCCCTTATACCTTACTCCTTTCCACTCAGGCAGTCTGGCTTGGTTTTGATGCTTTCACAGGCACAGTCTACTCCCACAGAAGGCCTGACTTTACTTCTTGACAGGAATGTGGTTAAGACATGCCTGACCGGCAGACTGATAACTAAACTCAAACTGAAATCACACAGATGGCACAGGTGAGCAGTGCAGTGATGCTCACTGTTCTGGGTACTTTTTGTCAGCACTCTGTACCACATGTGGTCTGACGTTTTGGACCCCTGTGTGATCCCGGGTTGTGGGTTGGCCCCATGGGGTTGATTCTCTGGGTTTGCTGGCACCTGGCCACATGCTATATGTTCTGAGGGCTGTTTTCTCACAACCTGGTGACCCTTGGGGTCCTGATGCTTGCCTGATGGGAAATTTTGGGCCCACAATGGCTCAAATGCAGTGGCCCAAAATTGGTGGGCTCTCAAGTGGGCACTTCCCTGAGATGGGTCCCACCGATGTCCGCTGGGCTACCCAGGTCCTGTCTTGGCACCCCTGGGTGTACCTGCTGGCGAGGCTTTGTGCAGGTGGGCTAGATCCTTATCCCTTGGTTCCTCTGTGGCTGCTCCCTCGCAGACACCTGGGTCCTCTTTCCCTGGCATCTGGTTGTTTGTGGTGTCCTCTGGCTCACCAGAGTTCCCTGCCCCAGGGCAAGTCTCCGGTTCTGATGCAGATGAGTAAGTGCTCAGATGCCACAAGGTTTCTGCTGTCTGAATGCCTGTGTTGTCCAGCGACCTGTGCTGCTGCCATTGTACGGGGTCTGTCTCCAGCGTGGGGAAGGCTTTTGGAGGTACACCTGATGTCTTCTCCTTTCCTTTCGCCCTAGATGCAACCAGTGAGCTCCTCTTATCATGGGAGCTTTGAAGAGCTGGGCTGATCTGTGGTCCTTGTTCTGACCATGTGAGGCTGGCAGTGGTGTGAGTGGGGTGTGTGCCTGCCACAGTGACCCAGTGGCTGTGCGAGGCTGGGGATCCCATGAGCTATCGCAGGACAGCATGTGTCCACTCACTTGAGATGCTGGCTTGTTTGCTGGATGGCAGGGCAGTGAGGGCTCAGTGTGGGGCAACAGGAAGGGCAGGTAGATGGGCAGCCGGCAGGGCTGTCTGCACAGAAACTCAGCCCCAGGGACAGGACATTGTCGCCTGGCTGCTTGTGCCCTCTCCCTTGGGAGTGGTGTTGGTGGCTGGGCAGTGGGGTGCTGCAGCTCAGCCTCGAGCCCCAGCAGGCTGGTGATGGTGAAGCCCTTGGCATGCAAACCAGGGCTGCCCAGCCATGCTGCTTTCTCACTTGGCACCATGATCTTGCCTTTGGCCCAGTCTGTGACACCCTCTTCCTGGCCCATCATGCTGCCTGGGAGCACCTGCTGTTGCCACCACCCTGGGGCTTTTTATTGCACTGCCCTGGCCAGCTCAAATTGGTTCTGGGGGGAGCAGGGGGTGGTGGCAGGCCCCGCTGCCCAACCCTGTGGATTAGTTTCCATCAGAGTCCCCTGATGGTTTCTGCCTGGCATGAGTAGTGGGGCAGGGCATGTGTGTGTGTATGTGGTGCCTTCTAACCATGGCACCCTGGGCAGTTGCCCATACTTTCCACCCCAAAGGCTAGCTCTACATGGGCCTTCACATCTGGGTGATTCCCAACCCATGTATTTTGTAATAGGTTGTTGAATTAAAGTTGAGCCACTTATTAGCAGTCCTGCCCAGGTGATCAGAGAAGTGGTGCTCTTTGAAACAAAGCTTCAGTGACTAACTGGAGTACCTCAGCAATCCCAAACAGCTCTGTCTTGTGGTTATATGTGCCTCCAGCTACTCCCAAACCCTCATTTTTTCAGTAGGTAAGGAATCTAATCCCTTTTAGAATCTGTGTTCTACCATGGTAATTTCATGTAGATTATATTCTCTTAATTTGCATAGGAGAGCATCATGTTGAACAGTATGAAAGGGTTTACTAAAGTCAAAATATGCAACAGCTAGTGTTTTCCCCAGCTTGTAGACTACTTACTCTGTCAAAAAAGGAAATACAGATTGATTTTCTCTCTACAGATTCATGTTGGCTCTTACTAGTTTATTATCCTCAAAATGTTTACCAGTAATGTATTATTTGGTAATTTATTCTGGTGTCTTCTCGATATCGAATTTGATCTGATTGATCTATATGGTCCTCCTTTTACCGTTCATAAAGACAGGTTCTGCATTTGCCCTACTTGAGTCTCCTGGGACCTTTTACTTGCACTCTATTTGTTCTTGAAGATAACTTTTATGTAATGCTCTGATAATAACTCAGTACTGCTACAGGGAGTGCTTTGGGTAGTTTTTTAAGAAGTCTGTTGTGAATTTCATCCAGCCCTGCCATCTTTAATCCATCAAATTTGCTAATCTGCTTGGATCATGATGATTATTTTTTAACCAAAAGTTCTTTTCCTATTGGATGTAGCTTTCTGTTGTCTTGTTGATTAAAAATGTATTAAGCATCTGGTCACGATTAAACTCTTTTTTCCTGAAGACAATAAAAAATGGTTGTCAATAGGCTAAGGCTTTCTCTGCGGTGTTGATGCTGTCCTTCCTGTTTTTAGTAATGGACCTATATTTTTTTTTATTTTAATTTAATGTATGTATAGAACCTTTAAATCTTTGTCTTTTTCGTCCCTTACTAGTTTTAATGCATTTTCATACAATCATTGAAAATTAGGGTTGGAAGGGACATCAAGAGGTACTTAGTTCGACTGCCTACTCAAAGCAGGACCATCCTCAGTTACAGCATTCCAGCCAAGGCTTTGTCTTGCCAGGTCTTAAAAACCTCCACGGTTCCACACCCTCTCTGGATAACTTGTTCCAGTGCTTTACTACTTTCCTAGTGAGAGAGTTATTTCCTAATATTTAACCTAAACTTCCCTTGCTGCAACTTGAGACAGATGCTCCTTGTTCTGTTATCTGCCACCACTAAAAACAGTTTAGCTCCATCCTCTTTAGAACCCCACTAAAGGTAGTTGAAAGCTGCTATTAAATCCCCTCTCAAGTTTTCTCTTCTCCAGACTAAATAAGGCCACTTCCTAAGAAGTCGTGTGCCCCAGCACCCTCAACATTTTTGTTGCTCTCTGCTGGATTCCACCTTGTCCACATCCTATCTGTAGTGGGGGGCCCAAAACTAGACACAGTACTCCAGATGTGGCCTCACCAGTGCTGAGTAAAGGGGAAGAATCCTTTTCCTCCATCTGCTGGCAACACTCCTACTAATACAGCCCAGTATGCTGTTAGCCTTCGCAAAAAAGGCACGCTGTCAGCTTGTATTCAGCTATTTGTCCACTGTAACCCTTAGGTCCTTTTCTGCAGAGCTGCTGTGTAACTAGCCTGTATCAGTTCATGGGATGGTTCCATCCTAAGTGCAGGCCTTTACTTGTCCTTGTTGAATCTCATAAGATTTCTTTTGATTCAGGCCTCCAATTTGTTGAGATTTTTCTGAATCCTAGCCCTACCCAGCAGCGTATCTATTACTCCCCCCAGCTGTTGTTGTCAGCAGACTTGCCAAGGGTGCACTCCACCCCATCTTCCAGGGTGTTGATGAAGATACTGAACAAAAACAGCCACAGAACTGACTCGTGAGGTGCTTTGCTTGATATTGGCTCCCAACTAGGTATCGAGCCATTGATTACTGCCCTTTGAGCCTGACAATCGAGTCAGTTTTCCATCCACGTTGCAGGCCATTCATCTAAACCATGCTTCCTTGCCCTGCTTGCTAGATTGTTGTGGGAGACTATCAAAAACCTTTCTGAAGTCAGGGTATATCACCTCCACTGTTCTCCCCATATTCACAGAGCCAGTCATCTCATGTCATCACAGAAGGCTGTTGCCAGCAGATGGAGGAAAGTGATTCTTCCCCTCTACTTGGCACTGGTGAGGCCACATCTGGAGTACTGTCTAGTTTTGGACCCCCCACTACAGACAGGATGTGGACAAGTTGGAATCTAGCAGAGGGCAACACAAATGTTGAGGGTGCTGGGGCAGATGACTTCTGAGAAGTGGCTAAGGGAAGTGGGCTTATTTAGTTTGGAGCAGAGAAGACTTGAGAAGGGGATTTAATAGCAGCTTTCAGTTACCTTTAGGGGGTTCCAAAGAGGATGGAACTAGACTGTTCTCAGTGGTAGCAGATGACAGAACAAGGAGTAATGGTCTCAAGTTGCAGCAAGGGAAGTTTGGTCAGGAATGACTTACCCTTGGTGCATTGACAATATGTAAGGGGTGCATGCAAGTGCACATGCACCCCCTGAGATTGGCCATGCACTTCCTGGAAGTGCGAGCCACGAAATCGGAAGTACACTTCCAGTTTTGCTGATGGCTTGGCAATCTGGTGCCCCCCCAGAATAGGGAGGCACCAGTTGCCCATGCCTTGGTGAATCCATGCTGACTGCTCCTAATCACCTTCTCCTCAATGTGCTTAAAGATGAATTGCCTGAGGACCTGCTCCATAATTTTTTCCAGGGATTGAGGTGAGGCTGACTGGTCTTTAGTTCCAGCATCTTCCATCTTCTATTTCTTAAAGGTGGGCACTACATTTACCCTTTTTCCAATCATCTGGGACCCCTCCCAGTCACCATGTGTTTTAAAAGATAATTGCCAGTGGCTCTGCCTCTTAAGTTCTCTGTTTTTTTTATCGCTATTATGTTTTTGTTGTTTTTCGTATTCATTCTTAGTCAGGTGTTCCTTTTCCACTTTTTATATTTCCCCTGGTCATTAAAAACTCTTGAGTGCAACCAGTGAGCATACTTATTTTTTCTTCTGCATCGGAACAGTTTGCTGTCTTCCACCTTGCTTTCCCAACAGATATCTGTAGCTTGCCAGCACTAGCAAGTCCTTTGAATGTTTCTTTATGGCATTCCTCTCCCCCCCCATTTTTTTTCTTCCAGGCTTGCCCTCTGCAGGGGATTCCTATGGTCTGTATATGACATTGCCATACCCCAAGTAGGGTGTGCTATTTGGGGCTGTTGTCCTTAAGAATTGGGCTCTGAAGCCCTTGGAGTGGCAGCGGCTCTGTCTATAGAAGCCAATGAAGCAGGACAGCTGTGCCTGGATGCATCCCAGCACAGCTGATCCTGCTCCAAACACTGTCATATGTTCTGTTATGGCTTTGTTTGTGTAGTAAGACTTTTTTTGTTCTCATTTATTTTCAGTCTTTCTAGCCTTAGTTTATAAACATCCAAGAAGTTCAGCAGACTGCCTTAGTATTTTCTTCCTGTGTCTCCTATGATTCTATTGCATTTCTTGTCCCCACTTTTTAGCTCAGGAACTAGGTCTCCATTTTAATCACCTCTGGGCTTGTCAGTGGCTTCCTGTTGAATCTACTCTAAAGTCATCTTCACTAGGTTGGTATGTCAGTGTTTTAAGGTGGTCTTCACTTGATTTGTCAGAGGGACCATATTCCTTCCTGGAAGATGTTTTTCTCGTGGAACACTCCCTCCTTCCTATTCAAGAAAGTGAAAGCTATCCTGTCAACATCTGCAACTGCGTTCATCTGTCTTGGATTGAGCCTCTGCCCTTGATCAAGAGAGTCCTTCACTCCTGTTCCTAGGTCCTTGTAATCACTTCTGATCAGTTGGGGATCACACCTTGCAAAATATATTATGAGTATCCCCAGGGATGAGCAACCTGTGGCAGTTGCTAGAGGGCCAGATAATCTGACTCAGTCTTCTCTTTGGCTGCTTTTTTTTTCCTCCCACATCTGCAAGCAGCCATAATGTCTTGGACCCAAGCTCACAGGATTGTGGGGGATTCCGTGAAAAGCCGCCCAAACACTTTACTGGAATTTTAATTCTGAAAATTGTAAAATGGGGGCATTCTTTTCAAATACATTGAAGTTTTAAATTTATAAGAGACAACAGTTAAGAGTGAGAACAATGATACAATTGTCAGAGGAATAATGAGCTTTGCATGGTATTTTTGAAGAATAAAATTTGTATTTTAAAAAGTTGGAATCTGAAGGATTATTGGGGGGAGGGTGACAAGCTGCTCAGATGCTGATTTGTTCTTCGTTATAATGGGGATGTTTCTCCTTGTACACTGGCTTTATGTGATGTGTTAGAGCTCTGTTTGTCAGCAGGTGCCATCCAGAAATGCAAACAAAACAATGAAACCAAAACCAGACTACTTAAGAAAATCAGAATGGCAAAAGTTTTAACAGCTTTACTCGAGCTACTATTTGGCACCACATTTGCAATGTATTAATAAAATAAAAGTAAAAATATCATCTTTATATAGGGCAAGGTCTCTCTTGAGTTGAAATGCTTCAAATTACTTTCTGGGGGACAAGTGTTCTGTGCCTATGGTAGAGCTGTCCACTAAAGTACAATGTCATGCTTTTTATTTTTTAAGTAGGGGTCTGTATGTCTGCAGTACAGACCTGAAGAAATTCCTTCCTTCCATATCTGGGTGATTCCCAACCTGTGTATTTTGCAGTATATGCTGAATTAAAGATGAACCACTTACCAGCAGTCCTGTCCAAGTGATCAGAAAAGTGGTGCTCTTTGAAACACAGCAGTGGAGAATAACTGGAGTGCTTTAGCAATCCCGAAGTCCCAATCAGAATTTTAAGTGCAATTGGCTGCAGTACTGCAGAGGAGGACCTGGGGGTTAGTAGACCAGCGGCTCTGAACCAACAGTGTGCTCTTGTTGCAGAAAAAAGCTAACATAATGCTGAGTTATATTAGCAGGAACATCGCTTGCAAATCAAGGGAAATGATTCTTCTGGTCTATTCAGTACTGGTGAGACCTCAACAGGAGAACTGTGTCCAGTTTTAAGCCCCACACTTCAAGAAGCATGTAGACAGTTGGAAATGAGTCAAGTGCAGGTCAACACAAAAATATTATGGGCCTGGGAAACCAGACTTATAAGGAAAGGCTGAAATAACTATTGTTATTTAGTCTGGAGAAGAGAAGACTGATAAGTCTTCAAGTACCTGAAGGATGATTAACAAAGAGGATGAACATGGGCTTTTTTTTCTGTGTCTGTAGGGCACAGGACTAGGACAAGCGGCATCAAGCTTCAATAAGGGAAATTTAGGTTGGAGTTTAGGAGGAACTGTCTAATTGAGGGTAGTCAAGATACCTAGAAAAATTGTGGAATCTGCATCCCTAGAAATTTTCAAAAGCAGGTTAGACAAACACCTGGCTAGGATGGTTTAGGTGAGGCTGAGCAGGAGGCTGAACTAGATGACCTCATGAGGTTCCTTCCAGCCCTGCTTTCCTGTGATTCCCACAATCCTTCTGCATCTTTAGTATACTCAACATATTTCAGGCCAAAATTTAGTTCTTGCAATACTTATTTCAGATCAAAGTTTTCAAGATTGTAATGCACAGTGGTCAGATTAAAGATACTAATATATACTCAATTTTATTCAAATGACTTATGAATGGTAAGGTTCTCTCTGTTTTTGTGGAGTTATTTGTTGTTGCATGATAGTACATAGGGATATTTAGCTGAAGAAACTAATGTTGCCACTGAAAGCTGCTTAACTGGAATTGGACTTTGCAAAAGCAGGGAGTATAAATCTCAGTTTTTAATCTAGTTATAGAGCTGAATTGAAAATAAGAGTGACTAAGCATTTTTTCATGTTTTGTATATTTTAATGTTTTATTACAAATAGCAGTAGGGCACATGGATGAATACCTTTCCCTGCTGAAGTCAGTAGTAGTTTTGCCACAGACTTCATTATTTCAACCAGCTCTGTGTTAACAGAGAGTAACTCATTCAGAGTGCCAAAAGGTTTTGTAGACTATGGCCTATTTTGTAAGCTGCATTTTGAATGAGTTACCACCATGCCTTGTCTTCTACCTGATTTCAGACGAACAAGGCTAATCACTTCTCTCTCTCGTGTAAACTTTAAGACAGATTTGGAGAGTTTTTGAGCACAGTTTAGAAGCCTGTGATAAGCATCTGATAGAATTTGAGCCTTAATTTCTAGTTTTTGAAGAAGCATTAAAAAAGTTAAAAGAAATCAAAAGAGAAGAGAATGTGATCCCAAATTTATATAGTGACCCACATTTATTGATGCCGTATTTCTGCAAATACAGGGAAAAGGAACTTTTCAAAGTTTATTTTTTGGAATAGTTTATTAGAGCTGTTTACTCTGCAGTTTAGTGAAACTGTAAGACATTCAATTCATACATTGAACTAAAATTATTCATGGCTGCAAAGTTTACTAATTGAGTTTCTACCAGTTTATTCCAGGGGAAATTATGGGTTCAAACTATGCAGGGAGAAAGACTGAAGAATAAAACCGAACCACTTGAGTTTTATTTTTTTAAAAGAAATACTTAAAAATTATTAGTAGACAACTATATTATGCTGCATGGAGTAAAAATGTCCATAGGCAAAAGTTTATTTTAAAAATAGAATACTCTGACTTCCTAGAATAGCTTAGCAGGCATTCTAGATTTTCTTGCAAATGTCAAACTTACATAATTGTATTTTGCCAGCTTCATAATAGTGTTTATGGCGTGACATATTGTATGCACAGTCTATCACTATAAACATTAAACAGATTTGTCAACAACTGATGGCAATAGAATTATAATTAGAGCTGCTTATGAAATTCATTATACAGATAAAGAGAAATTGGATGTTTTCCTCCCTGTTAATTGACAAGTAAAACAACTGTGTACCCTGCTTCACTGCATTCTATTGCTTAAAAAAAGCCAGTTGCAATACAGATAGAATACTATTAGATGTGTTCTTTCTTAATTATAAGTCCAAAAGCTGTTATTTAAAAGTTGAGAGTGAATAATAATGGTGCAGCTCATTCTTAAATGATTTGTGGTGTTCCATTTAAGGAATAATTGGGGGTAGGGGTGGAAAGCATCTTGGGTATCTTGGAAGTAAAATAAATATTTTTTTGTTTGTTCCATTTTTAAGGGTAGTGCAATACTAGCAATCATAGCATCACTTCAGTTGTGATTTGTAGTTGACATGAATATGTTGAGCTTAGTTTAACTGTTAATTTATTCATTATGGTGCATACATATGTACAAGGGTGAGTGCAGTGGTGCAGCTGTATCCCCCTTTTTGGACCACTCTGTGGGAGTAGCAGCTAGGGATGATGTTAAGTCTTCAGAGCAGGTAAGAACCCATTCCACTTGGCACCTCCTCCCTTTTTCCTCCTTGCTCAGAGGCATTTTCCCTCCTTTCTCCTCCCATTCCTCTCCTCTCCTGCCCACTGCTATTGCTGACTTGAAGGTGGGCAGTAGCCAGAGCTACTTCTCCCCAGTCCAGCCAGTCCGCGGGTTCAGCTGGCAGGGTCAGCAGCAGTGACAAAAGGATTCCTCCTCCCCTGCCCAGTTCCCCTGGGTGTTCCCTGCCAGCCTGGGAGTAGGCAGGGGGGGAGGAACCCAACCCATGTTGCTATGGCTTCCAGGTAAACTGGGATCCTTTCTGCTCTCTACAGTCTCAGCTGTTGTGGGGCAGGAGAAGCTGGGACAGTGGTGGTAGCCTGCGGGTCTTCCTGTGCTCAAAGGAGTAAATAGAGAGGGCAAGGTAGGGAATGAAATGGGAGAGTCATGCCACTGAGCAGAGTGGAAGGGAATAGGTGCCCAAAGCAGAGTGGTGGGAATCCTTATCTGATAAAGGGACTTAAAGTCCCCAGTTGCTGCTGTTCCTCTGGGGTGGTCAGCCTGCCCCAGTGGCTGGGATGGGTGAAGCTGGGGGTGGGGCCTACCACCAGTCCTGCAGCACTGGTTGCTGCTTCTGCACACCCTCTCCCCACTTGCTTCTGCCTATGGAGATGTATACATGCATAGATGAAGCACTTTTTCTGTAAGCATACTATATGCTACTGTTCTCTGTCTTTTTCCTGGAAAAGAATGTAATGGGGTACTGTAGTTATTATTTTATATAAATGCATACAGTGCTTTACAGATGGTGTCAAAACATCTTATAATAAAAACTGAAAAGGCATTATAAAGAATATTTCAAATTATTATCTTTGGGAAAAAGTAGGGAAAAGAGCAAGGTAGGAGGGTTAAGAGGTGGCAGCTTTTTTCCAAAGTAAAGGGCAATTTAACTGAATATACAAGATGTGGTGGGAAAAGGGAAATAAATAATGTGTTTTTTAATTTTGTTTTAGACAAGATGTGGTGGGAAAAGGGAAATAAATAATGTGTTTTTTAATTTTGTTTTAGAGCTTTCAGGGCAGTGTAGGAAGGTGAGAAGTAGAGGGACATGAGAACAATTATGTGTAAAGAGGGATAATATTTTGTAGGACCCAAAAGATGGGTGGGAAGCAAAGAAGTCATATATGGTTTCAAAGAGAACTGTACAATTTAGTTAAGGAATGTGTGTGCACTGTTTTTCTCAGTACAATGATAGAACTAGCTAAAATAATTTTGAATGGGCTAGCTTGGCTACTTGCCATGGTAGCCTAGCGATCAGTGCAGGCCACTTTAACCACAATGAGCTAGTTTCTTGCCTCCAGCACTTGAGCTCACTTAAACGTGCATATACCATACTGTATCATGCAGGATAGGCGCAGCCTTAGATTTTTATTTTGGGGGATAGGTAAATTGTGTGCACTTAACTATCTTTGCAGGTGAGATGTCAACTTTTAGATTCTAATTGTCTCCAAATGCCATATTAATCAGGCTCATATTATGTTTGCTGTCTAATAATTTTCCTTTTAATTGTTTTTCTTTGTGCCTCATTTTAATTGCTGGCCGTAAGCTTTGGAAATTAAGTTATTTTAAAATTTTCTTTCTTGTTTGCTTTCATAGGTAATGAGAAAGTGGTGTTGTATACTGTTAAAATAAATATTTATTTTAGCTTTCTTGTGGGGTTGGGGAATAAACCTTTTTAATATAGAGCAGTCAAGATTAATTTGCAAGATGACTTAATTTAGGCTGACTTTTTTTCTTTATCCAAATGAAAATTATTGATTAAAATATAAATGAAAATATTGTGAGTGCAGTAGTTCTGTGTGTGCAGTGTTTTGGAAGAAATTTAGGTTGGTTCTGACTTGTAGGATCTTCAAAATTCAGTCTACACTTTTCTAAGAAATGCACGTTGAGTATCAAACTGAAAAGCATATTGATTTTATGTTTCCGGTAATAGAATACAGTTATTCTCTGGGTGAAGTAGAAATGTTGTTGCTTCAAGCAAACATAACATCAAAGGATTGTGCCCCCGAGAAAAGTCCTATAGACATCTTCAGTTAAGAATGTTGACTCTGCAAAGTAGGAATTGACCCAGTGTGGCAGGGAAAATTAAATCTTTTGGGGTTTAGTATGTTAGTGGATCTTGACTTCAAGGTGGATTTACTAGTATAGGTGTATAAGATGAGAAATTTTGATTAATGAAGCTCTTGAGATGTGTATGTTTTTGTTTGGTGCACAAAAATACCAAGATATTCCCTGAAAATCTTCCAAAAACATTTGCTCTGCTAGTTTTTCTTTTTGTGTGTTAAACTACAGGACATTTACTACTTGAATTTACAGGGCTAGATTTTTAGAAAAGCAAGTACTCAGATTAGACATGCTGATTAGTTCATGTGTGTATGTATTTGTGCATCTAAATTTGGCATGCAGAAATGGTAGTATAGGAGACCCTTGCCATTCATGGGGGATATATTCTCGTATCCCCCACGAATAGTGAAATCTGCGAATAAGGCTCTGTATTCATGAATGCGGTGTCCCTGGCAGCCGAGGGGGTGGGTGGCATGGCTGCTCTGGTGGTGGCCGGAGCACAGCGGTGGCAGAGCTCCTTTAAGTGTATTTAAGATGCGGGTTTGGCATTTGTGCACATTTAAAACCACGAGTGCTGAACCCTGGACACGAAAATATTCAGCCACAGAGTACTATGCAAAATGATGTTGAAATTGATTGTATAAATGTTGAGCTCTGTAGATCATATTGTCTCTTGGTATCATTTTGGAGCTGGGGTACATGGTTTCGAAATGAAAAAAATTTCTTGAAACATGTTGGCTACAGCATTTACCTACAAGTTTTGTTCAGTCATAAGATAACTTTTTTTTTTTTTTGCATGTATTATACTAACAATGACCATTAAGCTTTAACTAATAAAATAGTTTTCAGAAAAATGAGACAATTGCTACTTTGCAGCAATAGAAATCCAAACTTTTTTCTGCTGTATCATTTTTATACTTTGTTATGGCTTTAGTGGTTAAGGTCCAGTGAACAAGGAAAGATTATTTTTTTTAAATCTGAATGCTGACAGCGTGTCATTGGTACAACATGTTGAAAATAACGAAGGAGTTGCACATGTCAAACAGTGGCTAGCCTGAGAAGGTTACAGTCCAAGACTCTGATTTTGCAATCAGCTCTGTACAGGTGGACTTTTCTGCCTTTCTAATGCATGATCAGAGTCTGAAAGATGAGTAAGGTACTGAAATATGATATAAATAAATAAGATAATAAGGTACAGGATGTAGCCTAACCTAGTTAACCATAAAAAAAATAGCATATTAGGAGTCTACAAAAAGTGGGTCTTAAAGGGACATTTCAGTAAATTGTTCAGGGTTGTGAATCTGAATTTCCAGTTACATAATCTTCAGTTGGACTTCATAGCATAAAGGAATGGGTCAATCTGCAATATCAAAAGAAAATTCCATGGAGTAAAAGTATTTTGAGAAACAGTGAGTACTGTATTTTCACACATATAGCCTGCACACTGATATAACGTGTACCAATGTGTAAGCCGTGGATAATTGTATTTTCATAAAATAGTCCGTGTATAGACCATACCCATGTATTCCCCACACCTGATAGTGTGGGCTCTGCTGGGCATGGGAGCTGGAGCTAATTGCTGTAGGGGAGTGGGGGGTTGAGGAGCCGCGAGCCCCACTCCACACTGCCGCCAGCCGCGTTCAAGCGCAGGCTCTGCTGAGCACGGCCGCTGGAGCTGGAGCCAGCTAAAAGTGGTGCAGGGGAGGGGAGGGATGAGGAGCTGCGGGGGGAGGGGGGAAGCTAGCCCCGCTCCCTGCTGCTTCCACCAGCTGTGCTCAATCCTGCCGGGACTTGCCGCTGCCATGACATCAGCCCGCAGCCGGGGACAGGTTATGCTGTGCTGAAGACTCTGCATAGCCCATACCCTTGTATACCCCGCACCCATGTGTGAAGTTTGTAAAAAACATGTATAGCCCACAGACTATATGCACAAAAATACGGTAATTTATATTATAGTAAGAAACAGAAGCAGACAAAATACTGTATGTGTATTTTGGGAGGCATCTTTGTCTATGTTTGTGATATAACTTCTAATTATTATGCTTTCTTCACACCAGTGAGAAGACAGCAGTTGCTAAGCTTTCAGACACTTTTTGTAAATATATGTAAATGTAGTTCTTCTTAAAGGTATATTCATTACAAACCTTGCTTGAACACATTGGGAGTTGTTACCAGAGTAGTCTAGAGTAATGACTGTAAAATTTGATTCAATATATAAGACCTGTGTATTCTCAGATTATCTATGGCAAATTGTTGAAAAAGACATTAGGGTCCAAAAAGAGGTGAACTTGATGTAGAAATAGTACTCATTTCGGGTATCATTGAAAAATATTCAAGCACAAAAATCTTGTAAATCCCCATGAACTTATTCCCTTTTTCTTTTCCTTAGGAAAGGAGACTGATAAAGCCAAAGACCGTTATGATAAAGCCAACATGAAACTACACACATTGCATAATCAGTATGTACTGGCACTGAAAGGAGCACAGTTATATCAGCACCAATATTATGACACTACTCTCCCTCGGCTACTTGATTCACTACAGAAGATGCAAGAAGAAATGATTAAAGCATTGTAAGATCTATCTTTTCTTGTGCTTTTAATTTATCTTGTTTTTTAACAGTTTTATTTCATGCTCCAGGTAATACTGAGTTGAACTTTATTAGAAACAAATGTAGTAGGGTTACAATGTTGTTGTGGCTGTGATGGTCCAGGAAGTGTATGAGAGGAAAGGATTTTTTGTGATATCTTTTATTGTACCAGTGTATAATTAGGAGAAGTGTTGGACATGCTTTTTGGATATCAGGGGTGTCTTTACATGTGCTCTGGGGTGTGGAGGAGGGAGGGGTGCTTATAGTCAGAGTGGCTCTCAGGAGCTGCTCTGATTTAAGCACTCATAGTGTCTTGTGCATTCCGTATTCCGTGCTTCAAAATGGTGGTGGGAGTGTTTTAACTAAAGCTCATTTGCTACCATTTTGAAGTCTGGGGATGCTGAATATATGAGACACCAAGGCTGCTGGAGAATGCTAATTAGCATGATCCAACAGACTTGATTAACCAGGTCTGCTCTGACATCTGCTAATTAGCATGTGTGAAAAAAAATTCATCCCAGCCCTATCTTTTTAGATTGTTTGTTTTCCCCTTCTCTCTCTCTCCCCCCATGTGCCTATCAGCCTGGTTGCTAGGCAACCACCTGATTGCCATGGGGATCCCCTAGGGAGGGGAGGATTTCCTCCCCCTATGGCCAGGCTATTGTTCGACTTCCCACCTTTGACCTGGGGTAGCAGCTCTAGGGCAGTGGTCTCTCCTCAAGGTGAGGTCTGACCTTACTCAAACTCACTGGTCAGCATCAGTGATGCTCAGAAAATACCTGATGTTGGTTGGGTCCAGGTGGTGAGATCAGAAAGTTTATAAATAGGGTCCCTCCATCTTGGGGGTCAGAGAGACACCTTCTGGTTACTGAATCGAGCGGTGTACCTTCAGAATCTTCTGGATGCTGCTGTGAGTAATTTATTTGAATTGTAGCCAGCAACTTAGACCTAAGTGTTCTGGACACATACTGAAAGGGCCAACAAGTCCCTTATACTGTTTTGCTTAAGGCTGTTTTCTTTCAAAATTCCTTTTGGTTTGTATTCTTTCCCTATGCCCTCCCTCTCCAATCAGTAAAGCTATCTATCATAGCAAGCCTGGCAGTAAATGTTTGAGAGGGACTGGGCAAGCCTTTTTGCTCCCTTTGCTGGGCTGACTAAGGGAGGCTGCTTTCTGTGCTTCAGGCTAAAGGAAACACCCCAAGATCTCATGGTGGGTTAAGTACCCTTAAGGCCTACAAGGCCTGTGTACCCCGGGAGGCGCAGAGCCTGGATAAAGACCAGACCTCAGGTGGTGGCACCGGTTATCCCAGGCTTGCGGGTGTGCTGCAGGAAGGGGGTTGGCCAGATGTAGATGTCCTGGGGGAGGCACTTGAGGCTTGGTTTTTGGTTGGGCATAGTGAGGCAGGTGGCTTGGTGCAGGAGCGCCCCTTACTGTCCTCCCACAGATGTCTTTCCTCAGACTGCTTTCCCAATTATACAGTTGGTTCAATAAAAGTTATTAAAAAATCGTTGCTGGAGGTTGGATCTGGCCTGTGGGGCTAGGTTTGTGCACCCCTAATCTGAGGTGCTTCATCTATGTCCATCCCCACTCCTAAGGTGATTTCTGTATATTCCCTATCCAGCAAAGCAGTGGTTACAGGTAGTAGCTAGTGTGCTTAGTTTTTGCCAGAGGGACAAACCTCCTCTTTGCCTGTCTGTTCCCACACCTCAGAGACCTGGGATTCAGCATATGTTCACTCCAAACGCACCTTGCCATCATTGTTGCCTGCCTTAACGTGCTCCATTTTCTCTGGAGGAACTTGGAGTGAACATACTTAGTGAGGACCTTCCCTGATCCCTTGTCCCCCATGTTTGTAGTGACCACAAGTAGGACCTGGGACTAGGATCTGTGTTCCCCTGGAGTTCTTGGGCTTATTGTTTCTGAAGTCCTGGAACTACTCTGTCTCTCTGTCTCCAGCTCCAATTCTCTTTTGCTGGCAATCTTCATACTCTTACCTTTTTTTGCAGTCCCTCCAGCTGTAGTTCACTTTCCCTTAAGATCAGTCTCTATTGCTCCAGCTCAGTGTTGTGGGAAAGCATTATGATGAAGGCTGGCTGCTCTAACTGTTGTGGTCACCAACAGTATTGTCCTTCCATGCTTGCAGGCTGAGCTGCCATCCTAGCACCAGCTCTCTAGCCAGTCTGGAGTCCTGTGCTCAACTGTTCATTACAACCAGTTTGATTACCTGGCCTTTCTTTGCCCTTCCCATGGTTACACCTCCTTTTGTGGAATAGTTCTTGCAGCCCTCCTTTTAACTGCTTGTATGCTGAAACCTTAGACATAGCTTCATGTTCAAGTAGACACTCTGTGATTTCTGCTGCTGATGTCACCTGTCTATGATCTATGACATGAGGTCAGAAAGTGGGGAGGGGGAGGTGTAAAAAGTGTGTTACTACTAGAGTTTGTGTGTCTGTGTCCTATACTTCTCTCTTTAGTGTGACAGGTCTCCAGGTTGGTTTTTAACTATCGCTGTACCTGCTTCTTTCCTCAGACCTAAAGAAGAAAGCTTCACATTCATAAGCTTATCCAAGTCCATCCCAAATGCAGTTAGTCCAATAAAGGATATTTTTGTCGTTGACAAATCCTTGCCTCATGTAATTCCGGGGCCATCATGGCTGCAACATCACTACAGTGCTACCAAAACAAGGACTAAAGTATTGTTTTGTTAAGTTCAGGGTCAAAATTCTTATTAACTTGAGTGTTTGTATATATTATTGAACACCAAACATTAGGAATATTTACACAAAAGATTAAAATTTAAGTAATTTCCTGCTTCTTTAAATGCTTTCTTTTAGTCTGTAAATTAAGGTGTTTTCCAAATATTCATGAAAGTCTCTTGTGTTGTATATGTGGATTTTTTTCTCTTTAGAAAAGGAATCCTTGATGAATACAGTCAAATCACCAGTCTTGTAACAGAAGAAATAGTGAATGTCCATAAAGAGATTCAGACTTCCGTTGAACAGATTGACCCAAACACAGAGTACAGTGGCTTCATAGAAACTCACAGGTATATATTTTTTCACTTTCATCCATTTTTCTCTGACAAGAGAAAACCATATTCTGTATTGCCT
This sequence comes from Crocodylus siamensis, assembly GCF_052110815.1. NCBI lineage: Eukaryota > Metazoa > Chordata > Crocodylia > Crocodylidae > Crocodylus > Crocodylus siamensis. The sequence continues at coordinate 57,844,845 of NC_143397.1, forward strand.
CTTCACACTGCAGAAATGATGCTTCATTTTCTTTCAATTGGTTTTCCTAAAATTGCTCCTTAACTGTCATGATTTTATTATAATTTATAGGATTGTCTGAGTTGTGTGTCCCCACATATTTAAACTGTGCAAGGACTTGTTTTATAGGTAAAGGAGTCTGACACTAAGTTACCAGTTTAAAAAAAAAGATATTACAACTAATATCTGTTAAAAATATCCAACTAGACACAACTTTTGGAGGTAGAAATGGTGTCAGAGAAATTTACCACAGAAAATGGTGTGCATCTGAGAGTGAAATGTAGAGTAGAGATTAGTAGTACTTGGGCTAGTTTTAAACTACTCATCTTGAGTACAAGTAGTGATCTAAACTATGGCAGCACAGCTCTGCCAAATAATTTACCTTTCTCCTTTGGCAAGTGTGTGTTTTATAGCTAGGGACCTACCTAAATTGTGGCGGATGTTCGCAGTGCAGTGGCACCTTTAATTTCTGTTTACTGCATGTCCTCCCCACTACTGAGTGGGTGAAAGACCCAAGCTGCAGCATTAATTGCCTCTTGGCCACTCAGTGGCTGGGGGTGGGGGTGCGTGGTGAAAAGAGCATGATTAAAGGTACTGCTGTGCTTCAGACTTCCACCATGATTTAGGTAGGTCCCTAGTTATAGTTGCTTCTCTGTGACTGAAGTGTAGGCATGCCCACTGTTGCCTATATCCTGTGCTCTTTCAAGCCAGCTTTGTCTTAAGAATGAATTTTACTTGCCTGTGATTGATCAGTCTCCTGTTTCAGTTAAATAGTCTCACTAAGAGAAATAGTCGCACTAAGCCAGTTGGGTCCAATTATTTATATCCAGTCTTGCAACCAAATCGCTTGGTGTGAGCTGATATACCCAGATGAATACACTTTGAAAGTCTTAATTAGATAGTGACCTTAATCCAGGAAGTTGTCTTAGTTTTTTTTTTCTAGTATGCTTTTTAAGACTGCACTCTTGCAGTCTTAAAAATGTATGAACACTCCCTTATTGTAGCCTTATAAGGGCTTTTATAGCTTTAAAGAAGTAACTTGTGTAAAAGGACTAAGTGTACTTAAATGCATTTTCTCTATTTACATGACCATTTAAAAATGAAACTTATTTAGCCGAGTGATATTAATAGCCAGTGTATATGTCATAAATATACATCTTAGTTATTTTGGTTACTTAATAGGTCACCAGAGGTTGCAGAACAAGAAATAGAATTTGATACCTCTTTACTGGAAGAAAATGAAAATCTTCAAGCCAATGAGATTATGTGGAATAATCTAACAGCAGAAAGTTTGCAAGCCATGTAAGTACTTAAAAACATCTTTTTGGATTGCTGTGATTGAGTTCACGTACTCAGCTCATCGCACAATATACCATGTCATCAGTTTCGCAAATTGTATAAGGCCTAATTTAAAAAAATTGACTTTAGCTTTACTTCAGAACTCTTGCATACTGGTATTCTTTTATTGTTCCTTTTTTTTCTGGCACAGGCTCATGACCCTTAAAAATTGCGGTATGGGGCTAATTTTATGGTATCTGCACAGTCTGCGAAATTGTGATTTTTCTACAAATTTGTTATAGTCAACCACCAACTCAGAAGAATCAAAAAGAAGAATAAAAATGGAAAAATAAAGTGTCCAGTCACTGGAGATTAGGAGAAAAATAGTTCTTAATTACAAATGTTAGGAGATGTATTGTATTCTGTTTTTTCTATTTTGCTTAGACATGAAAGCTTCCAGCATGCAGTTTGTAAGAGAACCATGTATTGCATAATGTACTTAACACAAAGCTTGAGATTTAGCAAAAGGAACAGCAAAATAAACTATTTAGAAGTCTTTCTTCATCATTAAGTCCCTATGTGCTCGTGCTTCCTTCATTTGTGTAATGCAGTTCATCAACTTACTTAAATTAAAATTTGAAGGAAGTGATAAGTCATTGAAAAGATAGAGTAATTATTTCTTATATTTTTAATTATTCTTAATGAGCTCTTTGCTGTCATATTACAAAGAAAGAGACAGTCTTTTAGATGCTAAAATAGGACTATTGCATCCCAAAATAGCATAAAATCTAGTTTGGACTGTTATTTGACATAAAAGTAACAGATAATAACATTACAGTGAAAGGAGGGATGAACAGTAAAAATAATAAAAATGCTTTTATGGGTTGTGCCATATATAACACAGAACCATTAATAGTTCAGAATCTGATTGCTTTGCTCCCTATATGTATTATCTTACTCTAGAACTCAGTCTCTCCAAAGTAAAGTCAAAAGTGGGAAACAAGAATTGCAGCTGTTTTTTGAAAAAGGATTTGGAGTGGGAAAGGTAGATTCTAGTTGCACAGGAATGGGCTTTTTTATCAGAAAGAAGAAAAATGAGTGGCTTGTTAGAAAAGAACTTACAGGGGAGTCGATGTTTTTCTTGATCCTGTTACGTTATTGCAGTGTAAATGATTAATACTTAATTGCTTTTTGAGAGAAATGTTTCTTAATTTGGTATTTCAGAATTCAAACCAGGAATTTAGCTTCACAGACCCAATTGTTATGAGACTGCATTATGAATACTTTTATAGAAACAAACGATTTGTTTGTTAAATACTGTTATGAGGATTAAATAGTCTCTCAAACTCATGGAAAGTGTATTTAGGTAATGGACTCTGAACCTGGAATCTCTGGGACCTCAATTTCCATTAGAAACATTAAGTGTGAATTACATTGTTGAGTAAAAAAAAGTAAGGAATATTTTAAAGACTATGGTTTAATACTCAAGGCCTTTTTCAGTTCTGATTTTTTCTGATTTTTATATATAGGTGGTACCTAACAGAAAGCAATTCAGTCACGTGAATGATCACTTTTTTTTTTACTTATGGAAACTAAATGTTGATGTTTTGTTGGGATCGTGCACTAGATATAATTGTGCCTTTTCGTGGGTGTAGGTGGAGCCCGATCTTGGGTTTCCCCTGCGTTGGCAAGAACCAGGCTTCTCTTGCTGGGTTCTCTCTTCATTGAGGGGGCTTCCAGCCACGGAGGACATGTATAGCCAGGACCAGGAGCCCTGGAATTGGGAGTTGTGGGAAGGTGGCTGCACCTTTCTGGATCTGAAAGAAAAGAACATGTTGTTGGATTTCTCCTGACTAAAGACTTTATATAAGATCCCAGGAAGAGATTTATATCCATTGTGATAGAGGGGAATTATACGGAATGGGGAAGTCATCTGCTTGGCTTGATCTCATGTAAGGTTTTGCAGACTGAGAAAGAAAGTATGGTTTTGACCTATATTCTGCAAACAGCCAATGAAGAGAGAAATATACTCTGTTAATGCATTTTTCTCACCATGTGTTAGTGAGGAACTGGTTTTTTGTGCTCTGGGAAAACATGAATACATTTACAAGGTGAGAGGTGTCTTATTTAGATGTAGGAAAATATACCAATCAAACCTGGACATTATGTATATACTAGCCAAATACCTGTCATTGACAGGGTGGAGGAGCGGGGGCTGGCATGGAGTGCCACTACCTAAAGCCCCATGCTGCAGCTGTTTTGTCTCTTGCAGGGAACACTGCTGGCCTTGGCTCCCCCATTCCCTGTCTGGTCCTCAGCGCGGCTTTGGAATCGTGGCGGTGCTCTCCTACGCTTGGAGCACTTTGATTTTCTGTTTCCGTCAGCCAATCAAAGTGTGAATAAAGCATTACAGATGGACAGACAGACAGACTTAGGCTTCTATAATATTAGAATATTATTGCAGAAGTCTTCATACAATATAATAAGTTCAGTTTTCTTGCCCGTTATAGCTGGAAAAAGATACTTTCACAGCTGTACTTATTTGCATGTAATAAGCAGCTTTGATATATGTGAATAGTAGTACTGAGGGTTGTCTTAACGTTATGGCCCACATAATCATGTGTAATCTAGCAGTTGCCCAGGGCTGGAGCAATTAAGACTGCTGCTGTCTGTCTGTCTGCCAAATTTCCAGATCTCTAGGGAGCTCTACAGGCCAGATCTAGAGTTAGGAACCGAGTCATTTACCCTGCTGGCCTGCCTACTGAGCTGGAAATGTGATGGTGAGATAAGTGGCAGTTGTGGCAACTCTGAGAGCAGCAGCATCAAATTCCACCTCTGCAGGCCAGATGAAATGGCATTGCATGCCACATTCAGGCCATGGACTGGCCCTGTCCTCTGTATCTGGCCTGTGGATTGGTCCTGCACTACTCATCTGGCCTGAAGAACTAAATGATTTGGACCACTGGTCTTGAGACTCTCTAGGTTGTGCTGTAGAGGCACTGAATTTTTCCGTTTTCTTCACCATTTTTACAGACATCTTTCTAATGTTTAGTTTCAACTCTTCAGTCGGTTACTGATTTCACCAAAGCCATTGGATAGCTGAACAATAGTGCCTTTTGTCTTTGATGTGATGGTGACAGGCAGTCGTGTAGCACTTTTATGGCTTGCTGATGTTTTACTCTGACCTGTTTCATGGTTTAGCCAAGTAGTTACATGTATATATTACTGAACAACATGGAGAGAGAGGATAGATTTGTACGGGACACCAAAATTGGAGAGCTCTGTAGATACAGACTAAGTGAGTTGGTGTTTGCTGTTGTATAACTGAAGTTACCTTGGCATAATCTTGCTTAATTCTTGAGGTCTAATAAGAAAATTCCATGATCAGCAGTTGCCAGTGCTGGTTGAAGTCCAATAATACAAATATGTCACTCATGCCTGGTGAAAAGATCCATCAACAATGACATTGCCTGAAGCCTGAGAAGAGTTAAAGACATTGGCATTGTCTAGAGTGGGGGTGGGCAATTATTTCAGCTGGAGGCACACTTAACAGGTTTTGGTGAGCTGTCAAGGTAGCCCCACCCCTTGACAGTTGCCATGCCTGCTGGCTGCCATCTTGGGACTGGAAGTCCTGCCCTTGCCCCTGACATTTGCCATAGGAAGTCCCTCCTCTTGCTCCCACAAGTGCTTCTTTTGGGAAGTGGAGTTTGGCCTCTGGGAACCAGAAAAAAACAAATAAATTATATACTTGATCTGAGTCTTCATATATTTTAATTTTATTTCAGAAAATATTTTTGTCTTGATTTGTGTATGTTTGCATCGTGTAGATAGAAGTGATTGCATTATAGCACAAAAATAGTCTTACTAATGTATATTGTGTTGGGGGTATGAGGTATGGGGGGCTGTGGGTGTGGGGGAGGGTGTGGGTGTATGGGGTTTGCAGAGGGGTTGGGGTGTGTGGATGTGGGGTGGTAGAGGTGTAGTGTGTTTGTGGGGGGGTGGGTATGGGGTTTGTGGGGGACTGGATATGTGGGGGACTTGGGTGTGTTGAAGGGGAAGATATGGGGGTGTATGGGTGTGTGTATGTATAGAGGGCTGTGAGTGTGGGGGCCAGTCCTACAAACATGCTTTCCCATTGCGCACAGCCCCTGCAGCCAGTAGTAGTGGCAGGCAGAACTGCCAGGTGGTGCGGAGTCCAGGTGAGCCTCAGGACTCCATGTGGCTGGGCCAGCAGCACCATCATGTGGGGCTCATGCCTGGGCTTTGTGCCACTGTGGGGAGCCCCGCTCGATGAAACTGGTAGTATCGGTCATAGAGCTGGGCCAGGGTGGCAGAGAAATGGGTGGAGCCCACTTGGTTCCATAGTGTGAAGCTCCCTGCCATTCCCCATGACCTGCACCTAGCAGTGAGTTGGGCTGGATTGCCTGCTCCATCACGTGTGGATCCCTCCAGAGGCATGTGGCTCGGGCCTAGAGCCTGGGAACTACATGTGAGCCCTGTGTGATGGAGCCAAGCAGACCCCACACTCCTGCTGACCTGCCCTGGGTCCCTGCCAGCCCTGGCCCTGGTGCACGGCGTGGGCCCTGTACTCCTGCACAGCTTCTGCTTTGCTCCCTCATGCCGCTGCTGCCACTTCCCCCTTTGCCTGTCCACCCCCCACACTCCCGCTGCTACCGCCACTCTCACCTGTGCCACCATCATCACTTCCTTTGCCACTGCTGCCCTTCCTCTGTCACTTCCCTATCTTCCCTCTGCCCACCACCACCCTTCCCCTACCTACTGCCACTTCTCTACCTGTGGGGCTGGGGCTAGGGCCATCCTGCAGGTGAAGGTGGGAGCGCAGTGCCCGCTGCCCACGCAGGAGTGAGCAGGGCATCTGCTTGCAGGCTGGATGAAATTACCTGGCAGGCCGGATGTGGCCTGCAGACTTTATTTTGCCCGACCCTAGTCTAGAGCTAGGGTTAGGTCTCTGAAACTCGCTAGTCAAAATCTATTGGTCACTATGCTCTTAGAAACCCTCAGGGTTCCTATGAATTAAGCTTGCACTTCTTGTTGCCCACAAGGCCTTCCTCACTGAACTCCTGACTGCATATCTTATCATTTTCTTGTTTGTCTTACTAGCATCTTATGATCCATTATGAATCTCAGCCTTATTATCTTTTCTTTCATCTCCTCTTGCAAATATTTCTATGATGGTTTCCTTTTTCCTTCTGCTTGGAAAAGTACTGAAATCCATTGTTTTAAGTTGATTTAAATGACTAATTATAATCAAAGTGATTCAAATAACTGTTTTTAATTATTATTCAAATTAGCAGGTAGGAAACCTTGATTAAATAATTGATTTTTAATCTTGTTTTACATTTGTACTTCACAATTTATTTTTTTAAAGAGAGGCTCATTCTCATTGGTTGGTATAACTGTTAAAATGTGCAGATTTGCACTGTTTTGCTGATCCGAAGCATGTGCTACATTGACCTCCAAATATTTTAAATAGTTCTATATATTATTAATATATTCAGATTCTAATTCTCATTTATTATGTTGGGAAATTATGCATTTCTTATATACTAGAAAATTTGTATCTTTGAATTTTTGTCAAGCTGGATTTAGGAGAAAATTGAGATTCAATCAAGAATACAGCAAAGTAGCAAATTAAAAGTATTTTTTTTTAGAGTTAAATAAACCTGCTCTAAATGTGATGAATATGTGAAATATTCCAAACATGGGCTACTTTTAAAACTCTTTTCTTAAAAGGAGAAAAAAAAGGACGGGGGGTAGGAGTAGGGATTGATATTAATCATCATGTGAATTGCCCAAGTCACTATGTGATCACTATGTGTTAGATTTACAAAAGTATTTTAGCATTTAGATCCAGATATATGCTAAATGAGATTTTTAAAATAAAATCATATGGGTAGATGGGGTTTTTTTAAATTTGTGGAGTTAGTTGCTTAATCTGCTTTTGAAATTCCTGTTAAAATCATTTTTAGTACAATCTGTCTTATTTCATGCCATGAAGAAACTGGGGATCATTGTGTACCCATTTGCTTTCCTCTTTCCATATACTCCTTGTCTGTCGCAACAATTTGAAATACATTAGAAGTGTGGTATGACATATATGAAGTAAAATAAAGTAGCTTAAAATTGCATCCTCATTTTATTGTATGCTCATATATTTTTTACTACTTTCCTTATATTTCTGAAATATCTGGCATATCCCGTGATAGAATATTTCTGTTTATACAAAAATAGTTCTTTCAGTAAATCCAAATAATATGGTAGCATGTTAATCTTTTCTTGGATCATGCATGTTTTCAAAAGGTTAATCTAAAAAAATCCCACCTTGTAGGCTAACTTTTTGGATTGTACTTGGCATGCATATTAGCAAAGTGAAAAGTACAATATATTTGGCAATTGCATGACATTTCTGCAAGGGCTGTTTGACATACCTTTGACTGAGAGGCCACATGCTACATACTGTGCAGTGTTGCAATCTTTCAGATTGTGTTTGTGATTTTCATTTTCAAATGCTGTCTTGGAATTGTTAAATAATATGAAACTTAGTAAGTGGAAAATGTTTATTTTACATAAGGGAAATGTTTACAAACTGAATTACAATATAATTCTTGAAGAGCCTCATCAGTTTACATGAGTTCTCCAAAATTTATAGCCATTTACATAGTAAAAGCTCTGAGGGCCCTTCTACATTTGTAGGTACATCTGTGATGGGGTATAATGTGCAATCCACACAATCATACCTCCTGCCATTGTTGTGTGCATAGGGCATACAGTGTGAATTAAAAGCAAGCAGGAAACTTATCAAGAGATAAGGCAGAACACCATATTTATTGGAACATAAAACATAAAAAGAATAAAGAACAGTAAGTTTATTTGCTTCACTCATTCCCATGCATATTCATTCATTCATACGAAGAAACAAGCACACACACACAGATAGTTAGACAGTCCTGCAAAGGTTAAGGTATTACCAAGTTCTAAAGTTGCTCAGGTCAGTCTGGTGGCTGGCCAGACTGACCACGAGAGATGGAGTCAGGTCTTGTTGGACATGCCCAAAACTCCTTGGAGGTGGAAAAGACCCAAAGCCTTGTCTTTGTGTTCATTCTTTATAGTGATTGCTGTCCATACAAGCCTATGGATTCTGCTGAGTCAGGAAGGTCATCCTCCTTGTCCTGTTGGCAGGCTGGGATTGGTAGGACATGATTTTCTAGCTTTGTGGTCTGCATTCTCCAGGGGAGTCATTGCTTGCAGTCTTAAGCCATCAGGGCTTGATCTAGTATTTGGTAATCCTTAACTGCTGACTAGATGTCGCTGCAGCCTTTAACCATTAAACCACAGAAAGCTATTTTCACCTGCTGCAAGAGGACTGCTTTCCTTTACGTTGTCACATACATACATCTTTTACTCTTTTGTTACTTCTTTCCACATACTCCAGACATGCCACAAACCTTGCATAAGCATTTTCCATATACTAAATTTAAGTTCTAAAATCATGAGACTAATAGTAATAGGTCAAATACATTTATACTAAGCAATAGGAAATTTAAAATAGATGGTTAATTCCAGAACACTAATAATGACTGATTAAATTATTATAAAAAAATCATAACAAGATTAACTTTATCTTAATGGTTAAGTATTTCATTATATAAAAAGAAAACTAACAATATAAGCAATCAAAGCAATTATAGTCACTACAATACTACACCATACCTTTTGCACCCCTGGGGCAGGGAGGTGCAGCTGCTGTGATCTCTCAGCCCTCAAAGGTTTCACAAATCTCCAGGGCTGGGAGACAGCAGCAGCCATGATCTCCCAGCCTCAGGGGCTCTGCGCACCTTTGGGGCTGGAAGATCATAGTTTTCTGGTGCTTGCCAGGACCCAGCTGGGTCCTGGTACTGGGAGACATGCTGCTGGGACCCTGAGTCCACGGCTGCTGGAGCTGAGAGTCCCCTTGGTTGCAGAACTTGCAGCCCCAGCTGGCCATGGTAGACCCCTGTGGTTAGGATCTCCATCAGCTGACAAGGCTCTCAGCTGCAAGGTAATTTACATGTGTAAATTAAAGCTTGATATCCACAAGCTATAAAGTAGTACACATTTTTGGTGTCTTAACTTCATAGCTGGTTGGAGAATTTATCATGTGATAAGTACTTTGCACATATAGCTTGCCTTAAGGTAATTGCTGAATTTATTGGTTAAATGAGTGATACCTGTAATGTGTAGAGGGGTGTGAAATTGATTTAGCTATTGTACAGCTAAAATATAATCCGTCAATCTGAGCGGTAGCTTGAGTTGCTAAACAGGGCAAATAGTCAGTGGAAGTTCTGAGATAACAGAATATTTTGAACTACTATATGGACAACTTTTCATACTTTGATTTCTGTATCAAAGAATGTGATCACTATTAAAATGATGACAGATGGCAAAAAGTAAAAGTTCTCTATGGGCAAGTTTAATCCGTCCATTGGCTTATGGTTGCCAAGGAGGGTTATGAATTACATAGCCCTGTTATCTGGCACGAGTGGGGAATGGGGGGTGCTGGGTATCTAAATATTCTGGTTACCTGAGGTTGGTGGTTTTTGGCTGGACACAGAGTGGGGGGTGGTGGTAGAAGGAGAGTTGATGGGGGTGACATGGAATGGTGGCAGTGCAGGGTGGATGTTTTGGCCGGATGTGAAGTGGTGGTAGCGCAGGGTGGTGGGTGGCAGCTGCAGCTGCTGCATGCAATCTTTCCCCCCAATCCCCTGTGTCCAGCTGGCTGGAAATTCTGGTTAATACACTATAGCACCACAAATGAAAGGGACGTGGGGGTAATAATAGACCACAGTATGAATATGAGACGGCAGTGTGATGCTGTAGCCAGTAGGGAAAATAATACTCTGGCGTGCATCAATTGATACATCTCCAGCAAAGCCAAGGAGGTGATTCTTCCGCTCTGCTTAGCACTGGTGAGACTGCAGCTGGAGTACTGAGTCCAGTTCTGGGCGCCAAACTTCAACAAGGACATGGACAAGCTTGAGAGAGTCCAAAGAACAGCCACTCATGTGATCAGATTACACGGCAGGCCATGCGAGGAAAGGCTGAGCCATCGGGGATTCTTCAGCCTGAGAAAAAGAAGGCTGAGAGGGGATCTGGTAGCAACTTACCACTACACTATGGAGTACATCCAGAGCTCGGTGAGCATCTGTTTACCAGAGCACCTGAGGGGAAAATCAAGAGTAATGACCACAAGCTCCTGAAAGACTGATTCAGGCTCAACATTAGGAATAACTTCTTCACAGTCAGGGTGTCCAGATTGTGGAATAAACTCCCTCCAGAGGTGGTGCAATCACCTAACTTGGGAATCTTGAAGAGGAGACTAGACAGTCACCTTGCTGGGGTGACCTGACCCCAGTTATCTTTCTTGCTTGGTGCAGGGGGCTGGACCTAATTGTCACAGGAGCACTGAGGTGTCCTGTGCCTTAGATAAGTGGAAAGAGAGATGTCAATCAACAGGGCAGTGCAGCTGCGGGTTGCTATGGCAACCAGCCGGTCAGGTGACCGGAAGGGGGCAGGACCGGGCCCTTTATAACAACTCAGGCTGGGGTCTAGCAGCAGTTCCCCTCTGGCAGCCGTAGGAGCCGCAGCTCTGCGGGAGAGCTGAGCAGCAGGGTCAATGATGGTGGTTTGGCAGGCTGCAATGATGCGAGGAGGGAGAGAGTGGTATGACTGAGAGTCAGCACTGTGTGGAGTTTGGATTATAAGCCGGTAGGCCTTTTGTTATGTTGTAGCCGGCTGGCTGACTGGTTTATTTATGGTTACACCGGAGGACTGGGTGAGGCTGTAGGGGTGTGAGGAGGCCTCACAGGAGCGCCCCAGTGGCTTGGGGGGCTCCTGGTGCCCAGCAGGGGGCATGGACTGTGTGACGCAGTCGGCACAGAGGACGAGTGTCGGAGAGGCGCTCGGCAAGTGGGGGTTGTAGCCCCAGCGCGGGAAGCGCGGCAAAGGCCCCAGAAGGGGGCAGTGGGCATGAGAGGTGCGGCACAGGCCCTAGGGAGGGCAACAGGCACGCGGACCGCGGCATAGGCCCCAGAGAGAGGCAGCAGGGTGCGTGGACCGCGGCTTAGGCCTCGGAAGTGGGCAGCGGGCGCGAAGAGTGCTGCATAGGCCCAGAAGGGGGCAGCGGCCGTGAAGAGTGCAGCATAGGCCCCAGAGTGGGGCAGCGGGCTGAGTGGTAGCCCAAGGGCGCAACAGGCCCAGGGGTGCCAGTAACAGGGCGGCGGCTACGTGCAAGGCCCAGGGGCGCCGGTAACAGGGCGGCGGCTATGTGCCAGGCCCAGGGGTGCCGGTAACAACAGAAGTTCTAGAGAGGGGCGCCGGGGCGGGACGGCCTCGGGGCGCCAAGAGTGTGGTAAGCCCAGGGGTGCCAGAGAGGGGCACCAGGGCGTGATAGGCCCAGGGGTGCCAGAGAGGGCGCCAGAGGGCAAGGGACCAAACAACGCTCAGAGAACAGCTGCGAGGCTTGGGGCGTGCTAAAGGGGAGGTAGGAGGCACGCATAGCTCTTAAGGCAGGGGTGCGCAGAGGCACCCCATATGGAGTAGGAGTAGGAAGACACGTACCGTTCACCAGGGGATAAAGGCAGCCTCCCATATAAACTTATTACCATCAAAGACGTGGCGGGCGAGAAACCGAGGGTGCTGAGTCCACCTGAAGTGACGGTAGGGGGGCGCTAGGGAGTTCATGACCGCTCCTAGGCCCCACTCCCTCACACTAAAGATCTTCCAAGGTCCCTTCTGGCATTACAATCTATGACTCTATTCCAGCTAGTAGAATGCTAGATAACAGGACTTTTACTGTACTAGTTTTTGAAATTTTATCTATGAATTCCAGATGTAAGGTTTTAAAATGCCACGTAGATGCATACATTTTCCTGAATAAGACTAAAAAATTCTTGCACTCAACTCTTTTTACACTATATTATACCATAAGATTGAATAAGTAACATGATCAGATTTCTGGAGTTTTCCCTCAGTGCTCCAAGCTTTTATTTGCTTGTCATTGTGAGGGAGTTCTTCGCCCCGGCTCCGTCCGTCGCCGATCAACTTCCTCTCGGGGGACCCCTAGTGGGGAGATACACGTAGAGACTCACTGGCCTCAACGAACCCACGCGCCGTCCTCTCCTGCCACGACTTCGATGATATGTTATTGGGTTCAGTTGTTATGGTGCGTGCAGTCTGGAAAATGAGGAGACTCTCGTCCTCCACTGGGTCCTGGGGTCCTGAGGGCTCCTTCACCCCTACACCCTCACCCGATCCACCGGGTAGATCATTCTATTGGAGCAGTCCTCAGTGCAACACGCTCTGGTCCGCACACACTAATATAAACACCGTCAACCAAACGCCCATTATGGATGAGGGACCTACGGACTCAGCCCACCCTCAAGGTGTGCCCAGGCTCCTTGTCGGTCAGGGAGTGGGGTGCTCCTTCCCATTCCCTCCTTTTAGTCTTAAGCTTACTGACGGGCTGCTCCACCCCTGTCGTCCGGTAAGTAACAACAAAAATGAGAGTACCGGCAGCTCTTACGTTTCCGGTGCTCCTCCCGGCCAGCGTCTGCCGCCTCCCTCCATTAGCTATCTTGTCCGGGGCTTTGCCGGCTCCGAAAGGTCCATCCTCTCCTCCATGCCGCCTGGATCCTCTGCAGCCTGCTTCTGCCAGCGTCGACTCCTGCTGCTGCCGCCGCTCTGCGTGCCACCGGCGCTCCTTTTAAGCCGGCCCGGGTTGCTCCCGCACCGGCTGCTTCCGGGTTCCTGTAAGGGGGAAGTTTCCGGCCCTTCCCCTCTGCCGCGACCCGGAAGTCGGGCCGGGTCCCGCCGCCGCCGGGATCGCCTGGGCTCGGCACCCTCTTTGCTCCCTTACATATCCCGCCCCTCAAGACACCGCTAGGCACTTTTTTGTTCTGACTGCCTTCTCTGCAGCCCCTGCTTCCCTGCAATAGGACTGCCCTACAATAAGAGTCAGCATTCCGCTTAGTCCCGCCGTATCTCAACGGGAAGTCTGCCACAGTGTTGGCTCGTCCTGGTTTGTAACCAATCTGGAATTGGAATGGTTGCCGTGCCAGTGCCCATCTCATTATTTGGGCATTCTCAGTCTTGGTCGAATTAAGCCACCGCAGGGATGCACGGTCTGTCACTGAACGGAACTCTCGACCTAGCAGGTAGTACTTAAAATAGTCAATACCCCACTTGATTGCCAGGCACTCTCGCTCAATTGTGGAGTACCTTTGTTCGCTGTCATTCAGCTTCCAGCTAGTGAAGGCTACTGGGCGCTCTGCTCCATCCACCTCCTGGGTGAGCACCGCCCCTAGGGCGTAGGCCGAGGCGTCCGTCTGTAGGGTAAATGGAATATTAAAGTGAGGTGTATGAAGTACCGCTTCCTGGCATAGGGCCCTTTTTAGTTCTTCGAAGGCTCTGTGCCTCTCCGGGTTCCACTTTATCTTGTGGGGTTCTCGCCCCTTCGTCGTTTCGACCAAAGGGTTGGCGACTTCAGTGAACTGCGGGATAAACTGTCTATAATAACTGGCTACGCCTAAGAAGGCTCGCATCTGTTTCTTTGTCAGGGGCGCCTCATAATTCCTGATGGCCTCCGCTTTGTCCCTCAAAGGTCTCACCCGTCCTTGTCTGACTAGGATGCCTAGGTACTTTGTCTCGCGCTTGCCCAGGGCGCATTTCATCGCATTCTTCTTCAAGCTGCCATCTGGTTTCGTCACCGCTACCAATGGGCTCTGCCAGGGGCTGCGCGAGGGGGTAATAATCCCCTGGGCCAACATTTTTTCCAAGTCTGCCTTGATGGGCTGGCGCCGATGAAAGGGAATCCTCCGCCACTTTTCCCGTGCAACCTGGCCCTTCCTAGTTATAATGGCATGTTCGACCCCCTTCGCCTTCTCTGGCCTATCAGTGAAGACGTCCTCAAATTCTCGGATCAACTCCCGCATCTGTTATTCCTGCCTGCTCCCCAGACGTCAGTCCCCCTCGGTGTCTCCTGTTCGTCGGACTCAAAGTCCGGCTCGAGCAGGAGCCCCTGGGGCTCTTGCCACTCTTTAAGCAAGTTAACGTGGAAAATTTGTTTCTCCCTTTGTTTACCCTCCCGTCGCACCTCATAATCTACCGGGCCCACTTGTCTAACCACTGTAACCGGCCCCTGCCACTGTGATTCAGATTTACGGTCGGAGCTGGGTAGCATTACCAGCACTTTCTGATCTGGTCGCAGCTCTTGTTCCTTCGCCCGCTTGTCGTATCGACGCTTCTGCTGTCACTGAGCTTCCTCCAGGTTATCCTGAGCCATTTCTTGAGTGAGGCGTTCCCGTAGGCTCTGCACATGTTTGGTCGCCTTCTGTCCTGTGCTGCCACTGTCCCCCATGGATGCTTGCGGGGCGTCTTGGACTGCAAGCAATAGTGGTGGCACCAACAAGTCCCATCTCCGAGGGTCAGCCTGCGTACAGCGCCACAGCATTCCCTTTAAGGTGGCGTTAAAACGCTCAACTAACCCATTGGTTTGTGGGTGATACACGGTCGTTTTGAGATGGCGTATCTGTACTACTTTACAAAGGGCTGCTACTACCATCAACATAAAGTTTGACCCTTGGTCAGTCATTATCTCTTTGGGGATCCAAAATGTGGTGACCCACTTCATGAGTTCTTCGGCCACCTGTGCCCCTGTGACCATCCGCAAGGGTACGGCCTCTGGGAAACGGGTGGCATAATCAATGAGGACAAGGATAAACTGGTGTCCGGCTGTGCTTCGAGGCAATGGACCCATCACGTCTAAGGCTATCCGTGCGAAGAGGTCTCGTACCACTGGTACAGGGTGCCTGGGGGGGTTTGTTAGAGCTCACCCTTTGGCACCGCTCACATGATTTGCAAAAGTTCTCTACATCCTCATACAGATGTGGCCAAAAACACCACCTTGTCAACCGGGCATCGGTCTTGTGCTTCCCCACGTGCCCTCCCAGGGGGTTCCCATGCACTAGCCGCAATAAAGGTTCTCTATAGGAGAGAAGTATTAACAGCTGTGCCACCTCCTCCCCCACATGCCGACCCCGCTTAATGCGGTATAACAAGCCCCGTCTGACTTCCACTTGGGGCTCTCCGGCTCGATCAGCATTGGGGCTTACCTGCTGCTCGCGTCGTGTGGCCACCTCTTCCCTGAAGGGCCGGAGCACTCCGTCTGTCTCTTGGACCTCTTTAAACTGGCTGCCGCTCGCGAGCTCTTCTAGTTCTGCGTCCTTCGCCGCTCTCAGTTCCTCTCCTACTAGTCCTCCCCGAGCCATGTCTGAGGGCTGAAGCCCCTCAAGGACCTCGAAGATCTCCAGCCAATCTCTTCCCAATATCATTGGGTACAGTATGTCCTCCTTTAGCCCTACTGTCATTCGTCAGCAGGTCCCTTGCACCCGTACTTCCAGTAACCTTCTTTCAAAGTAGGACCTCTGCTTGTGCAGGCAGATGAGGTATATCCCTGCGCACTGGGGGGCTTGCCTCCACTCAACCGCTGAAGGCCTGACCAGGGTCTGTGCACATGCGGTGTCCACCACCGCCGTCAAGGGGCACCCCCCCACCCAAGCTCATACTTCAGGTAACGGCTGTGGGGAGGGAACTACCCCTGTGCATACCCCACACTCCATGGGTTCGCCTTCCGCGGGGCCTCTGTCCCTCAAGGGTCCCTCGGGGTATTGTCCCCCCCTCGCGGCCTGGCCGCCAGTGTTCAACGGGCAAACCCGGGCTATATGGCCTCTCCCGCCACAGAGGAAACAGAGGATGCCCTTCCTAGCTGGTCTCTTTCCGCCCCTGCCCTCCTTCTCACTTTTGGGAGGGCCTTCCCTTCCCTGCATACCTCTATCTGGGCGTCGCTCCCCTTGCGCTGCCTCAAATTGTTCTGCTAGACGGAGGGCCTGGTGTGACATCATGGGTCCATGACACCTGACCCACCGTCGTGTATCCTCTCCCAGATCCATGAGGAACTGCTCCAGTAATACCTGGTCGCATATCTCTTCCTTGGTTGCCACTGCCGGCCTCAACCATTTGATCATTTCATCTGAGAGGAACTGCCATAAGGCCTTAGGGACCTTCTCTGGTCTGGTTTTCCTTCCTCGGAAGGCCTGTCGATGCCTCTCAGGTGTAATGTTTAACCTTTGCAGGATCTCGGCCTTTACCCGGTCGTAATC
This sequence comes from Crocodylus siamensis, assembly GCF_052110815.1. NCBI lineage: Eukaryota > Metazoa > Chordata > Crocodylia > Crocodylidae > Crocodylus > Crocodylus siamensis. The sequence continues at coordinate 57,861,356 of NC_143397.1, forward strand.
CAATGCGTCACTCCAGGATAAAGCCCGGTAGGCTGCTTGCGCTGGGCCCACCAACAGGACCCCCACACAGCCAGCCCATCTCGCCTTGTCTACCCCAGCGGCTAGGGCCGCTCGCTCGAAGGCCTCTAAAAAGCCCTCCATATCGTCCTCCTTAGTCATCTTTGGTACGCTGAATTCCCATGGGCTCTGCCCCACACGGGACTCTTGCTGCAGCCAATGTTCCTGCATGCTCATCTGCCTCAGGGATGCTTGTTGGTGTTGCTGCAGTAATTGGGCCATCAGGTTTAGGGTCTGCTGCCTGGTGTCCATGCCCGTCATCCCAGCCGGGAGCTCCATTTGGGTTGTACTACCGGGTAAGGACGCCCTTCAAGGGTGGCGCTTCCCGGCCAATGCACCAGTTGTGAGGGAGTTGTTTGCCCCCGCTCCATCTGTCACTGGTCAACTTCCTCTCGGGGGACCCCTAGTAGGGAGATACACGTAGAGACTCATCGGCCTCAACGAACCCACGTGCCATCCTCGCCTGCCACGACTTCGATGATATGTTATTGGGTTCAGATGATATGTTATTGGGTTCAGGTGCACGCAGTCCGGAAAATGAGACTCTCGTCCTCCACTGGGTCCTGGGGTCCGAGGGCTCCTCCATCCCTACACCCTCTCCCAATCCATCGGGTAGATCGTTCTATTGGAGAAGTCCTCGGCGCGATGCGCTCTGGTCCGTGCACACTAATATAAACACCGTCAACCAAACGCCCATTATGGATGAGGGACCTACGGACTCAGCCCACCCTCAAGGTGTGCCCAGGCTCCTTGTCGGTCAGGGAGTGGGGTGCTCCTTCCCATTCCCTCCTTTTAGTCTTAAGCTTACTGACGGGCTGCTCCACCCCCGTCGTCCGGTAAGTAACAACAAAAATGAGAGTACCGGCAGCTCCTACGTTTCCGGTGCTCCTCTCGGCCGGTGTCTGCCGCCTCCCTCCGTTAAGTACCTTGTCCAGGGCTTTGCCGGCTCCGAAAGGTCCATCCTCTCCTCCACGTCGCTTGGATCCTCCGCAGCCTGCTCCCGCCGCCGCCTCTGGATCCGCCGCCGCTCTGCGTGCCACCGGTGCTCCATTTAAGCCAGCCTGGGTTGCTCCCGCACCGGCTGCTTCCGGGTTCCTGTAAGGGGGACGTTTCCGGCCCTTCCCCTCTGCCATGACCCGGAAGTCGGGCCGGGTCCTGCTGCTGCCGGGATCGCCCGGGCTTGGCACCCTCTTCGCTCCCTTACAGTCATAAGTAAAAAAACTTACAGTTTGTGCTCAGTACCATCTGTTGTTAACAACAGCAGCCACACGCTTATCTTGACTAAGATTTCTCTGTGCCCTTCCACTGCTCTTCAATCATACCCTCAATCCTGGCTAATTTGACTGCCAGCAGTAGATAATTGCAGTTATGTCTACTAGTATTAAGTGATCACACAGCTTTTTATGATAATTTATTAATAAGATCTTAGTCAAGCAAAGGTTGGACAAGGTTCAAACCAGCATGTTTAAAGAGAAAACCCAAACAGACCCAGGAAAAAATCTTTTTTTTTAATGGTGTTCCCCCCCCCCCCAAATTATATTAAAGATTTAAGGGCTGCTGTTAGTATAGTGTATGAAGAGAACTACTTTGAAATTACAGCGTTCAGGTTCCAACTTCTAATTTTTATTTTTTTAGAAAATTGATTATGGCTAATGAGCAAATGCAAACTTGAACCAAAGCAGAGAGCTGATTTGTGTACCCCATCATAAATAACCTTATGTCTGTTCAGGTTCAAGTATTTTAAGTTGTGATGAAAATTCCTAAGGTATGAGATAAGTGTCAGAGGTCATTTTTAAAAGTCTTAAACTTTAAAAATAACCCTTTTTTTGGATAATTCACATTAAGATGTTTAACATTTTAATGTAATTAGGCTTGTTGTATGCAATTAGAGAACAGGGTGGATGCATTGGTTAGTTTATAATTCATCAATAGGAAAGTCTGCAGAAAGATCAATATGTTGTATTAATTATATGTGTAGGTAATTGCCTTTTGGGGCTTGATTCTTCATTGCTGAAGTCAGTGAAAATGTGGCTGGATCATGATTTCATGAGCCTGAATTCATGAAAGTTAGATCATATCCTAGGAGATTACAAAACATTACATTTGAATCCCAATGAACCAAACACATGTAAGTTTTTATATTTAGTTATTTCAGAATAGGGAGGAAGTGGAAAATGAAGATAAATTCCCCAAATCAGTGACCTTAGCAAAAACAATTAAATGTATTTTGGAGTTCAAGGAAAATGACAGTCCTATATATGCATTATTGGGCGAGGTGTAATTGAACATTTACCCCCACTTACAAAATTAATGACCTTGAAAATTATCTCAGTTCCACTTTTTCAAATAGTTTTATATTTATGAATTTATAAGGGAAAGTAAATTGTAGAATAAAAGATAATGGTGCATTAGCAGTACAATGCAACACAGAGGCAAACTATTATCTGCAGGGAATAGTTAGCATAGGTTAACATAATAGCTCTTTGAAAATATAATACTAGGATAAAATATTGTCATTAGAGGATTTTCGTATGCATACAAAGAGCAAGTAATAAACTGCCATAGAAGAATAAAACTGCTTAATGAGCTAGTAAAAGTCAGAAGGGAAACGTCAATCGAACCATTCCCAGATGAGCTAAAATAATCTTCCAAAAAGCTGTTTTATACAATTTTGATCTATATTTATTAATATATGATGTTGTGTGATGCCAGTGATCCAGAAGAATATCAAAGATGTTTTGTGTGGGTGTTAATATATAAGCCCAGCATGAGGTAGAATGTTTCATAGATTTCTAATATTTCCATGTTAATTTTAAAGATGAAGAATTACAATTGTTTTTATTAAAGTTAACAATGATAAAAGTGACTGACAAGTTAGTAATAATAGTTTTTTTCTGAACCAGTTTCATCTGGAAGACAGATTCAAGGCCATGGTGAAATATCCTGTGACAAATTAACCAGGGTGATGATACAAGATAGTCTGAGATACCAGCTGTACCCAGTCCTAAATGGTGTCCAAACTACAGATGGGTATTTAAAACAAAAAGATTGAGTAAGAGAAAATAAGTTAGTTGTTTTTTTTTTTAAAGATAAGTCCAAACTTCCTTACAGATTTCAGAGGTGTTGAGGAGATCAACAGCAATGTGATATTGCAGTTCGCTGTTTAGAAACACATTTAGCTTCTTTTCACCCAGCATTGCCATTAAAAAAAAAAGATGCATTTTTGAGATGACAGTAAATGTTAATTTGGGTTAACTTCCATATATTAATGCTTGATCATTAGAGAGTGCTGAATCTGCATAAGTTGATTTTTAGATTAGTACTGTGTTGAAAGAAAAATGTTGAAAGAACTGTATTTAAAGTCAGATATATGGACAGCAATTAAATATTTTTAAACAGTGTTTTAAAATTAAGATAATTGAATTCACTTCAAATTTAATATCAATACAAAGTTTCTGTCATAGTGCATATAGAAGAGATTACTTCTGTGTTTTCATCATAATATTATGACCCATATCATTATTATCATTAGTAATCAATTTAGTTAGTTTCAATGCAGCTAAAGACATTTGGTAAAGATGGGGCTGTCATATGATACTTTTTTACTAGATATATAGAGATTTGAGTTGTTTTAAGTTTAGGGACTAGTATAGACCTTATTTAAACATAAACATATACATGTTTTTGTATTTCTGTTAACTATGCCCTCCTGAGCCCCATTTCCATGTGTTTTGGTAATGAAAGGTTCATAAGCTTAAATCTGATTTCAGAACCCTAAATTAAATTCTTTGGGAATTAAATCACAACTGAATAAAATGTAATGGGAAACAGGGAATATCAAATTTATAGTCAAATCCAGTGAAACTGTTTTTCAGTTATGACATATGAAGTACTGTTCCCAGATAGCTAAAGCCTACTGTTCTTCAAGATGCAACAAGCAGGCCAGGAGTGAAGCAGTAGTATTTGTGCAAAAAAATAGCACAGTAAAAAAAAAAAACAAAAACAAAAAAACCCCCAAAAATTGGAATTACACCATTGTTGCTGGAGTATGTATATTGATACCTGTGTTTTAGAAATAACATGACTGGCAAAGAGAGAGTGGAATATAGCTGGATATATTTAGGGAAGGAATGGATTCTCTTGCATATTACTCAGCATTCTTCTGGTATAAGAACTGCTTCAATCTTAATATGAATTAAAACACTTATGAAATAAATATACATATCCCTGTATAAGAGAATGAATCCTTTATCTACTATGTGCAGTGTTGATATATTAATTGGATTATATTAGGCAACACTTCCGACCCTTGAATCTTTTGTAAGTATGCTTACAGAATAATAATAAATGTTTTTAATGTGCAATAATGCTTCAGTTAATAGAGTATTATGGTACAAATTTACTTTTATTGCTGTCAGGTTAACACTATTACCAAAGACCAGATTTCTAAAAAATATGATTAATTATAAAGAAGAGTACTACAGATCCCTCTACTGTGCTCAAATGGAGTGTTTTAATTTGTAGTGCAAGACCTATTGGCTCTGCTTTTATTACTTTTATGCATGAATATGTCATTATTACTGATTGTAAATATTTCTCTAAAGTGCACTTCAACAGTCTAGAAGACGTCTATATTTCGGATAGCTTCACATTTAATTTATAGTATCTTACTGAAGCCAAGGTCCGTTTACCATGTTTTCTGTATCTATGCTAAAAAAAACCTTTAAGAAACTCAGATTATTCATTTTACTTTGTATGACTACATATTCTACAGTGGATGCAAAGAGAAATTATATCAATAAAATAAACAGATTAAGAAACATATTGCCAAGAAGGGGAAACTGACAAACTAGAATGTAGATTGAGAAATGCTGCTTCCATTTTTAGCTCTTCTACCATATTTAATTATATAGAGAAAAACAGGCAAATATGCACAAACTGTCATGTGTCACATATGAATGTTTTTGTTAATTTTTTTAAACTAACGCATTCTAGGCTGAAAACAGTAATAGAAGAACTGATTCAGACACAGCAGACACTTTTGAATAAAGAAGAGCAAGTCCTGGAATTAGAGAAGAAGCTAGAAGAATCTTCTAAGACCTGTGAAAAGAAATCTGAGTAAGTATGACAGGTATCAAAAAGCAAAAATGTTTAAAGGAAAAAGTAATTATTGTAATGTGGTTCCAAAGAGCTAGCATATAAAATTTATGTAAAACAGATTTGCTTATATTTTTAGTAGGAAATTATTGGTATATTATACAGGCAGTCCTCAGCTTAAGACTCTTAGAGTTACAATGAACTGCAGTTCCAGTGTTCGTAAATTGACACCCGGGGGTTGAAGTTCTGACCCGGATTTCAACTTTATGATGCTGGATGCTGGAGACAGGTTTGTTAGTGGAAGGGGAGGGGGAAAAGAAGGGCCATTGGGGCTCAGATCAGGGTCCCTGTGGTGGGTGGGGGGGCTCAGGCAAATGCCGCCTAGCTGGGGCTGCGCTGTGTTCTGCAACCGGAGACTGTGAGCAACAGGAGAAGCCATCACTCATCAGGCTGCTTCCCTGTTTACCCCTGCTGGGGAGAGGCAGGCAGAGCCAGGGAGCTGTGGGAGAAGCCACAGCTCGTCTGGCTGCTCCCCAAGCTACCCCTATAGGGGCGAGGTAGGCAGAGCTAGACAACCCATGGGAGAAGCGATAGCCGCCTGGCTCTGCCTGCCTTGCCCTGGTGGGGGCAGCTGGATGAGCTGTGGGAGAAGTCATGGCCACCTGGCTCTGCCTGCCTCTCCCTGGCGGGGGCAGCCAAGTGGCCACAGCTTCTCCTGCACCTTGTCCAGCTGTTCCTCTGGCTGTCCCCACCAGGGAGAAGCAGGTGGAGCTGGATGGATGTGAGAGAAGCTGCTGGTCTCTGGCTGCTCCCCCAGCTTGCTCTGCTGGGGTGAGGCAGGCAGAGCTGGACGAGCCTTGGAAGAAGCTGCGGCCCCCTGGCTCTGTTTGCCTTGCCCCGGCAGGACCAGCTGGGGGAGCAGCCAAGCAGCTGCAGCATCTCTCAAGGCTTATCCAGCTGCTGTTCAAGCTGTCCCCGCTGGGGAAAAGCAGGCAGAGCCGGGCGACGGCAGAAGAAGCCACGGCTCATCTGGCAGCTCCTAGCTCTTGTCATGGGGTGGGGAGGAACTTGTGACCCCGGATCTGATTGAGGTGAAGCGGGCTGTAGTCGAAGCAGACCTGGGGGCACGCAGCACCGCCCCCTGCCCTTCTGGACACATGGCTGGAACAGCAAGGTGCTGCTTTTTGGGAGCCATTTGTAGGGCAGCTCCTTTAAGAAGCTTCTGGGATACTTTCTTTAGAAAAGCAGACAAGATTCCAGAAAAACCTGAAGCCAAGACTCCTGAGAAGACTCCAGCCAAGAATCCTTCAAGAAGTTCAGCCAGAAGCCCTTCAAAGAGTCCAGCAAAGTCACCTCAAATAAGTCCTTCCAAATAAATGTTTGCTATTTACAATATAGATAGGTATCATTAACTTCCCATAATGTTCTGTTGGGATAGCTGGCCCATAAGCAGTATTGTTTGAACTTGTTGAACAATAGATAAACCAGAAGATAAGTCCAGACCCATGATTTAATATGGCTTCTGATTGCTGGAGACACTATTCCTTCATAGTGCATTAGGTAGTCCCTTGTTACTGGTAAGAAAAAACTTTCAAAAATAATTTGTATTGAAGTGTTTGGTTTGTCCTTTCTTTCCTCAGCATTGTGCTTTTGCTGAGCCAGAAGCAAGCACTGGAAGAACTCAAACAAACAGTTCAGCAGTTAAGATGCACTGAGGCAAAATTTGCAGCACAGAAAGAGCTCTTAGAACAAAAGGTGCAAGAGAATGATGGGAAAGTGCCACCTCCCATAGTAAACTATGAAGAGGATGACAGATCGGTCACTTCTATGGTATGCCCTATGCTTATTTCACTAGATAATGCAGCCTCCTTGCTGTTGCACTATACATCTTTAGGTCAGATGTTATTCTCCAGCAGAGGATACTCTACTGTAGAAAACTGAAACGGCTAATTGAGGGTATGGGCAGGCATTCATTCCTACCTCTACAAAGTGTCTAAGCACCAAAATTTAGGGCTGTGGTAACCTACAGATGTTTTAAGTCCCGTGGCTGGAAAGTGACAGTCACCTCAAGGACTATCTCTCTTCCCAAGAGGAGATACAGGAATTCACCTTTGTTCCCCCTGCCTCCACAGAAGCCTGTTAGTGAGTCAGTCGGGTCAGTGATGCTGCCTATATGCTGGCATCAGCCCTTGTTGTGGCTACCATGTAGCCAATAAACAGTTACTGCTGCTGGCAGCCCCATCAGTTTTTGCCATCCCATGGCCTGAGTGGGATGCTGTTTGTCACTCTGTTGATTGCCTGCTCATTTCTCTACTTCTAACATTTTCAGGGAATGCTAAAATACCTACTCTTTGAGCCTCACAGAATATCTTGTTAGAAGATAATAAGCAAGTTAGTGACTATAAATACAATTTCTTGTCCTGCTGCAGTTACTGTCCATAAACCAGTGTTGGTGATTGTGCAATTTTGTTTGCAAGTTGCATGATTTCAGCTGGGACTGCAGCTACCTTTGCAGTGATGCAAGGGCTGGGTACAGACATTCAAATAGCTCAAGCCAGAATCAGTCTGTTATGCCATTTTCTGTAAGTGGCATAGTTTAGATTGGTAGCCAACACAACATGCATTCAGCCTTTGGTGGGGTGGAGGTGGGGCAAATCTAAGACTGCTTCTACCATTTTCAAATCAGTTTGTATGCCAACCTTCTGTTTTTTTACAGGTATAGAATGGTTTTGTGTGTTAAACTTCTGTTCTTTTATTGACCAGTTTCTAATCACTTACACTAGTAAAAGTGTAAAGTCTGTACCTAGCCAAGATGTTCCACCCTCCCATGACTTCCACTTCTGGTTGGGGGAAACCCTCTTCTGATTGGGTGTTCTTCCCCACTTCTGTACCTGCAGGGCAGCTGCAGGAGTCAGGGCAAATCTCTCTGTTCTTCTCCATGGAAGCTGACACTATTCTCTCATCAGGGAAGACCCTGTAAACATCACTCTTTTCTTCCCTGCTATCTCCGAGTAGTGGATAGTGGTTTTCTCTGCTCCTTCCTCTAACCCCTGTCCTTTCCTGCAATACTCAGCAAGTGAAGCAAGGAGGGAGAGGGACAGAACTGTTAGAATCTATTTCTTTCCCATACTAGAAAAAAAAGGAACCAGTTTCTGTTACCACCCAGATCTGACGGGGGAACTAAAGAACTTTTGGGACTGCCAGAAGAGCAGAAGTGAGATTGGAGGAGTTTGACTGATTTTGAAGATGGGAAGAGTTAGCCTCTGCAGTGGTGAAAACTCTGACAGCAGGGCTGAGAATTGTCTTAATTTATACATTTGGTGGAGTAGGTGATATTTTACTGTTCCGCATATACGTACTGGGCCCCAAGGAAGCAAAAAAAAAAAAAATCTATGCAGACATCAGAACAGAATGTAACCTTTTTAAAGGGTTAAAAAAATCATTGAAATGTTGAGGTCTGATTCTTGATTTTGAATCCTTGTATTGGGTAATACTCATACGCACTGTGACAGGAAGTTATTGTTAGTTGGTGCTAAAGACCTGCAGTGGTTTGCATACCCCCAATGTGACTTTCCAGAATAATTTAATAAATTGTGCTTATTGCAGTGTATCTTTTGCTGAAGAGTAATAGTTTGTACTGAGTGCATGGTGTGCCTGGGCATCTATTGCTGCTGCTGGGGCAAACCTGGCTGCTAAGGGAGGAATTGTCCACAGCAGCTACAGGTTTATCAAAGCAGCCTAGGTTGTTGCTCGCTCATACTGCTGTTGCCCACGTTTATGCTGCTGGCAAGTGAAGAAATACAAAGGGGCTGAGTTCCAGGGCTTCTTCAAGCTGCTGGGGCAGTGGCTCCTTTTAAGTCAGCAGCAGTTTTTGTTGCAGGTATGTTTGCCTGAGGGAAAGTAACCCTGTGCATGCTACACAGGAGAAGGTGCAGTGAGTATGCCTTCCGTTCATAGCCAACAGCTATGGAACCCTGCATACTCACTGTGTTGCCCCCTTTGCAGCATATGGAGAGTTACTTTCCCTTTTCCCAGTGGAGGCTGTTGCTGCAGAAGCTTCTCTTGGCTCAGCAGGAGTCTCTGACTCAGTAGCAGCTTGAGGATGTCTTGAGGCTTTACTGTATTTCCATGCACACTTTGCCTTCCCCAGGTTCCAGCAGCTGATTTTCAGGGGTGAAAACGGTGCTCGGGGTATGCAAGAAAATACTGCATGTGGGAAGATGCATATAAGGGTTTCTTTTGTTTTAATTTTAATTTTTTGGGGTTTTTTTAATGTTTTACCCCAAATTTCTGTTGTCCCACAGAAGGTAGCAACAGCACAATAAAATTACATTAATATACTTTTTCTGTATGCTGTTGTCTTAATCCACTTCCAGTACTAGATCTCTTCTTCCCTTCTATTATCCATTCATGCATCTGTCACTATTGTTTATTATTTGTAAGGCACCAGAAATCTGTATGACACTTAGGATAGGCAGTTACGTTTTATTTGGTCTCCAAAGTAGCTTGCATGTGAACTTGATGTAGCTTAGCGAGAAATAACCAGAAAATAAAACAATACTAAAACATTGTACACCAACCAGAGATGAAGGAGACAAAAATAGAAGGACCAGGATACCATTAATGAAATGTGGGAGGGATTCTTTTTTAAATCATCAGTCTTCATAGTTCTTTTGTAATATAACAATATAGTAATTAAGTCTATTAAGAAAGTAGCTGAGGTGAGTGGTGGAAACTGTGGCGGAGAGACATCCTCCTCCCCCCCGTGGCTAGGTTACTAAAATTTATCTTCCAGTTAGAATATGTTTAAAGGTGTTATTAAAATATCACCCCAAGCACTCAAATATCTGCTTTGAGTGCTTGGGGTAAATACTTTGTATGTACCACCCTATACATGTATGTTGAATGTCTCTGTATGTTTATTTTTTTTACGTAAAAGAGCAGAGATGTATTCTTCTGTGACTGACAAAAAGCCCAGTGATTTTTAGTGAAACTTAGTGGCTCTTGTCTAATGACTTGATTTAAATAACTTCACGTTTGGAAACAGGGTATATATTTTGCATTTATTAAACTAATGTTTGTTTCCATAACATGTACTTTTCTTATTTCCATTTTGATTTTGGAGACTAAGTTCTACATACATAGTATGAAAAATACATTGTTAAACACAAGAAATTGTTTCTCATAGAATTGCATTAATTTACCCCAGTTCCTAATTTCTAATTCAGCAAAGCATTTATTTATGTGTTTCAGTTTCATTGCAATCAGTGGGGCTACAATGTGCTGATGTATTTTGCTGAATAGTGATGGCGTTTAAGCCATAAAGATTGTGCTAATAGAACTGCTAAAATGGGTGTTGGTAGAAAAGTTTGTCTGTTGTGATCCAACTTAATCTAAGATACTGTTATTACCCTGCATATTGAGAGGGCGAAATTTAGTCAGTCGAGAAAGAGGAGGAAAGAGATTAGACAGAATGTTTATTTTAGATAAATAGACAAACTGTCATAATTATTTATAGGATTTCTGTGATGAAATGCCTTTAAATTATGTAGGTGTTGAATAATCCGTAATGGAACTTTCTCATGGCTGTAGGCCTTCCTGCCATTTTTAAATGGCTTGGCATATCATCTGTATTAATCGTTAAAGAGAATCATTATTTCTTTAATTATAAACCCATTTAGGTCTGTCATCATCAGTTTAAAGCACGTTATCCCAAATGTTTTTAATTTAGCTATTTGTGCCTTGTAAAATTAATTGTGTGTACTTATTTTATAAGTTGTAAGAACAACCTCATTTTTATTGGCTTGCATTGTATGCAAGCGTTTATCCTTGCATATAGAGTGACTTTCAGCATGATTTGAAAAATAGGAAAAATAGATGTGTTTCTTCATAAAATGATGTGCTTTTTATTTGAAATATTTTCATAGAGCCTCATTCTATAAGTCTATCAATCAGTTAAAAAAATAGTACAGAGTTTGTTTTTTCTGTCATTTGTAACATGAGATGAATATTTCATTAGCTATTAGTTAAAAGGTGGAGTTTAGGAAATGTTTTTCTGGTACAGATTACGTTAATTAATCATCTCCCTGTAAATTTATAAATTTGTCTACATCTCTGTGGTTTTATTGTGTTACAAGGTTCTCTTAATATGCCTTCATGTTTAATTGTTGCAAGTATCCTTATTTTTTGATGTTGTGAGCTGTACCAGCCTACTTTATTGCTTATAAAATATTCATTGTCTGTTTGTCTCCAGTGCAGGTGTTTTATAAAAAAATGAAATTGCTAGATAACTTTTATCATGTTCATTCAGGGTTTCACGGCAAGATAAAACTTGAATAGTATTTTTGAAATCCATTTTGTTCTTCCTAGGGTATAATGTAAGAATTTTTGTAGTTCATCTGTTTTTAGGAGTTAATTCCCAGAATTTTACTTTAAAATTAATTGAGGAAATTACAGATATGTTTGCAATTGTAGCATTTTCCTATATTAAAATATTGATTCAAAAGTATGGCTTATAGGACAGTTGTACAATTGGGAAACTGTACTTTTATAGCCACAAGATTTATAATATGCATTTATTAATTTAAATAAAATCAGATTAATTAAATCAAAATCATTGGAAGATAAGTATTATTTAAAGATGATTAGTGAAATGCAGGAGACCCTTACCATTCGCAGGGAATAAGTACTAGAGATCCCTACGAATGGGGAAATCCAGGAATACTGTACTGTATCAATAACAGGCACCGCGAATATTCGAAACTGCAAATCTGCAAATAGCGAGGGTTTCCTGTAGTATTTTTCTTTTAAAAAAATCCCTAATTCGCTCTATTTTTCTCCCTTTAGATATAGATATCTCTATAGATATATAGATCAATATATTTTGATACATATTTATATAAAGGGTATTAGGCATTTTTAAAGAAAAAATACTATTTATGTAGCCATGAATGCAGTGAGCCTTTAATATTCGGCATTCCCTTTTGAGTGGATTTAGAATTAAAACTAAATTCAGGTATTTACAGGTTGAAGAAGAAACATAACCAGTTGCGGCCAAGTAAATATTTATGGCTGGTGTTTTGTCATGGTAAGTTTTACCAAAACTGGTATGCAACACACATGAAAAGAGAAAAATAATAACTTTAGGTAGAGAAAAATTCCAATTTTGATTTCTTAGTATTTCCTTTATTTTGAATATATATATCTAAAATAGATGTACCTTATCTAGTTCTGTAGGATCTTTTAAAACTGAAAAGGAAATATGAGTAATCAGTAGCTTGATCTGACCTTTAAGTATGTAGGTGTCTAATTAAAAAGTGTATGATTCATAACTGCTTCTACTATATTTTCCTTTAGTGTCAAATTTAAAGGTAATAAACAAAAAAGTAAAACCATAAAGGTTATAAAGGCTAGGGAATCTACAGCTTCTGTATAGAACATAGTTAAAACCATCTATTCTGGATGATTTCTTGTCCTCCAATTTTGTACACAAGTTAGTTTTTAAACTTATTGTTGTTTAAGAACAACTACTCTGAGGTCAGATGTAATTTTAAGGGAGGTTCAGGTGTTCTGCCACAGGCTTTTGTGTCTTTTTGGAATTGATGCCAGGTTGACATCCGTTTTTTCTTTTATATAGGAACCACCCTTTCCATCCAGTGTAGACAACAGAGCAGTGCTCTAAGCAGGTAATAGTGTAAATAAGGTTGGTAGAGGAGCGTGTACTGAATGAACCCTAGATGTTTATAATCCCTGTTGTTTGATCTAGTGATGATGTGGCCTATTTCAATGAGGGAACTCAGCTAGCAACTTGGGTCCCTTGCAAGGCCAGAGCCATGGTGAAAAAAGGAGTTAGGTAGTCTGTTTCTGGTAAGACATTGTTTGAAATTGTGGGGACAGCCTGTCCCCCAAGGCTGCTTTGAGATGTTTGGTGTTTTCCAGGAGGTCATTCATAGTTGGAGATCATTCATAATGTGTCCATGTGTTAACCTGGGGGTTGATGAAAACAGCACAAGAGATTCTGATGATTTGAGTGGTGACAGTTTGGGGATTATGTCATAAGTCTGGGATCTCTTATCTAGATCCCTAAAGTGTGTATCCATGTTGGTGGCATGAGAGTAGATATGAGTGTAACACGGAGCATGGGTGTAGATGATGAATTTAGTGGTGTGCTTAGGATAAAAGCTGGTGGCTGTAACTATCAGTTTCTTATAAAATGTGGTGGCTATGCAGCCATTGCAGACTTTCACAGTGGTATCCAAGAATACAACATGTTGGGTGAAGTATTTTAGAGTCAGTTTGGTCAAGCAGTGCAAGTTGTTAGAGTTCAGGTAGAATTTTTCTCTAGAGATTCTTCTTGAGCAGGGGTGTGCAGGCAGTGGACTAGCTATGTATCATGCTATCACCATTACAAGATCCCAGCCCCAGCTGCAGAGCAGTTCCCCACCCAGCCAGCACTGCTGGGACCGGTCTCCATGGACACCGGCCACACTGATGCAGGCACAGGCTTCTGAGAAATGGAGTCTGGATGCTGGCTGGATCGGCCATTGTGCCCACCTCTGCTGTAGAGTGTCCATACGTGATGAAAAGTGCTTTCTTTGGAAGTGCTTCAGAGGTGTTTGAAATCTTCAAATGTGATGTCTGCCCAGACCCATTGGTGCCAATTGCAGTCTGCAGAAGTTAGAACAACCATTCCTTACATTGTACTGTGTTGTCTGTAGTTCTAATAATTAGTTATAAAGTGAATCATTTTAGGGAGAGTCTAGGAGGCTGATTCTCCCCTACAAACAAAAGCTTTTCTGAGGCTTTAAAAGTTTAATATTTTGCATTTTATAAAAAATACTTAAAGGATTACAGGAACTAGACAAACCTTGCTGGTTAAGAAAAGCAACCTGACAGCTGCTACAACAGCATGGTGACTGATAAATTAGTTTGCCGGTGATAAGTCTTATTAGATTTAAATAGTACAGTGATTATAATTAAATTTGAATAGAGATTTCATTAAAAATCGAAAGTGACTTGAAAATGCCTTTGATTCTTTTTTTATCGTATTCAAACATCTGTCCTAAAAATATTATTTTGAAAACACTTATTTACTTTAATATTTTCATGCTTTAAAACAAGATATTTAATAACATGTATGACAATAACAAGATCTCTGTAGAATATTCATTGTGCAGTTATCTCAGCACAGATCCTGACTGATGGAGGATTATCTTCTATAGTGGAGGCTCTGATAAATTGGCTTTTGTTAGAGAGAATCTGTAATACATGAAAAAGTTGCCAGCAGGTGGAGCTCAGTGTCAAACGAATAGTATTACTGAATGATCAAGATTCATTACCACCATATACTTTTAGAGCAAAGATTGCTAATCGTAAGGTACAGATATCTCAGAAGAACAGCATGTTCTCATTTTCTAACATCTAGGACATTCAACATCCAGAGGCTTTCTTTGCTGTGTATGGGTAGCATGAAATTTGCATATAAAAAAGGGGACCAGAAGAAGGCCTGTCAACACCATGTAAGCTGTACATATTAGCTGTACAACAGGAGTTAAATTTGGGACAAGCAGCACAAAGTCATTGTTTATTCTATATTCACTCCATAAATACGTATCTTGTGCAGCTTGTATATGTTGAGATACAGGGCTGTAAAAAGTAGAATCTCTAGCTTTGTGAATCTAGCGATTTCTGGCATCATGGGCAAATGCTGAAGAAAGTGTGGCATTAAATAGTAGCTATAATATGAAGGCCTGAGGAAATGCCAGATAATACCATCAATTACTGGATCCTGGGCCTCAAGGGCTGCATTCAGGACAATTATTTGAACTGCATGAAGTAAGGGAACAGATTGTCAAGTTAGATATTAAACTTTGTAATTCCTGAAACATTTGTTTTTTCTAGGAGAAATTACTATGTAGTTAGTACCAGTTGGTAGAAATTTATAAAAACAACTTAACTGTATTTACAGGTTGAAGAAGAAACATAGCCTGTTGCAAAAGCAGTTGGCTAAGTAAATCAAATATTTATGGCTCGTGCTTTGTCATGTTAAGTTTTACCAAAAATGGTATGTAACAGCCATGGAAAGAGAAAAGTACCAATAAGTACTAATAATGTTAGGTAGGGAAAAATTCCAATTTTGATTTTTTTTAATCTTTCCTTTATTTTGACGTTTCGACCCATAAAATATGTGATTGATATTGTAAATATCTCTAAATTACTTTAAACTGTTATCTCATCCTTGACATCTTAGCTGTTCAATCTCATTCCAGCTCCTTGACTGCATTCTCTTTATAATAGTGTGACTAACAAACCATTAATTCTTGAGTCACTGTTCCCATTTTCCCATGTAGCTCAGATTTTAAGTTGGAAGTTCTCATAGTTCTCAGCAAAATTGATTGAGCTGTTTACTTCGCATGTATAGAGGCTCATGAAACATTTAAAAATGTGGTGTGTGTGTGTGTGTGTGTGTGTGTGTGTGTGTGTGTAACTTTTAGAGTACATAAAAACAACCAGATTGGTGATGTCTGCAATAAAAATACTTTCTTTCCTGTGCAGTGCTGGAGGCTTATCCTTCCATCTTATGCATGTTTTTTCCATTAATGGCCCTGGAAACATTAAAGTGGATCACACTAGAGAAGAGGACACAGCAGTGCCCCAAGCCCTCTCTTTTCCAACGTTGCCGCACGCTTAGAACTCTCGCATTTGAAGGGAGACGCAGGGAAACTGCCAGCTCCTGGTACATTCTATTATGGGAGTAACTGAAAGTGTAAGAGTAGAGATTAAAATAACTGGTGATCTCTTCTTGGTTATTTGGAAAAAAAAATGGAAGTATTTTAGTGCTTTATAATATATTATCAAAGGGTTCTTCTGTTTTTCTGTCTCTGGAATTTAAAAAAACTTCTAACTTGTGGTTCTTGATCTATATACTCTCTATATTATCCTCATTATAGGAGCGCACTTAGGACAGGTAGTCTTTATAAATATGAAGCAAATGACTGGGACTCCCTGTCAGATTTTCTTGAGCTAATCCTGCATGTGGACTTCTCTGCTGATACTGGGGGGACAAAGAAAGGACCTGGCCTGTGCAGTACTGGAGGCTTATCCTCCATCCTTTTTTTGCCCTAGCAGACAAAACAGTGCCGGTGTTATCACTGTGCATATATTTTTTTTAAAAAGTTTCAAAGAATTCACAAAACAGTTGGATCTGTGGGATTCCCAGGCAACAAAAGTTCCTGTAAGTGATCTCTTGCTTTGAGGCTACTTTCCACACTCACTGGCTGGGACCTGTATGTTTAAGTTCACTGCCAGTAAACATCATGGAGCAAATATGCTCTAAATGTCAGCTGCATCCAGCAAATACAGAGAATGAGCTCTGCAATGCCTGTAGTAAGAGTGAGTATTGTCTGGCCTCTGTCTCTCCTTCTTCAAAATCCACCTTGCCTACTAGACTTGCATCAGAGGAAAGAGAGTCCACAAAAGACAATAAGGTAAGAATCTGAGATGGCTGATCATGCCTTACCCTAACTTAAGTGTTGTTCCATTAAACAAATTTCGAATTTATAAGAGATCACAGAAGACCATAGTCTCCTCCAGTGGTAAAAATGACCTTGCTTTTTTTTAAGATACTTTGATAGATGCAGAGTTAGGGATGCTCTGAACTTCCTAATGCCAATTGCTTCATAATTAAACCAGTGCATATCACTAGAAAAACAGAAATACAGTGCATGAACCCAAATTGTATACCAGGTCTAGTAACTCTAGGAAGCGACTAGATCAGAGCAGGTAGGAGCACTTCAAACATTTTCAATTTAGAAATAACATATAAGATACATGAGAAGAATGTGGATTTTTTACCTCTACTGCCAAAAAGCGTTTCAAGAGCTTTCAAAAATTCCCTTTAAAAAAAAACAAAAAAACCCCCAAAACCTTTGGCTTGGTAATGCTGCTGTGTTGAGAATCTGTCACAAAGCCACTGTTTCAGTCAAAATGTTTTTTCCTGAGAACCATTTAAAAACACATTGCTCTCAAGGAATTGTTTAAGCATGGTATGGGAAATATCTGATTTTTGATGCAGCCTTTTTAAAAAAACTCCTTTGTACTTGATGCCATATTGAATTATATATACAAATTAATAATATGTGATGCAGTTTTTTACTTCAGCCCTCTCATGGAATTGACAAAATCTTAGTTTAAAAACTCAAAAAATGTGTAGTTTTATTAATTAAATCCCATATTTTTGGCACTGTCCTGTGTCCTGTCCACCAGTTTCTGTTTTGCCCTGCCAGGCTGGGATTAGCTGAGTTGATTTCTCCTAGATTGCACCTTTCCAACTAGTGGGGAATCGGCAATGGCAATCTAACCCAAATCTTCCACACTTCAAAGCATAATCAGGCAGATTTAATTGTGGGGGTAGAGGACTGTAGCAGTGTAATTAAGTGGATTTCTTTCTGCTTTTCACTGTAGCTTATGGAGTAGGGCTATGAAGCAGTGTGTATTCTTGTCAGAATTTTAGGTGGAAGTGGAAATGAACAGCCTCAGTGTCTGAATTGGGAGATGCATAACAGCTAATAGAACATGGACAGCTCTCAGAAATGTTCCCTGGACATTTTTATTTATTTTAAATTTGCATTCTATCCCTTTGTTCCAAAAGATTTTCATTGTTATAGTACACATTTTGGTTGTTGTCATCTAAACATGGGTTTTCAGTGTAATTGTGTTGATGCAGAAGTACAAAATACTTAATATAGTACTTGTCTCCTCTAATCCCTCTTCTCCTATATTTTTATTTGTGATTCTGTCATTTTATCTTTTTTTCCCCCTTTAATGTATTCTCTTGTTATTCAGTCTTCTTCTCTGAGCTTTTGTCTTTTTTAAAAGTTTCCTCCTTTACTTAAACCACCCCAGCTTTTCTTGCTACTGCTGTTACATCTGTCTTTTCATCAATGAGCTGTAGTAGAGAACATCCTCAAATTGAGGGATTGCCTCCAACGACTTTTGTTTTCACATTTCCTGCTTGTCTGACTCTTCCCTAAGCCTGTTGCTTTGTTTTCCTTCTTTACTACTTTGTTTCATATTTCTCCTCATCTGTTTCTCCCATGTGGATATGCTGACACCTCATTTGTGGGAAGGAATGATGATGAGCATATGAGTGGACATGTGTACTAACTACTATTCTAGTAAAAGACAGGAGTGTCAAGCAAATAGCATGTGGGCTGGATCCAGTCTGTGGAGCTACAGGATCTGGCCCATGGATCTCACACTGACACTGTATGCGTAATGCAGAACTGACCTGGCTCTTAGCCTGGACCCGGCACTTGAGGCACAGGGGCAGAGTGAAAGCTGCATGCAATACTCTGTGGCTGGTCTGGATTAGGCCATGCCAAAGCCAGCATACAAGTTTGTCTGGCGGGGCACCACTTGCAGTGTGTGCCCTGTGCTGGCCCTGTATGCTGGAAGCAGTGCCCATGGCACTGGGTCCAGCTTGTGTACCATGCACTGGCCCTGTTCTGGGGCTTGTGCTACCTATGGTGCATGGGCTGGACTGGGTGCTGTGGGCAGTGCCCACAGCACAGGGAGTGTACTTCATGACAATCCCCAGGGCAGCCCTACGTGCTGGTTTTGGCATACACAGATGGCTTGAGGCTAAATCCTGACTGGCCCTAGAGCTGATAGGCCATGGGCAGTGCTTGTTGCACCAGGTCCAACCTGTGCACCACTTGCAGCACAAGACCCAGACCAGGGTCAGCAAACTGTGCCTGTGTGGTACAGGGGACCAGCACTGGAAGTGTACTGCATGTGGCACCCTGCCCAGTGACTGGTGTGGCTGGATATGGCTTGCAGACTGGCCCAGAGACTCATCTGGCCTGCAGGGCTGGATGGGTTTGACACCCCAGTACTAATAGAATCTTTCTTTAGAACTCTGTCTTTTTACTGGATGCTGCCATAGCTATTCTTTGGTCCAGGGCTGTCAAACTCATGTAGCCCCACGTACAGGGCATGTCTTGAATCAACTCCCTGTGCTGGGTGCAGTGCCCATGGCACTGGATCCAGCCCACACTAGACTAGTTCTGTGCCATGTATGCAGCTCATGGGGTCAGTCCAAGACCCATGGGCCAGATCATAGGGCTTCACAGGCACATGACACTTGGATTTAATATTTCAGTCGTGGATAGAATAAAAGATTCTTAGGAATGTAGATATCTTTAGAAGGAGGTAATATACATTTACTAGCTGGATCTAATTTCTAGTTATTTAGCAGGGTAGATCCCTTGAAAAATTTGATGTTAGGGTTTGTTTGGGCAGATATTCTTAGAATGTTTTTTGGTATCCTGCTAATTTCAGCTTCCATTTATGCCAGTGGCTAACTAGTTTAGTTTAACCTCTTTACTGTATAATGGGAAGCAAGTAAGTCATAATGAGGGATATTGTTCTCTGATATATTTGACTGAATTGGTGTTAAACTGAGCTCATTGACACCTTTCTACTACAAGAGATTATGAATGTTTTATTAATTTATCTCAGAATCAGAATTTTAAATTACTATGTAGTATCATGGAAACAAATGTGAGTTTCAACGCTGAAAGTATTCCTTCCTTCTGGTATAAAAAGTAGTATATTAACTGAAGGTTAGGGTTGCTACAAAATAATCCATTTTGGTCAGTATTTTACCTTTCTAGTTAAACTGCAAATCTGGTACTTTCCCAAGTGGTAAAGGTGGAGAATAGTAAATATCTGTATTTTTAAAAGGGCGGGGGAGGGGGGAAAAGGGAAATTAGGGAAGGGGGCAGAAGAAAACCACAAAAATGATTCAAGGGCTGGAGAATATTCTCACTTAACCCTTGGAAGCAGTACATAGCCCACATGCTGCCACTTGGACAGCCATATATGGTGACAGACTGAGACTTTTGACTATTTTTAAGTAGAACTTTTAGTCCAGTTCGCCCTTCTTGTGGATAAGGCATACCAATTTCTTTAGCACCTTTGATTCCCTAGCCTGAATGACCAGCTAGTTTGACTAAAAGTGTCTTTTAACATGAGTCTGGAGTGAGGTGTGAACTGTGATATATATCTGTAGTAAACTTTCTCAACTGTTCTACCATCATACTCCTTTCAAGCTGTTTAGCTTATCAGAAAGGTGATTGAAAGATTACTTTGATCACAGTGTATATTTACCTTCACAGATAGAAAATACTGGGTTACTAAAGGCTTGTTAAACCTACCAGTGAAAATAATAATAATAATAATCCGTATTTGAAAGTTAACTCCAGAAAAGATTGGTAATGAGGCACAAAGTTTTAATATTGAAGATAATTGCCTGAACAAATTATCACAATTGCAGGGTTTTGGACTCTACATAGCAGTAACTAGGTGAAGTTTTGAGTATGTATGTATGATGCAAGGCAGGACTGTACAGAGATACCCTAAGCTACCCTGCTCATGCCAGCTTCAGAACTGGAAGCAGAGGGTAGTTATACTAGTGGGGCTAATTAGCTTGGGACAGCACTGTGCTGTGTGGCTATAGTGTTTGTAGTTCTGGATCTAGCACATGCGGGCTAGAGACAGACATTACACACAGACTGGTTTAAGTGATCGGAAACTGGTTTAAACCTGTAACAGAACAGAAGTTCAGTACACAAAAACTAGTTTCAAAATGGCTGAACCTGGTTTAAAGATAAACATGGATGGATATAGTATCAGACTTAACTGATTTAGGTTAAACTGCTTTATCAGACTTCTGTCCCCAGGTCCCCTCTCAGTTCATGTTGGGTCTCAGTCCTCCAGCATACCAGGATACCTTGCTACTTCTTATGTCGCAGGGCAGGCTGTCACAGAGCTGAAGCAGCAAAGTCTCTGCAGTCTGTGTCCTGCATGTGCTTGTTATCCCAGCAGACGGGTGGGGGTTGGGGGAGGAGAGGGGGAACAGAGCCTCCCAGCCCCATTCCCAAGCCCTACTCGGCCCACCTCTGCAGGTGGGAGGTGGGAAGCAGTCTCTCATCCTGGTGCCAAGGGGCTGCCTGCAAGGGAGGAAGCTGCCTCACAGGTCTTCTCCTGCCCTGCCCCAAGTGGTTTTCCCTGCCATGGGAGTCTTGGGGATTTTCCCTTTCCTTTCCTCTACACAGTCTAGTTTGCTTCCAGGGGGGCCACCCACATTGGGGGAGCTGCCTTAGGGAGTGTTCCCCAGCTACCTAGGGTGGTCTCCTCTGCTGCGGAAGCCTGGGGGATTTCCTCCCCACATCCCTCACATGGCCCAACTGCTGCTTGGTCAGCTCTATGCCCACAGATGTAAGGGGGAAACAGTCTTCATCCCAGTGTTGAGGGGCTGTCTGTCTCCCCTGCATGGGCAGGCTCCTGGCACTGGGATAAGGGCCTGTTCCCTTCCCTGCTGGGGGACAGCAGGTGATTAGGAGCTTATTACTAAACTGTTCTTGTACACATTTTTGGAGCTTTGCACAGGTGAATAAGACCATCAAAACGCCAAAAAATGTATACAGGAACAGTTTAGTAATCAGCCCCCAACCTTATTGGCTAATGTCATACCCACAGAAGAGTCTACCTGCTTCCTAAATCGTGCCATCATATCTCAAATTTATCTTCAAGAGGGATGCTGCAGTATGTGTTATATGGTTGTCCACCTGGCAGCACATGGGCCATGTGGGGCTTCCAAGTGGTTAAGTTGCAGTCCCTTGGGCTCCTGGTCTGGGCATTGCCCTTTTACTACACTCCTGTTGCTACCATGAGACTCTGGGCTCTTCCTCCTTTCTCCAGTTTCTGCTGCTTGCCCCAGCCCCTGAAGACAAAGCAGGGCAATGTAGCCTGTGGGCTGAGGGAGCCTGTAACTATGAGGCTTGGGAGACCTGGAGACTTCATGTAGCACAGGTGTGCCTGTGGGAGGAGGCTTGCGACAGAGTGTGCAGGGCACAGGGGCATTGGCATGGTGCAGTTGCCCTGCAGCTCAGCAGTCAGGGGGTTAGAGGGGGGCAAACTTTATGGCATGGTGTGCAGCTTATGGCAAGCAGCCCAGGAGGCATGCAGTTCACGTGGTGCCTGGCCAGGGGGCCTGAGAATTTGGACTGTTCTAGGCTATAATATAGACTTATTGTATAACACTGGTCTTTGACCTTTGCCAGAGCAGACCTACCTACACATGAATGTCTTAAATCTTAAGAGAGACCAAATACCAGCTGAACTGCTGCAGTGGTTGTACTGAACTGGTGTGAGAAACTGCATATGGCTGAGCAGTGAAAACTTTATCTATGAGTTGACCAGGTTCCCAGAGAGGGTCCACTTGGCTCCACTGATGTTCTTTTGGAGCTCCCTTGGAAGAGCTGATAAAGAGACTTGCATCCTTTCATGCTTGTAGAGAAAGTAATTTTGGTTCTCATTCATTGAGATTTGAGGTGTTGTGCATCTCATTTTATGCAATATAGTCCAGTCCCATGGTCAAATCTATTTTATGAACAATTACATTTGAAAAGTGTTGGAGTGATGTAGCTCTGATGGTCCAGGAAAAATGCAGGAGGCAAGAGTAATTGTGAGTGACGTGTTTTAGTGGGCCAGTTGTATTACAGAGAGGGAGATAGATAAGTTTTCAGGTACTACTGTGCCTTTCTGAGAAGTCTCCTTGGCTCTCTAAGTTTGGAAAGAAATCTTAGGCTGCTTTGCTCTGAAACTGATTTAAAAGTAAAATGCAAACATGAGATGTATGGTGAATTGAATGTTATGCATGCAGTGTGTGTACATGTGTTCAAAAATCCACCTCCTTATTGCATGCCTATATGAATTATCTCTTTGCTGTATATAATTATCATAGAATCATAGAAATGGGGTCAGAAGGGACCTTGTAGATCTTCAAGTCCGACCCCCTGCCAGGGCAGGAGAAAAAACTCGGCTCAAAAGATCCCAGCTAGGTAGGCATCAAGCCTCCTCTTAAAGACCCCCCAGGGTAGGAGCCAGCACCACTTCTCTTGGAAGTTGGTTCCAGATCCTAGCTGCCCTAACTGTGAAGTAGTTCTTATGGATATCTAATCTAAACCTACTCTCCAACAACTTGTGGCCGTTATTCCTTCTCTGAGGCTGGGCCACTGCAGATGTGCTCCTTGATGATCTTCTCAAAGAGTTTCCCTAGGATTGAGCTAAGACTGACAGGCCTATAGTTGTCTGGGTCCTCCCTCCTCCCTTTTTTAAAGATGGGGACCACGTTGACTATCTTCCAATAATCTGGCACCTGGTCCGAGCACCACGAGCGCTCGTAAAGCCGTGCCAAGGGCCCTGCAATAATAATGTTTCTTTGGAAAGACTAGCTCATTTGATTAAGTACTTAATTTGTAATAACACATTAATTATTACCTTTTTTCCTAATATTTGGAAAAATTAAACTATTAGTATGCTCTCAAACACCTTAAATCTAATCTTAACACACAACTGCAGAAATAATGTTACAGCATTTACCCATATACAAAAGGACTTCAAATTTTGAAGGCAACCCCAACAATAATTGGATTATGTACATTGAAAATGGTATATTTGTGTTGTGAAAAATCTTATTTCCATATGTAGAATCTAATTAGTGGAATGTTATCTCAAACTTTTCCCCCCTCTGCTGTGCCAGCAGGAAAGGGGCCAGACCCTCACCCCTTGTCTCCCTGTCTTGCTGCCTGCCCCTGTCCCCCACCACCCCTGCCTAGCCCTTTTCTTCCTCTCCTTACCCACCACCTGCCTTCTGCTCTACTGTGCTCTACTTCAGCTTCAGGTAGGGTTACCATATTTCCAGTTCCAAAAAAGACGCCTACTGGGGGGGCACCTCACTTCCAGCCCACAGCCCTCTGGCTCTGTCAGTGCCCCTCAGTCCCAACCTGCATTGCCCCGCCCCCTCCTCCTCCCGGCCATGCTGATGCCTCTCACTTCTGACCCATAGCCCCTGTCCTCTGCTTCCCCCAAGCTCTGCCAGAGGGGGCCCCCAACTGCTCTCATCCTGGCTGGGCCTGAGCACGGCAGCTCTGATTTGTGCAGGTGGTGGCAGAATGAGTCAAGCCCCAGCACAGGCTGGAGGGAAGAGGAACAGATGCCTGTGGCACTCCCTCCCCTGGTCTGACCATGTCCCTACCCCCAGGCAGCATCCCCGGGGTCTGCCTGGTCCCCATGAGCATGGGCACTGGCCGTGGTGCTGCTGGCCTGGCCACAGTTCCCTGCTGCCTTCAAAGGGTCTTCCTCCTGGAGGGGCAGGTGCTTCCCCCTGTCCTGCTGCAGCCTGAGTTCCCAGGCAGCTTCCCCCTGGACTGGCAGGCATATGCCCCCTCCTCACACCTGTCCCCTCCACATGCACAGATGCACCCCCCCCCCCCGAACAGTCCCCAAGCCCTGGTCCTCCATCCCACTCCCCATAGATTTACCTGCATCCAGTTGCCAAGGCTGCTCTTACCACCCTTCCCAACTGCATGCCGACCATGCACGTGTACGTATGAGTACACATGGTGCTCCGTGCCTCCAGTCGCTGTCCTGTTGCTCTCACCAGTGGAGCAGAGCAAAATCCTGGACATTTTTTCAGATTTCTGAAAACGGCTGGAACAGAGATTGAAGGCCTCAAAAAGAGGACATGTCCGGGAAAACTCGGACATATAGTAACCCTAGCTCCAGTGCAAGTAGCAGACCTGGCCAGGTAGGAGTAGCAGCAGCTTTTATTCATTGGTGCTGCAAGGACCAGAGCTGGAGCAGAAGGAAACTAGGGAGGGGGTGAAGGCTGGATTCGTGGGGAAGTGGGGATGTGCAGGTGCTGGATGGAAGGCAGGCAGCCGAGTCTTCCCCCAAGGCACTATCAGGTCTCTCTCCTTTTCCTCTATGGTCTCCCCCAACACTCCCCCAGCTGCATGCCTCTTCTCTGGCGCACACACTACCTGGCCTGGGGTAGGCAGTGGCTGAGCTCCAACTTCAGCTCTGAGCCTGGGGCTGAAGCCGGGGCTGAAGCCAGAGCTGAGCTGCCTTCCTCCCTAGTTCTGTTCTCAGTAGTAAGAAAAGGATTTTCCCCCCATGCTGTTTAGGGGGGGAAAAAACCCTAATCTTGGATTTGAATAAATAAGGTAATTAACAATTGATTTGATTATGAATAGGCTTGAACACAGGATTTTCCTGTAAGACTGGCTCACATACTTTGATAAGGGAACTATATGTTGCAGTGTCCATGAAATCACAGTATCTTACATGAATACTGTATATAGTTTGTCTGTTAATAAACTAGCAAAGACCTGTTGAAGTCAGAGCCAGATATATAATTCTGACTTCACTGCCTGTCAGATACAAATATGCAATAAGTTTTAATCTAGTCAGATTCCTTATCTCTGTCTCAGTTTATGAAAGTGCCAGCTTTATCCTTTAATATAAGTAATGTAAAAGCTAAACTGGTTAAGAACATATTTTTTCCCCTATCTCACTAAAGTTGATCAGGGTTAATTCCATTTGGCTTCTGCTTTACTGTGATAAAGAATCCACAGTGTTTCTCTCAGTGAGCTTCTAAGGTACAGTAGCCAGTTGTTCATGTATAATATTTTTAATAACCTTGTTCAACAAAAAGTTGAGGAGTTAAAAGCTCTCTGGTCATTATAATAGCTTAGAGATTCTTAAATTCTTCCTTATGTTCAGCATTTCAGGCTGGACATAAGGAAGACTTTCTTACTGTCCGAGCCCCCAAGGTCTGGAACAGCCTGCCATCAGAGGTGGTTTAAGCGCCTACATTGAACACCTTCAAGAGCAAATTGGATGCTTATCTTGCTGGGATCCTATGACCCCAGCTGACTTCCTGCCCTTTAGGCAGGGGGCTGGACTCGATGATCTCCCGAGGTCCCTTCCAGCCCTAATGTCTATGAAATCTATGAAAGATTAAGAGTTTCCCAGAGAATTTGAACTGGTCAGGAATTTTATGATGAAACAGATCTTTACAAGGAAATGCTAATGAATCAAAAAAGAAAATGTTTTGTGGAAAACTTTGGTTTCCATGAAATACAGGCAGGTTTCTTGTCAATTCTCGTGTTATATTGTTGGAAAAGCCAGGAGCCCAGGACTTCCAGTGCTGTAAGGTCTTATCTACATAGTAATTGTGGCAGTAGCACCCTCAATTATGCTGCCCTCTGAATGGGCTATTTCCTTAACCTGATGCAGTGTATTAGTATTTTCATAATATTTTGAGTGACCTATTTAGCACTGTAGAGCGACTAGACCTAGCAACCTGTTCACTGTACTGTGTAGCTATGGCTATGCTTCTTCTGGTTTAGGAGGAGCCCACTATGAAGAACACACTGTTCTTGGTGGCATTGCTTTTGGATAAAGTAAGTTTACTGTGTAAACAGTGTAAGGCTCCCAGTGCTAGTTTAGGAGCTTAGAAACCTTGGGATGTCCAGGTTCTGCATGAGTGCCTAGAATTCATGAAAATCCTTTTGTGCTTGGGAATCCTGGAATTTTAGAGGGTTCTTAGGACTTCTGTGCTCCACAGTGTGGCCACAGAAATCTCCAACTGTGAGGATCCCAGGAAAGTTGTAGCTCTCAGCCTAATAAAGAAACTAAGAATCTTGAGAGCCTTGGCAGAGCCAGAAACCTCAGATTTTGGGCTGCTAGGCTGCTGGGTTTTTTAACATTAAAATGTATTTATTTCAGAGTTTGTGATAAAAATTACTGTCACCGACATCCTGCTGTGTATTAAAATGTCTTGGATATTTAAAGTAGCATTTGAGCCATTAAATGTAGCTGTGATGGTCTTAGAAAAATACAAGAGGTAAGGATTTTTGTGGATGATACCTTGTAGGGGGATCAGCTACAAGCTCTTTTTAATGTAATGCATTCTGAGATCTGAAGACCTTGAGTTGTCTAAGTCTATCCCAACTCTGCATTGGATCCAATAAAATATATCACCCACAAAAATCCTTGTTTTTTAAAAAAATTGTAAAAATTTCCTAAAATTGAGCTAAACTTGTATATTTTTTACATGTTTTAGATGTCATTTATTTCTATCCCAGCTTTCTTAAAAAGAAAACAGATGGACAGGATTCACATACAGGATCCAACTTTTTTTTCTCTTTATTTTCAGCCCCTGAAAAGTGCCCTTTACAATCTCAGGATTTTAGCAGTAACATTAGCACTTGAAAAGATCTTGCTACAGCAAAGAAGCTACCATACAGGCTAGCACTGAAGACACTACTGAGATTGTTCCTGTGGTTAGGAATCTTTCTTTCTCCGATTTCAAGCAGTAGCTCATCTGCCTTAAGTTATATTTATAAAGAGATGTCTCTAAATTTGAATCAGTGGATAAATAGCATTGGACAATATCTGTGCTTTTTTAAAATAGCTTGGGGTAGAAATTTATATTTATACTAAATATAACTTCTGTAGCAAGAAAATCATTACATGTTTCATCATATTAGAAGCCATATGTTAACATGTTTTATCATGTTAAATCCTCAGCTATAGGTTCCAGACCTTTGTGCAGCTCATACTAATTTAAATATTTTCTAGAGAATTTCATCACCATGCAAATCGATTCTTTCAGTTCTTCACTGCTCTTAGATTCTTCAGTAAGTGTGCAAATACAGTTCTTTCTGCTGGTAGGAGAAATGATAGAATTGTCATAGAATCATAGAAGTAGGGTCAGAAGGGACCTTGTAGATCTTCAAGTCCGACCCCCCAGCCTGGGCAGGAGAAAAACTGGGCTCAAATGATTCCAGCCGGGTAGGCATCAAGCCTCCTTGTAAAGACCCCCAGGGTAGGAGCCAGCACCACTTCCCTTGGAAGTTGGTTCCAGATCCTCACCGCCCTAACTGTGAAGTAGTTCTTACGGCTGTCTAATCTAAACCTACTCTCCAACAACTCGTGGCCGTTATTCCTTGTTATGCCAGGGGGCACTAGGGGAAACAAGATCTCTCCCAAACCCTTCTGGTCCCTCCACTTCCCCCCAGGTCGAATATCACCTGTCCTCCACCACCCTCTGAGTGCGACCCTTCAGCCGATCTGCAATCCATCTGACTGTATAGGCATCAATGCCACAGTCACCTAGTTTTTTAATGAGAATGGGGTGGTAGATGGTGTCAAAAGTCTTGCTGAAGTCCAGAAAGACTACATCCATGGCGACACCTGCATCCGGTGCTTTTGTGACCTGATCATAAAAGGCAATCAGGTTGGTTTGACATGACCTGCCCCTAATGAAACCGTGCTGGTTACCCTTGAGCATCATCCCTGAAGCCGGCCCACCACAGATGTGCTCCTTGAGGATCTTCTCAAAGAGTTTCCCTAGGATTGAGGTAAGACTGACGGGCCTATAGTTGCCTGTGTCCTCCCTCCTCCCTTTTTTAAAGATGGGGACCACGTTGGCTATCTTCCAATCATCTGGCACCTGGTCCAAGCACCACAGGCACTCATAAAGCCATGCCAAGGGCCCTGCTAGGTCCCTCAACCCCCTGGGGTGGAGAGCATCTGGACCCGCTGATTTGAACAGGTCCAGCCCCTCCAGAAGCTTTCTAACTCTGTTGTCCCCACCCTGAGGTCTGGAGGCATTCCCCTCAAGTCCGTCTTGCATCACAGTGGGGAAGTCCTGGTCCCTGCACAAGAAAACGGAGATGAAAAATTGGTTAAAGGGGTCTGCTTTCTCCTCTGGTGCAACCACCAGATTGCCCAGCAAACTTGCAGGGGCCCCACATTTCCCGGTGCCTTTTTCATCCTCCCTATATATTTGAAAAAGGACTTTTTATTATCTTTGATTTTAGATGCTAGTCCTAGCTCTATGTCCACCTTAGCTTTCCTGACAGCCCCCCTACAGGCCCGAGCAGAGGAGGTATACTCCTCTTTGGAGATAGCACCTCCCTTCTCCCAGGTGTATGCCACCTTTTTGGCAATCGGGCATTCTCAGATGCCCTTGGTGAGCCAGGGGGGCTTTCAGGCACTCTTGACCCCCTTGCTTCTTGTTGGGATGGTCACCCCTTGGGCCCTGAGTATCATCTCTGTAAGGAACAACCACTCATCTTGGACACTGAGTTTCCCTGCCCTTGAGAACCCCAGAGCCTCTTCCACTAATCTCAGCTCATTGAAGTTGGCTCTCTTGAAGTCTAGGGTCCCACCTTGCTGCAGGCCCTTGACACCCTGTATTGGATGGTGAATTCCAGCAAGCGATGATCGCTATTACCCAGGTGATCAAGAACCTGGAGGCCCCTTTACCAGGTCATCCCCTGTGGCCAGAACCAGGTCCAACAGGGCATTTCCTCTGGTGGGACAGTGCACCTCCTGAATTAAGTGGAGGTCCTTTATCTCGGCCAGGAACCTCCTGGAACGGTCCAACCTGGCTGACTGTTCCTTCCAGCAGATGTCTGGGTAATTTAAATCACCCATGACAACTACATCCTTACCTTAAGTGCCTCTGCAAGCTGGCCTGAAAATTCCTGGTCCAGCTCCACCCCTTGGTTGTGGGGGTCTGTAGTAAACCCCCACCATTAAAACCCTCTCCCCACGGCCCCCTTGTATCTTGACCCAAAGCACTTCAGCTTGCCCCTCCTCTGACCCCATTCTGCTGGCAGAGGATGTGTATTACTCCTTGACATAGAGCGCCACACCCCCACCTTTCCTTCCTTCTCTATCCCACCTGTAAAGCCTATATCCCTAATGCTAACTGCCCAGTCGTGGGATGAATCCCACCACGTTTCTGTAAGCCCTATTATGTCTGGATTTGAACGGGCTGTTCGTGGGGCGAGTTCCTCCTGTTTGTTCCCCATACTACGAGCATTAGCATATAGGCATTTATGGCCTTGCACCCCCTGATTTGGCAGACTGTCTGGACCCCTGTTTCTTACCTGGGGACTCGTTGCATTTGTCACCTGTCTTACTTGGGTGGTGTCTCCATGTCTTCCTGCGGCCCCCAGTAAAGTAAATAATACTTCCTGCGGTAAAGTAAATAATAAATACTTTACCGCATAAATTCTTTACTAGTAAATATTTCCTGCAGTAAAGTAAATAATACTTTACCTTTTCAGTTTTGTTAAAAGGGGGAGGTATCCAGGTTGTAGTCTATATTGGTTTAAAGGCAAAAGGAATCAAAACTTGTGGCAGAGGTGATATCTTGTATTTGATCAAGCAGATATTTGCAAAAAAAAAAAAAAAAAAAAAATTTGCAAGCTTTTGATGCAGGCACTCTTCATCAGGCATAGGAGTTTTTTAAAAAAGATTTACTGGTATTTGTTGTTGCATATACAGAGAGGACACAAGGTATTATTAGTGATTTTTAGTTGGTTTTATTTTTAACATTTTAGGTATGTTAGGTGTTTTATCTTGAACAATTTGGTATGTTCAGTAACATCACTGAGAATTCAGAGATCCATCTGGTGACTAATTATGTTTCAGATATCCAGAAGTAATTGCATCTAAAACACTACACACCGTTTACTGCTGTCCAATATCCATATGTTAACAAACAAACAAACCCGTATCTGTGATCATTTAAAGATGATTACCACAGCTCTTTGACATGTGGGGTGTGTGTAGACTATCTGTCAACTGCATACTTACTCTAGTGTGTGCTAGATCCTGAAGTGGTTCATTGTAGCTGCCTCTAGTCCTGGACACATGCTAATAATCTTGCTCTTGCATTATGTTTACTGATACAATTCCAGGACTGCTAAGTTATATCTGTTAAGGTGTAGCCTAAACAGAGTGGCTTTGCTCTGCTTCGCTGCAGTGCTCCCTACTGCAGGCCATGGACAGTGTAAACATGCCTTTGGTCACTTCCCAGTACAGACTTTGAAGCAGATCAGACTTGTCAGTCAATGACAGGGGAGTGTAGCTTCACCCCTGAAAAGCTGCCACTTTTTCATTTGTTTCTTCAGGTGCTAACAAACGTACCAGTTCCTCCTTCCTCCAGAGCATGTTTAAAAAAAAAAAATGTTGTGGTACTTTAAGTGCAGAACAGTTGGAACTGTGTAGGAAACTTACTGTTTTATTGAAAAGAATCTAAGGAAAAGAGATTTGGATCCATGTCTACATCCCTTTCACCTGAGTGCTCTAACGACTAGGACTACTGTCAGGTTCCCTCTGACTTGTTTTCTTTCAGGCATCATGATGTCTCCATTATTGGCTGTGCAGTATTCAAGCTCCAACAGCAGGGTGTTGAAATCCCATTCTAGTCTCCTCCTCACCCTGGGGCTGGTCTGTGTCCCCCTCCCTCAATTTCAGGTGTCTATCACTCTGGTCGCTAAGCAACCAGCTCTGCCTACATGGCTGATTAGAGTGGAGAGCTCTCTGTGGTCCTAAGCAGTAACCTCATGTCATGCGGGTAGGAGTAAAAGCCCCTGTCACTCCACCAAGTAACTAATGATGCTTTTAAAATTGATTGGCTAGCAGCCAGCAACACCTGCCCTGATTGAGTCTAGAGGATGAGATCAAACAGGGTATTTAAGGGGCCTCCATCTTGGGCTCTGGCTCTGTCTCTCTCTTGAAACTCATGGACACACCATGAACTGCCTGCATCCAGAGGAAAGCTCAATCAGCCTTGGGATGATACTTGTAAGTAAACTACTTGGAAACTGTCTAGATACATAGCTTGCAGAAATGCAGATGTGTGATCAAAGGCTATCCAGCCACACTGTTTGCTCTAAGGTTATTCTGTGATATTGATATTTTTCTATCCTGTACCCTTCCCCAAGCCTACCTTCTGTAATAAATAAAGTTCACTATTGTACTAAGCATGGTGAACTGGCTGGGAAAGAAATAGGGGCGGGCCTCCACGACACCTCAGTCTGGCTGACTAAGGGAGGCTACTTTTTGTGCTTCAGGCTAAAGGAAGAACCCCAAGGTCTCACAGTGAATCAGGCACCCTCAAAGTCTACAATGCCTGTGTACCCCAGGGGGCATAAGGCCAAAGACAGACCAGAACCCCTGGGTGGTGACAGCGCTGACCCCAGGCTTGTGGGTGTGCTCCACAAAGGTGGTCAGCCAGACTTGAGGTGACCCAGGGAGGCACTCAGAACTTGGTAGTGATTGGGTGCAGTGAGGTTGGTGACTGTGCAGGAGTGTCCCCTACTGGTCCACCACAGCCTCCACTCAGTTGATTCTGTAGTTTGGTGGTTATGAAGTTTTAGGAAGTGATCAGTGTGGATTAGGGCTTCCTCTCCCCTACTTACACTGTCTGGCTGGGGGGTAGGGGGTACTTTCATTTCTGGGGCAGATGCTGTAACAAGGAGGCAGTTAAATAAACTGTTGTCATTACTACCTTGTTCTGTGGCTGTGTTTTAAAACAAGTGAACTCCATTCAATCACATAGCTATTCTTAGAAGACAGAGTGGCTATATTTGCAGAGGAGGCTCTCTGGTATGCTTTGAACTCCAGTCTCAGTTGAGCACTCTGAAGAGTTCCAGGCAGTGGAAAACACTGGAGAGCAGTCCCGTTTTAAATAAACCTCCTTATCATTCCACTACAGATTGAGCAGAAGTGATAATTTGATTAAACCAATGGGGTGTGTAGGGCAAGTGTTTAAAAGGGGACTGTCCTGGTGAAAGCAGGATGTAGCTGAACAGAACTCCTGGCTCTGAGTCAAGTAGGTTCAGACACTGAATTTACAGTGCTGACTTGAGTACCGAAGCTTCAAGGAGTGTTGGTCATTAAACACATTTCTGTGCTCAAGATTTTCTATGGGCTAGCTTAAAGCAGCCCTCACTCAGCATGTAGGTTACCATTTAGAGATACCAGATTCTCCCCACTGACTGTACAGGAGCCTGCATGTTTAGCTCCATTTCTTTAGATTGCTTTCTTGGTACTAGTCACCTAAATTTTATGTTTTGTTGTGCCTAAATTAGAGGAGTCTAAGCTGCATTTTGGAACTCTCCCTTTATGCTCTGTGTAGGAAATTCAGTGCGGTATGTCAAAAGCTAGTTAAATACAGGCCTTTCTTACTGTAGGTTCTTTTTTGGGCTTATGGCAGGAAAAGTTCTTTTGGTAGATGTGAGATTGTCTTTTATTAAAAAGACCAACTGACTCGTTGGAAAAAAGTTTTTTGCAAGCTTTTGGGCACAGTCGCCCTTTTTCAGGCATAGGAAGTCTGGAGTGGCTTACATACATTCATCTTCATTTCTTCTGGTACATTATCAAGAATTTTATTTCTAGATTAGTAGAGGTTGGAGAGAGGGAAAGGGCTAGATCCATGTGAATAAAATGTTGTCTATTCTGAATGGTATTCCAAAATGAAGAGTTCAGCTATTAAAGTGACAACTGCACCACTGGTTTTAACAATGATTCTAGGATTGTACATGCATACTGATGCATCTTTCTCCTCTCCTCACCTACTCTTTCCTGTATTTATTGAAATTTATAGCTAGAATAATGCGTTAGTGCATTTTTAAAAGAATATTCCCCAATCGGAGAAATAAAATGCAAGAAAAACTACAAAATATAAATATAAAGAAACAAAATAAATTTAAATTATTCTGTTTGGTAGTACCTTTTCCTTTAGCAGTTGCAATGAAAATGACAATACTCATATTTTAAACACAGTTCACAATTGAACGAGTCACCAAATTCCCTATTTTACATAGCATATATTTCATTTACTGCTAAAGAACACACAGAAGTGTATACAACTTAGATGTATGTAGGTATTTTAGTTCTTAAAACTGATGGAATCATTTACCTTTTTTTTTTTAATATGCTTGTCATACATTTTCAACCACATTTTTGGGCAATTACAAAAGGAGTCGTTTAATGTCTTATTGAAGTAGATCATTCAACCAGCTAAACAGCACAATTTAAAATTATGATACGTGCTAAACCTGGATGTTTGTAGAGAGTAAAAACAATAAAGCTATTCTTTTAATTGTTTTTCACGTTGATTAACTTAATGTATTAATGGAAGTGCTGGGTAATACAGATAAACTCATAAACCTTTGTAATACTTTTTGATGAAATAACCATGAAACGTGGTAGGCCTTTCTGATTGGCTGGTGGAGTTATAATTAATCACACAAAAGGCACATGGTATCCCTTAAGCCAGGGGCATCAAACATATGCCTTGCAGTATGGGTCCCACCTGCAATGCTGTTCCATCTAGCCCAGCAGGCTGCTGGAAGTGGTCAGCAGTGGGTGTGGCTTGCTGTGGAATTTGGGGCCTTTGGCAGCAGGTGTAGGAGCAAGGGCTGGCACCACAGCCCTCAGTTGCCCTGTAGTCACTTAGCCTACTGTCACTTGTGCATCTTTACCACAGAAAATGGCTACCTTGTTGCTTGCCGCACTCTTGCCATGGTGGCTATAACTGCTGCTGCTGCAGTGGCTGCAGCTGCTGCCCCATGACCTGTGCTAATGCAGCCTGCAAGGAGCTCTATGGTTCAGATCTGACCCAGGGCCCCAAGTGAGTTTGACACGCCTGCCTTAAGCAATAGGTAAGCATTTGAGTGTGCAATAGACCTAGTTCATGTACTTCCAAAGCGTAAGGTTTTCAGAGGTAGTCTGATAAATTTTACTGCATAGAAATTAAAAGCAAAGCTTTTATTTTCTTTATAAACAGCTTATTTTGTATGTTTTATTGATCTTCTAAAACTGAAGGCATGTTTGAATAAAGTAAGTTAATTGTTTTTAAAGGAACTTGAAATTTTGTTTGAATGATTTAGACTTGAAACATTTGTGCAATCTGAACTGTGTGCTGCAATCCATTTATAATACGGTTCGTCCAGTACCTTGCAATTTTGAACCTTTCCAATTTGCTGGCACATTGTGACATGATGGTCATTTGTTGTATACGTGCTTGCTTTCTGTCTGTCTGTCTTTTCCCCAGAGAAAACTTGCATGTAGAATGTTAAAACAACTATTACTGAATTATTTTAAATGTTTGCTATTTAGTGTAAATGCAAACAAGTATATAAAAAAGTGACTCATGCTTAGAATGGAAGATGAAGTTTGGTGATGATGTTAGCTATAATGGATGTTAATTCCATGGACTTAGTCCAGGCCTTAAGATACCTTAGTATCTGAAATAAGCTTTGTCCTTGTGTTAGACCTGTCTTGCTCAACCTTTGGACCCTGGTAGCTGGCCCCTGGCTACGAGGGCTACAGGACCCAGTGCTTGGCTTCAGTGGAGTGCAGAGCCTGGCCCCCTCTTCCCTCTGCGCCCCCCATGAAGCTTTTGGACCTTCAGGAAGCCTGTGGGCCAGATGACAGAGCTCTGCAAGCCAACTCTGGCCTATGGGCTGGGGGTTGAGCACCCCCAGACTGTCCTTTGTGCCCAACAGTGCAGTTATTGAGTATCCTGAACATTGTGTTCACTCTTACAAATATCTTAACTTTTGGATGCCCAATTACATAATCTTAAAGTATAGTCCTACCCTAAAAAAGACCTTTAAAAATAATTGCCTACTTGGGACATATTGATTTAAGTTTCCCTGGTTTCCCTACTGAATTCAATTGGCTTGCAAGTAAATAGGAGAGTTTACCTCTAACTGCCAATCCTATTACATTCTGGGATCTGAGTTAACAGATGTTTGCTTAGGGTAAGAGGAAAGCATGAGGGCAAGGTCCAGATAAGCCCTTAGGCACCTAGTGGTTAACGTAGATGGAATTTGGGTCCCTAAGTCCAAGTGAGTGATCCATTAATGTGTCACTTAACTGCTTCAGGGCCTGAGAATCTGTAGGCTTCTAAATCTTTTCTACTAAAGTTATTTACTATGTGAATTCTCAGAGGTGGTGTCATTCTGTCACAGCTAAACATCTGGCACCTATTTCCCTATGAAGGCCATTTGGGATTCAAAAACATGTCCCACAAGGGGCCAATCTAGTAAGCATGCTCAGACCATTCATAACCTGCCAGAGTGTAGTCACTGATGGTACTGGGTTCAGCACAGAGTACAAAAGCTATAATCACTGTCATTCATAAACATGGCTGTAGGCTTCTCAGACTGGGGAGAATTTTCACACCGTGTTTTTGAAGTTATGCCACTGCAGTCAATAATGCAAGATCTGCAGTATGTAAGAGACATTTAAACAAAAGCAAGCACTCTTCAAGGAAGAAGATGGTCTGGGTTTCTATTCCATTTGTATTAAATGGGCATTAGATGATATAAAGAGGAACCAGGAGCTGGGATCTGGAAGGGGGAAAATGATTGCAGTCCCTAATTTGGGAGACTGGCTTGAGAGTTTTGCAATAATCATTTCAAAGTTAAAGGTGATATTTTGTTGACATGTAACATTAGCTTGAAAAATTGGTCTTTTGATATTTTAATTAAAATAAATATAGTACAGTATCTCTATATCTGTTATGGTGATGACAATTAGAAAAAGTTTAGTGAAGGGTAAAATTCTGAAGTCCTTTCTCACTTTTTAATACAGTTTTTATTTTGGCAACACACTTTTGCTACGGTGTGTAGCAATTTGGCTAAATAGGAACTGTAAAATCTTATCAGAATTTAGATCCAAAATAATTATGATGCCTTGTTTGAAGCCAGGAGACATTCCCCCCGCCCCCACACACACACCTGTTAGTCCAATCTGTCGCGCCCTGATGACCAGTGCACCCTTGACCTGCGAGCCTGGGTCGGCACAACCGGCTTGGTGCGAGGGGGGATTTATGACCGGACAGGTGGGTGTTAACGGTGAGCAGGAGTCAGATGATTTAAAGTGTATTGGTTACACAGAAAGTTTATTTTACTTACGCTACTGATGTGATGCAGCGTAGGCAGAGGAGTTGATTTATTCAGTTACAGCATGCAGATATCATGTTACCCAGCATTTACAGGGTGGGTAAGAAAGTTGCTTGTTACAGATTCCGAGCGATTCACATAAGCCGTTGCAGTCTGCGGATTACCGAGAGTTCTTGATAAGAAAGATAACGAGGTTGATAATCAAGCCGGCAAGGACGGAGCTACACCGAGATAAGGATCGCAGGCGGGGAGATGTTTGTGAGAGGCCACTTTACAAACAGTGTCTCCTGGGTGTGTGTGTGGAGAGTTCTCTGCTTTGGGTGGAAGTTTTTTCAAAGTTATACTTGGCTAGGTGACCAATTACTACACGCTAGGCATGAATAATTAATGAGTTGACACTTGTACTTTGTTTGCTCAAGTTTCATGCTGGCAGCCCATCCTTCAAGAAAGGGCGGGGCCTTTCTTTTAATTTAGGTGGTACTGAGCCTGTTTGGTCACAAGAGGGTAAGCACGACACGTTATTCTGATCTTACAGTTTCATTAAAGTCAGCTAATCTCGTTACTATAGGTACTTTATCTTTCATGCTGGGCTGTCGAGGTTAGTTTCTCTCTCGTATGGGAAGCTCAAGTGATTTGAAATGAGGCACAGACAGGGGTGTGTATATGCAGCACTGTTAATACAGAGGGATAGACTACAATTGCAGAGTTTGTTGTGTTAGCCTCTGACCTTTTGTCATCTGACCTTTTGCCATCGGCATCTGAAATCAAAGACTTTGATCTTTGACACAATCCTGTAGGCCATACAAGCTGCAGAAAAGGCTCTTCAAATAAGCATATAGCTCAGTGGTCTACAGGGTTGGAGTAACGGAGAAAAAAAAATTTGTCCTTCTACAAGCAAGGAATCATGATGCCATTTATTTGGAACGAAATTATTATTCGGCAACACTATGTATCTTCTGCGTCCCTTCCGTTTGAGTCAGGGGTCAGTATCTGCAGAGCTCCCTGTCCCTGCTTATTTTGGCTGTAAAAAGATGCTGCATTCATCACAGGGCTGGTTATGTTGTGATTTGTCCTTGAATGGAGAAACTCAGCCAGTGGGTAGCCAAAGAGAGCACCCATGCCAGTGTGCCTTCCTACTGGCCAAGTGTCCATAGATTCCCCAACTCTGCCAGCACCAAGCAAAGCACTCACTTTTGGATGTGCAAATTGTATGGCCAATTTTTGTGGGAGGGATTTTTGTGTGATTTGCTGCTCAGCTTGTGCCCCTGACCTCCCACTTGTATTTCTGCTGCATTTATGCTGCTACTACTGACTGTGATCTGGATCTTGTATCACTGCCATGGATTTTTATGTGGTCATTGCTTTGTGGACCTTACTGGCCCAGCATCGTGAACTTTTAAGTGAACTTGAGTGGAAAAGACTATGTTGGCAGGCTCTGATGACTGCCATGACTGCTTACATTTGTGCCAACAGCGAGGGGTCAGTGCTTGGGGTAGAAATTATTATTTACACAAATAGTTACGACTTCATAGGGATAACGGAGACCTGGTGGGACTCCACCCATGACTGGACCATGGGTATAGATGGCTGTACCCTGTGCAGAAGTGATCGAGTAGATAAAAGGGGCAGGGGTGTAGCTCTCTATGTTAAGGAAAGCTGCGCGTCCCTACAAGCTGAGGTTGGTGACCGGGGTGGATGACTGGAGACCCTCTGGGTTAAAATCCATGGGGAACACGGCACAAGGGACACAACAGTGGGAGTCTACTACAGATCTCCTGCCCAAAGTCAAGAGCTTGTCCAGGAGTTCACCCGGGATCTGGCTGAGGCCACATGCTCCAGGACCATGGTTGTCAGGGGTGACTTCAATTACCTGGACATCTCATGGGAGGATTACTCAGCAAAATCTGAGCAGTCGTGAAACTTCTGATCATGCGTGGATGAACTCTACTTGACTCACGAATTCTGCAGACCAACGAGAGGTAAAGTGCTGGTCAACCTGGTACTGGATACTGGGGATGACCTAATCGGCGACCTAGTGATTGATGGGAAGCTGGGTGACAGCAAGCACGAGCTGATCACCTTCACCATCTGCCATAAAGCTGGAAAGTCAGCAACACTGAAGTCCTTAACTTCAGGAAAGCAGACTTTGACAAGCTCAGGAGGCTTGTCAGTGAGGCCCTAAGGGATCACAACCCCAGGGGGAGGGGAGTTCAGAAAGAGTGGCTGCTGCTCAAGGGAGCAATCCTCAGTGCATAAACTTATTCTCTTCCATCTCAGAGGAAAGGCAGCAAGAGGGCACAGCAGCCCACCTGGCTCTCCAGGGACCTAGCAGACCTCCTGAGGCTAAAAAGAAAGGCCTACAAAGGATGGAGGATGGGATTCACCTCCAAGGAGGAATATTCTGAACTGGTCTGGTCTTGTAGGGAGCAAACCAGGAAAGCCAAGGCTGCAACTGAACCCCAACTAGCTTATAGCATCAAGGACAATTAAAAGTCCTTTTTCAGATATGTGGGGAACTGGAGGAAAAGCGAGGGCAACATTGGACTCTTGCTGAACCAGATGGGACAACTGACTCCCAGGAAAAAGCCAACCTATTAAATGGGTACTTTATGTCAGTCTTTCATCAGTCCCATGGGACACCCATGCCTGCTATGGGACAGGGAGGTCCGGGTGAGGGAGATCCCCTGCCCTCCATCAATGCTGACCTCGTGAAAGAACACCTTAAGAGGCTGGATACCTTCAAGTCAGCCGGCCCTGACCATCTGCACCCCAGGGTACTCAAGGAGCTGGCAAGCATCATAGCCCAGTCCCTGGCACGTATCTTTGAAAACTCCTGGTGCTCTGGTGTAGTGCCCGAAGACTGTAAGAAGGCCAATGTGGTGCCAGTTTCAAGAAAGGAAGGAACGTGGGTCTGGCAAACTATAGGCCCATTAGCCTGACTTCTATCCTGGGGAAGATCTTAGAAAAGTTTATTAAAGAGGCCATACTTAATAGACTGGCCAACGCCAACATCCTAAGGGTTAGCCAGCACAGGTTTCGTGCGGGTAGGTCTTGCTTGACCAATCTCATTTCCTTCTGCGACCAAGTGACCTATCACTTGGACAAGGGAGAAGAGATTGATATCCTATATCTTGACTTCAAAAAAGCCTTCGATCTGGTATCCCATGATCACCTCTTGGCAAAACCTGCCAGTTGTGGCCTTGGGTCCACCACGATCCACTGGCTGGGAAATTGGCTCCGTGGTCGGACCCAGAGGGTAGTAATTGATGGAAGTCACTCATCATGGTGCCCTGTGACCAGTGGGGTCCCCCAAGGCTCTGTCTTTGGACCTATATTGTTCAACATCTTCATTAATAATGTGGACACTGGAGTCAGAAGCGGACTGGCCAAGTTCCCCAATGACACCAAACTTTGGGGCAAAGTATCCACACCAGAAGACAGGCGAGTGATCCAGGCTGACCTGGACAGGCTCAGCAAACGAGCAGATGAGAACCTGATTGTGTTTTAACACCAAAAAATGCAAGGTTCTCCACCTTGGGAGGAAAAACTGGCAGCATCCTTATAGGTGTGGCAGTGCTATGTTGGCTAGCACTACAGAAGAAAGGGACTCGGGGGTCATCATTGACCAGAAGATGAGCATGAGCCTGCAGTGCGATGCTGCAGCTAGTAAAGTGACCAAAACATTGGCTTGCATCTATAGATGCTTCTCAAGCAAATCCTGGGACATCATTCTTCCCCTGTACTCAGCCTTGGTGAGGCCACAGCTGGAGTACTGCTTCCAGTTTTGGGCTCCACAATTCAAAAAGGACATGGAGAAGCTTGAGAGAGTCCAGAGAAGAGCCACGTGCATGATCAGAGGTCAGGAAAACAGACCTTACGATGACAGGCTGAGAGCTGTGGGGTTCTTTAGCCTGGAAAAACGCAGGCTCAGGAGTGATCTGATGGCCACCTGTAAGTTTATCCGGGGTGACCACCAGTTTCTTGGGTAATGTTTGTTCACCAGAGCACCCCAAGGGGTGACGAGGCCGAACGGTTGTAAACTGCTACAAGACTGTTTCAGGCTGGACGCAAAGCAGAATTTCTTTACGGTCTGAGCCCCCAAGGTCTGAAACAGCCTGCCATGAGGTGGTTCAAGCATCTACATTGAACACCTGGAAGAGTAAATTGGATGCTTATCTTGCTGGGATCCTATGACCCCAGCTGACTTCCTGCCCTTTGGGTGGGGGGCTGGACTCGTTGATATTCTGAGGTCCCTTCCACCCCTAATGTCTATGAAATCTGTGAAAAGCTGATGCATATACTGGCTACCAAGCAATGGGTGGTCCATGCCTACAGCTGTCCAAGGGCACCTTCAATAGAGATCTTTGCTGAGCTTGCCCGATACATACAGCAGCAGA
This sequence comes from Crocodylus siamensis, assembly GCF_052110815.1. Classification (NCBI taxonomy): domain Eukaryota; kingdom Metazoa; phylum Chordata; order Crocodylia; family Crocodylidae; genus Crocodylus; species Crocodylus siamensis. The sequence goes on from NC_143397.1 coordinate 57,902,541, forward strand.
CAGTGGCAATGTGGGTACTCTTATCTGTGGAGAAACATGTTGGCACTGCTGTGTGGAAGCTCATGACACTGTACAGCTCTGGTTCAGGGCAAACCATTTTAGTGTTTTCAAGTTGACAACTGGAGAGGCAAATGGGAGGTATGTCTGGCAAACCAAAAGGTGATGACCTTGTGTATCATATCCCTTGCTGACTCACAGGAGGTTGTGGATGGTTTTACCAGCCTGGGGTTCCCTAACTGCATTGAGGCTATTGACACTGCACACATTGCCATCTGTTCTTCTGTGCACTGTGTCCATGAAGTCATCAACCAGAAGGGCTACTTTACAATTGTTCTTTGGGCAGTTGTGGATCACCATGGCCATTTAACATATGCAAATACTGGCTGATCAGGCAGGGTGCATAGTGCCAAGATCTTCAGGAGTTCCCTCCTGCCTGAACTGGCGGTGTGGAGAGAGTTTTTCCCTTGGTGTGCCTGACATCTGGGATGAGGGATTGATGAGTGCCTCTACTACTAATGGGGACTCTGCCTACCCTCACTGCAACCTGGTTGATGAATCCTTTCACTTAGTGGCTAAATGCCTGGAATGACCTTTTAATGACTGCAGTGTGTGTTTGGTGTGTTTCAAGGTTCACTGGATGTGTCTGAGAATGTGCATCAAGCTCAACATGTTCCGGTCTTTGCATGCAGGCTCCATTACATCTGTGAGGCCAGGGGGAAGGCTGTGCCCAAGCCCTTGATAGTTGGAGTGGCCAGCTTGAGGCGGAGTGGCCCCTGGCTTTTCCAGGTGGCATGCCAGAGAATTTGCAAACAGAAGCTAGTTGCTTGATAGTGGATGTGCAAAGTATGAGGGCTGACTGCTTATCTGTACCCCAGGCTGATGGTCAGAATGGTGAATTGTAGAGTGATGTCATGTACCTGATTTTAAAAACAGCTGAATTCCTGTTCCCATGTAGTCATCTCCAATGCAGACAGGGGATTTTAAGGGTTTAGGAGGGAGACTGTTCAAGGTAGGCATATAAGGATGGGGAAGTGCTCAGTGAGGTGCTGAGCTGTGCTTCCAGGGACGTGGAAAGTTAAGAGATAATGGAGGTAATGAAAGTTTGGGCTGTGCAGAGCTGTTGTGTTGAAGTTATCTTGGATTCTAGTTACATTCTAGTCCTACATTGATTGGGGTGGAAAAATGTCTTTCTTTGAAAATTTGTGTTATTTTTTGTCTCCTAATTTCATTTCTCTATGGAGTTGTCTGGGACATGACAGTGGAATTGATCAATCAAATACAGTTTTTTTGGCTTTGGATTTTTTTACCTATGCCTTGAGTATTTCCTTCATGATTCTTTTTTATTCAGCATATCATATTATGCTAAGTTGCTATGTGGTTTATAATGCTATTAAGTAGAAAGACTGGGATTTTTTCTATTAAGAGACTTTAAACCTGGGTTCAAAATATTGTTCTATTTTTTCAGCTAAAGGTGAGAAAATGCAACTAATTCCAAGCCTTTTCGACATGTGTGTTTTCTTTGTGTGTTAACTGCTTGTAAATAACTTCCATGCCTATTTAAAAACATAGCTTTAGATTTAATATCCAATTTGAACTTTGTAAAACTGTAAAAAAAATATATAGGCACTTGAAATTCTAATGAGCACTGGCCTTTGTAGTGGATAGGCTCCTTTTGAGATTAGGTTATCAGTCTCTCCCACAATGCTTACTGCAGAACTGCAGCTTTTAAGGGGAAAACTTCATTTCCTTCAAAAGATGAGAGGCTGACCCATTCATTCAGTATAGGGTGTGGTGCTTTTTTTGTTTTCCTTTTGCATCTGGAAAAAAATGTAGTCTCATAATGTATTGACTTTGAGGACCCCATCTCATAAATTACTACTTCAGCATCTTCTTTACAGTTTACAGGCGGAAAAAAAAAGTATTTTCTTGATCCTACTTGCCTCTCCAAATCACCTTTTCTTTTAATGAGACTGACTTACTATAGAAATATATAAATTCATAAACTAAATGACAAATTGCTACTATCTTGTATATATCTTTTAAATGAATTATTTCCATCTGGAGTATAATTGCAAAATGGAGAAATTTAGTATTTTAGGAGGTTTATTCTAGACACTAGTGAGAAAAATACACTACAAATAAAATGCTGTTTTTTCTTTAAAAATTAATAAGATAAACAGTATCTACAGTAAAATGAAGAATGCAAGGTACTTTTTAGATTGTGCTTGTATGGCAGTTGAGAGATTAGGTTTTATACCTGTTACTTCAGAGGATGGAGAAAATCCTTATGTACAGATGAGGACTTTGTTTCTATAAATGAACCTCATGGACCATCATGCGTGGTTTGCACAAAGACCAGCTAATAAGTCTTCAAATCACTCTCCACCAGATTCCCTTTTATTACTTGCAAATAAAGTTCCAAAATGATCAAATAAACTCTCAGTACAGGGTGCATTTATATCTGTTTCTTCATGGGCAAAATGGGCATAAAAATATCTACCTGTCAGAGATAATTGTGAAGCCTCATTCATAAATGGCTCTTGGATTAGGGGTGTTATTAAAATACAAAGTCATATTATGTATTTCTTTTGCTCTCCATGTAAGAAGGATTGAATTAGATTTACCATTAGGGCAAGCACTTTCTGAGCTGAGCAAAAACATACTACTTAAATCTCCATTGTAAAAAGCCTGTCATAAGTGCGGTAAAAGCTGTGTTAACTGGCACTTTATTAGCTGGAAAACTCTATTAACCGGCATCCGTGGAAAGTGGCAAAAGCAAAACCGGAAGTACTACTTCTGGGGGACTTCCCGTTTTGCTGCTGCGAGCTGAGTTTTTCTTTGCCACTTCTTCTGCCCCCATTCCTGGGGGATGCCGGATAACAGAGCTTTTAATGTACTAGAAATGTCATGTTCTGAAGTGCATTGTTCCAGTCTGTGTTTCTTGTTTAAGTTCTTTAGCGATGTCAGTTCCTAGAGTCATAATGGCAGAGTCACTGACAGGAGTGAGATAAGCAAGGAATCCTTTTAGCTTTCTGTATCCTTTTGATTTTTTTATTATGATTATTGTCTTTGTATACTCTCTGGACTCAAGATATATCAAGCACCATGTTTCCCTGTCAGAGAGATTTTGAAGCAAAGAGAAGACAACTGATGAGATGCAATACCTTACTTGTTCAATGTTTCCAGGGATTTTTTAGCTGTAATCATCTTCAGAAAAATCTGCTGTATAGAATTAAGTATATTTGAGAGAATGTTGGAGAAGCTCATCAGAATTCACTCATTGTTTTCTGTAATGTTTTTCTCCCTGTGACACAAGAAGCAGTCTTTTAGCCATTGCTAATTTCCATGAGTCATTTGTCAGGAGAAGATTCTCTATCTTGTCATTTACCTGAGGTGCGTGAAATGAGCTGATCATCCCAAGGCCAGGCAAGATTGCAAGCAAAATTAGGCACTGTATCTATGGTAATACTGTGAGAAGTTTTTTAAATAGCTGCTTAATCCATTGATATAAAATCGACCTGCCATTAGAATCAGAGCAGCCAATTTTATCATCAGGCAGATCATAATTTCAAATTGACATGAAATATTATGCACACGTAGGTGTTATAAGAGTCAAGTATTTTATTTGTGTGTAACTTCTCATGATGAACAGCTGTTAGTTCCAGTGTTGTATAAGCTGTTTCTCTGCCCCGTGATTATTCAAGTATAAACAGGTAAACTGTTCATTACCTGTTCTTTTTCTTTTTTCCCCTCTTAATTTTTGCATAATGAAGCAACTGTAGAAACTGTAGAAGCACTGTGAAATGTTGTTGTTAAAGAAGCAAGAGAGGTTATTTTAACTAGCAAATAGAAATCGCCTCCTGGCTGAACGGTGATAGGATATTATTTCAACCATGGGTATATTTTATAGGCAGTAGTTTGATATTTGGTTTACCATTTTGAAGACTGGGCAAAAGCTGATTCAATTATTCAGTTATTTTAGTTTGTTTATTTCAACTTCAGATGTCTGCAGTGAGATTGTCCACCCAAAGTTCTGAGACAATCTTTCAAAAACACTAATAAAATTCTTTGTTTCTTCAAGATCAAATTGAAGAAACAGCATTATTATAGTAAAACTCAATATCAGTCCCTCCAAAGAATTGCCAGCAGAGTTGCATGCATGCTGCTACTCAATTCAGCCTGTTTCCTTAAGCGGAATGGGAAAAATGACAGCTCATGAGCTATATCTTGAAGGCTAACAAATTTGAAGTATTACAACAATTGTTTGGAACTGGTAGACATGGCATAGTTAATTCCTAGCACTTTTTTTATTATAAGCCTCTTCTTAGTCGCCTGTAAGTTTTCCAAACATATAATTTTGGGATGAAATGTTCCATGCTCGTTCTCTGCTTCAGGCTGAATTCCTTCAGAAAAGAGTCAGCAAAATGGCTCAGCAGTTTCTGAGAGCACAATTAGGTGGGGAAACTTCAATTTGAATATAAAAAAAAATAAATTGGATTTTTGAGGATACATATTGGTTCCAAATATTTGAAGTGGCTTATAGATTTGTTCTGTAATTTGAAGGTGCTTGTAGAAATTAATTGAGATCTAGCTAATTTAGAACATGTGGAATTAATCATTTTCATATGCTGTAAATTCTTTAAAGTCTTGCTGAATGTTTAATCCACAAGAAACATGCTCCATGGGTCTGCAGAGCTTTAAAGTTCTAGATAAGACATAGCAACTGCAGCTGCCCTATTTGGCTTATAGAATGGGCTAGGAGAAGGCAATGAAATCTAATGCCAACTCCTGTACTGCCTTGTGTGAATATTTATATACACTTCAAAGAAATTACTATTAAGTAAGGCCTCATTTTAGCAGGTGAGGAGGTATCACTTCATCCTGCTTTGTAGCAACCTCCAGCTACAAAGTAACTGAAAGTTTTCACAAGGAACTAAACTCATGTCTCTAATGTGAGAGATCTGTGGCTGTATTGTTCATCTGTAGTTGTACTGCCTTTGAGAGTAAATAGACAAAGCTTCAGACTTCCCATAACTGCTAGATGCCACTCACTTCCAGAACCAGGAATAAAATCCAGGAATCCAGTTTAGTAAATAGCTGTGTATGTTGTTAACTGGTGTGCACCACATTCATCTGTACTAGCTAGTGCATAAAGTGGATGATGACTTAATTTCATTGCCTTTTCTTCTTTAGCTCAAATGGTGTTAAAGAACCCACCACTTATTTACCTCAAGTAGTGGGTTGAGGACTGGGAGATTTCAGGTTCCTGTGTTTGTATTGCTTGTAAGCAATATAATATCAGAAGGTTTGGGTTTTTTAGGTTTCTTTTTAAATATCTAGGACGTTTCATACAAAACTATGTTAAAAGACTAGGGTTGAAAAGTTTTTCACTCAAAGCTACAGAAGAGTGGAATAAAATACTCCATGCAAACTTAATGCAGTTCTTCTGCATATGTATTATAATTGTGTTATCGTTTGTTGTTGGCATTCCACCTGACTTGCAGCATGTAGGCTTCATTTATGGTGTAGAATGGACAGTCCTCTTCCACTTCTTAATTTTCCCCCTATATTCTTCCCATCTTTAACATATACCTGTGTGCATATCATGCTGCACTCAGTGGCCAATAGACAGACCAGAAAGGCATGACGAAAGAAGAAAGTAGAATAAAGACCATTTGTGTTACAGGCAGTGGCAGAATTAGGTATTTTGTGGATATCGCTTAAACAATTGCTCTTTTCAAAAGGTTTGTATTCAAAAGAGTGAAGAAGGTAAGTCTTTCTGGCTACCAGAGCAGAGTTTAGGTCTGTTTCTTGGATGACAGTTCTCTTTTTGATAATTGTGTATAACTTGTATATATTGCATTACAGAATTTGAACTAACTAGCTCTTCAACTGGTGTACAGTGACATGATTCCATTGAAATTGGTTCAGCCATGCTTGTCTGTCCAGGTCCTCAACTGATATAAACATTTTATCAAAACAAAAGACAAAGATGCACATCAGATAATTACTTCTTAAAGCCATATCCTCATAGTATGATGCATTTTCAATGAAGCTTTTCTTTTTTCTTCCTTAGGATAAGAAGGATAAGGTGTCTAGATTTGATACTATTCGTCACTCCATAGCTGGGATTATAAGATCTCCAAAATCCATGTTGGGCTCTTCTTCGGTAAGTAACACTGAGAACACAGTTTTCTGCTATGTTGTTCTATCTTTTAAATTACGATTCTTTCCCACATGCCCATAAACTTCTACCTAGCTAGAAAACATATTGAAATGGTAAGAGGAAATTCTATGTTCTGACTAGTCGTAGACATGATAATATTGTGTCTCAGTATTGAGTCAGAGCTCCTGTTATACACTACACAAATATAAATGTATCCAGGGACAGTGTGTAAGCATGAAAAATTCATTTTCTGCAGGCATTCAATTATTATATGATTGACATCTCTATGGAATACTTGCTTTTATTGGTGGATCTGCTGGTCTGATTCATTTTTTATAGAGCACCTCGACTCATTATATTCCTCAGATACAATTAAAGTTATTTGATATATCAAGACTCTCTTGCCTTTAATACATTGGTTATCAGGACATTTTTAGTATCAGGTTTCCAAGCGTAGCCTGTAGCTTCTGAAGCATTTGTAAGTGGCCTGCAAAGATATCTTTTTATGGTGGTTGTCCTCAGCATAACCAGATGACTGGTGAGGTTATAGTCATTGACAGTTCAGTAACAATTGACAGAAAACCTTAGAGGCAACCCTGTGAACAATTAAGCATAACTGTTATTGTTTGTAATCAATTTAGTAAGCAGCTTCCCTTTTTTTTCCCCCCTTTCCCTGAAGGGATATTAATATGCTGAATGTTTTGAGAGAAGCTGAATTATGAGCTAGCCCATCAGCAAGAAGTGATGTGCATAAGTCCTACTCAAGCTTGAATTAAGCAGCAATACTGAAGTTTCTGTATTTTAACTTTGTATATATAAGATGTTTTTAGAAGTGCACTAATACATCAGTCCATATCATGTAGTCACTGATAAAAGAAAAATTGACATTATTGGCAGTTGCCTTTTTTTGGCTGATGTGGCCGATAATGTCGCCAGTAAATGCTGCGTACATGCGCACAGCTGCAGCATGCACACAGCCAGGAGTGCAGCCCAGGAGCATGGGAAACAGCATCCTGCTGGCAAGGCAGGGGGAGGCATGGGCAAGGCAGATCAAGGCCCCCATGGTGAAGGAGAGAGTAGGGCTGGGGCAAGGGCATGCACTGTCCAGCTGGGAGAGACGGTGCAGAACTGAGCCAGCAGTTCGCCTGGAGGGAGATGTGCACTGCATGCATCCCCGGGGGAGGCATGTGGGGCATGTGCCTCCTGATCTGTGCACGAGGCAAGGGCAAGTTGCCTGTTGCGTACTCAGGGCCAGCACCAAAGTCTTTCTGGTGGCTGTGCTTGGGCAGGGTGGGTGGCGGTGGCACTGGGAGGATGGCTACAGAGAATTTTGGGGTGGCCGTTGCCCTCCCTGTAGTCCCTCTCCCAGTGCCACTGCCTGGCCTGCCCCACCCAGCCTGAGTGCAGCCATCGGGAATAGGAACTGCCAGCCTGCAAGGAGAAATGCATCATTTCCTGTGTTTCTCCTTTAAAGGAGAAAATTTTTCTTTTTTTCATGACAAACAGAAAACCCAAGTCCATGGTAATTACAGAATGTTACTTCAAATAAAAATTTTGCCCAATGTACCAGGTGGATTATGCAGCCATAGAGTATTTTATGGCTTATAGCAAGATTTGTTTTACAATATAGGGTTATAATAATACTTGTTTTATAAAACCAGTGCAATATACCATTAAAATAACTTTAAAAAATCTATTTAAGTAACGAATTATAGTCTGGAAGTGAAAAATAGAATGTAGAAGTGAAATAGAAAAAAGAATAGTACTGATACAAGAGATTACTTCAATAAAAAAATCATTTTAATTGTTCACCTTTGGAGTATAGTTTTTCAATATATTCACAGTTGTGATGTATAAATATATCTTGGTTTAAGTGCTATCGTATTGTAAGAATGAAGATCCAAGTTAGTGCGAGATAAATATAGTTATTTCTATGGATAACTGAAGGAAACATTTTATTTTCTTTTAGTGCCTTCCGGAGAATGTATCAGAGGAACCTTGTACTTCCTTAAACACCCAGGAGTTTAGTAAAGCTCAGGTTAACTATTATGCATTTGTTAATTTTTAGATATCTTATTATTCTTACAGTGTTCATCCATATTGTTTGCCTGGTCATAATGGACAAAGAAAGTAGATGGTAGAAGATTTAAAAAAATCACTTTCCTATGTTCCTCACACCAGAGCCAACATACATGAAGCTTTAGGATGTTCTGGGTTGCTTTTGTGCCAGGACATGACTTTTTTTATCATTTCACCACTAATAATTTAGTGAATGAAAGTAAACTCTTTTCCACTGACTGTTGCTGGTCTTGGAAAAAAAATCAGGAAAGATATTAATATCCAGTATGATCTAGTTGTGCAATCCCCATCTGATCTGGTGCATTATTTTCTCTGCTGCTACACTGATGTAATGGCAATTGCTATTCATTCTGTTTTCAACAGTTAAAAGAAAATATATTACTGAAGTGAGACTAGGTCAGTATACATTGTCAGTATGGGTATACAGCAAAGAGACCAGAAATCTGCCAAGTAGACAGCTGACAATTTTCATGGCACAAAGAAACTCTAGGCTGGTTTAGAGATGGTATTAACATCTTATGCTGCCCTTTCCTAACACTGCTGTTTTGGCCTTGCAATACAGTGTTGAGGGGGTCATTTTAGTCTCTTGCAGATACTTTCATATTACTGCAGATTTAGCCAATGGAAAAGGTTCTTGGAGACTATCATAAGTTTGCACTTCAGAACAGCTTGAATGCTTCTCTAAATTGTGTAGGGACAGTTGAAAGTCAGGCCCAGTTTAAAGGAGCCATAAATCGCCTTTTGGATGCTACTTCAACATTCAATTCTAGGCCTGCTTAGACTAGAGGGTCCTACATTTTCATGGTGTGGACTGCTGTCTGTCCTATATAACTCCCTTCCTCTTCACAGTAATATAGGCCATCTGTTCAGTTTGACCCCCTGAAAATCATGAATAATAAGTTTCTTCAGTATTGAGCAGGCAGTGGCTTCATTTATAAGCAGAGATCATAGTTTTCTTTGTTGAAAAATCCCAAATTCTCTGATTTAAAAAATTCAAAATTAGCTGATTACATAATCCCAAATCCATGTTTTTCCATGATTAAAATAAAAGTGTGTGGGTGTCTGTGTATTAGGGCTGTGCAAAGCTTTGGGTGCTGATTCGATTCAGAGGAGATTCAGCCCAATTTGTTGGCCGACTCTCCGAATCTGAATCGAATCAGGGGACCAATAAAAAGATCTGAATTGATTCGAAGCTCTCAAAGCAGGGAGCTGGAGCTGGAGCTGGACTCGGAGCTGGTAAGTAGGGGGTGGGGGAGAGGAGGCTAGAAGAGGTGGGGATAGGACTATGGGGGGACCCCTGCTAGGACACATCCCCTGCCTGCTCCCTCAGCCGCCCGCCCCAGCTCCTGGTACTTTAAAAGAAAGCCCCCACTTACTGGGTGCTGCCTGGAAGGGGGGTGATCCCTGCCACCCTCCGCTGCCCCCACGCTGCATGGGGGGGTTCTGCGACAAACCCCTCTGACCTGCCCCAGTTCTAGCCCTTTAAGAAAAAAAACAACCGTAACTGTCCCCCCCCCAAACCAACTCACTGGCTCCCGCAGTGGCCTTGTGGCTTTGGGGGGGCTCATGGAAGAGCCCCCCATGTGGCACGGGGCAGTGGGAGGCAGCAGGGATTTCCCCCAACTAGGCAGGAACCGGTGAGTACTGGTTTTTTGTTTTTGTTTTTCTTTCCTTTAAAGGGCCGGGGGCTGGGATGGGATGGGGGGTGGGTCGGGGGCTTGTGCAGAGCATCCCATGCAGTGGGGGGCAGCGGGGATTGCATCCGGTGAGTGGGGACTTTTTTTTCAAAGTGCTGGGAGCTGGGGCTGGGAGAGCGAGCAGGGGATGGGCCTGAATGATTTGAGGATTTAGCTGATTCAGGACAGTGATTCGAATCACTGAATCGAATCACTGTCCCCTGAATTGGCCAAATCGGAATCTGAAGTGAATACTGGCCGCTTTGCACAGGCCTACTGCATATGTGTATACATGCACACACATATATGTGCGTGCGCGTGCACACACACACACAGTGGCTTTTATTTTAATCATGGAAAAAATGTGCATGGGGGGTGTATTTATATACACAGGCTGACACGCATACTACACACACATTGAGTGTGTGTGTATGTGTATATAAATAAAAATGTGTGTGTATAAATAAAAATGTATCAGTTGAACAGAAGGTTTTATTGATATAGTTACAAGTTTAAAGCAGTTTGGAAGCCTACCAGTGCCTCAATCATTTTATTAAATTAAATTATAAATACCTTTAAGCTTTGGCTTTTGATTTTGCTATTTTTCATCATGGGAGCTCCTCCTGCCCCCTTCACTCACCAGGATGTGGGTCCAACTGTGGTTGTCTCCCCAGCTGCTTTGTTTTGCTAAGCAGCCCTGATATGCTGGTGCCCTGCTCATGCTGTTGTCCTCATTCCCAAGCCACATTTCTCCCTGCCCACCCCAGACCTGCTGGAAGAACCCCCCAGCTGTTCCCCACCCCCAGGTCCCAGACCCCTGGTTTGTGGGGAAGAGGGAAGGGGGGGGTGTATGGGGCAGGGGGTGTGTAGTTGTAAACAATGTGGAGATGTGGGGTGGTTTGTGCCCCTCAGATTTCTATGCTGATCGTGGGGTTTGGGACATGGGGATGCTGTCTGACTGGATTGGCACTGAGCAGGAGTGGCTCTGTGGCCCAGCAGGCTGGACACAGTGTGGGAGGGCAGAGTGGAGTGTGGATAACCAGTTTGCTGCCGCTGGGAGCCCTGTACCAGCTTTGCTGTCATGGCTGCCAGTGGGAGGCACCCCTTCCAGCCCAGTAGAGGCAGCGGTGGCTGCAATGGCTCTGGCTCATGTAAGCAGTGGTGGAGCAAGTCTGGCTCTGGTGTGGGCTAGAGGGAGGAGGAAGGGATGCTTGTGGCATCGCCCCACCCTGTGCGGCCCACGCTACCTGGCCATGCCCCCTCTCAGCTACCTGCCATCCCACCCCTGACCCTGAGAGCACAGGCACTAGCCCCTAATGTCTCCAGCCCAACTATGCATCTCTCTGCCTCCTGCAAAGGATCCTGCTGCCCCCTTCCCTCCTGGAAGGGCAGGTGCCTCTGGGCAAGCCCTACTGGCAACACTGTCGAGCTAGGCTTGCTGGCGGCACCAAGCCATGCCTCAGACCCCCTACTCCACCACAGCCTGAGTGCCTGGACACCTTCCTCCAGTGCCACAGGTGCCCATGCTGCATCACGAGTATGTATGGACAGACCCCCATGACCTCCCCCCCTCCACACAGCATCCCCTCCCCCACACACACATCTCACATCCCCTTCACACACCCCTGCCACACATGCATGCCCCTACCCTTCAGCTTTCCCCCTTCCCCCCTCCTGTAGACTTACCTATACTCAGCTGCTGGGGATATACCCCCTATAGTCTTTGTGGTTATGCTTCCCTCATGCTGAACTTGCTCTTGATTGCATATTGTATGCTGACACATATAAGAACTGAAGAATTAGGCTGAGATGAGTCTTAAGGGCTTCATTGCACATTATTTAAGCTTCTCAAGTGTTGATCAGTGTTAGTGTTAGGTCAAGTTCAGAGTAATTATGCATTCAGGCTAAAAACCTTCTCTGACTGTCCTCAACCTGCACAGCTGTGAGTTGCTACTAGAGGACTGGTGAACCAGGACAGGCTTCTCTTCCTGCTGTAGTTGGGAATGGGTTTGGAGAGCTAGATTGGTGGGGTGGCAGCATGAGGCTGGAAGGGGGAGAAGTTAATGATGGGGACAGGGTAATGAAGTGGCAGGTGGAGGCACTATTTATTATAGCACCCCTATTTATGAACATCTTGAACTGTTGTTAATACTAAACTCCATAACTTTCAGTGCATTTTTAGAGACAGCTCAGTGCTTTAGGGTACTTGGGTAAAGAATCTTTGTCTTCCAAAAAATAGTCAGAACCTTTTGGGCCATCCCTTATTGCACCTTTTTCATGTGGATGTGGGCATCTGTTTGAGAGCCCATTCAATTACTGCTTTCTGAATAAAGGTGCTCTTTCAATTCTCTGTTAAGACCTGTAAAAAAAAAAAATGGAAGAGAGGGACAAGCTTAATTGGTGGGGAAGGAGGCAGCACAAAAGCAAAACTTAAGAGTGACTGCCTTTTCAAAATGGAAAGGCAGGACACATGCCTGCCTCCCTTCTTACCCCCCTTTCCCCTCTCCCTATAACATGGCCAGAGCAGAGCCAAGCAGAGCCTGTGGGGGTGGGGGAGGATGTGGGCTACCCACTGTGGGCTTGGGGCTCCCCGCCTCACTGCCCTATACCCAAGAGCCCCACACTGATTGGGCAACCATAGCGAGGTGCCCTCTGCTTGCCCGGCAGCCTGTGCCCCTCATGCCCCCCTCTCTGGTAATGCATACAGTGATAGGGAGCCAGCCCCTCTGCTGCCCTCCCCTCCCCCTGACAAGCCACTTATAGCTCTGTTCCCCCTAGGCCCCATGCACTGCTGCAGCTGGGCAGTGCTCCAGCCCCTGCCCTATTTCTTCCTTCACCATTGGGAGGCTTCAGTCTGTGTCCCGCCACACCTGATAGTATGCATCCCCCTCCCCCCTAGAATTACCTGCAGGGAGCTGCTCTCCATTGCTGCTGTATTCCTGGCCTTGTGTATTTGTGTGCATGCCCCCTGCATCCTGTTCCCCCCAGCCCCAAACAGCCTCTTGCAGGCTGGAACTCTGCCAGCCTTCAAGGGAAAACCCTTCCATTTCCTGTGTTTTTTCCATGGTAAACAGAAAACCCAGGTCCCTACGCATGATACTTGGAATCTGAGAAATGCTGTCCTGGAGTCATTCAGCCGGGGACCAGGACTTAAATCTTCACATTTCAGGACTGTCCCGCCTAATTGGGGACTGGTGGTCACCTTAGTAAGAATGCAGTGCAGACTGAGGGAATTGAGGCTCACCCCCCAAAAATCCTAGGATAAGGTATACAAAACTACAGAAATCTTTGAAGGGTAGAAAAAGGAAATTCAAAACAGGTGCATACATTGAATTAAAAATAAATGGAAAAAATTGCTTGCTTTTTATAGTATCTGATTAGTTTTATTAAGCAGTTGAATGTTTCTTAAACATATTTACATGGAACAATGTTTAAGAAAAACTCATGAGAATTGTAAAATTCATTAAAAAGGCAATTTTGTGTTAAAACTGCTTCCACTAAATTCTGCTAGAATTGATTCTAACTATGGAAAGGAGTAACTATTACTGTTTTTTTCTAATTAAAGTGAGAAATATTTTGAAATCCATGTTAAAATGATTATAAATCCTTCTTAAGCAAGAAACTTTCTTTGCTGTAACCATGATCCCCTAAATAGCTGTTTTGAAGAACATACTGATTTATATAATAGTTCTTTAAAATGTTTAAATTAGTATTGTGTGCAATAAACATGTATGCTTGTTAAAAGAATGAAAAAGTTGGTTCAGAAGAAAACAGTACAATTTAAATACCATATTTATTCAAATATAAGATGAGCTCCCCCCACCCCAAACAGCATGGGGAAAAATGCCCATCGTCTTGTATCTGCATATGAAGCAGAGGAGGGAACAGGCAGCTGAGACTCTGGCCCTGAGCCTGTGTCAGGTTAATAGTCTGACCCACAGCAGCCTCCTGAGCCCCACTTCCACTTTTCTTCTGTAGCTTTTGCCTCCCACCTGTCATGTTCCCCTCCACTTACTGTCAAGGACAGCTCAGCTGGAGCTCAGGCTGGTCTCTCCACGGCACAGAAGACATGGAAACTTCTTCCCCTGCCTGGCTAATCAGCAGTGCCAACACTCCTACATTGCCTGTCCAGCCAGTTAGCACTTCCAACACTACTGCACAGCCAGGCAAAGCCTGGGCTTTCATGTGCTGTGCTTCTGGACGGAGCATCCCCAGCAGTGTCTGACAGTAAGGGGGGATGGCAGGGGGCAGGAAGGGGCAGAGACTGGAGAAGCAGGGAAGAAAGAGACCAAGACGGAGGGGAGAGGCTGCAGGGAGCAGGGGAGTTCAGGTGGCAGGGGGGCCAAGTGGGCAGGGCAGAAAGCAAGATAGCCACCTGTCTCTTCCCCCCACTCGTCCCCTTCAGCCACTGCTTTCCCGGCTGTAGCAGTGGAGCAGCAGGGGATTCAAAACAGCCCTCCAATGCTTATCTTCTGTACCTGGAAAATTATAATAAATGTATACATTTTCTATATATAGAATCTAATTATTAGGGGGTCATCTTATATTTAGGGTTGTCATATTTGAGTAAATGCAGTAATTTATAAAGACTCATTAGTTACTAAAAATCTCAGCAAGCAAAATATATCAAATAAATTTTTTATGAAATGTACAGTAATGCCCAAGGTGACATTAAAGAAATAATAGTGAAGTCTATCCAGTAAGTTTCTGCTTTAACTAGAGTTTTTCTGTCTAAAAAAGGGGTGGGCAATTATTTTGGGCCAAGGGTCACTTACCCAATTTTGGCAAGCTATCAAGGGCCACATGGGTAGCTCCGTCCCCTGGTCACCATTTTGGGGCCAATGTCCCAGAGCAGGGCGGAGGAGTCTGTGGAGCTGGGCTGATCCGTCCACCCCGATCTAAATATTAAGCAAGCAAACAAACAGAAAAAGACTAACTTAACTGTGGTGTTATGTTTTCAATATCAGTGTTTGCAGTGTCTAAATGTAGACACAATGATACAGTCATGGACAGTTGTTAAGATTTCATTTCATTTTGAAGTGAGCAAGTGTTGTCTGTTAGCTAACTTGTTTGTGAGCTGTAAGATGAATTGTGTGTCTTAGTCTGTTTTATTGTTTCAGAGTGGATAATATCCACAGTATAGAGACCATCACAGCTGACTGGTTTTAGTGGAAAGACCAAGAATTAATGTATTTTGAAACCAAGCTGTCATTTTTCCTTTACAGATGTTCTCTGCAGAGTAGAAACAAGATAATAAGGGAAAGATTTTGTTGCCTTGACAGTATTCCAAAGCTGTTCTGTGAGCATGAAGTGAGATTTCAGGTTAGGGATAGGCATTCAGTTCCAGAGCTGCAATTTCTAGGAATTTCTGGAGCTCTCCTGGTCTAATGGAAAGGACATCACCTTTCCTGCCTGTTTCTGCTGATCAGCAGGACCAGGAGAGAACAGCCCCTGGGTCTTCACTCAGTCATCCCGTTGCTCAGTCTTGCAGATCAGCTGATCAGTGGGAGCAGAGAGGGGGCAGTTCCCAAGCCACTCCTTGCCTGGTCCCCTGATTTGGGATCAGGAAGTGAGTAGCAGTGCCAGGTGCCCCAATGACTTGCTGCTGGGGGAGCTAACAGGGAGCCAACCAATCTTCCTCACTGCCCCCCCACCTTCACCTTGGATGTGGAGAGGAAGAGCCAGGCACTTTGGGATCCTGGGTGTAAGTGTAGAGGTGTTACATGTGGTATTAGAAAACTTTCTGGAACAGAAAAGTTGCTCTTAGCAGTTTGCAGTCTAAGCACTAGCTTTCTTCTGCCACGAACTACTTGAATGCAGGTATACCTATTTCCTGGCAAAAATGCAATGGCTGTTCATGGGCTCAGTCTGCTAAACTATCATTAAGTTTAATATCAAACATTAAACTTCTTTAACCTGTTAAAAAAAACCATTCTTTTTATTAGTAATTTGAAGTGCTTATTTTGTGTTTCAGGGATGTATTTGGTAGCTGTGTTGGTCTGAGACAAAAAGAAATGCAAAACTCTAGACCTCTAGATTCAGAGATGATGCCTTTTATTAGACCAACTAAGAAGTCACAAAAAAAAAATCTTTTTCTGCAAGCTTTCAGGCACACACACTCTTCCTCAGGCTTAGGGAAAATTAAAGATGGTAAAAAGCTCCTGTAGATAGAAAATGAAATTTATTTATTAATATCTTTTTGTTGCTATTTCTTAGTTGGTCTAATACAGGGTATAATCTCTGAATCTAGAGTTTTACATTTCTACTGCGTGTTAGCCATTTTGAATGAAATTAACTTGTGGAATTTATCTTTAATCTTGGGGGTATTTAACTGGCTCTGAAAATGAAATAGTGGTAATTAGGAAGACAATATGATCATCAGAGAGAATGGTATAATTTTCTTTAACCATACTAATAAATCCTTTACAAAACAAATTTGTATATCACCTGGACTGTAATTAATCGCAGTGTCAAATTTAGAAAAAGCAATGTGAAATTATTTATCAGTATCTGTAACGAAAAAAGATAAATCATGGAAAATGACTTACTTTATGATAATTTGTTTCTTTAATATTTTTTCAAGTTCTTTGATGTAATATCAACCAGTGAGAAGCCGTTGGCAGAGCAAGACTGGTATCATGGTGCAATTCCAAGAATAGAAGCCCAGGAGTTACTAAAACAGCAAGGAGACTTCTTGGTGCGAGAGAGCCATGGGAAACCTGGTGAATATGTCCTTTCTGTGTTTTCAGATGGACAACGGAGACACTTTATCATACAATATGCTGATGTACGTCTGATGCAGTATTAATTTTTTTTAATATCAAACAAGCAATTATTTCAGATAAGTAATTCACAATAAGAATAGTTTTATCATGGATAACTATGTGGGAGGATTTAGTCTACAGTACATTTTCAGTTTTCTTATCTTCATATGAAGTATTGGGAAGATTGGCAATTTTAGCTATACCGTGTCGAGTTGGGTGTTCAAATTAAAAAAGAAAAAAAAGTTGGTCAGATATTTCTAAGAAAAAGCTGTTTATGGTTGACGTTCTTTGAATTGTTTTCCCTAGTAGAAGACGAAATGATTTGCAGTTTATTGCATTTATCACAGTTGTTGCTAATAATTTAAATGTTTAATGCATGTACCTTTTTCTTATATTTCACCCTCTTATAGTAGAGGTTTGACAGCATTCTTGTGATTTCATACTGTTGACAATTTCCATTGCATCTGTCCCACCAAAGATGGGAAAGCTTACACAGCAAGAGTTTGTATTGTCTTCTCTGTGCTGTTGTGAATTGAGATCCAGAAACCCACCTGAATCCTGTTTTCTCTTTTTATGTCAGTTTTAGAGGTATGAACATATACCCAGTAGGAAGCCTGGCACTTGACCTTGAATTATCATAATTCTCTGAGTGCAGAGATCCTTATGTCATAGTGCACTTCAGAGTGCCCCATGGAGCAGTATACACAGGATGGTAAGAGGACTACTGAGATGCCTAGCCCTGACACTCTGATTTTACCCAGGGTCTGTTATGGTAAAGCACCACATCAGTGGCAAAAGTAGCCATGTGCATATATGCTGTACCAACACAGCAATGTCAGGAGTGGCATGCTGGCAAGAAGTTTTCCCAGGATAACTTTCTGGTGTAGACATGTCCTTAATGTCTCATTCTCTCCCCACCAACCTATTCTTGAACACAGAATAACACCCAAATAACAGAAGCAAGTTTTAGTATATTACAGAATAGTGGAAGGAATTACTGATGGTGACATAAATGAGAAAAACATTGTTTCTTTTGAATTGTGATCAAAATCTTGGCATTGCCAGTTTTACAGTATTGCTTTTCCTTGGACTCTTGTACTGGTCCCTGGCAAGTTTTCTCAAATGCTTAAGACTAATGGAAAGAGATGTATTTGTGTATTAGTGTGTGTTATACTTTTATGTCAATTTTTATCCTTTTTTTGTGAAAAACAGACCTACAAATGAGCATAACAGTATTTTTGTGCTGCTCTTGTAATTTGCCTATAAAATAATAGATCAAAGAATAAGTGCAAGGTGTTTTCAACACGGTACCAATTCAATATACTACATGCGTCTTGCAGTTTTGTGTGTGCAGTCCCCAGAGATCTAAGCTATTACCTACTCCTTTATTTGTGGATTGGTTTATTCTTACATTTTAACTCCAATTTCAGCTTCCATTCTCAGCCAGAATAGTCATTTTTGTGTAGCGTCTTCCCTGCATAGAAAAGGGATACTGTGCATCCTTTTTGGGGACGGCTGTCAGTTTTGATCCATATGCTCCTTCAACTGGGAGTGCACATGAATAAAAGTGCATTCTACATTGTAACCAGTTCTACTATATTCCTGTATTAGTAGCAAGCCTGGTCTCCACTATTCTGAATTTGTCTCTGAATCTAAGGTTCAAGAGTAGCAGTATAACATGCAAAAGTATAGTATATGACTGTTCCCTGTGATCCAGTTAATACTGCTTTAACTGTTCTTTCTAACTTTTTAATATGACCAGCATTTTAAAACTGTTTGTCAGGAAATCCATTCAGAATTGCAAATTTATTTTTAACTTACACATTTCCTAAAAGTTCAGGTTATTTTTAATAAATGGATTTTTTTTTCTAAGGCCGCTAATAAAATATTCCAAAAATATGTGTATATATTTAACAAGTATGGAATAAAGAGAGTATGTCGGACTAGAAAAGCAATTTAGTCTTCTCAGTTGAGTGAATGTGTATCATGCTCGAGATCAGTTTGTGTGGCACCACCTCTTTTGAAAAGGAACCCCTTTCTTTTATGGTATTATCTTACGCCTCAATTTTTAGCTTGAGTGTCTGAAAGTTATCACTCAATTCCACTAAAGAAACTAACAAAAGTTATAACAGTTGTGCCTAGGAACAGAAACTACACATAAACAGTAACCAGTATAATTGATCAGAAACTGGTTTAAACCTATAACACAACTGAAGTTTAGTGTACACAAACTGCTTTCAAAATGACTGAAACCGGTTTAGGATAAACCTGGATGGATGTCAAGACTTAACTGCTTTAAATCAGTCTATTGAATTTCTGTTCTAGATTCTCTCCAGGCTCAAGTTAACTCAGGTTCCCAACATCCCAGGATGCTTTGCATCTCTCCTGCAAACTTTCCTTCTTCTCCCCCTGCAGGGTGGGTAGGCTAGCCTTGGCCCAAGCTGCCTGCTTCTACTGAGCAGGGAGATGTTCTCTATTGTCCTCCTCTGGCTTCTGGCCTGGGCCACTACAGGCATGTGGCTGCATTTTTTGGAATCAAAAGTAAATATCTGTTCACTTGCTTATCGGTTCAGTCTATGCAGCATAGATTCAAACTGCAAAGATTGAATCGATTCAGCCTTGAGCTTTTTGACTGTTTGTATTTAGCCTTTGGGGTAGTGACCTTTTCATTGTGCTCTTACAGAGGGATATCAGTCCATGAAAAAGCTCCTAGAAGCTACTAATATAAAAACAATAGATAATGAAGTTTCCTGATTCTGGAAGGTGCTGGGAGTAGTACTTTATTAATTATTTATAAGAAATGGATTAAACCTGCATGTGACACCCTGTTGTAATAGATTTTATAGGTTATTTTTGCTTGTCCGTAGGATAAACAAAAAGGAAATCAAAGCTTTTTTCTATTAAATCTTAATAAATAATTCCTTCCTTACTGTTAAATCAGTTTGAGTGTGTATAAGAATTACCATGTTTAATAATCTGAATTCATTGCTTTAATTCAATACCACTTTATTTTCAAATTCTTATTTATGATACTGTATGCCTAGTGGCCTTAATCATGGACCAGGAAACCATTGTACAAACCGCTATTCAAAAACATAGTCCCTGCCCCAATGAGTTACACATGGTTAGAGACTAATGGGAGACAAAGGTGCAAGAAACAATGAGATGGTATTATTTAACAAATTAGGCACTTGTTAGTAGCCTAATTTTGGTTTATAGGCATTAGAACAAAGGAAGGCCTTGAAAGAAAATAATTAGGTATCTCAATTGATATTAATTTTAAGCTCTTCCTAAGTATGACAGGCAGCATGGGGGGAAAGCACAAAGATTTTCACATGAAATTGATTGATTCTGGTTTTGGCCAATTGGAAGCAATAATGGGCTTTTCAGTAGTGATTCAGAGTTGTTAACTGTGTGTGGGGGCAGTTGGGAAGGGAGATGACCATGAAAAAGTCCTTAAAAGTAAAGACAAGAAGGTTATAGCTGATGCAATAGAGAAAAAGAAGCCAGTGGAGGTACACAGAGAAGGGCGGCATGGTCAAGAAGTCATGACTGGTAATGATAATCCTAATGCCTCACTAATACTGTTTATACTTCTGTTACTCCATTAAAGCTCTAATATAGCACACTTCACAAAAGTGTTAGATTTAACAATAAAATAGGTGAAATGCGTTCTTATTACAGGAGCTTAGTAACTTGTTCTGTCTCTGTCATTGAAAACCCTGCCATAATTGATCACTTTCAGGATCTGAATTGCGCAGCACAATTTTTTCCCCTGAAATTTTTTTTCTGAATCTCTTATCACTAACACCATATGTCACTTGAATTTTTTTCTCAGCACCTGTACACACAACTTTCCATGACAGTCTGTGATAGCAACTATGGATCCTAAAACACTTATGATTTCAGCGTGATGACAAGAAAGCTGCTCTAGCAATAGCAGTATTTTTCTTAACATGTATTTTGGGAGCCATCGATCCTACCAGATCATAGTATATGTGTAAGAGGTCACCCAGACATTTGATGCATATGCCTAGGCAGGAGTCTTTAGAGGAGTGGAGGCTGTCCAGACCGTCCATCCCTCCTTTAGGCCTCTGAGACAGAAGCCAAAGGTCAGACTGGGCATGTCCACACATACAGGCACGTATCCTTGCAGCAGCTCAAATAAGAGCAGCACAAATTTGTGCCAGAGATTTTTGCCTCAGCCTGGATGTGCACTCTGGTGTGGGGCAAGTTGTTCCACGTGGGGCAAAATGACCCTTCCCAGCTTCTTCCGCATTTGTAGCCAGGAAGAGCTAGAGCCTGGGGCCAGCGCAGGTGGTGGCCACAGCAGTATAAAGAGCTGCCCTGGCAAGCAGCTCAGGGAGTTTCTGAGGCCCAGCCAGTTGGTATGTGGGGACACTATTGTGCCAGCTGGACTGCTGAAGCAGCCCTAACCTAGAGTGGCCCCTGCACTCTCTACCAACTGCAGCACTCTGGCAATGGGAGGTACTGCCTGTCTGTGACCTGCTGCCACCTGCAACAGCACCACCTCATTGGACCTGCAGCCCCATGGCTGCACACCTGCCAGACCAGGATGGGGTGCCCCCGCTCTTCTATCTGGGTAGCTATCACCCAGAAGATGTGCTGTTTGCAGTTGTCTGCTTTGAACTATCAGAGCATATCCTCTTGGCCCCAGATGGCAGGAGGTCAGCCACTTTGTCTGCCCTCTAATTGGGTCACCAGTGCTGGCTCGGGACAGACTCCTCTACCCAAGTCTTGTCAGTTGTCTTGCCAGCAGAGATACTGGTGTTCCCTGTTTAAAAATTGCAAATTTGCTGATAAGAATCCCAAATTCTCTCAGTAAAATACCCAAAATAGTGTTCTTCTGCAGTTAAAACAAAATGCCACTATATAGAGAGGGATCAGTTGGGAAATGTTTTATTGACATATTTACAAGATTAAAGCAATTTGGAAGCCTGCCAGTGCCTCTGTCATCATCATAAACCAAATCCTAAATATCTATACACTTTGGCATTTGCTTTTGGGGTTTTTTGTCTTAGAAAAATCAGAGCTGTCCATATCCCATTTGCTCACAGACTGCCCCCCACCGCTCCCCCAAGGGTCCACACCCCCCCGCCCCATGGAGCCACAGACCCCCACCCCCAGCAGCAGCAGCCATTGGATGCTCAGGGCCCGCTGCTGCCAGAGCCCCATGCAGTGTGGCGTGGCTCTAGCTGCCTCAGACCCGGCACCACCTGTGCAGCTCGTCACGGGTCCAGCCCAGCTCAGCCCGGGGTTGTGTGCCTTCAGGTAGCCCTGGTCCACTTCGCCTGTCACCTAGGGCCTGGTGCCACTCGCAGGGACTGTGTGTCATGCTTGACCAGGTCCTGCCTCCACAGGCCCTGTCCTTCGTAGGTCTGGCTGCTGGTGGCCACAATGCCAACAGGAAACCGATGAAGGGGTAGGGGTGGATGCAGTGGGTTGGAGGCGTTGGTGTATTATGTGGCCCTGCCCGGCCCTGGCTGCAGCAGAGCAGAGTGAAGCAGGCCACAGACCTCCCTCAGGCTGGTGGGCCGGATACAGCTTGTGGGCCATATTTTGCCCACTCCTGCCTTATATGCTCTTGGGGACTATGTTGATTTCACTTTTATCAAAGATTCCTTATAGATTTTATTCTCTGGGTGTCAATGACTTATGTAGAGATAGTATTACATAGTGAACTATGATTTCATCTGATCAGTTTTGATCTTTCTTTCCAAATGAGAAAAGTTTTACTTACCCATATTAGGAATCTGCAGAGGTTTTTTTTCCCTAGTTCAAATCTATTTTATGTAGTTTTATGATTAAAAGTTATCTGAAAGTAAATACTGTCCATTTTTTTTAAATAAGTAGTATATTTGTTGCATATCCTTTTTATCATATTCAGAGTGTCATATACTCAGATTGAGGTCTTATCCCATCAGAGTTGAGCATTCTTTAAAGAGTTAATGTCTATGATTATTTAATTATGCCAATTTTATAAGATGTTTTTATAAATTGTTATGGTTCGGATTAGAGTTCCATTGAAGTCAGTAGACACTTTAATACTGATTTGAGTGAGACCAGGATTTACTCCTGTGAGATTAAACTGTTTTTTCTCTAGTTATTAAAGGGTGATGATTGTTAATTCTTTGTTTTATATGGTTTTTTTGTGAAACTTTCTCTTTTCTCAGACTGAATTTTTTTTTTCCCTTACAGAATCAGTATAGATTTGAAGGAACTGGATTTCCCACTATTCCTCAACTTATAGACCATCATTACACAACAAAACAAGTCATTACAAAGAAATCAGGGGTAGTTCTCCTCAATCCTGTTGTTAAGGTACGTGTATATGTCAAGTGTTTTATTCAATAGAAAGTTTTCTGTGTTTCATTTCATGATGTAAATTATGGCTCTTGAAATTAAAAGTGAAAATAATAAGAAGTTTGTGGAATGTGTTTCGGTGCAATAATTTAATCAGAACTAGTCAGTCACTGATTTCTTCAGACAGTTCAGTTCTATTAACATTATTACATTATAACATTATTTTGCTCTCAAAGCCCTTCATATGTTGTTTTTTTGTTATTCGTTCTGCAATTCCCTTTTCCATTTTTTAGTTCCTTTTTGAGTTCTGCAAATTCTCTTCAATAATCCCGTCTTACTTTTAAAGGTTTATGTAAGCACGTGGAAGTGAAACTGGGAGCTTGAAACTGATATTGAACAGAAGAATACAGTAAACCTTATACAATGCTTTATCTAAATTTTCAGAAGCATCACAGTTTGGGAGAGCATAATGTTTCTCAATGTTCTTCCAGTAGTTAAGTCTTCCTTTTTTGACACTTTCTCATGTGTCAACCAGCCCTGCATAATACAGAACTAAATCTTTCTTTTTCCATGTGTATTTAGTCAGAAAAGCCTTCAGATATGTCATTTTACAAAATGTAAGCAAGCAGAACAGTAGTCGTTCTTCTTTACTGTAATCCTAGATCTTTTTCCATACTAATATGTAGTAAATAAAGTAGATTTCAGTTCTCATTCCCAATAGGGATGTATTGTCTTGGTGTAGTGAAAAAATAGAGGGAGGGATTAAGTTTTGTGGCTGAGATGCCCTATCATAGCTTGCTGCCTTAATACAGATTGCTACATGTATCCTGTCTGGAACACTTGACTTTTTATTTTTTGTTATGAAGGCATGATGCAGTTAAACAATTATAAATTAATATGATAGACCTAGGTAATATCATAAATAAAATGTAGCCAAGTACACAAACTTTTTAATTTTGAATGACATCAAAGAAAAGGCACAGTTCAAGACAGAAGCTTGTATTACTGCAAGTTTTCCTCTCCTTTAACCATGTGGTTAAAATTATACTAGAACTCAATTGTACATTTGAATTAAACTGCGTTTGTTCTGCTTAGTCTGTAAATAATTTTAACATTTATTGAACTTGATATATAGATAGACAACCGTCCACCTCTAGTTGACATACCTCTTTGCTCTGCTTTCTGTAGTTCTTGAAATTTAGGAATAAAGGTTTTGGAAAATGCTGATGTAAGGAGAAAGAGAACACTACCATATATTCTAGGTTATTCTTTGTAACATTTATGAAACTGAGGAGTCATATATGTTGTACATAAAGTTCTGGTATCCAAATAGAACACGATAGACTTTAGGATTTTTCTTTTTTAGAAGTGTAAATAAATAGATGTGTTCTGATATAAACAGTCTGGTTTAAGGGAACATTTTCAAGGTTGAAGAGTCCTAAACGTAAATTATTCCTATCTCAACTGTTTGGGAAGTCCTCATTTTCCTTATGTATTTATTTTAAATGTCTAATGCTGTACCAAGTTTTTATCGTTCTCTGACTTTCTACAGTATTCTTTATTGCAGTGTCTAAGAGGACTTGAATTTTAAAAAGTCTTAGCCAGCAGTTCTAATCATCTTTAATAATCTACATTAAAAAATCCACTGTAGTATTTGTAGCAGAAGGCCTCGTGTTCCTGCTACTTTAACAGCAGGCAGGCTGCATATGAAACAGGTGGCAGGTGTGATAGGAGACAGGAGCCATACAACCTAGAAGAAGGCTGGGCAGGCAGTCTGGCCCTGGAGATTGCTGGGAGAACATCTGGGCAGGATGGCTGCAGCTCTGAAATAATACCAAGGAGATTACAGCCTGTGGTAACATCTGGAGGTTTGGGAGGGACTAAGGGGAGGTGGAGGTCCTGTAGGGCAGGGAGCAGGGCTAGAACATGGGTGAAGGGTAGGGAAAAGACCAGGGTGTCTGGGTGTTCTGAATTGGAACAGGGAGAGGACCAGAGCAAATCTGGTGCCTATAGGGGACCAAAAAGGTCTTATGCCCAGGAGAAACTAGATACCCGGGAATAGTGTGGAGATACGAGTCAGGGTGGGCTCAGGGACAGAACCAGAACAGACTCAGAACCGGGAATAGGACAGGAATGGATGAGAGCTTGCTCAGGAATCCCTGGGGCAGCCTCCCTTTTCTTAAAGGTAGAAGTACATCAAGGCATGGCAGTTAAACAGAACGGGAGGGTCAAGGTAAAACAAGCCACCAGGGGCATGTCCAGACGAGTGCATACATGTGCTTTGTGCACCTCAGAGGCTTTGGAGGTGCTGTAAAACGCATGCAGTGCATGTCATATGATTCTCTGCACTTGATATTTACAGCACAGAGCCAAAATTAGATAACGGAGGGGGGAGGTCCAAAAACAAATTGGGACAGTGCATGTGGCTTCAGTGTGCACCACCTGAACCCAGAGCGTGACTGCCGAGAGCCATGCCTTGGCTACTGGCCAGGCTCTGCAGACCCAGATTGCTGCCTCTTCCAAAACCTTTATTTCCCCAGGGCCCCAGGTAAGCATGCAGGTGCACTCCCCGGGAACAACTAGTAATGTCACAACTATGTGTTACTGCTGTTTGTTCCTGGGGACACAGACTTGTGTGCTCATCTAGACATGCCCCGGGGGTGTCATGGCCACCCCTGGGACAGACTTTTGTTACAGTATATGAGTGCATACTGAAAGATAATTTAAGGTATTATTTGATGTCATAGAGGACTGTGTAGTCCACAGTAACTCAAGTGTTTCCTTTTTTGGGGGCTAGCTGTGTGTATAAGGGACTTCTTTCAGTACCTGAAATCTAGAATTGTTTTTTAACCAATTTAGTATTAGTTTTTAGTAGTGCTAGCGTTATTGTTGTTTGGTTAGATTAATCCATTGCTGGTAGTTTTCCCTAGTTTCCACACTTGTGCCCAGTTGCATCCCCAAATCAGTTCCTACTAATTTTTGAGTTGTCACATCTGATCTGGATCTCAAAAGATTAGTGGGGAGAAACAATTTAAACAGTATATCTTATGCCCTTCAGCCTTCTTGGAGGTGAATGCACATATATATTGTTTAATGTAGCTTGGCAGTAGCTATTCTTCAAATCATTATTCAGCATGTTGAACATGTTATGCCTGAGGCCCAAATAGACATTTATACTTCAGAACACAGGACTGGCAGGGGCCTTTTGGGTCATGAAATCTCGTCCCATGCTGGCTCAGAGAAACATTTCATAATCCCCCTCAGAAACTGATCACTCTTCATTGTAATACTGCATAAACTGTTTGCCTCCACTACTTTATATTCATGTCTGTATGCTGTTCCAGGACCTTACTGCTTTGATGCTTAGCAGCTTTCTTCTAATTTCCATCATAAATGTATTCATGATCAGCTTAAAACCCATTTATTCTTATTTCAAAGTTTATCCTGAGCTTAAATAGTTTTTTCCATGCCTACTTTTAAATAGTTTTTTCCATGTCCCTTGTCACCCATTTTTTGTGAAGGCAAACAAACTATGCTCTTTTAGTTTTCTCTTAAAAATGGAACTATGCTATCCTGTTCTGCTGTCATCCTAATAGCTATTTTCTTAACCTGTTCCAGCAGGAAGTCATCTCTCTTGAATAAGGGTGGCCAGAATTCTTCATAGTATCTAGATAAGGTCCTACCAACAATACCTTGAGCAAAGGCATTAATAATCCCTTACTTTACCTGATATGTCCAGGGAGATCACGTTTGCCTCACTCATATTGATGGTTTTTCTCAACAGGGTGAAGTTACACATTACACTTAATTTATACTAAGGGTGCCCGAAAGGCAAGCGTCCACATGTTAAAGCTTATTAAAGAGGCCATCCTTAATGGATAGCCAGCACGGGTTTGTTGTGGGTAGGTCTTGCTTGACCAATCTCATTTCCTTCTATGACCAGGTGACCTATCACTTGGACAAGGGAGATGAGATTGATGTCATATATCTTGACTTCAAAAAAGCCTTTGATCTAGTATCCCATGATACCTCTTGGCGAAACTCGCCAGTTGTGGCCTTGCATCCACCACGATCCGCTGGCTGGGAAATTGGCTCCGTGGTCAGACCCAGAGGGTTGTAATTGATGTCAGTCACTCATCATGGTGTTCTGTGACCAGTGGGGTCCCTCAAGGCTCTGTTCTTGGACCCATATTGTTCAACATCTTCATTAATGATGTGGACACTGGAGTCAGAAGCGGACTGGCCAAGTTTGCCGATGACACCAAACTTTGGGGCAAAGCATCCACACCAGAAGATAGGCGGGTGATCCAGGCTGACCTGGACAGGCTCAGCAAATGGGCGGATGAGAACCTGATGGTGTTTAAGTCCGAAAAATGCAAGGTTCTCCACCTTGGGAAGAAAAACCTGCAGCACCCTTATAGGCTCAGCAGTGCTACGCTGGCTAGCACTACAGAAGAAAGAGACTTGGGGGTCATCATTGACCACAAGTTGAACATGAGCCTGCGATGCGGTGCTGCAGCTAGTAAAGTGACCAAAATGCTGGCTTGCATCCATAGATGCTTCTCAAGCAAATCTCGGGATGTCATTCTCCCCTTGTACTTGGCCTTGGTGAGGCCGAAGCTGGAGTACTATGTCCAGTTTTGGGCTCCACAATTCAAAAAGGATGTGGAGAAGGTGGAGAGAGTCCAGAGAAGAGCCACGCCCATGATCAGAGGTCAGGAAAACAGACCTTACGATGACAGGCTGAGAGCCATGGGACTCCTTAGCCTGGAAAAGCGCAGGCTCAAGGGTGACCTGTTAGCCACCTGTAAGTTTATTGGGGTGACCACCTGTATCTGGGGGAGCGTTTGTTCACCAGAGCACTTCAAGGGATTATGAGGTTGAATGGTCATAAACTACTGTGAGACCATTTCAGGCTGGACATAAGGAAGAATTTCTTTACTGTCTGGTCCCCCAAGGTCTGGAACAGCCTGCCATCGGAGGTGGTTCAAACACCTACACTGAACACCTTCAGGAGCAAACTGGATGCTTATCTTGCTGGGATCCTATGACCCCAGCTGACTTCCTGCCCTTTGAGTGGGGGTCTGGACTCAATCTTCTGAGGTCCCTTCCAGCCCTAATGTCTATGAAATCTATGAAAACCTGTGCTGGGTGCCTTCTGAGCAGCTCAAAGTTATGTCACTTCAGGCGAGAGTTAATTCTGGTCAGCATGACCTAGCTTGTATTAGGCTAATTTCAATTTGATCCACAGAGATAAAATTAGCAATTTATAGTTCTCCAGATTCCCAGGTTGCACTGCTCCTAGAGCCCCCCCCCACCAGTCCAGATTAGGATATCATTGCTTCTTTGTACATCTATTATGTCCAACTTTTGTGATAGTTTAATGAGGCTACTGAGAAGACTAAGGGCAGCCAGCAGTAGTCTACTCTGCAATACTCAACAATAACTAACTGGAAGTATCTTTGGTTTTGCACCAGTGACAGGCACTACCTATATAAAGTCCTTCTTCCCTATCTTTTCTATAGCACTGACCATATTTCTCAAATGTTAGAAACTAGCAACTACCTGTCTTAGATGTTGGAGACCTGACTGAAATCCTGTTCTGCCTGTAAGATACTTAAGTGGCACACACGTGGCTTTTAGGTGTCAGTCACAAAATAATTAAGGTATCTAAGTTCCTTATGTACCTTCATTTTTGCATGGAAGGATCACTGTTGACTAAACTTGTGCTCTCAGCAAACTCAGAAATGATCCAGAGCAGCCCCCTACATGTTTAACTCCACATGAGTTCTGCTGTAAGCCAGTTCTATCTGGGAAGCACATTCATTCTGCATGAGTCCCTGATTCTCTTGTAAAATCCTACTGAACTCATTGAAGTCGGGATCCTGTGTGGAGCTTGATAATGTAAGAAGAGAAGGATCTATGCATGTTTTGTCCAACCGCCTAATGATTAGAGAACTCAACCAGGAAATGGGAAGTTTGGGTTCTTACTCTCTATCGGAGAGATATTGAACACAGATTCTGCTTCCCAGGAAAATACCTTAACCACCAGCCTATAGGCTAGGCAAGACTTAAATCATCTTGCTCCTTCCTCTTGAAATTGGGATTCTTGATAGAAAGGAATTGTTGTGGGGCATGAGAGTGTACAGTGGCGACGTGTATGAGGTGCACAGGGGGTGCATGTACACCCCCTGAGAGTTGCAGTGCACCCTCTGCAAGCACTGGCCAATTGCTGCAGCTGCTGCCCATTGCAGGGTCCCCCCCGGTCACCGAGATTGGGGACCTCCTCTGGTTAGTGGGACTGGTTGCAGGGGAGGTACATGCCCCCCACTAACTAAGGCCACACCAGTCACCCATGAGAGCACACAAAATGGAGTCTCAGGAGCCCAGTGTGAGACAGAAACCCTAGGTTATGGTCTCTGCTCCAAATGCAGTTGATACATTTTAAATACATTAAATAATTTTTTTAATGTGCTCTCCTCGTCCCATTACTCATGGCATTCTGTTTAAGTCAGATGCAAAGGAATCAAAAAGTGCTGCCTGCTTCATGCTGCCAGGAAACTGCCCTATTGTTTAGGGTGCTTTCCTGCAGGCTGGAACCAAAGGGACCTAGAACCTAGGTCTCCTACTTTGTGGGCAACTGCTCTAACCAGTAGATCATTGGCCCAAAGGTTCTTCATTCTTTGTTTTACTTTATGGTGTAATCAGTTTTGCTGTCAGTTTGTTTCCCTCTGTGCCAGCTAGAACCTGATGTGGTAGAAATGCATAAGGCTGTCTATTGAAAAAATGGGAGAAAACTATGTGGCTTCACAGGGCAGAATAGGTTTGGCATCTGTGAAGGTAGCATGCTGGGGGAGAGGGAAGACTGTGTCTTCTTTTGTGAAACAGGATCATACTTCCAAGATAAGATGTATATTTTTCGAGTTAGCTGCCCCAAAGTTTTAAACATCTTAAATGTAACTTAGGATCTGGGCCCATATATATCCAAAGGTAGAAAATTCATTTGAAATTACACAAATTAAGCTTTTGAAGAAATTAAAAACAAAAACATGCAGGTTGTTTTAGTCCTATGAACAAACTAGGAAAAAAATTGTTCTGAAGTTCAGTCAGAAGACGGTTGTTATCAGTGCTAGCTTTGGATCATGCTAGGCTAAAGCTTCCATTGTGGAGAAAAGATCTGTGGACGTTTGGTAAAGCATACTTCTTCAAAAGTATGTTCATGACTCCCTGGCAGAAGGTAGGGCAGGGTGCAACCATGTAGAGTCTAACTGGTTCAGAGATGTATGAACTTTCACATGTGATAGCCTGCTTGCTCAAATATTATGAATAGACTTGGAGATAAAAGGGTTTAAAATAGAGAGGAATTTAAATACAAAGGAAAAGTTCAAGGAAAGGACACCTGGCTTGGATTATAAGACTTTGTAGGGCAAATTTGGCCTACAGGCTATATATTTGACACCTCTTTGAAGTCAATAAGGCTTTGGGCAGTAGAGTCCTGCCTTCATCCCAGAGCGGGCCCATTGACCTGCATGTGTTTACAGAGGCAGGAAGTCAGCAGGTGTCAAAGGATCCCAGCAAGATAAACATCCAAATGTTTCTTAAAGGAGTTCAGAGTAGGTGCTTGCACCACCTCTGGCAGCAATCTGTTCCAGGCCTTGGGGGCTTGGACAGTAAAGAAGTTCTTCCTTATGTCTAGCCTGAAATGGTCTTGAAGGAGTTTGTGACTGTTTGACTTAGTCTTCCCTTAGTGTGCTCTGGTGAACAGGCATTCCCCCAGATCCTGATGTACACCCCTTATATACTTATGGGCAGCCACCAAGTTCCCCCTGAGCCTGGGTTTTTCCAGGCTGAAGAGTCCCATAGCTCTCAGCCTCTCATTGTGAAACTTATTTTCCTGCCCTCTGATCATGTGTGTGGCTCTCTTTTGGATTCTCTCAAACTTCTCCATATCCTTTTTAAATTGTGGAGCCCAGAATTGGATGCAGTGCTCCAGCTGCAACCTCACCAAGGCCAAGTACAGTGAGTGGGAGGATGACATCCAGGGATTTGCTTGAAAAGCATTTATGTAGGCAAGCCAGAGTTTTGCTTGTTTTACCAGCTGCAACATCACAATGGTGGCTCATATTTATCTTGTGGTCAGTCATGACCCTCAAGTCCCTTTTGGCCGTGGTGCTAGGAAGTGTAGTACTGCTGAGCCTGGAAGTATGCTGCGGGTTTTGCTTCCTAAGGTGGAGTACCTTGCATTTTTCAGTGTTGAACACAATCAGGTTTTCATCCGCCCATTTTTTGAGCCTGTCAAGGTAAGTTTGGATCACCATCCTGTCCTCGGGTGTGGATGCTGTACCCCAAAGTTTGGTGTCATTGACGAACTTGGCCAGTCTGCTTCTGATACCTATGTCTACATCATCAATGAAGATGTAAAAGAGTATAGGCCAAAGAATGGAACCTTGGGGGACCCCACTGGTCATGGCGCACCACGATGATTGACTTCCATCAGCTGCCACTGTCTGGGTCTGACCT
This sequence comes from Crocodylus siamensis, assembly GCF_052110815.1. Classification (NCBI taxonomy): domain Eukaryota; kingdom Metazoa; phylum Chordata; order Crocodylia; family Crocodylidae; genus Crocodylus; species Crocodylus siamensis. The sequence goes on from NC_143397.1 coordinate 57,934,070, forward strand.
TGGAGCCAGTTCCCCAGCCAGTGGACTGTGATGTAGTCCAGGCCACGGTTGGCCAGTTTTTCTCTGAGGTGCTCATGAGGTACCAGATTGAAGGCTTTTTTAAAAATCAAGATATATGATGTCAATCTCTTCTCCCTTATCCAAGTGATACGTCACCTGGTCATAGAAGGAGATGAGATTGGTCAGGCAAAACCCTACCCGCAGCAAACCCGTGCTGGCTATTCCTCAGGATGTTGCCATCTGCCAGTTTGTCAAGAACGGTCTTTTTGAGAATTTTTTCCAAGATCTTTTCTGGGATAGAGGTCAGGCTGATGGGCCTGTAGTTCCGGATCTACTTTCCTCCTTTTCTTAAAGATAGGCAACCACATTGACCTTCTTCCAATCTTTGGGCGCTACACCTGAGCGCCACAAGTTTGCAAAGATCTGTGCCAGTACCAGTGAGCTGTGATGCTTACCAGCTCTTTGAGTACCCTGGGATGTAAACTGTTTGGGCCAGCTGACTTGAAGATGTCCAGCCTCTCCAGGTGTTCCTACACATGTTACCCTTCATCAGTGTAGATCAGTTCTCCCTTGTCTGGCCGTCCTGTGCTGTATTGAGCAGGGCTGTCCCTTGGTGCTGCTGAAAAACCGACACAAAATACCCATTAAGCAGTTTGGCTTTTTCCTGGGCATCGGTTGCCAGTTGTCCCATATGGTTTAGCAGGAGTCCAATGTTACCTTTCGCTTTTCCTCTGGCTCCCCACATTACTGAAAAAGGATTTTTTATTGTCCTTGATACGTGTAGCCAGTTGGAATTCAGTCGCAGCCTTGGCTTTCCTAGTTCATTCTCTGCAGGTCTGGACCAGTGTAGAATATTCCTCCTTTGGGGTGGATGTGCCAGAGATCTGGTGTGTTGGAGCAGACTCAATTCATCTTGGGGTTTAAAGAGTATTTAGAATGTTAGAGGTGTCACGTCTGTTCACACTCTGAGGATTATCTTACAGCTGTCCCCTGGAAAAAATGTTAGGACACTTTATCTCTGGTATTTCACAGGTACTTAAGATATATCAATGGGCTGGTAGCTCTGTGGGATCCTAGGACATACAAAGGCTTTCTCCCAGAAGAAATGGTACATTTATTTATGTCCTAAAGAGCCAATATCCCTTACTTCAGACTTACGTTGCTAGCTAACTGTCACAGAATTCCTAGGAATCATTTTAATGTTTTTTTTGGCGTCCTCCAAGTGTATGACACTTGGATAAAGGCAGTAAAATTATCAGTGGATTATATCCTAAATAGAGAGAACATGTAAGCTCTTCTGAATAGTTCCAAACCATCTTCAATTCTCTCCTATTTTCATTGTATAATAATTTGTAGAAAAAGAAAGGCAGAATACCAGTCAGGATTTCATTTGATCCTCCATATTCCCTAATGAGAGGGATAGGATCAGAAGGCCTTTTTCCATAGTTCATAGTTAGAAGAACATTTTAGGAAATAAAGGACTACATAAAAATTGTGGCTCTACAAGTTATCAGATGGGTTCTAAAGTTGATTTCTCCATTAAAATGTTGGTTAATTATCAGTAATATTTATTCAAGCAATGTTATTAACTTTTTAAAAATTATTGCAGACCTATTGGCATGTGTTAACTTTTTTGGTTTTTGAGTCTAATAAAAGTGTAGTTGCAAGATCAAAACCTGTTATGTTAAAAAAATAAATAAAGGGGAAAAAAAGGTTGCCGCAAAGCAGCTTTTGTGTACTCTGCCTTCCTGTTGAACAATTTTGGAGTTGTGACCTGGCTTCCATGCCATTATATAGTAGTGCAGAAGTTCAAGCATTCTTATTTTTGGAAACACTTTGAATACTCTGACTCATAGGGTTGGAGAATATACTCTTCATTATGCACCCTCTGAAAACTACTTTTGATCATTTCATTTGACATTTTCACAGGATTCCTCTCCCATCTTCCCCTGAGAGCAGCAAAGCAGTCTTTGACATTCATGTAATCTTTAATCTTTTTATGCAAATTGGTGCCCCTGTAATAACCCATTGAGAAACTAAAAGTTGAATACCAGGGAAAATCATCACAGAATAAAATTTTCTATTATATTATATTTTTTTATATATATATATATATATATATATATATATATATAAAATAAGCAATCATTTTTCCTCCTTTACCATATTAGCTAAATTAGTGTTCACCTTCTGTTAGAGTGTCCTTGAAAGGGAACAATTTTAATTGTGCCACAAAAGGCCTGTCCCACTTCCCATTTATGTAGTCTAAATCTGCATGCTAGGAATTTTAATGACATAGAAATAATAGAATTTAAATTAGGAAGACCAAGGGCATTAAAAAGATATCTGAAAATGATTTTTTTTAAATGGAAAACCTTCTCATTTATATTTATTTATAATCTTTGAGAAAACTGCACTTTATGTTCTTCAATTTATTATTGATGCAGCAACTGAAGTATGTAAAAGGCTTCAGAATATCTTCAGAAAATATGTACCCAAGGGGTTTATAATGAAAATGGTTTTTAACCATACTTAATGTGTTTTAGGTTTTTAAAATCTTTGACCTCATATTGATTTTTTTTTTTTAATTTGCTAGGATAAATTTTGTGGACAAATAATAGATCTGCATGACATTCTGGATATGTTTTAAATTTGACATATAGAAAATAAAATCACTAAGGACATTAAAATATAACATACTATTTGTTTTCTCGGTAAAGGGATAGCCATACTAGCCTGAAGTCAGATGCAAGGTACAGCAGAGGTTTACTTTAAAAACTAACTGAATCAGAGATGGATAAACTTTCATGAGCAACAGTGCTCTTAGATAGAGATGTGTTTGAACTGCAGATCAGGATCCCAATTTTCACACACCCAGTGTTCAGGTCCTAGTTTTTCTTGATCAGGAAATATAACAGTGATTAATTGTAGCAGTGTCTTAAGGTAGTAAGATAAATTTCCGTAAATGATGGTGGGTCAGGGAGTTTTTTAGTTTATTGTGTTTTAATAAAGGGAAAGAACAGCTGTGTGTTGGCCATATACAACAACAATACCACGGACAATGAAGTTGCATGAAATTCAGACAACTTTAACCTTCCGTCTTATTTAAAAAAAATATGGAGATTTCTCTTCTGAGTCCTTGGAAATGCAGTAGTAGTAATAAGGACAGCTTAAAATGTTAATAATGAGCAACAAAGTATTGTATCGATTACTTTGTGGCCAGGGATTTTTATATGTATTAGCATGATATTTTATCTGTGCACTTTTTCAGTCTCAAGCTGTCCCAATCCTGCCCTGTGCTCCCATGATCCTTAACCAACTTAGTCACCTGCATCTGAATCTGGCCATAGGCTGACACAATCTGCCACACAGGGCCACATTATCTGGCTCACAGTGTTCCCTCAAGTCCTGAAATTTGGCAGCAGGGAAGCACCAATTAAAACTTTCACTGCTCCACTGCCACCAAATTTCCTGACCCTTGGAGAGCCTGCTGACCAGATCTGGCCTGCAGCCCAGGACTTGAGCATTCCTACATTGGACTTTGTTATCCCATCTTTACCATTATAGATTTCTGTCGCTTTTGTAATGAAAGTTAAGGTATCATTCTTAGAGGGTTTCAAAATCAACTTTCAAGTATCAAACAAGAGGAATATTATGAACAAGTAGAACTAGCTATTTTTCATTGTAGAAAACAAATTTTATATTGTTCTTGAGAGACCTGTCAATGAAAAATGTTTGCTTTAGAAATATTAGAAAGGCACCTAGAATTATATATAGTGAACGTTCAGAAACTGAGTCATAAACAAAGGGGGGGATGCCACACTGATGTATGTTAAAAAAAAAAAATGAACAAAAGTATCTTAAATCCAACCTGAAAATAAAAAATAACAGCATATATGTTCTAATTGAGATTTGTTTTTTCTAGAAATAATTGTGACTGCAGGAGAGGTAAGATAAGCTTCTGAAGAGATGTGAATTTTAGACTTTTTTTAGTGAGAAAGAAAATATTTAGGTGATAAACTATTAACTAAACTATTCAATAAAACTATTAAATAAAAGTGAAAAACTGCTAAATCAAAGATTAAAAAAAAATAAAATATACCAGTTTGGAGAAAACCATGAATGAAAAATGTAAAACAAAATAACTTTTTTCAATGAAAAAAATAGCCTTCAGCAAAGAGCAGTTAAATCTGCCACATGATTTTAAGTACCATATGTCATGTATATACATATGGCCCGGGTGAGGGAGATTCCCTGCCCTCCATTAATGCTGACCTCATGAAGGAACACCTTGAGAAGCTGGATACCTTCAAGTCAGCCGGCCCTAGCAATCTACACCCCAGGGTACTCAAGGAACTGGCCAGCATCATAGCCCAGCCTTTGGCACGGATCTTTGAAAACTCCTGGTGCTCCGGTATAGTGCCTGAAGACTGATAGAAGGCCAGTGTGGGACCTATCTTCAGGAAAGGGAGGAGAGTGGATCCGGCTAACTATAGGCCTGTCAGCCTGACTTCTATCCCAGGGAAGATCTTAGAAAAGTTTATTAAAGAGGCCATCCTTAATAGACTGGCCAACGCCAACATCCTAAGGGTTAGCCAGCACAGGTTTCGTGCGGGTAGGTCTTGCTTGACCAATCTCATTTCCTTCTGCGACCAAGTGACCTATCACTTGGACAAGGGAGAAGAGATTGATGTCATATATCTGGACTTCAAAAAAGCCTTTGAGCTGGTATCCCATGATCACCTCTTGGTGAAACTGGCCAGTTGTGGCCTTGGGTCCACCACGATCCACTGGCTGGAATATTGGCTCCGTGGTCAGACCCAGAGGGTAGTAATAGATGGAAGTCACTCATCATGGTGTCCTGTAACCAGTGGGGTCCCCCAGGCTCTGTCCTTGGACCCATATTGTTCAACATCTTCATTAATGATGTGGACACTGGAGTCAGAAGCGGACTGGCCAAGTTCACCAATGACACCAAACTTTGGGGCAAAGTATCCACACCAGAAGACAGGCGAGTGATCCAGGCTGACCTGGACAGGCTCAGCAAATGGGCGGATGAGAACCTGATGGTGTTTAACACTGAAAAATGCAAGGTTCTTCACCTTGGGAAGAAAAACCTGCAGCATCCTTATAGGCGCGGCAGTGCTACGCTGGCTAGCACTACAGAAGAAAGAGACTTGGGGGTCATCATTGACCACAAGTTGAACATGAGCCTGCGATGCGATGCTGCAGCTAGTAAAGTGACCAAAATGCTGGCTTGCATCCATAGATGCTTCTCAAGCAAATCTCAGGATGTCATTCTCCCCTTGTACTCGGCCTTGGTAAGGCAGCAGCTGGAGTACTGTGTCCAGTTTTGGGCCCCACAATTCAAAAAAGGATGTGGAGAAGCTTGAGAGAGTCCTAAGAAGAGCCATGCACACGATCAGAGGTCAGGAAAACAGACCTTACGATGACAGGCTGAGAGCTGTGGGGCTCTTTAGCCTGGAAAAGCGCAGGCTCAGGGGGGATCTTATGGCCACCTATAAATTTATTAAGGGTGACCACCAGTATCTAGGAGAACGGTTGTTCACCAGAGCGCCCCAAACGATGACGAGGTCGAACAGTCATAAACTACTACAAGACTGTTTCAGGCTGGACATAAGGAAGAATTTCTTTACTGTCCTATCCCCCAAGGTTTGGAACAGCCTGCCATCAGAGGTGATTCAAACACCTACATTGAACACCTTCAAGAGTAAATTGGATGTTTGTCTTGCTGGGATCCTATGACCCCAGCTGACTTCCTGCCCTTTGGGCAGGGTGCTGCACTCAGTGATCTTCTGAGGTCCCTTCCAGCCCTAATGTCTATGAAATCTATGAAATAAAGATGAAAGGGCTGAATCTGGTCAAGTATAGAATTGGAGCTTCCACTCTGAATTTCTATCAGTCCAGCCCTTCAGATGACAACAGTGGCATAACTATTCTAATAAATGTTCTGCCTGTGGGGCTCTGAGTGATTTTAGTGCAGGCTGTATATGTATGGTTGTCCAGAGCTGAAATATACAAGTGGGTTTTTACAAGTAAAATTTCTTGTTTTTCTGTTGTTGTTCTAATTCTTTACAGATTCCATCTCTCCCTAACTCTAGCATCCTCATTATCTATAATCATTTGAAAAATCAGATGCTGCATTGCAAGTTTCCTGTCCTCACTGATATTCCTTGAAACCTGCTCACTATGTCCTTTATTCTTGTTCTTGCTATACTAACCCATGCAACTTATGGGATACAGATGATGTAACCTGGAACATTTAATGTTTATTTTTAGTCATAGCTTATTATCCTTAACTGTGGACCCCAGTGCCTGAGTAGTCTCAGTGATCCACAAATGCAGAAATAAAATAGAAATAAGAGGCTGTGTTCCCAGATTATTTTTTACCATTGCAGCTATAAATCATGGCTGATTATGAAGTATTCTGGAGCACTCCTCTAGTGAATAGGTTTGGCCAGTATTTTTCTTATAATTAGGAGTGGAGTGATATAACAGAGCCTGGGAGAAGAAAAATATGTTGGCCATCGGTTACAACTCAAGAAGCAAAGTTGAACCTACCATATGTTTTATAGTAATGGCAAATAAATCTTTTAGAACTCTGTCAAAACATTTCATTGTAGAAGGGTTTAGAGGGAATAAAAATAGCTAAAATTCTAAAATATTTCATACTGAACCATGATTGCCTGATTAGTTATGTAGGATTTATGTAGGACATACATATTCATCATTATCATTTTTTTTATTGACCTTTATTTTGGATTGTTATATAATTGAACATGTTGTTATGATGTACAGTTAGGCATAGTGAATTGGAAGCATTTTTTGACACAGACCACACTGTATAGATTATTTTTTTCAAATATGGAAGGGAAGAAACCATGTATTGTTTAAATAAAATAGGAGCAATGGTGGGAGGGTAGACAAGGTTTTACATCCTAAATATCAAAGCATGTATACACTGTTTCTATAAGTCAGTTGATGACAGAAAACATGCTAAGCAAATTCAGATGTGTTTTCTTTTTTCCTGTTTAAAGTGGACACGCAGTTATAAGGAAAAGTTAACATCTCTAAAGGGGATGTTGTCAAAAGGCTGTTACAGAATAGTGCATATGTCTTTTTTTTTTTTTTTATAATTCCTCTGTTACTTACCAGTCATCACACTTAGTATTTGCTGTCCTTACAAAATGTTTTGTAAGATAGATTGCTTCTTCTTAGTATTTAACAATACATAAATACATAAATTTAGGAAAATATAATCTCCTTTGAAGTAGGTCCACATTTGGAATGTGGGGGGTTGTTTATTTTGTTTTGACCAGAATTATATTTGATATAATTTTGTAATATAAATTTGCAGATACTTATGTTAACCAGTTTTAAAGTTACTATCACAATAACAGAAAGTAAGCACCTTGTAAAACAGTAATGTTGATCATTGTGTTTATATTTTGACAGAGCATAGAGTAGAATGGTTGTATTTCAGATCATTAGAAATATTCCATTTCTTTTATTAATGGCTATTTATTATTACTTTTTTTAAATTAAGTAATTTTGATATAGAAATACTGAAGTAGTCTTTCTACCCAGCAACTTCTTCAACTGCTTTTTAAAACCACTTGTGTGCAGCAAGTTATTGTAACAACTGGCCTGTTCCTGGGAGTGCTCTCAGTTCAACATTGTTATTTCCTGGTTCCTAAGAAAGCCCTTTACCCATTGTAAGATTCCTCTTAGGACGTTTACCTGTGAATGCTGACCAATGGAAGTGGTTGTTTCTGTTCTATTTTGAAGACCCTGCAAAACCCTTCAAAAAAACCCCCATTGATCTACTAAGTTGATCTTTTTCTTTCTTATTTGCAAAGCCTTATATGCAGTACGTGCCTTTAGAACAAGGTCTCTACCTTTTCCATTGTCCTTTCCATTGTTGTCATCTTACACACTTTCTCTCAAGACTGATCAATCAACATTTTCTGTGATGTCTCTCCCAGACCTTTAACATGAAAGCAAGCAGCCTAGCTAGGTTTCCAACTGCAAATCCAAGCCTATGTCTCTGGCTGGGTACAGACATTCAAAAAGCCCAAGGTAGATTCAATCCAACCTATGCAGGTTTCTCTAAGCTGTGTAGAGTGGATCAGGAGTGAACAGAATGCACGTTTGCTCTTGGGTGGAGGGGAGCATGCAAGTACCTGCATAGGCTCAGGCCATAAGGTGGAGGCACTCTTGCACACCCTAGCATGACCTCTCTCCCCAGTCCTCCACCCCAACCAGCAACAGTTGTCAATGGCAGCAGGGGGAGGACACTCTGGCTGTGTTTTGCTTGGGTTGGTCCACAGGGTGGTGTCCTGCATTCCCGCTTGGTGGTGCCTGGCTCAGTTGACAGCCCGCCCCGTGGCTCTCAGTGATAACTCCTGGGTGCCTGTATCAATGAAACCATGTAGTAGCTGGGGTAGGCCTGGGAGCAAAGCCCCACTGAACTGTGTTTGCTCACATCTTGGGGGGCTGGGGCTAGGCCAGCAGCGGGGCTTCTGTTCTCCCACCGTTCCCACCCCACCATCCCCTGTCACTGCACAGCTCAGCTGACACAGCTGTTGGCCAAACCAGGCAGCGCCGGGAGTGTAGGGGAGAGTGCAGACCCCTGCCCCACAGCCTGGCCTTTGTCCTCTCAGACCTGAGCAAGCACAACTGTGGGGGAACAGCATGGCATGGGGTCTCTGCTCCCCCATGACCCTGATGGTGCTGCCACTGGGGAGTTTTGGCTCTCTGAAAGCCTGGAAAGGGTTGTCTAGGCACTTGGCCAAGCAGCCTAGAAGGATTCCCTGCTTCCATGCGAGGAGGAGAGAAAGCTGGGGGTGGGGTCTGCAAATGCTTCTGGGATACTGGTGGACAGCAACCTGACATGAATCAATAGGGGATCTGGTGCAGAAGTTTGATGGAATGGTTTGACCTATTATGTCGGAAACTACATCTGTGCAGGTCTACCTTAGACTGGGTTCCAGAATTTTTAACCAGTCTGTGTGCCCTGAACTGTTCTGTTACTGGTTTAAACTGGTTTCCTATCACTTGCGTTTGTTTATGTATAATGTCTGTGCCTGGCCTCAGTACCATAGTAGCAGATGTTTTGCCTTTACTTAGAAACATATCCCATCATAGAGTTTTCTTAGTATCTTGTATCCTATAATAACATCTCGTAATGTACAATTTCACATTAGTAGGGTATCATCTTCACAATTATTCTTTTTTTAATTTTGTCATGAATTATATGCTGTCTAGGCTTGGGTTCAAATACACATAATGGGGCGTGTCTACACATAGCTGTATGGTGATGTTGCTTTTGCACATTGCTTTAGTACTGCTTTTTGGAAATACTAAAGCGTGGTGCAGTAAGGGCAGTTACTGCACCAGGCATGCAGCTCATGATTAGGTTTTGCTGTGGTGAGCTACCCGGGGGGAGGAGCATGCTTCTCTGGTGACATAGCTGGAGATCATGTGTAGACTTGCATGATTGCTACGTCCATCATAGCGTGCCGTACAGCAACATAGCGCATTGCTACATTGCTGTAGAGTAACATGTAGATGTACTCATAGTGACGGTAAGATTACTACAAAGGACAAAAAGTACTGAAATTGCTGATTTAAAATTAAACTGAGCAATTTATTTTGATCTAATTTTTTATTTGGAATTTTTCCCCAAAAAGAACGTTACAAGAAAGAGGAACTGATTATGACAAAGGGAATGACTTTGTAGCACATTTTTGTATTTTTCTTGCAATTATCTTGGCAAAAAAAATCACATTAATTTTTTGTATGATTTTGGGCTTTGCTTCTATAGCCCCATCTACACGTTATGCTTAAAATACGATTAACCAGTTAATCACATTTTAAGTGATCACCCAGCTACGCATTCAGTCAATGGCATGATAAAAAGAGGAATAAACTACAAAGTTATTTCACAAAGTATGTGTTACAAATTTGTAGCTGTTTCCTATCATGCCATTAACTGAACATGTAGCCAGGAGCCTCTGTGGCTGGGAGATTCATCAGCTGATCAGAGTTCCCTCCTTGGGATATGACTAAGTATGGTACTTTCAGAATTTAAGCAAGTAAAAATATTCTTGTAGACACTTAAAAAGATATGGGCAAATCCTACCCTTCATAGCTTATATACAGGTAATCAATACTGTGCAGAAAAAAATGGAGGCAAACAGCTGTAGTGCGGGCTTTTGATTTCTCATTGAAAGTTGCCCTCTTTTTTTTTTCCTAATCTTTCCTGGAATCACTGTTATTAGCCTGTTATTACACTCAAATTGATTTTGCAACAAGGCTGAACAATGAGATACGTTGGCTTTTCCATCCTAAATTGGAATACCTTGAGAAAAATATAGATTTCAAGAAAAGTCAGTATGATCTTCCAAGACATGTTAAATCTTTGTGTAAACGCATATAGTTCTATTAATCTGATCGATACAATTTTGTGTGTTCACAGATTAATTTTATTTAAATTGACATAATCTTTATTTTGTTGTGAAGAAGCACTTTCAAGTGCAGTTTGTTTTTGAGCATCATTAAGCCATAAGCAGGAGTGCTTATTTGAAGATACCTTTTCATTTTCTTTGATTTTTTTTTTTCCAGAGGTGGCTGTTGGAAGTAATTGAACAGAACATGTTCACATTACAGAGCAGTTCTCTAGATGCTGTTCTTTTAAACATTTGGCTATTAGAACTTATTTCTTCAGTTAACCCTTTTAGTTCTGGATTACTCGTATGCCTCTGGAAAATTTCCTGGGTTGCTTCTAATACTAGCAACTTTCTGTATGTATGTGTTTTATTCTACCTTACATACCTTTTTATTTCCTCTTGGGGCTGAGAGTAGAAGAGGAGAGGAATAGTTGGACATGTCCTTTCTCCATCTTTCTTATTGCCCTTTTCTGACTTCCTACATATTCAGATTCCTTATTCTTCTTCTACTTCTGCATCTGTAATATTTTGATTGATCTAATGGTACCTTTAATCCATCTTCCCCTACTCCCAAACCTGTAGGCAAAGCCAGATGAATTTAATGGCCATTATTATTTGGAATCATTCAAAGTAAAATAATGAGATGGGTAATCAAGTCTGTTATTTTTAGAGCATGCAGATTATCACTGAAATAAGACATTTTTTTTTTGTTTCACATTTTGTGTGTGTGTGTGTGTATTATAAAATTGGTTTAGTGGGTTTTATCATTGCAGGTTCTGCATGAAGAAAACTGGTGAAGCCCTGTAGGTCATATCCATACTGTTTCGGACTTCTACTAAGAAAATAAGCCCTACCCACTCATTTCCTGTCTGGTGTATCAAATCCAATCATGCTTAAGGGTCTTTACCCAAGCTCTTTATATTGCCTAAGTTTCTGAGCTTTGGTACATGAGAATGCAATGAATGGACAGGGCTAATTGTTTCTGTATTGGAAGCAGGTGTCATAAACAGGACATGACCGTTATTTAACCATTCCAGAAGTAGGGATTGAGATATGGTGATGGTTAACCATGGAAAACATCAATCTATAAAAACCTAGTTGTATAAAAATACTGTATAAATATAAAAATACTGAGTGATGTGTACAGTTGTCTTTGTATACCATTTTGACAATGATCTATTTTAATTTGAGGTTTTATTTTGCTATAGAATTTGAAGTGGAACATCAGCTTACTTATACAACTTGCTTATAAGAACTAGATGGATCATAGGAGGAGAAGGACTAATTTTCTAATTAAAGGAGGGAGTGCTATGGCAAACTTCACTGAATATTTCATGCATGATACAGACTTGGTCATTTAATCTGTTTGAAGTGTATCAAGTATTTTACGATAAGATGCTTCCACTGAGAACTTTTTTGAGGTTATTCTAAGGCTTAATGGCATTAACTGATATTAAATTTTCTAGAAATTCTATTGGAAATCTCTAGAAAATGCAAGTATTTTTGTAATTATTTTCTAATAATTCTAATCTTGTTTGTGCATTTTAGAATCTGATTTTTCCCTGCTCTAAAAGCTTTTAATAGAGACTTGTAAAGTAGTATCCTTTATTGGTTTTAGTATTCAGTAGACTTGCTAAGTTAGAGCCCTTGATCTTTTGCAGTCAGAAACTATTTCCTAAAAATGAATTCTATCTAACTTGTGGAATATCCTTCCAAGAATTGTGATGATGCCTTGTCGTTGGAGACTGAATGAGAAAAGGCCTAGAGAACCTAATGAGAAAAAACTTAATTTGTTGAGGGGAAAAAAATAATTAAGTGTTTTGTTCCACCTTTATTTATGAGATTTAGGTTTATCTTTTGTGATGTGTTTAAGCAAATCAGATTAATGTTAGCAGTAGAAATTTTGTTTTGTCTTTCAAACTTAAAAGAAAATTTCCCCCCTCTGTTAAAGAATTAATCTCTTGAGAAATGTCCTTTCTTTAGATAATGAATGCAGCATGAGCAAGCAAAAACTCTCAAACTTGGAAGAATTTTTAAACAAGATAATTCTTGGGGTGGGGGGGTTTGTTTGCAGTTAAATAAAAAAGCCTAGTCTTGGTCTGTAGGGTTTTATCAGTATTTATCTAAAACCAAAAGACATGGGTTTGTTAGCTTTTTGCTGTCACTGTGTTTCTAATTCTTATTTTATGTTGTTATATTTCCTAAAATTTGGCTGAGATTTCCCCGAGTACAAGAAATTGCCAATATTATTGTTTATTTGGCAGACTTCCAAAGCTACTCTGGTATCTAATGATTTTTGTGACCCCCCCCCCCTTAGTCCTAAGTTGTATCTGACTCTTCCCTTGTTAAATAGGGTCTGTAACATAATATATAAATTCCTGACTGGAGGTTTACAATGGGTAGATTCTGTTAGAACTGTCAGTATCCCATATAGCGAATACAATTCGGACAGTTCTGGTGCTGTATTTGGGTATGTGCTACTCTTCTTTCCGTATACAACAAAATCTGTTTCTGTTTCCCTTTCATTCTGGAAATGTAGCTATGAGTTGACTGGTATTTTTCTCTTCCTGAATACCAGAAAGATCTGTTACTATTTCCTGTTTAAGATGCCTATATGCCTTTTTATTAAAGATGTTTACCAATATGTTTGTGATAATATAACTGAATAAAACATTGGTAAATGTCTAGATTTATACATTCATAAATTTATCAATCTATAACTCAGTTTAAAACCAATGTATTTGATTTTTTTGGAATTTTTTTTTCTTCTGTAAATCACACTAGCCAATAATAATAGGAGGTGAAACAGATTATTAAAATATGGTTTTAGAAGGTTCTTTACTTTGGAAATATGAGAAAAATGGATGGGAGTAATAAGTGGGTTAGAGTTGCAAGTGTGTACACATACATAGAAAAGAAAATGAGCCTCCTCCCTGGTTAAAACAGTATCATTTAACAATTCCAAAACAACTAAGTTAATTGAAAAGATGTCACTGATCGCATCATCACACAAACTCCTTAAGGTAGTAAGTAGAACCAGAAGAGTAAAGATGAATATTACAGTCAAATAAGACTTGTACTTTTGAATGTCCTGTATTAAAATTCTAGCATTTATTGTTGCTATTTTCACTGTTCAGTGACTGAAGAATACCAGTGAGATGCACAGTGGTGATTATAATGATAAACTGTAGCTTGCTTATCAAGAAAGGTAATTTGCTTATTTCTGTTATAACCCCTGCTTTAGGAGCTTGCAACATTTTAAAGTAGAATCAGGCTTAAAGTTGACATTCTGGGAGAGTGTCAAGTTGTTTCATTTTAAGAAGTGAAATTGTGATTGCTCATATGCACATGCATCGTATACTGTGTTCTCTTAACATTATTGGGAGTTACATTCCCTTTCCTAAGTCATGTATTGCATCTGTTGTGTAGACCAAGTCTTACCTTCTCTTCTCTACTGCTTCCCATTTGAAAGGCAGAATTCACAGAGAGCAGTCGTAGGTAACTGCACAGTGCTGTATTAGCACAAGGTAGCACTGTGTAGCAATCCCTGAGAGCGCTTTGTGTATACCACCTTACCGTTGTGCTTTGGCAACCTAATCAGCTCTTCCTCTCTAATTAGCTTCCCTGCAGTTTTTTGTCAAGGTGGCTATACCTCACTTGTTTATGAGGTAGTGTTGATTTTCTGGAATCATAGGTTTGGAGGGTAGAAATCAACATGCATCTTTCCCCCATATTACATCTTGGAAAATGCTGAGCCCCAAATGGTAATAATAGAGCAAATTTTTATTTTTTGTTTTGTTATAATTAATTGGTTCGTAGCCTTTCTCGCCACACACTCTTCTTCATCACTAGTTTTTTGGAAGATGCAAGCTCTTCCAGCAGCTATAGGGTTACAGTAATCTGTGAGGCTCCTTTTAAGATGTAGAGAAAAAGGTCTGTTTTTGCAAAGGGCTTATTAGGGGAAAAAAAAAGTTTTCTTTTCCCAAGTAGCACTGCAGCGCTCTCCTGTGAAGTAGGGTGGGGGATTTTGCTCTTAGGTAATAACACTGACATTTTCTCCAGTTGCATTTTTTTAAAGCAAATATTTTTTTTAAAGTAGCTATTTTATTTTGGAAAACAGCTAATATACATTTCCTTCAAACTAACATATAGTTTAAAGGAAATGGACATTAGCTGTTTTCCAGAATGAAATAGCTACTTTTTAGTTGTTTTAAAAATGTATATATTCATCAATTTGCTGCATCAGCCCATGAGCTATATTTTCATAGATTTCATAGACATTAGGAGCTGGAAGAGACCTTGTGAGAGTGAGTCCAGCCCCCCGTCAGAGGCAGGCAGTCCACAGGGATCAGATGATCCCAGGAAGATAAATGTCCAAATGCCTTTTGAATGAATCCAGAGTATGTGCTTGTACTACCTCTGAGGGGAGTTTGTTCCAGACCTTGTCCACTTGGACTGTAAAGAAGTTTTTCCTTATATCGAGTCTGAATTGGCCTTCTAGAAGTATGTGGCTGTTAGACCTAGTTATTCCTTGGGGGAGCCCTGGTGAATAACTGTTCTCTCAGATCCTGATGCCACCCCCCTTATATACTTATAGGCAGCCACCAAGTCCCCCTGTGAGCCTTCTCTGGGCTGAAGAGTCCCATGTCCATCAGTCTCTACTCATAAAGCTTGCTCTCTTGGCCTTTGATGGCTCTCCTCTGGAGTCTCTTGAGCTTATCCATATCCTTGCTGAAATGGAGGGCCCAAGACTGAACACGGTACTCAAGCTGCAGTCTCTCTAAGGCTAAGTAAAACAGTAGGATGACTTCCACGGTTTTGCTTGAGATGCATTGGTTGATTGCATGCCAGAGTTTGGTTTGCTCTGCCAGCTACAGCATCACAGTGGGGGCTTCTGTTCATCTTGTGTTCAATCAAGACCCCCAAGTCCCTTTCAGTCACGGTGCTAACGAGCGTAGAACTGCCGAGCCTATAAGTATGATGCTGTTTTTTTCTCACAAGGTGGAGTACCCTGCATTTCTCTATGTTGAATGCCATCAGATTTAGGTCTGCCCACTTTGCAAGCATGTCTAGGTCAGCCTGTATCCCCAGCCTGTCCTCCAGTGTGACTGCCTTCCCCAGTAGTTTAGTGTAGTCCTCGAACTTTGCCAGCCTGCATCTGATGCCCAAATCCAGGCCATTAATGAAGATATTGAAGAGTACCGGCCCAAACAACTTCATGTCCCTTGTCCAGGCAATGCGTCACCTGGTCATAGAAGATGAGGTTGGTCAGGCAAGACTTTCCAGTAATAAAATCATGTTTGTTGTCATTCAGTAGGTTGCCTTCTGTTAGCCCATTGCAGATGAATCACTTGATAATTTTCTGCAAGATCTTTCCAGGGATGGATGTCAGACTAATATGTCTGTAATTTCCTGGATTGTCTTTGTTCACTTTCTTGAAGATTGGGACCATGTTGGCTCTTTTCCAATCTTTTGGTACATCCCCCAAGTGCCATGAGCTTTCAGATATCTTAGCCATAGGGCATGCTATGTCAGCCAGCTCTTTTAAGACTCTTGGGTGTAATTGCCTGGGCCCATAGACTTATAGATGTCAAGCCTCTCAAGGTGTTTTTTCATTTGATTGACATCAATTGTGGGCCCATCTCTCGAGTTCTGGTTTCTTTGCGTCCTGTCTGGCAGCATGACCCCCTTGGGTGGGTGGAAAATTGACGCAAAGTAATCGCTTAGGAGATTGGCCTGTTCTTGGTTGTCAGACATCAGCTGCCCTATTTGATTTCATGGGGGGCCAGTGTTGCTTTTGTTCTTCCTCTGACTTCCCACATATCTGAAGACTGACTTTTTGTTATCCTTGATTTCAGTGGCTAGCCTGAGCTTGGCTGCTGCCTTGACTTTTCTGAACTGCTCCCTACAGGTACGGGCTAGTACTAAGTAGTCCTCCTCGGTGATGACTCCAGTTTTCCATCTGGTATAGGCTTCTCTTCTTTGTTTCAGGAGACCCAGAAGTTCCCTTTTGAGCCAAGGGGGCTTTCTTTCCCTCTGACCACATTTCCTGGGGACAGGATGGGTATCCTTTGCACTTTGAGGATTGAGTTCTTTAGGAACAACCATTCCTCATGGACTCCCCTTCCTAGGGGGCCATGGCCCCTTAGTGCCTGACTGACCAGTGTCTTGAGTTTGTAGAAATCAGCCTTCCCAAAGTTCAAGATTTCTGTTTTACTGAGGGATTTGCCCACCTTGTGTTGGACAGAGAAAGTAATCAGATCATGTTTGCTGTCACCAAGCTTGCCGTTGATCCTCAGATCACTCACCAGATCTACCCTTTGGCCAGAACAAGAGCCAGCAGTGCCTCTGCCCTTGTTGGCCCGTAGACCTCTTGAGTTAGGTACAGGTGATTAATGCAGGCGAAGAAGTTATGGGACTGGTCAGACCTGGCCGTGTGCTCATCCCACAAGATGTTGAGAGGTTGAAGTCTCCCATGACAATTGCACATCAGGAACATGCAGCCTTGGCCAGTTCCCTATTGAATTCAAGATCCAGTTCTTCTTCTTGGTTTGGAGGTCTGTAATAGACTCCTATGAGTATATCCCCTTCCCCATGTTCCCCCTGTATTTTAACCCAGAGGGTCACAAGACACTTTCCATGGTTAATGAATTCAGTTTGAAGGGAAGTGTACTGCTATTTGACAGAGAGCTACACCCCCTCCTTTCTTCCCAACACAATTTATCCTGTAAAGGGTATAACCTTCTATACCTACCAACCAGTCAGAGGGGGAGTCCCACCAGGTCTCCATTATCACTTTGAGGTCATAAGCATTATCAGTCAGGAGAAGGGCCAGCTGGCATTTGTGTACAGGCAGTTGTCTGCCATGGGAAGCCCTGCCTAGGCTTCCTTATGTGATGGATGTAACCTTTCCTTAGGTTTTCATTGGAGTGGATTCCGACAGGGTTCCCCAAGTGGGATCATTGGTTCCGATCTATAGGGATCTAGCAAATTTGTGACTGCACAATTTTTGTGGAAAATGCAAAATTGGGACAGCTCCATGAAAAATGGTGGGCTCCTCCATTTTGGTAGGCTTGCTGCAAAATAAGTAATAAAATTCGTCAGCAAGCAGAGAAAAGGGTAAGAAGCCCTACAGTCCTGGAGCACAAAGCGCAGTGGGAGGCTGCTCACAGCAGGAGGTTGAGATGCTACACAAGCAGCTGCACCGGGGTCCAAGGCTGGCTGGGCCAGGGCTCCATAGATCCCAGTGCAGCCTCCCAGCTGATGCCACAGGTGGCCTGGGACCCTGGTGCAACTGCTTGTGCAGCCTCTCCACTTGGCCTGACACTGACTGACTTGCCCTGATTAAGCCCAGGGAAACCATTAATCCATGCTTAATAATGACTTCCCTGGTTTTAATCAAGGTAATTAAACCAATTATCATATGGATCTTTTGAGAGGGGTACTGAGCAGTGCTGAGTTGGTCACCAAAGCTTTAAATAATGTTGATTTTGATGGTGCCCAGCCCAGTAAATTGTATGGTAAGTCACAAGCTTTTCGGCCTTGGACTAGTATCACACATAGTTTATACTACATATAAGTAGGTGCCAAAGTGCTGCTTAAAAGTGTATTTATGGATTACCTGAGCTAAAACTTACGGTACTTTCAGAAAAAGGTAACATCCATCAATTCTGGATGAAGTAAGTCTATGGGTACTAGGTGCAAATTACTACAGGTATGTTTAATTTCAAAGTCATTATTTTCAAACTTGCTCTTCACCTAGATGCACTCAGAGACCGGGGTCAGACAGTAAGGAGAGGGGGGAAGGAGCTGCAGGGCGAAGAATTTGAAGGAAAGTAGAGGGTAAGAGATCTGGAAACCCGTCTATACTCATAACAAAACAGAAGTTTAGCACACATAGACTGGTTTAAAAATGGTGGAACCCAGTCTAAGATTTGTCCCCCTTTCTCCTGACCAAAGGGTGAATGTGTATTCTGTTCATTACTGATCTAAATTATGCCACTTGCAGAAAGCCACATAACTTAAATTGATTATACCAGTAAAAGTATGTCTGTACCAAGTCTAAATGTCAAATGAAGGATCCGTTGCTGGAAACAGATGTCAAGATACAAAAACTAAAGTATTGAGGAAGACTGCTGATAAACAAATATCAATATAGGCAGCCTGGGAGGGTGTGGGCAGTGGAGTCCCCCAGGGCTCAGTCCTTGGGCCGGTGCTGTTCAACATCTTCATTAGCGACCTGGATGAGGGTGTGGAGAGCACCCTGTTCAAGTTCGCTGATGACACCAAGCTGTGGGGTAAAGTGAATACAGCGGCAGGCAGGGACCACATCCAGGCAGACCTGGATAGGTTAGAGAAGTGGGTGGATCTGAACAGGATGCAGTTCAACAAGGACAAGTGCAGGGTGCTGCACCTGGGGAGAGGGAACCAGCATTACGGTTATAGGTTAGGGGCTGACCCTCTCAGCAGCACAGAGGCAGGGAGGGATCTTGGAGTCATGATTGACTCCAGGATGAATGAGTTGCCAATGTGACGAAGCAATAGGCAGAGCCAACTGCACCCTGTCATGCATCAACAGGAGCATCACTAACAGGTCCAGAGAGGCCTTGCTCCTCCTCTATGCAGCTAGTCAGGCCGCAGCTGGAGTACTGTGTCCAGTTCTGGGCGCCACACTTCAAGAAGGACGTGGAGAACCTGGAGAGGGTCCAAAGGAGGGCCACTCGTATGGTCGGGGGCCTCCGTGGCCAGCCTTGTGAGGAGAGGCTGAGAGACCTGAATCTCTTCAGTCTCTGCAAGAGGAGACTGAGGGGGGATCTTGTGGCTGCCTACAACCTTATCAGGGGCCACCAGCAGGGACTCGAGGAAAGTCTGTTCACCAGGGCCCCCCTTGGAGTCACCAGGAGCAATGGCCACAAGCTGAGGGAGGATAGGTTTAGGTTAGATATTAGGAAGAACTACTTCACTGCAAGGGTGGCCAGAGCCTGGAATAGGCTTCCCAGAGAGGTGGTGCTCTCACCTTCCCTGGAAATCTTCAAGAGGAGACTGGATAGGGACCTGGCCTGGGGTCTTATGACCCCTGCCACTCCCAGTGCTCCTTCCTGCCCATGGCAGGGGGTCGAACTAGTTGATCTGTCTAGGTCCCTTCCAACTCATTGATTCTATGATTCTAGTTGGGGTATGGCTCCCAGTTAACAGGCTGATAACTAGATTGACTTTTATCTGTTAGCGTACAGTTGGGTATCGGTAAGAATAGACTATAACACTGATTCAGAAGCTTTCAAACCTAATGACAGTTACCTCTGAACTTGCCCAGCAGTGGGACCATAGGCTTCTGACCCAGTTGTTGGCTGAGAGATGCCCATTGGTACTTTGTTCCTGGAGGGCTTAGACTGTTGAATACTGTAGGGCAGCAGGGGTGGAAATGAGGATGGATGATTTCTGCCTCTACTGTGTGCCCAGATTGAAGGGAAACAGGATGTGGAGATTTATCAGACTCAGGAGACAATAAGATAATTTTATAGTTCATCATAATCGATAAATCGATTCCACCTCAGGCTTTTTGAATGTTTGTACGTAGCCTTATAAATCACTGGTACCGCTTCAGTGATATTATAAGTTGTCCTCTGCTATCCTTTGACTTGCTTGATGCCATGAGGTCCCTGTTAAGTGGGCACTGTTGTCAATATAGTGGGCTGACTGTAAAGGATCAGGGCATGAGTGGTTTGGCCCATTAATTGAATACTAAAATTATAACAATTAACACTGCTTTCCTCACACCACTCTCTTTAATGTTTCTCTTTGCTACTTGAATGAGTCTACTTTTGAATGACAAACCTAATGAAAACAAATAATCTAGTACAAAAGGACATGATGTAATAGAAGGTAGTCACCATATGTATTGAAATATATAGTGCTGTTGTCCCTTTCTTCCTGTATTAAAAATTAGGTTCTTATGTTTGAATATTCCTGTTCTCCAGCCGCGTGGTTTGAAAAGGTACCATGTCTGAATCTTCTTTCAACATAGGAGCATGATCATAAATTGATGAACACAATCAAGCGTTCCTCCTTTCACCGTAGTTGAGCCAGAATATATTGAGCAGGGAGCATCCCTGTCCTTTTCAGGATTCTCTTTGTCATTAGACTGATATAAGAAAATAAAAGATTTTGTTGAAGTCTTAAAGTTCAGTTTTGGATCCACATCATCCAAAAAAGGTCAAGAAGACAGATTTTCTTTAGTGATCTCTGTGCTGGTTGAGAAAGGAACAAGCTCTATAGCCATTACTACAAGCTGCCATTGTTATTGGGAATATGATGTTGTAGGTCTTGTAAGTCTCTGTGAATCTTCTAATCCAGCTTTGTAGAAATGGTGCACTTACCATTTCAATTGATTCAGGAAAATGTTTGAGATCATAGCAGTTCATAGTAGTTTTTACAGACCAATAACAACTTGAAAAAAAAATCCACCCATCCCTAGTGTATATTCCTTCCATTCTTATTTTTTCATCCTCAGATTTGTTACTGGTCTCACCAATATATTCTAAATTGGCTTGATGGTAGTAATAATACAAAACTGCTTCTACAACCATTTATTCAGCTCATGAATCTTTATTCTGAAACCACTTTTTCAGAAGTCAGATATTTTTTAAACCCTCCTCATAAGCACACCCATTTTCATGAAAAATCTTTTCCACTAGCTACCTTTATTTCTGCACTCCATCTGAAGGACCTGAGATGCAGTTTATGATTCATGAAATTCATATGCACATTAGATGTACTACTGTAGGTGGCTTCAAAAAATAGTTTCCCTAATAAGAACATTTCTCATTTCTACAGTGGCAGACTATCAACAGGTACACATCTGTTATGCACCTTCATTTCTTTCTCTGCTTCAGCAAGTTTTGACAAATGATATTTGAATACCCACTTTTGATGAAAAATGGTGTGCAATGATGATTTTGATACCCATAAAAATGAAGTTAGCTGTAATTGTCTCTAATACTGAAAACCGAAGATTGACCTTTCTTTTCTGTATTTATAAAAAAATTGCTTTTGTCCTAAAGTAGTTTATACTGTTGCTTTTTTTTCCATTTTGGGGAAGGAAAGAGAGCAGTGGTTGACAACCTACAGCAGTGGTAATTCCTACCAGTGTCTAGAACAGACATACAATCAATTGTCTGTAGTTTGTTAACTGTCTATAATATGAGTGATCATGGGCCACTGCCATTAGGTGATGGGAAAACCAGTCACACTGCATTTACTGCCCTGGGATGAAATGGTTATAGGCCTTGAGTGTATATACAATGAAGTGGTGGAACTTATGCTGACATAAGAGTTACTCTTCACCTTTTATGATGTGACAAGGTATCTGCCCTGTAATGTAGAGACTTTTATTTTGGTAAAGGCTGTATTTTTGTCTACTTTGTTTTACCCTGAAGTAAAATCAAATTATTCTGATCGTGTGTCATGTGGCTACATGATACCCATGATTACAAAGTCTAAGACTAGAAGTCCAAATAAAATTCCCAAAATCAAATGCAAGCCTTTAGTTTTACTTTCAGTATTTGTAAAGTGTGGAGCAGAAATGCTCCATAGCAGTATTCCAGAGGGAAAGGCTGAAGGATGTGTCAGTCAAATAAGTTTGTTAAAGCAGTAATGGAAAACAGATCATTCGTGCAACTCGATTTTGGCTCCCTTCAAATACTACTTGACTTGTTGACTGTGTCCACCTTAGGAGATAATGTTCAGCACATGATTAAGTGTCCAAGTTATTTAAATAGGCTTATTGGATATCTTTCTTTTAGACATGTGGCTTGAATGGGAGGGAATGGTATATCACGTGATAACCATCACTTACATCCTGATGTCAGTTTCTGTACTTAACTTTGTCTATGTGATTTCTGTACATGCAATCAAAAAGTTGGAATGGGTACAGGAAAAAGAAGCTTAGAGATTTATTGTAATGTTGTTGAGCAAAGAGTCATCCTGCAGCTATGGGTTTGGTTTGGTTTTCCTGGGGAAGATCATAAGACTTAAAGATCTCAAGATACTGGACCTTCTTTCCAGTTTTGTTTAAGGTATAATTAGATATTGGAACACACGGAGTTTGTTCTGTCCGATCTAGGAGTAATTGTGACTAAATGAGAATTTTATAACTAGTTAGAATGAGGGGAATTATGTTATTTATTTATGTATAGTTGATAAGTACAGACAGTTCAAAAGCCCGAGGCTGAATCAGTTCAGTCTTCGCAGGTTAGTCTAAACTGCGTAGATTGAAATAATAAGCAAGTGAACAGATATTCACTGTTGATTCCGGAAATACAGACATGTGCCTGGATTGGCTCAGGCCAGAAGCCAGCGGGTGCTAGAGCATGCCTCCCTGCTCGTCTGGAGTAGACAGCTTGATCCAAGGCTAGCCTGCCCACCTGCGTGCAAGAGGAGATTTGTGGGGGAGGTGCAAAGCATCCTGGGATGCTGGGGGACTGAGTTAACTCAAATCTGGAAGGGATGTGGGGTTATATTCAACTGGTTTTGGCCATTTTGGAAATGTTTTAGGTTCACTGAGTTTCTGTTGTGTTACAGATTGGAACTGGTTTCTGATCACTTACACCAGTTTGTGTAATTTCTGTCCCTAGCCAATAAGGCTGAGGCTCTTATTTTGTAACTTTACTGTCATTTTGTTTTAATTTGTTACCTTTTGTATGTGGTATATTTATTATACATAGAATGATATTATTTATTGAATATAAATAATTTCTTTTGTATTCTGTTCATAATCATAAGTGTGCACCCATACAAAATTATGCAATTCATGATCAAATACAAGGAAAGACAAATGGTTTGTTTCTGTCTTACATTCATTTTATGCTAATATACATCCATTCCTTTGTGGGTTTAATTAATGTATCTAATTGTTGGCAGGTGTGCAGGAATGTTGTCAGAATAAAGGTATAACTGATCAGATACTTGGTTCAAATTACTGTGAATTGAATAATAGTGAGAGTACTTACAATGGAAGCATAAATAGACTGACCCGTGTTGCTGTTCATCTGGAATTCAGTTTGTATTATAGTGTATACTCTAAAGGTGACTATTTACACCAGAGACACTCCAGTGTGAACTTATGTTTCAAATATAGCAGTGGAATTTTTTAACATAATTTAGAAAATTGAACTTCAAGTTCTTTCATGCCACGGTTATAGTATACAAGTATATGTGTTTCTTCATGTGTTAGCCTCTTTGTCTGTCATATGTTGGTAGAAATGCTAAGTAGGCAGGTAAGCATAATTTTTTGATTTTGGTTCTGTAGCTATAGAATGGCGGATTCCCAGTACAGTAATTCTTAGTAATTCTTGAACATTATTCAAAAAGAGCACTTAAGACAATTTCATTATAGGGGTACGAAACTGTCTTCAGAGAAACAAATTTTTTAAGTGAATTTTGAGCATCACAGAAAAAAAATGTGTTTGACCTTGACAGTGGAATGTGACAGAGACAAAGTTTAGGACAGCCAAAAAGAAATGCTAAAGAAGAAGGCTGTTTTTAAATCCCACTTCTCTCCAGTGTTCAGGTACATTATTCTGGTCTGTAGGGTGGTGCCTTCATCCATTTGGAAGTCACAGTCTTGAACCCTGTCCTGGAGTTAGGAGCCTAAGCTCTTTCTGCCAAAAAACCTAGGAAGGCTCTGGCCTTTCTTTTTAAATGTAGGTATAAGTCCTAGTACTGTTAAGTTTTAGTTTTGTTTTGTTTTTTGTTTTTTTTAAATCCAGTAGCATAGTGATTAGCAAGCACACTTACACCCAGGGTTTTAGAGACATGGGTTCATTCCTTCCTCAATTTGAGAGGATACTTAAGATATTGTTCTTCTTTCCAGCTCTGTATTTCTGATTATGATGTACAAATACAATGGCTGTTTATAAACATGATGGGGGAGGGCGATCCCTTTAATTAGTGAGCCATGCTAATTAAAAGAACCTGGGTGTCATGAGTATCAGCATCCCCACGCTGAAAAATGGTGGCAGGGTGCTTTGAACTGAAACTCATTGACTGAGCTTTAGTTTAAAGCACCCCGCCATCATTTTTCAGGATGGGACACTGATACATGTGAGGCTGGAGGTTGCTGGAGCAAACTCGATTAATTGAGTCTGCTCCAATGCACTGGATTTACAGCGCATTGGAGCAGCCTCGCTGCACATCTATAAGAGCCCAATAATTACATGACATTTCAATTGGAATTTACATGTTTTTAATACTCATTGGATGCATTTTGGGTATAACCATAATTTCTTTTAGTAATTAGCATTTTTTCTATAGTAGCTGAGCATTTTAAGTAATAAAATTAATAATAGGGAATGAAGCCCCTTCTCATGGAGTTAAATTACTAATCTTCTTTTGACCACTGTTTAAATCCTAGTAAAACAGAATCCCCATCCACTAGGACTTTGTACTTGAATATGTAGATGAAAATTTAAAAAATAACATCCTAAGCTAGCTCCTTTCATTTTTGCCTTTATTACATAGCCATACTACCCCATATGACATGTATGTGCCACCAGTTGTCATATATCTATGAAAGTGACACTGGGATGAGGCAATGTTGGAAACTTGCAAAATGCATGAACTGTCATAACCTGATAACTGCCCCATGGTAACTTTTTCTTAAAATAGGAAGCTGCCATAGATTTCCTTTTTTTGAAACTGAATTAATCTAGTTTGCTTATAATTAAAATAACACCCCCAGTCATGGTTTAACAGGGAAGAAGGAGTGAAACTGTTAACAGATAAGTACCCCCAAGCCTTCTTTTTGTACATATGTGATCAGTTATTTTTGAAGACCTTTTCCCTAAATTGGTTGTCATTATAGACAAGGAAAGGAAATTATTACAAAATTGTGCAGAGCAGGACTTGCAGTAAAGAATATAGACAATTAATGTTTTCTGTAGAAGGA
Source organism: Crocodylus siamensis (assembly GCF_052110815.1). Classification (NCBI taxonomy): domain Eukaryota; kingdom Metazoa; phylum Chordata; order Crocodylia; family Crocodylidae; genus Crocodylus; species Crocodylus siamensis. Next base: position 57,959,486 of record NC_143397.1, read on the forward strand.
ATCGTAAGACTAGTTAATAGTTTATGTACTGGTAATGAAATATACCTGTGCCAGTAAAACAGGTCCTTCATGAATAAGCATCATCTTATTCAAGATAACTCTAGGATTAATTTGTAGACCATTTAAACAAGTGTTGAGTTACTCATGGTTTGTGAAAGGCATGACAATTTGCATATACTTGTCAATAAAGATTTTTTCCTGAAGCTACATGAGAACTTCACTGACAAAGCTGATCGAATTTTGAATAATCCTTTGGCTCTGAAAATCTGCTAGAACTGAGATTTTGAGTGGAAAGTATGTGTTAAGCTGTTATAATAAAGCAGGATGATTGAAGGCTTGCATAAAAAAAGAGAACTACAGGTAGTGATTAATGCTGTAACATAAATACTGTAATACATCCTCTGACAGATCATTTGATTGCAGTTTATAGTGCCATTTTGTTTAATTATTCCTTGGAAGGATTATACATCAGATTTGTTCTTCATAAACAAGCCTTTGAAATGTCATGTTGTCAATATTTTGAAAAAGTCATTCATTGAAGGACTGAGTCTTGGGAATATAAGAGGTAAAAAGATCTATTAACTTTAATTTTAGTACCTTTTTTGCCTTTATAATGTTTATTTTAATGTAGGGTATGATCAAGGTTAAATAGTTCATGACGGGTGGTTTGAGAGGGGATGAAGTGGCATGGCCACTTCCCTTTCATACTGTGCTGCAGGAGGAGTAGCTAGGGGCTTTTTTAAGTCCTCAAATCAGGTAAGAATTCCACCTCCCCATCCCCTCTGTGTTCAGCGGCACATCCCCTCCCCACTCATTTTACTTCTCTCCTGTTTGCCACTGCTCCTGTCCCTGACCTACCCATGGAATCCTATGGTTCTAGAGCCTCTCTTCCTCTGCTTCAGCCAAGCCATGTAGGAGTTGAGTTCAGTCTGAGACAGCAGCAGTGGTGGCAGTGGATGAGTTTTCCCCCCTACCCAATCCCCCACAGGTGTTTTCTGCCAGCCTGAAAGCAGACTCATGTAGAGGGAACCCATCCATTGCTGCTGCTACTGGCTGTGGCTGATACAGAGACTTAAAAATGTCCCAGAGCATGATCAGCCCATTCTGAAGGGAGATGGAACCAGATGTGCAGCCACTCTTGAAGCACTGGTCAATGCTCCCGCACCCCTTTCACAAAATCCTGGATCTGCCCATAGTTTACGAAATCAATTTTAAAATGTTCCTCACAATGAAGAAGCTAGCCTGTCTTCCTTTTCTGGTTTAGATTTGCTGACTGAGCAAAGCAAAACCCTACAGTCAACTTAGTGGCATTCCCCTATTATCTGTATTTAATATGTAACTTTTGAACACTACATCTGATCATTTTCAAAATTTCTAGATATGTTTTAGGTCTTAAAGACCTAAAACCCTAATGAATTCCCTGAAAATAAGAAAAATAAAAGAGGGAACTGTAGGACTTCTGATTAGTAGAGCCAACAGATACAACCTCTTCTTTTGTCTAAATGAATTAATTGATGGTAGCAATTAACATTTTTCTGACACCCCACCTCTCCATCTTAGTTTTGCTTTTCCCATCAAATAAGCTCAATAAGGCTGACACCCTGAATGAAAGGGAGTGATGCCATATTGTTCTGAACATTTAGCCCTTTTTTCCCTTCAAAAAATAGTATAAAAATCACAGTCAGCCTTTATTAGGGTTAATATGATATCACTATACAGAGCCCTCTTGAGGACTCTTCTTTGGCAGTCCCTCAGTCAAGAATTATTGCATTCCACGCTTGTCTTATCTATGGGTTCGAATTCAACTGACAAGGCCGATCCAGAACTGACAGATTCTGTTGCAATTTGGACACGTGGGTGGGTGGCTCCAGATTCTTTATTCAGTCTGCAACATGCTGTTTCTGCCACTCCCACTTTTCCGTCTCCTGTTGTCATTGTAAGGTTTCAAAGTATTGAGGTCCTTTCAACATTTGGGATGGTCCTGGGCAATAGTTTCCCACAAGCTGATGTCAATGTTGCATTTTTTTCAAGTTCACCTCAAGGACATCCTTGAAGTCCTTTCTCTGCACACACTTGACTGTAAGATGGGGATCACAACTGCTTGATAAATCATGAGTTTGTTTTGTATCTGGTGTTGCAATCTTCGAACATCCATTTTCTGAGGCATCTGAAGGCTTCACTTGCACTTCTGAGGCGATGTTGGATTTCTTCATCAATGTTAGCTTTCTGCGAGATATGGCTTCCGAGGTATGGGAAATACTCAGTGTTCTCCAGAGTCTCATTGTGAATCTCAATTACCAGAGGTGTGGGGACTGTTCATTAAGAGCTTGTTGATGAAGGACCTTAGTGTTCTGAAAGATAAACATCAGTCCCATTTTCTTGTATGCCTCAGTAAAAATGTCAACAATTGCAGCAAGATCTGCTTCTGAATGAGCCCCAGACTACAGTATCCTCAGCATGCTGGAGCTCAATGATTGAGGTCTTCAGAACTAATTCACGTAGGTTCATCTGGTCTGCTGCTCTTAAGCTGTTGTACAGGGTCTGTCTCACCACCACCTTACTGGAGTGAACAAGCTTTGTACAGCATTCTTAAGGGCAGCTTTGCAGATGACCCAACACTGGCTGGCCCTTCAGAGTACTGCATAAGGTCGTCTGTGCTGGTATGATAGCAGTGGAGCGGCAAGTTCAGCACAAGGGGAAAGGTCAAAGTCACTTTGACTCAGATGGGGACCACCCTACAATTCCTGTGATCTCCTGGGTCTACTTCTCCAGTGTGAGAAGGGATTCATTAACCCTCTATCATGAAGGTAGTAGCCTAGAAGCCCTGAGAGCCTTGTGACAAGTTGAGGCTTCTACACCTAGCGCTGTGCTTCAGGAGCATGGCACTGAGCATGGAACTGGGAAGACTTGAGTCCTCAGCTCTGAGGTAGTCCATATTGCAGGTCAACACTGGAGCCACAAAACCAGGAAACAGTCCAGGCAATGAACAGAAGGAAACCATGAAGAAGCAAATATACTCCAGAAATGTTCACATTTAAATTATTTAAAACAGGTTTTGATTATTATGGGATTTTTTTTCTTGTTTTGTTGGTTTTTGTTTTACAGTGGAGTGAGTATATTATTTGGAAAAGACCAGTGAGCCTGAAAATTCCAGCCCTGAACTAAAATACGTTTAATTTAAAATATGTAAAAGGTATCAATGTATTACATTCTTCCAAAAAACCCAAATTAGCTGCATGTGCTTTCCTCGCATGTTTTGGGAGAGGCCAAATCTGAACTGACACTTGAACATAGCAGTGGTGGACACACAACTGCTTTCTCTTTTCCCATACCCCTCAGATACTAAGAACATTTGAATTTCAAATTTCTAAACCTAGGTTTATTTGGATCCACGGTTTTCGTTTTTTATGTACTGCGAATTTGAATTTGCACTTTTCGTAAGGATGTGTCTGTTTAAATCTGTGAGGGGGATTAGATTTTAACTAAATATATTTGTCATGATATGTATTGATGTGGAATTTTGAGTTGAAAGCCATGTGGCAAGTTGAGTAACCTTAACCTTTGGTACAGATAATGTTTATTAATTTTAGAATTTTTAATGCATTTAGCCCTTTAGGTCTTTTTCCATGGTGGATTTTCCTTTGGCATTTCCTATGAGCGGTATTCCATTTTCAGGATCTTTCCTGTAGTTATTAACTTATATTCAGGGGGAAAGCTGTGTTTCCCAAAATTGACTCTGAAAATATGGGATCAGTTTAAATGAAGGACTGCCTTATTATTGGAACAATATAGTAGGAAGAATGAGAGGCTGTGGGTTGAGGGACAAATGACAATTTGTAGAGAAGGCTTCTGCCAACTCAGTACTTTTGTGTCTAGGTGACAGGAATGGAGAAAGTAAGGAGGCCTCTGTTTTCTCCCTGCCCCCTCTCCTTCTTTTCCTTCCTGTCCATCACAGCATATACAGCCTGCATTCTTTCTAGTTTTAATGGTTATCCAGGAGATTGCTGGAGTCTACTATTGATTTCAACCCCCACTCCGATGAGCAACCTGCCAGAAAAGGGATAAAATATAGCTAGAATCAGGCCTCTTGTACTTGACAATAGAACTCTGGCTACATGTCAATGGAAGGAAGTGAGAGAGCACTCAGACTCAGATTGTCTGGGTGATAGTCAGCCAGTATTTCAGCCCCGGCATCTGAAGAGAGGGAAAAACATATAGAATAAGTAATTTGTAGGGTATCTTCACTGGAAGTGATCTACAGCTTTTTTATTTCTGGAAGTTTTGGGGTCTAGCTCCCCATCTCGCTGATGTAGCAGTAGTTATCCAAGATTCAGCTAAGATGGCTAGAACATTTTTTCATCATCTTGACTCCAAGAGAACCTATCCCCTGTTTACCTGTGTCATTCTCATAAGTGAAGAATTTTCCCCTTTATAGGAGCAGCAATTATCACTTTTAAACTTTCAAATTAATTAGGTTCAAGTATTATTGACAGCTGTGAAATGTTATGTGAATGGGCCTTGTGGGAGTCCAGAATTAATGACGTAACCATACTGCCATAGGAGTTTTATGTAGAAAAAAAAGATTAAAACCTATGCCAATTTGAAAGAGGCCATTCACCTTGTATTCGTAACAAGTGGGCTACATTGCTCTTTTCAGTGTGAATTAAGGTCCAAATCATAGATGTTACTGAGCACCCTCTATATGAAAAACATGATTATCATTATTAGTAGTAGTATTGTTGTTGTTACTGTTATCATCATTATACTCTATGCAAAATATTAATGTTATATGTTATATTGTTATAAATTATATATTTTTTTATTTTTATAAGTAATAATACCAGTGATGAAGATGATAGTTGCTGTTACAAAATGTGTCAGGGTCAAAGCTTATTCCCCAGTTGTTACTGCAGGCTAGATGTTTCCATCCTTCCCCTCCTGAGCAGCTGGCTGCTAGATTCCCAGCCCCTTTGCAACAGGTTACGGTCAGATGCTGCGGAGTAACAGGCTTTGTAGTGAAGGGGAGCTCTGGAGGCACAGCACCTCTCTGTGAAACCAATCCCCTATGCCAGTTCACACTTCAATAGGCCAGATCATACCTCTTCTCAGGGTGGATCCAGCCTAGGGGTTGTAGGTTGCCAACCCCTGAATTATAGGATTTAATGGAAATTGCAAGAGCATTCTCAAGTTTTGTCTCAATAAATCTGTAACATGTTCCTAAAAAAGCTAGTTTTGAGTGTTCTATCTTCAATGAGACTTCTGTGTTTTATTTAGAACATAATGGAAATTCATACTTAAAAAAAATCTAAACAGCTGTTTTTCTTCAGGACTTGGGCAAAGAACCCATGCCTTCTACAGAGGCTGGTGTTGCACAGAGAACAGATTTCTCCATAAAGTAATTGAAATAACAGGAAATCAATTACTTTATAGTGTAGTAGTAGGTTATATAATTGGTCTGCATGAAATACATTTGATTAGAACAATGTATTTGAACTATGAGGGATGGAGTATCCTTGTAAAGGTCATTCTTTTCATAAAAATAATCATCATCTAGGATTGACTTCGAAGATTGAAAATCCTGTAATATTTTAACTAATCCTAATATTTGAGTTCTAAAGATGTTAAAGTTTTAGCAAAATTATTTTACTTTGCTATAGTTTTGAACAAATATTAAGCAAGCACTTGTTGTTTATCTGGAATCAGGGCACAATCCTGGATGAAAATTAGGTTATTTTGTAGCAAACAAAACTGTTTGAGAACATACCAATTTGTAAGTGCCTAAGAATTTTTTGACTTTGAAAGCTAGTCTAATTCTATCCCAACTATACAGTTGGTCCAATAAAAGATATCGCCCTAAGAAATCTTTGCCTCTAAACTAATCCATAAAATAGTTAAGATCTCTAGGTTTCAGAAAAATGCATGATCATGAAAGCAGTGGACTGGTATCACTGGTTACAGTCAGTCACAACATGAACATAATACAATTGTATGCATGGGCACAGCTCTGTCAGTGTAATGAATACAGCTTTCCAGGAAGTAATCAGGTCTTCTAAAATTACAAAAATATACAGGATTCATAAGCATTTCATGGTTTCCAGGAAGCAGATAAATATCTGAAACATGCCCTATCCCACATGTGTGCATACATGAATAACAGTAAATCAAATTCTTTCATATTTCTGGAAGGAAAAATAATATTTTTTGTATTAGATCAGCTCATACATTTGAACATTCCATTTTAGGTTTTTTTTATAATTATAGTTATTTCATTTTTAGTGCAAAAAAAATAAACTTTTGCATTTTGGCCCAGTTCCGTATGGTGCCTAAGCACCTGTGTAGGTACCTAACCCCCAGTGACGCTCCCTGAATTGTTCAGTTGCTGAACAAATTTCTATTAGTTAAACCTAAGAACTGCATTATCTGCCAATAAACATTGGTTGTCTTCTCAGTCAAGTGAAGGATAGGCCCCATAGATCTTATATCTATTTATAAGAAAGCTGGTCAAGCCCTTTTTTCCCTTAGGGAGTTGAATGAACTTCTCAACTGTCCCCAGAATGGGAAATAGTTCACCAACAGGGATACATTGGCATGGTCATGCCTCTCCTTTTGGACCATGCCATGGGAGCACCAGCCAGCAACTTTTTTTAAGTCCGTGAATTAGGTATTCTTACTGGATTCCCTGCACCCGCTTCCTCCTGTGCTCAGCAGCACATGCCCTCCCTTCCCATCCCCACCCTTTTTCTGCCTGCTGCTGCCTCCAGGTCAGTTGGGAGAAGAGAGTGCTCCAGAGCTGCTTCTGCTCTGCTCTGGCTGTCAGCACCAGGAGCCAGGATCAACCCAGGACAGTGACAGGGGTGACAGCAAACAGGTTCTCCTCCCTGCTGGACTCCCCCAGATGTCAGCCTGGGAACTGGCTCAGGGAAATGGAACCCACCTCCTGCTGCTGCTGATGTCCTTGGCTGAGCCTGGTTCCCTGTGCATCCCAACTGTAGTGGTCCAGGAGCAGCTCTGGAGCCCTTTCCACCCCCAGATTAACCAAGGATAGGGGGGAAAGTGGTGGGCAGAGAAGTGGGGGAATGGGAGGGGAGGGGATGTGCTGCAGAGCATGGAGGGGAAGGAGGCAGTGTCGAGTAGGGAGGGAATGGATTCTTAGCTGATACAAAGACTTAAAGTAATCTGCCTATGTCCACTGACATTTTATTACAGGTTCAGGGATAGCTGGTAGAATCATTCAATTCAGTTATTATTTTCCCACAATAGCAACATTTTCCCCCAAAATGTCAATGACTGAAGGTAAACTCAACAGAGGGTATCTATACATGCAATTAATACTCTGGAGTTTTTGCTTCTGGGCGCACCATTTGAACTTATCCCTGGGAACAAAATATTCCAGATTAATTAGCTCTGGAGTTTATTCATGTGTAGCACATGAGCCTCAGTGGGATCAGCCTAGGTTGGCAGGGGACCCAGGGGATCAACCTGCTAGCACAGAGCTGCTGTGATTGGACTCCATGTGCTGCAGAGGGGCTGGCTAGGCCACAGGGGTGTTTCAGCATGGGGTTAGCTGGCAGGCAGCCCCTGCATTGAAGCATCCTCATACCCCAGCTAGCCATTCCATAGCATATGTAGCCCCAAGGCTGTGGGGCTTTATGTGCTGCAGAGGGGCTGGCTGAGACTTTGCTCTTATGGGACTCCATGTGCTGTGGAATGGCTGGCTGGGGCATGAGGGTGTTCGGCACATGGGCGCACTGCTGGCTAGCCCCCCACACTGAAACACCCTTGTGCCCCAGCCATCCCCATCACCATCTACACATGCCCTCAGATAGAACTTGTATCTGACAGGACTATCTGATGGCACAATAAATTAGTCTACACTGGCTTAATTGCCATGCATATATAAATAGTGACGCTGTATGGTGCAGTAAATTAAGACTACCATGCAATAAAGCATACATGTAGATTCATCCAGAGATAATTTTTTAGTGCTGTTTTCTTTATTGTTTAATTTTTAAAAGCTATTTCCCTGTGTATTTCTAACATAACATAAACTCCTGAGTTTCTTATTTCAACTAAAGTAATCATCCATTTCCTTTACCTGAAGGCGCAGTGAGCATATTGAGTAGAGTATTACTGTAACTGAGAAATATACATATGGTTTTTTCTCTTGCATATATTTATATTTTTACAAACCTTATATAATGACTAGTTTTGAAGGCAGTAGTATTGATCTATACTTGTTGCAGTTAGAGTGCTAGAGTGGAGTGGGGATGACCAGGCCCTAGTCCATGCTCTGTCTGGACAGGGAGGTGGAGGGTGGGGAAGGTAGTGGCATTGAATTCATAAAAGCGTGAACAAGAATAGTTCTTTCTGTGAAAAACTATTAACTGAGGAACTATAAATGCAGCACGGGCTGTGTATTTGCTTACTCTTCTTGCTGCCCCTGAGGTCTCTGGGATTTGCAGTCCAGAATCAGAGCAGCAGGACTGTGCAGGGTTGCTCGTCACTTCCTCTTCCTGGTGTCTCTGGGATTTATAGTCCAGTCACAACCAGCATTAAACCAGCAGGGCAGGGCAGCTCTGTACTCAGGAGAAGGTGAGTTTAACCCCTGCTTCCTGGCCCCAGACTCCAGCCAGGGTTTACCTGGTGGGGCAGTGAGCCGGCCAGTGAGCCAGCACTTACTGCTCCAGCTAGGGAGCACAGGGCTGGGGCCAGCCTGGCTCTCTGGAGTAGACAGCACAGCTCAGCTCAGCTCAGGTCTACAAACATGCTGGGACAGAAGTTTCATAAACCAGTTTTTCCCAAATCAGTTAAGTCTGATACTACTTTTGACCAGGTTTATCTTAAATGAGTTTCAGCCTTTTTGTGCACTGAACTTCTGTTCTGTTATGGATTTAAAATAGCTTCTTATCACTTATACCAGTTCCTGTGTAACTTCTGTCCCTAGCCCTCATGAACTACCAACGCATCATTTGTGATTTTGTTTTCTACTATCAAAAAGAGTAGGACTTATAGTTTCATAGTTTCTATGGTCGGAAGGGACCCGAGCAGATCATCTAGTCCGACCCCCTGCCATGGCAGGAAAGAATACTGGGGTCAAATGACCCCAGCAAGATGTTCATCTAACCTCCTCTTAAACACCCCCAGGGTAGAAGCCTGCACCACTTCTCTTGGAAGCTGGTTCCAGACCCTAGCCGCCCTGACTGTGAAGTAGCGCCCCCTGATATCTAACCTAAACCTACCCTCTGCCAGCTTGTGACGGTTATTCCTGGTCACTCCTGGCGGTGCTCGGGGAAACAGCGACTCCCCCAATGCCTGCTGATCCCCCCTGACTAGTTTATAACAGGCCACAAGATCCCCCCTCAGCCTTCTTTTGGAGGCTGAACAGGTTCAGGTCCCGTATCATCTCCTCATAGGGCCTGTTCTGCTGTCCCCTGATCATACGAGTGGCCCTCCTCTGGACCCTCTCCATGCTGTCGACATCCCTCTTGAACTGTGGCGCCCAGAAGTGGACGCAATACTCCAGCTGCGGCCTGAGCAGTGCCGCATAGAGGGGGAGGATCACCTCCTTGGACCTGCTGGAGATGCATCTGTGGATGCATGCCAAGGTGTGGTTGGCCTTCCTTACTGCCTCTCCACACTGCCGGCCCATGTTCATCCTGGAGTCAATGATGACCCCCAGATCCCTTTCCGCCTCTGTGCTGACAAGAGGGGAGTTCCCTAACCTGTAGGTATGGTGCCGGTTGTTCCTCCTGAGGTGCATCGCCTTGCACTTGTCTGTGTTGAAACCCATCCTGTTCTCATCCACCCACCCTTGTAACCTGTCTAGGTCTGATTGTAGCCTGTTGCATCCTTCCAATGTGCCCACGTCCCCCCACATCTTAGTGTCATCAGCAGATTTGAACAGGGTGCTTTTTACCCCCTCATCCAAATCGCTGATGAAGATGTTGAACAGTGCGGGCCCAAGGACCGAGCCCTGCGGAACCCCACTGCCCACGTCCTTCCAGGTTGAGAAGGACCCATCCACTACCACCCTCTGGGTGCGGACCACCAGCCAGTTGGCGACCCATTTGACTGTGTGGGTGTCTACACCATAGCCCCCCAGTTTCTTAATGAGAACGGGGTGAAAGACAGTGTCAAAAGCCTTCCGGAAGTCCAGGAAGATTATATCCACTGCTACCCCTGCGTCTAATGATCTGGTGATCTGATCGTAAAAGGCCACCAGGTTGGTCTGACAGGACCTGCCACTGATGAACCCATGTTGGTTGCCCCTAGCATGTAGTCCCCTGCTGGCCCCTCCTGGATGTGTGCCAGCATAATTTTTTCGAACAGCTTGCCTAGGATCAAAGTGAGACTAACCGGCCTATAGTTTCCCGGTCCTCCTTCCTGCCTTTTTTGAAGATGGGGACCATGTTGGCCCTCTTCCAATCCTCCGGTACCTCACCAGAGCACCACGAGTGCTCATAAAGTTGTGCCAGGGGAGTTGCAATGACCTCGGCCAGTTCCTTTAGAACTCTAGGGTGCAGATCATCCGGGCCGGCTGACTTAAATACATCCAACCCCTCCAGAAGCTCGCTAACTAAATCCTCGCTAACCCGTGGCCCAGGTGTGCCTCCCGAGGGGGGCCCAGCAGGGAGGTGGCTGTTCTGGTCCCTACTTAGGAAGACGAAGGCAAAGAAATCGTTAAACATATTACCTTTGCCGTCTGGTGTGACGACCAAGTTTCCCATGGCGTCCTGCAAGGGCCCCACATTACCCAGGACCTTCTTTTTACCCCCTACATATTTAAAAAAGGACTTTTTATTGTCCTTGATCTGGGAAGCTAGCCCCAGTTCCATCTCTACCTTGGCCTTCCTAACTACCCCCCTACATCCCCAAGTAACTACAGAATAGTCCTCCCTGGTGATAACCCCTTCTTTCCATTGGGTATAAACCTCCTTTTTAGCAAGGAGACGTTCCCGGATGCTTTTGGTGAGCCACGGAGGCTTGTGTGCTCTCCTGCTCCCTTTGATCCTCGTTGGGATTACCTTCCTTTGGGCTTGGAGGATCGTCTCCTTAAGGAGCAACCACTCTCCTTGGACACTTGGCTCCCCTCCCCTCCGGGACCTCAGCGCTTCTCCAACTATCCTCCTTAGCTCGTTGAAGTCTGCCCTCCTAAAATCTAGGGCCACTGCCTTACTGCATGCCTTTGCCACCTTGCGCTGGATGGTGAATTCCAGCAGGAGATGATCGCTGCTGCCCAGGTGGTTGAGCACCCACAGCCCCCTCACCAGGGGGCCATCACCCATGGCCAGCACTAGGTCCAACAAGGCGTCCCCCCTGGTGGGGCTGTGCACCTCCTGGGTTAGATGGAGGTCCTGCACTCTGGCCAAGAACCTACATGAGCGTTCAGACCTGGCTGACTGCTCTTCCCAGCAGATGTCCGGGAAATTCAGGTCCCCCATGACTACCACATCCTTAGCCTTCACTACCTCTGTGAGCTGACCCAAGAATTCCTGGTCAAGCTCTTCTCCCTTGGTTGGGAGGTCTGTAGTAGACTCCCACCGTTAAGTCCCTTTCCCCTCGACTGCCTTGTACTCTAACCCAAAGCACTTCAGAGTGCCCCTCCCCTGACTCTTTGCTAATTAACGAGGATGTGTATTCCTCCTTAATATAGAGCGCCATGCCCCCACCTCTCTTTCCTATCCTGTCCCTCCTGTACAGCCTATAGCCCTTGATATTGACCGCCCAATCATGCGTTTCGTCCCACCACGTTTCTGTAATCCCCACTATGTCCGAGCTGGTGTCAGCCAGCAGGAGGATGAGTTCCTCCTGCTTGTTGCCCATACTACGAGCGTTTGTGTAGAGGCATTTGAGGCCTCCTGTGGGTGTGTGTACTGACCCCCTAGTCCCAGCGTTACCCTGGCCCCTCTCTCTTACCTGTTTGATTGCTTTGCTTGTTGGGCTGGGCTGGGCTGTAGTTGTGGGTGCTGTTTGGTCTGGCAGTCTGATGTTTCCTTCGCCCTCGTCTTCCCCTTCCCCTGACGAGCCTAGTGTAAAGCCCGCTGGAGGAGGTCCGCCAACCTAGAAGAGAACACACGCTTCTCATATAGTAAGAGTTTGCACCTGCTTGTGAATTATATTTCAAAGATCATAAAGTAGGTTTAGAAAATAAGCATTGGTAGAGTGAATGAATATTCAGTTTTAGCCTTCTTGGGTGTTTTTAATTTTATTAGCTGTCCTTCAGGGATTATCTTTTCTATGCAAAGACCCTTGCCTGACAGTCCTCTTCACTGCTTCTGTCCTTGTATTAAATGGTTTGGCCTGAAACCTGACAGTGAAAAGTGGCCTAATTACAGTGTTAACTCAGTCTGTCTCTTTCCCCCATCTTTTTGTATTTTCATTTTCTGTTTATGTTATTTTGATAATCTACAGAAGTGCTCAGATTTTCATGTTTCATGAAAGGTATTTGGAGGATTAGTAATACATTTTTTGACAGTATATGATTATTGCTGTTGTTATATTGGCATTATATATGAATAAGAATATAGTTGGAAGCAATATTTATTCTCTCCCACACCTGCACCAGGGTTCAACATTCAGCAATGCTCGCATAGAGGCAATGCTTACACCAGCTCCCCGGAAGCCTTTGCAGGGCATCTGTAGGTCATAGCCCCATAAGAGAATTTAGGTCTTGTGTTCTGAGATTCGTGCTTTTTATTTTGTCCCCTAAATTAAATAATTATGATTATAACAGCAAAAGCACATTGTATGTATGTTTAGATATTTCTCCATGTCACTTGTCTAAAGTGTGCACACTACTCTTCTCAAGAAATTTCTGTATTTAACTGCTGTACTATCTAATCAGAGATATTTCCTCATTCACTGCCTTTCACTGTCATTGCCTGTTTATTACTTGATTATTTATCCCAGTTGCTGTTCACTGTATTCTAGCAGTTAGCAATATGAAAATCTTGAGGTGAAGGAGAGGAAATAGGGAATGCATGTTTATGCAAAACTTGGATGTCATTTCTTATTGTTTGCCAAAGTAGCTGTATATGTATTGTCAAAAATTCACTTTAATATGAAAAGTTTTACCAAAATAGCTTTATTCAGGTAAAAACTGATCTTACTTCTGTTTTTCTAAAGAGTGCTGCAAAAATGAGCACATGGTAATGTATGAATCACAAGTAATACATGATTCTGGAATAATAATAGCACAAAACATGTTCACCACAAAAAATGGATAGCTTGTAAAAGCAGTCACACTACACCTTTGTATCTCTGTATCAGACACTTTCTGTAGGAGCCTTTTCTTTTTCATAAACACCAAGACTTTAGAGTAATACCTGCACCAGCATACATTTGCTTCTGGCAGTTAGAAGTAGGTAGAGATTTTTTTTCACTTGTCCAAGGTTGTAGCCAAAGTGAATAGGGTACCCTTATCTCCTATTCAGGCTTCTATTTGTTTACAGCAGCCAGTTCTTAGTGACAGCAGCTCCAGGTGAAAATAGATGAGTGAGGGAACAGATAGTGCGGAATACAAAATATTTCACCTGCCTTTAGAGAAGATCGATTGTTGTCAATAAAGCTATGGTTATATCTTACAATTAACCATCCTTGAGCATGAACTTGTGCTGATTCCTTTAATACGTAGGATCTTTCCTCCTTTAACTAAAAGGGTCACATATTTTATGTTGCAAAGTAGTCTAATGAGCTAGAATACCAAAAGTCATTCATGAATTAGTGTTCTGTGTAACAGATTATCATGAGCGGTGTGTGGGGTTGTGTGTGTGTAACCATACATAAAGATGGGGGTGCTCTATCCAAAAATTTAAGTTGGTCTTCGACACAGCCCATTATGTTTGTAAAACAGAAGTCACAAACTCTTTCACAGAGGGATGAAAATAGATTGCTTTAGTTTTTGTTTTGTTTAATAATTATAGATTTATGTAAGATAATGATCTTAATATATAATAATATTTAATATATAATTGGCAATAGTGTTTTTGAAATCCTGGAATATCAAGTGCTGAAAGAATCTAGAGGTTTAAATAGGAAAAAAATGCTTGTGCCTATTTGTATCATTAGACTTAAACACAGTTCTTAAAATCTTTTAACAAAATATATTTATATTAGAGAGAGAATAAGTCCTAGTGCAGCCAGAAAGTTGCTGAACACATTTAATACACATGATGTTCTTTAATAGAATGGTTCCCTAACTGGTCTTCGGTATTGTTCTGACAGTATAATTGATGTTTCTTGTTTTATTATACTACAGGATATTATTTGTGAAAGATATGAAACTATACACAATAGGTTTAACAACTGCTAACACAAGGGCAGATCATCTGTAGAAAAACGGTTCTTATTCCAGTGTTCTGGGGAAAATATTTTATTGGATTCAGTCAGAATTAGCAGTAGGGTTTGTATTGTAAAATGAAGTTTTCTTTTCTGATTTTGACTAAACTCGTTTTTGAAATGAGCAATAGCAGAAATTATGCCCTGAGCTTTATGAAAAAATGTACACTGTGTTCTATTTATAGGTATAGTATTATGCAGAAGGCTTAATCTTCCAATATAAATTTGTTATAATATAGATTTACAGATTTCAGTATCTTACTGTGTAGCAGTATTTCTTAAAACTGCTTTTACTGCCTTTTGAGGTTATAACTTAGCATGTTGTTGATTGAAAGGTCTGAATGAAATATCCCTTTAGGTCGATGTCTACTGGCTGAAATGTGTCTTATGGGAAATGTACTCTTGCATAAACTAAGCAGCTTTTTTTTCTTGCTGTAGGATAAGAAATGGGTTCTCAATCATGAAGATGTCACACTGGGAGAATTGCTTGGCAAAGTAAGTGATCAACTGAGCTAAATAAAAAAAAGAAAGAAATCTGAGCATATGAGTTCAGACTATGTAGAAATTCTGAAGTCACCCTGCATGGCTAGGCTGGCATGAGTCACTGACATGGGTGGGGATGAATGAACCCCCCTGGCCCGGTCTCATCCTCCAAGCTGGGAACTTCCCAGGTTGGGGAGCTGGGCCCTGGGTGGATTTCGTTCCTCCCTGCCCAGCCAGGCCAACTCCACAGAAAGAAGGATCGGACCCCACCGTCTGGCACAAGCCCCTGGGGCTGTCTAGCTCATGTTGCCAGTTGCTGCTGGGCTCTGATAGGGCATACCAGGTGGCTCAGGGGGGCTTGCACTGAGTGGCAGGGTCTGATCTTTCCCTCTGCGGAGAAATCCCACCCCTGCCACATGGCACGAGCCCCTCAGGCTGCCCAGTGTGTCCCATCAGAGCCCGGCAGCCGTCAAGACATGCTGGATGGCTCAGGGAGCTTGTGCCGGTTGGCATGGCCTGATCCTGCCCTCTGCAGATTGCTTCTGTCCCAGACACCTGGCTTGTGCTGGGATGGGAGAGGGTTTCAGTCCCCCCTACCGGCTGCACATCAGTGACTCCTCCTGGCTCTTGCGGGGAGGGAAATGCCCCCCACAGTGGGGAATATCAGAGCTGGGAGGATTCTGAGCTGGATAGGTGAACCCCCAGAGGTGGTGCTGGACTCTGTCTGGCCAGGAGAGGGAAGTCCTTTCCCCCTTTCCACCCCCAGCTGGTCAGTGACTTATGCCAGCCTATCAGGAGGTGGGGGGAGGGGGGCAACCCTCTCAGATTGGAGCTGGGTTTTGGGGTTTATTCACTCATGTCCCCCTCTCTCCCTGCCCTGCAGGGCTGACAGGTGAAGGCAGGGCCAGGCTGGGGAGCAAAGACATTGCTGCTTTAATTCTGTGACAGCTGTGAGGTGGGGCTGGCCAGGCTCAGCTGAAGCAGACAGCAGAGCTGAGGCTAGGCCACCTGCCCTGTGAGGGGAGTTGGCCGGAGGTCCCAATGTCTCCTAGGTTGCTGTGGGACTGGGACATAACTTGAGTCAGGAGTGCATCTAGGATAGAAGTTCCATGGACTGGTTTAACCAAAATCAGTAAAGTCTAATACTACGTCTATCCAGGTTTATCTTAAACTGTGTTTGGGCATTTTGAAACAGGTTTATGTGCATTATATTTCTGGTCAGTTATGGGTTTAAACTGGTTTCTGATTACTTATACTGGCTTATGTATAACTTCTGTGTCTAGCCTGAATGACTTGCTCAGTGTTACAAAGCAAACACTAATATCCAGATATCCTCACAATAATATACAATAATCTCACAATACTCAAAATAATACCTGAGCACTTATACAGTGGCTTCTAATATCAGTCTTTTACAAACATGAAACTATATAACACACCAATGAGATAGGTAAATAATTATCTCTGTACCTTATTCTATATTTCGTGTAACTTAGGTGGCATGCAGATAGTGCAAACACTGAAATGAATATTAAAAGGTTCCCTAACTCTCAGACCTGTGTTTAATCCACTAGACTACACTGCCTTCAATTCCCTAAAATATGCATCAAAACCTGAAAAGTGGATTTAAAACAAAAGTGCCCAAACAAAATCAGGCAGCTGGGTTTAGTGTTTATTGGAAATATTATTTTGCTGCAAGAATTAAGTAACTTCAAAGATCCAGAGAAAGAAATACTGTCGAAGCCTTCAGCTTCTTGGGATAAACTCTCTGATAGCCGAAGGAAACAAAACCACAAACTGCTATTAGATGTACAGCAAATTATGTCCACTTAAGATACCATGCAGATATAATTCTGGCTTCATATTCTTTGATAGAAAAAAGCTAGATGGAAAAAGTCAATACACTGATCATATCAAGTAAGTTTTTTCACCTTAAAAACAAGCAAGCACATTAACTGACTTGTGTAGAGACTAACAAAACAAATGACTGAATAATAGCAATATCAGAAAACGGAGTAAGTGTTTAGTGGCTGCGTAACAAACTAATTTTGAAAAATGAATTATGCCTATTTTGTGACCTGTTTTAGACATAGAGAATATTCAGTAACTAGTCAAATTACTACTTGTGAAATAAAGTTGTCTCAGTTGTATGTGGATGTTCTGGTTCTATACAAGAGATAGTCCAAGTCTATCCTCATCCTGAAAAGGTGGAAGTGTTTAACAAATATTTTTGTCCTGTATTTGGAATACAAGGTGATTCATTTCTGTATGTAAGAATGGTGAACTGCTTTCAAACACATTATTTATTAGAAATATGTTAAATAACATCTGCCTTGGGTGAACATTTTTAAATTTGCAGTCCTCGATAACTTAAACCTGAAAGACTTACAGGATTGACTGCAAAAGTCCCTGATCTCCTGATGTACATTTTGAATCTCTTTTGAATTATGGGAGAAATTTTAGAAGACTAAGAAAATACTATGATCTGTCAAATTTCCAAGGGGTCAACTGAGAGGGTCTGAGTAGATAAAAATTGGTTAGCCTGATATCAGTCCTGGATGAAACTTAATGGAAAAGGTGATAATGGGATTCAGTCAATAAAGAAGTATGTCAGTCAACATAGCATAGTTTTATGGAAACTAGATCTTGTCAAACAAACCCTTTTTGTGAGATTATAAACTTATTTGGTAAAAGTAATTTCATAGATGCAATAAATTTAGATCTTTGTAAGGAATTTTTAACTTACTTGTATCCCATAACATAATTGTACAAAGCACCATACACACCATTTAACAGTGGAGCACACGTTAAATGAACTGAGAGCTGTCCAACCTCTTGAATGTGGGTATTGTATTCATTGTTTCTGGAGCCAACTGTTTTGACACTTTTTTCAATTATCTGGAAATAAGTACAAAATTATTGTTCATAAAATATGCATATGCCATATAGTGATACATAGTGATGAGGACAAGGCAGTTATAGAAAGGAACCTATATTCCTGGTGGGCTCACACAAAAATGTATTTTAATGCAGCCCAATGCAGGGTCATGCCTCTGAAAACAATAAGCGTGGGCCACATCTGCAGCGTGGGGATATTCTTTAAAGGAGGGACACTGACAGATCTAGGGGATGGAGCAAATGGAAAATTCATCATGACTTCCTAATGTAGTGTTATAGCAGAAGAGAGCTAATTTATTCTTTGAATGCATTACTAAAGGAGAAATGAGTAGGAGTAAAGTGGATTTTTTACTTCTGTAAATGTCATTGGTGAACCTGAAATACTGCATCCTTTTCTGACTTTTTACATTTTAAGAGTGATGGAAAGTTGGCAAAGGTGCTGAGAGCTCCCTTTATGCCCTGCAAAATTGTGGCGACGGGAAGAATGTCTTACAAAAATACCTCAATCCGAATCAAGAGGAATCTTGATTATGATATACAACTATCTTCATAAGAGAAAATAAGGGAAAAAGGACTGTTGATCAAGTAGAGAAAGGTAGGACAGGAATCAGTGTTAAAGCCGTACAACTTCAAATTAAATGTTAGGTATCCATGTTTACAATGAGATTGATCAACCATTGAAATACACCATAGTGGGAAGCAGTGGATCTTCTTATCTTAGAATTGTCACCTGGAGTCTGGATACAGTTTTGAAAAATATTGTTTAGTCAGATACAATTTATTGGTTTCTATGCAGGAGTAACTGGTTGAAATGTAATGGCCTGTGATGAAAAGATAGTCAGACTGGATGGTTTAATGGTTTTCTAGTCTTAGTTTATGAACCGGTTGCTATAATTTACCTTGGCAAGGTACTTCAAAAGCGTGCTGTGATTAGTCTAAAATTAATGAAGAGAAGCTGAAAGGTGTTCGTTGTTCAGAATTGCATGCTGTTTAGAATGTTCTGCTTAATGATGAATAGAGCAGTTCAACCACCAACCCACTCATGTAGACAATACAGCTTCTGTCCCAATAGATCCAGATATATAAAGCTTACCTACAGGGTGTTTGGTAGATTGCAGATAATTGGGCGGGTGATGTCTGCCCCGGCACCCTCCCAATAGGTAGGTGTTGCCCATCTTCAATTACCTAAGGCCCTTTTCACAAGCAATAGCGTATAGTAAAATTAAATATTTCTTTGCCCCATTTCCTGTGTCAAGAACATGGGAGCATCAGCTGCACCTGCTCTTTGGGCATAATTTTATGGATCCGAGATGGATTTCAAAATACAAGCTACTACTTTGAGAAGGAAAAAAAAATCTATGGCTAAAGAACCAAAAGGTTCCGTAATAATAACCTGATTAAAATATGCAATTACCAAGTATATTGTTAAGTTGTTTAGATCTGCAGTGTTATCCATTACCCAGATGCTTTTAAATTTAATTGCATTAACATGAATCTTGGCAATTACAGAGAATTGTAAATAAGTTCAGAAGTTTCTGGTGCTCCATAAAAGTGATGCTGTGAAGAGCCCACACACTGCATGTTTACCACTGTGTGGGCCTGGAAAGATGCAAAGTGAGGTGCTTTTAAGACTCTGCTAGAAGTAAAATGCCTGTTAAACTTCAGGAGAAAGCTGCTGCTCTGTTGTTCCACTTCTGCCTCTTTTGTCAAATTAGAAATTCTAGGTGGAGTTATGGAGATAAATTTGTCACAAAATTAAATATGAATTTCAAACTTCAGAAGAAACATTAAAATGATTTTAAAATCAAAATATTTCTGAAAAATATGTAACTGAATATAGTCTTAGTTAGAATCTACCCTTATTTTTCATGTGGAACTAGGGTTGGTTATTTGACCAGTCAAATAAATTTTGGTCAATTAATCGGTCAAATATTGGTAAAAAATTGTAAATTGCCAGTAGGTCCAAATAATGCACGGAAAAAGCATAGATTCTTTTTCATTAAGAAATGTCCAAAAACAACAAGAAATCATATTTGTGTCAAGAAAACTACAAAAATGTAGTTTTTTGTAATATTGTTATAAAGTTTGACCAGTCAAAAACTGTACATTCAATTGACCTGTCAGTTGACAATATTTGACCGATCAGTTGACCGGTTTGCTAAGCCTATGTAGAACTACCATTGACACTGTTAGAATTTCTTCACAAATATCTAAAAGGAATGGTTCTGACGGGAAAAACACCTACTGTATACATTTATACATTGAACAAAAAGTTAAAGAAATGTAAGATGCCATTCACTCGGAAGTTAAGAAATTATCAAAAATAATTTGTCCAACCTTTTTTGGTCTGTGTGTGTGTGTAAAATAAGTGTCTTTCGTTATGTGAATGTATTGCCTCTTCTACATTCCATGTCAGGATGACCTTGCTCTGATGTTAACTTAGGAGCAAAGGAGCTTGTTTTCTTTTGGACCTCTGCCTCACTTGCTTCATAAGTGAAAAGTTTGACATGAATGAAACAGATTTCAGGAAGAGAAGAGACAGCTGAATGTTACCTTGAAGAACAAGTTTCTGTCCCTACTTCTGACAGAGTTTCTACAAGATGCTAGGAAAATCAGCATCTTTCTGCATAAGGGAATAGCTGTGAAAATCCACTGTGAAGTGTCTCATCCAGCTCTAGTGCATGTCTACATAGAGAATGATAACTTGCTACTATTATAATTATTTCATTAGCTCAGGGGTCAGAGGTCTGTGCAGTGGACGTAAAGGTTCAAGTCTGTTTCTTAGTCACACTGATGTTAGTAAATTACCGTATGTGTTATAATTTATGCCTTTTAAGTTTGTTTTTTGAAACAAAACAAACACAGAAGTTACTGTAAACAACATTAGATGAAAGCGAGAGTGTCATAAAATGTAACATTCTAAAGTTAGGAAATGTTAGAATGGGCAATCTTGTTAGGTCTTACTGTACATATCTAGCATGATAATGGTCTTTTAGTACATGAGCACACCATTACAATGCCATCATTGCAAATGATGCACTGCAGTATGTGACACATTAATGGCTAGGGCCCTACTGAATTCACAGCAGAAGTGGGCTGGGCAGCAGCTCCTTTAATCTTGCAGGTTCCCCCATGTGCTCCCCCTCTCCCATTGCTGATTGGCTGATAGTCCCTGGTGGCCCTGCTGCTTGCTGCTGACTGGCCAGGTGGCAAAAACGGTGTCACTTCTAAAGCCCTGGTTTTTGCCTCCCTGCTGATCAGGACCAAGCAATGGAGGGAGAGGGGTGCAGGAGGGAACCTTAATTAAAGCAGCTACCGCGCAGTCCACTTCTTCCGTGAATTCAGTAGGGCCCTAATTGTGGCCCAATGGTGCCATCATGTACAAGACATCAATCTTTTTGAGTGAACTAACCTTACTATGGAGACTGATGGACAGGAGTGACAAAGGGGAAGAGCTGTGACTCAACATCACCAGGATCTACTTCTTTCCCTGTAACTGTTTGACACATCTGCAACTGAATGTGCAGATCTTGGATTGGCCTCTTCGTCCTCTGTAGACTCACCAATGCCTTCCCTATATAATGGAAGGCTGTCACCTTTATATCGAGGGACTGGTAGTGATGACATGATTGTATACTGTATCTTCTACAGACCTTGTCTTTTTCAGTGCCCAGGACAGACAGCACTTGCTAAACAGGTCATTTTTCAATATCTGGCCCTATACATTATTTACTGTATACTTTTAAAATCTTTCTCTGTGGGCTGCGCTTTTCTACAGTGCTCTGCAAGTATACTGGTCACAAACAGTAATGAATTTATTTGCACAAGACACCAATGATGCAACCAGGCATTATTATTGCATGGTAAACTGAGGCTTAGGCATATTAAAGTAAAAAAAAATCCACTGTTTTAGGTGCCCCATTTGAGACCACCTTGGAATGGATTTCTTAAAATAATTAACATTATATCCTGTATGTACTTGCATGCTACACATACCTGTTCCCCAAGAAAAATCCTTCCAAAATCGGCACACATGTCTTTAGCAGGGAAGCTGGTTTTCTGCCCCAGAATTGAAGCATGCAGTGGCTGCAAAGCAAACTGTAATCGCTACTAGAACTACCCTTTTCCAGCTGGAGAGGGAGGGAAAGAGTGCATGTCACCATTAGCTTTAAGCTGTTCACAGATGCTGCCAAATTGGCAGTGGCTTTTGGTTGAGCAGCCAAAAGCTACTACCAATTTGGCAGAGCTATAAGAGGGTTAAAACTATAGCTCTTGCCTGAGCAGTGCTGGGTAGTATGTGTAGCTGAATGCTGCATGGCTGAATTCAGACATGGCTCTAGAAAACCTGTTTTTTCTTCATTTTTCCTTCCCAAGGCAAGGTGTATCTTATTTGGGGGGTGTGGTATGCAAGAAAATTTTTTTATATGTTTAAAGCACAGCTCCTATTGGGCAGGAGCAGCAGTTCAGGACTTCTGCAGTCAGACCCAAAGTCTGAAATCAGGCAGCAGAAAATGAGGAACACTCAGTTCGTGACTGCCTAGGAAAAGTTAGGTGCAACTTGACTAGCATCGAAGAGG
The DNA here is from genome assembly GCF_052110815.1 of Crocodylus siamensis. Classification (NCBI taxonomy): domain Eukaryota; kingdom Metazoa; phylum Chordata; order Crocodylia; family Crocodylidae; genus Crocodylus; species Crocodylus siamensis. Next base: position 57,981,781 of record NC_143397.1, read on the forward strand.
AACAGAGAGGCAGCAACAGGAATAGAATCTAATTCTCCTTGACAGGATTTACAATTCCATCTTATTCTCGGCACTTTCAGGCATCTGCAACAAACGAAGCAAAGTTCCTATAGACAACTGCCACTTTTACTGTTTAGCCCTGATTAATTGTAGATCAGATCCATCCCATGAACTGAATACAGGAGGAGTTCTGTTAACTAAATGATTTTTTTTAAAAGGCTGAATGTGTGTACAAGAGGGCAAAATTAAAGTTGAATAGACCATCTTAATTTTAACATTTCTTAACTTTTGATTGAAAATGTTCTGTCTTCTAACATTTATTGATTTAATTTCTTGATTTAAAAAATACAAAAGGAAATAAACCAGGAATTTCAACATATGGCCTCATACTGATTTGGAAGATAAACTTCCTAAACTTCTTTTAGCCAAGGAGTAGGGGAATCAGTAGGAGTAACACAGGGAAGAACAGCAGTGGAGTATAATGGGTCACTTTGCCAGTGCCTTTCAGAGGTATTTACTGATCTCTCAGACACGTTGAGAGACAAGGATCTTGAATTTCCTTGTAGACTGGGATGGACAAAATATGGCCCTCAAGCCAGATCTGCTCTGCCAAATCATTGTATCTGGTGCACGAATGGCTGGCTCTGAATTCATGGGATCCAGCCTGTGGCTTTGGCTGCTGTGTGATGCTGGGTAAGTGGGGCTGTATCTGCTGCACTGGTTGGGCAGGCAGGACTGCTTCCACCCAGTGCTGACACTGCAGCATCAGCTGTGGACCCAGGCAGATGTCCCCCCCGAATCTGCTGGCCACATTCACAGCTGATGCTATTACTCACCTGGGGCTGTCTCTGCCATGCTGGGCATGTGTTGGCATAAGCTGTGGATGCACAGCTGTTGGCATAAGCTGTGGTTCTGAGTAGGGTGGGCATTGGGATGAGTGGGAATAGGGGCTTGCTGCAGCTCTGGCCGACATGCAGATGGGGGAGGGCAAAGTGTGGCCCTTGATGGCAGAATTCATTAAGTGGCCATCCAGCCAAAATAATTGCCCACTTCTGTTCTAGACTCTGAATGGGAGTGTGCTCTAATGGGAACAAAGCCTTATGCTCAGTCCCCTATCCCAAGATTGACCCATCTACTCCCTTCAGGTCTTGTCCTCTGTTCCCCTGTGTGCATCTTGACCTTATCTTCTCCTTGCCTTTCCAGTTTGTCTCCTTTTTCAAGATTTCTGATCTCAGTGCCCACTGGTTACTTAATTCACCACTTTAAACTAGGGTTCCAGCTTGTTTGCCCAGCCATTCCCAGTACCTGCTCTGTTAAATTGGCCACTCTCCCTCCCAGCAATCATCTGCCTGCCTATGCTCCCTGTCTCTCCCTCCTGGAACTTTTCATTCAGTGTCAGTATCTTCACCTTCCCCAGCTCCTTGTCCTGTCTTATTTGCCCATCAGTCCAGACTTTGTTCAGTGTTGCTCTTCTCACAGTCCTCTTCTCCTTCCTTCCTTTCACCCCTCTGGTTCCCAGTCTTGTTGCCCTACCAGAGTGCTTAGTTCAGCTCATAGTCTTACCTCAGTTTATACTGAGGGATTTTTAGAGAATCTTTCTGGCCATCTCAGTGGAAACGAAACCGAGATGTCCAGAAACAATCCCTATAATTAATTATCTATAGATGTTTCTTTTGTATTATAAATCAATTTTTTGAGTGCATATCATATTTTGGTAAACTTACATTCTTCATATATGTCCAGTGCATTCAGTGTAATTATTTATTTAAAGGACAATGTAAAAATGCCAAATTATTTCATTTTTAATTTAATTCCAAATTTTCATCCAAATGCATCTTGGATCATAGAGCACAAAAAACCCTCAAATTTCTCTTGTAGCAAATAAATGTATCATTCACCAACATTTCAGGGGTGTAGGTTGTAGCTGTGTTGGTCTAAAGATGTAGGCAGACAAGGTTCTTTGGGTAAATCTGATGTCTTTTATTAGACCAACTCAAATAGTTGTGAAGATTCTTCCTAACAAGTTCTCAGGTACAAACACCCTTCGTCAGGCTAAGGAAGAACCTACAAATGGTCTGTGCTCTTCTTGGGTGGAGTGGTAAAGCAACCAGAGGCCAGTACCTTTGCAAGAAACCAAATGCAAGTTGAGGTGGTCAGTAGGTCAGAGACAGGTGGGGAAGGGGGAATGAATGTAACTGTATTTAAAGGATGAGTGACAGGAGGGTGGGGGGGGGGAGGAATGAGAATAGCTGGTAAAAAGTGGACAGTTTACCTGGGGAGTCAGATGTTAGGCAGGTTATAATGCGTCATAAATCCAATGTCTATATTTAGTCCATGATTTTTTTTATCCAGGAGGTTGATGAAATGATGTTCATAGGCCTGTCTGTGGAAGGTATTTCATAGAATCATAGAAGTAGGGTTGGAAGGGACCGTAGATCTTCAAGTCCGACCCCCTGCCTGGGCAGGAGAAAAAAAACTGGGCTCAAATGATGCCAGCCAGGTAGGCATCAAGCCTCCTCTTAAAGACCCCCAGGGTAGGAGCCAGCACCACTTCCCTTGGAAGTTGGTTCCAGGTCCTCGCTGCCCTGACTATGAAGTAGTTCTTACAGATGTCTAATCTAAACCTACTCTCCAACAACGTATGGCCATTATTCCTTGTTATGCCAGGGGGCGCTAGGGGAAACCAGGTCTCTCCCAAACCTTTCTTGTCCCCCCCCCAGTGAGTTTATAGACTGTCACCAGGTCCCCCCTCAGCCTTCTCTTGTGAAGGCTGAACAGGTTCAAGTCCTGCAGTCTCTCATTGTAGGGTCTGCTCTGTTGTCCCCGGATCATGCAGGTGGCCCTCCTCTGGACCCTCTCAATGTTGTCCACATCCCTCCTGAAGTGAAGCTGTGGCCTGACCAGTGTTGCATAGAGGGGGAGGATCTCCTCCTTGGCCCAACTTGAGATGCACCTGTGGATGCATGACAAGGTCTGGTTAGCCCTGCCAACTGTGACCTCGCATTGTTGGCCCATGTTCATCTTGGAGTCGCTAATGACTCCAAGATCCCTTTCTGCCTCCGTGCTTTCAAGAAGGGAGTTTTCCATTCTATAAGTGTGCTGCTGGTTACTACTGCCCAAGTGTAGCACCCTGCACTTGTCAGTATTGAAACACATCCTGTTTTTGTTAGCCCACCACTGTAACCTATCCAGGTCTTGCTGCAGTCTTTCCCTCCCTACTAGCATGCTCACTTCACCCCAAATTTTGGTATCATCAGCGAATTTAAACAGGTTGCTTCTCACCCCGTCATCCAAATCACTGATACAGAGATTGAACCGCACGGGCCCAAGGACTGAGCCCTGGGGGATTCTGCTGCCCACTTCTCCCCAGGTCGAATATGATCCATGCCCCACCACCCTCTGAGTACCACCCTTCAGCTCATCTGCAATCCATCTGACTGTGTAGGCATCAATGCCACAGTCACCTAGTTTTTTAATGAGGATGGAGTGGGAGACGGTGTCAAAGGCCTTGCTAAAGTCCAGAAAGACTACATCCACGGCGACACCTGCATCCAGTGCTTTTGTGACCTGATCATAAAAGGCAATCAGGTTGGTCTGACATGACCTGCCCCTAATGAAACCGTGCTGGTTGCCCTTGAGCATCATCCCTGAAGCCGGCCCATCGCAGATGTGCTTCTTGAGGACCTTCTCAAAGAGTTTCCCTAGGATTGAGTTAAGACTGACAGGCCTATAGTTGCCCAGGTCCTCCCTCCTCCCTTTTTTAAAGATGGGGACCACGTTGGCTATCTTCCAATCATCTGGCACCTGGCCCGAGCACCATGAGAGCTCATAAAGCAATGCCAAAGGCCCTGTAATAACTCCTGCTAGGTCCCTCAACCCCCTGGGGTGGAGAGCATCTGGACCTGCTGATTTGAACACGTCCAGCCCCTCCAGAAGTTCTCTAAGCCGGTTCTCCCCAACCTGAGGTCTGGAGGCACTCCCCTCGAGTCCATCTTCCATCACAGTGGGGAAGTCCCAGTCCCTGCACAAGAAAACAGAGGTAAAGAATTGGTTAAAGAGGTCTGCCTTCTCCTCTGGTGCAACCACCAGATTGCTCAGACGATCTTGCAGGGGCCCTACATTTCCCGGTGCCTTCTTCATCCTCCCTGTATATTTGAAAAAGGACTTTTTATTATCTTTGATTTTGGATGCAAGTCCTAGCTCTATGTCCGCCTTAGCTCTCCTGACAGGCCCTGTACAGGCCCGAGCAGAGGAGGTATACTCCTCTTTGGAGATAGCACCCCCCTTCCACTGGTTGTACGCCACCTTTTTGGCAATCAGGCATTCCCATGCACCCTTGGTGAGCCAGGGGGGCTTTTGGGCACTCCAGCCCCCCTTGCTTTTTGTTGGAATGGTCACCCCTTGGGCCCTGAGTATCGCCTCCTTAATTTCGTAAATTCCCGTTGAGGATTAGAACTGAGAGATTAGAGAGAGTGGTTTTCTTGTGAGAAATGTGCCCCCACAGTAACTGTGTATTCTTGTTTTTGATAGAATTCTGGTGTGCATTCATTCTGGTGCACATTTGTTGTTTGGTTTCTCCTTTGTATTTTCCATCCGGGCATTCGGTGCATTGGATGAGATGTATTACATTTCTGGGGGTGCAGGTGTAAGATCCAAGAATGTTGATGGTTTTGTTGTGGGGTATAGTAATTTTGGAAGTGTTGGCAGGTTATACATTTCTTGTCCCAGCATGGCCTGGATCCATTCAGTATGTTTTGGGGCATAGGAAGTTTACTTCTGGTAATGAGGTTTGGGAGTTTCATTGCCTTATTCACCAATGTTAACTTAAAAATATAAAAAAAGAAAAATCTGAATAAATGTATATATTTTTGAAGCTCTGTAACTGCCTAAATAAGTGTAACATTGTATGTAGTGTAACCTCCTGGCTAACCAAAAATAGCAGCAAATGATGCTGGCTATGGAGCTAACATTTCTTTTCTACAGGAGAATAAAAGGTAAAACTAAATTTACTCGTAATAGTAACAATAACTACAAAGTACAGAAGTGCAAAAAATGAAATATTTATTAACTTTTTTTTGCTTGTTTTAAAATAAATCATGATTTAAATTCTTTAATGCCTTATTTAAAACACTTTAATTAAAGTGATCTACAGTAGAGCCCCAACTTATGCATATATTGCGTTCCTGAGAAACCTCGCGTATGTTGAATTCATGCGACTCAAGGTGAATTTTCCCATAGGAAGTAATAGAGAAGTCAGGGGTTGCGTTCCTTAGACCTCACATTTATTACACCAAAGGTACCAAAATAAAACCTTTTTCAACCAATACTTTATTTATTGTGGTACAAAAACATATTGTAAACATATGCTGCTACCACAACAGTGACACTGAAACTGAGCAAGCTTCCAGAATCCTGCTTGGGAACCCAAACTGCACGTAACTCCATTTGTCTCAGTCTGCGCATCTCTCGAGGCATTCACTTATATATACAAATGATGCGTAACTTGGGGTGTATTTTTCTGCTAGGTTGTTAATATTAATTCGCATAAATGTGAGACTCGGGTAAGTCGAATACACATAAAATGGGGGTCTACTGTACTCTGATTTTTCCTTGATTTATTTTCCCCTCTCATATTTTCTCCAGTATAAAGGCTTTCTATGTATATCTATAGATATCTAATCTATATACATACATACATGCACATACGCACACATAAATTAGCAGTCACCAACCTTTTCAGTTATGGGCTGGAGTGGCTCATATATAGGGTGTACCAGTAGCTCTAAGGTGATGAGATCAACATTCACTCTTTTCCTTGATGTTAGTGAGCAGTATAGAACCAGCATGCTTAGCTCATAATTTATGACTTCACTTCCAGTTAATCTAGGGCAGAAGTCAGTAACCTACGTCTCATGGTACATTTCGTGACATAGGACTTTAGCAGCCATTGCTTTCATTTGTCCCATTAGGGAAAAGTGCCACCTATGGGGACTTCCCCCCCATGCCATCACATGGAAAAGCAGCAGCAGTGTCTGAGTCGTAGCTCCCACCCACATGCCTCTGACCTAAACAGGTTCATTTCCGCTGACAGCCTTAAAAAAATTGCTGACTGCTAATCTAGGTGATTGCTACCTGGGTCTGAGCACCTAAATTAGCCTAGCCAAAGCTGAGCATTTCCACGGTAATGCCATTTCCATTACGTTCTTGCTTTTTTCTCCACTTGCCTACATATATCTGAGGATGGATCCCAAGTTCTTTGTCATGGCTTTCTAATTATGGAAGGACTTTAGAGGAATTAAGGGAATAGCATTGAAAGTCAGTCAACATTTAGAGAGATTTTGTGAATCCTTACAGCAAAGAAAACAGGGTTGCAGCCCAAGTTAAAATGGAACTTACGTTTAACTGATATCCCTACCTGTGTAAACTAGCTGTTGCTGAAAGGACTGCCAGACTGGCTTAGAAGCCTTCCTGCATAGATTGTAGTGAGGGTTTGTACTAAAACTTTGGTGAAAACCTAGTCTCTCTGCCCTCTTGCTTGCTGACATAATTGTGGTGCTGTTTCATAGTTGGTAGGGTCGGAAGGGACCTGAACAGATCATCAAGTCTGACCACCTGCCATGGGCAGGAAAGAACACTGGGATCAAACAGCCCCGGCAAGGTGATTATCCAGCCTTCTTTTGAAGACTCCCAGTGTAGGAGGGAGCACCACTTCCCTTGGAAGTTGGTTCCAAATCCCAATTGCCCTGACTGTTAAGTAGTGCTTCCTGATGTCCAGCCTGAACCTACTCTGGGTCAACTTATGGCCATTATTCCTAGTTACTCCTGGTAGTGCTCGAGGGAACAGGGTCTCTCTCATTCCCCGCTGGTCCTCCTTGTAAGTTTTATAGACGGCCATCAGATCCCCTCTCAGCCTTCTCTTGTGGAGACTGAACAGGTTCAGGTCCCTTAGCCTCTCCTCATAGGGACTGCCCTGCTGACCGTAGATCATGTGAGTGGCCCTCCTCTGGACCCTCTCTATGCTGTCCACATCCCTCCTGAAGTGCGGCACCCAGAACTGGATGCAGTACTCCAACTGCGGCCTGACCAATGTTGCACAGAGGGGGAGGAGCACCTCTTTGGACCTGATTGTGATGCATCTGTGGATGCATGACAAGGTGTGGTTAGCTTTACTGACTGCATGTTCACACTGGCATCCCATGTTCATCTTGGAATCAATAATGACTCAAAGATCCTTTTCTGCCTCTGTGCTGATGAGAAGGGTGTTCCCCAACCTGTAGGTATGCTGCTGATTCTTCCTCCCCAGGTGTAGTGCCTTGCACTTGTCAGTATTGAAACCCATCCTATTCTCATCTGCCCACCATTGTAACCTGTCCAGATCTAGTTGCAGCCTGTCCCTCCCTTCTAACATGCCCACTTCTCCCCACAACTTAGCGTCATCCGTGAACTTGAACAAGGTGCTTTTCACCTTCTCGTCCAAGTTGCTGATGAAGATGTCAAATAGTGTGGGCCGGGGACCGAGCCCTGGGGAACCCCACTGCCCACATCCCTCAAGGTTTAAAATGACCCATCCACCATCACATCCTGGGTCTGGCCCTCTAGCCAGTTTGCGACCCATCTGGCTATGTAGGCATCAATGCCCAAAGAACCTTGTCTGCCAATTGACTTCAAAGGGTTTTATGGTCAGCCCCAAGAGCAAGCTTGTCTAGACTATGGTAAGAAGTGTCCTTTGTTTAATGAACCTTGCTTTTCCTCAACCAAATAGTTAAGTGTTAAATTTACTTGCCTTCCCTTAATTAGTATTTTAGAAAGTTTTTAAATACGTTGGATATGTTAGCAAACAAGTTTTTAAAATACTCATATTAACCTAATTTAGACTAACACATAGAGGAGACCTGAGATAGATGTGGATGGAAAATCTAGGGGAAAAAGGAAAGATCATTCTCAACTGTGAACCAGACTTTTTCTGTGTATATTTATGTACATGATGTTATCAATATGAAATCCTCTCTCTCACAGTGCAGTGTTTCAAAAGGGTAAATATTATATAAATATTATATACGCATATAATTGGTGTTTGTTACGAAATTTTATTTTTATACTCCTGTATTTTTTACTTATCCATTGTTCACTATCTGCCTGTAAACATACTTTTAAAATAGAAGCACTTGGTAACTGTAATAATATTGCTGTCATACTTCTGTAAGTTGTATCTCTTGTTCTTTACCTTTTCTACCTCTCCTGTCTTTTCTGCTTCTTCCAGTAGTATGTGTAGCCCTATTCGGATATACACGCTAATACTGATTTAAGAAACATTGCCCTTTCTGAAAAACAGAAAGCACTTCCTGGAGATTCCAGCTGTTTAATGAATTTACCTATACTTCCAGATAGACAGACCTAGAGAGAGATCCGTGGGAAGGTACCAGAGAGAATTTTTAAATTTAGCCATATGTACTTTTACAGAAAAGAGAAGCTTGAAACAGAAATATGATCTCCAATTTTGCTCTCCTTTCTGTGCTTTGCATTGGTACAATATTTTTATAGCTTCTTAAGGTGAAGTAGTAAAAGAGCAGAAATTAGAACAACATGCTTGAGCCTGCCAAGCTTTTCTTGATTTGCTGCTCCTTTCGTTTTTATCATAATTGATTTCTGTATCTTGATCTTTGCCATTGCGTAAGTAACTGACAGTTTTGCCATGCTTCAATTATTTTTAAGTTGAATTCATTCTACTCCCCTGCCTAATTGTTTCATGTTATCCTGCTATAAAGACTAATAAAAAAAATGTATTATTACTGCAAAGTTCTTGCTTGGAATCTATATATAGAAAGAATTGCTTTTAAAACCAGTTTTTGGTAAAATGTGGCCTCAGACCCTCCTCCTTGTATAAAGTATAACATTCTGAAAATCTGTGAAAACCTTGCATAGATAAACTTTGCACTCTCTTTTCACTCTAATTTTATTCATAACTGTGTATATGTGTATCAAGACAGAGAGAGAATATGTAACAAAGCAGATTACAAGTATCCATACCAAGAGTTGATTATATCATAAATCATTGGCGACACACAGGGGGTACACATGCACCCCCTGAGATTGTTGGTGGACCCCCTGAAGAAGCATGAGATTGGTAGTGCACCCCCTGGGAGAAGCGTCATTGACACTGTGGCAGCGTCTGCGGGTGGTTGCTGCTCGCCCCCCCCCCCCCCCACACTTCACCAACACTGCTGGCGGCGTTGCTGATCTCCAGTTGGCGCTCGCCACCGCCCCCTCGCTGCCGACACTGCCGTGGCTGCCTACAGGAGCTCCCTGCTCACTACCTGCACACTGCCACTGCTGCTGCCACCTGTGGGCAGTCGCCATGTCCCCCTCCCCCGCCCCCCCCCAGCTTCCGGGGGTACACATTGTTCATGTCATAAATAGTACCATTGCCTGTGTCAACTGTCATTTAAAAAGTACTATCAGTTATCCAAAAATTATGCACCTGACCACAATTTTCTTATTTATGGGAATGGGTTAGTGAAGAGAACAGAGGGAAACATTGTTTTCAATGTGTCTCTTAGTTTTTGGAAGACTAACAGTGTATTTAAAGAAAAACCTAATTAGTACAGTTAGACAATGTTTTCAGGAAAGTTAAAGTCAAATTTCTTTGTCATATTCTCTATTTAAGTTATAATAAACTATAAGCAGACTTTGCACTAAATAGTGCATTAGAGCAAAGCGTTTCTTCTTTAATTAGAGCATCTTTAAATTGATCCAGTTAATACTTTCTGACATTAATCATCTGTTTCTTCTGAATGATTAGTTCTTTACTTGTAAAGGCTTTTCAGAATAATGTCCTGTCTAAACCATCCCAGCAGTAGCGTAGGGTTGCAGCCGAGCACCCAGGGCAAAGTGGAAACTGCAATTTCCTATTCACAGTCATGAACATGAAGGTGCAGCTGCCAACAGCAACCACTTTCTTTAGCCCTCCCCACCCCAATGTTAGTACCTGGGGAAGTTGCCCCTATTGGGCACTCCCTGTCCTTGTTATGCCACTGCATCCCAGCTAAGTATTTCTTTACCCTGATCTTAAAACTTCCACTGATGGAGATTCCACAAAGTTGTCTGTTTCAGTATTTAATCACCCTCAAACTTAGAAAATTATTTCTGATAGCCAAGTTAAATCTCCCTTGTTGCAATTTAAGACTCTTATTTTTTGCCCTTTCCACTGCAGGTATAGACAATAATTGATCACCATTCTGTTTATAACAGCGTTGTTATATTTGAAGACTTTTAGTGAATATCTTCTCCCCTCCCCACCTCTCTTCTCCAGTTCTTCTAACGTTTCCTTGTAGGTCTTGTGCTTTCCTTGTAAGCCATGTCATCTGTTCTGAGCAAAGAATGTATATTTGTATTTTCAGGGTAATTTTGGTGAAGTGTATAAGGGAACATTAAAAGATAAAACTCCTATTGCTGTAAAAACTTGCAAAGAAGATCTTCCTCAGGAACTGAAAATAAAATTTTTATCAGAAGCCAGGTGAGTTCTTGTGAACAGAATTACCATATGTGATTGCATGACACGTATTTTTTTCAGGTTTGATTATTACTTGGATTTTAAAGCTATCTGTACTATACATGGTAGCTGAACTAATCACAAAAAACAGTGCACCTAAGGCTTCCTCTACACGTTATATTTTTGCCACAATTAACCAGTCAGCTGATCTTCATTCCTGGCCCTGGACCAGTTGGCACCCTGCTTTCAGCTTATTTCAGGCTCCCTCTGTATTAGCAAGTAGAAAGAGTCTAATTGTGATCTGATCCCAAAATCATGCCTCCTACCATGCATTTGTGCTAGGGGCCTAATACTCTTAGTCATCCCAGTATTTTGTCTGAGTGGGTGATTTTATCACAGGCTCAAACAAATAAGTTAGATCAATCCCTGATGGCTAAACAGTAGTATTGAAATTGTGTCCATATATTCGGAGCAATCTACCATTTTAGGATTATTGATATACTGTACTGGAAAAGGTTTCCTACTTTGAATGAAGCTCTGTGGGCAGAGCTGGATTTAGCACTGGTGAAAGGGAAACCATTGCCTACAAGCAAAACAAACGATACCAGTAAAAGCACATTCTTGGCCACACAGCAGTCTACATTGTGAACTTCTGCTGACACAGTTGTCTGACATAGCTGTGTTAATAAAAAGCATCTGGAGAAGTTATGCTTATCCCAGTCAGGAATAACATGTTTTCATACTCCTGACTGACATACCTGAACCAGTACAAACCTCACCAAACTTGTGTGGAAGTTAGACCCCATTAACTGATCATTTGTTGGGAAGGAACACATCCTCTCTAGAAGGGTTCTCTTGTGCCATGTCAGGCAACAATTGCAAAATGGTGATGGAAAGCCTAAGAGGCAACTGATACATATATATAATAGTACTTGTCCTTTTAGTTCTTCAGCTAAGGGAATGTACCAAAACATTGGGGGGAAAAATTATCTCCTTGTTTTTTAGAGTTGGACATAGTTTCTTGGTTAGATAAATAATAGATTTTGAAGATGAATAAGGAAACATTAACTTTATATATAAATCTTTTGTAGAACATTACACCTATATAAATCCCTAAATACAGCCATGATTTCATGTTAGTAGCTTAGTTGACTACCAGGGAGTAACTTCACTTACTAAGCAACCTCCAACTCAAAAAATGGTTTTACATTGAAAGGACAATGAAATGCATTGTTCTTTACTGAAATTATATTCAAGCACCCTACAGGTTTCCTTTTTCTTTTACAAGAGGCAGTTCAAGTTAATGAACATCAAGGCTGCAACTTTCTACAACTATAATGTCCCTCTACAGTTCACTCCAACTCTTGTTTTCATTTATAAATCATGGTGCATATTACTCAGACTCATCATAATCTTTTATACAAGATGCAAGTTTAGTTTAGAATAGATTTTTTTCTTCTGCTGATTTAATATTCTTTAATGCATATAGTGTCTGAGAAGCTGGATTTGGACTTGATCTGCACAGAAGCAAAATGCAGACAGAGGCATTTGCTCTGAAAGCTTTTTGCCTGGATCCTCACTTCTGATGTGCTGTTTAGCCTCTTGAGCTATGACTGCATTGTCACACCAAATTATATAGTTCTGTGATATGGGCAAATGGTGGGATTACTATGAAAATGTATAGCCATTGTACTTGACTTGAAAATTAGTTGAACTATGCACTAGTTTTTAATTTTCTCAACAGTGTCATATGGCTACAGTTCTGCAAAGGGGTCATTTGATATATTGAAAGGCATCTTATTTTGAATGATATTGCAGTGGCACTGGCTATTTGAAAACAATGTTAAGATTTTAACTGTTTATATTTTAATTTATTTTAATCAGTTTGCATAGTAACATTAATCTACCTTTTTTGCACCATATCCAGAATACTCAAGCAGTATGATCATCCCAATATTGTGAAGCTTATAGGAGTTTGCACTCAAAGGCAGCCTATTTATATAGTTATGGAACTTGTTCCAGGTAATGTTGTTTTCATTTTTATAACCTATGTTTGTGTGAAAATATGTTACCTTTTCATTTTCTTTATTTTTTGTGTTCTGACTGACCTTAACTCTATATGTTGCAAACCATGCAAAGAGCTTTGTTAATAGTAGCCTTGGTGAAATGAGCTGAGTAAGTCTATTGTGAGTTTCCATATAGCCAATCAAGACATCAAAAACTATTAAAAAATGCCACTTCCATTTGTTTAATGGAGGAATAAGATTATTGCTTTTCCTCATTACAGTGCATTTTCAATTAATTGGCTTTATTGTGATTCAGTGACTCATGCATATTTTAAAAAATTAATGACTGATGAGTTAATTGAATTTAAATTTAGTCATTCAATTGATATAGCATCTTTGGTATCTAGGAGCAGTAATTATAGGTTGCCCTATTCACTAAATAGTTTCTGTCATTTATGTGTGTATTTTCAATTAAAATAGTATGAAAATATTTTATTTAAGAAAGTTGCACAGTTTCTGTAAAATCTTTGTACCACACCTGGGCTGGTAGGCTCATATATTTTGTCAACAAGGAGACACCGCTCTACATTAAGATGATAACCATTTTCATGCTTTAATTCTACTTTGAATCCGTCTACAGCAGGCATCTGTAACCACTGGTGCTCATTAGTATGCAAAAAGTTAGTACAAGTGATAAACAAAGAGAAAATTCTTCAACATTCTTATCTGTAACAAGAAACATCCCATTCAGACAGAAGCAGACCATATGTGTATAGAATGTTTTTATATAGTATGTTTTGTATCATTATTGAGTACTATGAGATGCACACATTTCACAGTGAAATGTTAATATGTTCATTGTTTTGTGACTTGAGTTTTTCCAAATACATTATTTTTCTTTTTCTGGCTATTTCTGTTGTTTAGAAAAATGTAGGCTGGGTGTAACTGCAATATTCTGGGCATGTTTTATGCAAGCTTTAAGTGTACAGACATTCCCACTTTTTCTCTCGGATGAAAAAAGGCCAATTTGTGGAAAAAAATAACTTGGCTACAAACTGATAAAATTCGCACCATTACAGTTTCTGCAAAGAGAATGAATTTCTGCACGCTTTCCTATGGCTTAACTCCTCCTTGGTACCACAAGGAAAGACTCCCACACCTTCCAGAAACCAGGATGAACCTGTTCTGGAGAAGGCATAGGAGGGCATCTGGTCCTTCCCCTGCCTGAGAGTGAGCTTCGCCCTGCCTGTTTCTCAGTCCAGAGTCCCCGAAGAGAAAAGCAGTCAAGGGACTTCGCTGCTTGCTTTATTCCACTGCATGAGGCCTAGAACAGAAAAGAGAAGCAGCTGCTCTCTGCTCCCTGACTCTTCCCCTACCTGCTTTGTAAGCAGCTGGAGACTTTGCCTCACTGCTCACTCTGCTGTGCTCCTGGAGATCATCAGCAGAGCGGAGGAGACTGCTTCCCACCTGTTCTCCAGACCCCAGTCTGGGTAGAGCCTTGGGAGTCTTCCCTGCTGCTCCACTCCCCACCCCCAAGCACTGCTTCCCATGCACCTGTGATCTTATTTGAACTTGGATCTTTGGGAAAAAGTACTAGTACAATCACTGACTGCAGCAAGTTGACCAATGTGTTTTCTTTCTGTTTTTTTTTTATCTTCCTATACAGTTTATCTTCAAATAACATAGTAAATGTGGATACATTTGAAGATGTTTAAGTTATGTTACCCTGAAATTCAGTTTAAAAAAATAGCTGGATATGGAAAATATTGTCATGAAATTGCATCATCCTATAAAATGCACAACTGTATAAGTCTGTGGCTTGTAACTATATATTATAGTCTCTTCAGGTATATAGCAATACCAGTTGGCCTCAGATTGTGGTATAATATCATAGGTATATTTGATGAGCATCTGCATGTAGTTTTCCCTTTTCTAGAGAATCTTATTCTTTATATTTTTTATTCCCCTTACGTGTGCCATTTGTGGAGTATGATATTTATTCTCTTTTTTGAGGTTGCTTTGATACGAATTTAATTGCTTTTATTTATGGCTCTCTAGTTGCTGTTTTAGATTCAGTTAGTTTTACTGAATGTTCAGTTGTTGAAATCTTTCTCAATTCTCTTTGAGAAATTTGGGGCTGATCATGAGAAGTGCTCTTTGGCAGCAGGAGCAATCCTACACAGTTGAGGATGATCACTCACACGGGTCAAATAAAGGGTTGTAGATGAGTTCGTTGATGGCTAAGAAGGCCAATCCTCGACCCACAGATTCTCTGGCAAATGCCACAGGTGGTGGGTAAAGGGAGGGTTGGACAACAAATTTATCAGTCTCATTTCCTCTCCTTCGTTCTGTCCTTTTTCTGCCTCGAGGGCAACAATTTTCTTCAAAGATATGCCTTCTCTTATAAGGCGTCACCATGTAGCCCTGTCCCAGGCTACTTTACCAATTTGTGAAGTTAGTGTTTGCCTTGAGGGTGTTCTTGAAGCATTTCCTCTGGCCTCTGCATCTCCTTTGTCCTTGGTTGAGGTGGGAATATAGCAGTTATTTTGGTATACATACATCAGGCATGCACACATGATGCCCTATCCAGTGCAACTGATATTAAATACTTGATGCTTCCCTACTGATGGTATAAACATCTGTGAGGGCACTCGCATTTTTGCGTTGATCCTCCCACTTCATGCCAAGGATCTTCAGGGTGTAGTACTGGTAATAATGTTCCAGGCATTTCAGGTGGTCCCTTTAGGCCACCCAAACTTCACAGCTGTAGAGAAGAGTTGGGATTACCACAGTTGTATACAGTAGGAGCTTTGTTTGAGACCTGACGTGATAATTGAATACATGATGCATCAGTCTTCTGAAGGCAGAGCTGGCACATCAGATCCTGTACTGGATTTCCTCGTCAATGTCAGTCTTCTTTGACAGATGGCTGCCGAGGTATGCAAAGTATTCAGTGTTCTCCAGCTCCTGTCCATCACTGAGGGTCTTTGCGTGGGGAGTTGATTGTCATGGAGTAGGCTGGTGAAGCATCTTTGTTTTTTTGATGGTAAGGGTCAGTCCCAGGCACTGGTCTATCTTATTGCTCACCACCTTGCAGAATCAGGTGTTTCTTTCTATATATATTTGGGAAGCTGGAAAAGAAATAAATCTCAAGACGGAGTAGTCCATGATAAGAATCAAAAGAAAGATGTCAGACTTGGTTAAGCAATCATGCAATCACTGCTTCAGAAACAACCTAGATGTTGCTGAACAAACAGTCACGGAATATAACAAATTTAAAAGACAGACATCTTTGAGATGGAATCTCTTTTTTTAAACAAGATGAGAAGTGACACTCCTCCCTCAGAGAGGGTCACAGTGAAAAGGAATTTTGGGAAAGCCAATACAGCGATGAGAAATCTAAATCTATTTTTGTGTAGGGAGTGGGGTTAGGTGCATAAATTCTGTATTTGCTTAGAGATCCCGTGCTTGAAAAAAACAATTATTGCCCAGCCACTGCTGCCTATGGCTTCCTTCTCTTGGTTTAATGAATTCCCTGTGCTGGATCTTTTGCAGGGAAGCACAGTGAGGAAATCTACAAGCAGTTTATTCTTCCCTCTCTTACTGTGATGATATGAATATTTTAGACCATCCTTCACTAATTGTTCAAATTTCTTATTGCCACTTTAGCACTCTTATTGCCATTATACAAGTTTTCATGAGAGGACAATTCACTTGCTAAAGTGTCTAAGATCACTAGAAGTAAAGGTAGCATAGGTACTTCCCACTGTCATTCCTGTTATACGAGAAAAAAGGAACGATCATTCCCCAAATGCCAAACTTTTTTTTCAAGGAGAGACAGTATACAGCTTTCCTGGTTTCCCACAGTTAAGTGCTATTTAAAGCACTTGTACTGTCCACTTTATTCTCAGATAATGCAGGGGGATTTCTGTCTAAAAATAGCTAGAGAGAGGAGAGGGTCACTGAGGAGGAGACTTAAACATTATAGATAGACTAGCCAATTGCCCACCAGGAATGATGGGGGAGGGTGGGCGGGGACAGAGCACTACCACCCACCACCCCACACTGCTGCCATGTTCCAGGAGCAGGGCTGGGGGGGAACCTAGCGGCCCTCTGTCCCCTTGGCTAGTACCCTGTGTCTCCACTGCCTGCAGGCCTCACCCCCTGCCACTCCAACTGCTCCAACCCTGCTTTCATGGTGGTGTGCTCCTGCTGCCTCCTGTCCAGAATGCTCTTGGAATATTCTGATTGGTTGTTTCAGACAACCAATCAGAGTGCGAATAAAGCATTACAGACAGACAGACAGACAAACAGACTAAAGCTTTAATAATATTAGGACAGAGATAGCTATATCAAGAGAGAGAGAGGTTTGGGGACTTGCTAAACCTAAACCATAAGGAAGAGATAGATATTTAAAATCTAGGTTATAGAAGATTCTTACTCCATAACAAGCAGAGTGACTAGTGAATCAGCTAAGGAAGATATGATACGAAGAACTGAAATATCCTAAAGAATCCAACTGGCCCGTGACTAGATAAATTGGTTTAGTTGCTAAAATATTTTAAAATAATCATGTATATCTACATACTCTTTAACGTTTGACTTTTTGTTGTTGTTATTGTTGTTGTTTGATAGATTGGCAATTCCAAGAGAAATGGTATTTAACTTTTTTTAAATCCAAACCAAACAAAATGTTTACAGTTTTTTAAAAAGTATCTTTGGGATAACTCACAGCAAGAGCTTCATATAGTTGCAGTATTTTAGTATTTTCTGTGTTTGTCTAACGGGTTAAAGCTGATTTCTAGTATCCAAACTATAATTTAATTTGTGAACAGAATCATTTTAGTGAAGGACGCACGCATTTTAAAAGCAAGCCTATTTCTCCATTGCATTTTTGAAAAGCACCTACAATGCAGACTAAAAATAAAGTTTTAACTTAGCATACTAAAAGTATCTGAAGTCACTGTTTAAGAAAAGGTGTGTTCTGTTACTTTCCAGTCAAGCTATTAGCAGCATTCCATAATGAAGCAGCAGTAGTAATTAGGTCTTAAAAAAAACCAAACGATTCTGGCAGCTGCTTCATATTTCTTATATTAACCAGACATGAATAAATGCCTCAATAAAAAGTATGGTTCAGTTGAGCATTATTTTTAGAAGCATAAGTTTCTTTTTGTAAGTAACATGCTTAGCAATTTATTTAGTTCATGTTGTTATTTATAGTAAAATAATTTAGATTTGATCATGTTAATATGTCAATTTTTTCTTCTAAATCAAGATTCATAAACTATTAATGGAAAAAAACCTAATCCAGTAGTTGCCAAATGTATGACATTTCTAAACAAAATTTAAGAGCACTGTATCAACTATATCCTTTAGATATACAAAAGAATTTTACATATAAAAGAGATCAGAAATTATGCAATCCATTCACAAATATGAAGTGAGAATGAAAAATTCAAGATGTTTAAAAAAACCAGGAAATCATCTCCCCAAGAAATAAGCCACTTTTCCATAATCTCTTGACTGTATGCACATTGTGTTATAGATAAGTGAACAGCGTATTATAGAAAGTTTGAAATACTCTCATTTGAATTATATGTTCCTGCTAGTTTACTTGCTGTGAAAGAGAGATTAAGTGAAATAGAAGGTTTAAAAGATTTTCACTTGTATAATGCCTAAAGTAAAGAACCCTTAAAGTATTATCACAAAGACTGAATTTATCCTGTACTGCTTAAACAGCAATGGAACAATAGTGTCACAACTGGATAAATGGTAAGAGTAAATAAGTTGATAAGAAAGTGCTCTGCAGATTCTTGCAAGGTGTCAGTATTAGCTTTGCTGCAAGGGCCTGAATCAGATTTTCCTAATTTTTTCTGTAATAAATATTACAATTGTACCATAACAGTAGCTTGCATGTAATGCCTTTCCAAGAGTAAAATGAAGAGCTGAGAATAAAAAAACAGAACAATTTGAAAAAGAAAGCTATATCTGTAGTTCTCAAAGGCTTTTCAATTGTGAACCAACTGTTAAAATGGAGTGTTTCTCATGGCTCATTTCACTTTCTCATCTGCTGTTCCCAAATCTTTTCCATCCCTGTATCAACTCTATTTTTTAGTAACTTGAAATATAAAAAATATTTTAATATGAGAAAAATAAAATAGAAATGTTACAATGTTGTTTAGTCTACTCAGTAGCCTGTGGTCTGGCTGGTCTGGTATGTGGCTCTGTACATGTATACAAGCCTCCAAGAGGGGGAGATAGGGGCAAGGAGGAAAAGAACAAGCTAAAGAATCAGTGAGATGAATGTTTCCATGGATGG
Source organism: Crocodylus siamensis (assembly GCF_052110815.1). Taxonomy (NCBI): domain Eukaryota; kingdom Metazoa; phylum Chordata; order Crocodylia; family Crocodylidae; genus Crocodylus; species Crocodylus siamensis. Next base: position 58,000,595 of record NC_143397.1, read on the forward strand.
GAAGGGGCCCTGGGCTCTAGCCTGGATGCTTGCTTCCAGTGGGACAAACTGCTCTGCTGCACTGTTCACCATTCATTTTACCCAATGAATATTACATGTAAGGTGCCTTGGCTCAGCTTATAAGCGGGAAGTAGAGAAAGGGGGAAGACAAGTGAAGGATAAGACACAATTTTTCATGTCTACCGTTACACCATTATATGATTTTACATTTTAGTTTGACTGTATAAAGCTGGCTTCTAGTTATGCAGCTTCTTTTTGTCTATTTCGTTGGCATTTGTTTTATTATAAATTAATAGAAATCCATACCATCTAAACTGTTTGTTAGAAATCATCTTGAATTAAATGTACTTCCAAGCAATGTTTATCTTGCTATTTAGGACTAGACTGTTGTGACTAGCTCTAAGATGATCACATTAGAACTACTAGATCTTGGATCCAAATTTGTGTCCTGTAGGAGCTGAATTCTGTAGGCTGTCCTAAGAGAGGAAATGAGCAGAGAAAGCCTCATTTTTATTTCATCCAGCAGAGGTGACTAGGCACGTGACAATAAGAAGCTACTTTTCAATGGATTCATATAATACTTCCTTCCCCAGAGAAGGTAATACAGGAGAAATGTGTTTGCTTTCTGATATTGCTCCTTGGAAAGTAGAACTGCATAACATTCCTCAGCCTAGGATAAGCACAGTCTAACTCTCAGCTGCTGCTATTCAACATACCTGTTTCTCATATATTAAATTCCAAGCTAATTTATGATCAGTTGTTTTTTGTGTTGACCAATAGATCCTTAGCTACCAAAATCATGCTGATTAGAATATTTATTCCTGTAATATATTAAAACTTGCTATTTTGATTTTATCCAAGAAAATAGTTCTGACGCAACATTTGGTAGTTGTGAATACTTTAAAGCAGTGGTTTTCAACCTTTTTTTCATTTATGGACCCTTAAAAACTTTTGAATGGAGGTACAGAGCCCTTTGAATTATAAGTGTGAGTATTCGTATGCTTTTGGTCGATAATAGTCATCTTTCATGGACTCCTTTGACATAAGCTGCGGCTCCCCAAGGGTCCACAGACTGCCAGTTGAAAACTACTGCTTTAAAGTGCTATTTTATAATGCTGCAGGTTGCTCTCTTTGATCACTCTACTGTTTCATTAGATGCCTAATATCCCAAAACAAATCAACAGTTGAAGCTGACTGCTAATCAAGACAATGAAAGCATATTAATCATTTGAAACTGGAGTTATTTCCTCAGTCTCTCCAGTATATTAGTTTATAACCTGTTGGCTTACTCTACACACAGTATTGACATTTTTCTTACAATCTTTTGAAAGACTGGTATGTTCCTATCATGCTTATTCTCTAGAAGCTGAAATAAAAGGCTTAACTAACAACATATTAAGTTGAATAAAATCCAAAATATTGCGAACATTATACAATCACCCCTGCATCTTCTCTAGTTTTAAAAGAAATCCTGTTCTCCTACTAATAAACAAGTATTTTATATGAAACCTTAATAAGCACTGAACCATTATCTGCTATGTGTCCATAAACCATTGGTGTATTTTTCATGTATATGTTACCAACGTCAAGGTTCATCAAGTTCGATTAATGTGCACAGTTTGGTAGCATGTTAACACCGCTGGACACAAGTCTTGTGGTTACTGTTTTAATTGTTTATTTAAAAGAATAATTTTATTTTTCCCACTGTAAAATAAGCAAGTCCTAGACTTAGGTTAAGGTAAGTTATGACTTCTGCATGTTTTACCTTTTTCATAGTTAGAACTGTTCCTGGCCCAGCTTTAATGTTTACAGCTGTAAGGAACCTCTACAAATTATTGCATTTTACTAGTGACTTTTCTTATAGCAGCTCAGAGATTATGGGTAATGGGCACTGTAAAAGTACCGTTAGCTGTAAGCACACTCATTTGAGATGGTTCTGATTGATTCAAGTCAAAGCCTTTTATACACATATCATTCCAAGTTACACTGCTGCCCCTGTGCCAGTAGGTGGCTGAGGAGGTTGTCAGGGTTGTTCTTGGAATGACTGACAGTTAATTTGAGTGGCCTGTGATTAACTTAGGCACCTGACAGACATGAAATTAAAGGTATGATAGGATCTGATGTGTGATCCCACTAGTCATGCTTCCTACCATGCCACGCATGTATGGTAGAAGCCATGAGTGCAGGATCAAGCATCTAATCCCTTTGCGTCATATTGCCAGTGCAGGGGGAGCCTGGAAGGGATCTTACAGATTATTGGGTCCAGCCCCTCCGACACTTGGGCAGGAAAGACTGCTGGGATCAGATGACCCCAGCAAGATAGGCGTCAAGACGCTTTTTGAAGATTGCCAGGATGGATGACTGTACCACCTTTGCGGGGGAGCCTGTCCAAACTCTTGGTACTCGACTTTGATAATTGAATACATGATGAATCAGTCTTCTGAAGGCAGAGCTGGCACATCAGATCCTGTACTGGATCTCCTCGTCAATGTCAGTCTTCTTTGACAGATGGCTGCCGAGGTATGCAAAGTATTCAATGTTCTCCAGCTCCTGTCCATCACTGAGGGTCTTTGCGTGGGGAGTTGATTGTCATGGAGTAGGCTGGTGAAGCATCTTTGTTTTTTTGATGGTAAGGGTCAGTCCCAGGCACTGGTCTATCTTATTGCTCACCACCTTGCAGAATCAGGTGTTTCTTTCTATATATATTTGGGAAGCTGGAAAAGAAATAAATCTCAAGACAGAGTAGTCCGTGATAGGAATCAAAAGGAAGATGTTAGACTTGTAAAGAAATTTTTCCTTGCTTCTAGCTTGAAGCAACCCTCAATCAGCTTGTGCCCATTATTTCTTGTCCTCCCCTGGGGGGCCTTGGTGATCAGATGCTCCCCCAGGCTTTGATGTATGCCTCTAATATACTTATAGGCTTCCACCAAGTCCCCTTTCAGTCTTTTCTTTTCCAGGCTGAAGAGTCCCAAGTCTTTCAGCCTCTCCACATATGACCTGGTCTCTAGGCCTCTAATCCTGTGTGTGGCCCTTCTTTGGATTCTCTTGAGGTTCTTCACATCCTTCCTGAAATGTGGTGCCCAGAACTAGATGCAGAACTCCAGCTATGGTCTCACCAATGCTGAGTAGAGGGAGGATGACATCCTTAGCTTTTCTTGAGATGCCTTGGTAGATGCATGCTAGTGTTTGATTAGCTCTTCCAGCTACAGCATCACATTGGTAGCTCATGTTCATTTTGTTGTCTATTATGACACCCAGGTCTTGTTCAGATGTGGTTCTAGCAAGCGTAGCACTGCTGAGCCTGTAAGTGTGTTGTGGATTATTTCTCCCCAGATGGAGCCCTTTACATTTCTCCATATTAACAACATCAGGTTGAGGTCCGCCTACTTTTCAAGCCTGTCCAGGTTGGCCTGTATTGTCAGCCTGTCTTCAAGTGTGACCACACTCCCCCATAGTTTGGTGTTGTCAGCAAACTTTGCTAGTTCACTTTAATACCCAAAGCCAAATTGTTGGTGAACATGTTGAAAAGCATTGATCCAAGTACTGAACCCTGAGGGATGCCACTGGTTATACTCCACCATGATGACTCAATTCTGTCAATCAGTACTCTCTGGGTGCTACCATGGAGCCAGTTACCTAGCCACCAGACTGTAAAGTAGTTGAGGCTGCATTTTCCCAATTTTTTTCATCAGGACTCAGCGGGAGACCAGGTCAAGTCTGTGTACACACATCCACCTCATTTCCTCCATCCAGGTGGTGAATAACCTGCTCATAGAAGGAAATGAGTTTTTCCTGGCATGACCTGCCTGTGATGAAGTCATGTTGACTATCCTTCAGAAAACTGCCTTCTGTTAGCCTGTTTCCCAGGCCCTCCTTTCACCCTTTCTTGATGATAGGCACCACATTTGCCTTCTTCCAGCCTTCTGGGACTTCACCCAAGTACCATGGGTCTTCAAATAACTTTACCATTGGTTGCACAATGGCATCGGCCAGTTTTCTTAGTACCCTTGGGTGTAGTTCATCTGGCCCTGCTGACTTACAGATATTTAGCCTCTCTAGGTGCTCCCCAACAAGATCTATGCCAATTATCATGTTCCCGGGCTCCCCCTGTACCAGCAAATAGCAAGACTGGTTCTCAACTCCCTTGGCTAGGAGCCCTAGTCAGGTGACCTGGACCCCTGGCCAGGGTAGGGTACAAGGGGGCCCTTGGCTGTGATGTGCTCCTCTAGCTAGGAGTGCCTGTCATTAGGTGTGGACCCCCAGATGGGGAGTGCATGTAAGCCAAAGGCATGGTGTGCCTCCCTTACTGGGAGCCACAATACGTTGAAGGGTGCTCCCTCCCACTGGATTGCACGGGAGTCTTGAAGAGCTCCAGTGTGCTTCAGAGGCAGAGAGCAGTGGGTGCATGTTCACTTAAAGGTCTGATAGGAAATGGTCACAAGGTTATTGCACATACTTTGTGTAATAACTTTGTGGCTTATTCCTCATTTTATCGTGACATTAATTAAGTGTAATGTCTATCAGGGGCCTTACACATGAAATAGAGTCCCAGGAGAGAAAGCATTAGTACACTTTATTTCTAATACTTTACAGATACTTAAAACAGGACTGATTCCTCTGTAGGATTCCAGGTCAAAAGACTTCCTTGTGGGAGAAATGTAACATCTGTTTACACCTTAAGAGAGAGGGATGATGGCATTGTCCATATTAAAATTAGTGCCAGAGAGAGGTAACTGATATTTTCCTTCAGGCTTTAATATAAAGCTGTTTTTTCCCCTCAGATACTAATATTTCTCTGAAAAATAATCTCTTAACAGGAAGAGTGATTACTACAACTCATCTTTATCTTCATTTTCAAATAATATGCTTCAAACTTAACTTAGAGTAGGGGCAGATGGTTAACATTGGTATCTACTTTTTGACCATCTCCTCCTGAAAAAAACCCAAAAATGGATGTAAATCATGTAGTCAAAACTTCCAAACCCAGGACCCAAAAGTCATGCTCTTAAGTAGTTAAACCCTTAAATGTTTACTGATTTCCAAAGATACTGAGCAACTGCAACTCCCATTCCTTCATTGGGATTGGTGATTGTTCTGCATCTCTGAAAACCTGAATCTTTTTATTTATTTAGGTACATACATATTGATTTAGGAGCCTATTGATTAGGTAACCAGAATTGGAAATTAAGCAAGTGTTTGACCATGTGCTGTTGCAGTAAAGGAAGCTATTACCATCAGGTTAAAAAATATAAGCAAAGTTTTAAGCACCCAAATTATGTACTGTGTTAAAATTTAGGAGATAGAAACAGGAGGGCATAGAAAAATATATTGTGATTCCATTGATAAAGTATTTCCATTAATGGTGTCCTCATAGCACTTTTGTACAAGACAGTAGAGATTTGATATTCTGTTCATTATCAAAAGATAATATGCACATTTTTATTTTGTTGCGTGTTTTCTTAAGCTGTGTTGAAGGATAAATTCCTTCGTTTGTAGGTTGGGAATCAGGCACAGCTCTAAGCTGAAACAAAAATTAACCAAAATTTATATAAAAGCAGCTCTTGACTGGGAACAATGAAGTACTTGAAGTATACCTATAGCATAGTAAACATCAAATTGAACTCAGTGGAAGAATACCTGCTTTTCTTTCCATCTCTTAATGAAATGAGTTTGGAGCATCTGCCAGATGGGAATCATGCAGATATTTTCTCTTCAGAATTTTAAAAAAAATTTTAGAGTAGAAGCTTGTGCCACCCTTTCCCTTGAAATGATTAACACAATACTTTTGAGGATCCTTCCATCACTTCCTTTCCCGTATTCTCCCAGGTTTATATCGGCTTTACAAGCACTCATGCTGCTCTGGTGTGGTGCCAGAGAACAGGAAAAGGGCCAGTGTGGTTCCCATTTTCAAAAAAGAGAGGAAGGAGGACCCAGGAAACTATAGGCCAGTTAGTCTTACCTCGATCCTGGGGAAGCTTTTTGAGAGAATAATCATGGCGCATGTCCATGAGGGGTCAGAAGGGGAGATTATGCTTAGAGGCAACCAACACGGGTTCATTAGAGGCAGGTCCTGTCAGACCAACCCAGTGGCCTTCTATGACCAGGTCACAAAATCCTTAGATGCAGGTGTAGCAGTGGATGTAGACTTTCTGGACTTTAGGAAGGCCGTCGACACTGTCTCTCACCCCATTCTCATTAAAAAAAAAAACTAGGAGACTGTGGCATCAACATCTACACAGTCAAATGAGTCGCTAACTGGCTGGAGGGCTGCACCCAGAGTGGTGGTGGATGGATCATTTTCGACCTGGAGGGATGTGGGCAATGGGGTCCCCAGGGCTCGGTCCTCAGGCCAGTGCTGTTCAACATCTTCATCAGCACCCTGTTCAAATTCACTACAACACTAAGATGTGGGGGGAAGTGGGCACACTAGAAGTGAGGAATATAGGCTGCAATCAGACCTAGACAGGTTAAAGGGGTGGGCGAATGAGAACAGGATGGGTTTCAATACTGACAAGTGCAAGGTATTGGACCTGGGGAGAAAGAACCAGCAGCATACCTGCAGGCTGGGGAACTCGCTTCTCATCAGTGCAGAGGCAGAAAAGGATCTTGAAGTCATCATTGATGCCCAAATGAACATGGGCCGACAGTGTGGGGATGCAGTTAGGAAGGCCAACTGCACCTTGTCGTGCATTCACAGATGCATCTCACGCAGATCCAAGGAGGTGATCCTCCCCCTCTGTGCAACACTGGTCAGACCGCAGTTGGAGTACTGTGTCCAGTTCTGGGCACTGCACTTCAGGAGGGATGCGGACAACATGGAGAGGGTCTAGAGGAGGGCCACTTGCATGATCAGGAATCAGCAGGACAGGTCCTGCAAGGAGAGGCTAAGGGACCTGAACCTGTTCAGCCTCCACAAAAGAAGGCTCAGGGGGGATCTAGTGGCCATTTACAAACTAGTCAGAGGGGACCAGCAGGCATTGGGGGAATCCCTGTTCCCCTGAGCACTACCTGGAGTGACTAGAAATAACGGTCACAAGCTGGCAGAGGGTAGATTTAGACTAGATATCAGGAGGTGCTACTTTGCGGTCAGGGCAATTAAGATCTGGAACCAACTTCCAAGTGAAGTGGTGCAGGCTCCTACCCTGGGGGTGTTTAAGTGCAGGCTAGACGAACACCTTTCCTGCCATGGCAGGGGGTCAGACTTGATAATCTGCTCAGGTCCCTTCTGACCCTGCCAACTGTGAAACTATCTGCTAGGTATCTTTACTTCTTTCACATACTCTTTTGTATAAATCATTCTGGCATACTCTGAGCTTTAATTTCTTCTAGAAATTCAACCTTACTACATGAAAATTGTAAATACATTTATTTGGTGAATCTTAGAAGGTATAAAACTGAAAAATCAAATAATTATAATAATGTCCTGCTTTTCTAAGGAAAGCAAATACACACCTTGAAACTTACTGGTTTAAAATATTTAATGTAAGAAATTAACAGCTTCTCAGTCCATAGTAAAAAAGGAGTTCTGTATTTTTTCAAGGTTCACATACGCATAAGGAGAAACTGCTGTAAACTTAATTAGCTGACTTAATTGGAAGCCATATCAAGTCTTTTCTAAAAGATATTTAGGTTAGCCCTATTTCCAGATGCATTATTGTTTGTCCTCTGGTACACTGCATGGCTTTGATTTCTAGGGAAATTTCAGTTGCATATTCTTCTGATAAAAACTTCTAAAATAAATACAACTTATTGAGATGATAGATTTGTTTTATGGATGTGCTAAAAGTTGTCTTAAAAATAGATCTCACTGATGTAAAGAAAATATAATCTTTTTTTTGAGAAATTAGACATCAAGTATAAATCTTGAAACATTTTTAAAATTTGACAATCCCTTATATTTTAAACAGGGTCTGTTGGCTTCTCTATTCCAAGCTCCTCCTTTTTTATGATGCCCCTTTTAAAAAAAATCTTAATCATTGCTGATACTCAAACGCCTATAAAGCTTATTCATCAACAGCATAGAGCACAATTTTTCAGTTCATATATAGATTTATCAAATTCTCATGTACTTCAAAAATTCTGGATCATAAACTAACGGTCAGATCTCAAGGCTTTGCAGACAGCTAACAAGGTCTGCCCCAACTGGAGCAAACAGAACATTAGTTAGATGAACTAGTCTTTGTAGTTCTGCTTGGGATAATTATGGAATTCATCGTTCTAAGGTCTTGGCTACTAAGGTCAGCAGCCCAAGTGTATAAAGTAACACCTAACCACAGCACTTAGGCAACATAAACTGCTGTTCCAAATTCCTGGCTTCTGTGGCTCCCTGACTTCAGCTCCTAACCTTCACCTCGCTTCCTTATTCTAAGCTCTGACCCCAGTACCCAAGACCCTTAGTCCTTACGCTTTCCAGTCTGTCAGAACTTGTCATTGCTTGCTATAAACAGATGTCCTTGGAGCACGATCAGCTGTGCCAGGATGTGGCCTAGCCTAGGTGATCTACTTCATTGGGCAACAAACATCACCTGTTGTCCCATAAAATCTGACCCCTACCACTTTCAGGGCCTTATTCTGTGGGACAACTGCAAACAGGAAAACCGATGTGTGGCACACCTCTGCAAATGGGGGAACCCTAGAGACTCCCAACCTCTGTGTCAGACCATGGCAGTGTGATGCATGCAACCAGGGAATCTATGCCTCTGCATTTAGGGACCCCCAAAACCCCAAGAGTGCCAGATTGAGGACTTCCCCATTTGTGAAGGTATGCTATGAGTACGGGTTTACTGGACTCAAGGCAGCAGCTGGCAGATTTCATGGACAGATCCCTGGGCTGGCAGCTATTGTTGTGGGCCAAGCCTGGAGACCCTCCCCCCCCACACACTTCTGATTGGCTGAGGGCCCTTGATGGCTCTGTACCCTTGCTGCTGATTGGCTGCAAAGGCTGCCCATCATGCAGCCCTGCCCCTTGTTGTATTACAGACTTTTGTAGCAGATCAGTGGCAGGGGGAAGAGGTACAGGTGTCTTACCTGTGTTGACAGGCCCCCTTTTCCTCCCTCTCCCAGGTGGCAATGCAGCCAGGATAGGATGCAGTGGTCACAAGGAGCCAATGTTTTATTTTTGTTAAGTGGTTGGGGGGGGTTTTTTCCAGCAAGGCCACCAAAAGCACAGAGCCTGTGCTTTTTTGCAGAGTATACCGAACAGTGGCCAACTTCCACATTTTCTAGCGTAACTTTTCCACTCACTTCTTTCCTTTCTTTTTTTCGAGAGTTTTCTATTCCAGATAACATTCTGTTCACCTTAAAGTCAACTCAGTAGGGAATTTTCATTGAGGTTCAAAATAGCAGTGACAGGAACACAAATATGAATGACCTGCCAGCAATTTTTCATAGGAGGAGCACACTTTCCAAGTGATAAATGGAATAGGATTACTGGGAAATGTTTTCTTGGAGGACATGAAAGATTGCTGGGAGAGTAAGAGAGAACACAGCACCTTCTTTCTTTACTCAGTCTCTTCTTATTTCAGAAGGGAACTGAACACTTCACAATAAAAACTAAGAAGGGAGAGAACCCTATCAACCTTGTTCTTAGCCCTACACCAGGCTGTCCATTTTACTGAGATGTCCTTTTACCCATGACCCTTTGATTCAACTTTTGCTTGCACTCAATGCACATGTCCAAATGAGTGAGCACATGCTTGTGTCTCTGACTGCCTCTGCTCCTCGGGCACACTGCCTCAGGGTGTTCCCCCCCACTTACCTGCCTGCCCCCACACTCGGCACACCCCCTACCCACAGCAGCCAGCAGTGGCCATCAGGGTGCTCATGGCCTGGTGCAGGCCACCTCTGACCTGGGGGCTGTGCATGGTGCAGGCCAAGTCTGCTGGCATGAGCCCACACACACAACTAGGCTGCTCTTGCTGTCACCCAGCCTGCCAGCACCACACACAGGGGCCACGTGCCCTTGGGCTGGGCCGGGTCCTGTGTCCATGGAGCTAGCCCAGCCTGATGGCACACGGAAGTAGGACCTGGTCTGGCCCGAAGTTATGCAACTTGTGTGTCTGGTGCCAGAACTCTGGGTGACAGCAAGAGCCGACCCAGTTCTTCCAAAAAGCACTAGCCAGGGGGCTGGGCTGGCGCTGTGAGCCATGTACAGGCATCCTGAGTCTGAGGTGGCAACACACCACCCAGGGTCTCTACCAGGAGCAGGCCAAGACTCCTCTGATGGCCACTGTTGCTGCGAAGGGGGCCTGTGTGCCATGCAGGGAGGTGGGAGGGGGATCCACCCCACCAGAGCAGTCCCCCTCCCCACCCACAAACCCCACACTGCCTCCACAAACCTCACTCCCACAAACCCTACACAAACTCTGCCAAACCCCACTCCTAGTCTGTACACTAGGGGTTCCCAGCCCTTTTATGCTGAGGACCTAAAGGTATAAGTTGGGCAATGTTTTATTGATATATTTACAATTTTAAAGCAATTTTGGAAGCCTACCAGTGCCTCTATCATCATTATAAAACAAATTCTAAATACACACTAGTAAGTGGAACTGCCTCAGAAGCCTTCATTTTCTGATTTTGTTGCTTTCTTCCCTTGCTAGTTACAGGTAATATGCTGCAGGACCAAATGTTGCTTGCTGACAACTGTACAGAAACCTCTAGGGTCTGAAGCACAGCTAATCTCACTAAAAGTTCTGTCAGCAGAGAGGCCATTGTTCTCCAGAGTACATTTGATAAACTAAACAATTGGCTCAGCTACTACAGGTCAGCTTCACCAAGAAAGAGGCCTGCTGGAACATACATGTTAATTAAAAGATGTATATAAACAGCCTTTAGGTATATTAGAGCAGCTGATGATAGTGAGTAACACTTAGGCAGCCACAGAAGTTAATGGTGTTAGGGTTTATATTTTTCTTAAATGCAGACAAACAGATATATTGGAGTCAGGCTCTAACAAGATAATCTTATTGACTTCCTGCATTGAAAGAAAAAAATTGGGATTAAAGACAGGCATCCTTGTGAGCAAAATGAATATCTGATTTAGGAAGAATGGTGGCATATGTAAAAGTTTTGAACAAAGACAACTGTTTCCTCACAAGGAAGATTTCAGTCTTTAAAGCCTTCAGTTGAAGTAAATAATGGAGCACCTCAGAGCTGGCTGAATTAAGATAGAGTCGTAGAGCAAGTCAGTAGAGCTGTATCATTAAATGTCATCTACCTCAAAGTGATACTGAAGTCCGATAGTAACTTAGGCCAGAATCTTTGGATGATATAGTTTTTTGGAGAAACAAAGTATAGCCACATTGACATTTGTAGACAATAGCCTTATGTGTCTCGGGCAACTGGTGCCACCTTAGTCAGGGGGGCACATGCCACACCAGAGACCAGTCAGTGACCAGGGTGGGGGTCCCTGTGACCAACCCTGTGAACAACCTCACCGACGGTGGAGGGGTTCCCACTCTCCGGCCGGCACTCACAGTGGGGGCACCAGTGCTCCCGCCTGCCCCCCTGCCTGTTGCCTAAGCAGTAAGCACAGCCTGTCAGGGGTGCACATGCCACTGTTATCTGTGCATCTCTGTATGTATATTTATCAAAGAGTATCTACTTAGATTTTTCAGGCAGCAGAAGATAACAAATCAAGCTTTGGAAATTTTGCACAGGTTCACTTGCAGTATTGATTCAGGGGTGTAGGTTTTAGCCATGTTGGCCTAAGGATGCAGGCAGACAAGGTTCTTTGGTTAAATCTGATATCTTTTGTTAAACCAACTCTAAGAAAATTGCCATAAAATGGTGGTATTAAGTGTCATGATCATAAATCACTTGAATTAAACATTTTTCAAATGTCAGGTAATCATTTAAAATACAATACTGCCAGCAAAATAAGACGAGACAAACTGTTCTCCTTGTTTTACGTGTTACGTGTATAATTAAATTTCAGTTAACCACCTATGGAGTACCAAGCAGCATATTTCTGTCTGAAGGCAAATGTGTAATCCATCTGAGTGACATCTTTGAGATAAAAACACAGAACAAGATATTGGTCAGGAGGTACATGAAGACATGACTTCAGATCATTTTGTAGGAAGTTATTCTTTGTTTCAAATAGAAGGTTACAAGTGATAGCTAGAAAGAAAACAAACTACTATAAATCACTGTTTTGTTTACTAGGGCACTACTCACATTTATTCACTGAGGAAGCTGAAATGTCTTTGGTCTTTGGAGAAATTGAGCCTTTGGTAGCAGTAAGAATATATACTCAGAAACTGTTATGTTCTACTAAATTATATATTATACAAACACTTCTTTTGATCAGTTAGCTATGCAGTCTTGTGGAAGCTCCAGTACAAGTGGCTGTAAAATTATTGGAGGAATTGCATATTCTTTTACAAGTATTGCTTGCACAGGTGTGTATATGTAGGTTTCAACAATTTATCTCTTCCCTGTAGAAGGACTTGTATGTATATTCACTTGTGACACCACAGGTTCAGGTCCAAGAGTAGAAGCTATATTCCCACCCATTATTTTCTTACAGCTGCCAGTTTCTAAGCACAATTAGATTTCTCTGCAGGCTTTTTCTGTTGTTTAGAGTTTTCTTGTAGCTAAGTGCTTTTATAGGGTTTTTTATTATTATTATTATTATAGGAAGAATTATACCCCAAAAACTGTTAAAAGGCTAGTTTTTAAAATAATGAATGCAAAAGATGGGCAATATCAGAATTAGGGTTGCCACATTATGATACAGCCTTTAATTATAGGATCCCTGCCTCATCCAGTGAAGAGTTGTTATTCAGTCTTTATTTCCTTTTACAGTGATTTTGTGGCCCCAGGTCTTATTTAATTCATACTGTCCAAATCCTACAGTAAATCCAAAAAGCATTGATTTCATCATGGGTATTTCTATCATGCTGTCACCATAGTATCTGAGTACTTCACAAACATCATTTTGGAGAACTGGAATCTATCTCTGCTGTTGCCACAGAATTAGTTTCCCTGTGATGCTAAACAAAGCTTTCAAAACAAAATGTTCACAGTTGGCCACTAATTTTGTGTTCCTCATTTTCTGAGTGCTCATCATGAGATATACCTGAGGCCAGTTTTGAAGACTTGCCAAGTACTCAGAACTTCAACTTCAGTCAATGTGAACAGTGCTTTGAATATATAAAGTGCTATAAAAATGCTAAGTAGACTTAGGATAGGATCTTGTGAACTTGGTGTCAGTAGGGTTCACCTAGAAAAGGAACCAGCTCAAAGGGCATGTCTACATTGTGTTACTGAGATCTCATCTAATTTTAAACTCAGATCTCTGCAAGTGCTGAAAATCCACCTGAGAAGTGGGATAAATGAGTCTGTATTGAACTTAATGTCCCAGGGTTAAATTGATATGGTAACCAAACCAATTAAACTTGCAGCTAGCTCAGTTATCTCTGTTCTACATTTCAGTCACTGCTGTGATTGCATAATAGACATATCCTAGTTACTTCTGAAATGCAATCCATCCCATTCATGCCACTGGAGTGTGGCTCAGTGTTCCAGAAAATCCAACTTTTTGGCTTCCTACTAGTCATATATCCAATAGTTCATTTCCTTTTTTTCTTTTCCCTCTCTCACTTGGGTGATCAGAAAGATCTCTATTGAGATCACTTGGACTTTGTTTTTCATCAAGTCTTTTTTGATATCCCTTAATAATCCTGGCATAATTTCTCTTGATCTGTGACATTGGTACCTGTGTATCATTCCCAGTACAGATTTTCTAGGAAATTTAGAACCCCATCCAGTTACGTCTCATGACTTTGTTCCATGGAAAGTACATGCCATCAAGAGTAAATGTAACAAGAACCAGTGAATGGAGCCTCAGGCCAGACAAATTCAAATTAGAAATGAGATGCAAAATTTTAACAGGATGATTTTAACCAAGGTTCAGTCAAGACTGAATATATCTTTCCCCCTTCTGCCCTCACCCAAGCTCTTTTCACTACATGCACTTTGGTTTTATGCAACTTTTTGCATGCCTCTGAATGCATCAACCCACTCCTACCCAATTTTCTGTTTCCCTCCCCTATCTCTTCCTGTCTAACCTCCCACATCACAACTCATTTCCCTTTGTTTCTACCCATCCCTACAGCTGCCGGTTCCAGTTAATATACCCGTCCCCCTTTTGTGGCCCCATCCAAGCTCCTGGTGTATGGCACCACAGAGGCTTGCAGTAGCCAGAAGCAACAGTTGCTGAGAAATCCCTGCCTGGTCACTGCACCCTTGGGTTTAATTCATGCTTTGCTGTAGTTTTCAGCAAATGTCTGACATACAGTAATAAGTTTATATCCAACAGCTGCAGCTAAGCAGTTTTAGTGGCTAAGCAGTTTTAGTGGGGGTCTTTAAGACAAGGCTAGACAAACACCTTGCTGGTCAATGTGGCTATACTACAGTGTCTACAGATGTCATGCCACATTGTCATCTACAGTAACATTGTAGATGGCAAATCAGTAGAGCTGTATCATTGAATGTCATCTACCTCAAAGTGATACTGGAGTCCAATAGTAACTTAAGCCAGAATCTTTGGATGATGAAGTTTTTTGGAGAAACAAAGTATAACCACATTGACATCTACAAATGTCAATGCCACAATGACAACACCTTGCTGGGGTCGCTTGACCCCAGTACTCTTTCCTGCCATGGCAGGGGTTCAGACTTGATGATCTGCTCAGGTCCCTTCCAACCCTACAAACTATGAAACTATAACTTAGCTAAATTTGGCCAGGTTTTCCCACAATAAGCAGAAGGTATGTCCCTGTCACCAGATCACTCTTTTCTCCCAGTTTCATTTCAGCAGCACTTTTTGGCACTTTTACCTCGAGCTGATTCAATCCGCTGTTAGATAAAAGCAACAAGAAGCCCCACTAAAGCACCAAATCTGTACAGGCATTGGGAAAGCCAAGCAGAATGAACACAATGGCTCTTCTGGGTATGCACTGGGCTGGGCTCAGGAGCATACCCAATTTAAAGTAAAATGCTGGTGGGGGGAGGTTCTTTCTACATCTGCAATCACCCAAAGGAACTAGAGCTGCTTTACAAGCTGCATGTAAGGTGTATTTTTTTCTTAATCATCTTCCTGGAAACACTTGAAGTGTGTTACCTGAGGTTACCCCTCCTCCCCCCCCACAAAAAAAAAAAAATTCAGCCAGAGACAGGCAGGCATCCATCGTGGGAAATTTCAGCCCCAAATGTCAAATTTTGGCTAAAATATTAATAGCCAAAAGCAGAGTCATATAATGAGAAATGTTAGAAAACTTTTATTTTAAGTGGTGCAACCAGCTTGGACTACAGTAGTGTAGTGTTACACTCCAGAATCTTAGAAGTATTCTGGAGGCATTCAGGGTTAGGTTAACAGCTCTTATCCATCACCTGGATGGCACCACATGGTGCACAAGTTTTCAAACACTTTGCACCTCTGCTTTGGCACTTACATATGCTCTTGCTGAGTACTGTGCACCAGTATGGGGCCGGAGCTTGCACACTAAGTGGATTCCAGCCTTAACAGTGTCATGTAGAGTATTACCAGCTGCCTTATGCCAATCCTACTTGACTGCTTACCAGTTCTCTCAGGCATTCACTTCTCCCCCTCCCCCCCCCCCCCCCCCGACGTCCAGAGCCAAGCTGCTACCCTGGCTCTAGACCTCAAAGCCCAAGATCCAGACCATTCTTTGTACCCCAGCCTAGTAGCCGCAAGCCAGAAAACTAACTACTGCTTGAAGTCTCGGAACGTGTTCCCAACTCAGGCCAGTAAGCTCATCAAATCTCCAGATGGCATATTATCTACAGCATGACTCTCCCATCAGTGGAGCTGCATAAGAACTGCAGCTAAAGAACTTCATCCCCAGCACCAGCTTCTGCCCTTCAGGATGGCAGCTGCCCCACTGGACCTGGACTGCTCTTAACATCTCAGAACGGGCATTGGGTGGTTAAAGGCAAGCAGGCACTCTTGGAGCGTCTCTAGTGATGCTGGCAGCAGCTGTGGTGCTCAAGCTCAGATGGCCAACCACATAATCTACAAATGCCCCTATGGCCTTCTTTTGAGCACCCAAGGTCATATTGACATTGACTATTCTATCTGTTGCTGGCTTTCTGGCCCTCATGCTTCCAACATATGAATGTGGTGACACTCACTTTATCATCATCATAATTTTATGAAGATTGTCCACCCTTTTTAATACATTTTTATTGTTGATTGTTCATAAAACCACAGATGCTTTCCCTTGGTACTACCATATTTACTCACATGCCATGCATACCCTTTTCCCTCAAATCAGCCTGTCAAGGTTCTGGTGTGTATCTTAACATGGGGAAGCTGATTTTTCTTCACTGGATTAGAACAAGGGTGGAATAGAGCAACCAAAAATTGTGACTGATGGCTGTCAAAATGGCTGCCATTTCTTCCTAGGGCTGCAAACATCATGGGTGACATCCAGTGTTAACCCTTTCACAGCCACTGGTAAGGTAATAGCCTTTGGCTTGAAGAGGCACTGAGCTGGCTGAGGGCGAGTGAGCTGCTGCATGCATTTTGTAGTATCTTGATGAGCCTTGGAGTATGGAAGCAACACTTTAATTATTGGCAGAAACTGATATAAAGAACTAGTTGACGTAAATAAGTAATAGGATCCAGAGCCTAGTCTTGTTGCTGTCCTACTGCTTCTGCTGCCTCACCCCAACTGTTACCTAGGATGTCACACTTCTTGGAAACTTTGTGTTTCCAACGGGGTTGACTCTGTCACACAGCCCTGACTTCCTTTCCCCTAGATTTTGCCTTTCAAAGTCAAGGTACATGTTTTATTTGGGGGCATGCCGTATGAAAGAATATACAATAGACAATGGCTAAAAAGTAACTAACCCAACTTCAGATGATGTAATACTGAACAACTCATGATAAACCCCATATATTGTTTGTTCCATGTCACGGTGGAGCTTCCTTTCTATCTCCCAGCATAATTATTTATATAAAATTGTAATCTAAACATGATCAGAGAAACCAAGTAAGCTGCATTCTGGCCTGCAGTTATTGTGGGGAGCATTTTGCAAGGAACAATGTGAGCGCATTTGGCTGTAAATAGTTTCATAAGGAGGACAGCAGGGTGCAAATACTATTCCCTGATTGATTTCCTGTAGAATTAGTCTCTAGGGTAACACTATAGTTTTACCACAGCTATATTGCAAGTGTGGCTGCCTGGGCCAAGGAATAGAAAGTGTAAAGTTCCAAGAGAGCTGAGGAGAGAAAGGGTAGACCAGGGAGGACAGAGTAGAGAAAAAAAGAAGTCCCAGGAAGGACAGAGTGCAGTCTGAAGAAGGGCAGAGGGAACTGCAGTGGCACAATAAAGACTGTTTGGAGCGAACTCCCTCCCTCCCTTCCTTTTGAAGAGGAAAATACTGCGTCTCTCAGGAGTTGAGTAGACAAGTAGCTGTCTTAAGTGAGGGTGCTATGGCTCACTGGGGAAGCCAGAGACAAAAAAAAGCCAGGGTCTTGAGCCTGAGGCTTGCCCCTTATGAAGCTACACCAGGGTTGGCTTCAGGGTGTCCTACAAAGGGAGACCAGACAGAGCTGGGGGAGGCCAAGGCAGAGCTTCCACTGAAGGGGCTGTGTGCTGTGACACTAAAGCCCATTTGCTTCTGGATGCAAGTTCTAAATAGGAACTTAATTCTCTGTAACTGATACTTCTTACATTCATACCTTTGATTAATTCTGCTGCCACCTTGTAGACATGCTTTCAGAAGAGAAGGGGGAATCCAAATTCTTTTAGTTCTTCAAAAAACAGGCTTTTAGAGCATCTCGGAATGAATTCACATAAAACCTGCCCCGGGTCTTTCTTATTTGGTAAAGGCAAAGTTAGGGCCTTGCCACAGTTTACATTCAAAATGTCATTAAAGCACTTAAAACAAAAGCAGTCATTGGTGACAAGTTGTTAAACCATCATAAGTACCCTCTAAATATTCCAGAGTTTATGCCATGACAGCTGAGATTTATCTTTGATTTAGTTTTACCTGGAACATTCCAGGATATTGTATGGAAGCACTAGACCACCAATGGTTAGCTCTGACTTAGGGAAGGGCTAGGTGGATACAAGTCAGCAGGCCCGGATGACCTCCATCCATGGGTGCTGAAGGAATTGGCCGGTGTCATAGCTGAGCCACTGGCACAGCTGTTGGAGCACTCATGGTGCTCCAGCCAGGTCCCTGAGGACTAGAAAAGGGCCAATGTGGTGCCCATTTTTAAGAAGGGGAGAAGGGATGGATGAGCCAGGTAACTTTAGGCCAGTCAGTCTTACCTCTGTCCTTGGGAAAACACTGGAAAAAGATCATTAAAGAGCGCATTTGTGAAGGCCCAGCAGGGGAAATGATGCTGAAAGGTAACCAGCATGGGTTCACCACAGGTAGATCCTGCTTGACAAACCTTATAGCCTTTTACAACCAGGTAACACGCTGCCTTCACACTGGAGCTGAGGCAGATGGCATCTACTTGGACTTAAGAAGGCCTTTGATACTGTTTCACATCCTATTCTCATAAGGAAGCTAGCAGGCTTTGGAGTGGATGCTTACACAGTCAGGTGGGTGGCAAACTGGCTTAGGGACCGCACCCAGAGAGTGGTGGCGGATGGGTCATTTTCGACCTGGAAAGAGGTGGGCAGTGGTGTCCTTGGACCAGTGTTATTTAATATCTTCATCAGCAATTTGGATGAGGGTGTGAAAAGCACCCTATCCAAGTTCGTAGATGACACCAAGTTATGGGGCAAAGTTAACACACCGGAGGGCAGGGAGCAGATTCAGGCCAACCTGGACAGGTTGGGTCAATGGGCAGAACGAAACAGGATGCAATTCAATGAATACAAATGCAAGGTACTCCACCTAGAAAGGAGTAATCCCCAGCACACCTATAGGTTGAGGGATGACCTCCTCAACAGCTCAGTGGCTGAGAGGATCTTGGAGTCAGTTGACTCGAAGATGAACATTAGCCAACAGTGTAGCAAAGCCATCAACAAAGCCAGTCATACCTTATCGTGCATTAGCAGATGACCAGCAGATTGAGGGAGGTGATACTCCCCATCTACGCGGCACTAGTCAGGCCGCAGTTGGAGTACTGTGTCCAGTCCTGGGCTCCGCACTTCAAGAGGGATACAGAGAATCCGGAGAGGGTCCAGAGGAGGGCCACTCGTATGATTAGTGGCCTCTTTACAAAACCCTACAAGGAGAGGTTGAGAGATCTGGATCTCTTTAGCCTTCACAAGAGACATCTGAGGGGAGACCTTGTAGCAGCCTATGAGTCTATCAGGGGAGGACAACAAAGAGTTGAAGATGTGCTATTTACCAGGGCACCCCTAGGAATAACTAGGAATAATGAGTACAAACTAGTGGACAGTAGATTCAGGTTAAACATTAGGAAGAAATTTTTCATAGTAAGAGTGGCCAGAATCTGGAGCAGGCTGCCAAGGGAGGTGGTACTATCACCTAACTTGGAGGTCTTCAAGAGGAGGCTAGATAGGCACCTGACTGGGGTCGTCTGACCTTGGTCCTTTTCCTGGCTGGGACAGGGGGTCAGACAGAATGATCCTTCAGGGTCCCTTCTGACTCTACAATCTATGAATCTATGCTCTGAGAAAATAAAACTTCTTTCATTCCTCCAGCACCCCGGGATGCACAGGTTCCAACCACTCCACCTCTTCCCACCCACCAAATCTCTAGTGATCTCCCTGCCCTTGCCACTTCCATGCTGAGAACAGCCCCCTCAGCTTTTAATTGCAGAAAGGCCATGTAACCCAGTTGCATGGTCTCACTGCCTGGGGGCAACAGTGCTCAGCATGGAGCCACTGGTGTTCTCTTCAAGGGAGATGGTGCAGTGGTGGAAAGCTTGCTTGTCCAAAATGCATGGTCTCCTTCCCTAGGGCTTCACAGGGAGCTGTGGGGGCTCAATTAACTGGAAGCCACATGGCAGGGAAAGCTTTATTGTGCCTCAGCTCCCCTGGCTTCAAACCCTCTGTTTCCCAGTTTGCATTCTGTGCCATGCAGCAAGCATGCTGGTTCTCTGTTCTGCCCTGATGTATGTTGTGTGCCGCGCAAGGAGCCTGTTGGTTCTCAGTCTTGTGCCCTGGCTATTCCTCCCCTCCCCCAGTTTCCCAGCCCAAGACAGCTCCCCCAGGCCAGCCAGTATAACCCCTGTTGCCCCGACCCAACTCTCTCCCCTCCAACCCAATCCCAGTTCACTAAGCCACATGCAAGATTTTAGTCCTTTAATTTTTTTTAAAATACCTTTTTTCACTCCTTTCTCTTTAGTCCCACTCACCTCACCTCACCTCAGACAGTTTTTCAGTATTTCTCCCCTCCCACCCTCTGTTCTGGCTGGACTCCTGTTGACTATGAAGGGAAGGAAGCCACAGCCCCCATGCTGGTTTCTCGACCTTTAAGCTACATGCCCCCTCCCCCCCCAAGAGAGGAAGACTTCTAGATCCTGTCCAGTCCCCTGCTTACTAGCCCTCTAGTGGCAAGCCGACTCATGCAGGTCTGAAACAACACAAAGCCTTCACCTGAAACTGCTCTAAAAGTGCCATAATTTTATGATATCATAACATTCCACAGATTTCTGACATTAACCAGGTGACCTGTGAGAAAGCCATTAGAGACCAGATCTAGAAATGTCTCTAGCCGAAAATAACAGAACTTCCATCACATATTAGTTTAGCACCAGGAATCATCACCTGAGCTAAAGACAGAAATGGGAGATCACATTTCTTTTCTTGAATCTTGAATATCAGACTGACTTGACATGCCTGAAAGCTAGAAACAGATGTTCCATATGTTGCTGAAGGACAGTTCTCATCCAAGGATTGTGGGTCTAAAAAAACTGGAGAAAGAAAAGTAGGTTATTTACCCCGAACCATTATGTTTTGAGGTAATTGCCTGCATCCATACTACCAAACCCCCCACCCCCACGACTCACTTCTTTATAGTGTATCCTAGACTTTGACGAAGTGGAAAAAATTGAAGTGTGGGATATGTGAATAGCTCCTTCTAACACTTTGGATCGAAACATTCATTACTGCAAGAAAGGTGGTATGTGGGCCCTAGCTTTCTAGAGAACTATGACTTGCATGCACACGAAATGTAACTATAAACTCAGGAGTGTAGATATGCATCTCAAAAAACTGCAAATACAGTTAAGCAGCCAGTTTTCTCTTGAGTTTGTTAGATGTGCTGTTGCACCATGTGGGGACAGGAGGAAGATTATTAAGTTCCATAGGTGGCACAAATCTTTTCTATTATTGCTAATCTTGAGATTTGAATGTAGATTTTATCTCTTAAAATATTCTATGCATTGATGATATTTCATTTTCTATCAAGGCTGTACAAAATTTAGTGTATGCTTCCTCCATCAGCTATAATCAGTCAGTTGTAAACAGAGAAAAGCACTTCCATCTATATGGAACCAGATAAATAAAATGGCACAGACAAAGTATTTCTGCTAAATTATTCCTTCAGAAGAAGCCATCTGGCTTTTGAAATACTTTTGTATATGTTGCATTTATTTTCATTTTCTGCCATTCTAGCCTTCATATTATTGGATTTTGTTTTATATAATTCAGTCAGAACCTTTTCTAAACAAAAAAATTATTTCTGATTTCTTAATAACTGTTGCTATTTAAAGAAACAATTTCACTGTTGTCATATAGAAAATGTGAGTGAAAAGTCCATAAACTGCCTTTGTGCATGGATAGTCTTGTACAGTTTTATCCAAAATCTCTTTGTTTCATTAGTCGTAATATAATCTAATTATGGTACTTTTTTCTTTGATTTTCTTCATAGGAAAAAACTTCTAGAAACTGGGTATTCCAACAGCAGAACTGTTGTTTGTTATCTTCATAGGTACATGAGAAACCTGAACAATTCCAGTTGACAGAGTTTATTTTTTACTTCTTTATACTTATGCAAACATAATATTAGTGGGTGCAGTATTGCATTACAACCTGATATAAAACTACTCAGTAAATCAATATGCTGCTTTGAAGAAAACCATCTCTTGACCTCTCAACCTTGGATTTTTGAGTATTATTAGCCAGATAGCTGTTTGATTCTAAGTATCTTAAAAATTATATTTTCCTAGCATTATGACATGCATTTTCAACATTGTAAAGAAGTTTTTAAATAAGTTTAGACTTTAAAGATAACTGATAAACCTACACTATGGATTGGTAATGAATATGGGGCTTGTGGGAAGCAATGAAGAATAGAATGTGATATAAAGTATTAGGCTTCCTTTATACAGTAAAAACTTGGCCACTATAACCCTTCAAATTATAATGGTGCTCATGCCATGACAATTTAATGGGAGCATTTTTGTAGTATTTCTGGCATGTGTGTTGTACGTATCATATAAGGAATGTTGAACCAAAAATTATCTCAGTGCTTGGTGCCCACTTCAGGGGCAATAACAAAAGTATCCTGGTACTGTGGCTGAGCTACCAGTATATACTTTTGTCTGGAACATCAGTTCCCACTCCTCTTCTGAAGGCACTACAAATATACTATTGTCCGTACTGCAAGTCTTGTTAAAGTTGATAGGACTTAATTGCATGCTTATAGTAAGCTACTTACAAATTGTTTTGGTGAATCAATACCTTAAGAACGTGTATAACTCCAAATAATAAATATTTGTCTCCTTTTATGTTCTATATGGAAATGGAAATTTTATAAGCTTGAAACTTGGAGCCTTTGAGCATTTGACAACATGCTGCCAAGACTCAACAACAAAACTGCAAAGCAGGCAGAAGTTGGCTCCCATTGCCTGACAAAAGGAAGACAGATTCTATTACTTGTATGAAAAAGATATCACTAACAGTGTCCTTTTCATAGATTAAATAACTGAATTCCTCCAGAGATCAGTGTATTGATATAGTTTATAAAACTAAACTGCAACTGCTTTACCATATTTAACTGTTACTTGTTACTATTTCTTCTCTTCCACAGAGCTGTGGTTGTCCCTTTTGAAGACCATGGGTTTCAAAAGCATAGTGTTTCATAGCCTTATAATTTTACTCCCATCCTATTAAGTGTTGAGGCATTGTGCTGTTATTACTCTATTTATATCTCCATATTTATAATATAAAAAGAGCATATATTGTAGAGGAATATATGAAAGGATAGTTTTAGATAGAGTTTTAGATTATAACAAGGACTTCTATAACGGAGTTCCTGATAGTTGTGTTGCAAGTTGGCAACTACCTGTTAATAAAATAGTTGTACTGGTTTGTGCAGTCCTGTATAGCCCTATTATTTCTCCATGTTTGGAAACAGAAACCAAGTAATTGATTTCTTTTTGGTAATGGCAGTATAATTGTTCAATTATTTCTGTAGTACTTACATTAGTTGGAGCAGAAGTCATCTTTTTGTTGTGTTGTGTCCCATTAACTGACATAACAGTTAGCCATGTAAAATACAAACCATTACATTCCTTATATAAGAAATTGTATTATTTTCCAGCAATCAAATTATTTAGTTTTATTTCAGTTATACTGTCGTTTCATATCCTACCTATATAGTCTCTGTATTTCATTTTTGCCAACTTATATTTTGTAGATGATGTTTTCACATGTAGCCCAAATACTATATTATTATCTTTTATATTAAAACTTTTTAAAGAAGTAAGTAAAGAAATCACACAGCTAGAGTTCTAAATTGAAAGAACTGGAGTAAAATCCTCTTAACTAAGCTTTGATGATATTCATACAGACTGTTTCTTGTGGAGATGAATAGCTAGTACATTTGCTACAGTGGATTGTACAACTCTGTATTTGCCAGTAGAATAATCCTCTGTTTGTTAAAGGATAGACAATTAAGCCTGTATTCATGTCACAGTGATGAAAATAATCTAATATGAAATGGCATACAGTATTTTGTACAGAATGCTTTACAGATATAAATTGCTCTAGGTGGGGTTTTTTCCTCTTGTGCAGGAGATAATGCTTCCCAATCAAGGCTGAATGGAATAAGTAAAAAACATTTCCCAAAACCTTGATTAAAAAAAATATATCCCAGAAAAAGTAAGAGATATCTTTGTTCTGTCTTGACTTTTAAGGTATAAATATAGTTTTTATATATTGTTAATAATAGCTATAAAATGTACACTAGGTCACTTTCACTAAGGACCTGGAAGTTCATATAATCATAAGCAGTTCAAGCCAAGCACTGAAAATGTATTGGCAATTTTAAGCCTCCAGTTTTAAGCCTCATATTCTTTTTTGCTGAAATGTAACAGAATGTGTGAAACTGGCAGCATGTGAGAATAATGTAAGAGACTAAACAAATTTACATTCTGTTTAAATATGAATTAATGAAAACAGTTATCTTGGTCTGGCTGCCTAGATATACTGAAAAAAGAATGAGATTTTAAATTATTTAGTTTGTTTTGTGTACCAACCTTTATTATTTTGAAAGAGGTTAAAATGTTTATAAAACCAACACACTGTATATTAAAACTCAACATTTATAGATTACTAAAACTGTTCAGTTCATATAAGAAACTGTGGTTCACATTTTTTCAAATGTAGATATGTAAGCAAAAGTCAAGACAAAGATTATTGTATCATTTCAATTGTATGATGTTTAATTCACTTGTAATTCTGAGATTTCTTGAGTGCCATGCTAAGTGTGAGGATTAACCCATTTTCTTGCTGAATTTAAAAATAAATTTTACTTTGATAGATGGGGAGAAGAAATTTTAGCAAAATTCCAGTAATTTGTCTTCATTTTGTTATAAAACAATTGTAAGCCAAAAAACCCCACAGAAACAAAGAAAACTTTATAAGTGGCTCTGAATTCACAATAATCTTCTAACAAAACAACCAATGAAATTCAAAATTAAACCTTATAGTTTAACCTCCATTGTAACCATTTTCCAGTCAGGTGGCAGTATCAGAATATTCATTGGAATATACCGATGATGTTACTTATTAGAGTGGGGAATCCTGTTTATTTAAAAATAGAAAGTATATTTTCTTCAATTAAATTGACTTTTTCCCCTTTACAGTATTTAAAGTTCCATTTTTATAGTAACTAACAAGTGTTAAGAGTCTTACATGAATTAAATAGAATATTGGGACAGTAGAAATGCCCATAGTACTGAAAAAAATCTAATTTAATAAGTTCTGTGAAGTGGAAGTGTGCTTATTTACTGGCCAGGGACAGACATTATATATAAACCAGTTTAAGTAATCAGAAACTTGCTTAAACCTGTAACAAAATACATGTTCAGTGCACATAGACCAGTTTGAAAATGTCTGAAAAAAGTTTGAGATAAGACTGGTTGAATGTAGTATCAGACTTAACTGATCTGAGTCAAACTGGTAATAACCCCCTGCTCCTCTGCCTTATGCAGACACTTCAGCATTAGCTAGCAGACCACATGCTGGCTGTGGTCCATGCCATTGAAGATAACAAAGGCAGACAGGCCTTTTGGAGATAATCAACATGTAGCTTAATGTCCTTTCTTGGAAAAGCTTTTTAAGAAGAGCTCCATTAGTTAATGGAGGGAGGCTTTGTTTTCCTAATGGGTTGATAAACACTGAGTTAGGGGTGATAAACATTCCCTGCTGGGCAGCTCAGGAGGTGGGAGAATAGTGAGAGCATCCTGCCAAGGCCTGACCATGCCCACCTCAGCTCAGCTCTGTGAAAGGAAAGGGAGGGCTGGTTTAGCACCCCCCAGCTTCTAGCCTGAGCCAGTGCAGGCATGTGCCTGCAGTTCTAGAATGAAAAAGGGAATGATTATCAACCTCCAGATCAGTCCAAGCTTTGCAGGTTAGACTAACCTGCAAATTTTGAATCAGTTCAGGCTCAGGCTTTTTGAATGTCTGTCCCTAGCCATGGTGTCACTGACATTACTAAGTTTAGCCACCACGAGGATTTTTCTCATTGAATAGAAACTATGCCATGTCAAAACTTTACATCTTGAAACAGAATAAAAAACACTGCTTAAACATTACAGAAATGCATTTTCATTGTATTTAAAAAGGATGTTGGGGATTTAGTTGCCATTAATGAGCCCTTGCTGATCAAGAATTCTTGCTCTTATTTTTTATACTTAATTTTTATTTTCAAATACATTTAATTTTTAATATTGAATTTTTTTGCATGCCAAAGAGCTGGTTCAAGTGCAACTTTGGTTTGTAATAGCATCAATTCATTTTACCTGGAGCAAAAATGAGCATTGACTTTTTTACTTATTTAGTTTTCTTTTTAAATATTTCAGATTTCTTTTGGTTTGCTTTTCCTGGGATTCTTGTGGTGAATTGCCAGTTTTTAAGATCAGGTTGTCTCCATCATAATTTAAGTCAGAACAGTTGCTGCCAGACCAGTCAGATTTCTTTGCCTGAAAGAAAAAATCTTAGAAACATAGTTTCAATTTAGTCCAATTCTGGTGCTGCCCACTGGAGTTGCTATTATATATTAATATTCTATGCTGTACCCCATGGACACTGAGAATGGTTGTCACTAATCACTGATCAGCTGTGAGAGTGGACATCAGAAAAAGTAAAGTTCTCTGGCATTGCTTTACCTAATCCAGGAAGCTGTGGCACTGAAGCAGGGTTTTTTTAATCTGTAAAATAAGCAGCATCATGAAACAAATGACGTTGTATCTTATTTACATTTGTTAGCAACATTTGGGGCAGTTGTGTAGTAAAATGTAACTTAATGTTTAGGCCCAGTAGCTGGTTTGGAAAGAGAGAGGCTGAAGCTTTGAACCATTCTTTCTAGTTTTTGTATAGTTATGTCTATGTTTACTTTTACTTTACATACACATCTTATTTCTGTTGACATCTTTTCTATCTAACACTGCAATTGTAGACTCAAAAAATAAGGCTGAAAAGAACCGCAGAAGGTCATCTAGTCTGACCTTCTGCTCAGCGCAGGATCACCATGATATAAACCATCCTAGATAAGTGTTTGTCTAACCCACACTTAAAAACATCCATGGATGGTTCTACATAATCTGTTTCAGTGTATAACTACCTCATAGTGAGAGCTCTTCCTAACACCCAAGCTAAATTTCTGTTTAAGACCTTTAAGACCTCATAACTTGTTCCTGGAGGAAGAAGACTTTTTAAACTCTTAATTGTAATGCAAAGCAGTCCAACTGACAATCCAGGGGCTGCATGCAGCCTGTGAGGAATTAAATTATAGTCTCCAGGCTCCTGCTTGGCCACCACTTCCCACAGCCCTCTGGCTGCAAAAGTAATTGGAGGATCTAGCCACCAGCTCCCTCCTCCAGCTGGCTCTTCTTGCCTCTACCTTAAGGGAAAGGTTAGTGCACCAGCCAGGGAGCTGAAGGTGAACCTGAGATATACAGTATTAGTATTTGGGTAGTGTTTTCAAATGTAGGGTCTATTTCTCTGCTGGAGTATCCTTGTTGTATAAAGGAAGATTTTAGGCTGGCTAAGTGGGCCATTCCAGCACAGAAATAAACCATACATTTGTAAAAGTTGTCCAAATACCTTGGACACTTTCTATAATATAAAAAGAAACCTCCCTGTGACTGAATGTGCACTTCTGGTAGTCACCTGCCACTCCACACTGGAACCTATCAGTAGAATCATCAAACAATAACAGTGTATACTCAACAGAGATCACACCTTGAGAGAGATATTCCCAACCCCTCTCTGGTCTTGGCTTTCAAGCAAACCCCGAACCTTGTCCAACTCATCATCAGGAGGCTAGTTCCCACTACCCAGCAGACATCAAGTAGGATATAGCCTTGCCTTGGCATAAAATGCTTAACCTGTCAGCACATCTCCACTGCTACTACAGTTAACACCCCGAAACGTAATAAAACCATCAGAATCCAGGGTTCTTACACATGCCATTCTCAAAACATGATATATATGATCTAGTGCACCATTTGTCCTCATGACAAATATGTGGGTGAAACTAAACAGTAACTATGCACCAAAATGAACTTTCAGAGGAAAAATATAAAGGACAGAGATGGACTTACACCATCAGTGTTATATTTTTTCCTGAACAACCACTCCCTCTCTGACCTCACTATCCTCATGCTCAAGGGAAATCTACCTAACACCTTTAAATGGAGAACTTGGGAACAAACATTCATAAGCTGGCTGGATAGTAGGGCTGTGTGAAGCTTCGTTAGCGAATTCGATTCAGAGGAGATTCGGCCAATTCGAGGACCAAATGTCCGAATCCGAATTGGGACACCAAGTAAAAGCTCCAAATTGATTCAGAAAAAGATTCAGCCAATTAAGAGATTCGGCCATAGATTAAACAGGTAGCTGACAGCTGCCTCCAGATAGTAAGTCTGTTGGGGTTGGGGGAGGGAAAGAGGGCAGGGGAGGGGGAGATATTGGGGCAGGGACAAGCTGCCCAGCCAGGGCAAGGGTGCAGGATATGGGGATGGCAGCGCTGGGAGCAGGGGCCCAGGGAGAGGCAGGCACAGCTGGAGGAGCTGCAAGAGAACCTGCAGCCACCCGGCTGTGCCTGCCTCTCCGCTGCCGATCTGAATCTCCAAATCTCTCCGAATCAGCACCAAATCTTCCAAAGATGATTTGGCCAAATTGATTCAAGACAGTGATCCAAATCTCCAAATGGAATCACTGTCCTCTGAATCGGCCGAATCCAAATCCGAATTGAATACTTCTCTATTCGCATAAGCCTGCTGTATAGTAGGAACCAAAGACTTAACACTGATATTGGCTTTATGGCATAATATAACCTACCTGATTCTTGAATTCTTCCCACATATAAAAGGTAATAATGACCCTCCTCCCTTTTGATAGGCCTTGATCTTCTACCCCAGGGAATTTTTCTCCCCTCTCTTTTAACTGTTTTTTACTATCCTGTGTTGGCTTTTACTCCTTAGACTTGAAAAACATTTTGCATTTGAAAGCTTTTCTAGCTCTATCCCATCTCTGCAGTTGCTCCAATAAAAAAAAAAATCACCCTAAGAAATCTTTTCCTTCTCCTTTGGTATTATCATTTTTAAAACTTCTGTTTTTAAATCTTTCTTTTATTGGACTTTGTTTCTTTTTTCTCATGTTGCTTTGTCTTTTTGCATGATCTGTGCCATAATCAAGTTACGGCCCTGCTGTTTATTAGACCCAGTCAGAGTGATGGTTAAAGTAGCAGACACTGAGCTCTCCACTTCAAATAAATGAAGGCATGTTGTTTCTTAACAAGATTCTTTGGACAGGCATATATAAGGAGGTCCCATTAAAAACAAATTTGAGCTTGAAAATTCATTTTGAGCAATATAAAAGAAGAACCCAATTGTGATGTGTTTCCTGCTTTATCTTGAGTTAGTTTTTCATAGCAAGAAAATAAGCAGACTTTGAAGGATCAGGTTTTGAATTCTCTTGCAAAGCAGTAGTGACTTACTCTCACTTTCTTAAACTTCTTTCTACATC
This sequence comes from Crocodylus siamensis, assembly GCF_052110815.1. NCBI lineage: Eukaryota > Metazoa > Chordata > Crocodylia > Crocodylidae > Crocodylus > Crocodylus siamensis. The sequence goes on from NC_143397.1 coordinate 58,030,036, forward strand.
AGTAATGAAGCAACATATCATTACGGCTTCCTCTGTTGACTGGGAAGACTGCTCAAAGCTTTTAGCCACATTCTCTAATCTAAGAAGTCTCCCTTCCATGCCTGTTTTAGATTTTCTCTTAAATGTTTTGTTCTTGGCTTGCATGACTCATTTGCTGGTGTTTATCAGTTTTTGTTGTCTGTATTACCAAAACTGAACTGATTTCTTGGTTATCTTGGGGTTTTTTAAGACAATTTCAGAAATGTGCAAGTTTTTTAAAAAGTTCCCTCCACATAATTTTGTTGATTATACACCAATTTCTTTCTGAAAATCCTATGTATTTAGACAGCTATAGAAACAAGGAGGAATACAAAGGAATTCCAGGAGGTTGAGGTTATTCCATCTTTACAAAGGAAATAATATGTAATAATGGCTATAAAATATCACCTTTATTATCAATATGATTATGTATAAAAATAACATTCAGTGATATTCATTTATACTCAAGAATTTGGCTAGGGACTCTGGCATACTGGTGGATGAAATTTTCTCCTATGTTGAAGTCAGGAATGGAAAATTTATATTTCTGCAAACCAGTTTTAGATCTACAGAATTCTCCAAGGAACTCTAAAGCACAGTTGATTTTTATTATTTTGTCTATGAACAGTACCCACAAGTGTAACTGACACTTTACAGAACCAACAAAAGTTACAATCACTGCTTGAAAGGTTTACAATATAATTTTAGAGATGATTCAATGAATAAGAGCAGCCAGCAGTAGGGGGGAAAATAGAGAAAAGAGATGATGGAGATTATAAAAATGAGATAATTATTAGAATTGAAATACCAGCTGTGACCAAAGTCTGTAATATTTCTCGTCTTGTTGTAAATTTTACTTGTCTTTCACATTTATTATACTTTGAAATCTTTGTGTAGCCAGTTCTATAAATATTTTAAAGAATTTTGTTGCTTTGGTAGAAGAGCTCCTCTACGTGGAACTATTAGGCACTGGTTTTGAAAAGTTTACATTCTGTTATTCTAACTAGAACTTATTTTGTTGAATCAATAATAAGTTATACTGAGATTCTTTCAGTGCTCCCAAAAGTTTCTATTAATCTTTTTTTCCTGTTTACACTCTGGCTGACATGGTCTCAAGGTTTAATTGCATCTTAATGTTGTTACATGAAACATATTTGGGTCTTTGCTTTCATTAGCAGAACGTCTTCTGGTGTCTTCCACTTTTGAATTTATAAATGTCAGAGGACCTGCAAAAAATGAAACATAAAACTGAAATTCCCCATATCACTTCCTACCATTCATAATTTTGCATCTTGACAGGTTCACTCTGTTTCTTTCTTCAACTTAATGAATTCTCTGGTAACTGTGTTGAATCAGGATAAAAATATTACTTTTTTGACCATTTTAGGAATATTACCAGAGTATGATCTTTTCTCCCTTTTTTGAATAAATTTAATTCCAAGAGCAGCTAGTCTTAATTTTGAAGGCTAGGAGGCTGTTTTGGGACTTCCTTTTGAACTGTGAGTGGCTGCTATCTTCTTGTGAAGTTCAGCAACTGAGGTTTCACATCAGTTCAGATGCCACTGTTATTTTATAGACTGTAAGCTAGTTTTCTGTAATGTCTCTGACTGATTTTACATTCCTGCTAATAGCTTTAGGGTATCCATGTGGGTAGATCCTTTTTATTTTGGGCTTGCTCCTTCATTTTTGGTATCGCCCTTTGAGCGGAGACTTCTTTCTCTTCCAGAAACTTAATTCCTTTGTTTTCCTTTACTTTCCTCAATTGGTTATTGGGCATGCTAAATCTTCTAGACTGAAGATAACTTTTCACCTGGCATTTGCTTAGAAGTTTTGTTTAATTTTTGTCTGCCTTGTGTAGTGCTTTGAATTACTATGTGCAGATAGCTGCTGATACGTTTATGGAACTAAGGGGAGCCCATGGTTTCCATAAGTATGAGTACATTCTATAAGTTTACATTCTTATATATTTTTAACTGCTGCTTTATGCTTGAGCAATGAATGTTTGGTATATAACAAATTTGTAGGTTATGTTGTAATTATGCTGCTGTTTTTCTTCTTTGAAAATGATTTACAAGTATACTATAACTAGAAAGAATATGTTGAAATATGGGAAAGATGGACTGTATTGAGGAATGGTTACCTTTTACGTCATCATCAGCTTGCTGTCTTTCAAGGTGGTAGAAGAAATAAAGATAAACCTGGCATTCCATCCATAATGCTTTTGTTTTAAAATGTCTCATAATATCTGGGACTCTTATCTCTAGGTCATTACTGTTCAGTTTTATTGACCAAGAAGCTCCCTTTTTCATTTGTAGAATTATGAAGAAAGTTCTCTGATGTACCTTTTTTCTGTAAAGTTATACTATGCTTTATCTGAGAGGTCCTTGTTTCAGGACCAAGTATGGTAGATGATAGAGATAAAAAAAAGTTCTTCTTGACCCGTGGGACATGTTACAGTTAGTGTATGATTAATGTGTTAATCTCACCATAAATAGTAACAGTTCTATATGTGCAACCAATTCATGGCTCCATAAATCAGCTGATTGTTGTCCCAAGCCCCAGCCCCTGAACTGGCCCCAGGTTATCCCCAGGTCTCAGACTGTCCTAGGGCTGCCCCAGGACCAACAATCAGTTATTGTCAACCCTGACCCCAAGCAGCTCAGTGTCTGGACCTAGCTCAGGACTGGGGGCAGCCTTTGGTCTGGAACAGAGCTACCCCTTGCCTGATCCATCCCTTGCCTGATTCCCCCAGACTGGGGGAAGCTCTGCAGTGGTATGATAGGGAAAATTTATACCCCATCCAAAACATAATGCCTCCTGCTATGCACATCTGGCATGACAGAAGGTGTGCGGTTTGGGACAGGACATAAAATTCCTTTGATTCCAATTGCAGCATTGCTTTAGAATTTGCCAGGGGCACTGGCCATTTTGCTTTGTGCCAAAGCAGGATTGTTCTCTGTTTTTCATGTAGAAGATTATTGTCCAATTTGACTACCAATGTACCCAAAAAAGGAGGCTTGAACCATTTTACTTGGGAGACTATTTCTTATCACCATGGAGTTTATTTTTAGAATTTTGCTAATGTTGAGCCGAAAGTTTTTTTCTAGGCTTGTTCTATTTTGCCTATATAAAATAAATTCTTGAACCATTTTTGTGTTTTAAACTTTAACCCTGATTATCTTTGTTACGATTATAAAATGCTTTTAACACTTTGGATTCCTAGAGTAAGTCTCTGCGTTTATCTTGTGAATTGTATTGCACATCTAAGAACGCTAATATTGTGTGGCACTTCCAGCACCCTTGAAAGGATCTCATGGCACCCCAGGGTGCCATTGGCACCTTGGTTGAGAATCACTGGAGTAGTGTGAGAGGAGAAATCAGTTACTGAACACTGCAAAAGGACTTTCCTCCCTGTAACCTTTACTGAAATATATGTATTTCTACTATGTACTATAAACATGCAAACACAAACATATATCATATATGAAGTTTGGTATGTAATCTATATAAAGTATGTATTTATGTATCATGTTAAAAATGTCAGTATTATGTTTGTGCATATGTATACATAAGAACACCATCCCCTTCCCCCCACCCCCGGAAGGTATATATCTATGTGTTTATTGGGTATCTTACTGCAAACAAATAAAATAAAATAAAAAGTTATTCATCTGGGGCTTGTCACTGATAAAGGATATGCAAGTGAAATTATTTACGTGTTCTCAACATGTTTACCTGATACGCAAAAGTCAGTCGGAATTTAGAGCACTAGGACAGTATATTTGTTTCTGAAGTGCCTGAAGGCAAATGCTAAGAAAAGTGTCGGGGGCAGGGATGGGATATCAGACCTTTATTGGAGGTTAAGCAGGTATTTACGTTCTGGGAGTTTGCATTTAGGAACAACCCATTAAGCCTTCACTTCCAGCCTCTTTGTGTCAAAAGAAGCCCAGATCCTTGGCAAAGTGAGGGAAAAGTGTATCAGTTTGCAATTAAGTCCCTAATCCCTCTCACAAGCACTCTATCTATTTGAGGACTTCAAGCTAGTAGGCAAGAGAGTCTGCTGTTAATAAGATCTTTCTCTAATAACCTTTTTACCTCTTATAATGTGAAATAAATAGATATATCCAGCTAAGAAAATCCCAGCTGAAACATTTAGCATATGCTAATGTCTCTTTCCATTGCTAAGAGAGATTATGTTTTACTTAAGAGAAAGGATCACTCGAATCAGTTACATTCTGAATAAAAGCAAACAAAGACTGGAAGGTTCTTCATACAACAGCCTGTAAATCTTATGAAAAAACATACTGTATTTACTCAAATATAAGACAAGGTTTTTCATCCCAGTCAGCATGGAAAAAAAAGCTCCTCATCTTACATTTGCGTCCACAAAAACCTCACTAAATACATTATCCACCATTAAACTGCTGCCAAAAGCAGCATGTGCTCAGCAATGGAAACCAACTATGAAGCTGATTAAATGTAGCCAACTTTAGTGTGACTATAAAACCCATGGCCCATAATGGGTAAATATATTGATGGTAACCTTTTTAGGAAAAAATGTTGCGTCTCAAGTCAGATCAACCAAATCGCTTCCAAATCTGTGCAAGTCCTTCAAGAACCGTACATGGCCCTGCTATGGGCAAACATTCTCTGCCCCCTCCTGGGGCTTAAGATACTTCCAAATCCTTTGGCAGGCATTCTACATGCAGGCCCAAGCCCAAAGGCTTAGGGTGCAGATGCCCCTGAGTTTCACTTGCCCTCAGCCATATGCTCTCAGGAACAAGCTAGGGAGGAGTCTCCCATTTCCATAAAGTCAGCGTATAGCCGCAATCTTCCCACTGGAAGTGAAAGTGGGAGACTAACTATGCATTACCTCAGTCAGGTGCTACCCCCTGCCACATTTGTGGTTTTCCCCTGCCATTAGGAAAACCACCTTGGTTGTCATGGTATTTCCCGTGTCAGGCCCATATTGGGTAAACATATTGATGGGAACCTACCACAAAGATAGGTTAGTGTAGCCCATCTGAGTAAGATATATGGTAGTCCCCATTGTACTTGGTCCCCCTCAGCAGTGATTTTTTCAAGTGATGGTAACCCACTACATTGAATACGTTTTGAGTTCCTCTTCACTCTCATGTCTGACCTGTGCCTGCCTTTCCCATTTCCGATGATTCCTGTTTCTTCACTAGCCTTAAATATCTGGTAAACATCACCTCATGGGGCCCCAAACAGTTCACCCAGAGTTGCTCTGTCACCCCATCTCTCATCCTGTTTCATACGGTTAATGTGGCCTTGCTCTCCATGAGTTGGAGCACACTAGGTTGTCCTGCACTTCATCTGCATATACATTTTTGCAGCATCCCAACACTCGACAAGAACACCGAGTCAGGGAGCTAAGTAGCACATGGACCCTTTGCAGGAGTATGTAGAGTATACAGACATACTTCAAAATGAAATGAGGTATTCGAAACATTTCAGAAATGTTTTGGAAAATTTCAGAGTTCCAGAGCCGGGCTTGCAGGGAAACAGCTGTATGCTGCTGCCCTGCCATGTGACTCGACTCCACAGCAGGGGTCTCCTTGCTGCTGCTTCCCACCTCACACCGCCCCTTGCGATGTGGGGCTGCATGGGGTGGGCAGCAGCAGTAAGGACACCCCCCTCCCACCAGCGCAGATCTCTGCTTCCCATGGAGTTGGGTCATGTGGCAGGACATTGCTGGTCCCTGCTACGTGACCTGGCTCCACAGGGAGCAGAGGTCTGAGGTAGTGGTGATGAGAATATCCTGGCGTGGATCTGTGCAGAGCCAGATCACATGGCAGGGCAATGCTGGTCCCTGCTGCACAACCTGGCTCCTCAGGAAACAGAGATCAAGGGCAGCGTGGGGTGGGCAGTGGCAGTGAGGAGACCCATGTGGATCTCTGTTCCCTCCGGAGCTAAGTCATGCAGCAGAGACCAGCAAGTTTGCTCGCTGCTCTGCGCTGCTTCCCTGGCCCACAACCCGGTATGACAGGGATCAGAGGTCCGCACAGAGATCTCCTCACTTGTAGAGAGGTCAGTGGCCCTCCCCCAGATGAACCACCCATGGCTCTGTCCTGCTCCCTGCTGAGACCTCAAGCCCCACCTGGCTGGGTAGGCGTGTGCAAAGCTTGCCTTGCAGTCCATTCAAAACATTCATAGGAGATTTGGCAGAGCCAAATCTCCCAAACGGATTCGTCCCAAATGAAACAGGACAGTGATCCAAAACACAAAAATGAATCACTGTCCTCCAAAATGGCTGAATCTGAAACTGAATCGAAACACAGCCATTTTGCACAACCCTAGTCTGTATTATATAAACATAGGGACAAAAGTACTGCTTAAGGAATACCTGTTCTAAAACTTACAGCAGTGTCAAAAAAGGCAAATTGCATCAATTCTGGATGAACCAAGTCTATGTGTACCTGTAGTAATTTTATGCAAATTACAACAGAAATACGTATTTCAAGATCATTGTTTTCAAATTTGCCCTTCACTTCCATATGCTCAGGGAAAGGAGGTTCTGGCAGCAAGGAGCAGGGGAAATGGCTGCAGGGGGAGCAAATGAAGGATAAGGGGGCTACCTGACCCCCTCCCTACCAATTTATTTTCCCAGCTGTAGCAGTGGGAGGAGGACAAATTGAAGGTAAACCTCCAATGATTAGCTTCTATACCTGGAAAATTATAACAAAACTATACATTTTCATGTATATAATTATTGGGGGGTCTTGTATTCAGAGTCCTCTTATGTTTGAGTAAATACAGTATTGTAATTGCTGACATTGTCTGTCTCAGTGAGTCTCCCTCTAGAAAGGGATCTTTAATTCAAGTTCTGACACAGTCTATAGAAGTCTATTAGAACTTGCATTTCCTCTTGTTTACTTCATTCTAAATCACAAGATCCATTTCTTAAGGATCTTATATCTGCAAATCACCTTTTGCATATTTACGGTTTTCAATAAACCATTGCAGCTAACATGAAGAACTTAAAGCTGCTTCTTATCTCACCCTGTTAAAATAAGCTATTTTAGTCCATAATTCACTGTTGTTCAAGTATATATTGAATACAGACAGAGGAAAATCTGATGTACCGTGTAATAAAAATATGGTCTTGATTAAATCTTGTCGTGCTTTGTGCAGTTTTCACTTAGGGGCACTTAGATCAGTATTTAGGGTAGCTAAAGGAGACCTCACACTGATGGGAACGTGTTCTATTTTTTTTTATCCTAGCCTTAGACAAATTAGTTGAAAAGTATAACTGATAGTGTAATACTTTTTGTTCAGTGAAGCATTCCTAATGAGAGAGATGTAGGTATCATTGCTGTCATGTCTTATTGTCCATCTGTCTATTTTTCTAGGAGGTGATTTCCTTTCCTTTTTAAGAAAGAAGAAAGATGAGCTAAAAATCAAACAGTTAGTGAAATTTTCATTAGATGCTGCTTCTGGTATGGCATATCTCGAATCTAATAACTGTATACACAGGTAAGGAAAATATTTATTTTCTGTGCTGCTAGTCTGCCTACTTAAAGGCCTAGCTAAAACATTAAATATATTAAAATGCTTATGGGAAACTAGAAGAGAAGCTACATTTTTTTAATAACAGTAATTCTGTGTTGTGAAGGCAATAATTACTATAGTTTCGGGCTTTTCTGTTACTCAGTTGAGTAACCGTAACTACTGCTTTCAATTTGTGTATTTCATTGCCAATAAGAATGGCTTTCTGAAAAAGGTTTTAAATTAAGAACTTGGTTTATATGATGACAAGAGTTCATGTCACAAGTAAAGAAACTAACTAGCCACTTAGATTAATCTCTTAAATTAATACACATGCATAACCTAAAAAGAATTTTTAGTATGTTTGCATTTTCTGTTTTAGGGGAAACTCACTGATATGTAAAAACATGATAATAGGATAGAATCAGGAATCCTGTACATTAGTATATCAACTATTTACTGTTGACAACTTTCCCCATAGTATTTCAGATAGGCAGCCTTTTACTTTATAGCAATACACTTGATTTTTTTCCAACCCTCTAGAGCTTCCTGTAATCAGTATCTGTAAGGCAAGAAAAGATTTGCGCCCACTTTTTCATCCTAAATATTTAACTTTCTACCATGGCACATATGACTCCCTTCTAGGGGCCAAAGCATCAAAAGCATGATGATGATTCCTTTATGGGGAAATTTTCATTTACAGATATGACAAGGCTCTTAAACTGTAATATAAACATTTTGTAGCTATGTTCTGGGCTGATCAGCTAATTTCATACCTACTGGAACTCCACTTAAGTAGAATGGGAATATTTCATGTACTTAGCCAGGCATGAATTTCTTGTGTATCAGATGGGTCAAGTAAAGGATTTATATTTATCTGGTCCAGGGAGGGTTCTACAAGTTCTGAATTTAGAAAACATTACAATATTTGGTGAGGTTAAGGGAAAGCATTCAGGGAGGTTAGGGGGGTGTTAGATTGTGTTAAACATGGCCACACGATCTAAGGTAAGTCAGGATGGGGGAATTGGCAGAGAATTCTAGGGGGACAATTGGAGTCCATGTCAGGGTGGGGAGATCAGGTGGCTGAGCAGAATCCACAGGGGGCTTGGAGAGGATCAGGGAGCAAGCAGGGTCATGGGAAGGATCAGGGGGTTGACAGGGTCCATAAGGAGATTGGGGAATCGGGGGAGCAAGCAGGTCTCCAGGGAAATTGGGGGAGTGATCCAGGTATTGGCAGGGTCTGCAGAGGGGTAGGGGAATTGGCAGTCAGAGAGGCTCTACGATTTTGCCAAAGGCCCCTCCAGGCTCCCCAGTGCTGCTAAATTTCCCCCAGTTCCACAAACTGCCCCCAGGGATGGTTTTATCAGTGTTCACTGGTCCTAGGAGCCTGATGGAAGTAAGTTGGGGTGGCGGGAAACTGGTGGCTCTGCAGGGGAGTTTGGTGGGATGGGGGGGCTCTCTCTTCCCTGCCCCCCCTCCAGAGCCAGGAGCTATTGTAGGCTCCTGATCCTCACCACCCCCAGATGAACAAGCACCCCCCTAGTGAATTAAGTCCCTAGAGCTGTCCACCTCTCCCTTCCCCTAAGTTTTATCAGCTCCCAGCAAATGCTGGTAAAACCAGCTCTGGGAGCAGCTTGCAGGATGGAGGGGTTTGATGGGCTCTGGGGAGAAGGTGGGTGGTCCATGGGTTGTGGGGGTTGTCTGTGTAGGAGCAGGGCAAGGGACCAGGGGCCTAAAAATAGCCAGTCCGTGGCAGCGGGGTAGGAAGAGCTTAGGGCTGGGGCCAGCAATTGTGCTTTTCCAATCCTGGGGCTGCACTAGGAAATGTACAGATTAGATCAGTCTCACAGGATCCAATCTAAGTTAGACTTACTCCAAGGTTGGGTTAACTTGGATCAGGTAGGTCATTTTTAGACCAATTTAAACTTCCTGAATTTTTGTACAGTTCATACTAAGTAGGAATCTAAGTGTAAGATCTGCACCTGGGTGATTTAATTTAGATTGGGTGGCCATTTTTCACATGATCTAACCTTCCCCAACCTCCTCAAGCCTAGCCTAAGGGTTCTTGCTTTTATTACACCAGCTGCATAGTTGGACTGGAGTTAGACAAGCTTTTGAATGCAAGGCATTCTTCATATTTTTCAGAGACATTATTTATGTTGTTTTGAGCTTTGCTACATATTCATCTGAGAAAAGTACAAATAAATGAGCTCTCAGATTCTGTACCCAAAACATTATCAATAAGGCTGGTGTACAAACTAACAAGACAGTTTTGTGTTACAAAAGAAACAAAGACCAAAAAGGATTACATGCTCAATGAAGAATGTAAAATGTACAATTTTGAAAAAAAGTATCACAAATAATGTGAAAATAGGATTCAAACCCTTGAATTACAGTTCTGTAATGGTAGAATGGTAGATTCTTTCTGCAATGTTAGAACAGGAGAAAATATTATCACAATATAAATGAGGGGACAAATACAAACATAAAATGTTTTCAAATGTCCTTATAGTTTTTTGACATTTAATTTGGTCCCTAACTAGAATGAAAGGTGGATCAAAAACGCCTGTTCAGATTTTCAGCAATTTCTGCAAGAGGAAGTCTGGAGATGAGGGAACACCAAAGCAAAAAGAAATAATTAAATATTTGGAGTATCTTTGATATATTGGAATCTGTAGCATTTGTTTAGTCTTATTGTTACTGGGAACAAAAAGAGCATGCAAAGTTTTCATTACATAAAAATATGACAGCTGAAGATATAAGTATGGCTTCCTTTTGGAGAACAACTCAGTGCTTTTCTTCAAACTCTGGAAGAAAAATTCCTCAGTTCTTCAGCTTAATTGGAGGTACTGCTGTGTTCACTGAACACTTGAGGGTCGCCCTTCTCTATCTGTAAAGGAGACTCTCGACTTTTATAACAATCATAATGTAAACTGGAAATAGTATTTTTGCAGTAATTTCACCTCAGTAAATTTCTAAAGCTTGTAAGCTCAGTTATCTTCCAAAAATTTCAGCCAAATTGTTTTATGGTTGATTTTGGTTGGTCTTAATATGAAGACTTGCAATATATAGTAAGTTTATCTTGGGTTTTTGTTTTTCCTGTGGGGGGAGGGAAGGGTTATTGGGGTTTTTTCCATCCTATATTTTTAGTGAGTTTTTTGAAAGGTATAAAATGTATATTTTGATATAAGATATACATTATATATAGAAAAAATGCCCAATTGTTTGAGATGGTACAAAGATTCTAATTGCTGTGCTTGAGAGAAGAGTATATTAATCAAGGATGGCAAAGTTGAAAATGAGTTAAGTAGTTCTTTTCAACACTTTAACGTATTGCATAACTCACATTTTGTTGATGCCATAGACTCATCAGACCTTGCACTATTTATAGTTTCCCTTTGCTTTTTCCACTTGAGTAACTATGGAAACAATGATTTGTTAGCATTAGTGGAGCTTTATAATATTCACAAGTTCAAAATAAAGGCAATTTAGACAATAATTAGGGTAGTTTGTGAAACGTAGGACTCTGTCCTGCTTATAACCAAATACAGCAGGTGGTATACTTAAGAGGGTTAATGCATGCACTTCCTATTTTTTATTGCTCCCTTTTTAACCTTAAGAATTCCTGTAATGATGATTGACTGTGGCAAAGACAATGTTTGATAAAGGAAAATAGTGTCTTGTTGAAGAAAATAACTAGTTTTAAAATTTAATCAAGGATCTAAATTAGATATTCAGCAATAATACATAATGTTATTAAACATGTAGGTTAGTAGATCAAAATATCTATTTTAGTTATCATTGTAGTTGAATGATACTTTATGCCAGGGCTGTCTTATTTCTAAGTGGCCAGGGGCTGCAGGCCCTTTGGGCCCCATGCCATGTAGTAGGTGCTCCACTGCTCTGTATCAATGCTTCTATGCCCTGCACATCATAATCCCACATGGGCTTCTCCGTTCTTTACCGCACCATGCGGTGGGCCTCCTCTCATTGTCCCATGCTGTGCTCCCCAGATCCCCTGAGCTCCCTTGGCCTTCTGGGCCATCCTGTCCTGAGACTTCAGTGCTGGCAGCAGCAGCAAAAGAGCAATGCAGGTTTAGGAGGAGCAACACCCAGACCAGGAGCCTCCTCAGGGACTGGTTGCCAGTTGTACAGCTCTGCTTTATGCTATACCTTTTGAGTTCTTTGAGATTTTGGCAATTAAATGGTAGCATATAATATAATATACATTTATAAAGTCTGTAAGTTGACAGGTAATTAGTTGTGGATGAGTCCTAAAATAGCTATGTTTAATGGTTTTAATGTAGGTTTATATTATGTACCTCCTGTTTTTCTCCATGTTAAAGTAGCTGATTATGGCATACTCTGATTGAAAGTCAGCTAATCAGAATTTTGTACCAAAGATTAAGTGACTAAATATCATTCAGATATAGGGTGGTTTAGTAGTATGTTGTTGTATTGGAAGCTGTAGAGCGATCGCTAGTTGAGCTGCAGTTCCAGTGAAATGATTTGCAACACTATTTGTGAGGGTACATCATAACACTGAATGAACATGTGCATATATATATAAATATATGCGTCCACCCTTGCCAGCTGTCAGCTCTCTAGACATGTAGACGGTGACTCCCAGAGCTCCCTTTCTTACAATTCTCTGGAACACAGGGGATGCAGTAATGCTCTTATATAGGTTGTGCAAGGATTGTGGATGTACACATTCTTATGAAATGGGGAAATAAGGCGGGTTTAATTTTTGAATAGCTAAATGAGAAGGGAGTTGTGCTTAATGACTTCCTGAAGTGTCTTCCAGCACGACTATTCTATGGGTGCGTCTACATGAGACGAGACACTTTACTGCACATTAGACTAATTAACGCACAGTAAAGCATCACCATCTTTATGTGCATTGCAATTACTACACATTAAATTCATTGAATGCACTGTTTGCTAGTACCAGTACTTATGGGTACTAGAAGAATAGTGCATTAACTAATGCACAGTAGCACACATAGCTACTGAGCAGGAGCAAATTGTAAATTGCTTCCAGTCATCCCAGGCAGCAGGGGGCCACAACTGCTGCCTGGCTAAGCCCCCAAGCTCCAGAGGGCAGAGGGAGCTATCGTGGCTCCAAGGGCTACTCCCTTCCAGCTGTGAAAAGAGCAGGGCTGGGCTTGATCCCCAAGAGACCAGCCATAATCTCCCTGCAGCTAGGAGGGGGAGGCTCCCAGAGCCAGGACAGCTCCCTCTGCCCCCCAGGGTTCCGGGCCAGCCCCAGTCTCTCTGTGGCTGGGACGGAACTGGCCCTGGAGCTCTCCCTCACTGTTGCATGGGGGCAGAGCAGGACAGGGGCAGAGCAGGGCTGGGTTGCTTCTGTCAGGCGCAATTTGCTCCCAATGCAGGCGCATCTGTAGATGTGCACCAGGAAGTGCTTTAATGAGCCTGAATTTCCTGTGCAGAAAATTCAGGCATAGTAATTGCACTTGTAAACATGCCCTATGATAACTTGATGTTGAACAGATTTCTATGATGATGGAACAACTACATTAAATGAAACAATGGGCTTTAGGATTATGAACAATAACAAACAGTTGAGAAAATACCTAGATTTGAAAATGAATGTTCCATGTTAAGAAAATATTTATTAAAAAATAGGGAAAATAATTAACTGGAGATAAAAACTGACTTGGCAACAGAATATTTTAAAATACTATGTCAGCAACCCCCAGCACGCTTGCCGAGCATGGCACCTGAGACCATTTTGCTCGGCATGCCACAGCCAGCCTCGGCTCTGGGTAGCAGCTGCGAGTGACGGAGCCCGAGCTGCTCCCAGCAGGGCTTGCAGCATCTCAGCTGCCTGCTGTGAGCATCCTGGGCTTTGTGGCTGGCAGCAGCTACCCAGAGCCGGGGCTGGCTGCAGCCAGGAGGCTCCAAACAGCTGCACCAGGCTCCAGAGCCCAGGCATCACTCTGTACTGGCACGTGCACCCGCGCATCAGAGCAAGTGGTGGGGGAGGGGATAAGTGCCTGAGGCAGTGCAACCTCAGTCCCTCGCTGGCTCCCAGCACAATGCTGGTGACTGGGCTCCGGAGCCCAGCACAGCTGTTTGTAGCCAGCCTGGGCTCTTGCCAGCTGCAGCAAGCAGTGGTCAGGCTCCTACCCTGGTGGTTTTTAAGAGGAGGTTAGATGAACATCTTGCTGGGGTCGTTTGACCTCAGTATTCTTTCCTGCCATGGCAGGGGGTCGGACTAGATGATCTGCTCAGGTCCCTTCCGACTCTAGAAACTATGAAACTAACTATGAAAACAGCTGCGCCAGGCTCCACAGCTCCAGCATCAGGTCCATGCTGGCAGCGACTGCACAGGCATCTCAGGGCAGGCTGCACTGTGCTGGGAGCAGAGGAGAGACTGGGGCTGCGCTACCTCAGGCCCCTCCCCCACCACCTGCTCCAACGCACGGGTGCATGCACTGGTACAGAGCTGATGCCTGGGCTCCGGAGCCTGGCACAGCTGTTTGGAGCCTCCCAGCTGCAGCCAGCCCCAGGTCTGGGTAGCTGCTGCCAGCCACAGAGCCCGTGCTGGGAGGCACAGGGCAGCAGGGCTGAGGGACAGCAGGGCTGCGGGGCAGGGGCTTTGGGTGGGGGCAAGGGGCACACACAGGACATCCTGCCCTCATTTTGTTTTTCTTGCATGCCAGCACTCCTGCACCTTCCAAGGTAGGCATTGTGGGGGTTTCCGGCACTCCGACCAAAAAACTTTGCCTACCCCGATGTATACTTTAGCCATGTAAGATAAAAATATCAGGTCCTAAATAATGTATCATTAGAAATTGTTTCTTTTATGTAGGTTGCCAAAAATAAAAGGACATTTTTCTTTTCCCATACTGTACTTCTTCTGCATTACTGTTTTTCTCTGTTTATGATGCTAAGGATCTGTTTAAAGTTACAATAGACATTTTAAGTTACTTATTTTTCCATTATTTAAGAGTGCATGCATTTGACTTGCCTTTATCAAGATACTGAAGATTGCTCATCATCTGATTCTACTGCCATGTATCAAGCTACTTTTTAGTAGTAGCTTTATTACCTTGGTTTGGAATTTGGCCTTTGGTATCTTACATTTAAAATCAAAGTCAACCTGTCATCTTGTTTTAAACTCACTCCTTGAGTCTCACTTTTGCTGAGACTTTCAGCAGTTGGGCCAAGGTAGCAGCAGTGTTGTCCATTGTTTCACATGTTCATATTATGCTCCAGTATCTCTTGAGGTAGGTGTAAGTAAGTACTTCAGCTGTAGTAGGTTTAAAGTGATTAATGCTTCATCTCAGTATGTGAAGATCTTTTAATCCATGTTCTCATCTAAATTCCAAAGATACTAGTTCTTTAATCTGGTACTAGAACTAAAGATAGAACAGAAGTCAGTGACTTGAAATATAAAAAACATTTTTGCATGAAGAGCTGTTGTTAAATTAAAATATGAATAGTGGTTGCATGAATACAGCAGTGCGCAGCCACTGCATATCCATTTAATTAAATTGAGCTTGAAGAATTGTTTCTTGCTTTTTAGTTTTTACCACATGCTATTGTTTAGATTTTTCCATTTTATCTGTTAATTAGAAACACAAGATTAGCATAGAGATGTGATAATCTCAGTTGGTTGGATAAGCATTTCTGACTGATTTTCTTTTCCAATATTTGATTGCATTTGTTGAATACATTTAGTTGTAATTTTATTTTTAGCTTCTTCCAAACCAGTCTTGTTGCAGTACAAGACAGAAGTGCCAGTATATGTTTCAGAGAATTTGCCTCTATTGTATGTATTTTTGTGCCGTCTCCTTCTCCACTTCCTCTACTACTTTTCTTTCAGTGATGGATAACAGGAGCTATGATTAGTAGAACTTGACTTGAAATTTAATTTGTCTAACTTTGATTTAAACTAATATCCTTTGGATTTCTTCCTTCTTGCCCATCACTGATGGTGTAGTATAACCTTTATCTATTTTGAACTTAGAAAAGTATATATCTATCTGAAATTTGTGTACCAATTATTGCTACAAACAATACATAATAGGACTACATAGAAAAATTTTCTGTCTCTCTCTTTTACATTGTTTATTTGACAGAATTTTGTCAGTTTCGATTTCAGTGTTCTGTCTGATAAATTGGCTTCTCCCTTGACCTTTACCAACAGCATAGGAATAGAAATATTTTAAAGGAATTTTAAAAGCTTTAAGATCTCACTGGTCAAGTATGTGGATAACACCAAGTTATGGGTGAGCGTGGTGATGCTTGAAGATAGGCTGCAGATACAGGCAGACCTAGACAGGCTAGCAAGTTGGGCAGGTCAGAACTATATTAGGTTCAACATTGAGAAGTGCAAAGTTCTCCATCTCGGGACGAACAATCCCCAACATACTTACAGGCTTAGTGGACCCTACCTGACTAGCACTATGACTGAAAGGGACCTAGGAATAGTAATAGACCATAGAATGAACAGGAACTGCCAGTGCGATGCTGTAGCCAGCAGGGCAAACAACACTCTGACAGGAATCAACCAATGAATCTCATGCAAAACCAAGGAAGCGATTCTTCCACTTTACTCAGCATTAGTGAGACCGCAGCTGGAGTACTGTGTCCAGTTCTGGGCGCTGCACTTCAACAAGTGGAAAAGCTTGGGAGAACCCAGAAAAGAGCCAGCCATATGATCAGAGACTTGCAAGGCAAGCCATATGAGGAAAGGCTGAGAGACTTGGGCCTCTTTAGAAACCTAAGAGGGGGCTTGGTAGCAGCTTAGCACTACATCAGGGGAATACATCAAAAGCTCGGTGAACAACTCTTCACCAAGGCATCCTTAGGGGAAAACCTGGAGTAATGGCCACAAACTCCTGGAAGATCATTTCAGGTGCAACACTAGGAAAAACTTCTTCACAGTCAGGGTGTCCAGACTGTGGAATAAGTTTCCTCCAGAGGTGGTGCAATCACCTACCCTGAAAATTTTCAAGAGGGAACTGGACAGTCATCTCGCTGGGGTCAATTGACCCCAGTTGTCTTTCCTGCCTAGTGCAGGGGGACTAGACCTGATGATCTTGTGAGGTCCCTTCCAGCCCTTACAATCTATGAATCTGTGTTGTATTTGGAGTGTGCTATGTCAGAAACTAGCTTTTTTTTAAAATTAATCCAGATAGCAGTGTGCCTTAAAATTATCATATAAACCTTGAACTGTGCATCTATGATATTTAGTATAAAATGTGTGTCAAACCCAGGTTATCTTCTGGGGCTCTTTTGGGCTTTAAGTGTAAATACCATGTGTGTAAATGCTATCCTTTCAGCTTATACAAAGGGTGAGATTACCCATTAGAGTTACCAAATACTAATTCTAAGAAATGTCAGTCTGTGTTCAATTTAACACATGCTAGTGATCAGTCACATGTTTGAAGTTAATACCTAATGTCCACTGCTCAGACCTGCCACTAGAGGGCTAGTGAACAGGCATGTGGCCAGGGGCTGCAAGTCTACTCCATGTCAATCCAGTTCACCAGCTCCCTAGCCACAGTATAGGCTGAGTACAAAGGGGGTAAAGGGTGCTTGAATTGCCTACCAAATCACCCCTCTGCCCTCCATGCACCCCTTCCCAATTGGCCCCTGTACCTCAAATCACTCCCCTACCTCCAGATCTCTGCCCTGCCACCCCAGTCATCCTGAAAGCAGCAGTAGCAGTGGGATGGGAAGGGGGATTTCCCCTCTCTGCCTGCTCCCAGGATCCCTACAGCCCACACCACCCCCATGCACCTGCATCCAGCCCCCACTGGGACTTGCAGCATTTCAGCAGCTCTTTGCCCCCTTCTTCTTGCTCCTCCTTCATTTGCAGGTTCAGCAGGGCTGCATTTGAGCAAAAAGGATTGGTGTGGGCTTCAGGGACCCCAGAAGCAGCCAGGGAGGGGGAACCCCTCTCCCCACTGGTATCTCTACTGCTCTTGGGCTGATGAGGGCAGCAGGGCAGTGATCTGGGAGTGGAGAGGCTGTTGGGGGGCCAAGAGGGCAATAGGCCTGCCAGGGGACCACTCTGAGGGCAGAGGAGATGATTTGGAGGTTGGGGGAGCAGTTTGTAGGGCAGATAGGCAGCAGCGTAGCAGCTCTCCACCCACCTGCTCCTCCTCACCCCTCCCTAGGGGGAGCAGCAAATTGTTTTTTTAATCTCAGGTGAACACCCAGAAGTTAACCTAGTCAAGCTGGGTAGCCCAGCTCAAAGACAGCTCTCACCCAAAGTGGTGCAACTGTAAAATGCCTAGAGGGCATCTGGAATCAGAACTTGTGGCAGAGGTGATATATTTTATTAGACCAACTAGGTATTTGCAAAAGAAAATGTCTTTATTTGCAAGCCTTCAGTCATGCTCACCCTATCTCAGGCATAGGAGAATGCAAAGACTGTAAAATTTCTCCTAGGTGCAAATGTAAATTCATATTTCACCTGAGAGCTAGATGTGTTGTAAAATCTCCCGGTTGGAATAGTTCATTTTTGCAAATTAGGCTCAGATACAGTTGGAACAGTCTTTTTACCTCAGAGTTGTCTGGTGGCAAGCAGGATATAGAATTGTGTTTCCTTCTAATTATGATGTTTCATATTTCACAGAAGAGTGGGAATATGGAATGCTCTCCTGGGCAGGAATTTCTTTCATGTTAAGGTGCCTCTGAGCTCTGTGAGAATGTAAATTAACTGGAACAACAGGCAGGAGCAGGGTATCAGCTTTCAGGTTTCCAGGTGGTAAATTTTACTTCCTTCTTGTAAAATTATGGTGTTTTCATTTTAAAAACTGACTAAAATTCAATATTTGCCATTTTTCAGATATATCGGTTATAGCTGTATGGCAGAGGTGATATCCTTTATTTAACCAACTAGGTGAACTGGAGGGCACTTAGAATTTGTTAATGAGCCTTAATGTGTGATCATTTAAGTTTTAGGTGCTCTTAACAAGGTCTAATTGTAATGTTTAATCTCACCCAAACAGTTGTCCACACTCTGAAGTTCAAAAATGCCTGATCTAAGTAAGGCCACTGTATGAAGCTCTGGCCTCTTAGAAATCAACAACAAAACTCCTGTTGATTTCAGAGGAACTTGGATTTTCCTACATAGCGTGTGAGCATATGTGAGTTATGTTTTAAGACAACATAACTAAAAAATAAACATATGTATTTGATTTGCATGAATTAATTTAAAATGCTGACCTCCCTTTGGCCTTTTTTTCTTCTGCCTGCTTCCCCCTCCATTACCTGTTTTACCTTTCGTCTTTCTAATTTCTGTCTATTTACACTTTCACTGACATCCTGTTACACTTTTAGGTTCTCTTATTCCTTGGAGTCTCAGACCAGCAGCAACTCCTTATGCTTGAAGAAAGGTGACTGTACCCAAAAGCTTGCCTAAAACTTTTTTTCCAGCTACTCAGTTGGTCTAATAAAACAACCCTGCCTGCCGACCTCCCCCCCTTTATTGTGTGTGTGCATGATATTGACATCCAGCAAGGAAGTTGCCTAGGGCCTTTGTACACGCCACAAAATTTATCTTTAATATGGCTTAAATGCCCTTTTCCACCGCTTTAATGGTGTGACTATTTACACTGTCAGCTGTGTAATGTGCTTTAATGATGTGGCTGTGTACACTGTCAGCAGCACATTGTGCATTAAATGACTTTGGGACGCAGCAAAATAAAACATGTCTGAGGTGTTTTAGTTTGCTGCCTTACAGCTGCGGAGGGAACCACCGGGCCCCATGCAGCTCAGGACTTGTGCAGGCAGCCCATGCAGGCAGACTTCACTGAAGAAAAAATAAAAAAGCAGTGAGCCTTATTTTTTTTTCCCTCCCTGGAGCCTGCCTGCCTGCTTGAGCTGTGCAGGGGCCCGGTGCTTCCCTCCATGGCTGTGAGGGGGCCAGTGCTTCCCTCCATGACTGTGGGGGGCTGGTGCTTCCCTCTGTGGTTGCAGTGCCCCCTGAGACCACAATGGCCAGGTGCCTGCAGTCAGGTGCTACCTGGGGGGGTGTCACCACCGCTGCGGAGGGAAGCACTGCCACTCCCCCACCCCAAAGCTCAGGGACCACTTGGCCTGGGAAACTTGCCCTCCCTCCCCCCACCACTGGAGAGGCAAGGAAGGATCAGGCCCAACCTTTGTATACACACCACAGAGGTTTATTTCACCATAAATTGAAGCGGCGTTTTTAAAAACCCACCACTTCAATTTAGGGAGAAGTAAACTGAAGTAAACCCCTGTTTGCCCTAGTGTGGTAAAAGGCAAGTCAAACAAGATTAAGGGAAAAGTAGCCACACTGAGACAAAGAAGAACCACCTTTGAAAACAGAGGACAGGTTAAACTAACCCTTAAAAGTAGAAGATTGATACTCATATAACATGAAACAGAATGACATTTGACATATTTTGAATATTTTTGGCCTACTTAACATTCCAGAAAAATAAGGGGGTCAGAAGTTTGCCTTAGTTTTGTTTTAGAGACTTAAGTCCACACTTGTGATCTAAAAATTGCCATTCAACAGCCATCAAAGCTTAGAAGTAGCAGAACTCACTGGGCTACTCCCTTTTTGAGCTCAAAGTTTAGCAGGTGCTTGGAGTCTATTTTTTGTGCATATCTAGAACTGAGCAGGCAAGTGTATATTTCCCTTTTAAGCCCAACTGGGATCCAGGATTGAGGTAAAGCAGTACCAAAGTCCCCCAACTCAGATTCAAAGCGTACTTAACTTGTATCTACTGTATAAGCCCCTCACAAAATGTAGTGTTACTTATTTTTCAAGTGAGACCAGGAGAGGAGTCACCTTTTGTGTGATAGCTTAATGATTATAACACTCCTCAGACTGAAGGCATACGAACTGACACAGTCTCCATCTCTCTTCTTGAAGCTGTGCCACTGTGCAGAAAGTAATACAAAATTCATGGGGCCAGAAAGAGAGAGTGTACAGGAGGAAACCTAACTCTTAACTTAATAGTTAGGACACTCAGCTATGTAAGGTTGAGAGCTGGGTTGCTTTCAAGATATTTCTGTATTTCTCAAGGGATTTTTTTGTTGTGAAATGTATTAACAGTCCCGGGAGCAGTTTCTTATAGGCTCCCAGTAGGCTATTATATTAAAGGTAGGAACCCCTATCACCCTGGCCATCACTTCTACTTCACTTCTGCTACCTTCTTCAGAAACCCCATTTTAAAAGAAGAGAGTCCTACTCAGTTCTTTGTAAGAGTAGCAGCACATAGCTCTGTTCATTGGAAGCATGTCAGGAACCCTGATTTATGGCCTGAATTCCAGAGGGGGTGGGATTTAGACTTCCCTTGTGTTAGTGTTTCATTTTAGCTAGCCTAGTTTAGTCTCTGAGCTTTAGAATCCAGTCTGGGGGACACGTGCCAAATTTGTAGATATATAAATCTGTAATTAGAGTTAGCCCATAACCTTTTCCAGTTTTTCTGCTGGAGGCAGAAGTAAATTAGTTGTAAGGGACTAATATTGCATTTCTGGATGAACTCACTAAATTTTGTTTTGTAGTCACAAACATTTATGAGTTGATACCCACTACCAGAGATGACCTGAGCAGGGTGCAGAGCCCAGGGCAAATCAGCCTGTTGCTGGGCCCCGCCCCTGGACGGGAGGAAGCCAGCGGCGGTGGGCAGTGGGGGTGTGCCGAGCAGCCCGCCGCACCAGATTTGGTGGCAGAGGTAGGGGTGCTAAGCAACTGGACATGAAGCCGGTGGAAGTGTGGTGTCACCCCAGCCGCTCTACCCAGCCCTGAGGGGCCCCCAAAGCATGGAGCCCAGAGCGGTCATCCTGATTTGACACCCCGCCCCAGGGATGGCTCTGCCCACTACAGTAAATCTATTTATAGTTATTTTGGAACAGTTTAGTAACTTACATTCTGGACTTTACTAATTAGTCAAATATTCTGAGTAAATAAACACTCCAAAATGATTTACAATATAATGGATCATATATATAGTCTATTTAGTTAAACCAGTTTTCATTTATATAAAAATAAATAGTGAGGTATGACCATTACAGATCATCTGCCATTCATTACACGATGTCAGCAGATGTCTTAGCCTCCTTATCCTGTTAATTTACAAATAATAAGCTCCTTTTTATTCATTCTAAGAAATTTAATAACATGGATATAACTCTCATTCCTTGCTTTCTCTTCTTCCTCAGTAGAATATCTTTAAAAGAATTTAAACTGCTTTTTCTGGTTTCTTAAATTACATTTTGGCTTTGTTTATATGCTGTTCTCCATTTTCAGCACCCTTGACACTGGGCATGTCTACACATGCTTTTACACCTGTCCAAATGTAATGCACATTTGGCTAATGTGTATTAAGGCAGTTTTGGCATGCGTCTAGACGTGCATGCGCTAAGGCACATTAATGTGGTGTACGGACTACTTTGGAACCAAAGTTAGTCCCAAATCAGTCAACATACATAACATTAATGCACCTTAGCAAATCTACATGCATGTTAAGGCGCTTTAGCTATTCATGTCTAAATTTGATACCTGCTTTTGCAGGTATCACATTTAGATGCAAATAGCCTAAAGTAGCCATTTTGAAGGCACATTAAGGGCATGAATGTGTAGACCTGTGCCCTTAATGTGCCTTAAAAATGGCTAATGCACCTTAAATTGGCACATGTAGACGCGCCCTATGATTTGCAAAAATTCCCAGAAAAATCTATGGGGACTCTTATTTCTGTTAGAAAAGAAAAGAAAGCATTGCACTCTTTTGACCCTGGAATGAATATCAATCTTAGGGCCTCATTTATTTAGAGCTTTTTATTTTTTGTTTCTTCATTTGGAGATGTATTACTTCCATTAACTTATACATATCTATTTAGTAATTTTTTCTTTCTTTGCTTTTGGTACTTCAGTATACAGTTCGACTGCTGACTAGCTTCTTCCAACAGGTTCAAATCTATTTATGTAAAATTTTGAGTTTGCATAATTCTTTTCTTGTGGCCTCTTACTTCATGGATAAAAAATATTTTAACAGTTTACTGAAGCAAATAGTTCTGTCCTGTTGATTTATACCAGCTGATCTTATATCAGTGCAGGAAAGCCCCCCAGCTCATCAAGGGCATCCGAGAATGCCTGATTGCCAAAAAGGCGGTGTACAACTGGTGGAAGGTGGGGTGCTATCTCCAAAGAGGAGTATACCTCATGATCCGGGGACAACAGGGCAGACCCTACTGTGAGAGACTGCGGGACCTGAACCTGTTGGAGAGTAGGTTTAGATTAGACGTCCGTAAGAGCTACTGCTAGTTAGGGTGACTAGGATCTGGAACCAACTTCTAAGGGAAGTGGTGCTGGCTCCTACCCTGGGGGTCTTCAAGAAGAGGCTTGATGCCTATCTGGATGGAATCATTTGAGCCCAGTTTTTCTCGTGCCCAGGCAGAGGCTCGGACTTGAAAATCTACAAGGTCCCTTCCGACCCTGATTCTATGATTCAGTAAACAGGGTTTTTCTTTGGAGAATTGTTATCAAGAGAACTGAAATATCAAAGGAAAAGGATGAATTGTTGTACATTTTAAACTTTATGTTTTAGTAAGATGAAGTATGTTTCTAAAATAAAGTGATATATTTTAAAGCATAAGAGCCTTTCTTTTCAGAATATTGAAATAATTTCCCTTCTATTAAAACAGCTTAATTAGAGAACTGCTCTTTGATGTTATTTACGTAGGACTTTTGTTATAAAAAGAAGAAATATTCCTGCATGATCGTGTTCTTAAAATTGCCTTCTTGAATGCAATGTTGAGCCTGATTTTTTTTAAACTAGAGTACAGTGTGTGTGTATGAGCATTTATTTCTGAACACACATATCCTCCTTTCTAAAATTTGTTTTGCTTGGGTTCAAAAAGGATTTCCATGGATTCTTTTTTAGATGATCAGATATAGTATAATTACAGCCTTGCAGGTTTTAATAGAAGATATTGGTTATTGATTTTAATGTAATTGGCTTATGTATATAGAACTACCTGAGACACAGTCTGTAAATAAAGGAAAGACCCAAAATTGCTTTGCAGTGGAGTACAGGGCTTTGGGATCCTTTCTTTTCCTATCAGTGTGTGATCTCTCTTCTTACCCTCCCTTAGTGAAAGGGTCTCTCAGGCAGCTGTTTGCAGTGCTAGTGCCACTCAACCAACCAATGAGGAGTTGACACTTCTTAGCTTTCCACACCAGGTGGTAGTCTGATAGTAGTGCTGAGAGAGGAACATATTTCTGCTTCTGCTACCCCCCTGTGCCTCCCGCAGCCTGCCTGTGTTCTCCAAAGGCAGAATGCCTCCAGCCATTGCAGCTGATGTAGTGTCTCTCTGCATACATTCTTAATGCAGCAGTGGCTGGTAAAAGCCACCGTCTGGCCCTTAGCATGTGTTTCAAGCAGAATTAGCCTGTGTGAGTGTGGCAGTCCTTTGTTAATGCTGCAAGGAATTTTTTTTTAATTGTTAGTTTTCAGGCTGCCACCTGTTCCTTGAAGTGTGATATTACTGGCACAGAAATGACTAACATGGTGCTCTGCTCAGACTGTTGTCATCCAGTAAGGGTCACAGACAGGTGAATGTTATCTTGTTTCATTCTATTTGTCATATAACAGTAGTTATTTGTTACACTGACATTGGCATATCACAGACTATGCTTCAAGCCTTAAAAAAATAGCTGTACTTATAATAACTTGCCAGAAATGATTAATTTTTAAGGTGGTTAAAAATAACTTTGGTGGTAAACATTTGTTTTACTGCTTAGAAAACTCCTCAATAAACTAAACATTTCAATTAGTGTCTCTCTCTTTCCCACCCCCTCCTTCTCTCCACTGCCCTTGCCTTTTTGCTCTCTTTCATTTATGTAAACAATATACAATTGAATTGTGCTTCTATTAATACAATTCTTGGGTATTTAGTTTTTTCATCATTTAAGATACCAAGTGAATAGGATAATTCTTGATCATTAATTATTTCAATCCCCTCATGTAAAATTTTTGCCCTCTCAGCTCTAAATGCTGCCTAGAATATGGAGACTTGTTTCTTCTGTAAATTATATGAACAGCAAAATTGCTATTATCATATCTGCCATTTGAAACATTTAAAAACCTTTTGGCAGCATAGTGCCATAAAGCAGCTCTGTGACTGAATAAAATGTGTTTGGTACATAAATATCTTATGAACATTTTACCCAGTGTCATACATTATGTAGTGACATGAATCTTTAAAATGCATTGGAAACTCTGAAATATATTCAGTGCTTATAAAATGAAGAGAAAGTGTTATGTTTACTAAATGTGTCCGTATTGTAGTACTAAGTTGCATTGTTTAATTGGATTTTACATTAAATTAGCTCAAATGAAAGTAAAGCTCATAATCACTGACTAAAACCACTATTTTGTACTGTGTAAATGTCTCCCTTTAACTCAGTTTGTGAACTTCTGTCACGACCCTTTTGATTCTTCGGTAATGGAAACTTGAATCTTTCTTTGAATCGTTTTCTTTTTAGATAGATAGATTCTGGATGTGCATGTGCTGTGCATGTGAGCAGAAGAGTTTTGGTCAGCAATCCCTGTCAGAGCAGCCTGTGCACCCTGAAGGGTCCTCATGTCTCCATTGAACATTCTAGCGAGAGGTAGGAAAGAACATGAGATCAAAAGAGAGAAAAAGATAAAAGTTCTTCACAAAGCCCATTAATCCATCATATAGTAGCCATAAAATTTCACAACCCTCAAATATAAAAATTGCCTAAATGCTCAGGAGAAATTCCATGAGTGCTCATGCTATCCTGAACCAGGAACAGATTCTGGATAACCTCAAGAGTAAAAACTGTAGGCATGACATACATTCATCTAATAGGAAGTGGATTGAGAAACAACAGGAAAATCCATCAAACATCCATCCAGGTCTGTCATAACAACTTCCATTAGCACTGCTCACCCAGCTTAGATATAGATAAATGACCTCAAGAGTGAAAGTTCATCACTTGTTCTTAAAAATATAAGTATTAATTATATGTAAATATGATTAATATTTTACAGTCTAGTGATTTTACTCAAATCCCAAATGTTTCTGGAGATTTAGACAGCAGTAAGGCAAGGAGGCTTTTGTTGTTGCTTGTTCTGTTTCTAAATTGACCAGGATCATGCCTTTTTTTTTCTTTTTTACTTTTGTCGTCCCCAATCTTGGGCTTTGCATGTCATCTTGGAAAGCTGCATATTATCTCTGCCTTTGCCACAGAATTCCTATCTGTCAGTACACCTATCCACAGATTTCACAGTTGACTACTAACTGTGTTTCTAATTCTCTGGGTGAAATATGAAGTGCTATAAAAATATCAGGTACTCTGGGGGCAGAAAAAAGCCCTAGGCATTACACATCCAAAATTAAGCAACACAAAATAGGAATTTTGGATTTGGTGTCTCAGTGCTTCAGTTTAATAGTTGCAAAATGGGGATAATAATCTTATTCAATGTTATAGGTTTCTCAAATTGGAGAAACACATCAACTTTACTCCTTTTCTTAGGTGCCTGTCATAGCCTGGGACTTTCCCTTAATATTGGGAAGACCAAGGTGCTCTATCAGTCTGCCCCAGCACAAGCTGCTTCCCTCCCCCACAAATTACCAAACTAAGATCCTGGTCTATAATGCAGTGGTTATCCCCACACTCTTCTGTGGGTGTGAGACGTGGGTGACATATCAAAGACATCTTAAGCACCTGGAATGGTTCCATCAACATTGCCTTAGGAAGATCCTTTGCATTAGATGGGAAGACCACTGCAGCAATGCCAGAATCCTCTCTGCAGCTAACATAACCATCATAGAGGCAAAGATCACGAAACATCAACTGGACTGGCTAAGGTGTGCAGATGGCTGACACTTGTCTCCCGAAGCAAGTCCTCTTCTCCCAACTCACTCATGGCAAGAGGATCCGAAGAGGACAGAGGAAGCACTACAGAGACCCACCTTGGTCAGGAAGCCAAGAATGGCAGAAGAGGAAAGGAAATGTACAACATCCTGGCCAACAGCTGTGCGCTCGTCCCCCGTCCCCCCCCTCCACAAGGTACCACCTGTCATATCTGTGGAAAAACTGGAAGAGCACAGATTGGATTCTTCAGCCATCTTAAAACTCACCAAAAATTCCCCCCTTCCACTCCTCCAATAGATATCATCCTCATATCAAGGGAGTAGCCAAAGACTCCTGAAAGCCATCTACAGACTACAGTAATGATTAATTTATTAATCTGGGTGAAGTACTCAAGTATATGTTGATAGAATCATAGAAATGCTCTTGAGGAAGTTATTTTTGTTTCCTTTCAGTGTTTAATTGATGCACATTATTAAATAGGGGTCAGACAATACACTGAATTGGGAAGATAAAAAGAAATATTGAAATATTAGTCAAAGTAAGTTGGGGATCTTGTGATCTAGTGTTTGGTCTAATTAAAAACTGTCATCATGCATATGTAAAAGAAGGCTGAATTAAGGTTGAGCTGACAGAACCTTAATTCTGTCTTTTTGTAGCCTTTGAGTACCTGATCTGCAGTCTTTACATTCTGTAAACTTATTCTTGATGTCTTTACATTGATATCTTTATGTAATTCCAGAGAGATGCTGGCATTCAGTATATTTATCCAACCTCTAGTCCACATGACAGGGTGCTACAGTGAAGCATGGCATGCCCACTCTGCACATGTAAACCCAGAAATGGCTGTAACATAGATTAGCATTGAGCAAGCACAAGGACACGCTGTCTCAGCTGTGTTCATTGGCACATTCACAGCAGCTCTAAGACAGCTATATTACATTTCCAGTTTTAGCATGTGCAGAGCAGACATAGAGTCACAGGAAAGTAGTACTGGAAGGGACCTGAAAAGATCATACAGTCCAGCCCCTTGCTTAAGGCAGGATCAGCCCAACTAAACCATCCCAGCCAAGTGTCTGTCCAACCTGCTCTTGAGAATCTAAAAGTTCCTCCTAATCTCCAATTTAAATTTCCTCTGCTGCAGCTTGAATCCATTGTTCCTAGACATATTGTATTTTACTGTAACACTCCCTCATGCAACCTGACATGATGTAGATGTGCCCTCTGTTAACAAGCAGGAGGATAAGATCTCTTCCCTAAGGAATTTACAAATTGAAGAAACATATCAACTTTATCCTGAAAGCCATCTGCAAGCTACAGTAAAGTTCCTTGTTGGATTGAGTAAGCATAATGCATGCTAGAATGTTACAGAGGAAAAAATAGGAGAATGGATCTTGATTTTTTTTTTTTATTTCTTGAAGTCAGGGAGTCTTCCCTTATATTTGCGAAGGAAGCACTTTTAAAGCATTGAGCCCAGTTTATTATTCTTAATGTTGGATGAAAGTTACAAGAACGATTGTATTGGTACTTTTGGCAAGTCTTATTTGTCTGACCACTGAACTATGTGACATATGGCATTGGTTAAGGAGGATATTTTGCTAGTCCTTTTTAGGGATGCTCAGGAAATGTGTGCAAGCCTATCTCGAGAGCTATCTTGTTATAATGTGGGGAAGGGATATCAAACACAGACTACACAAATCCAGGAGATTTTTTATCTTCAGAACAGAAGAAAACCTTAATCTTTCAGATATAAAAAAGTAAAATGTTTATTTGACTAAGGATTGATTTCTGATTCCTTGATCAAATATGTTGATGTTTTGTCTTATATAAAGAAAACAAATGGGCATTGTATATTCTCTGCTCAGGCTGATGTCCTTGAATGTAGAGTAACACCATATTTCAGTAAAATTGTTCCAGATGCAGTATGACTACTTATACATGAACAAATTTGCATTGCATTTTGCCTTTGGGATGATCATTTCTTTGAGTAAAGGCAAACTCATAGTTTCAGTAGAGACAAATGGTACATCTGAGAATATTATTATTTTTTATTTCTTTTTCTTGGTTAAAATAGTCATCATTTAGAGAACCAACTAAATTGAAAGGAGTAATAAGACATACATTTATATATAATCATGTTTTAAAAAAGGTCAGAGAACAGAAGATACATGAAATCCCTAGGTTTGTGATGAAAGATTTACTTGCTTGCATCATTATAAATGTCAGGGCTCATGGAACAGAATCTATTATACGATGGTTTGTCCATACCTTTTTATTTTATACTCATCTTTTATACCAACTTTGTCTTCATTTTAAGACACTTAGCTTGGCACTGTATTTTGGTTTATTCCCAAAGAGGGTGCATCAAACCCATCACAATCATACTAATGCATCCCAAAACTCATTTACGATAAAATGGTGATGAGTAGAAGGCATTCTATGCCTACCTCTTGCTCAGTTCTTTGGTCTTTCCCCTTGTTTGCCCAGAACATTCTGATGGCAACAAATTTTATCTTTCCACTGCTTATCTACATGCACTCTTGAGTGCACATGCACCTCAAGCAATTAAGCCTAAACATTTTTGCCCTAGCTGTCCCAGCCACCTGCGGAGGGTTTGAGAGTGTGGTCGGGGGTAGAAAGTTAAAAAAGATTTATTGACTTAACAAAAACACAACTACACGTAGTAACAAGACAAATGGTGACAGACAAAAGCAATTCACATCGGCAACTTATCAGCAGTCCCTTTGATACCTGATACACAGCAAGTTCCTCTTTCTACAAAGTTCAGCAAGGTTAGGCGTCCTTGAGCAACGCTGTCCAAGGGGTACCAGGAAGGACCCTGGAATGCAGTTCTTGGGCTCCTCAAGGTCCACTGGCCCACTGATCCAGGCAACAGCTAACTAATTCTTTTCACAGAGCTGCATCTTCCTTCTGAATGGTTTTCAAATATTCCAGCTAATTTATAGCTTCTGAAGGACACTGATAATGTACGACCACTCAGATTTCTTTTACTTCAACTGTACTGACTAATAGCAGTATAAGCCTTGCATTCCTTTGATAAGGTCATTTTAACTGTGCCACAGGGCTTTACTACTTCTAGGCCTTGCTAAATTTACTAGGCCTTGCTTTATACAAGGCCTCACTACATCTTAAACGATAATTAGGCTTTTAGCAACAACTTATAGCTTAATATTTAAACAAATACAGAAAAGCACTTGGTCTAATCTTCATAGAGCCTTTAGCAAGCACCTTTATTACACAGACATACTTTTTAGCCACACTAGCAGTACTCGTACTCTACTCCTGCATCCTGCCACTGCTTGAACTCCACATTAAGGCCATAACAAGGGACATTGACTTGATAGTTCCGTTCCAAAAGCCTTGGCTCAGAACAGAGTTTCTACTGTATGGCCTAGTTTATAATAGGCCTACTAACACTTCCAGAAACTAGGTTCTTCCTTTTTTTCTAGTAAGATCCAAGGCTGCCATAGTATATCACACAAAGTACACATTCCCCTCACTTTGACAAGGCCTCCCCTTTTACCTTTTGACATGACTTCTTTCAGGTTTTCTAGATTCAAGCTGTGTTCGTCCTGCAGTAAGACAATGCCAACTGCGTAGTTCCATTAAATACCTTCCTTGTTTGGAGGGAGAGTCATACTCCCCCAAAATACTGTATAAAGTGTTTGTGTCCCAGACCAGAAGAGTGAGATCAGGTTCCATGTTTACCTCCAGAATAAATCCATAGGGTCTGATCTCGGAGTGCAGGACTTGGCATTGTGCAAAACCCACAAGACTATGTTCCTTAATGAAAAGGTCCTCCTCATGATCAACACCAGCACTATTCGTCACCTCCTGAGATCCTCTTCATGTCCTCCTCACTCCTTTTGTTCTGAGACTTTGTAGCACATGCAGATCCTGTTCATGCTCAGCAACATCCCAGCACAAATACCCTGGCACCAACTCTCAGGTCTCAAGAGCCCACTTTTGTGGTGCCTAGAAAGTAGATTAATAAGCACTAGGGGTGTACAAAGTGGGCCGTGTTCGATTTGGATTTGGATTTGGATTTGGCCCAATCTGGGGGACAGTGATTTGATTCATTGATTCGGATCACTGTCCTGATTCAATTTGGCCAAATATGAATATGAAGATATGGCCATAGACACAAGCTTTGAATGTTTTTTCTACATACCTCAAGGTACCATGAACACTGAGATGGTAGGGTGGGTGGGCAGGCCACAGCTCCCTTCACCTTGGGAAGGTAGTCTTGTGAATGCCCCCCAAGTTTCTATGTTGGATTTTTACAGAATTGCACCAGTCCTTTTATTTCCCCTAAAACCTCTCTCAGAAAGCTGAACTGTCACTGTGTGTGTACTGCAGTTCAAAGAGAGCCTTGTCTGTTAACGAACATAGGACTAAGCCTTTCCAAGAATCCCCTTTGCTATTATTTTCAGAGCCAAAACAATTAAAGGCAATATGATTTTGACCCAGAAAAAATCTAATTGGAACCCAAAATATGCTAACATTTTCTACAATACTGCTACGGTGAACCTGCTAGCCTTGGTCAGAGCTGGACTCAAGTGATGTTAGAGGCTTCCTTGTGGAATATTTCTCATCCTGACTTCTACAAGACAGCTATCTTGAATTCCGTCTACCTCCTCACAAAGAACTGTTATCATCAAGGAAGCCTCAAAGAGCAGATGCTGTGTTTGATAAGGCATCCCTGCCGTCATTGTTTCCTAGGACTCCAAGACTAGCCTCTAGGTGATCTGAGCACTGCTTTGGCATGGAATATGGATAAGGACAAACCCTCAAAAGAGAAAGGGAAGAGTAACTTGAAGATATGCAACCTGTACTTCCTCTTCTTCATAGTCCCTAGCATTTTTGGATTCCCTGGTTGAGAGAAAACTGCAAAGCAAGAGCTATGGTCTGCCCTTTATGTCCTCAGAGCAGAGTACAAGTAGAGACAGGATGGTTGTGTGCTGTTTGGATTCTGATAGGGCAAGAAGTCTGAGCTTGAGTGCTTGAGTTATATGTGAATCTATAGTGGAATGTGCATATGGATAACACGTTTTGAAGAACTTGATCTACTTTTAAGTAACTTTTCGTTTCTTACCTAGAGTATAATTTTAATTGTTCCAGTTGTTTATTTGTCTGCTTTATTGATGTAACAGATTTAGTCATTCTAAAAGCTCTATTTCTGATTTTTTTTGCCGAAAAATACATTGAAAACAAATGGGAAAATTCATGGTTCTCCATTAAACACCATTGTTTTATTTGGTCCTTCTTTCTAGGAACTGTACCCTGCTCTTTGCAGGCCAATGCCTTTTACCCCCACCACCCCAAAAAATGAACCAATTGTAGTTTATTCTCTCCTACCCATAATCACCCTTCCTTGTGTTTGTTCAAAATCTCCCTCCTTCCAAGTCTTAATCAAGCATTATTCATAGATATTGACCACAATATTATTTTCTTTTGACCAGTACTTAAAAGGAAGGATACTCCCATCTTGAAACTGTGTATGCATACAACAGCTGCCCCTAAATTCCTCTGCCAACGTTTCTGTTTTTAAATAATATTTTCATATTTTAGCTGTTTTTTCCTCCATTTTGTTATCTGAACAACTTTTGATCAAAGAAGGAATTGTTAAATGTACAAAGTAAGCAAACTAGAAACAGAGAGAATTTTTTATCAGTCATAGAAATCATAGATGTAACTATTAATAATAGTTCGAAAAATATATCAGACAACTGCTTTTATTATTGATAGTACCTCCTCTAAACTTTGATTTTCTACTGTAGATTAGGCTTAGTAGAGTAATTGATAAGTTCATTCTTTCACAAAGTTTCTCCTTGCTGATCTTGCAAACAAAAATGGTCTTGTACGTTATATTATCAAGTTAGTTTTGAAATGGTGAACTATGATCTAGTTGTAAACATGCAAAGGGCACTGGAGGTATTTTAGTCATCACAGCAGTTTAGATATGAATTGACGTTCTAAACTGAATAACCTACCGGATGTTTATTCTGTTTTGTTGCATGTTGAAGCTCCTCCTGTTGTGTACAACAGAAATTCTTTACCTTGGACAGAAAAAAGGCAAGCTAAAGCTGTCGCTATTTCTCCGCTGAAAGAACATATTTTGTCATAGGGCTTTACTTTCTTGAAATTAAAACAAAATAGAATTTGCTGCTTCTTCTAGATCATAAATAAAGAGTTTATATAAGATTGAACCAAACAGCAAATTCTGCAGTACTGGATATCTTGGCTATCCATGTGTGATCCATGCCTAAGAAAAATGAATTATGTATGTGGCACTGTCTGATTAAGGTCTCACCCAGAACTATTTTAAGGGACTGTTTTAAGTTGGGTTTCATCTTTAACTGTTCAGCTTGGAATTCTCATGTGTCTGCTTCTAATTTAAAAAGAAAAAAATCAGTTAAGCAGTTCTGTTGTTTCCAAGAACAAAACTAGGAAAAAATATTTTGCCCATGTTACCCATGGACCTCTTTTCCTGGGACTGCTTTTTTTTTTAGGACTGTACCATTTACTATGATAATCCACTCAAATGTGGACCAGTCAGCAACTCTGAAGAACAGGAGTCCACCCATGTCCATGATTTGTAAAGACACCTTCAAATTAAGAAGCTGAAATTTCAACAGAATTCAGTAAGCACTGAGCATGCTATTTCAGGTCAGAGCGGGGTGGGTAGGTGCTAAACCCAAGCCACTGCCACCAGGGCTGGATCCAGCAGCGCTGCAGTGGACCCTCTTTTTTTTTTTTTTTTTTTTTTTGGAACAGACCAAAGGACCTTTTAAAGTTCCTTAAAGCAGGTGAAAAAAATCTCCCTCCCTTTCCCTTCCTGCTCAAAGGCGGACCCTCTACCCACTCCTGTAACCCCTGCCTTTCCTCACTGTCCCTGGAGCAGATAAGCACCAGAGCCATTCCTTGCCCCTGAATGGGGGATAGACTAAGCTGGAGACACCAGCAATAGCAGTACACCTGCTTCAGGAATGGCAGGGTTGGGGGGAACTACTCTCCAGGTACCTTGTTGTTGCTGTCCCCTCTGCAGCTGATCCGAGCCCCCTCTCAGTCAAGCTTGATCTGGAGCTTCCTCACCTCGAACAGTAGAGAAAGCAGTAATGGCAGGCAGGGGAGTGGGGGAGAAGAGGAGGGAAGGAAAAGGCAGATGAAAGGACAAGGGGAGAAGGGTGTGTTGTGCCTCTGAGCAGGAGGGGAAAAAGAAGGGGGATTTTCACCTGCTTTAGGGTCTTTTAAAAGATGCTCCCATAGAATGTTCTGCCCACAGTGGCAGTGGGAGAAGGAAGCTGGGAGCAGAGGGTTTGTAGCCACCCCTGCAGCATGTGTTGTTGTTCTTGCATCCTGCTTTAGGAAATCTTGGATTCGCCCCTGTCCACCATTGCTTCTCCCCACAGTGGCTCAGGGAAAGCATCCATAGCCAGCATTTGGCCCCATGGCAGCATGAAGAGAATGCCCACCAGCAAACGTGATTGAATCCCCACATCCACAAGCCAGATCCAGTAGTTCCATGATCTGGATCTAGCACTCAGGCCAGACATTGCCAACCCCTGCTGTAGAGCATTCTGCCCTCAAAGCATGGAATAAAATCCAAGATTCCTGAGTCCCACTATTCTTCTGCTGGCACCAAATATCTGTGAAACCTCCTTTGCCATTCCATTCCACATGACCGCTGTTGTTTTAGTCCATTAGTGCAAGTAGCAGAGCTCTGTTCAGTGGATCTAAAGCTTCAAAACCTGCTGATAACCCATGGCAGTGTCAATATAATGCCATGTTTCTGGGGGGCAGGAGGAGGAACAGTTTGCTTTAAAAATAGGAAATTACAAGCGCAGAACTGCATTAAAACACCGTTAAAAGAACCTGTTAATATTGCAGAATCAAGTACTCAAAAATTAGGTGATGCCAGAATTCAGGTTGGTTATGCAGCTTTAATTTATGTACATGTATTAACACCAACTGTTATTATATGGATATCTATCATTGTTCCAGGGGACCTTGCCTTATTCAGTGCACTGGATTTACCTGCTCTGAGGATAAATCAGTGTTTTGTAGGACAGAAGTGTGTTTTCTGTAAGATATTGGGAGTTTTTTTGCAAAAATTGAAAAGTAGGCAATGAAAGAGGCCAGGTACTTCAGGAAGAGAAAAGTGAGTCTTATGTTTAGAGCAGCTGAATACTGTTCTGGAGAATTGGATACTGTCCCAGCCTCTGTTAGAGTTCCTGTGCAATGCCATGTAGGTCATTTGTATCAGATTTTTCATAGATAGTCACTACTAATATGCTCCCTGTTCATTAGGTGTCTAACTTGGCACCTTGGGGTTTGACTTGCAAAAATGCTGAGTGCCCACAGCTACAACTGTAGTCAATGAGAGATGTGCTTTTAACACACAAAGTAATATGTAATAAGAAGTCTGAAAAATCAGGCCTTCAGTTTCTTAAAAGGGGCATCTAAAAATAATGGAAACATGCAAAAGTGCAGCCCTGTTTTCCATTTTTAAAATGTGGATAATATGGGGTGCTATGGAGATAAATTAAAATTCATGAAGCACTTGGATGCTTTAGTGTTAAGGGCCAGACCATGAAGGAAAGAAATCTTCTCTCTCCAAATAAGGGTTTGGGTAACATGGAGTAAAGAGAACGTGGGCACTTAATGAACAACGGAGGTGAGTAAAATATTGAATAGTGTCTAATGAAACACACTCCATGCTTTTGGGACACAGCGTTAAGTAGGGGCCCTGTGGAAAAATGTTATGTGCTTATATAACTGGTGATGGTATTATAAAGCATATATAAAGGGACAAAGTTAAGATTACATACACAGCCAAGACGCTCTAACTCTCGAGCGCTTGATTTTGCCATCTTATTACAATTTTTTTTATCACTAAACGTATATGTGTATGTATAACACAATATTACTTTGACTTTGGGATATGGAGGTCCATCTGGAAAGAAATGTATTATTTATGGGTCCTTGGCTCTATAGGTCTCTGCAATTTAATACAATCTGGCCAGCCAGTGAAAAAGTGAAAGCCATTGCTATGTAACAGTTGTTGGGCTGCATATGTAAAATGACCAGCTACTTTTGGCTTGTGATCTCATTTACTAGTGGATAGATACAAAAGTCACCATTGCCTCTTTTTAATTAACACCCTTGTTAACTATTCAGAAAAAAATGCCAAGAATTCAATTAACAAGCCTCCGATTCTTCAGTAGCTGACTGAGGCACATGAGCAGGGGGATGTACATTCTGCATCCTATGGTTATGAAATGCCTGTGTTCATTTCTACAGTTCAGTCTAAGAGTTTTCATGAATACTTACATTTATTTCTTAAAAGAACAAAAGAAAAAAATGAAAGTTATGTGAATGTTGAACATCTTATCAGAGTTATTCAACCTTTCTACAAATAAATATATCA
This sequence comes from Crocodylus siamensis, assembly GCF_052110815.1. NCBI lineage: Eukaryota > Metazoa > Chordata > Crocodylia > Crocodylidae > Crocodylus > Crocodylus siamensis. The sequence continues at coordinate 58,065,876 of NC_143397.1, forward strand.
CCTAATATTTTTGTCTTGTCGCAAAAGAAGAGAAATTAGAATCCTGTGGTCCTATAATTTATTTCTTTTAAGTACAGAAAGGATGTGGAATAGAAACATGTCTTATTATTCCAAGTTGTTATTTTTATTACTGTTGTTTTCTCAATAATGCCAGAAGGAAATTGGTGAATGAATTTTTGTAAGATTAATCATAATGACAAATTAGAGACAATATGGTACAAGTTACAGAAGCAGCATTACAATGTGAAATGCACTAAAGAATTGTTTTTGCTTTGCCATATGCTACAGAGGCATCTGGGTCACCAGAGAATATGTGAAACACTGGTAGTGTTTCTGATCTCAACTATACCTGCCTTGGCTTTCTGATTTTCTGAAGCGTTACTTAAATATGTAAACAGGTTTTTTTTAGTACATTTCAAAGAAGAAAAATCACTAAAAGAATAAGATATTGAAAACTTCCTGGTCCTCTAAAAATCCCTCAAAGATAACATAATATAGCATTGGGTTGTTTTATTTTTTGTGTTTTGTTTTCCTATGTACTGAAACAAGGTATTAAAGCTGAATTCAGGCTAAAATAGGTGGAAATAAATGAAATACCTTATTGTGTTCCTTCTGTAGTCTACATTCTCCTCTACCACCTTAGCAAACAAGGTGTACATCCACTTGCAATTAAAGTAACATTGGATCTGCATTGCTATCTTGATTGTTTGAAGCCTTAGTTTAGCAATATAAATTATTCTTGTCTCTATGTTTTACTTCCAGTGAGTATGTAAGATGCCTATCTGAAAGTAAGATAGGGGGATGTGGGCACATAAACCTGCTGAATTAAATTAAAATCAAAGAACTTTATATGTGTTGCTTAATTATGCCTCAAACACCCAAGGTACTAAATCACAGATGTTGCTGAATTCTTCTTCTTTCGTATGGTGTCAGATATCAACTTCCAAATCTATGAGCCACTGTCTAGTATTATCGCTTAATTTATGGATTCCATATACCCCATCTGGGCACTTATAAAGTCTGGAACTTCAATGAAGTGCTGTGCTATTTGTTGGATACTGCAGGGGGCTGTCCAAGTTGTTCATCTTCTGAACTGTTGTTTTGAAGCATCCGTATACAGATCTCAGTCTGTTCACCTTGACCCATGCTTTTCTGTCAAAGTCATGTCCAATGGGGGGCTCATTTGGTGGTGTTATAAAATGCTGTAGAAATAAATCTGACCTTTTCCAACAGTTGGCCCACTCCATTGCTGCCCATAGGTTTGGTTTAGCATCCTCAATTTCTTTCAGGAGTTTGTGGGCTTCATGTACAAATGGTATGTGACTTTTAAGCCTCTTAAGCCTCCATCTGTTCAGGTCTTCAGTTAACAGTTGATGGAGCTGATGATTTTCGTCATCTCCTGCCTCTATTGTCAGTAATGATGTTAGGGTCTATCTTCTTATATCACTTGGTCTAATGCCTGAGAGTACAGGAAGTATATCTGTTTGTGTGTAAATTTTGCAGCCTATTATGAGTCTCGGTGCCCTAAGTACAGTGTCAAGCTTTTTAGTGCTACAATTTCTGGACCATAGAGGAGCACGGTATTATCTTGGGGCATATACCATTATAAGTGCGGTGTTCCTGAGAACTCTGAAGTTGGTGCCATAAGTTGTGCTGGCTGAACATCTGGGCTAAGTACAGGCAGTCAAAAAGCCTGAGGCTGAATTGATTCAGTCTTTGTAGGTTACTTTAAGCTGCAGACATTAAATTGAAACAGAAGTGAACAGACATTTCCTTTGATTCAGGAAATGCAGTTACATGCCTGCAGTGGCTCAGGCCAGAAGCTGTGAGATGCTAGAGCACAGCTCTCTGGCATGTAGCCAGCATGGGCTGTGTGTTTACTTACTCTTCCTGCTGCCCCCAAGGTTTCTGGGATTTGCAGGCCAGAAGTATAGCAGCACAACTCTACAGGGTTGCTCATCACTTCTTCCTGCTTCCAGGTGCCTCTGGGATTTGTAGTCCACAGTCACAGCCAGCAGTAAATTTGAGGAAGGGGTCTGGGACAGAAGTTTCATAAACCAGTTTAACCCAAATTGGTTAAGTCTGATACTACATTCAGCCAGGTTTTATCTTAAACCAGTTTCAGCCATTTTGAAACTGGTTTACGTGCACTGAGCTTCTGTTCTGTTACAGGTTTAAACCAGTTTCTAATCAATTAATCCGGTCTACGTGTAACTTCTGTCCCTAGCCCTTGCAGCCACCTGTGCAGAGACTTCACTGCTGACCTTCTGAATGTGATGTTTATAGGTGAGGGAACAGTCTAATGTTACTCCTAAGGTAGGTTGGGGTATGTTCACTGCAAAGGATGTGGTTGCCTGCTCTGATGTTCAGCATGCTCATGGCTCGACAGTTGTTCAGGTGACAGAGAGAAGATACTGATTTATTGATACTTGACTTTAAGCACCACTTGTAGAGATAGTCGGCGATGAGTTCCATATCAATACTCAGTGTCTTTTCCAGGTCTGAATTGAATGTAGTACAAGTGGATTTGACCTAGAATCAAGTACTACTTATGAATATAAATATGTTTACTTAAGATCTATTATTGTTGGTTTCCATAAGTTATTGATGGTCTTAAAATTTGTTCACAGCTGAATTGTATGAAAGGTCTAACAAGAGGAAAAGCGTATTGTATCCTTTCTGGATCTGTTGCTTTCCCTTGTGTGCTTTATTCAAACTTCTTTCCCCCTCCCTCCACCTCTTTCATTAAAAGTAAAGGAGGGATGTTTTAGTGTTTGTCACAGAGGCAGATGCAATCCTGAAAATGTTGTGGTTAAAATAATATACACCTGGAACATGCACATGGCTTGGAAGGGACAGTTCTCTGTTTAAAAAAAATGTATGACTACATTTTGATTGTCGTCGATATTTTTTCATCTTTCTTAAACCATTGGGACTGTTTTCCCCTCTGTTTATGTAATGCTTAGTAAAGTGGGGCTCCAACCCCCATTGGAAGCTCTTGAGATTGCAGTATTAATAAAACAGACTCAGAATTGTTAGCGGTTACTTTATTAATTTGTAGAAACCTTTATGGTGACTTACTAGGACTTACTGTTATCTAAATAGATGGTATATCAACTTTTTTATCGTATGGGTATGTTCACTGGTAGAAGAAACTGGCAACCGTGAAGCAAATGGGAACAGGTATCAGCTGCTCCTTGTCAAGTAGTCACAGTTCAGCTTCCATTTACTGCAGGGGAAAAGTGTGCATGTGAGCAGTTATCAAGAAGCAGCTGATGTGCAGTCAATTCCCACCTTCTTTTACCTTGCATTAACTAGTTTGTGTGCCCATCAATATGTTATACTGGTGGGAGAATTAAAGGTGCATTAATCTTTCTTTTGAACATGCCATAGTGTTCTTTAGCTGTTATTCAAGATCATGATGAGCAGGGAATAATCTTGTTTGTTGGTGGGATTTTCCAGCATCAGTCATTTTTGGTGTTTACCACTCTGCTAGTTAAATAATAAATTATCAAGGTATCTATCAATAAGTGACAATGCAGAGTATAATGGAACTACAGTGTTTCTGAGGCTAGTGTTAGCAAGAATACGCATCCTGAGGCCAGTTTAGCATAGGTTGTTTTGTTGTATCCAACAGCCTGAACGAGCAAAATGAAAATTCACATCTAAAATGAAAGAAAATTAAAGTTTCCTATTCTAGTTTTTGGCTTACTGTCTAAAAACAGATGCCTACCACTTCATTCTGTTCAATAAAAGCTACCAGTAGGTTTTATCTAGTACATAATATGTACACAGTGGCTGCAAACAGATATTCATTTCTGAAATTTCTACGAAATTTCCACTGGTAAAATTCATTCTGGAAGAGGGAGCAATACAGAAGTTCAGTCTACACGTAACCCCTCTCCCCCTGCTCTCCATGCCTTCGCTAGACTGGAATGATTCACTCCTGGTCCTGGGGGTAGTAGAGAAGCAGGGAAGGACTCCCAGCACTTACCCCAGACTGGGGTCTGGCGAGCAGTGGAAGCCGCGTCCTCTCCTCCACTCTACTCCTGGTCTTTGGGAGGTGGGAGGGAGAGGAGGGAGCAGTGAGGCAACCCCCCTGCCCACTTCTCATTCTGGGCAGTCTGAGAAGCAGGCGGGGGCTGTACTGCTCCCTGCACTCTGCTGACAGGCATTAGGAGCTGAGCAGAGGAAACAGTGGGGCAAAACCCTTCCCCACTTCTCACATCAGGAACCGTGTCTGCTCCTCCTCTCCCCACCTGGTCTATGGAAGAGGTAGGGAACAGCTGCCCCTCACCCCCCATGCCTTCTCCAAACCAGTAAACCCCAGTTTTAGGAAGTCACAGGAGCCTTTCCTCTAGGTCTACTCCATCTGGATCCCAGGAAGAGTTAAGCTGGAGCAAGTGTAGAGATATATCTGGGAGTAATTTAACCCTGGTTGTTCCGAGGTTATTTTTCTCCTGGAACAGCCATTTTTGTTCCATGAGAAAAAGCTTGAGTGTCTGTACACATTTGGTTTCTACCAGGAGAATGGGGATTCTCCCAATAGACGCTGAACATCTCTGCATAGCCAGTGTGTGCAGTATATGATTAAGTTGTTTGATAAGTGTGTCCTTTCCATTCATGTTTTAAACAGTCTATTAAAAGACAAGTTTGGGTTAGTTTGATGTTTACAGCATGATAAACATTTTTCTTGCTGTTGATCCATGTCTGAATGTTGCCTTCTTTGTGTCAAATAAAACAGTTTGATTGTTTCAGAAGTAAAGAGCACATCCTTTATTTCTGACCTCTAAGATGCCAGTACTATTTAGTCCAGTAAATCAGAATTACTGCTTGAAAAATATCACAGAGAAGTGATTTTTTTCAAGTGCACCGCTGCAGTGGTGCCTATGCCTGTTCCATGCAACTGTGAATTCAACGTCTAAGGCAGTAAAACACAGGCAGTGTTGATGGTGTAAGTGGTGTTGAGAAATCTATCTGCATACATATTCTTAATAGTCAGAAGCCAATGACAAATTTTACTTCTGCCTTCTCTGTCAGTACTTCAAAAGCCTCAGTGCAACAGTATGACCTAGCTTTACAAGAGACTGGGAGATATTATAGGTTCTGTCACCAATGCTGTGATGTGACCTTTTGACCTCTTGCCCATCTGTAAATTGGGAGAATGGCAGTATTTATCTACAGTACTTCAGAGGCACAGCTGCCAGGTTTTGTGGAACTGTGATTTTGCACATAAAAAGATCATTTCTAGGTAGCCCTAAATCTGTCTTAAAATTGTATGGATTTAGTGTGTGTGATTGAGAGCTTGGGTGAAGTCCTTTGCAAGGGTGGCCAACCTGTGGTACATGAACCACAAGTGGAACAGGCAGCCTCTGCATGTGGCATGGAAGATCAGGGAGGGGACAGATTGACAATGGCAGACAGCACAGGGAGACCAGGGCAGAAAGCAAAAAGCCTAGCAACAAATCCGGCAGGGTAAAGCCATCAGGGTGGCACTTCAGGAAGGTGGAGGGCTAATTTGTGACATGCCTGCTGAAAAGGTTGGCCCCTGCTGGTTTGCAGGACGATAACCTGAAAAGCTTCTCCTGTACATTGCCTTGCAATTATGCCTCGGTCTGTTTTGGGAAGAGACTTTCTTTAGGGTTAACAAGTTTAGTTCAGATGCTACAGCCCGTTGCATTTCTTGGCTTCTTGGGCCGAGGTTGTCAGTGAGTTCAAAGCAGTGTGTGGAGTTTTCATGTAGGAAGTGGAAATAAGATGTGTCAAACCTAACTTATACAGTGAGCATTATATATCTGCTAGAGTGTGGTATATATACCTTTTAAACCCTACTTAGAGGGGCTAGTAATGGGTGCGCTACAGTTACTATAAATAGCAGTGTAGTCCCCTAATAGGTGCTAATTTTACATCTTAAGATGCTTGTTCCCTGGAAGAATAATGTTATTAATCCAAGTTTTGATCTCTTTGGAACATTTACAGTTAGGTGATCTCCCTTTGTGTGGATGAGCAGGGAAAGTCTCCCAGGCACAGTTCTGTGGTTTGCAAATAAATGCAGGGATTTAGTGCACCTTGTTTTGAAAAAGCCAACTTCAATTAATTGAAAGGCAAACTATAAAAATGCATTAATAAAACAAATATTAACATAGTATCCAAATTCACTCTCAATTCAAATTCCCCTTACTTTCTTGTGGCATAAAATAAATTCTAAATGGACGTTACTAGTCAAGAAAGATTTTTTTAGTCTAGTTTCCAGCAAATGCTGGAAGGGGAAATGCACTGTATTGCTCCATTCAAATGAATCAGTTTTAAGCCATATATCTTGGAGACATCATTCTTTTTTGTATATATTAAAAAATACTTGCTCTTTAAAAAGAAAATTCTTGGCTTTATGGGCGCTTTATTTCCCCCTAACTCACCAGTTAGAGCTGTTTAATGATATTTTCTAATTTCTGTCAACCAAGGTTGGAGTCTTGTGTCCAAAACGATCACAGACCTCATTAAAGCCAATGAGTGTGCCAGCCATCCTCTTTCAGCCCAAAAGAAAGAGCAGTCAGGCCTTTTTTTGTGTTGAAGACAACTGCAAACAATGGAGCCCATGCCCAATGACTGGGCAGCATTACAAGTGAGAGCTAAGCTGTGTAGATTGAATGGGTTCCCTGGTTACAAACACAAAAGCCTGGAGATACAATTGCAACCTGGGTGAACTGAAAGGAGAGGAGCTTTGAGGAATGGTGAATGTGAGAGACAGCTAATTGCACTGCCAAGTTTTGGGGATTTCTGAGCAAGGAAGTGCTTCTTGGTTTTTTTCTTCTTGCTCAGGGAAACAGAACATTATGTGGAAATATTTGTAAACAAATAGAATTATAACAGGGATATTTCTGACTTGTATAATTGATTTCTCTTTCTGATGGAAACCGTTCTACAAGGCCATTAAATTTACCTAACCACTAAAGACAAGGAGATAACAAAAATGTATATTGTGATGTGGAGATGCTGGTGTTTGGAAGTTTTCTGAAGCCCCAACTCACCTGGTTGAGGAACTACCCCATTCTATTTCCTTGGCTTGTACCATAGTTGGGAAGGGTGTTATAGGATAGGTCCACATTCTGGTGCCTTTTGTTCCCTGCAGAAACATAAATACATTTTTCATCCCTTGTCTCCAGGCTAAATTATGCATTTTATACTGAAAATGGATTATTTCTACCTGTTGAAATTCAATAGCTGTCTAAATACAGATGGTATTCTAGAAGTCCAGATATGGGAAAGCTTCATCTGATAATCATTTTTTTACACCAGAATCAATACTGTTCATTTTTTTCTTCTTTGCAATACAGCCTAGTCTTGATAATATCAATACATTAGAACAAGAACAGAAGTGTGCTGCTACTGCTAATGATATTCCCATCTGAAAGAGTCTTTCACTGACACATGGTATGTGTCTTTCTAAAGAATGATTTTATCCAACTGAACTGTAGTAATTATTTTTAAGAATTTTTAATTCTATATTAGAAATAACAACTGATTCACAGATGCATATGTTAGATTCATTTTCTTTTCAATTTTTGTATAAAATCTATGTGGTGTAGACTTGCTTTGTTATCTGTAATTCAGACCTTTCTGTCCTTGCTATTGGTGCCCCCTTCTTACTTTTTCATCTCTCTTCATTTCACCCTCTTTGGTTGCCAGTGTATTAGTCTGCAACAAAGAAGAAAAATCTAAAGTAAGAATTAATAAAGTTGTTCACAGTTCACAGTTTAGGGGAAATAGAAAACTAATTCTTAAGTAAAAATAAATATATCAAGAAAAGACGCTAAAATTAGACACAACAGAATTGGAGGAAAATATTTTTCATTGTCATGAGGCAAATAATAATTGCATCTGAGACCACAGTGAAAATTACATTGTAGTTAAAATTATATATGGACACCAATAAAATCTTGGCTCTTTATGAACCATAGTATTTACAGAACTTACAACAGAGAACAGCAAGCACTCAGACTGAAATAAATTAGTGGGAGCACATTTTAGCAATGCTCAGGGTCCACATAAGTCATTGACTTCAACTGTAAGTTTTGAAAAAAATCACTGTAAGTTTTACCATTATGAGGCAAAATGTCCAATTCCAGTATGTCATTTTAAGTTAATCTTGCAAACTTTGCTGGATTATAGAGATTGATTTGCCCAGGTAAAAGATATCCATTGTTTTATAAGTTCTTCAGTTCCTTTCATAGAGAGATTTTTTTCCCTAATGATGACAAATTTAACCACTTTATAGCTATTCCTGCTCATGGATAGCTCTGTTATCTACCATACCATCTATTTTGGAAAAAAATCTATTTTTTGAGGGGGTGAGGGGTTTTACCCAAACCTTTGTTCTTAGAGATCTAATTTATATGAAAGCAGGATCTGGGGAGAATTCTAGCTTTAAGGATGTAAGTTGGGGAAAGTAATAAGGTGTGAATCTTAAAGGAGTGCTCAGATAGTACATTAAAAAAGGAAACCCATTATTCAAATGAAATCTTCATACATCTGACCAAGTGGCATGCCCTCACATGAAACCTTAATACGTAGTAAAAACACAGAGAATTTTTGTGACCAGTTGATCATGAAGCTGTGTTTCAAATTGGATTTTTTTCTAGCTTAAGCTGTCACAATGCTGTTGCTGACATCCTGGTGGTGAAATTTTTAAACCGTGAAGTTTTAATGAAAATTAGACAGGTTCTTCCAACAAGTAATTAAATAGCAAAATCTAAAAGTGTGTTGCAAGAAGTCTTTTAAAATGGGCTCAGTGTTTTAAAATCAACTCTGCCACCACTAAAGTCCATAGACTATAAGCGACTTAAGGACCCAGTCCTACATCCAGTTAGGTAAAAGTATGGTTATCTGTTATGCTTAACCTAGGAAGCAGGGTGTAACTTGTTACATATATTTCCATTAAACTTATGGCAATAGTTCTTGCCTAATATATACAGCAGATCAAAGTTTCCTATTATATCAATACAGTAAAAGGTAAAAACTCATCATATGAAAATAAACCCTCAATTGTTCAATTGGTATGGAATGTGGATGTGAGAATGCACGATTTTTTTTGCTGATTATGGCATTGATGGTGCTTTCAAAGGATTCTTTAGCTATGTTTTTGAGAAATTGAACTGGGAGTGAGGATTGATTGAAAGTTTCCAATATCACAGTGGGTGAAGTAAGTATTACTGGGGAAGATGGACAGCCAGTGAGGCCCCCTCAACACATACAGGTAAAGGTATGATGGGATCTAATGTGTGATCTAATGTGTGATCCACACAGTTTTACTTTCTGCTGTGCCACACAGGGCATGGCAGGGGATGGGGCTCCCAGCCATAGGGGTGACCCTGCTACACATGGAATTTAAAGGTTGATATCAACCAGCTATAAAGTTAGCACACATTTTTAAGGTCTAATGTTATAGCTGGTTGGAACTTTTTATGGCGGGATAGCTATTTTGCATGTGTAGCTGGTCTTAAGGGCTAGGGACAGACATTACACATAAAACAGTTTAAGTGATCAGAAACCAGTTTAAACCTGCAACAGAACAGATGTTCAGTGCGCACAAACCATTTTAAAAATGGCTGACACTGGTTTGAGATAAACCTGGTTGAATGTAGTATCAGACTTAACTGATTTGGGTCAAACCGATGTGATGTCTGTCCCAGACCTCTTGCTTATTTAAGTTAAACCAGACTCCCCCAGCATCCCAGCATGTTCTTGGGGCTGGTTGGTGCTGGTTGCTGCCCCTTCCCCTCTGCACCCTTGGCTGGAGCTCAGCAGAGGCTACAGGCATCTGCTAGCTTCGCCCTGGTCTCCCCACTTCCCCTCCCCACTCCCTGCTAATCAGGGATTATTCCCCCATCCCCTCTGCCTTACATAGATACCTTTCAGCATTAGCTAGTAGACCACATGCTGGCTATGATCCGTGCTGTGACAGGACAAAGGCCGAATCAGTGGGTAGCTGGTAATGTCCCTCTGCTGTTTTCTTAATAGGCTGATAAACACTAAGTTAGTGGTAATAAGCACCGTGTTATCAATTCCCTCCTGGGCTGGTGAGGAGAGGGGCAACCCCTCCCAAATCAGAACATCCTGCTAGCGCCTGCCCCCCCACCGGCTCAGCACTATGGAAGGGCAGGGAGGGCTGCTCTAGCGCCCCCTGACATCTAGCCTGAGCCACTGCAGGCATGTGCATGCATTTCTGGGATGTCTGTATAGTTGTAAACTGATTCAGCCTGGCTAGGTTAGATCAACCTACAAAGATTGAATCAGTTCAGGCTCAGACTTTTTGAATGTCTCTCCATGGCCAAGGTAATTAACCAGTTAATTGCATAATACCTGTAACACATAGAGGGGGACTCAGGTGACAGGACCAGACCAACTTAATAACATAGATAGATTGAAGTTAAAATTAATTAAATATCAGCTAACTGCCAAAGATCTTAGCAAATCTTCGCAGAAATTAAACACAAGACTCTGATCACAGGAAACAGGCCAGAAAGTAAGTGAATGTGTCAGTGTTCATTAAGAAAAACCCAAACCTTGTTGTTATGTATACTGGATTACCTTTTCTTCTTTAGAATGGAGCTTTTTATCTAATCTTTTTTCTTGTAACAAAGTTCTAGTTTCTTTTTTGTCATAAAAAGAATACATCTAATACTAAGAAGTATGTTTGTTTTAGATTTCATTGGTATTCTTATAGTGATCTGTTAAGCTCCATGAAGCAGCCTGCCCTAACTGTATCAGACAGGAAACTAGTTATATTACTGTGAAACAAGACTGCATGTCTGTGATAATTAGTAAAAAATCTTTCTTGGATTTTGTTTGAGGGAGATATTTATAAAGTATCAGGCTGTCAATATTTTGTACACATCCCACTAATTTACCTATTATTTATTTTGCAAAAGGGAAATGTGCTTTTACAATACAATTAACATGTTAAGAAAAATCTGTGTTAAGTCTTCTGAGACTAGGGAATAAAAAGAAAAACAAGGAATGCCAATAGAAAGTTTTTCACATTATCTTCTGATAATGATATTGAGTCTTCTTACTCTGCCATCTATACTATTTCAGTGTAGTTAGTGGGGGATACAGAATAGACTTTCAAATCAGATAACTGCAAGAGATGTCATTTGCTAATAGACTATTCTAGTCTTCTTCAAAGCTCATGTCTGCTGTATATCAGGGTTAGGGATAGGGAAAGAAGAAACTTTTAATATGGGACTGAACTTTATATGGAAGAAAAGAGAGGATGTATTCTCAGAGACTCTAGAAACTAACTGAAATAATTAGCTTAAGGTATTTCCTATTTATTCTATAAATTTTGCTTAATAAGTTATGTTCCAAGTGGTATAATTGCACAAGGCATAAGTCGAACTACTGTAGGACACAACTAAAGAAAAAATTAAAATAGAACAGAAAAAAGCAGCATTAGGCTTTAACAGGTCATCCTAAATTCTGTGTTGCGCTTCTCCTCTTCTTTCCCTGTGCCCACACTCTCTGCAACCTACTGGTATAAAGGGCTAACTAGAGTCCTTCTCAACCCTTTATAGACAAGTTCCAAATTAATTTCACTTAAAGATGTGTTAGAGAGGTTTTATGCTATAGGTAGTGGCATGAATTTGGAATAAGCAAGTGAGAAAAAAATGAATTTGGGATGGCAGCAGGTATGGAATCAGAAGAAGAAAGAGAAATTCTCTATGTGCTTGTCCATACTTCTTCCACTTCTTACATACAGCAATATCTATGATCTGGATGTCCTTGCACCTCCCCCCCTCGCTCTTCCCTCTGCCCTCCCTCTTAGTAATACAAGTGGAGTGGTCCCAACCAACACATGCCTCTGCTCTTTCTGTCCTTGGCAAAGAGATTAACTCATTGGCAGTATCAGCTTTTCTTCTCAGGTTTTGGCTGGGTATGTTTATTATTTATTATGTCATTTCTGAGTAATGATTAAAAGACAGCTCATTATGTAACAGAAAATGTTCTTAGATTCCTTTATGCAAGGCTGCAGTCAGTGAAAATGCTTTATTTTATTATCATGTTAACTGATACGGGAGATTGATACAGATGGCAAAGTACACAGAGCAGCATCGCTGGTACATATTTTGTTGTTCACAAATCCACGTTTAGCTAGGCCTGATAGGATCAGAAACTTTCCCCTAACAAAGCTGGATGTCAGCAGCTATGAATCCCTATGAGTTGTAGGATTAAAACCTGTCAATAAATAAAGCAAGGGCCAATCCCACTGGAAAAAACGATATAATAATTCAGATTGAAAACTAAGTAGATATAGTTTACCACAAAGGCTCATGGGGCTTTTTTTTCAATAAAAGTAATATTTAGGGATGTACTTGGGGACCGACATAAGCCAATTTATAAATGCCCAAAGCAAATGTTCTTTAACTTTTCCATATTTTGAATCACATTTTAACATAAGCAGCCCTACAAAATATTATTTGTGGGGGGAGGGAGCTAGGTGGTGTGGAACATGCCCACCTGACCCTGACTTTCCCTCCTACAGGGCCATTTTGGAGTTGGCGCACACTGGTGCTGAGCATGTGGCAGTGGAGGAGCATGCAGCAGGGGTGCTAGGTGCAGTGCTGCGGCAACAGTGGCGCTATTGCCAGCCCAATTTGTGGGGGCTTAGTCCCGTTAGCCCTGACCTTCGGCTGCCTCTGCATCATCATAACTGGATTATGTCCATGACACCTCGCACATTCACTTTTGGAGGAACTAACTTTTCCTCTCATTTGCTGTCATACTAGCCTTCATTCCTGTTCCTTGTCATGAAAGGCACTCTTCATTTCCAATTAGTGATGGTGCAGATCAATCTCCTTTACTCATGGCTGGGTGCCTGAATGAGCTCCCTTCATTCTAATTGTAACCATATCAGAAGGTTCATGATGCCATGAACCCACTTCCTTCTTCCTATTTCCTGTTGTTCACAGCACCTCATTTCCCGTATGCATTCCCCAGAAATTCAGATGACAGCTAGAATAATTGTTTCCATGAAAAAGTAACGTTAATTAAGTATGTGATACATTATAACTTAAATGAGCAGCCAGTAACATGTACCCATACAGGCTCTGTGGGTCATAGGCAAGTAAATTATCTTCAAAACAAAGACTGCAGAATCTGCCGGTTGATAGTGCCTGATTTGGGTTGAATTTGTGATTATGAAATAACACTGCCATGGTTCAAATATTGTTGTTGATTTGGGTTGCTTACTCTTCTTCTGTTATATTCTACCATTCTACTATATTTTTTTGATTAACCTCTCGGTATGCAGCCATGACCTCCACTGCCTTCCCCTCTACAGTGCAGTTGGACTTTGTTTGTGATTTGAAATTGATTCTTTCATCACATTGTTTGTTTTCTAATGCAATCATTATCTTTCCCACCATGACAGCATTTTGTTCATTTCAGAAGGAGGCAGGCAGAGGGAGCTCTTAGAAGTATTTTTAAGTTTTGAAAGTTTTTTTTTCAAATACAAACCTATTCAGTAAGCAACAAAGGATATTTTTAAAAGTCGTAAAATCCAGTGTTTTATCAGAAAGCGGATGGATCATATTAAAGTACTTCTTCCTTCAGAGGCTTCATAGGAGATAAAAGAATGAGCACTCGGGTTGCCTTTAAAATTAGGCAGTCTCTGCTTGTAGGCCAAATATGATTGTTTTTAGGTTTATTTTCCAGTATATTTTTAATCCACACTTAAAAAACACCCACATCACTTCTGCTTGTGCCTTGATCTTCAGTCAGTCACTTCAACATAAATTACTGATTGCACCTAAGAAATACAAAACTCTAAAACTCTTGGTTCAAAGGTGATACCTTTTATTAGACCAACTAAAAACAGCAACAACTAAAATCACTCTTTGCAGTCTTCCAGGCACATGCATCCTTCTTCAGGCTGAGGAGAAATCAAAGATTGTAAAAATCCTGTTAGGTAGAAAATAAACTTCATTTTGCACAGGGGAACCTGAAGCTGGACATATATTCCTCTGGGTCCCTGAGAGTTTTTTTGTATGAGTTGTTCTTTGATGTGCAGGTAAGGCTGATCTTCCTTGGAGGTGTCAGATATCAGAAGCAAGCAAGGAGATACAGAAATATTTCTTTATTGTTTATCAGTGAAGTTTATTTTTCCAAAAGCAGCTAAAATACATATCTTCCAGATAAAAGAAGGGTGCGCGTCTTTCCGATATATTTTAGCTGTGGAGCAATAAATCTTGGAGCTGTTTGGTCCCGGCTGTTTGCACCTGGGACCACAGCATGTTGAGCCAAGTCAGAGCAGCCCCAGCTGTCAGAGGCCCTAGGGAATGCTGTGCAATGGCTGGTTGCGGGAGGAGAGAGCTTCAGCATGAGGCTAGCTGGCAAGCAGCCTCCACACTGAAGCACCCTTGTGCACCAGCCAGCCAGGTCAGTGTTTACACAACGGCTGCTGCAGAGTAAAAAACTCCACAGCAGAACAGTACTTTACAAGTACTTTACAAGTATTACCCTGCTGCAGAGTAGATTAGTTTACTTTAATTTAATAGGAATGCACATGTAGACATGCATTGTTTACTGCCCAGCTAATTAGCCTACTGCACAGTAAATATCTCGCATAGGTGCAGCTTCAGAGACTTGTTGTAGGGAATCAGGAGGGAAAGATTTTTCTTCTCTGAGCCTAAACTCTAAGCCAAAGGGATAACTTTTAATTGTAAGAGTACTTCACCTCCAGAGTGCATTCAGTACTTGACCTCTCTGTAAGCCATTTTGACATAGGCCTCTAAAATGACATTATATAGTGTAGTAATTTTCCTGGTCACTGCTGACTTAATTGGGCATACAAACTCTGACTTGTGACTCTATCTCCCGTTTCCAGTGCCTCAAGTTCTCCATGTTTTTCATTGCCTATAAAAAAAAAATAGATGCATTTGGTTTAATATGATCTTTATTAGCTGTTGCAAATTCCAGAAATTTAAGCTAGCAATTTTCTTACAACAATATCTGTGTTAAACTTTTTGAAATACAGAGTTTACTGCTATATTTAGAACACAAAAAAGGTGTAGATTTTTTTTGTTCTAAATTGTATTCCATGTGGTAGGCCTTGACTGAAATTTTGGTTAATCATTTATCTTCTGTTTTCAGAGTGCACAGAGTAGGTCATTGGCAGTGAGCTTTTTTTTTGTGGTAGATAAGGGGAAAGTGGAGTATTTCCAGGAGTTCTCTTCTGACTCCATGTGCCTGTCTTATATTTGTTGTACTGCTAATAACTTGATAGAAATTCAGTGCAAGGACAGACAATGTCAAGAAATATTTATTCACCTTTATGTGCTCTACCTTGTTTTCATCAAATTTTATACCCAGAGTTTTATCATCACTGTCTTAACTTTGACTCTCATTGCACTTTTGCTTATGTTCAGTTGTAGTAATTTTATGCTTTTCCCATGCATTCCATAGCTGGCCAAATGAACTATTTTTACTGATTTTTATGATAAATAAGGCTCTATGTGTGATTTTTTTTTCCACATTCTAAAAAACAAATGATCCCAGAGAATGTCTGCTAACAGTGACTATCTTTGCTAATACTTTTTTATACATTACCTGTCATTCATATTTACTCTTAAAATGTACTACATAAAAATTAGATATTAAAATTTAGTCATATGCTTTCCAACTAAAATGATCTTCCCGAGGTAGTTCTGGAAGTATGCCTTGCCTACTAAGTCATTTTACATTGCCATCTGACATTGACATTAGTCTCCAGACCACAAAGGAAATAAACAGTGAAAAAAATCATAAATGACAAGATTGCTGTATATACCTCCTAGATTATCTATGCTGTCCTCCTGCACTAATACAGTATGATTTCTTCCATAAAACTAGTTTTCTTCTACTTTACTCTTAAGCCCATAGATTGGGTACCTGGTTTTTTTATGCATGCTCTTACAGTTTAGCTGACTTCACCATTGAAAACTTCAGGCTGCTAGTTCTTTCTAAATTCTGGCCAGTAGTCATCTTTAACTCATTCTTAATCATTTTAAATAAATCCTTTCTCCTCTTGTTTTCTGTGCCTTGCAGGTATTTGCCTGATTAATAGATCCTGGCTTTAAAGACATGCAACTGTATTTATTTATTTATTTCCCTTAATCTGTCTCTCTGGACTAAGACCTCAGTCATGTTATCACATTTTGTGCTTTTTTTCTAATTTATCAGTGTTGTGAGATGCCCGAGACTCTGTGCAAGATGCACAGAACTTTAGGCAACAGCACTTCATTTTAAATTACATTCCTGTATCGCAGGTGTGCAATATCACACCATCCAATGGACAGAGAGGTGTGTTAGGCAGAAGGTAGGGCTGGGTGGCACTTAAAGACTAATTGGTTCAGAGAGGTACAAGGTTTTATAGGTAACAGCCTACTTTGTCAGATGCTTACCCATGAAGTAGAGTGTAGCTTGGACTGTAAATATGTGTAGACATATGAGGGAAGACAAATACCTCTTTATATTCTAGCATAGTTTGTTTGAACAGAGGGGTGGATCTTTGGTATCTTTTCTCAGTGGAGGAAAAAAAGGCCTGTCTAAACTAGTTAATGTAGAAGAAAAGAAAATGATTTGCTACTAATAGGGAAGACTTTATTATAGGGTGATCACCTTTTCAAAATGCAAAAGCAGGACACCAAGCTTCCCCGCTCCACCTTCCCGTACCAGGTCCCACCTGCTGGGTCACAGATGCCCCAGTGGGAGGGCAGCAGGGCAGGGATCCCCAAGTCCATAGCAAGCAGCCCACATCCCCCACCCCATCCCCACCCTGTGCACAAACTGGGAGGGCACGTGCCCCTCCCCCATATCCTCCTTCCAAGGGAGTGTGTGCAGAGGTGGGGAAACAACGCCCCCCCCTGCTGCCCCCTGGACTCTGTCCCACTCCCTGGCCGGGCCCTGTGGCTGTGCATTCTCACCCCAACCCCCATGCACCACCCTAGCTGGGCAGCACCCCTAGCACCAGCTGCCAACACTGCCCCCCACCTCTCCCCGCATCACTTGTGTTCCTCTCCCTTCCATAGACTTACCTGCAGGCAACTGGGAAAACTGCTCTCTACCACTGCCTGGCTGTATTGCTGGCAATATGCATGTGTGCATACACACACATGCACGTGGCACCCCTTGCATCTTGCTAACCCCAGCCCAAGTAGTGAATGGAAAACCCAGATCCCTGCACCTGATACTGGGATTATAGTTGCTATGGTTTGACTGCGTCAAGGGGAATGCAGGACAAATGCTGTCTCAGGGTCATTCAGCCCAGGACTGGAACTTAAGCTTTACATTTTGGGACTGTCCTGCCCAGTTAGGGATGAGTGGTCACCCTAATTTAATGTATTACCTTCCTAGAACAAGAAGCAGCTGACAGGAAATTGTGTTTTGGAGATTCTCTTTCACTTGTGCCTCTCAGCACAATGCCACTTAAACAAGACAAAATGTAAAGGCAAACTTTAATCCTCTAAGAGGCGCATTCAGATTATGTGATGCATGTGTCAGGAGGCCAATCTATTTTGTATGCAGCATTGGAGGTCACTTAAAATGTGTTGAAAGATTACTCCTGAGGGTTAAGTTAGGGGACAGGAAAAAAGAATTAGTTCTTAACTTCTCGTATGGAAATTTATCTGTATTGAGATAGGGGGAAAAAAAGGGCAGCTGCAAGTCTCTATGTTAACACAATGCTAGGGTAGTTTTCATGCTCTGTGATAGCAGTGACCTTACAAATGTGACTCTTCCATAAAAAACAGAAGTGCTTTTTAAAAAGTAGGTATAAATATGTTCAAGATCCAAAATCATCATCACAAGTGACAACCCATCTTTTCCAGTCCCCATTTTACCTACTCGCTCTCCAGCCATGCCAGAATGGTGAAAGAGCATCACGAGCAGGCCCAAGGAGTTGATCCTCCCCCCCGTGCAACACTGGTCAGGCAGCAGTTGGAGTACTGTGTCCAGTTCTGGGCGCCGCACTTCAGGAGGGATGTGGCCAGCATTGAGAGAGTCCAGAGGAGGGCCACTCGCATGATCAGGGGGCAGCAGGGCAGGCTACGAGGGGAGGCTACAGGACCTGAACCTGTTCAGCCTCCACAAGAGAAGGCTGAGAGGGGATCTGGTGGCCGTCTATAAACTGGCCCGGGGGGGACCAGCAGGCAATGGGAGAGTCCCTGTTCCCCCAAGCACTACTAGGTAACAAGGAGTAATGGTCATAAGTTGACTGAGAGTAGATCCAGGCTAGATATCAGGAGGCACTACTTCACAGTCAAGGCGGCTAGGATCTGGAACCAACTTCCAAGGGAAGTGGTGCTCACTCCTACCCTGGGGGACTTCAAAAGGAGACTAGATAATCACCTGGCCGGGGTCGTTTGACCCCAGCATCCTTTCCTGCCCATGGCAAGGGGTTGGACTTGATGATCTGCTTAGGTCCCTTCCAACCCTACCAACTATGAAACTGTGAATTAAGTGGCAAATAATACATAACAACAGAGTGTACTGAGCAAAAGCAACAACTACAGACCTGATTTCAGGTTGTAAGTGAAAGTTTCATCATCCCTACCTCCAAAGGTCTGCAGGTTGACTCTGTTGGTACTGCCTGTTTACATGGGCTTTGTTCAGTAGATGCAGCTTTTATTAAAAAACAATACAAGCAGATTTGAGTTTTAATTACGGTACATCTTATTTTGTGGGTGTTTCCTTGCATATGGTTGGTAGCACATAATTTTATCTTTTGTAAATGAAAACAATCTGCACATTTCCATTGGTACTTCCACTTATTTGTTGTTTCTCTATAAAACTGCACTGTTGTTAGTATTTAATTTAAAGACATTTCTAGAAAAATGTAATTGCAGCATAGTATGTTTACAGTTTGGTGAATAACTGTTTTTCTCTGTTTTGGGTATCACAGAACCAATTATAATCCAGTTTATTTTATAATTTTTTACACACAAAAACTGCAATTTAATGTTGTCAAGGCAGTCCATTTAATACATTCTACTTAAAATTGAAATAAATGTGTAAATGTTAGGATTGTTTTGTTGTATAGTGTTGGGAATTCTTATCCTAAGTAACAATAATTATACTTTCAGATCTTTATTTGAGATACCGACTGGATTCTGTTTAGTATATGCATATGTGACTGGCTGACAAGCTTATCTGCTCATGTAGAGTAAAATGAATTAATGAACCCTTCAGAAAATGAAAATGGTTCTTGGGGCATACCTGATTTTAATAATGGCTTTTACTGTGTGGTATATAAATAGTACAATGGTACTACAGTACAAACGTGCATGATCTTTACCAAGGTTCTTGGAAAATCAAGGATAAGAATGGCTTATTTTGTTCATCTTCCTGCCCCTGAACACTTTATCCTACAAAATAGTCTGTTTTCTCAGTTTTATTTTTAAACGACCTAAGAAATAGAGCTTTTGCCTCTTCTCTAGGAAGATTTTTTCAAAACCTAATAGAGAATCAGCCTTTATTTCCCTATGCTCAATTTCATCCCATTATTTCTATTTATACATAGTCCCTTCAGCTCCTTAATTAATTTTTGTTTCTCTTTGGAATATTTTTCTTTCAACCTAACTGCATTTCAAGCACTTTTCTCCCAAAGAGTATTTTTATTTAGATTTATTTTTTGCAGACACACTGGCTTTTATTGTTTCAGGTTGAATCTCAGGTTGTTTTATACTCACATTCCTGCCCCCTTTGGTTACTTTGTATTATTGCTGTACCCTCATTTGTGTTTGCAGGGGGCGCATCTACACATGCCCCGAGTGTGCAGTTCGTACTGCACAGTCCCAGCAGCGCACGGGTTGTTTACGACCCTATTGTGCAGTCGCTTGTTTTTACTGGGGGGTAGTGGTGGTGGGCAGTAGTGGTGGCATCAAGGTTAGTGCCCACCAATGCTGTGGTACTGTAGCTCAGCACTACGATGACATAGCATCTCACATAGACACCCAGTATCTCTTAATTTAGTATATTCTGTGAATTTAATACGCTATTTACATCTTCCTCCAAATAATTAATAAAGTTCTTTAACAAAAATGGGCCCAAAACAGGTAATACCTACATACCCCACCTCAATTTGGTACCTTTTACTTTATGATTACCCTTTTTATGAGCTAAACCTTTTCTTAAACAATGTGGCAGTACCTGTTAGAATTAATTTATCTTGAAAGAGTTTTTATGAGATAGCGAAATGCTTTACAGGAGTTTAGACATTTATAATATAACTAAAAAAAAAAAAGATTATGTTTATATAGAACGTATCTGGAGAGGGGGCCTAGTCCAAAATGGCTGGGAAAAATTGTGCAGCGTTCTAGTCAGGAAAAAAGGGGAGTAAGATGTCAGAGAAAGATGACTATATAACCTAGATGATCATAAATGTACACATGACCCCTCCCCCCAGCATCCAAAATTTGTTGCACATCATATCAGTTATACTAGAAAGAAATACCACAGTGTGATACTCACCATAGCCATGTCCAGACAAGCGAGCACGTGCCTGTTGCAGCATCTCAAAGCAGTGTGAGATGCTACAAGAGGCACGCTAAGAATGAAAAAAATGTTCCCCGTGCTGAATATTTGCAGTGCAGACTCTAAATTTGATACCGAAAAATTCTGGTAGTAAAAAATAACAGGCTGGAAAAAAGCAACCGGAGACTGGGTCCTTCAAGAGAGATGCTCTAGATGTGGCCAGAGCATCTTTATGGTTGCCACATGTCCCTGCTGCTCCAGCATACTCAGTGTGCTAGGGCAGATAGGAATGGAGCAAGGCTGCAGACCCAGGTGCTGTGCCAGGTAAGTGGGGGGGAGGGGGGACTGTGTGTGGGGGGGACTGCTTGGGAGGGGTGGGTCCCCTTCCCACTCCCCACATGGTGCACAGCTCCCTTGCACCATCAGAAGCCATCAGGGTACTAATGCCTGCTCCTGGCAGAGAACCACCTCAGACTAGCAGCTGCCAATGGCATGCCCTCAGGTAGAACTAGGCTGGCTCCTGCTGTCACCCAGGGCTTCCCACACTGCAGGACCCAGCCACATATGGAGGCAGAACCCAACCCAAGGACACGTGGCTTCTTCCTGCAGGAGCTGTCCTGGTCCTGCCCAAGGGCACATGGGCCAGGCCAGCACCATGTGCAGCCACCAGTCTGAGGTAGCACCACACCATTGGGGGTCAGAGTGACCTTATGGCAGCAGAAGCAGGCATCAGTGACCCAATGGCCACCACCGGTGCTGCAATGGGGGCTGTGCACTGTTTGTGGGGCCTGGCAGGGAACCCACCCCTCCCGAGCAGCCCCCCCCATCTACCCTACACCCACTCACAAACCCTCCCAACTCACCCGCAAACCCAAGAACCACACATTCCGCCCCCCACAAATCTCAAACCCTGCGTGCCCAGTCACCAGACAAAATGGGACAGGACCTGCTGGTAGGAGCTGCAGCTCTAGGGGCAACTGCCACACTGCAGCCCTGCCCCATGCCCACGCCAATACTGGGACATGCAGCCCTGGCTTGTGGGGGCTCCTGGTCCCACGAGCATTTGTGGGGTGTGATAAGCTGTGGGGAAGGGTGGAGGTGGCAGCAGAAGTGTGTGAGAGAGAGAGATGGGGGTCAGGGGTGGGTCTTAGAGCCAGAGTGGGGCCCACCCATGTGGGGGGTGGGGCCAGAGCTGGTCTTAGAGCTGCCCTGCTCCCCTAGAGCAGCCTGTGCAGGGGCAAGCTGGCCTGGAAAGGAAGGGACTTGCCCAGCCCAGTCCCTGAATCCCAGTCAAGGGCTTCCCAGGAACATGAGGAGATCACTAGGTTCTGGGCACAGGTGCAGGGAGCAGAACAGCAAGGACTGACATTGCTCAGAGCCACAGAAGAGCAGGTGGAACAGCTGCAGCCGGACTCATGTCCTGATGCTGGGATGCAGCTGCTGTCGGGAGGGAGCTAGACGGGACAGGCAGGGGCTGTGGGTAAGGAGTGAGGAACACTGGTGGGGTTGGGAGTTGGGAGTGAGGGGCAAGGGTAAGGGCAGGGCACTGGCATATCAGTGCTGCTCAACACCCCACACCCTGGTGAACAAAGGGGGCAAGAGCAGCTCTGTTTTATTTCTATGATAAAAAAAAACAAAAGCAAACACCAAAATGTATTCATATTTAGAATTCATTTTATGATGATAATAGAGGCACTGGTGAGCTTCCAAATTGCTTTAAAATTGTAAATATATCAGTAAAACTTTGCCTAACTCATCTCTCTATATATAGTGGCATTTCATTTTAATTGTGGAAGAATACAGATTTTGGGTATTTTAATGGAATTTGCAGTTTTTAAACAGGGAACACCAGGATCCCTGCTAATGAGGCAAGTGGCAGGACCCGGACAGAGGAGTCTGCCCAGGGCCAGCACCTGGGACCCGGCTGGAGGGCTGATGAGGTTGCTGACCTCTTGGCCATTTGGGGCCAGGAGGACATGCTTCAACAATTCAACAATCAAAGTGAGCCACCACAATGAGCACAGCTTCTGGATGATAGCTGCCCAAATGGCAGGGTGGGGACACCAGAAGACATGACAGCAGTGCCACACAAAGGCCAGCTGTGCAGACATGGTCCATTGGCAGCTGGTCCGGAGGTGTAGGAGGCTGTGCCGAAGTACCTATACCACAGCCGAGGTGTCCGTGCAATCTCCGTCTTGGTCTGGCAGGCATGCAGCCATGGGGCTGCAAGTCCAAGGGGGTGGATGCTGTTACAGATGGCACCAGGTCACAGCTAGGCAGCAGCCCCCACTGCCAGTGTGCTACAATGGGTAGAGAGTCCAGGGGCCACTCTAGGTTAGGGCTGCTTCAGCAGTTCAGCTGGCACAAGGGACTAGTGTCCCCAGATACCAAGTGGCTGGGCCTCAGAAGCTTTTTGTACTGCTGAGGCTAGCACAAGTGCTCGCCCCAGCCTCTAGCTCCCCCTGACTGAACAGCTGGGAGGAGATGGTTAGGATCAGTTTGCCCCAGGTGGCACAATTTGCCTTACACTAAAGCTCACATTCAGACACATGTGTTGAGGCACGAACCTCTGGTGCAGATTTATGCTGCTGCTATTTGAACTGCGGGAAGTGCACATGCCTGCATGTGTGGACATGCCCCATCGCTCTACTTTGAGACCATTCCGCATACCAAACTCCACATTTCTTCCATATCTTCTTGGGTCAGGACTCCAGCAGAAAGTATCAAAATCCTTGAGCCTTTCTTTTGCGCTTCTATGACCAAAAATAAAAAGAAATCACTAATCTTATTCTGGGCATCTCCTTTTTCCCCCCAAGAAGAAATAATTTAGCTAATTCATGTTAATTACTAGGAAATCCAGTTATTCCATTAATGCCAATATTAATTACCAAGTATATAAACTATGATTCTCAGCATGTGCCATAGCACCCTGGGTGCCATGGAATCATGTTGAGGTTGCTGTGGGGTCGCATGTAATAGATGTTAGTTGTGCAAACACCTACTTATGTTTCACAAGGTAAATCCAGAGATTTCAAATTGGAATCCATGGTGCCAAAAGCATTCTGACCTGTTGTGGTCTTTTTGAGTTCTTTGCAAAAGAATTTCGCTATCATTTTTCCATAGTCAAAAAATGAGTAAAAACTGAGAGCTGGCATTTTTCTGATGGTGCCTTGAGTCTAAAAAGGTTGAGAACCACTGACTTAATTTTTTTTATGGGATATGGCATCTCAAATCTATCTTGTCCTTTGTTTAATAAGTGCAATGTGATACTGATAAATTAGCCATTTCCCCCCTAAAAGTAAATAGATATGGTCATTACACTCTCTATAGTATCTCTTCTCTATGCAGTACATACCAGGGAAAGTACAATCTATATTCAGATTATCTAACTTCAAATCTTATTTAGTTTTCCATGGTAAACAGTAAGTTATTAATTGCCTGTGCTGCAGTTAGCTTTAAGTTATATTAATTAATTACATTTATAAAATTATTACAAAGATATCATAATATTTTAATTTACCAAATCTCACTAGAGCATGCTGATAAGCCTTTAATGAAAAGTAGAGCTGACCAGGTTTTGTTCATAAATTATCTGATGTGCTGATTAGTGAAGTCCTACTGTACATCCTTACCTGGGTTTCATTGACAGCTATGTTGACCTGGTCTAATTTACCCCTCAGTCATCCATTCCCTTTACATTATTTGTCTGACTAAATAAATTAAAAGAAAATTAGGAATTCAGGCATTTCAAATTACTGTTGATTCTGTCTTCCTCTTTGTTTAAGGACTGACTTACTTATCTCCATTTCTTTTTCCCCTGGAATATTTTTTAAGTACTTCTTATTTATAGATTCTTGAAGTTAAGGTCAGAACATAACCCCTTTGGGTAGCATTAATTCATTCTGCTTCTTTGCTGCCCTCTCTTTTCCCTGTAGGCTGTTAACCAGCATGATTAATTTGCTCTCTTCTCTACATCTCCATTTTCAGTCCTGGTACTTTTATACCCTTTCACCATTAAACAATCCTTTGTTAGGCCATTTCTCGTTTCTTGGATTTTTCTTTTTCTCTGAAACTGTAGTCTTTTGCATTTTTGTTGTAGTGACTTGCAAGATATTTAAGTCTTTTACGTGTACAGATTTTCCAGGATTCTTCCCTTTTTATCCTTCTTATTAACTCTCTTAACTACTATAACTAGACTGTCTTGAAATCCACCACCTATTTACTTACGAATATGTCGACATGAACCATGTTGCCTCATGGCCTTCACATTCTTTTGGTACATCTTTATTGGTAGAAATGGAACTACATTTAGAATGATTTTCTCCTCTTTTTGAATTCTCTGCTTCCTTATTTTGACAGATGTCCTCTGCTTCATATCACTTGGGACTGTCTTTGATGGGTCCACAGAGTGTAACCATAAACTCTTGTGATTTCAAACTCTTCAGTGCTTGTTCTAGGCTTATTTTAAAGTAACACCCCACTGCCTCTTCCTACTTTTCTATCCTTCCTGCCCCTCACATTATAATGGTAGATTTGATCCACCTCCTACTAGGTTTTAGTTATGCAATTATGCTACACTGTCAGTCATGCCCATGCCTTCTTTAATATCGGAATACTTTATACATAGGGCCCTTAAATTCTTGAATGCATTCATAAGCCGTAAGTAAATGAATACTCCTTTTTGGAATCTTGTTTTATAGAACAGTTCTATTATCCATCTTTTTACCTCAACTGGAAGTGCTTCAGGTGTCTTTAGTTAAGCAAAATCTCCAATTCTAAAAATTGACTGCCAACATGGATTTGTCATTGTTTATTGCCTATCTTGACTCTTGATAATTTGTGGTACTGGTGGTGGTAATTGCTTGGCTCCTGTCTGAAAATTAAGGTAAGCTTAATTGGAAGCCTGACAAGAGTATCCCTTGCCTCCCCAGGGAAGATGCAGATTCTCTTATTATTTAAAGACCATCTAATTTATAGGGGCCTGTTTGTAATTTGGCAGTACAGCTTACAGTCTAGTAACATGCATGGAAAATCATCTAAATTTACTCTACATTAAGCTCCAAAGTCCACTGAAATGAGTGCTCTAATATAAGCTTTCTATTTTCCTTCCTCACCCTCAGTGCTAGCGTATCTCTGTGAAGATCTTCAAAGACAATAGTTAATACTTCTGTGGTTAAACAAGATGTGTATTGTCTGTAGGCAGTTTCTTGAGTACAGTAGAATAATGCCAAAATATATTATTCTCCTTGTTCTTCCTAGTTCAGGAAAAAAAAGAATAGACTGAACCCGTGTCCCATACTTGAACTGCTGCAAGCATTTGTGTACTACCAAAGCAGCTCAATTTACTGTTTTTCTTGAATACTTTTCATATGTATGCAAGTGATCCTCATGGGCTAGTTATTCCATAATTGCCCATTAAGGGTTTTTTGAATCCCTGAAGTAGCTGGCACTGACTTGTCAGAAACAGGAATGAACTACATGGACTATGGGTCTGATCTGATAAAAAAATTCTAGCTGGAGGTTTGTGTGTTGCTGTTTATACATTTTCATTTTCAACCCTGCACACCTACCATCATCTTTGTAGCAGAGGGTAAATGAATAGAAATTCTTTTGGAGCTCATTGTTCTGGGCAGCAGAGAATTAGATGTGGGGAGAACAATGAGACTGTTTCCCTCCCCAAAAATCTCAGCTACTGTAACAGGGTTAGAAACATTCTAGCCACAAGGTGATTTTTTTTTTTACTAATGAGAAAGAAGGGAGGTCACCATTTTGAGATGAAAACTGCAGTATTTTAGCAGTCTTTTTGCATTCTCTGCTCAATGTAATATTTGAGGTTTGGGTGGGAGTAGAAAGGACAGAACACCAACTGGCATTATGATTATGCTATGAAAACCTTGAGCTCCTCTTAAAGTTTTTCAAGTGTACTTCATCTGCCCCTTCCCTTCAGATTTTAAACTTCTACTCTGTTGGTTTGTATTTGTATGAAAACAGGAATATAACAATGTTTTAATTCACCTTTAAAGGAAAAATTCCTGTAATAACCAGTAAGAAGTCAGCATGTTAAAATGTGTTTTCCCCATTAGCATAGTCTTTTAAATCCAGCATCCAGGCTTGTGCATCGTTAATTTAAAATGGCTGAGTGAACGTCTTTGTCATTATTGAGGTAGACTACCTGTTCAAGTGTTATCAGGTCTGTGAACAATGTTAAACAAGTTTTTAATGAATCTTTACAGAAATCAATGATGCTGTGACAGATCTTTCAGTGTGCTCCAGAGCCAAGTAAACAAAGAACACAAAACCCTAATTAAAACTTAAACCATCCGCTTGGGAAAATGAAATGAAAAGTTTATAAGTCTGTTATGTAAAAGGGCAAAGACAGTGGCTGTAGTAGCCAGTTACTGTTCCTGTAGTTATATTATCAAATATTGGGGGTGGAAGGAAGGGTTTATGGAGAGTAGAGCTGTGGATTTAACACAAATTCATGATCACCAAAACCAAATGTTCATTGAATATGATACACTTCTTCATGCATTAAGCTGTTCTGTACTTTTGTTTTGAGTACAGTCTAGATGCCCTAGATATGACTGCATTTCAGTGTTGAATGAAGCAGTTTGTAGCAGGTCAGATCACTTTATTTATTGCTAGGCACAAGAGAGAATGTAAGTCTCAAAATCTAGCCTAGTCTGGTTGATTAGAGGATGGAGAAAGAGCTGGGAAAAAGTCAAGAAGAGCTGTTCAGTAGCAAAAATATAGAAGTAATTTTGGGGATTCCAATGAGAGATCGTGTTGACAGTTTGAGCAATGACCTTCACTCTGTACCTTTGACTGCCATGAGTTGGGAAGGCAGGTAAGAGGTGAGCTAGTGTCAGGATGGTACCTGAGTGTGTCATACTGCCAAAAAAGATGGGTTTTTAGAACCACCATATAATAGCTGTCCATTTTTGTAGTTTCCCTGACCTCTATGGAATTCCTCTTCAACTCATATATACACACCTAGGGATAGGGCTGCCCACACTGCTTCATCCAAAACTAAGAGTGATCCAGGAACATACGATAGAACAACATAATTTCCATGTAACTTATCCCTCTCTTTACATAGAAGGCAATGGCATAGACAAGTGGTGCTCAGCCTTTTTGCCCAGCAGATAGATGGGCAATGCCCAGTCTATCCACAGGTTAGATCCAGCCAGTGGTTCTTATCTGGTGCCCAGAGCAGGCATAGCAGGCCCCATCCAGCTGTATGGAGAGGGGTTTGGTATAGCTTGGCCCCAAGGGAGAAAGGGACTTGATCCAGCCCTGTGGGGGCAAGGAGGGGGCATGGTCTGTCCCC
Organism: Crocodylus siamensis; assembly: GCF_052110815.1. Lineage (NCBI taxonomy): Eukaryota > Metazoa > Chordata > Crocodylia > Crocodylidae > Crocodylus > Crocodylus siamensis. The sequence continues at coordinate 58,093,714 of NC_143397.1, forward strand.
AGTCCAGCTGTTGGGGAGGAAAGAGATATGGCTTTGTGGGGGGAAGGTTATGTGGCCTGGCTCCAATTCACGTTGTATGGTTGTATGTTTCCTTCAGGATACAAGGATAAAAATATGTTTGTTATTATTGCTAATAGTGAAAGGATTATTTTGTTGTGTTTTGGTTTGGTTTGGGTTTTTTTGGTGGGGACATTATGGGGAGCGGTTGTTGGCTTTGTTAATTGTTTAATGGGATTGGTTTCTGAAAATTCAGGCATGCAAGGAAAACTACTACTTTATTAGATGTATAATCATAATTTGATGCATGAGCTGATTTTCCATGGGTACAAAATGTGGATGATATGGTTTATATGATGCAGTGAAAGGGATAAGGATCGGTATGTAAGGAGTTTAGTGCTGAACTTATCAAGTAAACAAAAATTTTCAACTTGCATCACTGCAGAAAGAAAAAACAGCTATATATATGAGATCTGGTCTTAATATAATACTGTAGGAAATAAAGTCTTATCAAACACACTGCTGAATTATTGAAATTGGACAATGATAAGGCAAGCTTTCCTGTCTAAAGAAAGGAAATAGGTAGAGACAGAAACGAAATTGAATTGCAGGCCCTTGTTTCAAGATATAAATGAATTATAGGAAAAAAGACCTGTATTCATAACTTAGTCTCATATTTTGTTTCAGTATATTGAAAGCAATCATAAAAGCCCAGGAAAATTTATTATAAAGTCAAGAGGGATATCACTGAATGTATATACAAACAAAGAAAACTACGTTATAGATTGAAATGGGTTTGATGAAAATTTCATCAAAACAACATGAAAACAACTGTTCAGATATACATAGGGAGCACATGCCACGTCTGCCATGTCTACCAGCGTCAGAGAGTAGAATGATTTATACGCAGATAATGCTGCTGGGGGTATCTGATCTCTGATGCACACCTCTGATCTCTGATGCACACCTCACTGCTGCAAAGGGTTTTATAAAATGGTGGCCAGAGTCCAGTGAGCTTCCTTGTTCTCCTGGATTAGAGACATTCCCAGCTCTACAGCTGGCTCTTTAGCTTACTAAATTGCTTAGAAATAGAACTGACCAGGAGTTGTCATCAGTATGTTCTCATTAGCATCCATTCTGTGGTGATTTTCAAACAGTAAAGGAAGGTGTAACCCTAAAATACAAGGGAAGGGAGTGAAAGGAGACCACTACCAAAGAAACTGTAGTTTGGACTGTAATATTAATTTTTCCAAACTATTCTTAGTAAACAACTACCATGTGATGAGTTCTGCAGATAGAGCAGCAGCAGCAGGCAAACAGCAGGATATATCTGGTATAGGAATGTTTTGATTTCATTAAGTAGCACTGCTTTGGAAATTGCCGAAAACTGTTGCACAGAGAAAATGTGCATACCTATTAGCACTAATCCCCCTACGCAATGGTTTTATTGGATGATTTTTCAGCCCTTTCTTTATGACTGGGTCAGAGACCATTTCATTCCAATTAAACAGACACAAGAGGTATAATAATCCTACATGCTTTCATGTTTACTGCTTACTTGTTTGGTACAATAGTTTTGGACTTTTATTGTTTGTTCCAGGGAAAGTAAATGTTGGTGCATTTTGGAGTTCTCTAACCCATGACTAATTTCCTCAGTGAGGCAGCATATGCTAATAGTAGGTTGTTCTTCAGTTGGTGTCATTTTAATGGGTGGAATCCTTCCAGGTTTTTTGGCTGAGTACACAGACATTTGGGGAGGTTAGATCAAATTAAAAATAGCCACCCAATCTAAGGTAAATCAGAATGAGAGGATTGGGAGAGAGGAGTAAACAAGCTTGGTAGGGACCGAAGGGTCCACAGGAAGATCAGCAGGGAAGGTGGGGCCCATGGGAGGGATCCAGGGGACAGACAGCACCTGCGGGAGGATTTGGGGGGGGGGGCAGACAGAATCCACAGGAGCGATCAGGGAGACGAACAGGATCTGTGGGGAGATCGGGGAGTGGGTGGTGTCCATGGGGGAATGATGGGATCTAGGAGGGTTTGGTGGGATCAGGGAGGTTCATGGGATCTGTGGGGGAGGGCTTGGGGGGACCAAGGGCTATTTGTAGCTCCCTGATTTCCAGCCCCCCCTGCAAACCTATCTCCCCCCACCTCCTCCCCCCCTCTCACTGGGACTTACTTCCTTAGCTCCTGGCCTTGGCATATGCTGACAAAACCAACATCATGAGCAACTTGTGGAGTGGGGGGTGTTGGGGAGGGGGGCACTCACTGCTGCGGGGGAGAGAATCTGGGGGAGCAGGTAGGAAAAGCACAGCCCTAGGACTGAGGCAGAAGCTGGGCTTTTCCCAGCCCTAGAACTACGCTATGAACCGTAGAAAAGTTTGGGAAAGTTAGATGAGTCTAAAAATAGCCAACTCAATGTAAGAGAGCCTAGCTCAGGGAAGGTTTAACTTGGATTGGGTCAGCCATTTTTAGACCACTCTAACCTTCCTGGAATTTCTGTACAGTTCACACTTAGATCGACCTAGCTAGGGTTCCAAGTGTAGGGTGCACACCTGGGCAAATCAAGTTAGATCACCTTGGCCATTTTTAACACAATCTAACTTCCCCTAACCTCCCTGAGCATCTGGACTTAGCATTTGTGAGTTCAAGTCCCTTCTAGCAAAGATGAATTCAGAGGGTGAATCAGCAGAAAAATATACCCAAGCTGCTGTCCAGTTTATTCAGCAAGAGATTTTTCTGAGACCTATCAGAGCTCCAGTAAGTCTGTGTGTTAATGATGGGAAATCAATACCCTGTTTTAAGGTCAGTGGTGAAAATCATTAAAATTTCTTCCTAATCTTGTATGTCAACTCCTTGATAGTGGGAGGAGTATTTTCCTTAAACGTGTAAGTTACGATTATATGATTTCTTTCCTCCCAGTGCAGTTGCTGTATTGTGGCTCAGTCTAATTTATGTCTGATCTAGGAAGCTTTCATAGCAGCAAAGTAATTATTATTTATTACTTTTCTGTGTTAAAGATAAATACTAACTATAAGATCACTGCAGCAAGTAATAGAAATCTCAGACAATTGTTTCTGTGGTTCAGTAGGGCATTTGTAGTGATACAGAAACATACAAAAACAGACCATACAGAAACAGCATACAGAAAGAGAGCAAGAATTTCAGGGGGAAAATTAAGACAGAAGATGCACAATGGTATTTGTTTTTAGGCGTATCAACTTAAAAGTATGGTGAGATGCTCCAAACACTTACAAAAGCATCTTTTCAGTTCTTGTATGATTTAGAGGCCCACACTTTACTTTTCTGTTGACAGCACTGTCTATTTATAATTTATTTTATATTTTCACTTACACCTTCAGATATTCACCCATTCATCCATCTAGCCAAAGCATTTGGGGAGAGTATTTTACCAGAAATAAAAGCATCTTCCTTCTGCTGAGCCAAAAAAATCCCACTAAAGTAATTTTAGAATACAAGTCATTTTAAAGGATGCATTAAAGAACTGTTTGTGAATTTTTAACATATTATGAAAGTGCATTTGTCAACTATCAATGGCAAAACCTTGCATGTTATCTAATTACAGCTTCCAGTCAGAGGAGGGCCCAGAGGAAAGGAGGTTTATTGATCTTATCTGTCTCATATGCATTCCCACTCTGATTATCCAGGGTTATCATTTCAAGTAACAATAGAGATATGTGAGCACCTACTTACTCACCATTATTGGTAGGCCAGGACTATAGTGTTAGAAGTAAAATTTCAAATTAGTTTAGCCCATTGCCACTCTGGAGTGCTCATAGGATCTTCAATAAAAATACATATTCTTCTGTCTTGTAAGGTATAAAGAATTCAGTTGATATAATTACTGTTCCCCTTAAGAACATAAATATTCATGGAGTAGGACCACGGAACTGTCTTAGGCCTTTAAGTGACCTAATGGACAGGTAAACAATAATTAATGAACAATGTAGCTAGTACAGGCAATCATAAAATACATCTGTGTTTGGTTTACAGATACAATAACTGTAACTTATAGAGATAATACACATATGTATGCTTTCTGTATAGTGCATTCATGTATGCAGCATATCAAAAACAGTTAATTTACTAATGTAGTGTTGTAAAGCAACATTGTGTTGCAGCACATGTATTTCCCCAAGTCCAAGATGGCTCTGAATTTAAGACAACCCCCCTGTTGTTTGATTGTAGACATGGAAAATTTTTAAATTCTCATTTCTATTATAACTTCCCCCCCATACAGGGGAAGCAGAGCCTGGAGGCCAGGCAGCCTGCCCTGCCCATGCATTTTGTTCCCCCACCTACCACTCATTCCACCCCATGCCTGCCCCTTGCTGACTACCCTTCCAGTTTCTCCCCCCGCCATTTTTCCCACTCTGGTGCCTGCTCCCCCATCCCCTCCCCCATCTTTGAAGCTGCTCTGGCTCTGTCTCCAACTCCACTGAGGTATGGAGCACCCAGCTGTGTCAGGCAGTGGCTGTGGTTCCAGCCTCCACCCCAGGCCAAGGTCAGGGCTGGGGCTGCAGCACTTCCTCCTGCCACTCCGCATGCCTCTTTCCCACATTCCCTCCTGCTCTGTGTCCCCAGTACACCATGCACCCCTTCCCCATGCTTACCCTGCTCCACACTTCCCTTTCCTGTACCCCTTCCTCCACACCCTTTTCCTGTGTTGCCTTTACTCCACATGGCCCTTTCTCCCCACCATTTCCTATGCTCCTCCCCACATTATGCACCCCTTCCCCATGCTCTCCCCAGAACCATGTACCCTTTTCCCCGCACTTCCTCCTGCACTGTATGCCCCTTTCGCTATGTCCCTTCCCTTCACTATCCTTGCTTTGCACATCCCTTTCCCATACTTGCCCCACATCATAAGCCCCTTCACTGTGTTTCCCTCAGCACCACGTGCTTCCTTGCCTCACGTTCTCCCTGTGCTCCTCCCGGTCCATGTACCCCTCACCTGCTGTATGAGCCACCCTGCCCCATCTGGAGCCACAACAGTGGCTTGGGCCTGTACTTGTATCTCAGATGAGGGGGGTTTCCTCCCCATGCCAAATAGGAAAGAAAATCTCGTTACATTTGAGTTAAAAGGGTATTTTGTAAAAGTAATTGAAACTGCACTAACAATTTACAGTGATAATGTTTCTAAGATTTCCAGCTAGATCTGATTTAGATTGCTTTGGAAGTAGAATTATAATCCTATGGTCAGAAGCAAGGCATTTTAGACTACAGTAAAGTCTAAGTTGTAATATTTAATTTTGTTGGGGATTGGAGAATAATGGCACTATTTGAGAAATAGTGCTATAAATGAAGATAGAAGCTCCATTTAATCAGCAGTTGCATGATACAGGAGATAATAGAAACCTGAAGACATCAAATGGGATCTTCAGTTTTCTGTGATTATAGTACAGGGATCAGCAGTGTTTTTGGCTGGAGTGCCAAAAACATCCCAACATCAACCCATGCCCTGATTTGGTGTGCCAGAGGCAGATAGCAGGGGAATTGCGAGGGGCCTGATCCTTGTGCAGCTGTTTGCAGCCTGCCAGCCACCTGCTACAGCTGCCCAGAGCCTGGGTGGGCTGTGGAAGGCAGCCAGGAGGCTCCAAGCAGCTGTGCTGGGCTCCATGGCAGTGGCAGCCGCACACACGCTTAGGGGCACACAGCCAGGAAGGGGCCTGGGGCAGGGCAACCTCAGCCCCTCCTTCACTGTCCACCCCAAAATGTGCCTGCAGTTGCTGCTGCCATGAAGCCTGGCCAGGTCTCTGGAGCCCAGTGCAGCTGTTTGCAGTGTCCTGGCTGCCTGCCACATCCGGCCCAGGCCCTGGCCAGATGCTGCCTGCTGGGCTACTTGCAGCAGGGCTTGCAGCCTCCCCACTGCCTGCTGCAAGAAGCAGCAGCTGCCCAGAGCCCAGGCAGGCTATGGCATGCCAAGCAAAATGACTTCATGTGCCTTGCTCTGGCACATGTGCCAGGGGTTGCTGACCCCTGTTGCAGTTCTTAAAATGTGCAGGAGCAGAATTTCAAACTTCTGGTGGACTATTAGGTTGAATTCAGGCCTTGGAATAAGCACAGACAAGACTTATCTTCTCTCCTCAGACAGTGTCTACTGTGAGTTCCATCTATTTTATCCAAATATTACATACTGAATCAGCTGTTTTGCATTGTACCCATTCCTCCCCATTACAACTGATTTTCTAAAAGGCAGCCATCATACTATATTAAGTTTTGGGGCTCTATTTGAATTACATCTTGATGAGTGGATTTTATACAGATGAGTAGTATAGAGATGACGGGCTGGAGGCTACCAACTACTAATCCATACAGGCTTAGTTCTGGTTCTCTACCACACCATCCCTTGGCCTTTGTGCTCTCCTACTGCATCACAACATGACATAGTCATGGTGAGACACCCGCACAGGGAAAGATGAAATATTTATATTTCTCAGCCTTCAGAAGTTGCTGTCTGGGAAGAACGGGAATATGTTAAAGAACAACTAATCAGCCTGATGTAGACTAAGCAAATACCAAAGAGATGGCCATAGAGAAAAATATATTCCTAAATGAGTAACCTTCACTGTGAAATGAGGCTGCAGGCTCAGAACAAGATCACTATACCAAATAAGCCATTTCCCACAGCAGCAGAGAGGAAAAAAATTATCTCCACAGCAGCAGTGAAAGATTTTTAAAAATGCTTTTTAAAGCTGTGGAAGCTACAGGAAAATTAAAACACATGTCCGTTTTCAAAGGCAATAACGTAATATTTCTATAAATTCCCTTTTTTGTAAGATGCTAATGCTAAATTTGCGGAAGAGTCAGTGTGGCCAAAGTACAAAGTACAAGCCATGTTGCATCAGGACTTAACAAGGATTTTTACTACTGAAGATCAAGCTGCTGAGGTACCTTTGCCATCAGGCCTAACTCGGGATCAGAAGGGTCAGCATGAAACAGTGAAGAAATTGGTATTCATCTCAGGAAAACGTGTGCAATTCAGGAAATATGAGGATATAAATTTCAGTGTAATGAAGTTCAACAAAACAGCTTTAAAAACCATCACATTAGAAAACCCAGGCAACTCTTAACAGAAAACTAAGGACAGAGAAAACAAAAGAGAAAATGAGATGTGACTGACTTGGCAAGACAACTCAGCATTCATAGAAAATATACCCAGTGTGAGGAGACAAATGCTATAAACATTTTAAAAAAACAGACCTCAACCTAAGAGCAAAGGGATATGATATTGGTGTCAGGGGGAAGGGGAAAGCACTGAAACAGATAAAATTAGAGTAGTGTTAGTGTAATCTTCTACAACCACATCCTCCCAAGTGGCAGATTATTGAAGGAGCAATCATGGTTTCATCATGGATTTCAATAGCTAACTTAAGAGACCTGAAAACGTCAAAAGGCCTAAAGGGAAAATATTTCATTGGTTGGATGCAAATTAGAGCCCTATTAGCAAAATTTTAGTCTCATTCTCAATTTAAAGAAATCAAGATTACTGGAAACACTACAAACGTCTACACTATACATAGCCCCATTCCAAAGTTGTTACAAGAATATACTATGAGTTTTGTGTTATCATAACTCAAGAAAAGGTAGGGAGACTTCTTGCTCTGACAAGGGCTTTATTGCAACAATTAACATACACACAAAGGTGGCTGACAATTTCCTGTTGATATCATCATGTTAGCCATCAGGAAGGGAGTTAACACTTACAACTCCATCCCCCTTTCTGAGGAAAAATTTGAAGGCTTTCCAAAGAACTGCAAAATCACTTCCCTACAAATAGAGAATAATCAGAACAGAAATATCAGTAAGCCTTTTCATTTATAGCAGATTGGTTCACAAATCTAGGGTATTTGGTGGAACTGATACCTGTCCTGACCTAGTATAGTAATCAGGTGGAATATGCCAGAGATGTTTTCAATTCCTATGGAGAAGATCTCTAGGTGTCTCCACTCGGTACGACTGAGGGGTATCCACCTTAGTCTGGACAGTGTCTTATACTCCTTCATCTGAAATTCTGCTGTGGGGAAAGAGCAGGCACATTTCTTCACCAAGAGGTTTGTCTTCTAACAGGGACACGAGTGGCTTATGATCTGTTTGTAAAGTAAAAGTCAGGCCAACAAGGAAATTTCTGAGTCATTCACATGTCCATGTAACTGCTAGTCCTGTTTTTTCTATTTATACATATTGAGTGTCAGGTGGAGCAAGTTCTCTTAATACAAAGGCAGTAGGGGCCCCATGGCCAGCTTCTTGAAGTTGTTGTAACACTTCTCCAAGTCCATAGGATGAAAAGTTGGCTTCGATATGTGTTTCTCATGCCAGATTGTATTGGGCTCATATCAGGGATGAGCTGAGTATTGATTTGATCTCATTGAAAGCTAAGTGTTTAGCAGGCCCCAGAGCCATATGTTCTTATAATTTAAAAGGTCTCTTAAATATTTTGTTATGATTACCAGGTTTGGCACAAAAAGACCCAAATATGTGGCAATTCCCAAAAATCTGTGTAATTCTGGGACATCCTTGGGTTCTGGTAACCCCTTAATAGCTGCAATTTTTGCTGGATCTGGTTGGATTCCTTGTGGCATAATCTAGTGTCCCACGAACATGAGCTGAGAGGTGGGAAAGGTGAAGTTTTCATTAAGGCTAACTCTGGATTCTTGGAATTTTCTGAGCATTGCATCCGATCTTGCATCACATTATGCCTTGATGGTTCCAAAACCAAAATGCCATCGGCATGGCAAAGTATACCTTGTAGGCCATGGAGTATTCAAGATATCCGAAACTGAAAGAATTTGGGAACTTACGAAATCCTGAAAGGTAACCACTCAAATCACTATAATCCAAATGGAGCAATAAAAGTTGTTAGCTTGCATGATTCAACAACTAGAGAAATCTGCCAGAATTCTGTCCTAGCATCTGATTTTATGAAGACCTTGGTTCCTGCAAGTTAAACCAAGGTGTGTTCCACTGAAGGAAGAATGTGTCTTTTTCAGCACACATATTTGTTCAACTGTTTGAGGTCAACACATCCTAATCTTACCATGGGGTTTTGGCACAACCACCATCCCAGAACACCAAAAAGTAGGTTCTTCAGTTTTTGAGATTACATCCATTTCTTCCATTTATGCTAGTTCTTCTTTTACTTTGTCCACTAGCGGCAAGGGTACTCATCTTGATGTAGTTAATGCATATGGAACTACAATAGCCTTTAGGTGCATCTTATATTCACCTGACATTTTTCCAAGACCTGAAAAGATGGATGGGGTATTTGGGTCTGTAGTACTGCTCCAAGGAGTTCTGGTCCACTATTTCATCCAGTGAGTGGACAAGTTGTAGTGCCTGTATGACCAGTAAGCCAAGCAAACTCACAGCAAGTTCACAAATCACATAGACTTCCTGGTCTGTAGTTCTCTGTTTCAGTGTCTTCCTTGCAGTGAAGGATCCCAGTACTTAGAGGGTAACGTCACCTGGTCCCCATAAACTTTTAGTAGGAGGAAGGTGGCTCCTGTAGTTATGTTGGCTGTAGTATCAGGTATAGCTGAAACTACCACTCCTGTCTCAATTTTAAATAGAACTGATTGTCTATTGAGCTGTATTTCTGTCATCCAGATTCCTGGGTTTCGTGAAAACTCTTAATAACACAGTATTATCCTGAGTCCTGTTTTGTGACTTCATGAACTTCTGTGGTTGAGCAACAAACTAAAGTATAGTGACCTTTCTTTTTACATCATCAACACATCTCTTCCTTAGCAGGACCCTTAGCATAGCCATGCCTAGGGATTTTCCTAAACCTGCAGCATTAGCTCTCTTTCCCACATGGTTATTGCTGTGGGTCCCAGTGGGATGCCTCCCTTTGTTCATTGTGCATGTCAATTCTATTTATTTTTGGTTGTACTGTCTTGACAATATGCATTGCATCCATATTAGCTGATGCCTAATAGAGCTTGGAATCACTTCCTTTTGTTGCTGCTTAACTAACTCTGATTGGCAGGCTTGTGTGATAGCCCTCTGGAGTGTTAAATCAGGGTCCAATTGTAGTCTTTGTAAGAGCTCTTCATCATGATGACCCACAGCTAAGCAGTACCTAATTAGTTCTTCCTTGAGCTCCCCATATTGGCAGAATTCAGCCAAAGTATGCAAAGATGTGATAAAGCTATGCATAGGTTCTGATGGCTCCTGTTTATGGAGGCTAAATCTAGCTCATTCATGCATCACATTTCTTTTGCCCCAGAAATGTTCAGATAGTGCTTCTACCACATCAGGCTATTGCTTTTTCTCTGCATTTGTAAGAGGTAGTGACATCAAGATTTCATCAGCCTGATCCCCCATTGAGGAGATGGAGAGTACTTACGTAGTAAGGTTCAGACGTTTTGTCCACACCTGACACTTCCATGAAGCAGTTAAAATGTCTGATCCATCTAAGCCATGTTTCAGGGGACTGGAAATCAAACTGTTTGGGTGGTGTAACTTTAACTGTCTGCATTGTCTCTGTAGCCAGCCTCTGGCTTGAAATGGACTTAGCTGCTGCTGGAGCTTAGCTGGTCTGTCATTTGTGTTCCTGTTGGCAGGGTCATCCCTATTGGGGGACAAATCGAGGCAACTGCCCTGGGCCCTGAACTTTGGGGGGCCCCTTGGAGCCGCCCCCCCCCCCCGCCATTGCCGCATCCAGGCCCCACACAGGCTGATTTGCACTGGGCCCCGCACCCTGCTACGATTGTTTCTGCCTGTTAACGGGCCTGTTTCTGCCTGTTCTAACAACACGTGCTATCTCATAGCTCAGGAAAAAGCAGGGAGACTTCTTGCTCTCAAAAGGGCTTTATTGAAACAGCTCAAACACACAAACATGGCTGACAACTTCCTGTTGATGTCATCATATCAGCCCTCAGAAGGTGAGTTACCACAAATTTAACAATGCAGAAGAACCTGGTCTGTTGGTCACTAGGGCAACTCTCCTGTCAGAGTAACCCCAAGGTAGAAAATGGAGCAAACAAGAGCAAGAAAGAAACAAAGCAAAGATAGAAGAGAAAAAGTTAAGTTTAAACCCAAAAGTGAAACAGAAACTGGGATTGAAAAAGAAACTTAAAATGGAGGAGAAAGAGAAAGAAGAAAAGTCTACACCTAAAATTAACAAGGAGAGGGTGGCCAAGAGGCTCTGCAAAAAAAGCCCAAAGGAAAAAGTGGACAACAGGCATACCTAATGCAGAAAACAAGGAAAAAGGCAATTTAGAGATGGCAAAAAAGGAGGTTATATTCCAAGAGAACAAAATAGGCCTTTCAAGAGTCTTAGAGCTTCGTATAGCCTAACCTGGTGGTTCTCAGCCTTTTTAGATACAAGGCACCTCCGTAACCTTTGTGAACTGAGAAGCCCTCATTTTGAAAACTAACTCCTTTGCTACAGTGCTTTTATCTTTGTAAAGGGGCCAGGCACTGGGGCCCAGGAAGCAGCAATGCAGGGAGAGGAGTGCCTACCCTTAGCTGCTTTTCTTCTCACACTTCCAATGGCACCCGTCTAAGGTTCCCGCAGCACCCTAAGGCTCCCTGGCACCCCGGCTGAGAATCACTGGTTTAACCTGACATCCATGTCACCTCCAAATTATCACTAAGAAGGCATTTAACCCTATTGCAATTACACATCCCTTTCTGCCTGTGTGTTGTAACTATAACTATTCATAGTTATCCAAGTGCCTCGCAATCTTCCTAGGTTCTTTCCTCACCTCACTGTCTCACAGGGGTGTTGTATTATTACTGTTGTTTCATAGGTGGAGTACTAAAGTCCAAAGGGATCAAGTGATTTGTCTAAAGTTGGCCAGGATAATCTCTGATGGAGCTGGCAACTGAGCCTGGTCTCCCAAGTTCCAGGCCTATACTCTAACCATTGGACCATCCCCTCCCAGCTGTGCCTCCCTCCCCAGGTTTCTGGTGCAGCGTGGCAGATGGAATGATCTGGCTTAGTTAACCTCTGTTGGTTAATGGCTAAAATGGTTAATATTTTACTTTTGCAAAGCAAAATCATTTTGTGGTTGGTCTTTAGAAGAACGGTTGTGTGTCAGAAATCTGAAAAATGTGGTGATGTTGGAATGAGCCATGGTGGTCCAGGAAAAATGCAAGAGACTAGGATTTTTTTGTGGGTGAAGTATTTTAGTGGACCTAACTGTGAACAGCTTTAAATTCCCTCTCAACTATGCAGTTGGTCCACTAAATTAGAAGACATAAGCCACAATAATTCTTGTCTCTAGCAAAAATATAGCATTTGCGCTCAACTTCTTCAAATATACTCAGTAACAATTTGATATTCATAAAAATAGACTTTTGGACTCTTAGTTGAGATAAACACTGGTTCCATTACATTACTTAAAAGAAAAATTAGCATATAGAAACATGCAGATCATTTGCCCTGATTGTAAGTATAAGGGACTATTAAATATTGTAATCAGGACCTATTTCAAATATATTTTATGAGTTTCAAAGTAGACTAAGCATCAAGGAAAAAGCATCAGCTCACTGTATAGAACTTTTCAGATGAAACCAAAAACACTTTTAAAATTCATGTCTGATTCAGCTAAGGAAAAATGCTGTCATTTTAATCAGCCTTTTCACATGCTTTTAGAGACTAGCCCTATTGATTTCTATTTCAGACCCTGCACACACCTTAAGTGAAACCCTGGCTCTATTGAAGGCAATGGCAAAACTCCATTGTTGACTCCAGTGTAGCTGATTTCACCCCTAGTCCTTGGAGCCATTTGGGGCACCTTTTATATGGGTAGAGGCACCAAAACCTCCTGATTCTATTTTATAGTTTTCTTACCTATGTCAGTCATAAGAATGTACTCCTAGGGTATGTCCAACTGTTACATTTACATCAATGGCTAGCTAGAGTTAGGTCAATCTCAATGCCTATCTGTGAAGGCATTTAGAGGAGTTAAAAAAATGGCAGGTCCAATCTAAATTAGTTCACCTGAGGAGGTGATCTGATTTAAATTGGGAATGGGGTAACCCATTTGTAACAGGAAGCTAGAGGCTCTTGTTACCTTAAGGGGAAAGTGCAGCAGGCCAACCTTGCTGGATGGGCTGGCAGCTGAGCGAAAGCTAGTTGTGCTAAAGCTTGCTCTGTGGGACAGGTGGCCACACCGCTGGAAAGTGAACACTGCAAGCAGCTGTGTTAGGCTGCAGCAGGGAAGGGCAGGCTGGCCATTAGGCAAAAGGGGAAGAAATTCCTGTGTGTGGCTAGGGGGTCATATGACTGGAAGGGACAGTGCTTTGGGGCACATAAGCCCAATGCCTGAAACCAGGGAGGTAGTTTGGCCCTGCATGCTGCAGGCAGCAGTGCTCCTGGGAGAGCTGTGGGAGACTGACTACCAGGCACTCAAGCTACCCAAGAAAGCTGGGAGGAGAAGGCTCCATGGGAAGTATGGCTTACACGGTGACGTTGACCCAAAGTGGGGAAGACTTTTAGTTCAGAAGTGGCTGCTTGTATTTGTGTTGCGTTGCATTTAAGTTTGGTACTGGAGGTCCAGCTAATAGCTGTAGGGTAGGAAAGACACCATGGAGGGGTGCCTAGTGGGGCACTCTGTAGCCTAGCCTGGGGTCTGGGACTCCAAGGGCTGAGGGCTGGGTGAGTTAGAGAAAGGCTGGGAAGGCCAAGGCCATACAAAGTAAAAGAAGCCCGGCTCGGGGTCAGAGGTCCAGAGGACTGGTCTGTAGCATGAGTGCAGGACAGGGCCAGGGCCTCGGAGCCCATGAGTGTGAGACAGAGCTGGGGCCCAGGAGCCAAGGTCTGGGGCAGTGGGCCTGGGCTGAGGGGCTCAGCCAGAATAAAAGGGGCACAGCTCGGAAAACTAAAGCCTGGGCAAAGCTTTACAGTCTGAAGGCCAAAAGCTGCACTGGGGCCATGGGCCTCCCTCCAAATTATACAGTACAGCATGGACATGGCTGTAGGGCGGGGACAGAGGCCAAGAATATAGCCCATAAAGCAGCTGGTGCCTTGATGCACTGATAGGGCCAAGAGAGCCATAACTTGATGCCTGAGGGGGCAAGGCTGGGGCCAGCTGGGTATGGGAGGTACCCACTGGCTAAAGTGAACTGGGGCATACTCTGGGACCTTGGGGCAACCTCCCTAGACATTATAGAAGTTTCGTCAAGGCACAACAGGCAAGGTAAGAAGGGAGGGTCCCCAAGGAGCTGGAGTGGAAGAGGAAGTGCTTGGCCACCAGGGGGCATCACAGCCATCCCAGGGTCTGGATCCGCTACACGAATCTATAAAACGCCTGTACACATTTGGAGCGCAGCCCTAGGGCTCTCTTCTTCCTACCCCCATCCCTCCTGCCCAACCCTGACTGGACAGACATCTCCCCCATGGACCCCTTACCTCCCACAGAGCCACCCCCCCCCGATCCCACCTCCCCTTTCTTCCCACCTAGAGTTACTTGCACAAAATGCCCCGCACAGCTCCTAACACCAGCAAAAGGCTGTACACACTCCTCCTAGTCTTGTCATGCAGCTTAAAGTAAGCCATGTCGACACAGACCAAGTGCACCTAACAGTTGTACACACACTCAGGCCCCCTCCCATGTTACATCTATTGTGCATTTTCCTTGTTAACTGCACAATAAACATAGATGAGCTACATGTGCAAATTAACTATGACTTTAAAAGTCCAGCCAGCTATAAAGCTATTGCTTGAAAGTGTAATAACTTGAAAGCTGGTTTCTATCCAGCTTTAATTTGCTTGCACATGTAGGCAGCTGTTGTGATCTCCCAGCCATGAGGGCGCTCCATCCCCCCCACCCCCACCCACAGCTGGGAAACCACAGGAGCATCCCATGGCTGCAGAGGCTGAGGCCTGTAGCTGACAGGGGTCTCAGTCCCAGCTCCCCATGTGGCACAGTCGGGACTGAGAGTCTTGCATCTAACGGGGCTCTTGGTCCCTGCTGCACCACACACACAGCTGGGACCAAGAGCCCCATGAGGCAAAGGACTCTATACCAGCTGCACATGGCCGTCACAGCTGAAAACCACGTCAGCAAAGGGGGTTCCCAGCTGTAGGAGCCTGCTTCTTGCCAATGCTAGGGGAGCCAAGGATCAGGTTCCCCTTACTCCAGTAATTAGGCATGATTGGATTTAATGTGCAATCCCACAGTCACACCTCCTGCATTTATGTGCATGTGCAGAGGGGGCCTTAGACAACTAAATGTGCCTCTCATTCATATTCATTTAATAAGTTGTAAAGAATTGCATATTTGCTGAGCCTTATTCTGATCTAGTGCCTCTCTTAAATGGAGTAACTTCATTGACTTCTTCATACATTAGTGTGACATCAGCAGGATCAGATGTGGGGATGCACAGGTGTTTCATACCTCCTACTGGCTGACCAGCTGCGTATGAATAACATAGCTACACATTTAAAAGCAAATTATAATTTATAGTATTAATTATCTTCAGGTTCTCTGGATTATTTATGTCTAGCAACCTGTTTGTTAGCATACTAGCTATCCAGGCTGAAAACAAACAACTGTTGGTTTCTCAGGAGTTATTGCAATACCATAGAAAGTAGTCTAAAAAGTAAATACTTGTTTCAAAGTTTTCTAAAATTATATTTTTCTTTAAAAATGTTGCTGTGGGACTAAAAATATAATCTGGTTACGAGTCATTTTCTGAACATTGAGTTTGCTGGGTTCGTTTTCATTGCTGACCCAAAGACTTGTTGCTGCTACTGAATAGTTTTTTCTTTTTAGTGGAAAGTCTTGTTCTGACCTAGACATGGTAGAAATAGTTCCCTGGCTTCCCTGATTTCTTATGTGGTAATCAATTATAAATGCATTGCAAATGTAATAGAACAGTGTTTTCAAGTTGTAACAGGATGTTTTCTGTATCGTATTCTTACTCAGGGACCTTGCTGCAAGAAACTGCCTGGTAGGTGAAAATAATATCCTGAAAATCAGTGACTTTGGAATGTCTCGTCAAGAGGATGATGGAGTATATTCATCTTCAGGCTTGAAGCAGATTCCCATTAAATGGACTGCTCCAGAGGCTCTCAACTATGGTAAGTAGATATCATCTTAAACCATTTATTGTCGAATGAGCCCTGCCTAAAACAAAAAGGTATAGAGGGTACATATCGTGGTCTGAATAAAAATGTAGTGTTTTGCTTTGTCCCATGTAAAGGAACAAACAGTTAAAACTTGTCAGCGTAAATACAGTTGTGTCAGTCCAATTACGGCTATGTATTATACTTCCAGAGGTAAGATTTCCTTTTCCTTGCAATAAACATTTTCCTGTCCACGAAGCCAAAGTCAGAGTGCTAAAATGCTACTGAGTTAACAATTATTATGCATGTGTAATAAGCTTAGCAAGCAGCTAAATCATTGCAGTTGGCTACCAAGTCATTCATCCAAAGATAATCATTAGCAACATGAGCATGAGGTCCCTCAAAATTATGGTGGTGATTGTTTTAGCTTTATTCAAAAAACTGGAGATAATTTTAACACCCTAAAAACTCAATTACATAAATCCTGGAAGAAGAGGTTTGTAACTGATTTTATATATTTTAAAACTTGTAGTTTTAACCTGCAATTATATGCATCTTTCTGCTGTTGTCTTGAAAATAAATAAAATGGTGCTATTTGGGGGTGGAGGGAAATGGCCCATAACATGATGGGTAATAGCTTGAGAACAAAAATAGAAAAAGCCAGATTGGGCTCTTTTTTAAGTGAAATTAGAAAATATGTTCTAATTAGGAAAAAGGCAGTTAAGCAGTATGTGAGCTAGAAGTTGGTGCTTGGCTTGTATGTGTGTCATGCACAGGTATCCTGGTTTTCTCTGATCAAAAATCACAAATTCTCTGATTAAACTTCCCCCCTACCCCAACCCCCTGCTGCCAAACTACATGTTTTTCCATGATTAAAATGAAATCACTCTCTGTGTAAGTATCAGTTGAACACAATTTTTTTTGATATATTTACAATTTTCAAGCAATGTGGAAGCCTGCCAGTGTCTCTCAAACACTATACTAAAATAAATTCTAAATACGTATAAATTTTGGTGTTTGATTTTGAGTTTTTTATCGTGGAAAATCAGAGCTCCCACTGCCCCCTTCACTCACCAGGACTCAGGTCCAGCTACAGCAGCAGCTTTGTGGTGCCGAGCAGCCCTGATATGCTGATGCATTGCCCATGCCATTTCCCCTTACTCCTGACCCACAGCCTCCTCACTTCTGTTGGTGTCGCTCACTCCCCACCCCACTCCCACTCCCACACCCCTGCTGATGCCACTTACTCCCCACCTATAGCCCCCTAGGCCCTGCCAGTGCCCCTCACTCCCCACCCACAGCACCCCCCACTCCAGCTGGTGCCCCTTACTCCCCACAGATAGTCCCCTGGACCCTGCTGGTGCCCTTCACTCCCCACCTTTGGGCCCCTGGGCCCTGTCAAGGCCCCTCACTCTCCACCCATATCCCACTCCCTGCCTGGGCCCTGCAATTGTGCATTCCAGCTCTAGGCCTCAAGACCCATGCACCGCCTTGGCTGGGCAACACCCCCAGCCCTCCCCAACTCCATCTCTCACTACACTATGGGGGGCTCAATTCCCCCTCCCACACCACCAGACTTACCTGCTGGGAGCTACTCTCCAGGCTGCCTCGTGGCCATGTGTATGTGTGCACATGCCCATGGCACCCCTGCCTAGTCGCCCTTCTCCCACTCCCCCCTGCCCCTTGCAGACTGAAACTCTGTCAGTCTGGAAGGGGAAATCCACCATTTCCTGTTTTTCTCCTCTAAATGAGAAAATCCAGATTTTTCTCCTTAAAATGAAAAAAAAATCTGGGTTTTACTGAGTTTTTTCTGCAGCAAATGGAAAATCTGGATCCCGGGCCATTTATACACTGTTTTTGATTAATAAACTGTATTGCGAGCCATAATTCTTTGATTCACAGTATGGCTCCTACAAGTAAAATTCACCCATTTCTAAAGAGCCATCTTATGACCTGTTCATCATGCTTGAATGCCACAACCCACAAAATAGGGTCCAAGTAAGGTATAAGCAGGCCTTGCACTACCTCTTGCACAGCACTGAACTTAGCATCATGAGAATAGGAGTTTTCCCTCTGGAAAATCATTAACATGCTGTTTAAAGGGTATCTGCCCTTGGTTATTGTATGTACTGAGAGATGCTTTCTTGTTGCTACTGCTCAGGTTGCAGAACTGTTACCTTTTTGTGCATTTATTCAGTGTGGAAATGTAGGTCTTTCTGTTTGTTTTAATTTCAAGAAGTATTTACATTTATTCAGTAGGCAGTAAAACATAAAATCATTACTATACTGGCTGCAAAAAAGGAGAGACCTGGCAGCTTGTCAGGTACATAAAGAGTAGAGAATAGGGATACAACTTGCTACCAACTAATAAATAGATTTTGGACAAGAACAAATGTCATATCGTTACTGGGACTAAGCTTGGTTTCTCAATTAATCTCATTTTATGGTGAAACACTGCTGAGATACAGAAAGGAAATGACTGACAAGTCTTTGTATATTCAGTGAAATATGAAATGAATGAAATATGAACTGATTTACAGATGCATGAATAATTTTTAGTGAATACAGTGGAAATTGCAAGCTCAACACCTCTGATTATCAGGCCATTTGTGCCCATGTACTAGCATAGCTTTTTAACAGCATTAACATTAGTCCAAAAAATCCATTAGTTTAAGGCATGGGATCTTGCAAAGAAATTACAGGCTTATCCCAGTAATACCGTATTTCTGAACTGTGTACATGCTTCTTCAGTGTTAGGATGAATGGGAGACTTCCATTATTTTGTTGCTCTTCTGCTTGCATTTGGTACTCTCCCTGCCTTTCAGTAGAGTGGAACACACAGCTTTATTCCACTTAGCAGATTAGTATTTGGAAGACAGTAAGTAAATACATTCCTAATTAGTTTGAAGTGAATTATAGTCTTACTTAACAATATTTATATTTTAAAAATGTAATTTGGATTGTTTTCAGACATATTTGGCTTTTCAGACTTTTGTTAAAGTCACAAAAGTTGCTTATCAGCCAGGTATCCAACATTACAAAACTATCAAAGATGTTCTCACTCCTTTCAGCATTGTTCAGACGTGTGATACAAAGGTGCACAGCTTGCTGTTTAGTTGAAAATTGCATACAAGATTTGTTAAAATGACTGCAACTATATGCAGGGTTTTTTTAGGCATCAGGAAGAGAAAATGGAGCAAGAATTAACAAGGATCCACATCTTTGTGTGTCAGTCAAAATGTTTATCACATTTTTACTGTGGGAAGAGGGGCAGCAATAATGTACCATGTAAAGTTATTATAGAAATGGAGAAAAACTTAAGGTTTTGTAAATAGCTTCAAAATTGTATATTCTGAGACTAGTCAGGAGGTTCCTAGAGTTAAACCCGATTACTACTGAACTTAGCTGGAGTTGTTGTCACTAACTTCAATAGGACTAGGATTTTCGCCCCATTGTTTTCATCTGGGGTTGTCTAACTAAAATCAGTGTTCAATACTCTGAAAAACATCCAATAAAATTATACACACAGGCCAAAGTTTGTTCATTTTACACTCTTAAAAAAAACCCATACCATATACATTTGTTTAATGTGATCATCCACTATAATTCTTTTCACTTCTTTATACAGCTAATAAATAATCATATATATAAACAGCATGCCCTTTCTCTGCCCAGATATCATCATACTGAGAAAGTAATTGACTCTTCTAAACTTGTACTTTCTTAAGAAACTAATTACTTGTAACTTGTATCCACTGAATGACTTTAATGAAAAGTGTTAAATTACTGGATGCCAGACTCTGAAGAGAGTTGATATACAGACAAGAAAACTAATCTTACCACCAGCAGCACAGTGAATGTCCATAATTACTGCCTACTAGGCAGGCAAGCTAATTTAACACAGCTGGAAATGATATTTAGTTTAAGTGCAAACCAAACTTCCTGACGTCAGAACAGTTAACATAGCCCCAACTGTCACTATCATTTACATGTACTTCATTTGAGCTGTAAAAAGAAAAACATATCCTAGGTTTAAAATAATAATCTGTATGCATCGGCAAGACACAGCAGTCCTGAAAATGGGGCAGAGCGGGAGTGTGGAGCAAGATGCACACAAAAAAAAGAAATGGTGTGTTAAAATGTCAAGAACTGATTACCAGTGCACAAGCATATGCAGATTTTCCTGTGGCCCAAGACCCCAAGCATTTTATTGTGTAGTAGTGCTCTTAGTACTAGATCCATATGTGCATTTTTAAGAGACTCTTGCAAATAGTTTGTTTGTTTTATGATGTCATAATTGTCATATTTCTGTATTCACTTCCTTGCTCAAGTTTGCTTTTTAGATGGGAATCCACACAGGGAAAATAGAGGCATTTACAGCCTTTGACCACTGTGATGACACTGTCTCTGAGCTCCCAAGAGCTGTCTCTTTCTCCACAGAGCATCAGAAGTCTAACACAGAGCCTTTCTTTAACCCAGGGCTTCAGGAACAAAACTACTATTGTATTTAAAGCACAATTTAGGTTTCACAAGTAAAAATTGTAGGCCAAAATTTTCAAAAATGATTAGTGATTTTGGAGTGTTTAAATTCAGTTTAATGTAGTTCAAACACTGGGAAAATGCCCTATTTTCATAGGATGTTTTTTTACCAGGTTTGACAAATAGGTCCCTTATTTTAGGTTACTTCGGGAGGGATGGTCACAAGCACTTTTGAAAATGTTGGCCTTTTTCTTTTATAAACAGGCAACTGTGGGGAAAACTGCTTCTCTATACTTGATATGGTTTAATGGATCTTTAAATTTCAAATTTCAAGGGTGATAAGAGAGGTTGCTTTCATTTTTCTCAGTGATAAAGTACCCACTGTCCAAAATAAGGCATGTGTGGATTGGTGGCTTTTGTCACAGTAAAAAACCACTCTCAGACACTACAAAAACCATATTCCAAGAGCTATTTAGTGTACAGTGCTGATTCATTAAAAAAAACTTTGGCCTGGCAGCATGCTTTGTCACATTTAGAAGATCTTAATAACAGCTATGCCAATTTTAACTTCTTTCTGAACGCTAATTTTATTTTATGTATTTATTTATGTGCTGCCTTCCATTTAATTGCTCGTTAAATTACTGATTGTCATGTTCCACTGGGAATTGAAAAAGGTTAGTTGGTTAAGAAACCAAAGTATTCGCAGAGTTCAGAGACACTGAAAGTTTAATCTTTTCCCTTCTTTCCTTTCAAAGGTTACTGGACATTAGGGAAAAGGAGATCTTGATTCATTGGGAAAACAAAATAGCAGGAAACCAGTCATTTGCATTTTCTTAGCTTTGTGCCCTGCATAAATCTGTATATCTAATAACAGAGCTGTCCATCAAATCCTAGAACTTGTATATTGTTTCTAAATATTTGGTCTTCAATTAATTGGCTGCTAATCACTTGAAATCTGAGAACATGTTCATTAAAAGCTACAGTTCACTTATTACACTTAATCTCACAAAATGGGTAATATTAGCCATGCAAGAAATGTACAATCTCTTTATGTTAGCCATTTTTTCCTTCCTTTAGGGAGATACACTTCTGAGAGTGATGTGTGGAGCTTTGGGATCCTTCTGTGGGAGACCTTCAGTCTAGGAGTGTGTCCATACCCTGGAATGACTAATCAGCAAGCGCGAGAACAAGTGGAGAAAGGTAATTGTTGTAGCTGTTATTTATAGGATGCCATCTTATGCTGGGTACTTTATAGATCTGTAGGAAGACCATGTCTCTAATCCAAATAGACAACATCCGAATGGGGAATGGGAAGTAGTGACAGACTGATTAAGTAACATTAGCAAATGTCATGTTAGTTCCAAAATAGTGTTGTCTGATTTTGTTTTCATTATTGGATGTTTAGCCATCTAATTTATTAGGAACCTCCTGTGAGAACTGGGGCTTATGGGCTTCTTGGAAAAAGGTGAATTGAGTAGTACGAGGAAGAGAAGGTAAAGGCCTGCTTGATTTGGTCAGGGAGGGGCTCCAAGTATCAGAGCATCAAGAAAATGATGAGAATGAGAGGAACACATAAAGGGTTAGTTGAACACACTCTTATCAAGAAAGCTGGTGTTCATTTCAAGGTTAATGTCCCAAAATGTTGAGACTCCTGTTGTCCACATCTTCTTTTAGTAACACTTTTGCATTTGACCAAAATTTTATTTAAAAAAAAGTCCAGAGACGCTCCAGTCAAATTAGGCCAAATAGTCAGTCCTTAGATTTTTATTTTATAAAGTGATTATAAGCCTCTTATTACAAACATA
The DNA here is from genome assembly GCF_052110815.1 of Crocodylus siamensis. Taxonomy (NCBI): domain Eukaryota; kingdom Metazoa; phylum Chordata; order Crocodylia; family Crocodylidae; genus Crocodylus; species Crocodylus siamensis. Next base: position 58,116,037 of record NC_143397.1, read on the forward strand.
AACACTTCTTTCTAGACTATTTGGTCCCTGAGTTCCTCTTTCCCAGTAACATCGTTAAAACATTGTTCTCCACCACATTGCACTTTACCATGCGACCTATATTGACATAATTGGGCGTTATTTTCGTAAACAGAGACTTTATATGGTTCCAAGTTTTTAAAACTATCACTTGACCTAGAATATGAGTTGATTGCTGACTGAAGACCTGATTGAGTGAAAAAGATCCACAGCCACAACCAAAAATATCACTGCTGCATATCAGTGTCACAAAACTGCTTAAGCAGAGGAGAACTTATAAAAAAAAAAAAAAAAGTCCTTCTTCCTGTCAGGTATAACTGCTAAGTCTTGAGATTCATCCATGTTCATACCCAGAAATATGGAAGTGACTGACAACAGGCCCAGCAGAAAAGATATAGATGTTATCTGTGGCAGTATAATATTCTTGGCTGTTCAACAACCCTGTTCATGGGCTTTTTTTTAAAGGGGGTCACTGCTCTGTACCAGGGGTGTTTCCTTCATCCCACCAGATACAGGGTTTTATTTTGGAAGTAGTGAGGGGGAAGATCTGGTCTCTAGCTGACTATCCCTATTTATAGCTCCACCACTGGGAGCCTGCTTTAGGTTTTTAACTCCCATAAAAGTTTGCATTGCATGAACAAAGCTGTTACAAGCTGGGAAAAGTACACTTGTGACCACAGAAGTATCTGTGATTACTCATAAGGGGAGAGGTGCCGTTCCAGACAAGGAACAGCTCTCAGTCTTGAAGGGCTGTCAACTGGGGAAACAGCTTTGGGCTGGATAGGGCCTTACTGAAACTATTTCTTAAGCCCCTTTGATTATAGGGACATAAGACTGGAAGGGTCTCTTGAGTCCAGTCCCTTGTGTTCACAGGCAAAATCTACCCAAGGATTCCCCAACATGACTGCTTTAAACTTCACACACAGCTATAAGGCACAATACCCCCCAAAACCAAGAAAACCCTGTACATGCTGTAGGTAAGAGCAGAGGAGATGAAGACACTGCTAATCCATTGCCACTATGGGGACAGAGAAACCGTTGATGCCTAGAAGATCCCAGGGAGAGAACTGGGCCTTATGCTACAGTGGAAAGTAACTGCTCTGCCTCTCTTGCCCGTTCCATGCAAATCTGACCTAGAAGAACAATTCTGGTGATTTGTGACCCTGGTCAAAAAGCAAGACTGTCTAGCCAGTGAGTTTTTTGAATACAGGCAAGCGAATATCCTCGGTCAACCCCTCACGCTCCCTGTCTTAACTGTTGAGTAACGTTCATGATGGAAAATCATTCCTTCCTGACCCTGCAGCAAAAGCTCTGAAACACAGGATTGCCAGATTCAAAAAGAGATTACCATATTTACCTGAATATAGGATGTGCCCACCCCACATAATTAGATTCTATATATGAAAAACTTATAAATTTGTTATAATTTTCCAGGTATAGAATCTAAGTATTGGAGGGTGGTCTTGAATCTCTCTCCCCCCCAACATACACAGATATGTGCACACTGCTACAGCAAGGAAAGTAGTGCCAGGGGAGGAGTCGGGCAGCCCCCTTGCCCTCTGCCCCACCTATTTCTTCCCCCTGCAGTGTTCTTCCCCCCTGCCACCTGCACCCCACAACCCCAGCTCCCCACAGCCTCTGCCCCTCCTTCCACTCCCTCCAGTCTCTACCTCTTCCCTCCCACCCCCTTGTGATCATCAGACACTGCTCGGGCTGCTCCGTCCCAGAGCACAGCCCTTGCCCAGCCAAGCAACAGTCTCAGTGCTTCTTACTAGCCAGGCAGAAGAAGGAGTTTCCATGTGCTCCTGCCTGGGAGAGACCACAGCCCAAGCCAGAGCCAAGCTGGGCCTGACAATAAAGCCGGGGGGTGGGGGGCGCTGCTGTGCATCTGACTCTGACCTGGGATCATGGGCAGAGGCAGAGCCACAGCAGCAATAGCCACCGCCACCACTGCCACCTCCCCGCTCTGTTTCACGCTTGAATATAAGATGGGAGGCTTTTTTACCCATACTCATGGCGGGGCTGGGGCTCATCTTATATTTGAGTATATATAATAACTTTTGAGTAAGTATTGGAGTAGAAGCTATACACCTAGTTTTAATCTACAGTCTGCAACATATTTACAATAAAGTAACAGGAAAATAAACCTCAAATTCCCCTGACTTGCTGTACCAGCATAGCTATGTTCTGTTTTAAAACAAGAAAACAAATAAATTGGTAGCAATGCCTGGATGTACAGGGTTGGACCTGCTATGTAGACTCTCATATTAGCTTGCCATGCAGCTCATCCTGCTGCTCATCCTGAAAAACTGTACATTAGTGAGGACAAGCATCAGCAGTTAAAGAGCTGTCCTTTCTCCATGAGCTACAGCACATAGCTTATATTGTTCATGCCTTAGACTACAGTCAGTCTTTGACTAATGAGTGAACATAGTGAAAATATAGTGGAAGATGGCAAATAGTAGAAACGGGAAAGGGCCGAGAGTAAAGATGTAAGAGAGAGACTACAGCAAAATAAGAGGCAGTTGAAAGGGTATTTCTCTCTTCAAAATAAAAAAGAATAAATGAGGAATGTCAAAGGAAATAAAGGAGAAAAATGACAGTAAGAGATGTAAGGGTAGGAAAAAAATTAAAAGCATCAGAAAAGGGCAGCAGGGAAATTCATATTTTTTATGATAAGTTTAATTTATTAATGAGTTCCCAAAATAGAAACTCAAACAAAGAGGAGCCAGCAGTCATTTTCCTAGGAAATGGGGGAGCAAAGCTTCAAATAGATTACAGCTGTATGTAGGTGGTGCGAGGCCTACAACAGAAATTCAGCCACTGTTGGTATCTGCAGTTTAGTTTGTCAGCCAAGAAACTAAACGTAGTGTGAAATATCTCCATAATGTGTCCAGTTTATTCATAGACAGTATGTAAATTCTGTATGTAGTGACCTTAGGGAACTCACCTTCCTCATTTTAAATTACCGATCCTTGTATTTCTTTTTTTTTATTTGTTCAATTTGTACTACTTTTGCAGTACCGTTTTTTTCCCTTTTATCTTTGTGTGTCAGGATATCGAATGTCAACACCTCAGAAGTGCCCAGAGGAAATATATAAAATAATGCAGAGATGCTGGGACTACAAACCCGAAAACCGACCAAAATTCAGTGAGATTCAGAAAGAGCTGTCTGCAATCAAAAAGAAAGTGACATAGTGATTAAGTTAGTGCCAAACTCGACTTACAGGACTTTATTTTCCAGCAAAGTAATATTTTTCCCTCATAAACACTTTGCGTTTATACCACATTACTTGCAATATTCTTCTGGGTTACTTTTTAAAATTAACTGTGTTTTATATATATGTAATGTGCCATCTTGGAAAATGTCTTAAGCCTACGTTAAAGCCGTAGATGATTTTGCCAAGCACTATGTATCCAGTCACATTAATAGTGTCATGTAGGATTTGTGTAAATAGAAAAGCCCATATTATAGATTTATGGGACTGTGGCTCCTCTATTTTACAGTCATTAACTGCTAGTGACATTTCTCAAAGGTTTTCTACTTCACACTGTAGTCTCAATCTGCTATCCCTGTCACAGATATCGGCGCCAGTGGCGCTAAAAAGGTGGTGGCTGTGCCATGTGTCTGAAAGCCTTAAATCTGAAGGCACAGCTTTTTTGTAGTATTTCAGTTAGGAACTTTATATTTGTAAAATTCTTTCTGCAACTGGTATTTTCAAATGAGATACTGCTTTCAGAGGGAATATCTGAAAATTCTGGATATGCACATATTCTGTTTAAACAATGAAATCCAGAACTGTGTGTATAGTATAGTGTTCACATCAATTACAAGGTCATCCTTAGATTACTGTTGCTTCCAAGTCATGGGACATATTTTTAACTTTGGACATTATTTACTTAATTTTTTCACGGGAAAAAAACTGCAGTTTATCAGGAATCAATCTGCACAAATCACCTTTGCAAAGGGCCAGCTTTTTTCTACAAGGCTAACAACCAGCCTGCGTAATATGTATCTGTCAGGAAAGACGGCAAATCTTCTGCCTTCTGAAATACAGGTAGCAGCAGACACAGTTGTTTTTGAAAGTGCATGCGTAGAAATGCTGTCAGCAAGGAGCAGGTTTGAGAACAACAGTAGCACATAATGATAATAACTAGTAGCATTGATTTTTTTTTTTAAAAGAGTAAGGGAAAGTGAACTGCCAGATTAGCTTTCAGAGGTTTTTTGATGCGTTTCTGAAATTTCAAAGAACTGATGTTCCTTTTCTGTATGCAGGCAGTCAGCAAAAGAATGTGTATAAATAAAAGGAAAGTAAGTACATTCCACGCATACTGTCCAAAGAAAAAGGCCACTGCTCAATATCAGAATTTTTTTTCCCGAATGAAACCAAAACAAGGAAATGTCACTTTTTTTAAGCCTCTGGCAGGCTGAACAAAACATAGGTAGAAACAGTCTCTAGAACTCTTTCTTTGTTATGCTGAAGGTGGAAGATTTGTATATTCACACTATTAAGGACAAAAAAAATAACATTCCTATAATAGCAAAAGACAAAGAAGTCTGCAGGGAAAAGGCACAAATGGTTTGCTTCTGAAGTCATAGATAACAGAGGATCTTTTCTGAGCCTCTGCAGAAATGGGCCTAAGCCACTGTGCCCTAATCTGACATGCCTAAGATTTTGATGTAGGTCCATCTCTAATAATTAAGCAATTAGCAGAACAATTGAAACCTCATCTGGGGCTGTCATTAGCCCCATTCCATTTGTACAGTGGGACTAAGATGTAGTCTGTGGCTACATTATATTTTATTTCTATTATGGTGACTTTTCTATTGGCCAGAGCACAATTTCTGCTCTTCAGAGTGAATTTGTGGTAGTACTAAGTGGTAATTTTGAAGGGGCTGTGTGTGGCTGAAATATTTGTAGTCTAGGAGAGTTTCTGTCCGTATCTATTACATTAAATTTAGTGTCCAAATAAAACAGGGCATCATCCTGCTAGACAACACTCTCTTCATTTTAGGTGGAATTGTTAGCAATCTAATTCAGGTAATGACGAATGCTTCCTGCCTTTCTAAAATGGGTTTGTTATGGGGGCAAAGGAAAGCAATGCACAGAGGAAAAAAGAGTAGATCAAAAATAAGGAAATACGAGTGGCACATTTTAAATTTCTTTTAAAAATGCAGGGCACATTTCATTAGCACTGCAGTCAAACTTGGCCAAAAGGTATCATCCTAACAACAAGGAATAAACAGGCTTTGGACAGTTAGCATGTTTCTAAATGTTATACGAACAGTGTGCCTTAACTCATTGGTATGCTTGTGTAAATGCAAGTGCATAAATATTAAGAAAAGTGCAACACCCCCCTTTGAGGAGGAATCCGAGACTCAAATGCGTGATTCACTGGACTGCAGGACCCAATCTATGCACTCACTCATGTCTACAAGTAAGGACAAGAATGTATTCTCTTTTACAGACAGCATTTGTAACATGTCTCCTAAAGGTTAATATTCTTTTTCTATGAAAGAAAATATATTATTTCTTAAAGAACTCTACCTGTACCCAACCTTTCAGCAATAGAATGGCTATCTTGTCTTAATTAAATTAACAGGGCACACAGTTCTGATCCTTGTGGACAAATGTAAAGGATAAAAACTGTATTCACATTTTACTTTTCTAACTGCTAACAATTTGGAATTCATGTTGGACTTCTGCAAAAATTGAATAGCCTTTTTCACAACTTGGGACACCTGAAACCTATATATTCTTTTCCAATGCAGACAGTAATTTGGTTCAAAAGTAATAACCTTTTGGGAAACTTTCAGGATGAATTCATTGGTATAACTTTTAATGTAGGCACATGTATTTTTCACAAAAGCTTACGTAAATGGTTTTCTTATCAATTCAGTTGTGTTTGTGGCTTAATTTATTTGTCCTGTCTGTCATATGTAATTATTGGAAGGATGTATTATTAGGAAGTGAAATCCATGCCAAATATATGCCTGCAAATTCTGTTTATACTTTGTCCACTTATGCTGGTGGAGACTACAAAAACTTACACCGGAAAAAAGAAAACATGGCAATTTAATGTATGGAAAAGCAGGTGTGGTACTGAAGAACAAGAACCAAAGTTTCAGTTGTCTGCTTTCTGTGTAGTCTTGATGCTTTTTGAAAAAAAGAGGGTTGGTATCTTGCTTTTTAAATGAATTAACCCAATACTGAATTATTTTACTTTTGTACATAGTTCTTTTTACATTTTGTTACTGCCAAGTTAGGAGTGTCCCCTTTGGAAATATAGTATAATAAGTTTTCACATCTGCATGGTCACAACTTAAGGGACTCTAGTGGGGTTACTGGCATTCCCTGGTTAGCAATCCAAATATTTTGAGTCTTTCAAAATTAACACTGCAAACCCAAAAAATCAAATCCTCTAAAAATACTATGAGGTGGAACGGTTTATCCAGGTGTGACCAATATTTTTCTCCTTTTCAAGCACTTGTAAAGGAAAGGTACCAGTATCATATTTCATTCCTAGCCTTTAAAAGTAGATTTTTTTTAAAAGCCTATCAAAGGTCAGCCACGCATATGAAATTTAAATTGTTTACAATGGCAATTGAGCATTTACAGTGAGTCTTAATGCTTAGTTTTGAAATGATCATCCTGGATATTAAGAAGTAAGTCCCAAGTGTATGGAGTTGTTTAGCAAGTGCAGTACTGAAAAATGGCATGTTTGAAAACACGATGGAGACCTCTGCCTTCAGCAGATGTGCACTGTTTTTGTACAAACTGCATTTCAAAATATTGATTTTCAGGTTTTTAAATACATAATAAAAAAGCAAAGGCTCCTTTTCAGCAACTGCACTCATTTAGCATTTTTGTTTAAAAACCTGATGTGCATCTTCCAGCCGTTTCACAAAATCTGCATCTGTGTTGCTTTATATGCTTTAACATCACTTCATAGGCTGCCTCGGGAAGTACAGCAACAGAACATTGCTTGGCAAATGGTGCTGTTTATAAAATAAACCTCACATTTGTTTGGACAGAAAATAGTCATAAAGAAATACTAGATTACTGTATCTCACTGATTTTCCTTCATTTTTCAGCCTTTTGACTCTCTCTGATAAACTTCTGTGCTTATTCAGATACTGCAAGTATGTTATGGAAACAAATTGCTGTAAAATTACAATTGATGGCATTTTTTCTATTGCAGAGCTATCAAACATATTGGTAAATAGAAGTGTCCTTTCTCAAAATGAGGTGCAGAGAGAAGCCTTGATCACATTTCTAGCAGGATCCAAGGCTCAGAGGTATTCGGTCTGTCTGCTGATTCATGGGACGCACACTCAGGCCGACACTATATGACATTTTAGCCTTCTTTATTCTTGCCTTTTTTCTGAGATGTTTCCCACTGGTGCAGTTGGCAGTAATAGCAATTGTGGCAGTGTTCACACAGGCTGTCTGCTAACATTCATATACCATATTCCCTGGATGTACTCTGAGCAGGCCTGTCTGACACACTGGTCAAAGCTAGCAATGTCCGTAGGGAATACGTAGCTGGAAAGCGCTTTAGAAGAAAGGCTGGTATAAATAAAATGTCAGGTATACCAGCCCTCTGGCTGTTAAGTGGCCACAATCTTCTGTGACATGCTGGGCAACAGTGGTGAGAACGGATGGCTGTCACAGGCAGTAACAGCACACAGGGTAAAGCAGCAGGAAAAAAAAGGAAATTATTTTAATAGAAAGAAGATTCTTCCTTTTTTGTCAATCTTATGCATTAGTACTGGAACAGTTATGTAAATGGATTTGTCACATTTTTATTACTCTTTCGGCTATTTTAAAGGCAAGCGGTTCATGCTTAAAGAGGTCAAAGTCATTACACTTTCATAAAGCACAAGAGGCCTCTTTTATTAAACAGGTTTAACCCGTTTTGTGATTACAGTACACAATCTGAGAGCTATACTGTGGCAAAAACCACGGCTGGCAGAGGGGCAGTTCTGTGGGGAAAATTCCCTGGAAGCAGTCCTGCTGATTTAGCCAGGATTTCTTTAGGAAAATGTACAGCAATCTAGGATGCAGTGTGTGCTGTCCCCTTGTTGTATGCAGCCACCTAGCACAGCCCCTTCCCTGTGCATACTCATGCAGTCTTTGCACACCTTATGGACAAGGGAGTGAGGAAGGATCCTTCAGGTCGGTAGCGTTAAAGTCCTTTACCTGCATTCAAGGTCTATACAAGGAAAAATCCCAGAGTTTCCATTACAAGGAGACCTTTGCAGATGTCTACTCTAGAAAATCACTCCTAAAGTATAAAAGGCATCATGCGACTCCTAGCTCAACTATGGCTGGAATGGGATTGATAATCTTTCAGCTCTAGACCGCTCCACCCATTTGTACTGAGAGAAAAAGATTACAGATTTGTCTCTTAGACAAAGACACCGGTGACTGGGCCTCTGGTTGCCTAATAAAGGTTTGGTGACCTTGTTTCTCATTGCTTTGTCTTGTCAGCTTAAACTATATGAACCTAATAAATATAGGTATAAACATTTCTGCTAACTATTCCCAGCTTTCCATGGGATAGGTCAAAAATGATCGTTCCAATAAATTTTTTTATTATTTGCATAACTCAGAAGTCACATGTTAAGGATTTTGAGCTAGGAGCTTGAATTTCCCAGCAAGCAAGAAGAATAAAAAGAAAAGTCCCTCTACCTATTAGTCTTCTGAAGCCCTTTTTCTACCATTGAAATAGTGCAGATACCTTTTTTTGAAGGTGCAAGACATGTAGTCTCCAGCTGAATGCTCTCTCTTTAGTACAATGAAGTAGTGCAATATTAAAGAAAATCATTTTCTTCCTTGATTTGAAAGACAGAAAAGCAGGACAGTTTTTCTTTTTTAAATGACAAGATAGCACAGCATACTAATCTCTACCTTGAAACCCAAAACCAGATTTAAATGCTAGGTTCAATAATTGTGTTCATTGTGTTTATCACCATGTGGGTCATTTCATGATTGACCTTCTGGGAACTGCAACGTTAATCCAGTGCGTTAAGCATTAACTGAAACAGACCTATCACTTTTTAATCCTCCAAATAGTGTGGCACTCTGAGGCACCCTGTTTTTGTCTTTGATTTTTAGCTTTTGCCAGTGTTTTGTTCATAAAGAGTTGCCTCTTCTGCTTTGTTTTAACTTTTGGCCCTAACAGCTACTGTGGTCAGAACAAGGTCTATACCTTCCCCTGTGTGGTCTCTAATCTCCTGGTTTTTAAAAGCCTAGGACATAGGCTGCCCAAGTTGAAGCCAGACACATGGTATTTTCTTCTGGTCTCTCACCTTGTGGTCTCAAAACAGAAAAATCAGCAGAAGGTCACACTGCAGATCCCTCTGCTCACATCCCATCACAGTCCTCTCACTCCCCTTCACGCTGGCAGCATGTTTGTGCAGGGGATAGCTCAGAAACAGCTTGTAAGCATGACAACAAGAGTGCTGTATGCACTAGCAACACTTCTTTTGAAAAGAGAAAAAGAGATGATGATAAAAATTAAAAACACAAACAGGAATTTCACCAAAATAGTTGTCTGTCCTGGCATCTAATCAACGTAGGTGCTGAGAACGTGGGGGAAGGAAGATGGATGGTGGAGGAAAAAAACCCAAAAATGTGGGTATGGTTTTTTCCCCCAGTGTGTGCCCTGCTACTGAAAAAATCCCCATCCCAACCCACCCCTGCCCCCTTGGCTATACCACGTTACAGAACTTGTGGTCGCTCATGGTAGCATGGTCACATGATGCTTCTGGGACTCGGAGAAGTGCATAATTACCAGCCTGTCTGGGGCAGCAAAATCCCTTGAGTTAGCTTTGTTCTCTTTTCTCTGCACATGATGAACCTCTCACCAGCCTAAGAGATCTCTCTCAAGGGCCAATGTAATTTCAGATCATCAGCACGCTTTAGCAGAAAGTTCACATTCTTTAAATTTGCATGATAAGAGTCTACAATTCTGTTTAAATTCCACTTATCTTTGCTCCCTTTAGTCTCACAGAGACTGCCAGATCCATTACTTCCAGAATCCCATTGAGCTCCTTTGCTAAATTGTTCCAGATTCTTTAAAATATTAAGTATCACTCAGTAGGTAGATGTGCTTTTTCCCTGACATGAAGAAACGATTCTTGGCTAGCAGATGCTTGAGATCACAGGATGTAGTCTTTAACTCACTAGAGGAGTTGGGAGAGCAAAGGAAGGCTCAAGATCTCATCTGTAATTGTTGTCTAATTCAAGGTAGTCTGTTCTTTAATTCCCTGAGGAGCTTTGATACTAGAAAAAAATCAACTTTGATTACATTCTGTTCAACCAATTGTTTAAAAAGGAACAAACACGATCATTATATGCATATTGAGTTCACTTGTCATTTGAGCTTATGAGCATTTGGGGACAACTCAACATTTAGAATCGTGTATTAAGGGGAAAGTCCATTTGCAGGTAAACGCAGCAGTTGCTGTCTCGGTAACATCCTGTCGTCCTTCTGTGTATTATGATCCCATTGAAATACTCTGGAAGGAATTGCGTGTAGAGACCGAGACTGGAGAATTGCCTCTCCAGTTTTGACTTCTTTCATTTCTTTTTCTGGAGATTTCTTATTATTGGCCATGTTTTGAAGGCTGTTCTTCAAATGCAGAGCCTTTGGAACTTTCTGATAAAGGGAGCACTTTTGTTAGTGGTCTTAAAAGAGTTTTGCAAATGGAACTGGAGAACTAATTCAGAACGCTGGCTAGGCAGCAGAGAGGGGATGCAGGCAGTTGCTTTGAAGCTTTTGCTCACTGTCAGAGTATTTCACTTTTGATTTGCAGATCTCTTGCTAGCCCTGTGTTTTTCTGTCTTGATCAGAGAGTGTCTATCATGCTAAAATATGCAACAGTTTAGTAATATGAATAAAAAGACTGCTAGGAAGTAGGCTGAAACCAGTACACCAAATCAGGTGGAAAAAACCTGTGGCCCAGATCATCGTTTTACATACTCCTCCCCTCCGCCCCCACCCGAAACTGAGTGCCACATTGCACCTGTAAAAGCAAACAGTTTGCAAACCATTTCAAATCATAAGCTCAATTGGACAGCTTTACATACAGCTGAGCTCAGGAGATGAGTTCCCATTCTGAAAATGCCTGCAGGAGGGCATCAGGTACATTAAGCTCACCTGGCTTCATGAAACATGAACTGCTGCTGGCATGTGGTGCTTAGAGCAATATTTTTAAATGACTGCCATCGCACTGTTTACAACCCTGATACAATTTTAGAAGTGGCTGTAAAATACAGGCTGTCCCATTTTACTGAACTGAGCTGTGCAAGAAGAGACAGAAAAGCACACTTCCACATTAAAAACCACCAGCAGTTCAAGCGAAGGAGGCTTGTGAAAAGGAAAAAAAGATGATGGACAAAAAAGAGAGAAAAAGATCGCTGTTGGATTATTACTATATACAGAGCGGGATTCTCCATAGCGCAGGAAGAGAGCCATCTTAGAACAGCCGGCTCAGACATGTCAGCTCAATCTTGCTCAAATGTGCCCAAAGGGAAGGAGGAACCATTTTACCTGTATGCAGATAACTGCAAAAGCAGAACAAAACTCAAGATTAAGGTTATAAAAACTACATGCTTGGGGCATCAAAAAAAAAAAAAAAAAAGATTTGGGGCAAAGTCTATTCTTATATTAATGTAGTGCAGCCCCATGGCCATAGTGCCGCAGAGTTGGACCACTATAACATGCCAACAGAATTTGGTTGTAAGATTTCCAGAAGTGACTTCGGCCCCTTCCACCTTCTTCAGAACCTCTCTCCACAATCCTCGTATGCTTCTCGGAGAACTGTTCCTCAAAAACAAAGGTCGAGTTCATCTTTGGTTTCATTTGGCCCAAAACATTCAGAAGTCCCAAAGATAACACTGCAAGTATAAATCACATCCTCAAAGAGACTAGACAGTCGAACTGAACACATAGTCCAGGCTCTGTGATTACTTTATGATCTGACTAAAGGCTTCAAGATAACTGGCTTCAATGTGGAAAAGGTGTCTTAGGTAGATGAAATATGCCTGTCCAAGTCTGTCATTACAATACAGATCAGTCTATTCTCCATCCCTAGGGACCGGTGTGTAACCACCAGCCCCTGCCTGCCCAGGGCATCACTTCGCTTCAGTTGCGGCCGACAGACCAATTCCAGCTGATTAACTTTCAAATATTTCTATCGAACCTCAGTGAGGAAACCTGCTCTTTAGTTAATGCTTCTCAGAACTCTCTAAAACATCCTAATATTCCACTTTAAGAGGCCAGGTTTCCTTACATCACACAGCATAACCTTTTGCTTTTCCAACACTATAGTTTTCTTCTCATATTCCAAGGCTTGCAAGCTTAGATGTGTGGCATTTTAGTCCATCCTTTGCAAACTGATTTTTTTTTTTTTGAACACTTGGAACAAAGCTTTATAGATTTACCTCAGCAGGTGGACCAAATACCAGCAGGCCTCTGATCTGTAACAGTTTTGATTAAATGCATTACATTGCATTTGATTAAGTGTAATTACATCTAATTAACAAGATTTTATTTCAAGTATGTCACTGTTTCTTGCACCCAAATTTGCATTAACAGGTAAGTGGGATTTTCTTGACAGTCACAGATACTACTAATTTGAGTAACCTTCGATGCTTCTTTGTCGGGTAAAAGTGCAGCCTTGCTCCTCTGGAATGCTAGAGGAGCCAAATCAAGGTTCTGTGCGACAATTGGACGTGGGGAGCTCAGGCTGTCTCAGCGTTTCTGGTGGGATCCCTCTGTATCGAATTCCCTGCACCCACTAGGGATGTGCATACCACACACTACAGAACCTGGCCAGGGCCCTATTCTGTGCCTGCTTACAGCGCTAGACCACTCCACATGCTCAGGGGGTACTAGGGACAGCATTTTGCCTGCATCCTATACAGATACACAAGGACTGAGATGTAGAAAGCCCCTTCCCTTTACCTTGGACTCCGCTGTGCCACAGACTCCAGCAGTTCCTCCAGAGAAACACCAACTAGAGAAAATACTGTCAATGGGAATTTGTTCTTTATTATATTAGCTGTAATAATGACTAAATAACCCATATCCTCCAGTGAGTTCCCTACACAATAATGGACTTCAGCTAGGAAGATGGCTTAGGAGTAAAGAAATCTAATAGAGGAGGACTCGGGGGTTTCTGCTTCGGCATTGTGTCATCACAAAGGCATGACCCAGAAAGTAAGAGAGTCCGAAAAGAAGCAGTCTGATTCTTATTTATTCTAAAAGCATCTAGGAGAGCCAGACATACTCTGTCTTTTAGTTAGGGAGTCACCATCCCTGCTAATAAAGCAATTGCACAGAAAAGTCTAGAAGAGGCTTCTAAAAAAGATGCATCAACTGGCAGTTGTTGGGAGCACTATTTTTCCAATTATGTTTGCTAATTTTTCTTCTGTATACCTGAATGAGGAGCTGGGGGTGAGGGAAGGGTGGGACACGGAAAGGAAGATTCACTGGCATACAGGATATGGCAGTATGCTAGACTTTTGACACCTGTAGCCTTGAGTAGGGTAATTTTCAACCCTTAAATGTACTTAGAACTTTTTTGTTTAGTGCCAAAGTGTGTACCAGCAAGTTTAATATCAGGTTAAGCACTTTTTATGCTCTTTGTTCTTTAAAAATAGTATGTTTGTAAAATAGATAATGCATAACACTGGAAATGGGTGCTTCTTCCCAAAAGTGCATGTGTTAAGAAACAAAAATGGGGGGAAAGCCTTTTGTAGGTATATCTGGCTGTTTAACGAGTCTGAAAATGACAGCTCCATAACACAGTTTAATTGTCCATCCTTTATAATTTTACTACAGGTCTGCATTTTAACTCTTATTTATTTGCCCATTTTTATATACATGAAAATAACACCTTTGGACTTAAGCTAACATTGTTTTTTAATTTTTTCCTATTACAAAATGGGAGTTGACTGCTCTTGTAAACTGCAGGCTGGTTTTTAATAGTATCCTGTCTTTTCTGATGGACCAATTACCACTAATGAGTCTGCAGTTCCCTTTTTTACTGTATTCTTCCAATAAATGTAAAATATTTGTATCAGGTTGCGTCTCTCTCGTTTGATATCTAAATGTTTATATTTCTTCTTTTAGATAAATATACCCCTCCACTAAAAATGAGGGAGGATTATCTCTAAAGGAATATCCATCATAGAGATAGTACAATGCATAATGTCCACTTCAGTCATTAAGTTGATATGAATTCTGATGGCAACATCTGAGTTTGCTGCCCATAGATGCAATAAATGCTTCATTGCGTTGGACACTTCCTGTTAACAACCATGTTTCACATTTTACTGTGTGGCATCTAGGCATAATTTATTTTTTATTATAAACACCTTGTATATTATAACACAGCAAAAACAGGCAGAGTTAAGGTTTGGCTTTGAAGCTGAAATATTTAACCTGAAAAAATTTAAGCAGTTGTTAGAAGAGATATTTCTCTTAATTGATGTCCATTTTAACCATCTTTCAACAGATCAATAATCTTCCTAAAACAAGGATTTTTCCACTATTATTTACAGATGCCCAGCACCCATCCTTGCCTCTAAAACAGCATGCCTGTAACCTCCTTCAAACTTGTTACCTCTACATTACACCAAACTAACTAACCCTTCCAGTGAGATTTTTTTTTCCACATGAGTGGCCAAGCCAAGAGGTGGTTACATTTGCTTTACACAGTTTATCATATTAAAAGGTTTTACCTTCATGTATCTTCCTCCTTTTATTCCAAAGTTACATCCATGTGATTTTGAAGTATATCTGTCTCAGGGCAGGGGAGTAGAAAGCTGTCAGTTCACTGCACATGTGCAGGTAACAGGGAAAATGTGGTAAATGTACTAAAGTAGTCCCCTATTTTTAAGGGAAGGGATATCAGATTTTTAAAGCCCAGTAAATAGATAGTAATTGTGTTGGAAGTCCCCAACATGGTACATGCACACATACAGAATAAAGTGTTTGGACCCAGTAGAATAACTGAAGGGGGATGACTGGAGCAGAAGCCGCAAGAGTGGGGTGTCTGAGTGAGATGAGATGGTCCCCTGGAAGAAAGGGGTCCCAGGTTCTGGACTGGGCCCCTGTTCTCAGTGGTGCAGAAACTCCTGTCACAAGGGATCTAGCCATGCATATGCAGAAATGTTTGCAACACAGTTGCAAATAGAATCCAAACTGTGCATGAGTGCCAAAAAAGTGCCATTATGTGGTGATGTGAGCGTCATTTCAATGTGTGACCGTGAAACTCTCCACAACCCTAAGCTATTATGCATTAAAAGCTTGCAAAGTTTCATTTAAAGCACAGCTGTCCACCTACTGAGTGGTCCAAGGCTGTCTGGCCCCTCCCCACTGCATTGTGCCAGCATCCTCATACCATGCCACGTACCCACTGGCAGTGGCAGGTGACTCTGCTGAGCTGAACTGGGTCCCCAGTCCTTCCAGAGATGGAAACAGGAAGCAGATGTTGGAGAAGGGAGGGGGAGCCTAGAGCCGCTGGTGGCATCAGCAGGAGGAATGGGGGGAGCAGCACCTATTCTGGGAGTCCAGGGCTGTGAATTAACTCCTTGGGTGCTCTCAGTTGGGCAGCCAGAGTTTATAGTCTCTCACCCGAGAGCGTATGATGGGTATAATAGGTGTTAGACATCTTTCTAGCCTCTTTGATGGTGCCTTCCTTTTCTGGGGTGCCTTGAAGACCCACATTCCCATTTCCAGGCTTCAGCTTCCTCCCTTTACAGCATGACCTAGTTCCCCTCCATGGATTTCATTCGCTTTGAAAAGCAACAAGGGCTGTCATTTTGCTCTTACACAGTCACCACCCTCTGTACAGGAGAGACAGAAGGTCATATCTCATCTTCCTTCTGAAGTTCAAAAAAAGATCTACAAAGATTAGGCAGAAAATGGTGCTTCAGAAACCGTCCAGGAGCGCTTTCTTCTGCCTGAGTGTGCTAATGCTAGGCCACTGGTTAAAAGGGGGTGTGGGGGGAGGGCCTAAGTGTCTTGTGAAGCTCAGCCTTAACCTCATAACACTGTGCTCCAAGGCTGCACCTCTGGCACTTGGCGTGTGTGACCTCCCCTTTCCAGACTGTTATTAATAGACATGACTTGTTCAAGACCATTTGTTGAAGCTATTCTATATAGTATGGAATAAATTAAACAGCCATTGGGCCAACAAGAGGGTGATACTGATTATAGGTGATAGGTTGGAGCACTCTCCTGGGAGTGAAGAGTCTCTTCCGGTAGAAGAAAGGACGTGTGGAAGAGCGACCTAACCGGTGGAATCTCAACTAAAACAGGAGCACCCCCACTGCCTACCGCTCAGCCACGCTCTGTGCAGAGCCCAATCTGATAGGTATTCCCAGAGAATGGCTACTGCACTAAGACCTGCAGGGAAGGTGGGCAGAGGACAGCCTACATTGTAAATCCCAAGAGGTGTTAACTACAAGAGAAGTATCAGGACAATCAGTGCTGTCAGGATGGGGGATTCTTCCATGCATGCTGAGAAGCAGAATTTCAAGCATCTAGGGGCTTTTAATGTCAAAAACGTAAGTGCTTACAAAGTTTAAGCACCCTCAGGGTGAAGCAGCAGTGGAATAGGGGTTTGGATGTAGCTACCCAAAATGTCCACCAAGTATTTGGACACCTAAGACCTCCCTGCCCCTTGCAAATCTAACTAACCCCAGTCTTCTCCCATCTAGTAGCTAATTCTTCAGGAAAGCACTCAGGAATGAAAACACTTTGGGAAGTGAGCAGAGAGAAAAGGGTCATAGCTGTCCCCGAGGATCACACATGGGAGAGGTGGCCTCTGAACAAGATATGCCCTGACCTAACGAGGGCTTTAACCATTGAGAGCAGGGCACTGACTGCACTGGAAGGGAAGTCTGAGCCCACATAGCAGTGAAGAGCTCTGCTAAAATATCCCCGACAGTTCATTCCACTAAGATGTTCTCTAGTTATTGGAAAGGAAATTTTTAAAGAATCTGCAGCTGCAGCCAGCTCCGTCTTGTCCTGCTCAGCTGTGCAGTCGTGCCAGGCCTCAGAAGAATGAAGACATAGCTATTCTTTGAAAAGCTGCTACTGCCAAACTGCTGAGCAGAACAGGGTTAACAGGCACTGCCTTCTGAGCTGAAGCCCCACTCCAGCTAATTAGCAGGCAGGCCACGAAAGGAAGGAAACTGATAAGCAAGCAGGGACTTCAAGATTTTACCATAGCTCATACATACCGCAAGGGGATTATTTGGTACAACTGCAACATTATAGGAAGGATTTAAATTTACAAACCTCTCATGAGATCCCAAGGATGAGGTCTATGAAGGACCCTTTAAGCACTACTGAGAGGAAAAAAAATAAACCTTCACTCAGCAAGCTCCTAACCCTATATGATCATAACACTCACCACCCCGAGGTCTGGCTGGTTTCTGTAAATGGATGCAACAGAACTACCTCAGTCCTGCTGCTGCCAAAGTGCTCAAGTCCTAGCAGGATTCCCTCTGCCTATCTGACCTGCAAGTCTCACTCTGTCCAGACATACATACTAGATCAGACTTTGCACAGAAGAGTGGTTGGAATAAGACTGTTTACTATCTGGCTAGGTCTGTGCCTGTCCCTCCTACTCTACCCAAAAACCCAGGAGGAAGGGATCTCACTCAGATCACCTCCTTCCATTAAAAGCATTACAGCCAAGGGCACATGCCTGGGAGGTGGGAGACGTCAGTCCAAATCCCCTTTGCACCTCACCCGGACAAAGGACTTGAATCTAGGGCTCCTACCCCCAGGGAAACAGAGCATCTGTGTTCTTCCATGGAAACGGATGGACTGGCTTAGATGCCTAATTCCAGAAGAGGGCTGAGAATCCCAAGCAAAGTCCCTTGAGTCTTACCCACCTACCTGTCAGATAAGAAGTTTACTAGCATCTCCAACTACCTACAGGGAGGTGGGTCCCTGCTCAGTTTGCTCTGTGACTCTTACAGTTTAGCACCCCATCCTCCTCGTGGAGACTGAATGCCTACAAACATGCAGAGGGGACAGATGGCCCTAAAGACGTTTGGGACTGGAAGGTTAAGACAAAGTGATGTTCTAATTAATGTTTTAATACAATCAGGCTTGAGTGGGGTGCAGTGATCTGCTAGGTAAAAAGACATGGGTCTCACCACGTGCTTATTAGGAAGCCCTCTGCAGAGAAGCACATTGCTATTTTCCAGCCATTTTCTAAACATATAGAAGAGATGCACACACAACACCAGTGCACTCTAATCTGGGAACTGTAGATTTCCTGTCCCAGAGAAAATACTGCAGTCAGCCCCAGGGTAGCATAGTTCTCCGAGTTTCATACGGACACCATGGAAACTGCAGCCTACTGCTTGTTTTCATATATATTATCTCACTATTAGCACCCCCCTTCAGTTCTCCGCAAGCTTGTTATTCCAGAAGTGCGGCTGTTAACTATTTCCCTCTGAAATGTGACTAAACTAAAGAAGGCTTTATATGCTGAAAAAAGAAAGTCATCACAGGCTTGTGCACTACTTTTCCCAATAGCAAAGCAGCTGCAGGTTTAATAGCCCATGTTCTGCCAATGCATTTCTCTCTAAAAACGGTGGGAGTGTCTAATATTGACTGGCAACAATCTTGAAACCTCAAAGAACAGATAAGCGCTGACTGTGTACTCTTACAGGGACAAAATATTCTAGTGCGGACAGTTTTGGGCTCAGGATCCATCGGTCTCCTGTCAATTGCCTAGGGCATAGCTCCTGTTGCTTTACAGAATTTATGAGCTTGCCTGTACTTCTGAGAGATGAAAAGAAAAAGTGTACTGCATTTTACCTCAGATGAAGGTAATATAGAGCTAAATCTGACTGCTTGAGGGATAACGCATAGAAGGCAAAAAGGCTAGTGCAACAGCTAATATTAGGAAGTACAAGCACCAGCTAAGAATACCCATCCCATTATGCTACCTGCAAAGAAAGAACTTAAAGCATGAGGAAAAAAAAAATAAATCAAACCATACAATTCAATTGGCACGTATATGGGGCGAGATCCACATAGCAATTGACTGGCAATGAGATTCCATAGCTCCCATCAGCCCCTTGAGGTGCTTACCAGTCATATTCATCGAAGGATCTCGCCTTCTCAGTATTCAGTGTTACAGGACCTAACTTTGCCTTGCCTGGAATCCAGAACCTTGAATCTGGTGTCTAGGCTCCCAGTACAATGCAGGGAGTGCGGCCATGTCCAAGAGCAGTGGTGCCCAACCTTTGGGGCCAGATGAGAGGTGCAGAGTGAGTCCATGAGACACACCTGGTCCATGGGCCTGACCTGTTGCAGGGGGGCAAGGCCAGGGCCTGATCCATGTGGCATGCTGGATTGGGCCCAGCATATGGCCCCAGCCCTGGACCCTAGGTTGAGACCTGTGCCCTATCATGCCTCTGGCTTGGAAATTTGATGGTGGGGGAGTGGTGGCAGTGTTAATTACCACCAATCCTTGCTGCTAAATTTCTGAACCACTGACCGTTCCCACAGGCCGGATGACATGGCTCCACAGGCCAGACCTGGCCCACAGGCTGGAGGTTGAACACTACTTGCATACAGGTTGGGGAGCCATCTAGTTGGTGGAAGACCTGCATGTCCGGTTTAGAACTACTGGACATATATAAGGACAATAGTGCACTAAACAGTGCCACTAGAAACTCTCTCCAATTCTAATTCTGCCCCAACACAACCTTAAAACCAGAAAAGCAGAAATGGTGAGCTTCCTCATTGTTGTGGAGCTTGCACTGATCCCATTTCATCGCCTTTACTCAAGGACCTCTGTCCTTCTGGCTCCCAATAGGTCTGGCTCCTGACTAGGACTCTCAGCTCCTGACCCCTGGACTACTCTAGACCCTGGCTCCTGATCCCAGCCTGTTCTTTGGCTCATCTCACAGCTCCCAACTCCAGTTAAGGTTGTAACCACTATACATGACTGACCTCCAGTAGTGTAACCTGGGGTAGCCAAGTGGAGCACATGCCCTGGGCACTAAGGGGAGGGATCCTAGAAGACTGGGAGGAAGGAGTGCCTCATCCTCTCACCCCCAACCCTGCCTGCACTTTCCAGCTACAGGAAGCAGCAGTACAGGCAGTGTGTCACAGAACACAAGGTATTCTGGGAATCATAGTTCTAGAGAGCAGCAGTGGAGTTCACAGCTGTTCAAGGCAAAACTGACCCCATTTTTTAGCATCAAAAAAAAACCCCGCATTTTTTTTTTTAACCTCCCAGAGATGGGCTTCAGTGGCAAAAACGGGACGAAAGTTCCCACCAGCAGCAAAGAGCTCCATTGCCACTCTACAAAACTACAATTCACAGAACATCTTCCACTCCATGACACACACTGCCCATGATTGCTTGTTGCAATGGGAGGAGGGTGAGAGACACCTTCACAGTGCACTTTCTTTGCACATTATGCCTCTGGGGCCTTCATCCTTGTCTCTGGGGGGTTACAGCAGACAATAAGCTGAATGTGAGCTACAAATGTGCCCTTGTTGCAAAGAAAGCTAATGGCATACTGAGTTACATTAGTTTCTACTGATTACCATTACCAGCAGATTGAGGAAAGTGATTATCCCCCTCTATTCAGCTCTACTAAAGCCACATTTCCAGATAGTATATTTGGTTTGGGCCCCCCACTACAGAAAGGATGAAGACAAATTGGAGAGTCCACCCAAGGAAAATGAAAAGCATTAGGGGGCTGGGGAACATGACTTTTGAGGAGAGGCTGAGGGAATTGGGTTTGTTTAGTGTGAAGAAGAGAAGACTGAGGGAGAATTTGAGAGCAGCCTTCAACTACCTGAAGGGGGGGGTCCAAAGAGCATGGAGCTGGACTGCTCTCGGTGGTGGCAGACGCCAGGACAAGGAACAACGGTCTCAAGTTGCAGCAAGGGAAGTTTAGGTTAGATATTGGGAAAAACTCTCTCACCAGGGGGTAGTAAAGTACTGGAACAGGTTATCCAGAAAAGTTACACATTCTTTATCCGGGGAGGCATTAAGCTAGACAAAGCCTTGGCTGGGATGATATAGTTGGGGATGGTCCTGCTTTGAGCAGGGGGTTGGACTTGATGACCTCCTGACATCCCTTCCAACCCTAATTTTCAATGATTCTACAAGTCTGACACTAGGGCATGTTTCTGGGATTTCAAGGTACAGTGGGGCTTTAAAAACAGACTCTTACATGAATGTCTCAAGCATGGGGCTACTGGATATAATCACATACAGATAAGCACCAAATAATGAAATATTCCTTGGGCCAGGTGGTTGGGGCTTTTTCTTGGGGAAGGAGTGTGCAATTTTCTTGGGGCCATAAGCCATATCCAACCCAGGCAAGTGCTGCCACAATAGCCAATACAGCTGTGGCAGCAGTGTGGGGTCTCACAATGGTGGGGAAGGGGGCACCTCAGGGTCCAGCAGCAGCAGGAGCATGGAGCCCAATGGAGGGTGGGAGTGGTGCAGGGTCTGATGGTAGCAGAAGTGGGGGTAGTGCAGGATCTGGGAGACAAAGCACGGGGTCCACTGAAGGCAGGGGTAGTCCAGAGTCCAGAGGGAGTGTGGGGTCCAGTGGTGGCAAGCCAAGCTCACCATCAATGGCCATGTTCAATGAAGCCAGAGGGCTCATCTTCTAGTGCAACTTCCTTTTGAGCCTGAACTACTGATTTTCTTAAAGTAATCCTTTCTTCACTGACAAGTGTCACTGTCAGGAATTAGTCTTCAAGTCAAAACATAACAAAGGCCAGGATTGTTTTGTCTTGCAGTGAAAAAAGATAATATAATTTTCCTCCCTAGATTCAAGGTTCTGTTGCCTTCTAAAACTATATTTAAAGTAAATTACCCATCACCTTGATGGTAATCCTGACACTTTTCTGGGTGACAAATTATGATACCAGTTCCAAAAGGATTTTTTTCTTTTAAAGTGTATTTCTTGTAATAACCTGACAGTGAAAAAATGTAGAATAAACCAGTAGCCTTGACACTAGAGATTACCAACTGAATAGATTATACTCTTCAATGTCTCTTATGCTCCTGTAGCAATAATATTTATAAAATGTAGCAAAGGTTATTTATGTACCTGTATTTCTATGCACTCATTTTCAAACAGAGGAAAAACGCAAAAGATGTATATTGTCTTGTTTCTCAGGTTACATAATTCCCAGTAAAAATGGTGTGAGCAATAGGCATTTATAGCACCCTTAAAAAATTACAAGAGTATGAAAATATTATTCCACTACTTTGGCCCCAGTTAATGAAGGCATTTAAGCAATGTGCTAAAAATCACACAGACTTCTAAAACCATAAGGTTTGAAACCAATTTGTGGTGAAGTTACACGTTACTCTTGGACCATGCTAAGTCAGTGGAACATTAAGCAGTGTTAAAGTTACAACGTACTGTGCATGTTAAATATTAATACCATTTCTTGCCTGCACAAGTGACTTGCCACCAGAGGCCTAGTGAGCAGGGTCATTGTTAGGAGCCAAAACACCTGGGCTCTATCCCTGCTCTGGGTGGGGTGGGGGTCTGCGTCTGGGAATGCTGGAAGACTACAAATTGCTCGTTTTTATCTCTGTGGAAAATATGAGATAGCAAGCATGTCCCAGAGTTAAAGTTATGCCACATCAGGCAAGGATTGAGAAGCTAAGAGGGCACTTAGTGGGAGTTAATGAGCTTTAACCTGCAGATGATTGTATTTTAAAGTACCTTTACTATGGTCGAAGTGTAACATTCACCCATAGTAAATACATTCCTGACAGCTTGGGGTATGGTCTAGAGTTCCAGCCAGATTTAAAATTTCTATGCACTCATAGAGTTCTATGCGCTCATAACTGTTTAATTCCCTACAGAATAGGTGCCATGGGAGAAACATAGTAGCCATGACTATATCTCGTTTAACTTGCACACTACAATGGCTATGGTTTTGTCTGAAACACCTGTCACAGGACAGTTAGTTCTTCAATGTGCCCTGGATTTCATTTTTTCGTTTTAGAAAATGGGACCATTACACAGAAATGAGATTAGCATGAAGGGAAGTCAGTAGTTAATTGAAAAGCAAATTAAAAAAGGTAAGCTTAATGAAAAGGTATTGACAGTGGTACATTACAAACACAGGCGACTGGTAGGGGGGAGCATGGGGCGGGGGGTGCACATGTCCCTGACTCAGCACCACTCAGGACAGGGCAGTCCTTTTTGCCATGCAGGCTGGCAGCATGTTGCGGGGAGCACTAAGCCATAGCACAGAAGCATTGGAGTGGATGTAGGGCTTTTGGGCCACCCCCAGGCCCGCCCACAAATTGTGCCCCCCCAGACTCAGAAAGCACCAGTCACCCCGATTGCAGACATGTGACTACATTTTTTTGTGGGAGCACCAATAAGCTCTGCCAAACATGCACAGCATGTGCTCTATTACACAATCACCCGGGGATTAGGGTAGCCACTGACACATCCCCAGAATACAAGACAGGCCCTTGGTGAGGGGCGGGCCGCCTTGGCTAATCAGCACTTAAGGATGGGGCTGCCAGCCCCCTCAGCCAAATCAGCAGCAAGGGGTGGGGCCACTACCTCCCTCCCTCATTACCTGGTTGTCTCAGAACCCCTCCCCTTCTGGCTGTGCACCACCCTACCTCTACGCACAGCCAATAGAATCAAAAGGACAAGTGATTGGCATGTGTTTCCACAAACGAACTGAAAAAAACAGGACTTTTTTGCACTCCGCTCCTCATTCAGAAATGGAACATGACAACATGTTCAAAAACAGGACCGTCTGGTATAAAACAGGACCAGTGGTCACCCTACCAGGGGCGCAGAAAAATAACATTGCTGCTTATTGGATACAGCATCAGTTCTGGGGACTGCAAGGTGGAATTGGAGAGATCTGGGCTTCCCTTGTTCTGAAGGGAGCTCCCTGCCTTTTCCGTCTTGTGCCAGGGCTCTTCTGGCACCATGTCTACCTCGGTGTAAGAAATAACAGTGTTTTTGCTGCCATGCTACAGTACATGCAGCAGGACTCCTGCCCCAGTTTCACTTCAGCCAACTCTCCCTCATACTCAGCAGACATAGTTCTTGCAGGCTGAGAATTTGTATCAGCAATCATGCTTGAAAAGGAAAACTCTATAGGAAAATAATGCTATTAGAAGCAGATGGCCTCCTTTGAAGAGTCTGTCAGTCATAGTTTCCTTCTCTCACACAGTTACGATAGCTGGAATTTGAGACAGACAAGATGCTTTTAATAGATTTGAACGATCAGTTTGAATTGTAATTTGTACAAGCTGAGGCGTTTCATTTCCACCTTTCCTTTAAAAGAAAAGAGATCGGGCTTGCTTTCTAGGAGAGAAAATGCATTGCACTGAACTTCGGCTATGCACCTCACCTCTGGATCTAGTCAGATTCACTCTTCATAAAGCTATTTAGATGAGGCTCCAGGGACAACAAATGCATTCTGACAAGCGTTCCATATACGAAGGAAGCCAATTACCAGGTTTCCTGAACTGGCATTACTGTGCAGAACGATACGCAGCCATCAACTCGCATTCCCAGAAGTTAGAATAATCCTATGCAGAATCTGTGCCGTCTTGCAAATCACCCACCAGGCCCAAATTAAGCAAGTCTAAACCAGCATTCCTGTAGGGAGGGGGGCTGTCTTCTAAAAAAGATAGTTGCCTCAGTCTACCAGGGGGTTAAAAGTTGTTTTGGCTCTTGGTAACATGTACGTCTACAGATTAGAAGCCTTGCCCCCACCAATGGAGTCCACAACCTGGGGTTCAGTTCTCAGGCTTCATCTACAATTGTATGGAATGAATTCGGCAGCACAGAATGGGATTCACAACAGCTTCCTTCTCTCTCTTTCTTTAGCTCAATGAACTTTTAGCTGCAATTCTTCTACGTGCAGTAGAACAGCTTCAGGTTCACTGGATCAGAGAGGAAACCTACCCCTACAAGGGGCTTTCTGGGGCCTGGTCTCTCCTCCAAGGTCTGTGCAGATATTTTATCTTGTAACACTTTAACATAAAATAAAACCTAAACTGGAACCAAGATGGAACCTATGGAGCCCCACAACTACCAGGTCACAGTCATCCTTGCACTCTCCCCTCTCTGCATGATCCTATCGACCTGCTTTTTTCTGCACGTTTGAAGATCTACAACCAGAGGGATGAAGAACATTCCCACACTAGAACAGCTTATAACCATGGGGTTAGGTTGCTCTCCAGGGAAACATGCTTGAACACAAGCCCCACCCCTGGACTGGATTGCTTGAAACAGTACACTATAGAGAAAGAGGGGTCCTCCTTACCAACTCGGTCCCCCCAGTGCGTAGATGCTA
The DNA here is from genome assembly GCF_052110815.1 of Crocodylus siamensis. Classification (NCBI taxonomy): domain Eukaryota; kingdom Metazoa; phylum Chordata; order Crocodylia; family Crocodylidae; genus Crocodylus; species Crocodylus siamensis. The sequence continues at coordinate 58,141,435 of NC_143397.1, forward strand.
CCCAGGGCACCCAAGGCCCCAGTTATGCCTCTGCCTTTCCCTCCTGAGTTTGAACAGATGCAGCAGATGTTCTAGCTTTCCATACAGCTGTGTGGTTAGGTTAGGTAAACTCGGCATGGCTGCTGGATCAGGCCCCTCAGGGGAGCTATGCAGAGTAACACCTAATTTAAGGATTTAAATCGGGTTAAGGCCCAAGATGGCCACAAAGCTTCTCAGCTCTGCCAAGATGGAGACAGTCTTAGGGATGCCTTGGGCACTCTGTGCATGTGCCTATACTGATTTGCGTGTCTATGTCCTGTTTCGGATAAGGCCCGCTCTCTGGTCTGAATTGACAGATGGATAACCTTGAAAGCAGTACTCCAAAAGCCTCTACAATTCAGAGGCAACATAAAACATCAGCAAGAACATGCTTTACTTATGTTTGTCACTCAGTCATGTAAAGAGTACAAGGTTCATTGTCAGGGCTCTTCTAATTACAAGATTAGTTAAGCCTTGCAACCCACAGCAGATGCAAAACTGGTGAGGTACAAGAGATTTTTCATTTAACTAGACTTCTGCAACATGCATATATTCTCAACCTGTTTATAGGTTACATCTGTACCCTTGACTGTGAAGTTAACAGAGAAGAACATATGTAACTTTAATATGGAGTTCATTAAGGACAAGGATCACATTAAAACCCAGGTCACACACTTTTTTTTTTTTTGTGTGTGTGTGTGCAGAAAAGCCAAAGTACAGGCTCATATACACATTTACACCCAGCACTACAACACTAGGCAAGGGATGTGGTTGGGAGAAATAACAAAGCATTGATTATATCCTAGCTACTGCTATTATAGTCTATTATAAACAACATAAGGGATTGCTGGGCAGAAACACGTTACAATAGTAAGACGGGTGGGTGGGGGAGGGGGAAAAATCAATACAAATACTGGATGAGTAGTTTCAAATTAAGTTATTTCTTCAAGCCAAACAGTATCCAGAGTACATTTTAATTGGTACAGAAGGCAGGAGGGAAGGGAAGCCATGGTCTCCTATATGCTTGTTCAGAATGTCTTCTGTTAGAAGTTGTATTATTTTTGTAACACAGGAGAATAAGATGCCTCTAAGAGTGTAATCTAAAGCTTGATGAAATCAAAGACCCACAGACTTCTCCAGGCTTTGAATTAGGGCCTCTAACCAAGGGGCTATAATCCATTGTTCCATTGTTGTAATTCACCCTTTGGTTGTTAGTCTTAGCAAATGGACATGAACTCTGAATCCCACCCTACGTCCTCCAAAATATAGGTACTCAAAACCCTGCTCAGCTGCCAATTAATTTTGCAGTTGCCCAAATATTTGTTTTCACTGATAAAGTTTCCTAGAGTCCTGAAGGTCAGGGAATTCTTGGCTGGCCCAAAGGCAGCTCTACTTAGCAACAAGGTGCCTACCTCACTATTAAGCCTTTACAAGTATTCAAAAAAGGCATACCCATCTCATCTGCATGACCTAATTTCAAGTGTACAGACTGAAATCCACATCTCCTGTCTTTGAGGTAAGTGCACTCAGAGGCTAGAGTCATACTCACTCTCTCCTAGTGAATATTTAAAGTGGAACAGCTTCAAAAGGACAGACCGAGTCCCAGCTTATGTATCTTATAGGCTGGTGGTTTGAACATTCACATTCCAATTCCCTTGGGCAGAGAAGGAGGTTGAACCTGGGTCTCCTCCATTTTGAGAAAGTGCCCAAGCCACTGAAATTTTGGTAAGAGACGGCTCCCCTTATCTGTGAGAAGGAGCTAATAGAAGTACAGCAAAAGCTCTGTTATCCAGCACCCATGGGGAATGCGGGGTGCCAAATATGCTGGTTACCCAAGAGGCGTCTTTGCCTGCCTCCTGCCGCATGCAGCGCGTCAGCATGCTGGGGAACAGGCACCACATGGCCCCGCCCCTGTACATATTGGATACATTGGATTACAAGTAAACTATTCATTTAACGGATAAATTTGCTGTGGCCCGACATGGGATTTGGCAAAACCGAAAGCAGGCCTTCTGGTTTCACTTTTGCCATGTCGACTGGCATGCCAGTTAATAGAGCATGTCAGTTAATGAAGTGCCAGATAACACGGCTTTTACTGTACCTAGCTCAAGGAGACTGTTCAGGACTGAAAATCCCAAGTGAAGGGTACTGCCTCCCTACAATACTGAAAAATACACCTAAATCCCTGGATTAAGACACACCTCTAAGATTGATGTTTTCCCAAAGTCAACCTTAGCATTTTGACTTCTGTGGATCCTCCTGATGTACCTAAGTCCCCCTTGCATTTTAGAGGAGGCCTGGGAACCTAACTCCAGGGTTGCAATTTTGACTAGCAGCAAGGAATGTAAAAATGAAGCACTGAAACACTCGGCAGTGACACCCCTTAATCTGTGTGGGTGTCAGCAGAGAAAGAGCTAATGTTCCATTTTGCTTTGTTGTGCTCTGCTGCTTAGCTCTGAGCTACATCCAAGCAATTGTGCATTGTCCTTCGAAGTAGGTGGTTTATGATAGCAGCAAAATTGTTACCATTTTTATTATGTTTAAAAATAAATCATCTTTGAAATGAACAGTCCCCCTCGCCCTACACATTGCCAACAAATAGAAAGAATTATTTGAATCTTCTTACTATGGTTCTAAGGGATGACCTTTCCAGAACTTGGCAGAACTTTATTAGTGGATACATCCCTAAAATTTCCCTAGGGATACCTCCCTAAAACTTTCCTGGACAATCTAATAGAGCCAGAGTCTGACAAGTGCCAAAACTAGGGCATGCTACAAGATGCATTTAACTCTTGGCTAGCTTTAGTGTACCCTGACAACAGGGCTGTTAAAATTCCTTGTCGCAGCGGTTCCAATTTATGCTTTTCCCTAGAGACGGCTTTATAGAATAGGTAATCAATTTTATAAATGAGCATCTGGTCCACACAATAAGATACACTCCACAAGTCATTAAAATAAGAGTATGCATATACTATACATGAAAAGAAGAACTGGACATTTGTCTTAGAAGCAATTTGGAATGCATGAGTTTTCTGGCTTTCCCCATTAGAAAACACAGCTTGATGATTATCCAATATACTCAACTTCAAATTGCACCAAATCTTCAGATGCAGCAGAGACCTGGACATCTGCAATATGCTCACAACTGACATCAAACAACAGTAAAAGGTAACAAATCATTCAGCCAAGTCAAGACTGAAGTCTGTCTGAATCCAGAACAGCCTGAGTTAGTTGCCACTCTTCAATGAGACCTGAAGAAGTATGTCTCACATTCAAAAGCTTGTCTAAGTTTATCCTAATTACTAGGGGTGTGCAAAATGGGCTTTATTCAATTTGGATTTGGCCCGAATGAGGGACAGCGATTCGATTCGGATCGCTGTCCCCAATTCAATTAAGCTGAATCCAAAGATTCAATGCTGATTCAGAGAATCAGTGATTCAGCCATAGACATAGCTTTAAATGTTTTTTCTACATACCTGGAGGTATCAGGCGGGGCTTGTGAACACTGCAATGCTGGGGTGGATACAGCATCCCACGTAAGTGCAGGGGGCCCCCTAGTGCACTCAGTGGCGGACCCAGAAGTGGACTGGAAGTACTTCTGGTCCACTTCTAGGTCCACCACTGAGCACACTGGGCACTTCCCTTCCCCCTCCCTTGTCCCTCTGGCTCAGCAATCAGCTGTGGGGGGACCCCAAGTGCCCCCCCAGACCCAGGAGGCACCAGTCACCGAGCCAAAGGGAAGTGGGGGGCACCTCAGTGCACTCCCCAGCAGACCTAGAAGTGGACCGGACATGCTTCTGGTTCACTTCCAGGTGTGTCACCGAGTGTGCTGGGGACCTCCCCGTGCTCCTGTCGGACGCTCCATCCACTCCGCCATCTCAGCGTTCACAAGCCGGCTGCTACCTTGAGGTATATAGAAAAAACATTTAAAGCTGTGTCTATGTCTGAATCATCAAATCTCTCCAAAGTGATTCAATTCAAAGAGATTAAAGGGTCTCCTAATTTGATTCAGATTCAGAGATTCGGCCACCGAATTGGGCCTTCTCACAGCCCTACTAACTACATAGTTGGTCCCATAAAAGACATCACCAGAAGAAATCTTTGCTGATGCATCATTTTTGGATCGTCACTGGCAATGCCTCACAGTCACTCCCATGGGTCAAATAAAGGGTTGCACATTTGATGGCTAAGAAGGCTGATCCTAGAGCCACCGACTCTGTGGCAGGCGCCATAGGTGGTGCTCGAAGGAGGGAATGAACTGTTAATCTTGTTTCCTTTCCTCTGTTTCTGTCATTTTTCTGCCTCGAGGGTGAGACACTTTCCCTCAAAGTAAGCTAGTTTTCCCCCCCAATTTGTGATGTCAATGCCACACTTCTAAATGCTCACCTTGAGGGTATCCTCGAAGCATTTTTTATGGCCCCCATGCGTCCTTTGTCTTTGGCCAAGTTGGGAATACAGCAGTTGTTTTGGTAAGCGTACACCAGGCAAGCACCCACAATGTCCTGTCCACCACAACGGATGCTGAAGAAATCAGTGCTTCTATGCCACTGGGGTTAAGCATCAGTAAGGATCACAGCTACAACATCACTCTTACACTACCATACTCTTCAGTGGTGAGAGTTACAGATCAATCACAGGCTGAAGTTATGTCCTTTTCTAGCCCACTGCTTTGCTGCCCTGCCCCTGTATCAAAATACTGAGCTCAACACCAAAGAAATCCATCTGGTCCGGCTGAGAGCAGCCAAGTATCAGTGCCATTTGTTTCTTTCAGACTCAGTGATCTCTGTGATCCAGAATAAAACTCTCCTCAGGCCCAGAAGCATATTGTTGACTTTCCATTGCCCTTTCAGTCTCTAATACAATTGCTGAGGTTTCTGTGTGGAAATGATTTTTGACTTTTATCTTTCCATTGAGAAAAGCCCATCAATTACATATCCTCAAGGGAAACCTGCTCTTTTACAGATCTTTCAAGGTCAGAAAGGGCATTGCAGGGCTGTAAGTGGGCAGGTGTACATCATGACCATATTTCTTATTGTGGCTTTAAAAAGGACAGGAGGAACTGAGAAAAAAAAAATACAGGGGTGGGAGAAAGGGGGGGAAATAGCACACTTCCCCCCATGTCTGAACTGGAGCACTGAAGTAAATTTTTTTTTTTAGTATTATCAAATCTCCCCCACAAACAGCACTTCTCAGTTGATAAATAACTAGGGATTCCTGTTCAAATTGCAGTGGCAGTCACATCTCAGTGCCTTATTACTGGGAAAATATTTAGAAAATAGGCATAAAAGATGAAGGATAAGGAGGGTGTAAAGTAGGAGCAGCATGGAGAGCTGACAGAGAAAAGAACTGAGATGTTTGCTTTTATGATAGGTGCCAGATGCTTTTATGAGATAGTCATAGCAGTAGTGACAGGGGTTGTGCTGCATGGGCTGTGTACAACGGCAGTGACTGGAAATAGCTAGCTGATGAGAAGTGCTCAGGAGGGTGTATGCAGTAACACCATTAGGCTCCAGGCTCAGACAGCATGCTGCAGGGCAGAGAGCAGGAATCCAGCACAGAGCCCCAAACCTAATGATGTTACTGTAGGCCTGCTGGGTCACTTCATTTTTTTTTTTTTTTTTTTTTTTTTTTTTTTTTTTTTAAGAGTACAACAAAATAAACAGCTCTTTGCATAAAGCTTAGCTGAAACCCTAGAATCTGCCTCTGAACATTACGTATCTAAAATTAGAGAGAACCAAAATTAACCCCAGCAGCCAACAGCTCTAGCAAATGAACGATGGTACTGAAAAACACAGTTTTCCATGCTGCCTGGGATGAAGCAAAGCCAGTAAAGAGACTGGGTATGTCTTGTTCCTGTGTTAGTCAAAAAGGGAGCCAATCCAGATAGGGACTTTTTTCACCAAGAAGAGACTGGGCATCAACCTCAAAACATAGCAGAACTGCATTAGTTCTTCTCAGATCTCCCTGCCACTTGTGTGTTATCAGGTAAGGAAGGGCATAAACAGGAAACATGCTGCTGGAAAGAGAGAGAGGTGTCCTTTATAATAGGCAATACTTTAAATGCAACAACGGTGTGGCTTTTACCACTGCAGCCAGAAAAGCTTTCTGCAGGCTCTGGGACCTGCTGATAGTAGCAAGAGGATGGGAGCTAGTATGAGGCAGGAGAGGTCACCAATTAGGTCCTCATAGCCAGTCAAGAACTACTGTCCCCAATGCATGCAGGAAGGAACAACAGTTTGTGACTGCTCTAACACCTACCAAATAGCAACAGCACCAACTCAGGTGATCAGCCAGATACTAGTGCCTGGAGGCTGAGGTGTTGACTGAATGTTTCATCCCTAAGCATGAAGCCAAAAAAAAATTTAGGACTGAGGAAGTCAAGATAATGGTCTTTCCAGAAACCAACTCTAGACATTTGCTGTATTTTCTAGATGCTTAGCTAGTTACCTATACTCAACATCAGGAAATAAAAATGTCTTCGTATTCATTTGCAACTATGCTATTTATTGCTTTAAAAAAAGGGTGGGTGTGTATGGGATAACACAGAAAGCAGCCTCAGCCCAAGATTTCCCCAGAGGAGCAGCAATTGAAATACACTGAAAAACAGTAAGAAAGCTTGTACCAGAGTATTTGCTTTGTTTAGCTTGCTCTACCGCCTACTCCATCTGTAACCTTTTGCTTTTCATCTTGCCTGTCTTCACTTCTCCGATTACTTAAAAATTATTAATATCTTGGTTTCACAAAAAGATTTGTCAAACCCTCTCAAAGTACCTTTTACAAATTCTCAAATAAGTTCTCTGTCTCTTTGCCTACCAGGCAATCATTCCTAAAATAGATTCTTGTCTGCACCCATGCTTTTTTTTTATTTTTTAATTTATATTCATTGCTGAGGCTTTAAGGGTTTTTTTTAGCTTCTTAATCTCTTTTTTCCCCAAAAAGTAATACCAGTCTCACTGGGAATGAGCCTGATCTTGTCATGTTTTATGCTGAGCCTCTGAAGAAAGGCTACATAATCTAGGCTTGAAGAGAGCATTATGTTATTTACATGGCAGTGACATTCAATATGCAGCAAGCAGACAATTATTTGCATCCTTCTTTTTGAAAGGAAGTGAGATTATTTTCCAGGGAAGCCCAATTTGTATTTCTGTAAACACATCTGAAAGTCTTAGTCTTTTGCTGTTGTTTCTGAAAATAGACAACACACTATAAATGTCAAATGAAAAAATAATGAGAAGCTCATGTGACATGCCATGCAAATCTAATAACATACCAGTGACTTGCTTATGAAAGAAGCACTATGGCATAAAGAGAGGTTCACAACCAGACTTAGGACTCAGCAGTAGTTGAAAGAAAATGTTGGTGTCTTTGTAAGGGTGATAAAGGAGCATGGATTGGTGCAATTAGACAAATACAGCAAGGACTAGGAAAACCTACGTAATATAAAGTATGCAGTACACTGAAAACCTCTGTGCCTCCATAGGCTTATCTATATTCTAATACTGGAGATAAGCAGTATGCTGAGAATAAACCAAGAGTTAGCAAGGCTATGCAATAAATGCTTAGGTTAGAAGATGGAGAAAATGCATTCTGGCAGTGTTTGAAGAGAGTGCGCAGTTAGGGTATTGCAATGACGACTGGACATGGCTGACCTTGGTTCTTCAAAACAAGATGCAAAAGGCTGATGCCTCTATCAATATTTATGTCTTCTCAGTTCAAATATATGCTCTCATTTATGATTAACTCTGTTTCCTCACTTAATTTCTACACAAAAATCAGCAAGAGCTCTGACCAACTGTAAAAAGCAATTCTCTTCTTGACCTGCCTGATGGCAATTTGTGATGGTTTCTTTAAAAATAAATAAATAAATACACAAATGACCAAACTATGTGGTTGAAGGAAATGAAACAAGGAAAGGTAACTGGATTCTGCGGGAGTTTCTTCTTTGTGTCTTTACTTTTCTAATATAAATGTAAATTCTTTGCTCACCAAAAATAATAATAAAAAAAAAAAAAAATAGGGCTGACTGTCAAATTAAATCAGTGTGTATTAATTATGCATTAGCAAAGATTATTCCACAATTCAATGCAATCTTTGCAATCAGTCTTCAAACAGAGGGCAAGCAAAAGAGAATGAATTTTTTCTTGATAATAAGAAAGCCAGTACAGTTCTTGTTAGAACTATAATCAAGAGAGATATACTTGACAAATTGCATTCTAAACTATGCTGCCTGGGGGGTTTACAAACAGTTGGTGTCCGTGTCCAAACACTGTGCAATCAGGCACATCTCTTCTCTGGGAAAGGCTGTTGGCTATTAAAGCTGGCGGGTTTTTTCCCCACGTTGCAGCTAATTTTTTTTTCATTCTAAGATTTCCTATGATTTTTAATGCACACTGATGGATACAATTATTGATAGTTATTAAATGATATTTTCAAGGCCTTTTATGTCTAGTTCTTGGCCAAAGTTGATAACGGCAGAGAGTAAAGGGCAGCAATTAAGTTTAATAGAGGGGGGTCATCATAACAACAAAGTGCCCCCTGAAGCTGAACTCTTCTGGAGGTTTGTAAGAAGAGATGACTGAGGACACCCCAGTGGGAGACAAGCAATGCCTACAACACCAGCAGAGAACCAACTACACACACTAACATAGCTAAGAGTTTGTTTTAAACATTTCCCCCTAATGAATATACATGTGGTCACACCACTGGTTGAGCCACCTGGTTCTACTCTGCACTTCTAAAGCCGCTATCCAAGATACAGACTGGAGTGGAGTGTTTAGGGCTCCATAATGTTGGGGATGCCATTTACAGAAGACATGAACTTGAGTCTTCACAAATAACCTGCAACTATGGGATCCTTTCCCTGTGAAGGTCTCTAGGGTACGTTTTTACATGAGAAGACAGAGACAGAGAGCAGTTGCCTACCTATAGTCACAAAACAGTTCTGGCAAGGTAGAGAAAGTAACCAGTCTCTCCTGATTCTAATTTCCCTGCTTTAAAGTTTAATTGGGATCAATTTTCTTTTTAAATGAGTGGGAATTATTTTGGGCCAAATTCCACATTGGTGCAAAGCCCTGCCTAATACAGCCCCTCTGGGCTCGTGTTTCGACTAGTTATATTTTTTTCACTTTTTGTTTTGATGTGTTATATACATAGACAACAAAAAGGTACGGTTCAAGAAGTGTAGGATAAAACACTGCTTGTCTACTTTTCCTCTCCCATGACACAGACACTGCCTCTCACTCACAAATAAATTTCACTCCAATTGCTGGGCTGATTGGTTGCTTTGTTATAGAAGTATATTTTTTCCTGTGGTTCCTGTTTAAGTTTTTCCTTACTGTGCTTGGTGTTCTGTGACAGCTTATTACTTCTATTTGGGAGAAATTCCATTTACACAGAGTACTGCTGTCAGCCTGCTCTATATCCAATTTGAAAAATAAAAAACATAGGCAAATTACCAAAGAGAAAAATAAAACAGCTATGGTTTGGACAGGAAGGTATTAAAGGAGGGCTACATTTTAAGTAGAACATAGACAATTGGACTATGCTTCAGCCATACTTTGGGTAAGGGAAGACAGTGTGACATAATAGAAATGAAGAAGGGTATTACGGGTAGTTGTAGCTGTTCGTTGCCCCTGGATTACTGAAAGGTCAAAGTAGTCCCTTCGTTCAAACTAGCAAATGAACATTGCTCTTACTAGCGGTCTATGACTGAACTTGAAGAAAGACATGGGCTGTTGCTCTGACAATGTGATATGAGAATCTACTTATTACTGGCTCCATTTGTGGTAGTCAGGTAGTACAAAGGGATCAAAAGTCTTACTTTAAGTCCCACGTTGGGAAGACTTATAAAAACAGGATCCTAGATTTCCTCCCTTCAAAACTTCAGTTGCCTAGGATGGAGAGAGTAGTTGCTTGAGAGCATCCCCACTATCCCTGTTTGGCAAATGTCCCCAGCCAACCATAATTAGGTAATGTAATTTAAAGTAGGCTGCTACTAAATCCTGGCTGGGTCAGAAAATTAGGAAGCCACAACCAGCTCCCCATGAGCCTGTCTCATCCGGTACTAATGAAATGTTAAAGGCAGATTCTCTGCTACATCTAGCTCATATGAGATAGAATAAAATGAGGCTGCTAAAGAGCACCACATGCCAGAAGTCACTGAAAAAAAGAGATGTCCCAAGTCACGGGGTGGGGGGGTAGGAGGAGGAATTACATTGAACAGACAGAATTCATTTCATCATTCATTTACAAATTCTTTCATATATTAATGAAGGAACGAAATAGAAAAAAAAAAAAAGCCTCTTTAGGAACCTCTCTATGCATGAAGATTAGAATTTGAACTGAGGTGCACATTCCACTTCCGTTCTTCAAGATCCATTTACAGGCTTGACCAGAAAATTCATTCAATAGAGTTCATAGACGCTAGGGCTGGAAGGGATCACAAGATCATCAGGTCCAGCCCCTGCCCAAGGGGTGGGAAGTCAGCTAGGGTCAAATGATCCCAGCAAGATAGCAATCCAAGTGTTTCTTAAAAGTGTCCAGAGTAGGTGCTTGCACTATCCCCTGATATACTTATAGGCTGCCACCAAGTCCTTCCTGAGCCTTCGCCTCTCCACACTGAAGAGTCCCATACCTCTCAGCCTCTCCTCATAAGACCAGTTCTATTGTCCTCTAATCATGCACATAGCTCTCCTCTGGACTCTCCCAAGCTTCTTTACATCTTTTCTAAAGTGCAGAGCCCAGAACTAGTTGCAGTACTCCAGCTGTGGCCTCACCAAGGCCAAGTAAAGTGAGTGACTTCCTGGGTCTTGCTTGAGATGCATCGCTAGATGCAAGCCAAGGTTTTGTTGGCTTTGCTGCCTGCAGCATTGCATTGGTGGCTCACATTCATCTTGTGGATAATCATGACCCCCAAGCTTCTTTTGGTTGAGGTGCTAGTGAGTGTAAGACTATAGGTATGATGTGGATTCTTCCCCCTCTCCTCCCCCGCCCCGAGGTGGAGCACCTTGCATTTCCCCATGTTGAATGCTATCAGGTTTTGATCTGCCCACCTTGCAAGCCTGCCAGGTCGGCCCAAATCACCAGCTTATCCTCTAGTGTGATCACACTTCCCCATAATTTGGTATCATCAGTGAATTTAACCAGTCCACTTCTGATACCTGAATCCAGATCATTTATAAATATAAAAGAGTATTGGTCCAAGTATGGTGCTCTGAGGGACACCACTGGTCACCATGTGCCACAGTTCTATCAACTATTACTCTCTGGGTCCAAGCACAGAGCCAGTTCCCCAGCATCAGGCTATAAGGATGTCGAGGCTACAGTTCCTCAGTTTTACCACGAGGACTTCATGGGAGACCAAGTCAAAGGCTTTTTTGAAGTCCAAATAAATTATATCAACTTCTCCTTTGTCCAGGTGATGCTTCACTTGGACATAGAAGGAAATGAGGTTGATCAGGCAAGACCTACCTGCAGTGAAGCCATGTTGGCTTGCTCTCAGAATGTTGCATTCTGTTAGCCTGTTGTTAATGGTTTCTTTGATGTTTTTTTTTCCAGTATCTTACCAGGGATTAAGGTCAAACTGATTGGCCTGTAGTTCCCTTATCTTCCTTACTCCCTTTCTTAAAGATAGGCACCACATTGGCCCTCTTCCAGTCTTCAGGAACTTCTCCCAAGCACCACGAGTTCTCAAATATCCTCACCATTATTGGCCACACTATGATGTCAGCACTTTTGGGTGCATTCCATCCATACAGGCCAGCTGACTTGTGGATGTCCAGCCTTTCAAGGTATTCCCTCATGAGTTCTTTGACAATGACGGGCAGACCAGTTGGGAAATGCTGCACTATATTATCCCCTTTGGCCATTACCAGAACCATAAGTGCCTTACCTCTTGTTGGCCTGGAGACTTCTAGAGACAAGTAGAGTTCATCAATGCAAGTGAGAAAGCTATGCAACCAAGTCAGATTTGGCAGAGTGCACCTCCCATGACATATCAGGGTAGTTGAATTCGCCTATGACAACAACGCACCGAGAGTGTGCAGCCCCTGCCAATTCGCTAGCAAATGTGTGGTCAAGAACTTCCTCTTGGTTAGGAGGTCTGTAGTAGACTCCTACCATTATATCCCCTTCACCACATCCCCCCCCCTTAATCTAACCAAGAGGGTCTCAAGTTGCCTTCCTCGGCTGCCAAATTCCACTTGTAGGGAAGTATACTGCTCCTTCACAGAGCCCTACAGCCCCACCCATTCCAGCAACACGTTTCCTCCTGTACAAGATATAGCCATCTATACCCATGGTGCAATCACAGGTGGAGTTCCACCAGGTCTCCATTATTCTAATGAGTTCATATTGATTTTTGTTAAGCAGAAGGGCCAATTCCTCCCGTTTGTTTCCCAGGCTCCTGGCATTTTTGTACAGGCAAGTAAGCTTGCCATCAGCAGCCTGAGGCTTCCCAGCACTCCTAGAAGAGTCCTGTCCCTGGGCTGGGGTAGGAATGAATTCTCTTGTGCTCTATGACCTACTGATTCTGCAGTTGATGCATGGTGGGCTTACATTGGTGATTTTCCACCCATCCCCCAGTGAGCTTAGTTTAAAGCCCTGTCAAGTAGGACTTTAATTTCTATGGCATTAACAGAATAAAGGTGAGGTAGGGAACAATCTACTGGTATTTGCATAGATATTAACAAAGTAGAGTGCCAACTAAGAGGCTTCCACATGTGACACAGTAGTTAAAATTTGATTTTATATTTTTATAATTATATATTTGTGCATTAGTGCAAATCACTTCATTCCTTTTGGTAGATAAAATGGTAAATTTACTCAGAAAAGTGGCAAAAATTAAATAAATGCAGATAAATAGCTGTCCCAAACCATTCCATAAATCAAGATGCAACCTTAGAAAACATAAAAGGAAGTGATGCTAAAGTAACAGCATAACAAAAGACAAGTTATTTAGGACTTGTCCACACTTGAAAGCTTTGAGAGTCCTCTTGAGTTATTTTGTGACATGTTTTGTGTCCAAAACATAGTTCATAAAATCAAAAATCTCGTATTTTTAACATGAGCTGGTGAATCCACTCTGGAGGCTGGTTTATGAAAATGTGGGAAGGTATATGTGCATACCTTTCCTGAAACTACTATTGTGTGTTTGTCCAGTCCTTCCACTGATGTTCCTATTTCTTTGCTGGTCTCATGGACAGCCTATCTATTTTTTCTAAGCACAATTTACTCCTTTAGAACAGGGCAAAATACAGATAGTCAAAAATCCCAAGGTTGATTCACTTCAATTTTCACAGGTTGGTCTAAGCAGTGTAGATTGAACCAATAAGCAAGTGAACAGACATTCACTTTTGATTATGGAAATGCAGCTACATGATTACAGTGACCCAGGCCCGAAGCCAGGAGGTGCTAGAACATGCCTTCCTGCTGGGCTTGACCAGACAGTTTGGGCCAAGGCTAGCCCAGCGGGGGGGAGGAGGGGAAGGTTGCAGGGGAGGTGCAAAGCAACCTGCGATGCTGGGGAACTTAAATCATCTGGAGGGGATCTGGGACAAAGATTTAGGTTAAATCAGTTTAATGAAAAAGTTAATACTACATTCATCCAGATTTATCTTCAACAGGTTTCAGCCATTTTGAAAGTGATTTATGTACACTAAACATCTGTTGTGTTACAGAACTGAACCATTTTCCAACCACTTATACTAGTTTGTGTGTAACTTCGGTCCATAGCCCAGGAGCCACTTTCCGATTTAAAGGTTGCTATATTGTTAAGAGCAGTTCTTCATGATTTCGGTTCATGGCAAGCTTGCATAAACTACCTCTGTCATATTCCTGATTATTAAGAAGTCATACCTGATGGCATATTTCAAGGTAGTTCTATACTGAGGTCCTAGACTTCATTGCCCCCTGTAGTTAAATGACTCATTTCAGGTGCCACTATGTTGATCTACTCTCTCTCTACTTTTCCAGTTCTTAAACTGTGTCACCACACAGGGCAACACGGCCCCCAGGTGGCCCAGGGATAGGATGCATATCCCACCGGCAGCCCCCAGTCAACAAGGGATTGGAGCCCAGAAAGGGCTGAGGGATGGCTCAACTTACCTGCAGGCAGCTGAGTCCCAGAAGCGGAGGCGCATATGTCTCCACAATTCCATTTTAAAAGCATTTTCTAAGCATGGGAGAGCGTGCTGGGAGTGACATGAATGCAGCTGACCAGGAAGGAGTGGCAGAAGGGAGCTCCCCTGCAGGTCCAGCCTGGCACAACGCAGATGCCAGTTATTTGCCTCTGAGCCGGATCGGAGAGAACCTGGAGGGGTCTTACCTCTGAAGACAGGGACCACAAGAGGCCCAGACAACTGGTGGGCCCTGCCCCAGGACTGAGCCGAGATGCTGGAGATCTGAGTCCCTTCACCCCATGAAGCACCACAGCTGAAGTGCTCCAGGGCTTAAAATGTTTTGTTTAAATTAAAGTGAGAACCACTGCAGCTCGGCCTAAAAGGACAGTTGATTTTCATTTATGTTGCAAGAGAGCCAACATGGGAGGGTCCCTGCCTGGATTGTTTCAACCCTACTGAGGGAAAAAGTTTAGTTAAAATGTTAAAATGACAGAGCCTCAAGTCACCTGCTTTGGGACCAAACCTACCCAAGGGTGGAGAGTCACCCTATTTAGAGGAATCTCCCTTTCTATTTCTACCTTCGGACAAGCAAGATATGGCAGGAAAGCAGTCGGAAGTCCACCTCAGGGCAGGAGGCTTTGAGCAGGGCCATCCCGGGGGGGGGGGGGGGGGGGGGATGAATGGGGGTGACCGCCCCAGGCCCCTCACTTTGAGGGGTCCCATGGAGTGGGGTGGAGCAGTGGTGGCACAGAGCTGGGCAGAGCGGTGGCTCTGCATCCAGCTGCTCACTACCCCTCCCCCTGCCACTGCTGATGGCGATGGCAGCTTCCTCAAGTCTGGGGCCCGTGAGATCAAAGCGGGGTGGGCCTTTACATGGGCTGATTTACCCCAGGCCCCACACCCTGCTCGGGTCAGCTCTGGCTCTGAGCACCCAGTAGTACATCAGGCCAGAGTACAGGGGAGCTGTATTAAGTGATCCCCAGCATTGCAGTCCCCACCCCCCCACTCCCTGCCCCCAGGCAAGTATAAAATTCTCCTAAATATTACTCAAAATGGTGACAGCACTGAAAAGTATACAAATTTTCTCCTTCCACCTCCCCCTCCATTGTATGCAAGCATACAATCACCATTTAAGCTGGTCTAACCCACCGCCACCAATATCAGTGCTCATCATTCTCCCACCCTTACCTGGTTGAGACCTGCCTCCTTCTTTAGGATAGTGGCTCCACATGGATTAAAAAGGAAATTATTTGAAGGAAGGGCACTTTTACTATAGCAGCAAATATACAGAAAAGAAAAAATACCCACCAGATTCTTTCTCTCTCCCTCTCTTTTTCTGGATCAAAGTTTCATTAATACTCTCAGCTTTGAACCAAAGCTTGAAGGTAAGTTGTCCAACTCATACTACAGACAAAAGAAAATTATTTTAAGGAACTCTAATGCATTCACTCTCCTCCTTCTCTCCCCTAGGGATACTGAAATATACTATTTTGCTGTGCATTTTATGCTGATCTTCAAGTGAGAACTTAGAGCACTTTCTTTGGCTTAATGTGGCATGGAAGCCATATGGCAGTGCAGGTCTCTTGCCACTGCCCATATAGCTTGCTATCTATTTCTTTTATTCCTGCACCTGTTCTTGAAGCACCATCCTGACAAAAAAAAAAAAAAAAAAAAGGAACTTGGTGCATCCTCCAGTTTAACCCACTGTATTTTTACACAGAATCCTTCTCTGCCTTTTGGGTATATGCCAGGTAGGGCTGTGTGAAATTTCAGCAGCCGTTTCATTTTGGAGATGTTTTGAGCTGTTCTGGAGCCTGAAACACCAAATCTAAATCAAAACAGAAGGCTCTGAAATGTTTTGGAAAATTTTCAGAGAATTTTGGAGTTTTGCAGCTGAGCTTGCAGGGAAACAAAAACTAAGAAGAGGAAGGGGAAAGGGAGGGTGGGGGAAGGACTGATATTGACATCTAGCTCCCAGTTCAATTCCCCAGTTTTCTGATTGCTTCCCCAGCTCTTCCCAAGGGGGGCGGAGACTCCCAATCTGTGTCCAGGGTTTCAGCAGGCTGCTGCTGCAGGCTGGGGCCAGTGGCACCAGGGGCAGCCCGTTGAAACCGTGCATGCAGATCCTGGGGGCCTGCACTGCTTGGGGGGAGCTGGGGGAATGATCAGAGAGCTGGAGAATGGAACCGGGGGCTGGGGGAAAAAACATTGAGCCAGGCACTGGGGAATCCCTGACATGCAACCTGGCTCTTCAGGGAGCAGAGATCCATGCCAGGATCCCACCCCCCACACTGCTGCCCACCCTGTGCAGCCCTAGATCTCTGCTCCTGGTGGAGCCAGGTCATGCAGCAGGGACCAGCACTGCCCTGCCCCATGACTTGGCTCTGCAGGGAGCAGAGATTTGCACCAGGGTCTCTTCACCGCTGTTACCCGCCGTGTGCAGCTCCACATCACTAGTGCAGCATGGGGCAGGCAGTGGCAGCAAGGAGATCCCAGCATGGACCTCTGCTCCCTGCACAGTTGAGTTGCATGGCAGGGACCAGCAGGCTTGCTCACTGCTCTGTGGTGCTTCCCTGCCCCATGACCCAGTGTGACAGGGATCAGAGATCCATGGCGGGGTTTCCTCACCTGCACAGAAGGCAGTGGCCCTCCCCTGGAGGGGCCACCCATGGCCCCCTGCTGCTCCCCACTGGTGCTCTGGGTAGGGCTGTGTGACGCTTCCCTTGCAGCCCGTTTGAAACAGATTCAGAGGATACAAATTTGGCTGAAACAAAACAAGACAGTGATCCGAAACATCGAAAGTGGCACCCACAAGTACAGCCCGGCCTAGACCAACAATGAGCCGAACAAATACCCAGGTAAGCAACAGGGGCCAGAGCAGTACTGAGATTAAGGGGCCAGTGCACACATCTTCAGGAGGCCTCAAATGCCTCTACACAAATGCTCGTAGTATGGGGAACAAGCAGGAGGAACTCACCCTCCTGCTAGCTGATGCCAACCCAGACATAGTGGGGCTCACAGAAACATGGTGGGACCCAACACACAACTGGACGGTGACTATCAAGAGCTATAGGCTGTACAAGAGGGACAGGACAGGGAGGAAAGGTGGGGTTGTGGCACTCTACAAAGAGGAATACACATCCTCAGATAGTACCACGTCAGATGAGGGGCACACTGAAGTGCTCTGGGTTAGAATACAAGGCAGTTAAGGGGAAAGAGACTTAACGGTGGGGGTCTACTACAGACCACCCAACCAAGGGGAAGAGAGTTAGACCAGGAATTCTTAAGTCACCTCATGGAGGTCAAAAGACATGGTTGTCATGGGTGACCTGAACTTTCCAGACATCTGCTGTGAAGAGCAGTCAGCCAGGTCCGACTGCTCACGTAGGTTCCTAGCCAAAATACAGGACCTCCATCTAACCCAGAAGCTGCACAGCCCCACCAGGGGATATGCCTTGTTGGACCTGGTGCTGGCCATGGGCAACGACCTGGTGAGGGGCTGCGGGTGCTCAACCACCTGAGCGACAGCGATCATCTCCTGCTAGAATTCATCATCCAGCACAAGGTGGAAAAGGCCTGCAGCAAGGCAGCAGTCCTGGACTTCAGGAGGGCAGATTTCAATGAGGTAAGGAGAATAGTCGGGGAGGCACTGAGGTCCTGGAGGGGAGGGGAGCCAAGTGTCCAAGAAGAGTGGTCACTCCTTAAGGAGGCAATCCTCCAAGCCCAAAGGAAGGTAATTCCAACATGGATCAAAGGGGGCAAGGGGGCACAAAAGTCCCCATGGCTCACCAAAAGCATGTGGGAATATCTCCTAGCTAAAAGGGAGGCGTACACCCAATGGAAGGGAGGGGCCATCACCAGGGAGGACTATACCTCAGTTGCTTGGGGCTGCAGAGGGGTGGTCAGGAAGGCCAAGGCAGAGATGAAACTGGGACTAGCTACCCAGATCAAGGACAACAAGAAGTCCTTTTTTAAATACATAGGGGGCAAAAAGAAGGTACCAGGTAACGTGGGGCCCCTGCAAGACACACTAGGAAAGCTGGTCGTCACCCCAGATAACTAAGTTAACCTATTTAACAATTTCTTTGCCTCCATTTTCCTAAGCAGGGACCAGATCAGGCCCAGGGGAGGCACACCCAGGCCTAGGGTCAGTGAGGATCTAGTCAGGAAACTTCTGGAGGGACTGGATGTATTTAAATCAGCTGGTCCTGATGATCTCCACCCCAGAGTGCTGAGGGAATTAGCTGTGGTCATTGCAGGACCCTTGGCACAGCTTTACGAGCACTCGTGGTACTCTGGTGTGGTGCCAGAGGACTGGAAGACAGCCAACGTGGTTCCCATCTTCAAAAAAGGGAGGAAGGAGGACCCAGGAAACTAGACTTGTTAGTTTTACCTCGATCCTTGCTAAGCTTTTTGAGAGAATTATCCTGGCACATGTCTACGAGGGGCCAGCAGGGGAGGTTATGCTTAGGGGCAACCAACATGGGTTCATTAGAGGCAGGTCCTGTCAGACCAACCTGGTGGCCTTCTACAACCAGGTCACCAAATCCTTAGATGGTGACCTGGACATAGTCTTCCTGGACTTTAGGAAGGCCTTCGACACTGTCTCTCACCCCATTCTCATTAAAAAACTGGGGGACTGTGGTGTCGACACCTACACAGTCAAATGGGTTGCCAACTGGCTGGAGGGCTGCACCCAGAGAGTGGTGGTGGATGGGTCATTTTCGACCTGGAGATGTGGGCAGTGGGGTCCCCTGCACTGTTCAACATCTTCATCAGTGACTTGGACGAGGGGGTAAAAAGCACCCGGTTCAAATTTGCTGATGACACTAAGATGTGGGGCAATGTGGGCACACTAGAAAGGAGGAATAGGCTGCAAATTGGACCTAGACAGGTTACAGGGGTGGGCGGATGAGAATAGGATAGGATTCAACACTGACAAGTGCAAGGTGCTCCACCTGGGGAGGAAGAACCAGCACCATACCTACAGGCTGGGGAACTCCTTTCTCATCAGTACAGAGGCAGAAAAGGATCTTGGAATCACTATTGATGCCAAAATGGACATGGGCCCGCAGTGTGAGGATGCAGTCAGGAAGGCCAACCGCACCTTGTCATGCATCCGCAGATGCATCTCAAGCAGGTCTAAGGAGGTGATCCTCCCCTTCTATGCGACACTGGTCAAGCCGCAGTTGGAGTATTGCGTCCAGTTCTGGGCGCTGCACTTCAGGAGGGATGTGGACAACATGGAGAGGGTCCATAGGAGGGCCACTTGCATGATCAGGGGGCAGCAGGGCAGGCCCTACGAGGAGAGGTTACGGGACCTGAACCTGTTCAGCCTCCACAAGAGAAGGCTGAGGGAGGATCTAGTGGCTGTTTACAAACTAGTCGGGGGGGAACAGCAGGCACTGGGGGAGTCGCTGTTCTCACGAGCACTACCAAGAGCGACTAGGAATAACAGTCACAAGCTGGCAGAGGGTAGATTCAGGCTAGATATCAGGAGGCGTTACTTCACTGTCAGGGCAGCTAGGGTCTGGAACCAACTTCCAAGCAAAGTGGTGCTGGCTCCTACCCTGGGGGTCTTTAAGTGCAGGCTAGATGAACACCTTGCTGGGGTCATTTGACCCCAGTACCCTTTCCTGCCATGGCAGGGGGTCAGACTTGACAATCTGCTCAGGTCCGTTCTAACCCTGCCAACTATGAATCACTCTCCTCTGAAACGGCCAAATCTGAAATGAAACACAGCAAGGACACCTTGCAGAACTGGAATGGACAATTATTAGCACCTTCTTCAACTACTCTCCCCCTTCCCGCAGCCAATTTGGCATTTAATCAACCTCTTTCCAAACTTCCACCCTACTGTCAGACTGACAGGTCCCACACAAATCAGAGTAAACTGAAAATGTCTTCCCATTTTCAAGAAGATATAGGACTGGGAAGAGCTTATGGAAATCAGAGTTTTAAAAATCAAAGTGACATTTCATCATTTTTGGCATAGGGTCTACAATTCTAGCAGTATTCTTTTCTCACTCCTCTTTTTCTCTTCATCACGCCAGCATGACAATGAGGAAAGAGACAAAATGACAGAGATGAGTAGCATATTATAGATACAGTTGCTGAGGATGATGGAACAACAAACAGCACACCTAGAGCACACAACCTTGGAAGATGAACTGTTTCTTACAGACAAGAAAGATCTTTTGACAGTTCAATAGATTTGAAATTTTGTCCAGCTTTATAAATGTTCAATAAATGTGTTTACTGCTCACAGTATTCAACTAAGTGCACTCATTATTATTTATTAAATAAATTGTTGATGGCATCACTACAATCATGATTCAAGTCTTAAACTATTCATTGAAGTACTGAGTTTAAGTGTCATAAAATCTAGGGACGTGCATACAATAATAAAATCCAAACATATACTGTAAGGAAACACTCATACAGTTTATAAAAAGACCTACATGATATATGATAATGAAGTATGGTAAAACAGACATCTCGCATTATAAAGACCTTGTACAATGTAAAGATGTACAACTGGAAGACATCTTCTGGGTCATCAAGTTCAGTCCCCTACTCTCATAGGCAAACGCAACATATAGCTTTATATATTTGGCATGACCCACTTTTAGATTAGCTAGTTTGTTTGTCCCAAGTACTCCTACTAAAAGCCTTCACAGAACCTAACTGCTCTAATAGCAAGACATTTGCTTAGTTTAATTTCCATCCTGTGCTTATTAACAGCCAGTTTAAGACCAACTGTTCTGTTTCCAATATTAACTTTTGCCTTGAACAGCTCTTCTGCCTCCCTTGTGTTTCACACTCCCTAAATCCCCAATATATTTACAGAAACCAATTCAAATCCCCTCTCAGCTTTTGTGTTTTTTAGGCTGCCTAACAACCTAGTAATAGACTAAGATCCTAAGATCTTGTAAGAATGACTGAGAAATGTAGAGTCTAGGTATAGAGAAAGTCTACATACCAGTTTGAATTGATCTTTCTTTTAAATGGTGACTAGAATTGTACTGGGTGACAGAACAACCAATGCAGTCTCAACAATGTATAATTAAATTCATACTCTCTTTTTTCCTGCTAGAAACCGTATTCCAATCATAGAATGACATTTACCTTTTGGTTGCATTACTGATTAACATAACCAGGTCTTCCTTCCTCTTATCATTCCCACCTGATGTTGTTAGGCCCAATTACAGAACTTTACACCTTGTACTGCTATTACATCCCAAACTCTATTGTTCCAGTCCTCTAAGTCCTCATCTTCTTCCTGTTTGGCCTACCAAAAAGAATATGTTATGTCAAAAAGAAAACACTATACAAGATATATCCCAGGAACAGAATCTGAGGAACTCCCCTAGTAATCAGCCTGACAGTTCTCCTTTCAGTACAAACTATTGATTCCTCCTCTTTTACCAGTCCTATACCTTCCTTTCTATTTTTGTACTAATCTGATCTTCTCCTGATTAACTAAAATTTCCACATGGTATTATATCAAATGCTTTATTAAAGTCCAGAGAGATTAGCTCTACTTGTCTAAAAATTGATTAGTCCAAGAAAGATGCAAAGCTAATGTAGCATAATCTACCTTTGGTAAACCCAAATGAATTTATCCCCATTTTCCATTTACCTCTATTTCTTTAATTATTTTTTGTTTAAAAACTGTACTTAAAACCCTGCATTCTTTTCCAGTCAATCAGCAGGTCTGTAGTTGCTTGGATCGCCTTCCCTCCATGCACACCCAATCATAAATACATGTTCCACATTTCCTATTCCCTAGAAAAGCAGTATCCACTCCAACTCGATAGATTTGTTAATAGTCTTTGCTACCTGCCCAAAGTTTTCTATGCCCTGCGAGGATGCTTATCCATTTCATCCTCCTCAGCAAATTGAGCGTATTCAGATACAAGTTTTGCTTGCCTCTCATACAGACTATAGTATGCCATTGAACAGCTTAGGGCCATGTGGCACAGCATTTTATTGCATTTGTTTGACCAAAGTTTGGGTAAGAGAAAAAGAAGCAAAGGAAACAAACAAGCAATTTTAGGAAATGTGAGAAAGATCAGAAGTATGCTAAAGATTATTTGGAGTACATTTAGTAGCTTCATGCCAGTTTGATCTGGTTTACGACAAGATATAGCTTAAACAGAGGGTAAAATATGAATCTGAAAATTAGAGTAGAACTTGTTAGGGACATTTTTTTCAATGTTATTTTGTAAGCTTTTTTTGATAATGAGTCAAGTAACAGAGTATATAAATTCTGGGCCTACCTTGGAATCTTTCTTCTTCAGCCTCGAACTCCGGTTCTTGCTGGACAGCTCATCTGTAGATGACCTTACATAAGTGCCCTTTTAAAACTTAATTTGAAACCTAGGTAGGAAGACCCTTCCCCTAACTAGCTGGCTACCTCTTAGAGATTTTGAAAGACTTTAGAACTTAAATATAGTAATTTTCAATTCTTACAAATATAAATGAGATTGTTAGTTGAATTCTTTAGTTGAATGCACATTTCAGTTGTTTGCTTGATATGCCTTGCCTCTGCTATTTGGACATTTAATAATTTATCTGCATTTCAAAATTAAATTTGCTATTAAAATGTATATATTTATGGTTGGGAGCATTTCATTTTGGTGGGACTGGCTCTCTGAACCTTTCTTGGTTCTGAAAATGACTCTGGGAGTCAAGATTCAATGTGCCCGTCTATTTCTACACCTTTATCCCCACCTACCATTCTGCTTAATCAGGGCTGCCCAAATGGTGGCCCATGGGCTACATTCAGCCTATAATGAGTCTGTGGTCTCCTACCCTGCTGCTGCTCCACTATTGCTCTTGCAACAGCCAGGGTCTCTGGGCTCACCCTCCCTTCTCCATCTTCATCTTCATGCCCCTGCCTATGGGGGCAAGGCAGTGTGGTGAAGACCTGGGGAGTGGTGGTTGTGGTAGCTGCATTTTTGCTACTGCCTGAATGATGGGAAAAGAAGGGGACTTCACAGAAAGGGAGGGTCCACCTCTGCACCATGCATGCCATGCCTGGTCACTCAAGAACTTGGACAGCCCTGTTCTAGATATTATCCATCATCAGCATTACTCAACACAGAAGAAGAAAATCATTCATTATATTTTAATAATCTTCACTATATGGTGGCTCCATTTCTTTTCTTCTGCAAAGCCCAACTTGGCTGAAATGGTGGCGATTCTGTCTATCCAAGCTTTGTGACGCCAAAACCTAGCTTTCTTTAGTAATCCGTTCCTTTTTTTTCCAGTTTGTTTTTCATATCCTTTTAGAGGTAGTTATTGATTCTGTTAAGTCAGAAGCCCTTCCCTTGTCTTGCTAGAGATAAAGAATTCCAATAGTATTGGTACCTTTGGCTTAGAGAAATTCCAAGCGTCCTTTTAAATCCCTGTGCTCTTTAATCCAATTGTATTTCCATAATTACTCAGGGTCTGTTCTTTTGAAATTAAAAGACAAGTTATTGAACTGTTTTTGTTTATCCTGCCCTTTTAATTGAATCAACTCACAATCATTCAATCCAAGATTATTTCTTAGAGTCAACTCCTCTACAATATTCTCAGCACTTGCCCAAAACAAATTTAAAATAGCATGATGTCTTGCCAGTTTGATGATTATTTACTGAAGAAATCTGTCCTCCATCACATCCACAAATAGCTTGGCCCTATGCATTGTCAGCAGCATTTTTTCTTCAATCAATATCCGGGAATTAAATCTCCTATAATGACACAACGCCAAGTAATCTTTAAATCTTTGAAGTGCTTTCCACCCACAGCGATATCCAGCCCTCAAGCACTGGTTGGCTCAGGACCCAGACAATGGGATTAAACAAAAGGAATCATACAGTTTGATCCCAAGTGCCCCTCTACACATGCAGATAATGGCACAATGGGATCGAATGCACAATCCATACAACTGCACCTCCTGCCATGCCACACACCTCTGGGAGAGTGCTGCTGCAAGTACTGTACCTCATGAGGCTTGCAGTGGGGGCAAGGCTCTCTCTGCTGCGAGCCCTGCAGCCAAAGGCTCTCCTCCTGTTGTGAGCTGCACCGCCAGGGAGGCATTCTCTCTGCTGCAAGCCCCACTATTGACAACACTGCCACCACTGCAAGCCCTGTCAGCTGTGGGGCTGGCAGCGGGTGGTGCACCTGTTGGCAAAGACCTGGCACAGTCATCACGTGTGTGTGCTGGAGACAGACCTAAGGGAGCAGGAGAGGGTTCCTTTTTGGGCTGGTGTGACCAAAGAAAGCAAAAAACCATATTTACATTTCAAAGCCAAACCTGTAAGAGATGAGACTGGAATACCTGACAAAAGACACTGAGAGCATCTATACATGTACTCCAGGGTGCCTGCAGCATCACATGTATTCAGCAGCCTGGGCTTCAAAATGGCAGCAGAGGTACTTTAATTAAACGTATTTGACAAGCTTTATTTAAAACCCTCCACTGCCATTTTGAAATATGTGGGGATGCTGAATACACGTGACGTGGAGGTGACTGGAGTGCGCTAATTAGCACACTCCAGCAGTCTTGATTAATTGCGTCTGCTTCGATGCATGGTAATTAGCACATATTGGCGCAAAGGTCCCTCATGTGTTTAGGTGCTCTGAATGCATAAAAGTCATGAGGGACATGCTATACATGAGGTATGTGAAAAACATGCTATGGTCAAGCACCCGAGGGGGAAGAGGAGGAGATGCAGGTTTGCCTATAAAAACCTAAGCAGAGATGAGGCCTGTAGGATCTCCACTCCATTGGCTAAGACAATCTGCAGATTCCCTAGAAAGACTTTCTGAATACCTGACTTTAAGGAGACACTCTGCCCTTGGGATTACATAAGACTTATGCAAGACTTTCTGTTGTCTTTTTGGTTTATTATATTGAATTTTAAGTTAGACTAAGTTGTGTGCGCTGTCACTGTCTTACTGGGCTGCATCTTAACTTAGGTTAAGTTTTTCTGTTGTTCTCTGTCATGTGCTTTAAGTTGCAAATTGCTGTGTTCAGTAACTGTTCGCTTCAGAGAACGGACTATTCTTGTTCAAGCATTTATGAATTCAGTGCCACTACCTAAAGTCTAATATTAAGTCTGGTAACACATCCCTTTGGCTGGGAGCCCCTCAGTTGACAGGCCTCCCAGCCACAGGGGAGTATTTGGCCACATGCTAAATTAATGGTGCAATTAAAACAAGCTAAAAAGTTATTACACATTTTTTGTGTAACATTCAACTAATTAATGGCATGATAAAACAAGCAATAAGCTACATATTTTCTATGGAATAACTTTGTAGCTTATTGCTTGCTTTATCATACCATTAATTAGTTGAATGCGTCATTGGTCACAACTGAAGGTGTGGTTAATCACACCTTAAGTGAAATGTGCAGAGAGGGCCCAAGCCTCACCACTCTAGCCCCTTCCAGGTGGTCTCTGACTACTTGCAGTGTAAAGGGAGGAACAAATCACTATCAATTCTTAGATTAAAATGCTGAGGGCTTACTTTAAGACACATTGCTGTGTGGCCCCTATGATACATGGCAAGAGTACATCAATTGTTGGAAAACAATTCACTTGAATCTAAGAGGAGGATTTTTTTCCTTCATTTATGATGCCAGGGAGACCCCTTGTCCTGGGTTTGAGTACAAGCTGGGGCAGATAGCTGCTGCAGCTCTGACTCCGGCCCCAACCTGGGATCAGGCTTATGGTCAGAGTTGGAGCTGCAGCTTCTGCTCCTCCCCTGAAGCTGCCTCTGCCTGAGGGACAGAGGTAGCAGCAGGGGGGGATGTGGGGAGAGACTGTTGGGGTGCCAGCTGATGGGATGTACAAGTACTGGGGAAGGACAGGTGGGAGGGGTGGCAGCCTGGGACAAAGGGCAGGGGTCAGGACACTTGTCTTTGCCACCACCTGCCAACCTACTGGTGCTTGCTCTGCTGCAGTGGGGGGGGGGCATATTCAAGAGACCCCCCCCAATAATTTGATTCTAGACATGGAAAATCATAAATTTATAAACTTTCCCTGTCTAGAATCTAAGTATTGGGGGGTTGTCTTACATTCAAAATTATCTTTGGGTAAATATGATAAAGTTACAGATCAATTAATAGGCATTATAGCCAGGAGCCGATCCTCAGTCTCTGTTATGTGGTTGAGCCTGGCGATGGCCATGCTCATTGCTCCCCAAGCCTGAGACCTGGGTTAGGAGATAGCCCAGCTCGAAGACTTACCATGAGCTGGTTTTGTGTCAATGCTGCTGGGGGGGAGGGGGGCAGAGACAACATGAGAACCCTTCTGGCAGGGAAAGTCTCCTGGATGCTCACAGCAGCCATGAAGGTTGACCAGGAATGAACCTGGAAGTGGCTGGAGAGCTGGGCTTGCAAAGCTCCCAGGTACAGAAACAAGTGATGGAGGGAGCTGAAGGAAATTGGGTAGCACCAAAGACCAATTTGTTTAAAGGCAAGGGAGTAAGGATTTTTTGTTTCCTGGAGAGAGAAGCAGCAGCAGCAGCAGCATCTCCTGAGTAGGAGTGGTGCAGAGGCATAGGAATGCCCGTAGCAGCGGGACAACAGAACCACCGAGTAAAGGCTTGGAAGCCAGAAGGCTAGTAGTAAATTGTAACAGGCCAAAGAGGCATGAGAGTTGGAGACCTCAGTCATCTGCCAGAAAGAGGCTGGTATAAGAGACACTGATCCAGAGAGTTAGGATCCTAACTGCCTTCAGGGCAAGATTGTTTGTGGGACTTTAACGCGACTGTCCTGAGAAGGATGGATGCAGGACTGAATGTGTTACAGGGACACAGCTGAGGGACCATCCCCAAATGACTAATTGAAGTAACTAGTGGAGACTCCAGAGTACTTAGGACTAGACAGCTGGCAGTAACCCAAGGCCATTTGCTCCAGGAGACAAGGAGCAGAAGATTTGAACTGCATCAAATGGGGTGGCGAGGACAAGGTGTAGGGAAGGTTAGAGCCCTGTGAAGAGGATCCATCTGGGGAAATGAAGTTGCAGTTCTCATTACTTTGGTGTCAACCATCAGCTTCCTATTTCTTTTCCACCAAGGTGCGGTGGGTGACTGTGAGAAGGCAGACTGCACTCCAGATCCCAAAGAAGTGGGTAAGAGACATACTTCTCTACAGGCATACATTGAACCTTCAAAATATTTTAAATGTGTCCTATGCCCAGAAGTGTCATAGTACTGACCTCAGTTAACATGGACCTGAAAGCTCCATTATGTAGGGTCTTAACAATGAGGTGGAGTTAGCCCAACTATCTCATTTAACTGCTTTAACATTTCAGTTTCTAACCCTCTTCCAGTTGAATGGGGTGTGGGGGAGGGAAATGGTATTTTGTTTAACTGCCTAAAACATTCCAGGTCAGACACAAGAAGGGCTAAGGATTATATCAGAAAGTGACTATCCTACAGACTGGTCACAAGCTGAACAGAATTCCTGAAGAAGCAAAGTGAAGGCACTGTTATACTTTGATGCAAGGATTTTTAGCATAAAACATGAGGTACTGACAATTCTGAAGTTGGTAAGGACAGAACACAATCTCCCTCCTTGTGCTTCTCAATAAAAAATGCTGATACACAAGGAGAGCTAAGGACTAGATTTAATTCCACTTATTAGGATTTAGTGCCAAAGTGAGATTCTATTCCACCCTATTCAAGTCCCTAAAATCCCATATTGTACCTACTTTTGTAACATCATCACCTCGTGCGTAAGAATGAGTCACTTTAAAACAGTGAGCAAGAAGACAACCTTCCCATTTTTTGTATTAACCCATCTTTTGTATTACCCGTCTTTTGTATCGGGGACTTTTGAACACGGTGGAATAGAACTGCACTTACACATCTAAGACGTGAACCCCTATTTGGCCTCAAGTCTTTACTACCATGCTTGTTGTCTAGCCATCTACTTCTGTGAAACACTGTAGTCCCAACCTGGCAGCATTTTGTTTGTACAGAATTTTAAATAGTACAAAATCAGGTCCACTGTGCCCTCCTATGTACATACAAACTGTGACAAACTGAGATAATTCAGCTTCTTTGAACATTGCTCTATATGCCCCACAATATCATGTAGCAGCTCCCACAGCTTTTCAAAACCTATGAAGCACGTACCAGAGCCTCCTGAACCAAGAGTTTCAGCAAGGTTCTCTTCGCCAATAAATTCAGCACTTCAGAGATTTGATTTGTACTGATACTTTTGATCTCTAGGATACTGCAAGATCCTTTTTGGCAGCAACAGTAGCATCTCCTTTGAAACATCACATGTAACAACAAAAATCTCAGAGCATACCAAAGCCTTAAAGCCACTGGCTGACAGCTCATGAGAGGTACAGGTGGAGAAACACATAGCACTCTCCCCCATCTCAGAACTCTTGTAGTGACAGAGGGGCAAAATATCTGCCAAAATGAAGGGGAAGAAGAGAGGGAAATAGGCTGTTTCTTGAACTATGAAATACAAACAAAATTTTCTGCATCAGGCTTCATGACCCTTTTCACTTGCTTTTTAACTTATGGTTGACATTAACTGAGCAACTAAAAATATACAAAAGTAACTATTTTAACCACGTTATGCTACTCTTTAAGGGGTAAAATATATGACGGTTACTTGTCACAGAGCTGCAGGCATTATACTGCTATGTACACCCTCCCCTTCTGAGTGTGCATTGTCAGATAGAAAACAGCCCTGATGTAGAAATGTGTTGCCACAATAATTCTTCATTGTCTTAATTGGCACAGATTTAAAACTCTTCAACTTGTTTAATCCAACCTCCTGTGTAGGGATATTTGTTCCCCAGATTAACTCATGGCAATTCAGTAGGTCTCAACTTAACTTTTTCTTAAGTTTATTATTTATCCCACATCTTATATTAAAAGGAAAAACTTTTGGCTGCTCTAATAAGTCTCATCCCTGCAAGTCAGGTGGCTTGGTACCAACACCTACCCTCAGCAGCCCAGTTCAAGAAAGGAGTGAAATCTTCACAACTCCAGGCTTCCTACATGGTTTTGGGTGACAGGAAAAGATCCTAATTCCAGTTTAGGCAGTGGAGAAGTGACTCTAGCACACAACCCGCCATCCACTCTACAATTGCTGGCTGCCAAATCATCTTGTCTCTTCCATTTCACAGAGGAATAGAGACACTGAAGAGTTCATTTAGTCAATGGTACAGAAAAGAGAAGAAAATGAAGGGGAAAATACCAGTTATAAGACATTAGAAGATTGTATCTTCTAATATGAGATTAGAAGTTATAAGGAGTAAAAAAAACAAAAACAAACTAGACCTTGAAAGTTGAGAGGGAAAGGAGAAAAAGAATAATACAGGTAAAGAAAACAAAAGATGAAGGCATAGACCTGCCCAGCCTAGTTAGCTCAGACACCACTAGCAATGCAGCACAGAGCTCAGCACAGGCTACAAAACTCATTTGAGAAGCTGAATAAATACTGAAGTGGTTAGCCTTTGTTAAGCCATACAGTACTGGTGGCACACTGCTAACTCTACTCAAGCCAGTTAGCTGGCTAGACCCACACGAGCTCTGAATAACCTAACTAGAAAATTTTCCATACTCTAAATAGAATGAAAAAGGTGAAAGGAAAAATATTAGCAAGTTAAAGATATTTACATTTTATCTTAAACAAATCCCATAAAATAGTACAATTAAACATACACAAATATAAAATTGTCTATAACAAGAATGGTCAACCCGTGGCATACATGCCACAAGTGGCACAGGCAGCCTTTGTGTGTAGCATGTGGCAGATCAGAGAGGGGGCAGGCAGCCTAGCAGATAAGTCAGGGAGCAGAAATCAGAGCAGCAGATCATGGAAGGAGCACAGTGCAGAGTAGAAGATAGCAGAACTGCATGTCAGGCAGGGAGGACAAGGAAGAAAGTGGGAGAGCAGAGCAACAGATCTGGTAGCGGAGGGGACTTGAATGGCACTTGTGGAGGGTGTAGGTCTAAACTGGGGCATGCCTATCAAAAAGGCTGGCCCCCACTGGTCCATAATTGCACTAAACTTGTACTGTCACCACAGTTGTGTATGCCACTCATGTTTTATAGTGCCCACTTGCAACAGAAACTGGCTCTCGCTATTTTAATACACACATAGCAGAAGTGGAGAAAAATGATAGTATGCAAATCTCTGTCAAATGTACAAACAAGTAAAACAATAAAGATTTTAAAAATCTTTTGATTACAACCACCATGGGTGTTTCTAGGAACAACTGGGGGTAGAACATTTTGCAGACATGAGTATCATTTTGAATTAGTAATAGCCAGAAAAATCTATGACACTGGCTCCGAAATGAAACAGCAATAAAAGTGGTCTGAGATTTCCCCTGGCTCTGATAGAATCAAACTCTATTGCTAAATCATCCTTGACTTTTACTTTAAGCCCACAGTATTTACAAATCTCCCGCTTGAAATGCACTAAATAGAACTTCTTTCACACATGCCCAATCGGTTTGTAAGACCCACCCAAAAAGGTTGCATCGCATCCCTTATATCTGCAAACAACTTGAAGGTTACTCAAAAGATACTATGCAGCGTGCCTCAATGCCTACTTTCTCATCCATAAATATTTCCTACTTACTCCTTCTGCATAGACTAGAATTTCTAGGAGATATTCTCCTCTTCCTAAGCAAACTGATCATACCAGGCTGCCTTCTCACCAGCTATCAATGATACTCACCAATGAGAGGAAACAGCACCCATCCTTCCC
Organism: Crocodylus siamensis; assembly: GCF_052110815.1. Taxonomy (NCBI): domain Eukaryota; kingdom Metazoa; phylum Chordata; order Crocodylia; family Crocodylidae; genus Crocodylus; species Crocodylus siamensis. The sequence goes on from NC_143397.1 coordinate 58,172,311, forward strand.
TGAAAATTGTGGCATCTTCCATCACAGACTGTGCTCTTCTGCTGAGAAGGACAGAAGAACAGTGAACTCCCCAACTTCTCCAGGCTGTTTCATTGTCCTTACAGCTAGGAAGTTTCTCCTGAGCTTTCATCTGATTTTGCTCTGCCTGGCATCTTGCCCTCTGTGGCAAGAAAGAACAATTTTTCTTCTCTTGCCTTTATGGCAGCCTTAATTTCCTTTTCTCCAAGTTTAACTTGCCTACTCCCTTCAACCTTTCCTCGTGTGTATTATATTCTAGCCATATCATCTTCATCAATCACCTCTGGTTCTTCTCAATAGTCTCTGAAGAAGCACCCTGTGCAAATCTATAATCACTGTTCATTTTAGGCTTGGACAAAAGCCAGTCTACCAAAGCAGTGAACAGTAAAAGGCCAAAAATGCCAGAGAAAAAGAGAATAAAGGACTGGCCTAGTCTTCTGCTACTACAACTAAATGAGATATTTGAGCTTTGGGGAATGGGTTGGGCAGAGAGCCAACACTGAAAGCAGGGGGCACAAGCTATAACAGGTAATGCATGAACACTTTTTCCAGGGGCACAAGGATACCAGCCACATATTTAACATTAGTATAGTTAATATTACCAGTATTTTGATGGTCTAAATACATTGTGCCCATTTATTTCCACACTTGCAATTGCAGAAAAATCTCTCACAGCTTTCATTCCACAAAGATCAGTTTTTGTATAGCTAAGCCCTGACATTAGCCACTGTGTTGTCTAAACTTCTGTCAATCACTGTACTTTATAAAGGTGCATACATGTACTCTTGTTATAAAAATGCCTTGCTGCTCTTATGCCACTGCTTGTTTAAAGAGTTAATGTACTTGCATTTCTAACAAGCCTAGCTACTATCTGAAGTCCATAAATGCCAATTAGGACCAACATACCTACTGAAAATTTGTATGAGTTAATACTGATTCCATGTACTATGTATTATTTGAGCCATGTAAACTGCAGCAATGTTGTATAGGATATTTATTGGTATCATTGTTGCCCTTTTTTCCCTCCTCAAAGTGGTACTGTCTTCTTCAGTTATGACGGATGTTATCAGCTATTGGCTTCCATTGATCCTCAATTGCAGGAGAAGAGTAAAACAGCTTTCTTGACTGCATTTATATCACACAGTGACATGTGTCTCAAATGCTGAATGAAGGTTTCTGGTATTATCCATAGCCAGCGGTTTGCTATGTCAGTTCAGGAACCTGCTGCACCAAATGACTCAATTGTTCATCTTTTCACTTCATTTTTTTTTAAATTGTCTTTGTCAGCTTATCCCAAGATGAAGACTATTTCATCATTAATCAGAACCAATGATCTGTTGAAATGAAAGATCATTGAGCTAAGCATCTATATAGAAGGATTTCTGTTGTAAGGATGCCCTCAATCATTTCAAAGCAATCTGGAATGACTCACAGCATCAAAGCTTCTGGTCTAGCTTAGCTTCAATCATGGTATTGATGAACTGATCACAGACCTGCCGTGCTGACTGAAATACCAGGGGAAAAACAAAACAGCCTCCAGTAACAGGGGATTATTTTACATTAGCTATGAGAAAAGCAGCTTTTGTATATTTAGTACAGCAGCTAAATCTGTCTATTGAGGAGAGCTGTAAGAAATGCAAAGAGCAACTTCTGGCAGTTTCAACTTGCTTGGCTGTTAGGGCAATCCCCTTAGTGCTTTAATGACACGTCTGCATCTGAAAAAGGTCCCAAGGTGAGTTTTGACTGCACTAATAGAACATACGGTATGAGATCAGGCCCTTTCCCCGGTGTTTCATCTGTTGCCTATTTAGGATGGCTTCTGTCTCCTTTACCTAAAGCGGAGCAAACCTTCACCAGTAGTCTCACTGATGGCAGTAGGAATGCTGAAAGACGAAATTACTTTAAGAATGGCATAGGCAAGCCTTAGATATAAGTTTTTCAGAGCTGAGGCTATACAGCACCTAACACAAAAGGATCAAAGGATTCAGCTCCTGATTTACAGCATCCAACCTGAACTGGCATACAGACAACTACTATAAAAGTTCTGGTTCTAATAAATGTCAACGTGGTGCCGATCTTCAAGAAAGGGAGGAGAGTGGATCCGGCTAACTACAGGCCCATTAGTCTGACTTCTATCCTGGGGAAGATCTTAGAAAAGTTTATTAAGGAGGCCATCCTTGAGGGACTGGCCCAGGCTAACATTCTAAGGGACAGCCAGCACGGGTTTGTTGAAGGTAGGTCTTGTTTGACCAATCTCATTTCCTTCGATGACCAGGTGACCTATCACCTGGACAAGGGAGAAGAGATTGATGTCATATATCTTGACTTCAAAAAAGCTTCTGATCTGGTATCCCATGATCACCTCTTGGCCAAACTGGCCAGTTGTGGCCTTGGCTCCACCACGATCCGCTGGCTGGGAAATTGGCTTTGTGGTCGGACCCAGAGGGTTGTGATTGATGGCAGTCACTCATCATGGTGCCCTGTGACCAGTGGGGTCCCTCAAGGCTCTGTCCTGGGACCCATACTGTTCAACATCTTCATTAATGATGTGGACATTGGAGTCAGGAGTGGACTGGCCAAGTTCGCCGATGACACCAAACTTTGGGGCAAAGCATCCACGCCAGAAGATAGGCGGGTGATCCAGGCTGACCTGGACAAGCTCAGCAAATGGGTAGACGAGAACCTCATGGTGTTTAACACCCAAAAATGCAAGGTTCTCCACCTTGGGAGGAAAAACCTGCAGCACCCTTATAGGCTCGGCAGTGCTACGTTGGTTAGCACTACAGAAGAAAAAGACTTGGGGGTCATCATTGACCACAAGATGAACATGAGCCTGCAATGCGATGCTGCGGCTAGTAAAGCGACCAAAATGCTGGCGTGCATCCATAGATGCTTCTCGAGCAAATCCCGGGACGTCATTCTCCCCTTGTACTCGGCCTTGGTGAGGCCGCAGCTGGAGTACTGCCTCCAGTTCTGGGCTCCACAATTCAAAAAGGATGTGGAGAAGCTTGAGAGAGTCCAGAGGAGAGCCACGCGCATGATCAGAGGTCAGGAAAACAGATCTTACGATGACAGGCTGAGAGCCACGGGACTCTTTAGCCTGGAAAAGCACAGGCTCAGGGATGATCTGATGGCCACCTATAAGTTTATCAGGGGTGACCACCAGGATCTGGGGGAACATCTGTTCACCAGAGTGCCCCAAGGGATGACGAGGTCGAACGGTCACAAACTCCTGCAAGACCGTTTCAGGCTGGACATAAGGAAGAATTTCTTTACTGTCCGAGCCCCCAAGGTCTGGAACAGTCTGCCAGCGGAGGTGGTTCAAGCACCTACATTGAACACCTTCAAGAGTAAATTGGATGCTTATCTTGCTGGTATCCTATGACCCCAGCTGACTTCCTGCCCTTTGGGCAGGGGGCTGGACTCGATGATCTCCCGAGGTCCCTTCCAGCCCTAATGTCTATGAGATCTATGAAATTAACATTCCCTATTCATTTTGCCTATCACAAACACCGTCTTCATATAAGCATTAAAAACAAAACCCACACCATTCCCCATGTTTTCTGTTTGGTTCCAAAACTACTGGTAACAATTTATGTAAAAGCTGGGATTAAGATTACAATTTAAAAATCAGCAATTAGTTTATTGATGCCAAAAAGTCTTGTTAATCAAGCCACACTACTTTTTCAATCAATATGTAGTTGGCTTGTTCTTTTTAACAATCATGTAGCCAATTAACCACCCTTTAATCACAGACTGGGTTTCCTGAGACATGCTGACACATTTCATTGATCAATATACGCTTCAAGTGCACCCTTAAAGAACTACCGATTTTTTTAGATCACATTTTCCTGCACTTGATCAAAATGTCTAACAGCAAGTAATGCCAGGTTCAGTTTTATTATTTTCTGAAATGCCCACTAGAGTCACTTATAGCAAAAAGTGTCATTGTGGACTGCTGTACAGATAGAAAAGGCTGGGCTGATAGGTTACAAATATAAAACATGCTAAATTAGTTCAAAACAACTTCTTGTGTATATCTATATGTTAGACATCCCTGAGTATTATGTTTTTAGGACTACAGGTTCATTCTTCACTAACTACAGCTGACACAAACAAAGAATATTGAAAAGGATAGGAAGCAATCTGTAAGAATAAAAAACCTAACATTTCTCCTCGTAACTTTTTTAATATAACCTGCTTGCTCATTCAGTGAAGCAGCTTTAGAAAGTATGACCTCAGAAAAGTTCTTGTAAGTGACAGCTGACTAAAACATCTGAGTTAGTGTTGCTTTCTGGGCTCTTAAGAAAATAAAATGAAATGAAATGGCATAGGAAAGTGAAAATAGGAGTAGTTCTCATTTCAGAAAAAAGGTTTAATTTAAGAATAAGTACCACTTTGCAAGATTCCCCCTTGGGGCAGGGTGTAGGCAAGATGAAGTTCAGACTTACTGGGAAGAACTGCCCTTCACAGAAAAAAAGAGTCTTGCAAATTCATCATTTTGTTTCAGGTTTCAAAATATTTTGTTTTTCCTAAGTATGTGTGATAGTGAATCACGTTGGGTACTAACCCAAGTTTTGGTTTTGCTGTACCTTCCACCTAAGGCACACAACTGAGGCAAAATAAAAGGGAAAAAAAAGGGAGGAGTAATACATGTTGTACCAACAGTGGTCATGCAATAGAGGATTTTAAAACACATCTAAAAGACACAGAGAGGAGAAAGAACAGTGAGCCCTGGGATGAGGGACAAGAATTTTAACCCTATTCTGTTACTGATTCATTGTGCGGCTTCAGACAAGTCACATCACCTTTGGCTCACTTTTCTCTTACCTACTGGGATAACAGTATCCCAGAAAAACATTGTGATAATTACTTGCATGTCCAAAACACTGTCCACATGTTGAAGTGCTAAATACAATTATTGACATGCCTGCCTATGTATCAGTACCATGCATGTACAGGCCATCTGGGGTAAACTCCCCAGGGATAAGAAACAGCTAAGATGTTATGTGTAATAGTACTCAAAGCACTGATGAATGTGCAAGTTTCCCTTGCTTCATGCTGTACATGTGTTCCTGGAAAATGGTGCATAACTTGAATTTGCAGAAAGGGAACCCACTTTACAAAGTAACAAATAGGGAGATGTTCCAAAACCTTGACTGTACTGACCCCCACGCCCATTTCTACCACTTTTACAAGACAATTTAGCACTCACTAAAAGCAGACAGTGCATAAAAGCACAGGACATTATCATAATGGGGATGGCAATTACAGAAACGTGTTGCAGGCAATGAGCGAGGAGCACAGATCCACACAGGAGACTACATTGTGGTGCGCGTCACTCCAACAATGCACTGCACAAAGCAGCTGACTGCGGACTTGCACCCCACTGATTGCATAAGAATGAATTTACCTCACATAGAACGAATTTTTGGTATAAAAAGGGTCATTGCATAAAAGCAAATTTGTGCGTACAAAACCCGCATAAAGCGAGGGAAACCTGTATTGCTGGGGTTAAAACATTTGTCTGGTGGATGGATTCTTGAAGTCCCTTTCTGTGAAGCAAAAAAGATGCCCTGAAGATAAGGCACAGTGTGCATGCAGGCACGCACTGGGGGAATTGCCCATTTGTGCATGTTCATTACAAACTCTGTTAGAGGAAACAGGGCAGCTTTGTATTTTGAAAAGAAAACAAAATGACACCATGAAATGCACAATAAAATTGTTGCTGTTTTCTGGCCCACGAATTAAAAGCAAGCTACAATGTCTCAAAAGGGCAACCCTAATTATGAAAACCGAACACACCCTATGCCACAGGTGACCTCAGCAAAGACCTAAGGAGGCATAAGGAAAGTTCCTTTCCTCATGCTTCTTTTAAAAAGAAAAGTAGGCCATGAACAGTTAGTGTCAGCATAAGGTACAAGGAGGAAGTCTTGAATATTATGTTACAGCTTCTATTGGGCTACTATGGTGAGAGTGAGAGGGAAAGAATAAACACAGGGAAATGCATGGAGAATGAAGGGATGAGTCCTGAATAAAGCTAAAAGGAACTCTGGGACAAAAATCAGTGTTCAAGTTACCAAACTCTTAAGATGAATGATTTTTTAAAGATGTTTTTATAGCTTTAGTAATAATATATTTAATGAATTTCCTGCACAGAGCAACATACTTTTAATTAAAATGGAAGTGGACTACCACTTACTCTTATAGTAATCACTAACTCTGTCCTTGGAGATTAAATGAACAAGTTAAAGACGTCGCAATTAGAAAAAAAAAAAAATCTTGAAATTATCTACTGTGCCATTAATTTTCACTTCAACCTTACAAGAGAAGAAAAAGGAAACTAATTTATTTCCAAGCACCAGTTATGAAATTGTAGTTAGAAAATGAAATTTTGTCAAGCGTGGTTTGTTTTTTTGATTCAGTAATGCATTTCATTATGCACAGTTAACAACAACAAGATTACTTGTTTTACACTTTAGCTTTAGAAAAAATTAAGTCCTGCAATTCAGTATCAAAGGATCAGGACTGCATGCTAGAGTTGTTGATTGGTTTTCACTTAAAATTTCTCCTTTCAGGGTTTAAATTAATACAAAAAATTCTTCCTGAATTTTACGTGTGTGTGTGTATGTATATATGTACACACATATCATAGATGGGGAAGGAAAGCAGGGTGAAAAGAGCTTTTAGGCACCTTTTTTGCTGTTGTTTTCTTTATTCTGATAAAATGGCTGGCAAAGAAATTCTGTTTAAACAACCTAACGCGTCTGCCAAACGTAAATCAGAGAGGAAGAATTTGCACACATCTCCTAACACTTACTAGTGGTACTTGTTGAAATTTTGGGGGGAAAAAAAGCTCAATATTAATATTGCGTCAGTACTTTCATAGGCAGAAAGTGCAAAGTTCCATTGGCAGAAACGTGGAAATGTAGACAGCTCCGTGCAATGATGCTTTCTGTAGCACAGCTACTACAATTTGTCACGTGTTTTTATTCCATGGTGACAGAATAAAAATACTGAGCAAGATCCTCAGTGCTGCCTGTTACGGGCCCTTTCACACTGAACAGAAGTCCCTTAAACTCCTGGCTGTAGTGGGAGGGGAGAGCTGCCTTGATGGCTACCTGGTGTGGAAGACATCCCCTAAGCTGGTTCTTCTAGGATTCGCGAGGAAGCCCTGGGACATGCTGGAGGCGGGGAGGGGGAAACAGGAGTCAGAAGGGAGAACGGGGCTGTGGCAAGCAACTCCACAGTTTCCAGGCTGTACTGTTACAAAATGATGGCAGGATCAGGCTGCACTCAGAAATCCCAAGATGGGCAGAAAGTTGAGCAGATAAAGTAGGTGGAGGAAACAACTCACAAGAGCACTCTTATTCCAGAAGAGACCAAGAGGCAGGACACAGACAGGGAGGTCCAGGTTTTCTCTGCCAATAAAACCTAGACCAAAGCTTTCAACCAACTCTGTATCCTGAAGGCCCACATACAACAGCAGGTACAGGAACTGGATGAAACATGTACGTTGCCATAAGGTTGTGGGGCAGGATGTAAAGAAGTTGACAATAACTTCAGAGTTCATAATTCTTGCCGAGGGAAGAGGAAGAAAAGCCTAGTAAAGCCAGAGAAGAGGCCGAGCAGTACACTACAGTCAAGATGCTCTGTCACCCACCTCCACCTCCCAAAAATCTCAAAATGCCTTGAAAAGCTATGATCTCTGTACAATAACTTACAATAAATCCATTTACTCTTCCCAGCCTACCACATCTTCTCCCCACCTCTCTTTCCTTCCTGGGTTCAGGGCTTTAAGTGTTCGTCCTTTCTGGAGAGACAACACATGACCACAGGGGGGGAAAAAACAATTTGAACATCAAGAGATAGAATGTAGTTATCCAAGGCCTCATAATATCTGCTGCATTTTATATGCTGTCTGAATGGATTTAGATTTGTCCTGGCAATCTAGAAGTGAATAAGGCTGTGGGCGCATCACTGCAAACTATATTGACCGCAGGGTGCCCATATCCATATGTCCCTGGCAGGATAGCCGAGCATGCCAGGTGATACTGATAGGACAAATTTGCAATGCCTTCTGCCCAGCTGGCAGGTTACAGTTGAATAAACAAAGGTCCCTTTGTTTCTCTTTTCACACTGTGTTATTGCAATCAATGTATTATTTTACTCTTGATCTACAAAATTCATTGCAAAGAGTATATTTAAAACATAATTCTCATGTTATGAGTGTATAGTTGCCAGCAGTAGTATGAAATCCAGAATTTGTATTTATTTGTAATAGAATAAGCAGTTGGAGTCTGATTTAAAACCCAAAAGGTGTCATCCCAGCACTCTGCTGATAAACACTGGTATCTATTCTTTTTCATGGTAATTTGCCAGTGATGTTTCTATATTATTAAAGCAGGCTTTGAATCTGCAACATGCTTTGTGGAGTTCAGTTGTTCCCATTTCTACTTACACAGTACAAGCCAGATACTTTGTAGCATTAGGTTCCTATCCCCCTGTGAAGATTAAGGTTTGCAAAGTAATCAGAGACATATAAAGCTGTAGCAAACCACTATGTGGGACTTTTGGGGTACTCCAGCTTTTGGCTGGGGCTCTTATTTCAAGGGCTTCTGCTTTTCCAGTTAGCTACACAGGACATCTCATGAGCACCAACTGGGCAGAGAAGTGGCGTGCTTTGAAATAAAAGTTGCAACAACAGTCTCCTTCCGCCAGAAACACACTGCATATTAAACAAGTTGGGAAACACCCAGATATGAATAAAGCAGGTTCCACCATATTATGCTCACAACAGTCTTCATCTGCATTATGCAAGTGCTAAGGTTTAGGCTTGTGTAATAATAATAATAATAATATCAAAAGAAGAAACAAAAAAGGAACACAATATAAAAGGTGGACAATATAAAAGGTGGGTCTTTCCTTTTCCTCGTAAAATGTAAGCAAATTTCAATAGAATTCTAAAGATATTTAGAAAAATCCTTGTCTTTGTCTATCTATTCATCGTCTTTCAGATCATATAGGTATATTTGATAAGTTGAAGGTTTTCAAGGCATTTTTCCACCTTCAGTGATCTTCATTTTCACCTGTATCCTCAATTAAATTATTGTACCCACAATCCTTTGCTTTGCTCCTGTATAGCAGTCCAGATAGTACAAGCACTTGCACAAGTCTTTTTTTTCCCTATGGTCTGCTCAATTGGTATTCTCAAATCAATATATGATCTGTAAATAGTTTGAAGTGATCTATGCTATAATTTGTTCCAATGGCTTGATAAATAATAATTGTTAATGTCACTTCCTTACCTCCTCCCCCCTTAAATGACATTTGTCCAACTCCACTCCAGCCTGCACCCTGCCCAGCTTGTGTTCTTACAAAGGAAGAGGAGAATGTGTTTGGCAAGAAGGAAGAAGCCCTGGCCAGGAGGTATAACTGGGTTGGGCAGGAACAGTTTTGCAGAACGAGGGGAATGATCTAAGTAGGAAAATGTATGTGGAGGAGGGAAAGGAACAGGAGCTGTACAATGAAAGTAGAAAGGAGAGCTGAGTGGGGAAGAGGGCTGCCTAAGACACAGCAGAGGCCAGTGCCTTGTCTAAAAAACATTATGGAGGGGAAAGCATCTCAACTAACCATCAAGAGGAAACTGAAAGAGATGCCCGATATGCAAGAGACCGCACATATTGTTGTGAATTTCAGGCTGAACTTCCTGATCTGGTCATAAATAGAGGCAATTACTCCCAAAAATTTAAAAATCAGAAATGGGCCAAAAAACAGCAAGAGTTGGAGAAAAAAAAAAAAGACTGCTCTATGCCATCTTGGGATTTTAGAGCTTGCAAGATAGACAACAATATATAAGTAGTATGTGGATTTAAAGGAGTTTCTCCAGACCTCAGGATAAAGAAATTGAGCCCCTCCAACTATTTCAAGCAGGCTCTGCCTAAAACAGTCTAGGGCCAGATACAGACATTACGCTTTTACCAGTATAAGTGGTCAGAAACTGGTCTACACCTGTTACAGGACAGAAGTTCAGCGCACACAGCCAGTCTATACCCATAAGTGATTGGCATGCACAAAGACTGGTTTAAAAATGGCAAAACCCAGTCCAAGATTTGCGCCCTGCCACTAGTGGGCGAATGCGTGTTCACTACCAACCAAAACTACGGTGCTTACAGAAAACGGCATAACTTAGATCGAGTCCGTTTCTGGCTTTTTGAAGACTATACCACACCTTGTGCGGGCTTCTGATGGCTACTCCCAGTGCTCATGGGGGTAGGTGGGAGGAGGGAAAGAGTGCCTGAAGCAACTCTATTGAGCCTCTAAGGATGACAGGGAGGTACATCTTCAGACTGAGTACTGGACTTGCCAAGAGAAAAGGACAGCAAGTTTAAGAGAATAGGCAGCACTTCCTTTTTAATCACCCCAAGGGAGCTATAGCAGATAGTGGTAACAAGAGCTGCCACCAAGCAGCTTGTGTTTTTAAAGCAATTGGGGTTTTAAAACAAAAGTCAACATTTAACATCTGGCAAACAGTTTCTCCAGTTCTCCCCCTGAGACTTGGCCCACTGCTCGAGTGCCATACACCAGCTTTAATAAGAAGCACCTTGCAGTTTCCCACACCTTACAAACTCTGCTCTGGAAACTGCAGAATGACTGTCAAGGTTGCATGGATGCAGCATGCCAAGGCAAGACAAAGTAGTAGGCACAGCGTATGCTAAAAATAGAAGAATGCTTTGTCTTGAATGAACACATGTTGTAATTCCAAAAAGCAAAGCAGACAGATTATTCTGGTCCTTTTAACAGCTTTTACACCTTGTCTAATTACAGTTGTCATGCATGTTTTAAGATCACTTGAAGAAATACATAAATCAGCTTCAAAAATCCCTCCCCTGAAGTAATATTACTTAACTTTTTTCAAAACACAGCAGGATTAATATATTTTATGTCACTATTTTACCTACAGTTTGTTGGAAACTGCCAAAAATATAAATTTTACCACAGCGCTAAACATGATCATTTCCTTTCCTACTGGTGCTTCATAGTAAGGCAACACTTAAAACAGCAAGGTAATTTAGATAATATTTAGAAAATATGCTAGTTTAGTTTTCAGCAGGAGATGTAGAGAAAAATGACTCCTGGTACAAATTATAAACATTTACCAACTTTGTCATAACAGCAGAAAAATCATTCCAAACACATGACTTACCAACAGAAACAGAAAGCAGCTTGCATGAAACGTCTTCAGCAAAGGGAATCCAATTTCCATTCGCTTTGGGTGTGCAGGCTTCATGGCAGCTGAATCCACTCACCTTTTCCAAAGTTTCTACACCTGCTCTCTGCTACCGCAGGGTGACTGACAATTTGTAATGCTTAAAAGGGGTGGGGGCTGGGTATCTTAAAGACATCCATGTATATCTTAAAGACAAACCATGCATAACCTCTTTAAACTATCCAATGGGATTTAAAGGGACTCAAAGGTGAAGTAATATTTCTGTCTAGGTATTTTCCCTAAGATGCTGCTCCATTATTTTCCTTTTGTTTCCTTTGTCATTAGCCAGCAATTAACGTACAGGCAGTTAAGCCTCCATTCTGCACAGTCCCCTATGCCCAGACAAAGGACTAGATTTGAGAAAGGGATTAGGTTTGTCTACCCACAGCGCTAAGTTTTAGGTGCCTCTGTCTGGCCCCTCTATTTGCATTAGAGGCCTACATGCTCTATGTAGTACACGGGGACACAGAGATGCCTCAAAATGGGATTAAAAACACCTGGCACTCTGAGCGGGGTCTGCCTAGATTTACCCAATATTGTGCCTCCTCTCTGGAGCTGCGGTGAGGTGTGGTGCGGTGCCAGGGCTGCAATCGGGGGCTTCTGTCCATGCAGCATCCACAGCCTAGAATCCTTTCCTGAGGGTACATGCATACATTAATTAGCACCAAGCTTTAAAACAGAGATGATGCTGGTGCCAGTCACCTTTTACATAATACCTTAGTGCAGGGGTGCCCAATCTCTGGCCCACAGGACAAATGCAGCTTACTGAGCCTTGGAGTCTGGCCGGCAGGGCTCCCCAAAGGCCAGGAAATTTGGCAGCAGGGGAGCAGTGGAGGTACTGCCACCTCTCCCCACTGCCAAAATCCTAAGCCTCATGGGGCAGGTCACAGCAGAACCACAACCCTCCCCCACACAGCCAGGTCGGGGCCAGGCCGCACCCCATTCCTTCCACACAGCCAGGTTGGGGCTGGGCTGTTTCTCCTTTTCCCACAGGGCTCTGCCATGCCTCCTGCCCGTGTACTTTGTTTGGGGCTAGTCCGTGCCCGCTTCTCTCCTGCTGTGGCGTCAGATCCATGCCTCCATCCCTCTGCCTTGCCAAGTTTGGGCTGGGCCATGACCCCTTCGCCTATGCAGCTAGTTCAGGACAAAGCTGTACTCCCTTTTCCTTTGTGAGGCTGGTATGGGGCTAAGGCCATGCTGCCTTCCCCCATGTGCCTAGGTTGGGGCTATGCTGCCCCCTTTGCCCCTCTGGGTGTCTGTATTGGGCTCCGCATGCCAGACTGGGTCCACAAGCTGGGTCTGGCCCATGGAGTGATGGGGAATTGCCCATCCAGTCTACTGGATAAAAAGGATGAGCACCACCTGTCTAGTGGTTAGACCACATTCCCAGAAATTGGGAGATCCTAGTTCAGTGCCCTCCTCAGCCTGAGGGAGTGTAAACCCACATCTGCAGTTGCCTGGAGGGAGTCCTCAGACATGCATAGAGGAAACTGAGGCCCTAAACTGAAGCAATTCATTTTTAAAAACACTGCTTCAATTTAGGGCCCTTTAAACCCCTGTGTCATGCACACACACTTACCTGCCTCTCCGGTGGTGCTGCTGGCAGGTGGAGTGGTCCCTGGGCTGCAGGGGGTGCTGGTGCTTCCCTCCACAGAAGCAGCAGTGCCCCCCCCAGGCAGCACCCACCTGCAGGCGCCAGACTCAGGTGGTCCGGGGGGGCACCGCAGCTGTGGATGGAAGCACCAGGCCCCCGTACAACTCAGGCAGGCCGGCTCCAGGGGAAAAAACCCAAAACAACCTTGAACAGAACCTGCCTTCCAGGGCTGCTGCCAGGCTGCCTCTACGGGCTTCCTGCAGAGCCCCTGAGCTGCATGAAGCCCAGTGCTTCACTCTGGGGCTGTAGGGCAGTAAACTAAAACTCTAAAACAAAATAAAAAGGGGGTGAGCTAGGCTGCAAAATGTGGCTCTGCCTCCATGTCTGCTTGCTCACTTGCAGCAAAGTACACTGCTAGGAGCATGGGGGCAGCTGACACAGGGGCTGCCAGCAGGAGAGAAGGGGGCACAGACTAGCTCCTTAGGGAGCAGCTGCTGGGGTACCTGAGGCAGGTGCAGGGCACTGGATGGGGGAAGGAGAGTATTTACCTCCTTACGGAGGGACCATAGCACCCTGGTTAAGAATCATTGTCCTAAGATGTGCCCTTTGGTCCTTGTAGCCACAAATCATATCTTCACATGAGAGTGACAGCTGTTTCACTGAACATCCTTCCATGTTCTCCAGGACACATCCTTTTTCATCCCAGCCCAACTCATACCTTCTTAACTGTGTTCAGAACAGGCATCCCTTATAACTGTAACCAAAATTTTTCATTTTCAGCCCAGTTGTCTGAGATGCAGAGAAATCACAGTATCAGGGAGAAAACTGAAACACTTCTAAGAAGCTTGAAATGGTCAGTGAGTAGGTCCAACTCTGGGCATCCTTCACACTGTCTGAATGGAAATCACAGTGATCTTAATCACAGGTTTTGTGAAAAATATATTGATTGAAATGCAGCTACAATCAGGTGGATTGAGATACTTGGTTTGTCATGTAAATGCAGAAACCCCTGACTGGGGAGTGATTTGCTCTCATCTGAAATGCTGACATCACATCATTATTTTCTTGCTGAGATTTCTATGGCAAGGTTTCACAAAGATTTAATCATTTAGCTTTGCTTGAGCTAGAGCAAGGCACTTTCTGGCTTTAGCATGCTGGTTTTCAAGCTCAGTTTCTCTGAGTTGCACAGTCCTACGGAAACCGTGGTTTTGGCAGGTTTCAATGTTATGGCGCATGCAGGGCTCCTGCAGTCTTGTTTCCTCAGGTTCGCCCTCTCTCTCCTAATCAGCCAGTAGTAGAAGTTGACAGATGTGGACTCTTTTTAGGCATTACATTTGTGCCAGGAGAAAAGAGTGCACAGCTGTTCGAAGGTTTTCTTGTAGAAGAAAAATGGCTCTTCCACAAGAAAGATCTTCCTCTTCTAACCAGGAAGAACTCTCCCCTTCCACACTAAGTTGAATGGCTGTGATCTTCTCTTAGGTGCTGAGGACACCCAGTATCCCACAGTCAGTCCTCTGCTTTCCTTCCCTGACTCCAAGGTGGAGGGAAGGAGAACACTGGCTTCCTGACAGCCCACCCCAAGGCAAGCTGTCAGAGCCCTGTAAAAATCCTGCCTTTGTCCTGCCCTTGAAAGCAGGTGCCATTCTTTTGTGGCATGACCCCCACTGGGAGGGTTTCTTTTGTGGCATGACCCCTTCTGGGAGGGTTTCTGCCCATTTGATGAGCCACAGTCAATACACTCTTCCAGTTCTACCTGGAGGAGTTCACTGACGGAGGTAGGTGCACTTGGGGATGAAGCTCTCCCAGGTTTGGGGAGAGCTCCAGATGTAGGAGAACTCCCCCTCCCCCACATCTCCCCACCCTGGTTCCCAGTCCTGGGCTTTAAATGCTGACCCTGTTGCTCAGCTGGGCAATGGAGGCAGGGAGTGCTAAACCCAGGGGGCTAGGAACTGGGGTGGGGAGGCTGCCCCCCAGAAGCCACCTGGGAGGGACCCGCCACAGAGGTATGGCAGATGGTCACCTCAGGAGCTAGGGCTACTCATGCTAGCTCAATGGCAGCTCCCCAGGTACAGCTGGGTAATAGGTATGAGGCCCTGACAGCCGTGGAGGAGGAGGTAGCAGACGATACCTGCAAGGGAACCGATGCTACTCCAAGCACAGCACAGCCCAAGAGCTACTGGAACACCAAGAGGAGACGCCGGGTCCTCGTCATCGGTGATTCCATCCTGAGAGGAACAGAGGGGCCCATCTGTCACTCTGACCCCATGACATGCAAGGCTTGTTGCCTGCCTGGAGCTCAGATTCAGGACATCACGGAGATGATCCCGGACATCATCCGAACCTCTGACCATTACCCCATGGTCTTCATCCATGTGGGAACGAACGACGTGGCCGGAGCAACCTGGACCACATCGTGAGAGACTACAAGGCTCTAGGGGCAAAGGTCAAGGAGACAGGGGCACAGGTGGTTTGCCTCCAGGGGCATGCCTCCAGTTTTAAATCAACCTGTATACAACCCATTTGGGCTGCACTCAAGGCAATTTAAAACGTGGGGGACTGCTTATTGACAGCCTGACCCTTCCCAGGTAGGGGAGAGGACAGGCTGTCAAGAAACGCATTCCCGAAAGGAGGGGTGGCAGAGAGCAGCCCTCTGGGCTCCCTGGCTGGAAAGCCTCCTGTGTAATTCTCCAGCCAGGATGCTGGGATGCAAAGTCATGAGTACGGCCACTAAGGCTGAGTTCCATTTTACACATAAAATAGTGATGCAGCCTTTTTGTTGGGTATGAAAAATATAGCCTATTCTCCTCAGACTTTCATCACTTATTCTTTGAGTCCATAATGAAATTTCTGACAAGTTACAAGTACCATTACAAGTACTGTTACAAGTATTATTACAAGAATTATTTCTAGCAATTTACAAGCCTCTGTTATTGAAACCTGATCCATTGTTCAATTATAAAAAGTTATGGGGGCCAGGGAGGGGGCTGAGAAGCTGACAACAAGGTGTAAAGGAAAATGTTCATTCTTATCCCCTTGGCCAAAATGCTCTTACTGCATAACCCTTCCCCCACTTCTCAGGGACAGGTCCTGATTTTTCAGCTTACAAATACTGTCACTCTATTCATGTTTAACTAATGGTCAGGTAGCATGATGGAAACCAATGGGCTTATAAAGACATTAAACTTTTATTTTCTCTGAAAGAAAAATGTGTATAGTTTTTATCTTTTCTTTTTATTGTTTGTAGTGAAACAACTTTACAAGTTTCACCACAATGATTTCTTCCTTTTGCTGATGGAGCGGTTCACAGAATTGTGCACAGATAAGGAGAGTGTAATATCTCTTCCTGACCTGCAAAGTGACTTATTTGTCAACTGATGCATTACAAAGCTGGACACAATAAGCCAAACTGAGCCTAGTATAAATCTGATAAAATCAATGCGGTTTCCCCATGGGTGAAATTGGTCCTGTATCTATTATGTCTCATCATTAAAAATTCAAGAACCGTTTATTACTGACTTTATGTTTAAAAAAATAACCAACGAAAAAGCAGGACAAAAGACATCCAACAGAAAATGAAATGCATTTAAAGTAGGGACAAATATGCACTTTAGCTGCCTTAAAAACAAAAGGGAATTGCTGCTCAGGAAGGCGTGCCAGCTATTATGCTGGAACTATTACATCAACATGATCCTGTAGCAATACAAGGTAGCTAAATCACCTTATCATTGACACACGATGAAGCAGGGTTAAAGTTAGAGTTGTTTTGCTATACTTGTATGGCTACAGGATCATGCAGATATAATAACTGCAGCACTTCAACTCCGATTGGGTATCCTTTGATACTGATAGAACCGTTATGTCAGCCTATATCCTCAGTTACTCAAATAATAGCAAACAGTGTATGCTGATGTTTGCTATGTTTTTAAAAAAAGCATTGTTATATTTTAAGCAGTACACCACTTACACATATAACCAGAAAAACTGAGCTCAGGTATAATGAAGAGAACATTATAGTAATGTAAGTAATAATAATAAAAATAAGAAAGGAGTTTTCATTAAGAGATTACAATTACTTTTCAGACACATAGAACATTATACATACATAGATAGCTCACATAGTCACAGACATTCAGTGTGTGGGATGCACTTATATCCAATCATCTTTTTAAACTCCATAAAGTGTTTCCAAATTGCCTCACATCAAGGAGAAATTGTATTGAAGTTTATATGAGATTTTTTTATCCTCTTGACATTTTCCTGCTAGCAACCAGTCACTGCCTTTTTATTTCTTTCCGGGAGGTTGGGAGCAGGGCAAGTGGTTGAAGTAAAATGCATCTCTCCAGAAAACTACCTTTTCAACTATCTATTGAGTTTATTTCTTGAGTAACACGATGGAATTCTTCATGGACACAGAGTAGCTCTCTGCAACTATTCTTAGCTTTGCAACAAGATAGGACCATCCTCTGTCTTCTTCTAACCATGAAAATGGTGGACAAACTGACTTAAACTAAAAACAACCCCTAACCAAACAGAGATCCTTCTGAGGTCTAAAGAAAAGTTTTGCCTTTTTTGTTACTTTGGTTTGAAATTTTGCAAACCTCTTCCAGAAGGGAAGGGAAAATATAATAAAAAAAGCTATTCTACTCCTTGGTTTCTGCCCTTTGCACTGCCTACACTACCACTCAGACTCAGAGAGCAAGACTCCATTCCTACATCTTGTCTTTGTAGACCAGGGTCAGCAACATTTTGGAGTGGGTGAGCTGCAATCAGTGCTTTTCCTTGTAGTATCACTACCACTGCCACCACTTCTCCCTGCTGCCCAACTGCTGCATGGGTGAAGTCCCTTGCCTGTAAATCTCCCCCGCAGAAGTCCCTTACCACTGAAATGCTGCAGAAGCCACCCCCAGCTTCAGATCCGACCTACGCTGTGCAGATTGGTGTCCCTCGCTCTATGGGATAAACTTTCCCACAAAGGGAATTTGCCATTAATTTTTGTTCTGTAGATACACAAGCACATTACTGGTGCTTATTAACTAATAACTCATAATAAAACACATTCTGATAACTTTTCCTGCCTGGAAAAAGCCAACTACTGGAAATTTCACAGGAAAAGCCTTTCATCACAATATTCCCAGGGTTTTGCCAAAACAAAAAAAAAATAAGCATCTAAATTTGGATGCATCTCCAACTCTTTGGAGGTTACTCATCTTCAGACTGCAGGCTGGGAGGCCTTCAGGATACCATAAAGAGTTACTGAAAATATTTTTTCTCAGTAAAGGGTGATCAAACAGGCTCAAGCTCACATCATATTATAGCTACCTATTTAAAGCAGACAGACCTTGTAAAGGCCTCGTTAATATAGCTATATTCTCTGGGTTGTTAATTATTTTGGCTGACACTGGATTATCTTCATGAATTCTCTAATTGGAGGCCCAAGAGCCAAATATTACAACTTAAAACAGATCTGTTGACTTCCTTCTTATCTTTCTGCAACTTCCCCCTTCTCTATGAATACCAGTTAATTTCAGAAATCCTGCCGAATGTTGAAAGCAGTATCTTAAAAACAGGAAAAAGCCATCTGTCTACAACATCAGCTGAAGGCACAAGAGAAGTATAAGGCCTCTCAGAGCCAAATGCTTTTGGCAGCTCTGCAGTCCAACCTAAACCTGCAATTGCAAACCTGCTGATTTCCCCCCACCCCCTTTCTGATTCTGCAGGCCTCCCAGGCCTGGAACAGAAAGGGTAGCCCCATAATAGCTTCACAGTCTCCAGCTAATAAACAACAGAACAACAACATGAGATAAAAATAACCAAGAAACTCTGTTTAAAAGTCTAATGGCAATGAGAATTCATCCTTGATGATAAAAAATAGTACCAGAAACCTTATCTGGAATTTCTTTTGGACCTTAGCTTTATACTAGACTGGGAATAAAAATTATTGAGAACAAGGAAATGTTAGGAGGATCATCCTCCAGATCTGTTTTTCTCAAATTGTGTCTCAAATTCTTCTAAATCACAATTCAAACTCTCAGTGCACAGTACTCCAAAGGAGCCACTGATTTATGCCTCTGATTATGTCCACCTCTGAGGTGGTGTTTGTGTTTAAAAAAATTAAGTGTAAAGCAGATGCAATAGATTATGTCCTTTGCTATAAAGGGAACAACACTGGAGTTTCAATGTTAGTATTCCGAAAATCAAGGCAAAGTAACAGGAAAATAATTTTTTTAAATACAGACCATGCACAAATATATTAGAAGGAACATTTACGTAATTGTTCTGACATTGAGAAATCCCAATTTCCCCTTTCGTCCTGACTGATGTGGCTCTGCTTCAAGAACTGCCCCTAATCTGATGTGGAAGGTAGTATCAAATTTAAATTGCAGCCATAACAGTCATATTGCAAAAGCAATCCTGGTTTTCTCTGAATCAGCATGCTCTGTTTGGTACAGTCATGCCTTTCCTTAGCCAATAAGAATTACTTTTAGGGATTGTACTTTTAGGGCATGTCCCCATGAGCAGGAATGTGTTTTCCTAGCGACAAAGAACAGTGGTACAACAGGCCACTGCCACTTGTCCCCCAGGGAATGCATGTGCCACACACACTCTGGTGCATGGCACATTGCTCCAGGTGGGGTAGGGGAGGCTGGGGCCAGTAACTTTGCTGGCCCCAGCAGCTTTACCTCTGGGAGGTGCAGCTGCAGTGATCCTGCAGCAGGGACCCAGGCTGGCAGCCTGAGTGTGGCTCTGGGTTTCCAGGCTCTGGTTTTGGATGGCATGTAATGCTACCGCCACATGTGTTGCCCCACTTTTTTTTAGGTGTGGGTTTTTTTGACCCCAGGATCTGAAAAGGCCAACCCCTCCTCCCTGCACCACACACACACTACCTGCATGTGCAGTGTGTGCGGTGTCACAGATTTATGCAGCCACATACTGCATGCCCATGCTCATCTGGACATGCCCTTAGGGTGGATAGGCAACTGCAAGCTTCCCAGTAGAGAAGACGTTGTAAGACAAATACCTGCGTAACACCCTCCTAATCTTTCTAGTGCTGTGAATCTTGTGTCTGTTGGCATACCCAAGGACTGAATCTTTCTCCGCACTTCCAGAGCATCATACAATCTGACCTCTTTCAAACATATATACAGAGTTTGAGAAGAATGGCAAGAGCCCCAGATGTAAGTTCTTTCTGGCAGTGAAAATTCAACTGTATGTGAAAATCAAGTAATCTTCAGAGACAGAAATCATCTACTATGTGACATATCCCCTGTTTCTCAACATCTGTAGCAGGAAGTTAGGCAGGCTTTACAGTGTTTGAAGAAAGCAAGTCAGCCTTTGTCACATGACAGCTTTCCCCAGTTTGAGATAGGGCACCACAGAAGTCCCAGGGACTCTCCTTTCGTACATCACTGGCAGCAACCGGAACTTAGAAATTTGGAAGTTAAAATGTTGCTTGTGAAATGTATGAAGCTCAAAATTCACAAATCTGGGTGGCTAAAATCTCAATAAGCATATTGCTTAAAGAAATCAGAAGCTGTGGGCACTCAGCTCCTTTGTAATTCATGCTGCTTATTTAGAAACTCAAATACAGATTCAGGAATCTAATTTTACTTTCAAAATTTTGGCTTAAGCTTATAAGAGCATTGAGAATCTTCTCTCTCATAAATTGTAACACTGATGCGCACCATTAAACGCTGGCTACATTTGCTTTAGTAATAACATAATTAGTGATAATAATATGCATGAACCACAAATCATAAACCACTTACTTTATAAGTAAAATTAGCTCCATTTTACAGAGGGTAAAACAAGAAAGGCAGAGATTGTACAAGTGACCTGTCCAAGATTATATTAGTATATACTCTATCTATATTAGTATTCTAATATAATAAAAGGCTTAGTCTGTCTGTCTGTGTGTCAGTCTGTATGTCTGTCTGTCCATAACGCTTCTGGCAAATTGCATATGCGCGGCTGAGAGGGTGGGCAGCGACTGGCTGGGCAGCCTGGGCTGTGCAGGCCCAAGTTTGTGCCTCTGCTGGGGAAGTTTGGCAGTGGGGAACACGCCCAGGCTGCCTGGACAGAGGGGCCTACCTCCATGCCTGAGGGTGAAGGGGGATCATGGAGGGAGTACTCCTCCACCACCCACCACAACAGCCAGCAGAGAGGGGGAGGTGGTGGGCAGGGAGTGGGGAGGCAAGCAAACATGGGCCAGGTGGACCTGAAGTGGGGGGGAGGGGAGGGAAGGGAGCTGGGTCAGATACAAAGCAGTGGTCCAGAGGGTTGTGTTCTTAAAGCCTAATGGAATGAGGGGGGGAGCAGGGTCAGACCCGAAACAGCAGGGGGAAAGGGGAGCGCAGGGCCGACGTGTGGCTCCGTCCCCACCGCTCCCCTGTCATTCTTGACAGGCAATTTGTTAGTGTATATATATTATGGAACCTTGGAAAAAATCACTTAAACTCTGTGTTTTGTTTTACCATCTATTTTGTGTGTATGTTCGTATACATGTAGGAACACAGGACTGGATGGGTCCTCTCAAGTCTTGGTGTTCAGCTTTCCATCCCTTTGATCTCCCTTGCAGCCCTTCTCTGCACCTGTTCTGTTTCAATTACTGTTTCTTGAATATGGGTGACCATCATGGTACAATGCCCCAGCTGAGGTTTCAGCCTTGTACAACAGTGCTTATACTTCTCTTTCACTACTGAAAATATTCCTGATGCACCCTAGGGTCACATTTGCCATTTTCAGAGGTGAATCATACTGGCAGGTCACATTCTTCTTACGATAGACTAGTATACCCTCTTCACCTCACTCATTTCTACCTGATGATCACCCAGTTTACAGCCTAAGCTTTTGTTATTAGGCCTCAAGAACACAACCTTGCACATTATACTACTGAATGTCATCCCATTTCTGGTATGATGTTCTCAATGTCATTCAGTTCTTTCTATATTATTTCACAATATCTGGACAGATTGAAGCATCCCAAATCCATGTCATCAGCACATTTCATCAGTACGTTCTTAATAATTGTGCCAAAGTCATTAACAGAAATATTAAACAAGATCATTTCCAAGACAGATCCATAAGTAACTCTATTAGAAATCTCCATCCAGCCTGACACCTCCTAATGGAATACTACTCGCTGGGCATGTCTACATGAGATGCTATGTCACCATAGTGACAAGCTACTTCTCTGTAGTGAGCTGATGCTACTGCACAGCAGTGTGAAAGAAACACCTGTGCAGCATCAGGACTGTGCAGCAACACTGGTTACTGCATAGTCATTTAGTACTTGCTTAAGCAAGTCACAACTCCACAGTCTGGTGCATGTGTAGACATGCCTGCTGCCATCTACTCTTTAGATAGCTCTTGATTCACCTCTACTAATCCTCCTCCTTGTTAATACTAGTTCAACTAGTATTTTCCCACACGGCACCATATAGAATATTTTACTGAGGTTCACATAGCAGAGGACTACTGTGTTTCCTTTGTTTGGAAAGTCAGTTATTTTCTTTAAAATATACCACCTCATCTGTCTTAGGTAAAGTTGTGCAGGGGTAGATCTAGAATTTGGAAAGGTGGGGTTGCAGGTGGTGAGGTGCACCATAAGATATGAAAAAAACACATTTTTCTCCAGTTAAAAATAAACTAAAAGCTCTACTAATATGCTAGGAGTCTATAGCTCTGGTATTAAGTTTAAGATTCCAAGGTCATTGGAATCAGTTAAAACAATCTGCAGGGCTGTAAAATAGAAGCTTCATTATCAGGAGCAACTAACAGATAGCAGAACTGCAGAACAAAGAATGGCTTGATTGGTGGAACATCGAGACCATTAAAAAGAAGAGGTCATTAACACTTGTGGAATGAAGAGTTTAGAAGGGATCCAGTAGAGCAGATTACAGTGAGCCATGAAGTCAATTGATTCCCTCAGCCTGCCTAACTAGAAATGCTGCTGCCCCTGCCAGGTAATTGGTTTTTAAACCTGTGGTGGACCAGGAATCGAAGAGGGTGGGTACAACCGCACCAGTGCACACTCCCAGATGCACTCCTGAACCTGTCTCACATTTAGTTCCATTTCTCCCTTACCTTCATGTTAGTAATGATCCTTTCTTGAAATCTGTTGTAAATCCTTGGAAACTATTGAGAGCAGGATTACAGGCCTTCCAGTTCCCAGTTATTTCCCCCTTTCTTATAGGTGCTTCATTTGGTATTCTTCAATCACATGGTACAATCTCTAACTTGACAGATTTATTAAAAAATCTTTACTACCGGCCTTGCCATTTCTTTTAGAATTCTAGGAAGGAGATTATCTTGTCCCACTGACTTTAGTGCATTGACTTCAGTTTTGCTACTACCTCATTCTGTTGTACACAATGCTTAGCTGAGATAGCTTGCTGTGCTCAGGAGAAAACCATAAAAGGAAACTGCTGTATTAATTAAAATCTCCCCTTCTCCAACTTGCTTTACACTGGAACTGGATCAAAGAAAGAGACAGTAATACACACAGCACCCTCACAATCTGCTAAACTGGAGGAAGTAATCTAGAATTTATTTGCTACTAAATGTGATCAAGCTGGTTTGCCGAGCAAAATGAGAACCAGTCAGGTGGTCCAGCTTACAAATACTGGACCAAATGAATCCAGTTATAAACCCAATGAAGTCAGAGCAAGCTGGGGTTGCATTTAGCCCAGAAACTATTAAGAAAAAAAATGTGTAGATGGCAGGGATAGAGAACAGAACTTGCTTTAGGATGTTTATTTTTAAATCAAATCAGGGGGTAAAAACCTGACAGTGATGGGGAAAGTGGAGAATGGAAGGAGAGATTCTGACTACAAGTTTGCTCTAAGGAATCATTTTGGTGATGAAGGGGATGTCATCTTGGGGTAAGTGGGAATGCTTAGCAAAGGTCACACTGTATAGAGTGACCATATGTCCCATTTTAGCCAGGACAGTTGAAGATTTCAGAGGCTGGTCCTGGCCAGCTGTTGGGAAATATAATGGGCATCCCAGAAATGCAGGGCAGAGTCTGGGCAGGAGTTAGAGTGGTGTGGAGTGCCTTGCAGGTGGGCAGGCAGCATGCAGCCCTGTCCCTGCATGAGGGGTGGGAGGGAGAGAAGGGGGGAGGCAGGAGGGGGAGGGCAGCATCCCACATTTCCCAGATGATGTCTTGGATTTCCGTACAGTCAGCCTACCACTGTAGTATAAGCAACAGAACAGGAGGTCTAATTACCCATATGCAGTTAGCAGACCAAATTCCTGGTGATGCAAGAACAGTGCATAGCTCCTTCTCTATCTCCAGTCAAAAAACAATTGCCATGATACTGTTCTGGTATATGGTCACTGCAAGGGACTCCTATGTCTTCTTCCCATTTCACAGCCTACAGCTTACAGGGCAGGTATTGGCCCTAAAATGGACTAAATTATTATGTAGGTTAGATAATGCAGCATAATGTAGATAATGTAAAAACTCTTTTTTGTTTAAAGCATTGGGAAATATAATCTGAATCTTGTCCTGCCAAATGTGAGCTAAAGTATATTCCCCCTAACTTACTTGTGGCAGGAACTGAGAGATAGTAATAACATGTGCTAATGCCTAAAGTTGGAGAATGTGACGGCAGAGCAGTTAAGACATATTTCTATGGATCCTGAGGTATAAGTTAAGCCTCACTCCAGACTCTGGTTGTGGAACAGAAAGGTGACCAGATGTGATGTGACCTCATCACTCCCTCCTATGCCACTGGCCAGAGACATTAACATGCCATAACCAGGCCAACCTCTTCCACTGTGTTCACATAGCCCAGAACTTGGAATGTCAAAGTCAAAGGGGTTTATGGTGGCTCCAGATGCAGGAGCATCAAGATGCAATCTTTTTAGTTAAAAAAAAAAAGTAATAATGGAAACGCTCTCTGTTTGGAGAAAGGTAGTTAAGCTAGTCTGAAGTTAGGTAGAATGCAAGGCAGGGTGGCACTTCATAGATTAACTCATCCCTGAGAGGCATCTTTCATAAACTGCCATCCACTTTGTCAGAGAATTCCTTCAAACAATAGAAAGGAATAAAGTCAATTACATACAAAGGAAAGGGAAAGGGGAAAGAAAGGGGAGGGCACTGCTGAGAGAAGGGAAGTTGGGTTAAAGAAATCAAAGAGGATAAACAAAGCAGTTAATCAACTGAGGAACACAGAAGTTATAAAAAATAGTCTGGGCAATGGGATAAGACTCCTGAGTCTCTGCTGAGATTGTACATCAGACAGTCCAGCCTGTGGATGATCGCTTTCTGCAGTTTCATGTTTAAGTCATTTGTTTTAGTTTTGCTGTTTAAGAACAGCTACTCTGAGGGCAGTGATGCAATGCTGATGGAGGTTAAAGTGTTCTGTCCTGGGGTTTTGTGTATTTCCAGAATTGGTGTTAAATTGCTGTCTACTGATTCTTTCACAAAAGGATCAACCCATCCATCCAATGTAGACAGTAAAGAGGAATGTAAGCAGGTGACAGCATACATGATGCTTGTGGAGGAATGGGTGAATATTCAATCTAATGATGATGTGGTCTGTGTTGATTATAGGGCACAGCTAGCATCTGGGTCTGTTGGTACACTGGTGAGAGCAGAAGTTTGGAGTTAGGTAGTTTGTTGCTGGAGAGATATCATTTGAGGTTGGCAGGCGAGCTGCCCATAAGCCAGGACAAGCTTGTCCCCCAAGGCTGCCTTGAGGTAGCTGTCATTCTACAGGAGGAATTAGAGGTCATTCATGATGTGTCCAGCTGTTCAAGCTGGGGGCAGTAGGTGACAAGAGGGTTCTGTTGTTCTTGTCACCTAGTTGGTATCATTGCCATTCAGAGCAGGATCCAAGTTTGCCTCTGTTGATATGAGTTGTCTACAGTTTCAGGATTCTGTTGTAAGCATAAGAATTGCTGCTCAAGATCCTTAAGGTGTGCATGCCACCCAGTGGGATCAGAGACTATATGGTTGTAATGTAGAATTTGACTGTCAACAATGGCTCTAATGGTATGCTTGGGATGAAAGCTGGTGGTATAGAGGTAGCTGTAGCAGTCAGTTGGTTTCCAATACAATGTGGTGGCAATGTGACCATTGCAAATTTCACAGTGGTGTCCAAGAAATGAGTGTTTGGTGGAAAATTCAAGATGCAGTTTGGTGGAGGTATGGAAGTTGCTGAAATCCTGGTAGAATTTTTTCTAGAGATTCTTTTCCATGAGTCTATATGATGAAAATATCATCAATATACTTTCGGTATACCGGGGGAATGAGACACCAGCAGAGGAAATGGACTTCAAGATCTGCCATAAATATGCTGGCATACTGAAGGGCTGTTTTTAGATATAAGGAGTCTCCAAACCTGAAATGGTTGCGTGTAAGGATAAGGTGGAGAGTGCGATAGCTCCAGAGCAATGTCATCAATGGGCATAATGTTTTTTATGGTTTGTGATCCATTCTCATGAGGGATGTTGGTGTAAAGAAATGACATCCAGGTAATTATTATGGTGTTTGCTGGAAGCTTGTCAAAGGAGCTAAGTGGCTTTAGGATGTCTATGGTCCCATTTGAATAGCTAGACACTCCCATGACACATGGGTAGGGACCACTGTAATTCAGGCTTCAGATTTCAGGGAAAAACCCAAATTTAGCATTTCCCATGAAGCCCTGGAAAACTGTAATTTGACTAGAAATGGCCTGGAACTGTGGGGGGGAGGGAGGGCAGGGAAAAAAGTTAAAAAACAAAAACTTACCTGAACTGTGGAGAAGAAAGGCAGCAGAACCCCAGAAACATTGTGGAGTCCCCATGGGTTTCCAGGGGCAGTACAGACTGAGGTTGTTCAATTCCCCACTTTGGCAGGGAGTTTAGAAGTCCTGTCCAGCGCAGAGCACGTAAGTACCCCCTGTCCTACGAGCTGTGGGCATAGGCATAGCCCAGCACAGCTCTTCTACACCCTGTTTTGCTTTGCTGCCTTACAGGAGAGAAGCAAAATTTCTTCCTCCTCTTCTCTGCATGGTGGGGCATAGCCTCGCGCAGGAGACCCATACTGGGCAGGGGGAAGCTCTTGCAGTGGGGGGACCCTGCGCCCCATGCTCAGCTGTTGGGGCAGGCACCTGGCACCAGTCTCTTGAGCCCTGCTCTGCTCCGCTGTGCAGAGAAGAGGATGGATTGTAAAGCAGTGGACTTTACCAGAGGGTCAGCATTCCATAAAAGTTAACGCTTAATAAAAGTTGCCTAATGAAGTTTATTTATTATAGTTTCATTAAGAGTTCTAAGTGGCAAGATTTACTTAAAAGTTGCTGTTTAATAAGCAGTGAGCTTTACTTTCTTAAAACAGCTGAAAAACAGGCTGTATGCTGCTGTTCAATGGTAATCAGACTCATGGTGGGCTCCCTCAACCAGTCAGAGCTGTGGGAGAACCCATCCTGACAAACACCTGAAATTGGCTCTGGTGAGTCTGCAGGGAGCCTGCTTTTCCCTCTGCCAGAGCCTGAATTACAGCAGTCCCTACACATACATATAAGGGACTCACTCTATGATTCCAAGGCCAGAGACAATGGGGCATCCTGGATCACCAGGTGTGCAGATCTTGGGTAATAAAAGGTGCCTATCCTTGATTACTGGGAGGTAGAGGCATCAATCCTCTCCTGTGTTTCCAGAGGTAGCATCTTTAAGAGCTTGCATAGTTCCCTCTGGCATTGTTTCCTGGGGTTCTCAGTCAGGATTTAGTAAAGCTGTTGGAAGGTTGTCTCTCAGCTTCCTGTACGTATGCCGTTTTTGTTTACAACAACAGTGGCACACTCCTTAGTGCCTGTTATACGGTACCAGGGTTGTTTTGAAGTCTGAGTACAGCTATGCATCCCACAGGTTCTAATGTCAGAAGTGTTGTTTCTTGGCAATCTCAGAGCAGGTGTGAAGGGAGAGAGAGTTTATATACAGGTCCAGAGTGGGGCTGTGGCCCTCAGGTGAAGCCTAGGAAGCTCCTTCCTCTTGCGCCATGTACAGATAAGGTCTGTTGTTGGTTGATCATTGTGTGGCTCTGTCTCATGGAAATATTCCCTTAGTGTTAGGCAATGGAAAAAAGCCTCAGGGTCCTCATACTGCCAAACCTTATAGAACTGTGTAATGGGGCAGCAGGAAAGACTGTGGGAGACAGCTCAGTGGGGCTTAAAGGTAAGACTGGATACACTGATAACATTGCAGGGGATTACAGAGTTGTGGCTGGAGTATTGAAGTTGGAAAATTTTGCTTTCTTCCACTTTAAGGAGTGGAGGTGTTTACGACAGGCTTCAAGGCTGGATGGGTTAACTGCTTTGTTTATCCTGGTTGATCTCTTGTCCCATTTTTGCCTCTCTCAAAAGTGACCCCTCCTTTCCCTATCCTTTGTATTTGAATAGGATTACCATACATTTGGGTTTCTGGGTAGCACACATGACTTCAGCATGCACCTCCTGAAATCAGAACATGGTTGGCCAGAGCTATGCTCTGGCTGCTGGCCAGGCTCCGTGCATCTGGATCACCACTGCTGCAGCCCTGGGAGGCCCCCAAGGCCCTAGGTAAGGCTGCTGAATCCAGCCCAGATGCTGGCCCCAGGCTCCCCTACCTGACCTGGGGTGATCTGCCATGCACCAGAGTGTGCGTGCAGGGGCATTCCCCAAAGACAACTAGCAGTGGCACAAATATGTGTCGATGCTAGTTGTCCTTGGGGAAATACACATGTGCACTTGTGGGGATGCACCCTGCAAGTCCATCTGATGAAGTAGCCTACAAAAGCTAATGCCTCTCTGAACAAGTTATCTATAAGATACTACCCCACCCTGCCTTTTTTTCTGTTTGGTTGGAGATTTTTTTTTTTTTCAGTGAGACAGCAGCTGTACAACTTATTCACGTGATAAAATCATATTAAAAATGTTATTTTCAGGTGGAAGAAAATGTCAAGGAAGTTTCCTGAGCTCCTGTTTTTGTGGATCATCTGGCTATCACAATGTCGCCTGTGGACATTGTGTGCGTTTGAAACTGGGATTTAGAGCTGTAATTGCTGGCGACCGTTGTTTAACTCAGTTCAGCAGAGGGTTTTTTTTGTTGGTTTCACCATGTACTAGGCTTTGCAATCAATCTGTGGAATAATATACACCAAGTTTACAGCAGTGAGGGAGAAGCTTGTTGGTTTATTTGCTGCACATATGCCTGAGGTTTTAAACTCTCTTGAAGATTAAGTTTTCATTGTACTATCCAAGCATCTGGTTGTAGGTTTGACTCTGTGCTGACAGATTCAAAAGACAGATTATTACTAAAATCTTTTCAGAAACATTCTAGAGGGATGAAAAGTGTTCTCCCCTACTTAATTACTTAGTTTGTAAGACAAACTAAGTCACACTCTGGTATTTCAAATATTTAATTTAGAAGTCATGGACTAAGTCACCTTTTGATCAGGGAAAAATCCTACAGGAATCTCTTTCTGCATCACCAATCCTTCTTCTAGGGTAGGAGAATGGTCCCTGTGTAGAGGCAGGGGAACGGGAGGAATAACTTGACAGAAGCTCTGGGCTGTCTCAAATCCAGGGAGATTGTCTGTCTGTTATTAGTCTGTGAGATAAACAGGAGAAAAATATTTGATCTGTATACATAAAAACTGCTGGCCAAACAGATACAGAAAAACTACTTGTTTTATTAACAAGCAGAATGATGCCTCCCTTCCCCAGTGCAGCATGGAAATATACAGGGTAAGGTCACCTAAAAAGTTTTAACTCTGTTGTTTTGAGGGACCTCCTGCACAGACATTGTTAAAAAAGCAAAATCATTTCAGGAATGTAACCCCTCATAACTCTTGAGTGCCATTGCCTTGTCCTAAACTTTCTGGAAAAAATTCTACCTTCAACAGAGGAGCATCTGTAACTTTAAGGCAAAGAGTTTTAGGACTGGCAGAGTTCATGATGGTGGATAAAAATTAAATATCTAGTGGAAGGTTAACTTCACTCTATTCTTCCCTCTATTTCTGCCAAGTAGGGAGTTGGGTAACTAGAATGTAACAAATAGCGAAAAGAGAGGATATTAGAGGGCCTCAGTTCTAGAAAGATGTCATGATGTCCTATTGAATTAAAATTTAATCATTTTAATAAGGTGAATATTCCCCAGGTACAGTACACAAAACCTTCCATTCATCTTTGCCTCTCTGAAAATGCAATGATAAGGACCATATTCTTTCCTCTCTGACCAGCCTGAAAGCTGTACCCATTTCTTTTTTACAAACACCTTTTCATGGTGATCTGTGTTTTTTGCTCACATTTTACCTGACTATTTCAAGTTATTCTTACCACATTTGAGTTAACTGGCTAGCAAAAACAAAAGGTCTTGCTGGTTATTCTGACTACAAGAAGAAAATGGTGGTGGAGTATTAGTATTGAATACAACTCTGTCTATTTATAAGATGTACAAAGCCCTGTTTCTTTGAACTCGCAATGAATCGGACAACAAGGAGACAGTGCCCTTGCTTACAGTCCAAAAGTCTGTATCTCCTAGGGCAGGGATGGGCAATTGTTTCAGGCAGAGGCCACTTACTGAGTTTTGGCAAGCCTTTGAGGGCCATGACAGGCAGCCAGGGGCAGATAAGTATTAATTTTCTAAATTTTGTAGGGGCCCCGCGGGTCGGACAGAATGGCCTGGCAGGCCGCATCTGGCCCAGAGGCCGCATTTTGCCTGCCCCTGTCTTAGGGCCACACACAACATTGCTGCTTCCATCTTTCTTAGACCATTTCGGTGCACTCTCCTCTTACCTACCAACTCTTATTTCCCTCAGCAACATGCATCCTAATATTTAATCAAGGTATCTCTACCCAAAATATTCACATTTCTGAGCAGCCTTCCCTTTGTTTTGGCAGGAAATGTGCACAACTGTCTCTTATAGCTCTATTAAACCTATTTCAACAAGGTTTGACTCAACTTATAAAATCCTGCAACATGTAAAAGGTCAAAGAAAACATGTTACATCTGAGCTTCACATACTCATTTGGTTAGCAGAATGTCTTGGTTGAAATCTAAAAAGCATGCCATTGCCATGCAATCTAGCTACCTTAGAAACTATGGGTGCAGACAGAAGTGCAGCTGCCAAGTCTAACTCATGGTGATTCATAGAAATCGTCATGAGTTAGACTGATGTTTCCAATACAACAGACGTTTGCTGCTGGATCAGAAGGAGATCCAGTCCAGTGTTGGACTGATCCAAGGAGAGAGGCTGTGTTTTTTCCCTGCCTCTGCTTCCCCCCACCCCACCCAAGGTCCGTTGCTGTCTCTGGATGGGAGGCGGGGAGAAGGCAGGGGAGAAAGGTCTTCTGGGGTTCTCTCAGGTCTGCTGCAGTGAGGGGGTGGGTAGATTGGAGCTGCCCCCCCCACCAATATGAGGAGTTCCAGTCCACTGGCCTACCCATTCCAGTGGGGCTGAGAACCCCAGAAAGGACCTCCCTCCCTCCCGACTTCTCCCCATCCCATCCCGAGACAGCAGCTGCAGCTTGCTGTGTTGCAGCTGGAGCAGACAGAAATTAAGTCGCTCCACTTGAAAGTGGATTCATTTGAACCCTCTTACAATGAAGGTTAATTTGTCTCATGATTGGAGAGCTTTGCAGCTATGCTCTTTTGTTTGGGCATGGCTTTAGAGTAATTTCAAGGGGCCAGTTGCACAACAAATGTCATTTCTGTCTGTGCCCAATAGGGCCTTTTGTTCTCAAAAGCAGCTAAACTTTATAATGATGGTGTAGCTAAGGTCTATCCAACTGACAGCCTATGGGCTTCATGTGGCCTCTTAGGGATTAATGTGTGGGCCCTGGGCTCCTGGTCCAGATGCCACATACTGCTCTGACAGCTGCTTCTGCCAGAGTTTCTGGGCTTCCTATTCCTTCTCAAACTTCCATTACCTAACCTGCTGCTCAGGGACAGGGCTAGCAAGCTCCCAACCCAGGGAGCCAATGAGGCACACTGTAGGGCACCACTCTGGTACAGTGAGGAGCACACTGTGGCATGGCCAAAGTAACCCACGTGGTATGGCATGCTGGGGGTAGGACTGCTGGGACAGTATAACAGGTGGGTGCATGTCTCTGCAGTGTTGAAGGGTGCACACAGTGCAGTGCAGCACTCAGCCACTGGCCACTCAGAAGTTAGACAGCCCTGATGCTAGGATTAGAGCTTCCTCAGCAAGGCCATGGAATTTCTTGTCTGATGAGATCCAAAGCCTTGGATCAAATCCAAATGTCTTTAGATAAATCCTTTCCCCAGAAGTGGTGGACTGTAATTTCAAGAAGCCCTTGAAGATAAAGTGTCCAAATCCTGAACTTGGAGGTCCAAAGCAAATAAATAAATAAAATAGTACATATTAACATTTGTATCATCCTCTTTTTCATTTAAAATAAAATTTATTACTCATATCACTGAGAAGATAACATGCAAATTTAGAAGATACATTTTGTTAAAAATAAAGTCAGTGAAAAAAGTTTCTAACTTACAAATATTCTTAGAGCCATTACACATACACATATTTCATTTGTTATATATACATATATATAACAATGAAAGTATATCAAGAGTATTTGCTTTACCAGTGTTGACAAGAGAACATGTTTAAGTGAACATGCCATCTGTTTCCATCGCCTTCTCATCTTAATGTTGACATTTCACTGCTCTTTCATATGTACCTACATGCATGGATGCACACTGCATATTAATAACAGACAGTGCAAGCAGATGCTGTAACTCCAGTTGCACATATAAAAATGTAGAAGATTTAGTTATTGTTATTTTGAGTCTATATTGTCTGAACAACCATCATAGAATTACATTGATTTTTAAGTACACAAATCTAAACGCTAATTCATCTCTTATGTCACCTAGGGTGACAGATTACAAATTATGAGTCTCTCTCAAAGACTGCAACATGATGCAGAGACAAAACAACTTTCTCAGCTTCCCATAATCAATAGCTGCTTTAAAACTTACAAAAGAGCAAGAATGTTCCTGACAGTACAGCCAAAACCTGGGTGCAATACTGTTGGCGCAATTCCCTTTTTGAGCACCAGATTAAATTCTGCTCCTTCCTTCATAAGCAAAAAAAAGGTATTTCCTACAGTGGAAAGAGTGCAGTTTTGATCTATAACACAGTGGCTCTGGGGAACCCAAACAGCTGCAGCAAAGATATGTAGTCACATAACCTATCTCAGAGGGGATCCCCAAGCAAAGGAAATGCTTCTGGACACTATTCTGATATTAGGTCTGGAGTAGGCCCCATGATGCTGCTCCCTAGAACTCTCAGGTGGAGGAAATGGCCATCAGGTATGGGCAACAGCATTCATCTGATCCCTCCCTGACCTTCTCTCCAAATGCCCGCTACACAGCACCACATATGTGATTCCCTTTGAGGTGCGGCACCAAGTACCTCTGAGGTAGCTGTATACCCTACTGAACAGCCCAGTCACTTACTGCAGGCATCAGAAAAAAGATTTAAGTCACTGGGGTTAACCTTGCAAGTAGCAACTTACAGAGAACTCATATTGCCTTACTTTTTTTAATTAACAGGAGTCTTTTAAAATACAACATGTACAATTTAAAGGTGCTAGTATAGTGCCGCTGAAGCTACTTACTCTCATACGCTACTCAAGGCTAGGTACAGACGTTACACGTAAACCAGTACAAGTGATGAGAAACCAGTCTATACTTGTAACAGAACAGAAGCTTAGTTCGCATAGACTGGTTTAAAACTGGCTGAACCTGGTCTAAGATAGACCTGGATCCATGTGGTACCAGGATTTAACAAGTTGGGGTTAGACCAGTATATCGAAATTCTGCACCAGATCTCCTGATTGAACTTGGGTTACTGTCCTAGACTCCTTTACACTCCTGTTAACCACCCCCATTGTAGGGTGGGTGGGATAACCTCAGCCTGCGCTTCTCTGCTCCAACCAAGTGCTGGGTCAGCCCTGTCCCCAGGCTGCCAGAGATAAGGCAGCTAAGCCTCTGCTCCCCAGCCCTGCACCTATCAGCCAGACTGTGCAGCTGGTGGTGGTGGTGGGGGATATGGAGCCCCCTGTTCTCCTCCCCACCCCCCAGAGTTTGGATCTGCACAGCTGGGGGGGGGGGGGGGCTGTGAGGCAGTGGCTTTCCCTCCCTGCTGCCCGGCTTGGCTGACCAGTAGGACCCCTCTCTACAACCCTGCCCCCCCCCCCACTAACAGGCAGTGGCTGGTGAGGGGTTGGGGCTCTAGAGAGGGGCCCTGTTGGTCAGCCAAGCTGGGAAGACTGCCTGTCCACTCCACTCCTCCCCACCCCCCCGCCTGCTCTGGCCTGCTTGCTGGCTGAGCCAGGCAAGACCCACAGCTGGGCAGAAGGGCTGGCTGTGGTCTGACAGAGGCAAAGCCTCCATTCCCATCCCCTCCATTGCTCCAAGGGACCCAATCCTTCTGTCTGCACAGTGCGCCCTCCCGTGATGTCACTAGCTGGGCTGCCAAGTGTACCATGGTGACCCACTCTGGAAGCCTAGGGCTGGGCATGGGGGGAGGGTGGTCTGCAGTGACAGCAGGGAGCTGGGGGGGTGTGCCTGACAGCCAGTCAATGTGGGAGCACACCACCCATCCCGTCCCCCCCCCGACTTTCTAGCTTGAGCCAGTGCAGGCATCTGCATCCCTGTCCCACCAACAGAAGAGTGGACATGGGTTCCATTCACTCCTGGTCCAACCTATGCAGCTTAGAGAAACCCATGCAAGTTTGATTGATTCTGCCTTGAGCTTTTTGAATGTCTGTACTTAGCCTAATTCTGTCTCAGGCATCTTTCCATCTTCTCCCATGCTGTCCTTGAAAGCTGTCAAAATCTATAAAACCACAAGTTTATTGCATCTTCTAGAATTATCGTGATTGTGAGCACTTGAGGGCAGGATATGGTTCCCCCCGCCCCGACCTTTTTGAATTTGTTCATACAGTGTTTAGTACAACGGAGACCTAATTCCTGATCAGGGCTTCTAGGAGTTACTGTACTACAATAAAACCCATAATCTAGTGTAGGTTAATCTAATGAATAATTAAGGAAAACACTTTGTAAATGCCTTGGGGCTAATGGCAAAATAACAAATGTTGCTATTTATTCAACAAACTGTTATGCTTCTCAGCTAAATTATGCTGATATGAAGGAAACTAAACAATACTTTTTAAAAATTATTATTTTAGTTCATTGACTTAAATGGGAAATTTGCCTGAATAATAAAGGCTGCAAGGCTAATCCAACTGAGTTGTTTTTTTCTACTTGCTGGTACTTGTCAACACCCGTTTCTCCAATTGCTAGGCAGGTCTTTCCCACTATTTTAAAACTCTTTGGTGCTAGCATTATTCTGAGACAGTACATTTTCTAAATGGACTCCTTATTGTAACTGCATAATGCTCTCTCAAACAGAACTTTATAAGCATTAAAAATACCTGCTTGTACATAATCCTCTGACACACAAAGCCTTGCCTTCTCAGTAATCATTTCATTAACTGATCAGAATTATTCATGCATGAAAATCTATAACTCTAATACCCACAAGAAGTAATGCTGATTGTAAAAACAAAAAACCTGACAACCTGCTCTCCATTAGTACTGACACTAAGCCTAGCAGACAGTAATCTGCACATATCTTCATTTCCCACAGAAAATGTCAAATTAACTATATAGACAGTAAAAACCTGACTTCCATCTTGGATGCACATTGTGATTTTCACCTTTTGTCATTAGAAAAAAATCGCTGATCTCTTCTCACTTCCTCACACTGCACCGAAAATTACAGTTCAAGCTTAATAGCTGCATACCAGCAACTGATTCTAGCTTACAACCTACACTAAATTAGGCAATATTTTAATAGCATTTTAGTAACTAACATTAGTTTCAGTCTGCTCATTTTTTAAAGAAAAAAACCATCCGAGTAACAAATATCAATGTCTTCCATTTGACATTTGTCCTCCATTTACTCTTTTCTCTTTCAAAGTAGGAAACTGTAGTAATAATACATAATATGCTTTGCTGGAAATGCTTAGTCTATCACTTTCCATAACAAAGCTCCTTTTCACCTGTAAATTATGCTTGTATTTTCATTTGCCAGTGAATAATTTTGCAAACTGGAGGTGGATCAGACTAACTATCACACTATGCTACTTCCAAAGGGATTTGTCTTTTGCTTTTGGAAATGTTTCATGTTTCTGTCTCAAAAAAATGGGTTGGTTCAAACAGCTTCACAATTTTGGCATTTGCCAAGTCCAGAATGTGGTTCTGTGTTTTGTAACTGAAAGCAAAATGTGGGAACCGAGTGTGGTATGAAAAGTCAGTATTAATTCCCAAGGGGAGGCCGCTTAGCAGAGAAAATGAGGGGAGTTGGAAAGGGCATTTTCACACACCCAGCCCATTAATGTTCTGCAAACTGAAGCCTATTTTCAAATGTGCATCTTAATTATCAGGGCTCCAAAAAACTGACAGAAACCCACATGAAACCCCTATGTAATGTCATAGAAACCTGGGTAATATTACAGAAATACCTGACTCAACAAGTCCTCACTGCCTATAGGCATCTTCAGACATACCAAGGGACACAGTGGCCAGCTGCTCATGTCCAGAGTGCTGCGGGAGGAGGGGGGGGCAGGGGAGGGCTTGGGCTGAGGGCAACAAGCCCTGCCCAACCCCTTCAGGGACCTGAGGTTGCCAGAAAACTGAACCCAGCACTCTTTCCTGCCCCAGCACGCATCTGACCCCAGCAGTCTTTCCTGCCTAGGCAGGGGGGCAGACTCAATGATCTCTTGTGGTCCCTTCTGACCCTAACAACTATGAATCTATGAAAACTGTTTCCCTAGGTACCTCTCTCAGCTTCTCCACCCGCCTCACTTTTTCTTCTAAGCAAACCCTGTTACCTCATCTTGGGAGCATACGGGCTAAGGACAGAAATTACACACAAACTGGCTTACGTGATCAGAAACTGGTTTAAATCAGTAACAGAATAGAAACTCAGTGCACATAAACCAGTTTCAAAATGGCTGAGACTGGCTTAAGATAAACCTGGTTGAACATAGTATCAGACTCAATTGATTTGGGTCAAACTGTTTTATGAAACTTCTGTCCCAGACCCCTTCCTGGTTCAAGTAAATCAGAGTCCCACAGGATCCTAACATGTTTTGCAGCCCTGGGCTGGGCTGTGCTGCCTGCTGCAGAAAGCAGATCTGGCCCTGCCCTCTGCTCCCTAGCTGGAGCAGTGAGGGCTGGCTGACAAAAGGGTGGCGGGGAGGCAGCTCAGTCTGCAGGGCGTGGGGGAGACTGCCCTCTCAGGAAAACCCTGACTGGGGTCTGAAGCCAGGGAGTGGGGTTAAACACCCCTTCCCCCACTCAGAACTTACTGAGACTATGGACTACAAATCACAAATGCACCTGGAAGCAGGAAGAGGAAGTGATGTGCAGGAAGAGGAAGGATCCCCTACCCTCCATAAATGCTGACCTCGTGAAGGAACATCTTGAGAAGCTGGATACCTTCAAGTCAGCTGGCCCTGACAATCTGCACCCCAGGGCACTCAAGGAGCTGGCGAGCATCATAGCCCAGCCCCTGGCACGGATCTTTGAAAACTCCTGGCGCTCTGGTGTAGTGCCTGAAGACTGGAAGAAGGCCGATGTGGTGCCAATCTTCAAGAAAGGGAGGAGAGTGGATCCGGCTAACTACAGGCCCATTAGCCTGACTTCTATCCTGGGGAAGATCTTAGAAAAGTTTATTAAGGAGGCCATCCTTGATGGATTGGCCTAGGCTAACATTCTAAGGGATAGCCAGCACGGGTTTGTTGCGGGTAGGTCTTGTTTGACCAATCTCATTTCCTTCTATGACTGGGTGACCTATCACCTGGACGAGGGAGAAGAGATTGATGTCATATATCTCGACTTCAAAAAAGCTTTTGATCTGGTATCCCATGATCACCTCTTGGCCAAACTGGCCAGTTGCAGCCTTGGCTCCACCACGATCTGCTGGCTGGGAAACTGGCTCCGTGGTCGGACCCAGAGGGTTGTAATTGATGGCAGTCACTCATCGTGGTGCCCTGTGACCAGTGGGGTCCCTCAAGGCTCTGTCCTGGGACCCATACTGTTCAACATCTTCATTAATGATGTGGACATTGGAGTCAGGAGTGGACTGGCCAAGTTCGCTGATGACACCAAACTTTGGGGCAAAGCATCCACGCCAGAAGATAGGCGGGTGATCCAGGCTGACCTGGACAAGCTCAGCAAATGGGCAGACGAGAACCTGATGGTGTTTAACACCAAAAAATGCAAGGTTCTCCACCTTGGGAGGAAAAACCTGCAGCATCCTTATAGGCTCGGCAGTGCTACATTGGATAGCACTACAGAAGAAAGAGACTTGGGGGTCATCATTGACCACAAGATGAACATGAGCCTCCAATGCGATGCTGCGGCTAATAAAGCAACCAAAATGCTGGCTTGCAACCATAGATGCTTCTCGAGCAAATCCCGGGACGTCATTCTCCCCTTGTACTCGGCCTTGGTGAGGCCGCAGCTGGAGTACTGCCTCCAGTTTTGGGCTCCACAATTCAAAAAGGATGTGGAGAAGCTTGAGAGAGTCCAGAGGAGAGCCATGCGCGTGATCAGAGGTCAGGAAAACAGATCTTACGATGACAGGCTGAGAGACATGGGACTCTTTAGCCTGGAAAAGCGTAGGCTCAGGGGTGATCTGATGGCCACCTATAAGTTTCTCAGGGGTGACCACCAGGATCTGGGGGAACGTTTATTCACCAGAGCGCCCCAAGGGATGACTAGGTCGAACGGTCACAAACTCCCGCAAGACCGTTTCAGGCTGGACATAAGGAAGAATTTCTTTACTGTCCGAGCCCCCAAGGTCTGGAACAGTCTGCCAGTGGAGGTGGTTCAAGCACCTACATTGAACACCTTCAAGAGTAAATCGGATGCTTATCTTGCTGGGATTCTATGACCCCAGCTGACTTCCTGCCCTTTGGGCAGGGGGCTGGACTCGATGATCTCCCGAGGTCCCTTCCAGCCCTGATGTCTATGAAATCTATGAAACCCTGCAGAGTTCTGATACTGTGATTGTGGATTGCAAACTCCAGAAACCTCAGGGGCAGCAGGAAGAGAAAGCAAACACATAGCCCATGTTGGGTACATGCCAGAGAGCTGTGCTGTACCACCACTTGGCTTCTGGCTTGAGCCACTACAGCATGTGGCTGCATTTCCTGAAACAAAGGTGAATATCTGTTCACTTCTGTTTCAATTTAATCTCTGCAGTTTAGACTAACCTGCAAAAACTGAATCAATTCAGCCTCAAGCTTTTTGACTCTCTGTACTTAAACCACAGTGATATGAATGGGGCACAAGCTTTTACTACCTTCTGACTTGCCCCAGTTCCAGCTTTATTGGTGTTGCTCAAGCAGCTGCCATCCTCCTTTAGCCCCCTTCTCTTCTGCTGCTGCCTCAGCCCAGCCAGAAGCAGGGAGGAGCGGCTGAGAGTGAAAGGGAATGAGCATTACCATGCAGCTTCCTCCTGCACTATATTTCTAGAGAAGCTTTAAAAAAGGTTCAGTCTATGCCTGATAAGTTGTTGGGATAAGAGCAAAGACCACCAAAACCAGAGGCAGGTTTGTAGCTTGAGCTAGTTCCAGCAGTTCATTCATTTATATTTTGTTATATAAGGCTGCATCCAAGAGACTGTGGTTGTATATGGATATCTATTATCTAGCCTACTTTGGTGACTGTTTTGGAGAATCTTCTGCTATAACAAACATGTCTGAGCACTGCTGCAACTAATAAAATGCTCCCATGCAGGGTTTGATATAGGTCCTATTCAAAATATTATTCATCCATCCACTGATAAGAGCTTCATCTCTTATTCAAAGTCCAAAGACTTAATGTTTATTGTTAACATTAGCCATGAATTTAGCTGAACAAGTGGTTTAGCCATGTCAATGTTATATGACCTGATAAGACTTTAAATATACAAAACCAGAATGCAGAAAAGTAAAAGGCATAACTGGTGTGGTGGCGGACCAGTAGGGGGTGCTCCTGCTTTGAGCCACCCATCTCACTGCACCTGACCACCTTCCAGGCTCTGAGTGCCTCCCTGGGGGTGCCTCACATCTGCCCGACCCCCTTTCTGAAGCACACCAGCAAGCCTGGGGGTAATATTGCCACCACCCAGAGTCTGGACGCATCTTAGACCTGCACCCTCTGGGAAACACAGGCATAGTGATCCTTGAGGGTACCTGACCCACTGCAAGAACTCAGGGTGCTTCCCTCAGTCTGAAGCACAAATGGTGGTCTCCCTTAGTCAGCTGAACCAAGGGGACTCCAAGGCATAATCTAGACCCTCTCCCAATAAGTCTCACATGCTAGGTACAAAGGAGAACTTTCTTGGTTATAAGGAGCAGGTTTCGAATAAGGTACAGGATAGAGCAATATCAGATAAATACTTTAGAGCAAACATTGGCATGGGAGGCTTTGATTATGCATCTGTGTTACTGCAAGCTATATATCTAGTTAGATCTC
This sequence comes from Crocodylus siamensis, assembly GCF_052110815.1. Classification (NCBI taxonomy): domain Eukaryota; kingdom Metazoa; phylum Chordata; order Crocodylia; family Crocodylidae; genus Crocodylus; species Crocodylus siamensis. The sequence goes on from NC_143397.1 coordinate 58,212,720, forward strand.
AGGTAGCTTACTCACAAGTATCACCCAGAGGCAGGTGGAGATTCCCTCTGGAGGCAAGCAGTTCCTTGACCACAAGTTTCAAGAGAGAGATCGAGTTTCAAATGGTCCAGCTTCTCTGAGAGTTCTCATCATGGCTACTGCCCCTCTTCCTGGGCAGTCCTTAATTTACAGAGACCTTATGACCTCATTTACCTGATCCAATAAAGTCCAGCAACCGTTAGCTGCTAGCCAACCAATTTGAAATGTATCACTGGTTGCCGGGTAGATTGGCAGGGTCTCTAGCCCCCTCCCATTGCTTAGAACAATAGGAAGTTTAAGCCCCAACCCAGGAGTGTGATGCCAGTCACGTAAGCAGAGGGAGCAGTTTTCTCCCTCCCTCAAGAATGTATTTAGCTCAGGTTACAACTCAGGGTTACCTGAAGCCAATGGGGCCAGAGGTGTCTGCCCTCTGCAGTGACCATGGTAACCAAATTGTCAGATAGCAGAGTTTGGGGAGAGAAACCAAGATGGTCTACTGCCACAACTAGCATTTCCAAAATAGAGTGATAGAGTAAAAACAAGTCCATGAGTCTTGATTCTTTACTTCTTGGTATACAGAGAGGATAGATTTGATTGCAAAGTAGGGGATTACACTAAAACAATAACATCAAGAATAATCAAAGCAAAGTGCTTCACCCTGCTTGCTAACTGCCTACAGAATCACACTTTTCACCTGGGGCAGAAACCTGTGCAAATTGCCAGAGGATATTAACTACACGCTAATGTATCTTAAAAGGAGAACTGCCAGATTGTACAAGGCACTGCTGGAAATAGGTTATATAATTAGAAACATGAATGATCTGGTGTGGTACAGTAGACTTTCCACTTACATAAACTAGGCTTTCTAAGAAAACAGGGTATTTAGATATCCTTCAAAGAATACAGGCTTTTGTGTCCTGGAATAGTTCTTTTATGTGTTGCTATTCTTTTATACTGCTACTTTTAGACAACCTTTGCAAATTTAATGCAAGAAAACAGTGAAAAATCAATTGCAAAAATATATTTGGCATAGCATGAATGTAATGTATTGATATTTTATATATTTCAGTCACAAACAAAATGATTTCATTGTTTTGGAAAAAGAATTGGTGTCTATGCAAGTACATGTGTCTATCTTGCTAAACCTTGGAACTTGTTTTATAATAATAAACAAGCTCATAAAAAGATTTTGTATTTTCTTTAACAAACTATATTACGTTACTTCATAATTGATATTTTAATACAATAGGTTAAAATAATAAATTGCATGTAGAATGAAGAAGTGAACAATTGTATATATGCATTTAAATATAGTAATGTACAAAATTCAAAAGGTAAACCAGTAGAAATCAGTCATGGACATGTTATCTTTATTAGTAAAGTGGCAAGTTAGTGATTTGGTTTGATTTAAAGCTAGATTATCCATTTAAAACATGACTTTTTGGAAATTACAATAACCTAAACAACCTCAACAAACAGTTAAGCATATTTTACTCTCATTCCCTCATTTTTCCTTAGTGCCACAGAAAAAAATGCAAAAGCTTAAAGCATATAAGCCCCTTTGCAATGAATACATATTTTACGATTTAAAACAGACTTTTCAAATTTGTTTTTCAGAAAGTTGTGACATAAGTCATCTTCTGATATTCCACAAAATTAGTCATTACATCTCTGAAGGGATGAGAGGACTTACTGACTTAGGACAAAAACAAAAAGGCCCGGGCTAAACATCTGTTCTATTCTCCTAGTGCTCCATTTCAAATAAAAAAGAGCATTAAACTAAAAGAGGTTCTGCATCACTTATTGCAGTGGCCTTTTACATTTGGGATTACAAATATATATTAATTTTATTCATGGAAAAGTGACAAGGATTTTGAGGAGTTAAATCCTTATCAGAGCTTGGTTTGTAAGAAGGTACAAAAACTACATTAACAAAATACACACACACACACACTATATATATACACACATACAGAGGTGCAAATTATAGTTAGAATTACAAATGTTATACATCGTCATATTTAAACACAGATATTATACCATACAGTATTCAGAAGAATTTCTAACAAGTGTTGAAATTGAGCAGAGACATAAGGCTGACCTGTCCAACTGACTCCACTTTTTCCTCCATCCAGTTTCCCACTAATGATTTACCCTGTTGCACTGTACTCTTAGCTAAATTTGGCATTTTTTGCAAAAACATGTTTTAGACTAATTAGTATTTAGCATCTTAAAACGAATGCGTCTAAGTCAGGTAAGCAACCCCTGGCATGGGTGCCAGAGTGTGGCACTCAAAGGCACTTTGCTTGGCATGCATGCCTCTGGGAGGATGGTGGGGAAGAGGCTGGGGCTATACGGCAACAGCAAGGATTGGGTCCCTCATGGCTGCCCTGTCATCCACCCCGGCACACCAACATCTTACAAGTTGAAGTTGTGGGTGTTTTTGGCACTATACCCAAAAACGTTGCTGACCCCTGAAGTCAGTGTGGACAAGGTGAAGTATGTACTAATGCAGGGCTTTTCAACCTTTTTTAGTTTAAGTACCCCCGGCGGCCCGACGCTGAGTGGAGTGTGGGGAGGGGGTTAGCGTGCGGCTGGATGATGAGTGGGGGTGGCATGTGGCTCGACACGGAGCAGGGAGGTGGGGACAGCATGCAGGTGGGTGATGACAGAACGCTGCCATCTCCCAGGAGCAGGGCCAGGGTGGGGTGGGGAAGCGCACTTGGCTGGGGTGAGGGCAGTGGTGCCCTTCTGTGGGGCAAGGAAGCTCACCGGGCTGGTGTGTGGTGGTGGCAGCTGCCTTGCGTGAGCTTCCCCACCCCAGAGAGGGGAGCCACTGCCCTTGCTCCACCTGGCCCTGCTCCTGGGAGGTGGTGGCACTCCATCCCTGCCTGCCTATATGTACCCCTAGGACCAATCCAAGTACCCCCAGAGGTACAAGTAGCCCTGCTTGACAATGCCTATATTAATGGATCTAACAGAAACTAGTCCGTTGGTGAGAAATTGCCTACAAAAATCTAGTCACATGCTCCTCTCTAGACTTCAACTAAAACAAAATTACAGCTTCTTGCGTCTACCCTAGAGCTTTTAACTAGTGGCACTTAAACTCTCCCTGAATGAGTAGTACAGGACCAGTCCACAAGGCCAGATCTCACATGCAGGGTTGGTCTGCAGGTGCAATCCAGCACATGGCATGACCCTGCATACAACCCTGTGACCGCATGATCTGGTGCACAGGGCTGTCTCATCTAGGCTGCAGGGCTCCCCACAAGTCCAGAAATTTGGTCTAAATAGTCTGTCTGCTAAATATTAGCCAGCTGGGAAAATGAAACATCTGCAAATTGCCTTTAAATACCACAGTCATGAGTTAATCATGTATAAAGAGAAATGTCTTCATTCACTGATATAAGGATGGAAAAAGTGGAACTATCTTCAGTTGTAGTGACAGTTTCACAATAATAAATACTGACTGTAAAGGTAATACAATGCCTTTATATGCTCTGTTACCTAAACACCTCCAATACTGTCACTCACCCATCTTTATTCTCTGAAAAAACCTGAAAACATATATTAATAGATCCTTCTTTTGCTTCACTGTGCCTATTTATCCTGCAAGGGGTGCAGAGTACCTTAGACCGGTATTTCTCAGCCTTTTTTGTACCAGGACCCATTTGTAAATATCAATGGCCAGTCCTGACCCAGTGCTGAAACTCTGACAGCCTGAAAGGGAAAAGCCATGATTTCCCACATTTTTCTCCTTTAAAGGAGAATCAAGTTTTAAAATTTGTTGATCCATTTTTACAGTTTGTTTGTGACCCTTTCATATATTCTTGTGACCCACTTTTGAGTTGTAGCCCACAGGTTGAGAAATGCTGCCCTATACTATGTGGAACAGACCCCACAGTAGGTACATCAGAGCTGTCCAACTTTTAAGTTGTCAGAGGATAAGGGTCCCTGACCAGCTCCTCCCCATCCTATTCCTCAGTTCACAGAAGGTTGAGGAACTGCCACAGGAAATCCAATTGTATACACAAAGGTACCAGCATATGGTGCACAGAGGCCAGTTTTCTATGCATTGTGCTGTTACATGCACTTTTTGTGTATATACTAATACAGCTGGACAAAATACAGCCTGCAGGCTAAATTCGACGCACCAGGCAATTTTATCCAGGCCATGGGCATGTTCCTGCCAGTTCACTATATTTGACCTGGCCCAAAGCCGCTCCGAATGTGCTTGCATGGGGCCGAGCCTCGCTCACTCCCATGGAGACAGTTTGCACTACACTTCCACCCTCACCCACGGGACGGTCCTGACACCTGTCCCACAAGTAGGGAAGTGGTGGTGGGTGGGGGAAGGGCAGTGAAAGTGGTGGCAGTGGCAGCAACAGGCAAGGACTTGGCAGCGGTGGTGGGAGAGCAGACAGAGGGGAGGGCGGCCAGCAAGAGGGCAGGAAGGTAGGGAAGCAGCAGGGGAAGGACAGCAGCAGTGGTGGTGGCAGTGGTGTGGGGTGGGAGTAGTGGTAGGGGTGGGAGGAAGCGATAGTGGTAGCAGCAGTGACAGCAGGTGGGCAGGTGGGATGAGGCTGTGGTGGCAAGTGGAGTGGCAGCTGGGAGGAAGTGCAGGGCTCCCCCCAGCAGCACAGGGCTCAGGCATGTGAGCCCTGCATGATGGAACTGGCAGCCTGGCCACATGAAGTCCTAGGGCTCACTGGAAATGCACATTGCTAGGGGGCTCCATCTCCTGCTGCTGCTGGTGGCAGAAGCTGTACGCAATGGGGGGGATATGTTTGTAGAGAGACCCCACACACACACTCCACCATACATATGCAGCCACACTTCTCCAGCTACCCTGCCCCTCCACCACCCCACATAACCACAGCACCCACACAAACCCCACACTCACCCACACCCATGCATCCCCACAAACCCCCCACCCCCACATACCCACCCCACAAAACCTACCCGCAGCCCCAACAGACCCTATACCCACCCCACCCCCTCAACCCCACATATACACACCCACCCACACTCCACATACACACACACTCCCACAGCCCTCCTCAAACCTCATACCCACCCACCCATACCCTGCCCCACATCCCCCAATATACAAGAGTAAGACTTAATTTTGCACTATTATGCAAATCACCCCTATATACCTGATGCATATGCACCCAAGCCAGGACAAAAATATTTTTTGAAATAAAATTAAAATATATGTTATTGTAAATGTTTGATAGTATATATTTGTTTAGTATATCATTTGTTTTTTTCTGGTTCCAAGATGGCAAACCTCTTACTAAAAGAAGTACATCCAGGGGAAAGGGGAGGGACTTTGGCTGACAAAGGTCAGGGGTTATGGGTGGGACTTCCATTCCCCAGATGGCGACCAGGGTGTGGGGCTAACCTTGCAGCCCTCGACAGCTCACCAAAACTTAAGTGGCCCTCCAACCAAAATAATTTCCCATCCCTGTATGAAGAGGATCTCAAGCCTGCACAAATTTGGCTACACAGAGATGATGAGGGCATGGAGCAAAAGCAAAAGGAGTCAAAGAGACCAGAGAAAAGAAAACAAGCAGAAGCAGCAAATAAAGAACAAAATCAGAAAGCAAAGGAAGGGAATAGAGAATCCACCTCTTTCTAGAAATGGTGTCTCAAGTAATAAGACATGTTAGCAACAGGAAGAATGATTTAGATACTGAGAAAATGCAAGAGTGTTAGAAAAATCATCTGACCTTATAGAAAAATCAAAATCAAAGTGAAAATAAACAGAAAAAGAGGAAGAAGGAGTGTGTGTGTGTGTGGTGGGTGGGGATGGGGTGGGGAGGAAGGAAGTTGGCGTAGTTATGATACATATACCATTACAATGATGTAGAGTCATATCTTTTCCAAATGATTTACTTATTCCACTTTCTTCTTTCTCCTGTTTAAAATCTGTATTAGAGACCAGATGTAATAATAAAATGAAATCCAAGAATTTCATTAAACTTACTGTAAACCCTATGTATAAACTGTTTGTATGCTGAACTAAATCTGATTTTCTGGAAGTAGGACTTAATACTAACGACTTCCTTTTTAGACAAATAAGTGGAACAGCACATATCCCCATATATACTTAGGAGTAGTTCATTGAAGTATATCTTATTAATGTGAGCAATGTTATGTTTGTGTGCAAGTGTATAGAGGACCTGGGCCTAAATTTAGACATAACACAAGACAACTGATGACAAAGCAAAAGCAGAAGGAAAAAAAAACCATGATATTGTTATGGTTAATAATACACGTACCCTAATGACTATCATTTTCAAACGACTGTGGTTCATGAACTCACATTGTTATTAGTCATTACAAAAGCAGGCTTACTAAACAATAAGTCATTGTACTCCTTATAGAATTCTCCTCATTCACCACCTCTTTTGGTAACTGAAATTGCCTCTTTCTACTCTAAGGCTAAAACAGAATTCAGATTTTTCCCAGGACAAAGCCTTTTATTCTAGAATCCTACAAATATACAACCCCATGGTTCCTCTTGAAGTACTTGTGTAGTACCTATGAAGTACAACACTTCCCCTCCTTGCTTCCCAGGAAAACTGGGAGCTAATTCAGGTTAATTGCCATTCAAGCGGCATGTGGAAACAATTGTCTCATGCTGGTTTTGATGGACGTCAAAGCTTGGGACAACCAGACTTGGAATAAATTTGACATCTCTTTTTAGCTTTCAAGCAAAAAATTGGCACATTTTAATTATCTATTTAGCACCTGGAGAATATTTTCCAAAGGGTTAAAACTGCTTTGAATAATTGGGACTGAGTCCCCTTTTTATGTTTTAATCGGCATACTCCCTTGCCTGAGCTAATCTCATGATTCAAGTTTGTAAGGACAAAACAGATAAAAGTAGATAAAGATTTAACAAACTGAATCAATGATTCTAAATAACCTGTGATGCACTCTATTCCTTTTTGGTGGTGGGCTGCAGAAGAAGCTTATTTCTTATACTACTGACAAGAACATTTTCCAAGATTAGTAAATTTAATCAAAATGCCACTTTAAAATACAAATAATCTTAGTTTCATAGTTCTCATAAGGAACTGACTGGCATACATAAATATACCTCTTTTAAATCCTTGCAAGTATTTTTGCTGCTAATATTTTCATACTAGTAATTTTAAAGCAGCAATAGAAAAGCACATCCTGAGTGTATATTTTTATTAAAAGGAAAGAATTCTACTCATGTGCAATGAAGCTTATCTTCTCTTTTAGAGAGATCATCTTCCACATTAACAGGTCACAGTAGAATACTGTTCCTTAATTTAGAAGACAAAATACTCCTTTATTGTAAATTTTTTTTACTCAGCAGGTTTTCCTATTTCAAAGTCATCAGGCAGTGGCTAGCTTCTAGCTATTATTAATCAGTGTTGTCATTGTTAGAACACTAAAATGTCATCTCTTGCTTTCATCCAATAAAAAGATTGGTGCAAAGTATCCAACCCTAAACTTTTGAAATATAGCCATTACCACCATACTAAAGTGTAATTGACTTCTCTAAGGCCTCTGGGAAGATTTTTACCTGGATAGCTGAAATATGATTCTGTTTCATAACTGAAATTTTTGCCTGTCTCAATTCCATTTCATCTTTGCTTAAAGGCTGTTAAAGAAACATTGGGCCTGATTCTCATTTACATTAAGATCTGTTTTTATTGCTATGGCAGCATAAATTACTTTTAGATCCATATTAAATTGCTTTTAAACTGGCAGAGCAGTGCAGAAGGACATTCTCGGTTACATGAAGACGGCCCAATCTGTTTTATGTTCAAATGCATAAGACACAATTAAATCATCGCACTCATTAAATGTATTTTTAAACACTACTGATATCAGGGACATCCATCTCAAAAAGGAAGATGGCAAGTTCTGTATCTACTGAAATTAACTGTTGTAAAACATGGCAATTTCTGGTATGGAACTGTAGGACTGAAAGAAAGTCTGTAAATACGGAACGTTACTTTTTTGTGTTTGAGTTGCAAGCTTCTGGTCCTGATAAGTGGTCACATTCAGCTTGCAGTCCACTGTAACCCCCACATCCTTTTCTTCAGTGCTGCACCCTAGCTAGTTATTTCTCCGTCTGTATTTCTGCATTTGATTGGTCCATCCTATACATAAGATTTGGCACTTATCCTTACTGAAGTTCATCCTATTTATTTCAGACTGCTTCTCTAAAGTATCAAAATAATTTTGAATCCTAAAACTAACCTTCAAAGTGTGTGCTTCTCTACTAAGCACTCACTAGGTGTGCACTCACTTTCATCCTCCAAGTGATAAATGAGAATACTAAGCATCACTAGAGCTAGGACAAGGAACCTAGGAAACCCCTGATACCTGTTCCTTGGTAGATGTTAAGTCATTGTTAAGTAGTCTTTGAGCGCAATAATCCAACTAGTTACATACCTAACCCTGGTAGTTTCACCTAAACTATTGCCTAAGCTTGTAAGAATGTCATTGGAGAGTATCAAAAGGTTTGCTAAAATCAAGGTATATTATACATCCATTTCTCTCCCCCATCAACAAAGCCCATCAGCATGTCATAGAAAGAAATCAGGTTGATTAAGCATGACTTACTCTTAAGCACGTGTTGGATATTTTTATCACATTTTTTTTCTAGATGCTTAGAACTAGGTTCCTTGATGATTAGATTCCAATAACTTTCTCAGTATTGAGTAAGACTGACTGGTCTATAGTTCAATGTATTTTCCTTGTTTCTTTCTTAAAGATTGGTATTCTAATTTGCCCTTTTATAGTTGTCTGTGATCAGTCCGGACTTCCATGAGTTTTCATAGCCAATGGCTCTGTAACTACATTTTTGGTACTGTAATTCTTTTAAATCTCATTCAGTCTTTTGACTTAAAAATATCCAGCTTGCCTAAGTAATCTCTAACCTGTCCATTTCCTACTCCAGGCTACTCTAGTTACTTCCTCCAGTTCTAGTTATTTCTTCATCCAGCCCTGTTGCTAACTGTGCCTGTCATCTGACAGTTGACCTTTTCTGTGAAGACCGAAAGTAAAAAACTAAGCATTCCAGCCTATTCCACATCCCATTGGAAGATTCTTCTCCGCATTCAGTATGGTATCTAACTTACTGCTTACTTCTAACATAGTTATAAAAGCTTTTGGCTGCCTTTTGTCCTTGGCCTTCTTGGGCACATCCACACCTGCAAGTGGTGCAAATTTGAGCCAGGGCTTTTTGCCTCAGCACACATGCTCGGACATACACTTTGTTGTGGAGCAAATTGTGCCACGGGGCAAAATAACATTGCTTTGCTCCTCCCACATCTGCAGCCAGGGGGAGCTGGAGCCTGGGGCCAGCACCTGTGCTATCCCCAGCAGTATAAAAAGCTGCCCTGACCAGCAGCTCAGAGTTACTTGACATAGGAGCTTCTGGGGACCAGGCAATTGCTATCTGGGGACAGTGGCCCTTTGTGTCAGCTAGACTGCTGAAGCAGCATCTCAAATTCACTTTTTAAAATACCCCAAAATCCACATTCTTCCACAATTAGAACAAAAGAGAGAGAAAGGGGGATTGATCAGATGGGCAATGTTTTATTGCTATATTTACAATGTTAAAGAAATTTGGAAGCCTACCAGTGTCTCTAGCATCATAATAAAATAAATCCTAAATATCTATATTTTTTAATGTTTGCTTTGGGTTTCCTTATCACATGGTGGGTGTGTGATGGGGGATGTGGGGTTTGCAGGATGGGGAGGGAAGGGGGTGGGGGATGTGAGTCATTGTGTGGGTAGGTGGGGGGGGATTGTGGGTATGTGGGCTGCTTAGGAGGGTGGGTCCCTTGCATGAATGCCGCATGCACCCAGAGGCTGGTGTGGCAGGGTGGCAGGAGCATGGTGGCAGTGGTAAGTGGGGAGCTCCCGCAGATGACGCTGGCACTGTCGGGAGCAGGGGGAGAGGTGGCGAGCGCCAAGCACCCACATACACCACTAGCAGCAACAGCGGTGGCCAGCGGCAATCACTGACTGCCTACAGACGCCACTGGCGGGGGGGGGGGGAGGGAGGTGTCAAGTGGCAGCCACCTACAGGCACCACTCACAGTACTGGCAGTGCCTTTGAGGGAGTGCACCGCCATTCTCAAGGGCCGCACATGCACCCCCTACACATCACCAATGGTCCCCTGCCCCCCCACAGGGCACAGCCCCCCCCCAGCTCATGGATTACCCTGCCTGCAGGGTCCCAGGCCCCGCCAGCTCCACCCCCATCCCCCTGCTCCTCCCCCATCCCCCTGCTCTTCTCCAGCCTCTGGAGGCTGGAGATGAGCAGGAGAACAAGCAGGATACTGGAGAGAATAGGAGAATGAACAGGTGGCTTGTTCCCCATCCCCCGTTGTTTACCCCAGCTCATTTTTTCTCCTGCTCTCCATTCATTCCTCCCAAGCCCGTTCATTCCCCTTGCCCCCCGTTTGTACCTCCATCTCCTGTTCATTCCCCTCACCCTCCGTTCATTCCCCCAGCTCCCCCACATTCACCGGCAGTAGCAGAGAATGAGCAGGAGGCTGGAGAGAGCAGAAGTTTCCAGCTTATCTCCACAGGCTTATGTCCAGCCCCTCTGCTCCTTCCCTTGCTTTCTCCAGCCCTCTTGGGAGGTTGCCCTGGAGACATTCCCCTGCTGTCTCCTGCTCTCCTGAGGCTGGAGACAGCAGGGGAAGGAGCAGGGGGCCGGAAACAGCAGGGGAATGTCTCTGGGGCTGTCTCCAGCTTCCTGGTGATTCTCTGGTACTGTGAGTGAGTGTGTGTGTGTGTGGGGGGGGTGCTGGGAGAGCCAGTAGGGAGCTAGGGGAACAAATGGGAGGCAGGGGGAATTAACTGGGGGGAGGGGGAATGAACAGGGAGTATGGGGAGCAAGCTGGGAGCTAAGGGAATGAATGGGGAGTTAGGGAAGGTCCCCTCCCCTCTCCTCCAGGCCCCTGCTTACTTGGCAGAAGCCAGTTCCAGGTCCCTGGAGCTTGCACGACTGGGGAAAGGGCCAATCATAGAGACGCTCTGGCACACTGCCTGAGTGCCTCTGGAGAACTGAGCTTTTTTTTTTTTTTTTTAATCAGAACTGAGATTTTTTTTTTCCCCTTGGGTTTTTGTCTGACCCCTGGATATCCAGGGGTCCAATTCTGCTCCCCTGCTGCAAATTTGCAGCTGGGGGCGGGATTTTTGTTCCTGCATGTGCCTCTTGCAGCATCTCAAAGGGGTTTGAGATGCTGCAAAAGGCATGTGCGGGCTTCTCTGGATGCTTCTGCCTTACAAAGGTCAATGAGGGCATTTTTTTAAAAAGTAATTGAAGTAATATGGATAAAAACAATAATACAGCCAGAGATCTAATTTGTGGGTCTCTGTGGAAAAATTACATCATCTTTCCCTCGCTGTAAAAAGTCAAGATCCTTTGAAAGAATTTGGCCTCTGAATTTAAAAGTTGAATATTCATTTCTTCATTATTCACATGCAGCTTAGTAAAGAATACATGTAAGTAAATAATTTAACTAACATGGAATTCAGAAACTACCTTGGGAATGTATTTTGGGTGTGGTGTAGAGCAACACTTCATTACAATGAATAGAGCATGAGGCAGGTCTGATGCAAGGGTTACCAATTTTCCCTTCTAGTTAATGGCACAATTATAAGAACGGTGAACCTCATCAGAACGTGGAGGAATGAGCATTAGACTCAAGGACAAGGTTCATGGGTTTTGTGGCCACTAAACTGACCTACTACAATGGTATTTATTTTCCTTTTAGATTTTTTTATTGCTACTGGATAGAATAAACTTGCCATGAACATGTGTCAGCCATCCAAAACTTGAGCTCATAAGGTATAGGAGAGGAAGACTGTGAAGTTGTGTTGTTGCTTTATCTTGAGTCAGGAAAAATAAAGAAAAATACGAAGACAGACAGATGAAGCTGTGGAAACCAGCACTACCTTGGCCCTAAAATGGCCAAGATGTTTGTTATTGTGTTCTGATGGATTTTTATCAGGATTTAGGAGTCATCCAACTGGTGGGAATGCATTAATTGACACTGAACCAGGAAGACTTCTTCCAAAGAGCCAGTCTTGCCTGTCCCTAGTAAAAATATTCTGGCATTTCTAATTATTGCTGGTTAAACACCACTACAATGAAATATTGATCACTGAAATATCGGTGTCACCAAGTCATGGATCACACCAGGCACTCCTGATCCCTGGAAAAGTGCTTGTTGAAATTGTCAACTTCTGTGTTTTGAAGAGCCAGTAAAGGAACTGGGTGATCTAATGGCATATGAATTGGTAAGCTATAATCATACGTAACTGTGAGGACCAAGCTCTCCCTTGCTTGTTTGTGTAATATTTGGTCTGTCATATTGTTTAACATTACCCATTATGGGTTTGCTCTGAACGAGTGGGGGAAGAAATGCACATATGGTCTGTGCGTTGTCTTTACCTCTAGAATGCTGATGTGAAGGCTAAGCAACCTGAATGATATGTCCACCTATATAGGCTCCCTAAGGTAGAAATAATGTTTTTGTTACTATTGTGCTTACTGGCGTCGAGAAAAGGGGTGAACTCCCACACAGACCACATTTCTGTTTTTCTGCCCACTGGAAGACATTTCAAGGCACTAGCATACAGCCTGCTAGGGATACAAGCCATTCTCAGTGTTCTACAGATGTTGAAATTAGTTTTATAGAAGATGGCCACATACTGTAAAACAGCATCACTTGTGCCTAACAGCATCTGCACAGCAGCTCACACAAACTTGCATTTGTTACAAATAAGCATAAACGTTCTCCCTGGTCTCCTGAGTTTGTTGATATTATAATTAAGAAAAATAATAAACCGTGTTTACTGTTTCTACTTTGCATCTCCTTGGGAGAAAAACAGCAAGAAACTAAAGTGTCTCTAAAAGGGAGACCTTCCAGCCAGGAAGAGTACACACCAACTGCTGAAACTTCCTTAGCCTGATGAAGGGTTTTTAAACCCGAAAGCTTGCTTAATAATTGTTTTCCAACTATTTAAGTTGGTCTAATAAAAGATATCAGATCCACCCAAATAACCTTCTCTGTCTAAAAGGGACAACCTTTCATATTTAAAAAGGTGTTTCTTCTTTCTTTCATGGATTAAGGTAACCATAAGGAGTAGGATCTGAATATTGATAATCCACTCCTCCACATGGAACGTGATATTTCTTCACCATCCATTCTGATATAGGAGTAAGAGTAGCAGGAGACTGCTAAAGTTATGGCAGTCTCCAAGTTGCTTCATCTATAGGAAGTGGAGATTTTAGTGAATTTAAAACTCTACGTGTCTAACTCATGAGTTCGCTCTACAAAAAGATGATGTAGTATTTTGACTCTCCTCTGCCTCAATTGCAGTACATTTCTTAAACAGTAAAGAAATAAGGGTGGTGCTGGAACAACTCCTTTATCGGGCAGAGACTAAAGTGCAAGTAATGAAACCTCTTCCGCTTTAAGCTGGTCTTTCTATTGGCTGTTTATATTGTTCAGGGATATATTTCTTTAGTGTCTCTGGAGCATAAACTTTATAATGGGATTTCATGTATGGATTCTAGGGCAGTGGTCTCCAACCTTTTTAAGTAGGAGATCACCATTGGCATTTAAAAGCAATCCAAGATCTACCGTGTGCTGCTGCCCCCCCCCCCCCCCAGCAGGTAAGTCTGCAGGTGGGAAGCAAAGCGATAGAGGGCAGATCAAGGCAGAGGGAGAAAACATTATTTGGGGGAGTGCCTCCCCAGCAGGTAAGTCCAACCTGGCCAGGGCCCCACTGAACTTACTCATGCTCCTGCCTCTGCAGCAATGTCCCTCACCATGGGGGCCTCGAGTTAGCCCCTATCCCTTCCCTCCCCCACAGACAGACTTGCTGGACTGGGGTGCATGGGCACTCAGCCCCTCATCCCAGCCTTGGATTGACTCTAAGAGGCTCCGAGTTCTACCACAAGAGGCTCCGAGATCTACCAGTGTATCGAGATCTACTAGTTGGTGATCAATGTTCTAGGGAATTGGAGAAAGGCCATTGCATATAGCATGGAAGGGGAAGGACATAATAGGGACATATAACAGCATATGGGGCTGTAGAGTCTGGGTCTAAAATGATGGGGCAGGTTTGATCTTCTTTTTGGACTAAGCAGAAGAAAATAATGTTCCAGGAAAATAAGGGGGTCATGCAGATCCACTGCAGGCCATACCTCAGAACCTGAAGGAGGAACTGCAAACACAAGGTTAGACAAAAGAGTTATCAGGGTGTGTAGGTTTCCATACTGGTATTACATGCAAATCTGCTGAAGCAGTTTGGCTTTGGGATTTTACTGCGAGTCAGTATTGTAGACAGAAACACAGCAGAGACCCCAGCTTTACTCAGTATAGAGGAAGAAATGTAGTGCCATGTTACTGTAAACAATCGATGCGCTCAGTACGAAAAATATACGAGCAACCATCCTCATAAAGGACTCGGGTCCCTTACTAGAGAATTTAATACAGATTCTAAAATTAGGCCAAAAAAGTGCCAACACCAGGCTTTTTAATTTTTTTTAAGTCCTAGATGTTTCCATAATAGGGTGTAGGGTCTCACCAAACTTAAGGCAGGACAAGGAAATCATCTGTTTGCATTTTTTTGGAACAGCATTTAGAAGATAATTTATTCTTAAAGCTTAAACTCTCCCTATCTTGCCTGTGAAAACTTGAAGGCTAGAGATGAGCAGCATGGGAGGAGCCAACTGAAGCTGAATTGGAAAAGATACTCCTCAACTCTGAAGTCTGCTGTGCAAGGGAAACCATAAGGCTGGATTCAGCTTTACGCTCACTGGGTAATCCATAAGAATCACCTTTAATGAATTTCCCTCGTTTTTTTACTATTTGCAAACTTGATCAAAAGGTTGTACATTTCTGAGGGATGTAAAGCCATTTAAAAAAAGCCAAATGAAATTAAATTTAAAAATTAGGAGTAAATATTTAATCAATTCAATATTTAATACACAATATGTAAATTATGTGGATCTGATTCAAAAGTAACAACGTAAAATGAAGGCCAAATGGGATTTTTTTTCTTAAAAAGTTTTTTAAAATAAGGTAGGAAGCAAAAGTCTTATAGAGTTTCATTAGGATTTAGGACTTTTGAACATCATACACACTCATCTTGATCTCTCATACAAGATTTATAAACCTCCTAGATTTCAATCATCTAATTTTACCTCTTGCAAAAAAAAGACCAAAGAATTATGTCACCCAGCAATTTCTGCTTCAAGTCTATAATTGAACTACAGCTTATTTTAAAAAAAGACACCTATTCTATTCAATTTAATTCTAAGGTTTTTTCTGTAGAAATCCTTAGCTTTTAGCATAACTTTTTTAAAACTGAATTCACAAAAATAAAAGTGGGAGCAGAACCTTTAAGGTGAAGGAGCAAGTAAAAAATCCTTTTGACTGGGCCTTTCTGGCTTCTTCCTTGCTTTTGGGAGAGGATCACATATAGTATAAATAATATAGAAATTATCACATGAGAAATCATATCGTTTCTTCTTGTTAGAGAATGGACTCAGTGAATGAGTGCAACTAAAGGTCAAGTATCTATCCATAGGCTCCAGAAGTGATTTAAGTAGTTAATAGTCTAGGAATAAGCTGTTACCCCTTTATTCCGTAAGTTATACAATACTGAATTCGGCAATGTATGCTTTCCAAATACTAAGCAACTTTTCCATAAAGTAAACAAACTAATATTTGTGTACTGTATTCTGTGTTTTTTAAAGTTAGATAGCTCTGCTTTAACTAGATTATTGAAACTACAAAACTCCAGCAAATAAATGAATATTTTGTTTAAATCAGAAATCCTTTATGGATCTCTCTCACTTGGATTAGCCATTACTGTATAATACATGAAAATACATATATACACATAGCAATCCTGTAATAATTTCTTAAAATAAAGAACAACCTCCCCCCCACACACACACTTTTGGCACATTTGCAGGAACTTAAGCAAAGAACTTTGTTAAAAAGTTAAATTGAGGAGAGCCCTGAGAAGAATTATTTTAATAAAAATTCTGCATTTTAGGAAACAAAGCAACCTTAGAATGTAAAAGCTCTGGCTGAATGCTCAAACATTTCATTTCAATTTTCCAATGCCATAATAATCTTAATCATTCAGTATTACTTCAATTTATGTCATTCACCCAAACAATTTATCCTCCTTGATCTGTCAGGTAGGAGAAAACAAGATATACACAATACATTAAAATATATATATATATATCGTGAAAGCAGCCCTCTTAAGACAAAAGATAGTGTTCCCAATCTAGCATATCAAATTGTATTTTGAGCTTCATGGTAAAGTTTTTTTTTCCTTGGTAAACATTAGGTTTTGATGCATCTCCACTGAGACTCAAGATAACATGGCAATTCTTGATGCAATCTAAATAGGACAGGTGTTGATTGATGCAAGGTAATATTTTCCTTAACCAATTACATGTAGAACAGCTATTTTATTTACTGTATTTGAAAATCATACAACATAGAGATGCCAGCTCTTAGAAGCTAAGTAGCCAATATGCAGCTTCTTAGGCTAAATTAAATAACATTATAAAAATACATTTAGAATGGGTTTGCTGGGCAGAACTGGGCTGTTTATAACAACAACAGAAGATTTACTGCAGTGTACACAACCCAACTCCAGGCTGAGTGTTTCTTATACAAACAAAGACAAAAAATGTCCTTAAATTATGAACTAGGAACCTACTGTATATAGTCTTGGATCAGCTCAGATTTTGAGCAGACTTTTTCCCTACCACACGCATCACTTTCCTACCCAAAACATTTAAAACTAGATTGCAAACACTGCACCTGTAATAATAATATTTTTTTTCCATCTAAGCAGAAACCCACCAACACTGAACAAGAAGAAAGGAGTCACACCTTAGATGTGGAATGTGAAATTTCAGGACGAGTGTTGAAACCACAGAAGCACAGTGCAGTTAAAAGGGGAGGCTACCAGTAAAGCATCAGAACTACTGGTGCACTAAGCACTAAAGAATATACAGGGGAAAAAAGGGTCAGTGACCGAAAGCACTCTCCGAAGGACAACCAACATGAACTGAGAGTTGCACTATTTTCTTTGCCTCAGAGAAGCATGATCAACTCAAAGCTTCAGGTTTTCAAATAAAAACAACAGAAATTACTGCCATGATAATCCATTCTGAGGCCTCATCAAAAAAAAAAAAAAAAATCAGTTAGAGAAACTGAGGAACTGAAATGGATGCAGATCCATCAGGGAGCTCCTTAGATCATGGGCCAGGAACCTTTTCAAGCTGCAGGCCAGAACAACCCAGCTCGTTTTGCACAAGCCAGGTGGTTTCACCAAAGTGTTGGCAGAAAGGGGGATTGGCCTGTACTCGCACCAGGGCCAGGCAGTGGGAACTGTGTTGCTGCTATGATTTCCCATTCCCCAGTTCCCCAGTTGGGGTGCGAGTACAGCTTCCAGTCAGAGGGGAGCTGTGCTGGGGCCAGACAGCTGGGAACTGACCCTACGCTGCTGCTGCTGCATTCTCCTTGCCCCTTCCCCTCCCAAATGTAGCATAGGTGCAGATGGAAGCTGCCTGGCCCTGGCTCAGTTCCTCACTGACTGGGAGCTGTACCCATACTCCAGCCAGGGAGCTTAGGTGGGGAGAAGCAGAAGGGATACAGGCATAACTTTCAGTTGCCCAGCCCCAGCATGGGTAGAGGCAAAGCCTTCTAGCTTTATGGGCCAGATACAGCAGTTCCACAAGTCAAATCTGGTCCATAGACTACATTGCCAGCTTGTGCGTAGATGAATTCAGTGAAAAATAAAGTGGAGTCTTCTAAAGGGTACAGAGACATTAGTAACTGGTCATAAAACAAAGCTGGCTTGCCAGTGCTTTGAATGAGATAACAAGGCTAAAAAGCTAGGGAATTGCAGCCTTTCTTGAACTAGGGAGACGAAATTCAAAAGCAGAATCCAGTTAACAGGATTCATTTTCTGTACAAAATATAGAAAGAAAGAAAATGTTCACTGTGCTGGCAGGCAGATCTGCATTGCATTTGCCCTTTTGCAGCAGAGCCTTAACTTTTTTTTTAAATGGCAGTGAATGTACAATTTAAGCTACAATACAGTTATCACTTGTGTTACTAGAAGTTTTCCATAAAAATAATTCTTAATGTAAGAAGTTTACATGGCCTGTAAGGAGTTGTGTAGACAAATCTTTCTATGCAATCTGTATTGTGTAATTTACTTTGTCTACAATTCTACATCTTTTAAGTACATATCAACATTAATGAAAATGTCAAAGAATAACCGCAAATGTGTCATGGAATCATTTGAGTGGAGTGCTGAACTTCCTCTGGAGAATGCCAGATAGGTTAGATTAAATCTAGACAGCTAAAATGTCATTTTGGGTAGTCTTATGAATTTTCCTCAATTTTTCTGTGTCCAATAAACTGGAATGTGTGCCAAGTATAATTTCAGACAGGCCATAGCCCAAATCAGTAAACTGTGTTCTACTATGTAGAATGTTGGTTTAGAATTCAGAGTATGCCTACACTGATATTTAGGATCAGCGATGAGGTTACCCTCAAGCAATATTAACAGTTCTTCCCCCAGGGCTACCATACCTCATGGGCTGTACTTAAACTGGCATGCTTGTTTTTTGGGTGGTAGAGAGAGGAAGTGGTATACAAACAACCTAGAAGACAGGAACAGGGAATTGTAGGACTATTGCCAGCAGTTCAATATGCTTGTAAATCAGCAGCATATAGGTAAAGTTCCAAACATGCTGCAAAAAGAAAAAGGTACAAGGGAGCAGAGGCAGGATTGAAGTTTAGCAGAGATTCCAGGGTGAGGCTAGATCCAAGGGATATATACTACAGGTATTTGCTCCAGAGCAACCTCTTAAAGTTAATTTTCAGTATAGCCACAGCTTTCATTACCCTGATATTCAAATAGGCTTCTGGGGAAGGGCAGAAAAAACCCTCTATTTTTACAAAAGATTTCTTCATGTGAACAGAAACTTCTGCAGTAACAAAAATCTGAAAACATCTTTCGGGTGTTTACGGAAATACAGAATAAAACTCATTAAAAAAATAGGATTGTGAAGCAAACTGAAGGTTTCACTACCATATCCAATGCATTCTATAGTATAGTAAGTAGCAGTTAACACCAGGACATCCTTAACAAAAAGGCTAAGACATAAATGGACATGAAAACTGGACTGAACTGCACCTAGAGGAGGTTGTTTTATAGTATGCTAACTAAGAGAAATAAGCCTATGTCAGAAAAACAGAACTACTGCTGCCAGACCTATTTTGGGCACAAACAGTAAACTTATTCTCTCAGGCTGTCTTTTACAACACCTGTTAAAACTTCTAAGTTTGCTGAAGCATAACAAGAGTAGGTAGGGAGAAAAGCAGAATTAAAAATACTACATTTTTGGCTAAAGATTTTGCATTCTAATTTTAGAACTACAGATGTTTTACTACAGTATTAAATATACCCAATTCATATTTGACTTACCAAAATGACTTCTTGCAGAACTAAGCTTTTATTATTAATGAGAAAACATAATTCAGAACTAGTTTGTTATGGTATAACCACTCATTTTTATAATCTATTCTTCATTAAATTCTTTAATTAGACTCAATATACAGCTGCACACATAGAAAAGAAGGATAAGTACTTTTTACATAAGTGAGCTGTACTTGTCAAATTATTTTTATCCTGTAAATGATGAAGAGCTAGAATGTTTTGTTTTATGTGATAAGTAAAAATAGAAGTTTTTAGTTGTGTTTGAGAGTTCCTTTGTAGGGGGATGACTGGATTATTCTCTGTCATCTTGAGCTCATTTATGGGTACAATGTAATCCTTCTAAGGACATCTTCATTCACACAGGGCTATTTTGGCCAGGCATAACTTTAATTTCAGAGACTTAAGCAACTGTAAGAAAGCTTCTGTTACAGAAAAGGAAACAAATTATTAGAAACATTTTTGTAGTTCTTCATTTGACTTTTCCTCTTTGATAATCCTTTGAGTATGATCTAGCAAGTGCTGTGTCAACCCATTTGTTAAAAGTCCTATTCCTTCAATTAAGAAACACAGGTCTGCAAGACCTACAAGTAACACCTACAAATTCAGAGTTTTGTCTTGTTTTTTTTAAAATCACCTTCTTCTAGACAACTGTTTGCCAGCTGTTTGAAGAGAGAAGGGAGCCAAGGGCTGAGGCCAGCAACAGATGGCAAGGAAAAAAAAACCCTAGCAGCTGTCTCAAGCTTAGTGAGGCTGCTGGTTGAGTTTGGAACTGAAATCTTTAAACAACTGGCAGAGAATTTCTAAATCTTAACATGCTATTTGGAAAAATTCTCTTTAGAACAAATGTTCTTTGGAAATGGAAATGAAGGACATCCTACAGCACTGAGCCTGTACACAACAGATGCACGAAGCCAACATAAGCTTGTCAGAAAGTCTGCAGTTGAATCTTTTGTATATAGGTACGAGTAGGCAGAACAATGACATTAACAAGCAAAAAAAAAAATGCAACTGTTTAAAACACTCTCCATCCTCTAGCCTGTCAAGGGAGATAAAAAACACATGATAATTCTCTCCCCTCTCCCAAATCCACCAATACACTAAAAACCATGTGGCTTTTGGATCAGCTTTAACAGGTCACATAACTGCCCTGCTGTCCTTATTTCACCATGGCATCTTGGGATGCTTCAGGATTTAAACTGCCATTGACCAATTCCCTAGCAACTCCAAATAGCAATTTATAGCAGGATTTTTGTGATAAAAAACAGTGCTTCTTGGATTAGTATTGATTCCATATTGGATCGCTAAAAGAAAAGCTTGAGGGCCTGTGAAAAAGCACTGACTGTTGTCATCTGCTCCCAAAATCCCTGCCAAAGACTATTCCAAGGGAATTCTGATGTGGGGGCTTTTGGGAAAACGCACTTTTGGAGATGCATTCACTACCCTTCCCTATCATTCTGCCAGGACCTGTTTCAGCTTCCCTGTACTCTAAGGCTGAGAAACAATGTTTTTTTTGTTCAAACACTACACTAGATACAGGATACCTGGATTCAATACCTTGCTCTGTTACAGACTTCCAGTGTGACATGTGGACAAACCATCTAACATTAGTGTTTTCCCTTCAAAATTAAATACTACTCTGTGTTTCATGGTGGTGTTTTCATAGTGTGTTAATGTTTATAAGGTAATCAGATATTCCAATGGGTGCCATAATTTTGAATAAATCTCAGAAGTGGAAGGAAGAGAACAAAATTTGTATGAAAAGAGCTTATTTACCAACAGCTATTCTTCTCCAATGGCCTAGGTTCAGTTCCCTTCACAGTAAGGGGAAGAACTGTCACTGTTTTTAATGACCTGGATTTAATTCACAACTATGAAAAGGTTTTCAACAATGATTGGTTACTGAAGGGCACATACAATTCCTCAAACCTATATTCTTGCCATATGAGATTTACTTTCAATAGAAATAAAAAGTTTAAAATAACATGTTACTGATGGCAAAACAGTACAGTTTGAGAAGTCCATTAAAATCCAACCTTCTTCAGTTCCCTCCTCTTAAAAATATTAATTTTAGTACAGTCCACTGCAACCACCAGAAATACCAAACTTTTACTCCTATTTTTATACTACTGATAATACTCTGTCTTCACTCACAAATAGTTTATTCCATTACCATATTCCATTCTTTGCCTTCAGGGAGATGCTACAATTCAGCTTTAGGAGCACTTGCTCTAGTTTTCAGGCACAATATTTCCAAGAGAAAAGAAAGTATTAACATCCCTGCACACTGAATCGGCCAACTCCTCCAAAGCCTGAACATTTTTAGAACTGGACTTTAAAAGGAAAAATAAAGAAATAGAAGCCCAACTCAGAGCAATTTAATTCTTTATATCAGAAATTGGCAACCTACAGCCTGCAGACCAGATCCAGTCGGTAGAGTCTTTGGATCCAGCCTGCACTGCTGGGTGGGAGAAGGGAACACTTTTCTGCAACTAGGGGACAGAAGCTTCAGTGGAAGGGTAGCTCTCCCTGTGCTGTGCTGCAGTTGGGCACCAAGAAGTGGCAGAGGCACCTGGGTCTTAGTACCTACCTACCTCAGTCCCAAGCTGGGTCATTCAACACCCCTGTTGTAGACTGTTTTGATAATACCAGCTTTAAATGTCCATGTTCCATACATCTTAAAAACAAACAAACAAGCAAAATCCAGGAACCTTCATACATACACTCAGAAACAATTCAAGTATTTGTTAAATTCCAGGTCAGTGTCAGTAGTGATTAACCAGTGCTTCAGACATTTGGAAAAACAGATATTATGAAAAAACTCATATGAAAAAATGGTTGAATTATGCAAATTTATTTCCAGTGAAACCAAATTTTACTACTGCTGTGATCACAGAATGTCTTCACATTTGATGCAAATATGAGAGATCAATTACAAAGTCACTCAGTGGCACTATCTTTGACAAAAAAAAATAGTTATATTAAGTAAAACAGGTTATACGCGTAACTTTAATAAGCTCCAACTGCACTGCAGTTGCAAGAATTTGAACGTGAAGTGCCACATTAATGATCAATCTTTTGGACAAATCTGGCGGGTTACAAGCTTAAGACATTACAACAGAAACAGTCTACTGCAGAGAATGGGTGCAATGCTTTTTCCCCGACTTTCAGTTTGAAAATTTTAGCTATTACCATAAACCTAAACATAGTTTAGAAAGTCTTACATTCTCTTTCTAAACTAAAATATATACTATATATAGCATTTTTCTATATAATATTCTTATATATAATCATTTTTCACATTGTAATTAAACAGGAAAGATTTACATTTTTAGATTGATGGGCCAAAATCTCATTTCAGATACTTATTTTATTGTGTTCCTGAAGTGCTGTGGACTGAGGGAGGGGAATCATGATCAGACAGGAAGGAAGCGGCGGCTGCTTCAGGGAGGACAGGTGCAAGTACATGACGGCATACAGGGCATGTTCCCGACTACAGAAGACAAAAAGAAACAGATTAATAGAACAGCACGTGTGTGACTGCATGCTTATAGGTAATGTTTCTAGAATAGGATCATACATTGTAATACAGAATTACTTCAAATTTGGATAGAGTGGCTGGATGGAACAATAACAATAGCAATAAGTTAGTTAATACTGTCAGTTAAAGTGAAAGTACTATTTTACTTCCAGGGGAGCACCACCCTTAAAATCAGGCAAAAATAGATGTGACATTTAGATTACAGCCTTCTGTCAGTGGTATATATTATAAGAAACCCTGCTTTGAGGGATTCACTGTTAAGACCCATGTGCTGTTTCTTGCTGTATAACTAGGTCAAGAAGTGCAGATAATCTGTGCTTGCTCCATCTTCCTACACCAGTTCTTCAACAGCATGTAGGATTTGGTGATAAAGCAGTTTAAACAAATTATTAGTTGCTGAAATAGGAATCTTAGAAATTCTGTCAAACTGCATCCTAACATGACTGCAAAAAAACACTAATAGGACGTTATTGGGTTAAAATCACCAGCAAATTAAAACCAAGAATATTTGCAAGCAGTCTACCATTAGCTAAAGATACATACCAAGATTAAAGACAAGAAGAACTATCCAGAAATATGAAAACTTGAACTGGGACAAACAGTTTTCATTAATAACACAAAGGCATTTAACGCTGTATTAGAATCCTCTACAAATAGGTTTAGTCTAAAATAGATGAATAAAGATGGGGACTGGGCATGTGTACACGAGACGCCTAATGCACATTAGATTATTTTACTGTGCATTAGCATGGTGGGCAAAACTCATCCTATTGCACAGCAGATGTAGTCTAATGCGCATTAACATCACAAAAAAGCACTCACCTGTGCTAATGTGCAGTAGTGCCAATTATGGCACATTAAGTTAGTACTGGTCATTACAGGTATTAAAATTAATGCACATTAATGAACACGTTAATGTGCCCACAAAACAGAGTGGACCAATTGTGGCTTGCAAGTTTAAATGTTGCTCCTGAAGAAAGTCATTTTATGATGAATTATTATCTGAGCAGGTGCACTGTGCACATATCACTGATTCTGGGGCATGCACATCTCAAAAGGTGTTGTATCATATGACTTTCAGCCTCATTACATTTTTGGTTTGTAGCGAGAAACTTTAGGAATTTTGGCCACTCCTGATTTAGAATTTGCCATAATGGGCCCCTAACCTTGACTGGGGCTTTTGAGGCTGTACAGACTTAGGGATTATATCAGACTGAAAAGTTAGTTTTTACTTGATTATGGAATGATTGTTTGGCATGCTTGAGACAAGGAACCACAAGATCAGAATGATTTTGAACTGGTTAATTTAGCTGACAATAATAAATGGCTATAAGGAGTCTTAGTTTTCAATCTTCCTTAATATTATACAGTAGTAAAAGGAACACAGAACTCAGAGCTGGTATTAGGTGGTCTTATCCAAATCTCTAACATTGCTGGAATATTCCAGCAATTCACAGCTGCTTCATTTAGTCGCTCATAATCAATGAAGCATTTAAAGCCTACCCCCCTTTGGAGACAATTCCATAAACTAGCAGAACTCAGTTAAGTGTTTTTGTACAGTAACACTACTACTTCTAGTTAAATTGCTCTAAAACACCTTAATTTTTCACCTTTAGCGATGTAGCACCCTTATAGGCTTGGCAGTGCTACGCTGGCTAGCACTACAGAAGAAAGAGACTTGGGGGTCATCACTGACCACAAGATGAACATGAGCCTGCAATGCGATGCTGCGGCTAGTAAAGCGACCAAAATGCTGGCGTGCATCCATAGATGCTTCTCGAGCAAATCCCGGGACGTCATTCTCCCCTTGTACTCGGCCTTGGTGAGGCCGCAGCTGGAGTACTGCCTCCAGTTTTGGGCTCCACAATTCAAAAAGGATGTGGAGAAGCTTGAGAGAGTCCAGAGGAGAGCCACGCGCATGATCAGAGGTCAGGAAAACAGATCTTACGATGATAGGCTGAGAGCCACGGGACTCTTTAGCCTGGAAAAGCGCAGGCTCAGGGGTGATCTGATGGCCACCTATAAGTTTATCAGGGGTGACCACCAGGATCTGGGGGAACATCTGTTCACCAGAGCGCCCCAAGGCATGACGAGGTCGAACGGTCACAAACTCCTGCAAGACCGTTTCAGGCTGGACATAAGGAAGAATTTCTTTACTGTCCGAGCCCCCAAGGTCTGGAACAGTCTGCCAGCGGAGGTGGTTCAAGCACCTACATTGAACACCTTCAAGAGTAAATTGGAGGCTTATCTTGCTGGGATCCTATGACCCCAGCTGACTTCCTGCCCTTTGGGCAGGGGGCTGGACTCGATGATCTCCCGAGGTCCCTTCCAGCCCTGAGGTCCCTTCCAGCCCTAAGGTCTATGAAAGCTATGAAATTAAATAGTTATATGGGCCTTTATTCTTCTTCTTGCTAGACAAGTTAAAAAGACAAGGGCTAAGTGCAGACATTTGGGGAAGTTAGCGGGAGGTTAGATTGGGTTAAAAATGGCCACCTGATCTAACTTATTTCACCCAGATGTGGACTTTACGGTTAGACCTGGTCCCAGTGATTGGAAATCAATCTAAACCCGTAATAGTACCGAAGTTCCGCACACATAAACAGATCCAAAAATGGCAGAACCTAGTCTACAGCAGACTTGGATCAGTGTACACTCAAACTGAATTAAGTTAGACTGGTGCACTGAACTTCAGTACAGTCACCTGCGCAGCCCAAAGCTGGGAAAGCCAGGCTGCTGACTCCAGTACCAGGATTGTACTTTTTGTGCACCTGCCACTAAACTATTTTTAGTACCTCAGCCCTTTGCCACCTCCACCTCCTCCCTCCCCACTCCTGCAGACCAGCCAACCCCCTTGCTTCAAACCCCCCACCCCACAAGCTGCTCCAGGTGCCAGAATTCATCCCTGCTGGGAATCAAGGAAGTAATTATTGGTTGGGGGAGGAACGGATGCGGTTATAGGTTGAGCCTGCTTGCCCCCCACCTCCCCAAGCCTCCCTGAATGTCTTCATTAGTCAAAGTCCGAACAAGTTTAAGACTACTATTTCAAATCAGTAAGAATTTTGTCTTACCTAATCAATTTACTTTTTTTTGGTTTGAGTGTTTTTTTCTAGTAATGAGGAGCCCAAACCAGAGCATGGTATTCTAAGGGTTAGTCTTTCCATCTCTTAGCCAGTCCAGAACTAGGGCTCTGCACAGAAACTGTGCCTCTTTAGTTGTTTATTTTATCTGTAGATCTTTAATATATCTAATGGTCAAGACCAGCTGGTTTTGGCTCCTGTATTATGACTGCACCCTTTATAGGCAGTTTTTTCCCCTCCCTCACAACTAACAAATTTAGTTCCTAAAGCAGTAGTCTCTAACCTTTAAGTAGATCACCTTTGGCATTTAAAAGCAACCCAAGATCTACTGTGCACTACTGCCCTGCCCAGCAAGTAAGTCTGTGGGGAGGGAAAGGGGGGGGCAGATCAAGGCAGAAGAGGAAAAAATTATTTGGGGGTGTGTCTCCTAGCAGGTACATCCCATCTGGCCAGGACCCCACTCAACTTATCCCTACTTCTGCCTCTGTGGCACGGTCCCTCATTGTGGGGACCTTGATTTAGCCTCCTCCATTTCCCTCCCCCATGGACTGACCTGCTGGGCTGGGGCACGTGCGTGCATGCACACAGGCATTCAGTCACCCACCCCAGCCTCAAATCGAGTCCAAAAGGCTGTGAGATCTACTGCAAGAGGCTTTGAGATCTACCGGTGGATCTAGAACCACTGGCTGGTGATCACTGTCCTAAAGTGTTAAACTTGAATATAAATAAGTATAATGCAGTAATTAATAACAATAAATTACAACAGATATTGTAAAAATAAATATTAATATCCAATAATATACATACTAACATTACTTTAATATTTCTGGATACCTAATGGTCAAGACCAGTCAGTTGCAGTTCTTGTATTATGACTCCTGTACACTCAGAGATTTCTCCCTCATCACCAATTTAGTTCCTAAAGCATTCAAATAGCTAAATTAACTGTTTAATAAAAACGGAATCATAAGTTTTCAAAAAGTTACACAGAAAAGCACAAAAACAACCAAAGGAGCACGTACCTTCTGTAACCACAAAGTTACACAGGGTTTGTGAAAGAAATGGTGACAGGGCAGCTCTGTTATTATTTCATCTTTTATGTATTCACTGCAACAGATAGCACAACATTGTTCCTGACCTACAGCTTAGAAGAAAAAAACAAAACATTTTAACATTTAATTTAAAACTGAACCCAAAGCAAAATATAATTAGAAGGCATCACAACAGCTAATCATAATACAATGAATATTACAGAGTAAGCATGTCACCATTTCCAAAGTGATCTCAGTTTGTGTTCCTAGTGAATTTACTACACAGTACATCAGTCTAATTTTCTTAAATATTTCACTTACACTGTTATGCAATGTTATGACTGGACTCTAACATATTATAAAAATGAATTTTTAGTTAGTTCTACCATACCATTATGATCTTCTGTAATAACAGTTTGTGGCAGACAGTCTATGCTTTCTTTACTGGCTGGTGGATGAGCCTGCTCCACATCAACTGCAAGAGATTCCAAATGTGCCAGAGCAGTCTAAAAAGGAAGTTAAGAGGAAAGGAAAGGTCAATTTTCCTTACTCAGAAAGGGTACACGCGTCACAGTTAACAAGACAAAAAACAACATAGAACAAAAAACTTCCTTAAAGTATTACGTTTTTAAATGAATGCTTTGTACAAGATATTCAGACCAATATTACCATTTTTTCCAGTGTCAGACGACACAAAAAAGTAATACAATCACTTTATATACACATTTGGTTTCAAGCATCAGTTAGGTCATTAGCTAAGAGTTATGGTCTCAAACTACTCCCAAGTGAATATCTGCACAGAGCACAAAATGAAATTGTCATGACTGACCATTTTCTTGATAACACTGCTATCATCACTCATCACCTCCTAAAAGCAGTACCTGCGGTCTCATGTTAACAGATTTCCTAGTTTTGATTCCAATATTTCCTAAAAAATATAAACTGGTAATATTTCTGGAAATAAAAAGGGTTTGACTACATATCATATTGACTGCATTCACTGTCAATAAATGAGATGTAGATCAAATATCTAAGACCTATGTAATAAAGGAGGTGGTGATAATCTTGTTTTTGACTCATTAAACCAACATATAAAGCAGACTGGAAATGCACTGTACTCTTACAAGAGCTATGCGTTGGTTGATACTTAAAACTAAGATCTCAATTCCTCTAAGGTCATTAAAAACCTATTAGCATTTTTCATAAAAATAAGGTGCTGGTGCGATTACACAGATAGTTAGGGTCTATCTAGCTCAAATCCAAATTTCAGATTCAGCTGGATCAAGTATTTTTAATCTCCATTTACCTGAACTTACGTAGCATAACATTAAAACAGATAACATGCTCCATCTTGAGTGGAAGCTGCATTTTAGTGAACAGTGAAGCAGTCCTTTGGTAACCTTTACTTAACGTTAAGGGATTGTGAAAGACATGCAAATCAAGAGTCTCTAAAGAAATAAGTATTTTTTGGAAGAAAGATACTGTGGAAATGTAGCAGTTTATTATTTTCCTATTGTCCAAACTACAAGAATATCTTCACCACAGGACCAAAGAACTGTTGCGGCATATATTTCAGTATTACATAGAATGGATTACTTTACTGTTAAATAAATAACTAGTCTATAATGAATCAAAACAAGCAAAAAATGCTTGAATAATGGGTCACACAAAACCCCCCAAGCAAGCAATCATATTTTGAAGTCAGAGGATATCCACTGAACCACTTGAATTCTGCTTGGCAGTGAATTAAAACCACCTTAAAGTATGTGAAAGTATCATGTTGTTTATGGCGAATTACCACTGACCCCAGGAAACTATTTTGGCAGCTGGGAGTATGTTCTTTGTGCTGTAAGCCACTCTGAGCCTTTTGGACAGAGCAGAATATAAATCAAAAACAGGCAAACAGGAATGGAAGTGAAGGAGTTCATCAGCTGCACACACATCAGTGGGAGCTGTCCAGGTAGCTGGTATGGCTCAGGACTAACATGATGTGGACACATAGAGACATAATAGCATTTCAACTGTTTTCCAGACTGATGCACCAAATTCCAAGACATCAAGGGTCATGTGGTACCAGATTCTCTCTCATTAGAAAGCATATAATACACAAACATTACGTATGCCTACTTCTGCATGCACAATATGTCTGACAGAAATTCAAAAGCAAAGGAACCAGAACAATTAAGACCAACTTATGATTTATCTCCTTGACCCATTCGCCCACAGATGGACTTCATTTGTAAAAAGCAATTAATCTCAGCTATTTACAGATGTTAAACCCCCCCACCCAGAAGATGGCACTTTAAACTCAGTGTCCTTCTGCACTGAGCCCAGCACACGCCCAAAAGAGGCACTGCATTAGTTAGACCTGGCTCCACAGCATCTGTGTAGATCAATTGGTTTAGTGTGGCCTTAGTGGGGCTTTCATCTAAAACCTGATTGAATCAGCTATTAGATAAAAGCATCCAAAAGCCCCACTAAAGCACTTGATCAATACAGGTGCTGTGGAGCTAGGTCAAACTAACATGCTGCTTCTTCCAAAACAGTTATTTGTTTTTAACATTCGTAAGCAGCCATAATGACCAGGGAAATAAGCTCAGCTACTTTTTAATTTATTTTACTTTTTAAAAGAGCATACTAAAATTATACTTCAGGTATAAGGAGCCCAAATTTGAATGTACAGTTTGTCCCAGTTATGAGAAAAAATTTGAATTAGTGTGAAATACTATTGAATACTTGTCAACTCCAGTCCCCACTCTATCAAATAACTAGTCTGCAATAACACGTTATTTTAATAAGTTTGAAAATCCAGTAAAACCAGAAGAGCGGTTTTAGAATTACAGGTTATGATGCAAATTCAGTTCTTTAAAAATCTAGAACGCTTCAGCAGGTAGGTACTGAAATATGTATCAGTATCTATCGTCCTCCAAAGTGCATACAATTCAGCACAAGAAACTAAGGAGTAATAAGGAACTTGCCATGAAATAAACTTGAATTAGGAATGATAAGAAATAGATGAGGAGAATTTAGTCTCACAAAGTAAAAGAAACAATTAGAAATGCAATATATGTATGTCACAGACAAATCTTTAAGATTGTAAAAGACAACAATAAGCAATTAGTTTATTTCTGTTTTAATGGGCACAAAACGCCTTAAATAACAGGACATTGTAATATTCCCCCTCTGATACCAAGTTCTACAGCAGTCAGTAACAGATGCAAGACAAAAGAGAAAAATAGCCAATACACAAAGCTAGTGGATTAACAAGCCGCTCATTTGAATATTTTGGAGCCCCCCCCCCCACCAATCTTTAAACAGTGAGACCAAGAGAAAGACAGTTTACAGATATTTAATTCAAGGGTCCTGTTTACTGTAAATCAGGATGCATCATAGCTCATTCCTGAACTAGCTTTAAACTAGTTAGCTCGGGTGCTGGTAGCTGTGGCTGTGGAAGCACAGATCTCAGCATGGGTGAACCCCTCAAATGTTTACCTAGCTTCTTGTGTGGGTTTTGTAGCTTGTGCTGTGTTCCAGGCTGCAACGCCCATCCTTACCAGTTTGCTAGTTTAAACCTAGCTTGGGGATATCTACCAGAGCTGGAACTTCCAACTCCAAGACCAATCTCCCTTCCAAGGCCAAACAATGAAGTAGTCAAAAGAAGCATCTAAGATTCTGAGTTGAATTCAGAAGTGCATGTTATTAAAAAAGAAGTTACAGAAAATATTTGTAACTCAACATCAGGCTTCTACTTTTTGCTTAGAATTACACATTCCTTTATTTTATTTTTTTCTGTTTTTTCTGCACCTCCTGTTCATTGATTTCCAGTCAGATGTTTTAGCTCTTCCCATCCAGGTCTCATATCGACCTTCTTAAAACTGACACCATGGATTGAACTGGGGCAGCTGAAATAAGAAGCTACTACAACTTGAGCTGAAGAGACATGGGAGGTTGTAAATTATTAATATCTGCTGATGAGTAGAGGGGAACTTGAAACAGACTCACTAGTGCATTATACAGGTAACACGATCTATTTTATACCCTGATATTAACAGATGGTGATGCCAACATTTATAATATACAGTTTAATTGAAAAAGAATGTAAATGAACAGAAATAATGTGTTAAAGGTTAGTAAGTTTGCTGAACACAGGGCAAGAGTTTTCTTTGACATCACTATATGATTCTGGAATCTATTAATAAAAATTAGCCAGCCATTTTTCTCCCCCTAATTGTTAGAGTTAATTGTGACAGCTCAACCTCTCTCTTTCCTACAGAAAGATAAACCTGGATTTCTTACTTTCCCATCCCTTTCAAGTGTTTCATGGCTATAGTAAATTGGTTCTGCTGGGTAAAGAAATTTTCTAAATAATTTCTGAGCTACAGACTTAGATAAAAGTTATATTGTCATGGTTGAAAAGTATCTGGCTAATGAATTTGCTAGTTCAGATAAAGAAATTTTGGGAGGGTTGAGAAAAGGGGGTGAAATAAATTAGTAACTTGGGAAGAATAAATCACAGTTACAGGAAAGACAGGTTTTTGTTATGGAATTCAAATCAGTCACTGAAGCATCAAAACAGTGCATGGCATTTCTAGTCAGTGGTTATACTTCTAAAACACCCTTAACCTCAGATGCAAAATGTTACCATGTTGTGAAACACCTGGACTCACCATCATATACCTCATGGAAGTAGCCAGTCTGTCTGCTTTCTAAACTACAGAACAAAATGTCATTTTAAGAATATTTCCTACATTCTGGATGCTGACCTAGGGGGACCAGAAGTCCAACCCAGGAACTAGATAATCAGGAAATACTGACATGTGAAAGTGAAAAGTATATTCATGGAAGTGGTTTATCATCTGAATTTGAAAAAAAATTCACATTAATGGAGGGGAGTGTCAAATTTTTAACTGTAGGCATCCCAGAACAGGCCAGGCCAAAAGTCTTTCCCTTGCTTCCTCCCCCCAGAAAAAAATGCAGAGCTGGGACATCTGAGTAAGCAAAAGAGGCACTAAAGAGGAAAAGACTTTTTACATCATGCCTGTGTTTTGAGACATTTAAGTCATTCTCTAACCCAGTGATTTTTTTTTTTTGTCTTGCTTGGCAGTCATTTTAGTTTATCTAGTTGCAAGTTAAGTGATTTTAAGGCTACATCTACAATGGCAAAAAAACAAGATGAAGTTTTATTTAAAGCTTCCTTTAAAAGCAGTTCTTGGAACAGATTTCTAGCATTGTGTATTTTGCCACGACAAAATGGGGCTGCACTTTGTTCTGGTTTAGGTAGTTTGCACTCGCAATTTTAGTATGAAATTTATCTAGCAGAACCCAGTTTTAAGAGAACATGGAACATAGCTTCTAACTCTTCCTAAATCAGACTGTTGGAAGGCAGCACCCTAGATAATCCTAAAGGGCAGAAAAAATTTAAGGGCCCTGGTAGACATTAGATTTATGGTGCAGTAAATGTTTTAATCATGCCATAAATTGTAACATGCTACATACAATTTATGGTGTGATAATACAGTAAACAAACCACAAAGATATTGAACATTACATGCATCTACTTTACCTCATGCCTTAAAATTAAATGCGTGGCATGGATGTTCATGATCAATCCTGATGCTTAGCTGTGTACTGGGACCGGACATGGGGGCAGCCTTGGGGCCTGGGGCACAGCTGTCCCCTGTCTGATCAGGGAAACAGCTGCAGATCAGGGGGCATGGTGAGCCCAACATCAGACAGTCTCTTACTAGTGTCAGCTCATGGCACCTGCTGCATGTCCACTTTTTAAAAGGTGTGGAAAACCATAAGCCCAACAGGTAGAAGAGGCTGCCTGATGTTGGACTTAGTCCTCCACACCATTAAAAAGTAGAATGCAGCTGAAGGCCACATACCTACTTTTTAAAGTTCTCCAGGCACCACGAATCCAACATCACACAGCTTCTCCTTAGTGTTAGGCTCACAGTAATCCTGCATCTTTAGAATGGGCATGCAGCTAGAAGCCCAGCTGCATGGCTAGGCACCCACGGGAACTGCCTGCAGAATCCTCAGCTGCCACTTCACATGCACAGTGAGTGCAGCTGGGAAGGAGTGGGGTACCCACACTGCAGCATCTCACTCTGCTTCAAATTGTCTTGCCCATCAGCTCCTATCAGGGCCATCCCTGGTTGCGGGGGGAGCAGGGTGAATCAGGGCAATCACCCCAGGCCCTGAGGAACCGGGCAGAGCAGCACAGCGACTCCGTGCTGCCACCGGCTTCACATCTGGCCCCTCAGCACCTCCCCACCTCTGAATCTGGTGCATCTGGCTGCTCACCACCCCGCTTCCGTCCCACTGCCAAATCTGCTGCCAGCTTCCTTGCATCCGGGGTTGGGCCCTGCACCCTGCTCAGGTCACCTCTGGCTCCTGTGCAGGCTGCAAGACAAGGCAGGAAACCCGTTGGTGTCGGGTAGCTCTGCAGGCTCTTGAAGCAGGGCACTCCATATGCTGGTAGTTGTACAAATGGGATTTAGGGAATTTTATGTGTCGTCCCCCCAAGAAATCACACTACTTGCTGCACACCTCTGGCATGGCAGGTTGCACCATTTTGGAGAAAGGGCATAAAATTCTCCAGATGCCAATCATATGACTGCTTTAACAGTCAGCATGGGCTCACCAAGGGCAAGTCATGCCTGACCAACCTGACTGTCTTCTGTGATAAGATGAATGGCTCTGTGGATGTGGGGTCAGCAGTGGATGTAATATACTACTGCCTTTAGCAAGACTTTTGACACTGTCTCCCACAGCATTTTTGCAAGCAAGCTGAGGAAGTATGGGTTGGATGAATGGGCTGTAAGGTGAATAGATAGCTGGCTGGATTGTCAGGCTCAATGGGTAGTAATCAACGGTTCAAATGTCTAGTTGGCAACTGGTATTAAGTAGAGTGCCCCAGCGGGTGGTTTTGTTCTATATCTTCATTAACCATTTGGAAGATGGGATGGATTGCACCCTCAGCAAATTCACAGGTGACACCAAGCTGGGAAGAGTAATTGATACACTGAAGGGTAGGGCTAGGATTCAGAGTGACCTAGACAAATTGGAGGACTGGGCTAAAGGAACCTTATAAGGTTCAGCAAGGACAAGTTCCAAGTCCTGCGTTTAGGATAGAAGAATTCCATACACTAGTATAGGCTGGGGGCTGACTGGTTAAGTAGCAGCTCTGCAGAAAAGGAGCTGGGGGTTACAGTGGACAATAAGATGGATATGAGTAAGCAGTGTGCCCTTATTACCAAGAAGACTAACAATATACTAGGCTGCATCAGTAGGAGCGCTGCCAGCAGATCAAAGGAAGTACATATTCTGCTCTATTCTGTACTGGTGAGGCCACATCTGGAATACTGGGTCAAGTTCTGGGCCCCCCACTATAGAAAGGATGTGGACAAGTTAGAGAGAGTCCATTAGAGAGCAATGAAAATGGTTTGGCGGCCAGGACAGAAGACTTCTGAAAAGAGGCTGAAGGAACTGGGTTTATTTAGTCTGCAGAAGAAAAGACTGAGGAAGAGAAGACTGAGAGGGGATTTAATAGCAGTCTTCAACTACCTCAAGGATGGGTCCAAAGAGGATGGAGCTGGACTGTTATCAGTGGTGACAGGACAAGGAACAATGTTCTCAAGTTGTGGCAAGGTTGGATATGAGGAAAAATTCCTCTCACTAGGAGGGTGGTGAGGCACTGGAACAGGTTACCTAGAGACACGGTGGAATCTCCACCCTTGGAGGTTGTTAAGGCCCAGCTTGACAAAGTCCTGCCTGGAATGATCTAGTTGAGGATGGTTCCTGCTTTCAGCTGGGGGTTGGACTAGATCAGCATTTCTCAACCTGTGAGTCTTGTCATTTTTGTCATCTGCCTGCTTCTGGACCCTCTCCAACTCCTCCACTAAACCAGTGTATAGCATAGACAGGAAATGCCCTGTACCCTTACAAGAGCAAAGAGTCAGCTGATACTTAGAACTAAGGTCTTGATTCCTCCAAGGTCATTAAAAATCTTTTAAAATTGCAGAGTCCCAAATTGCATGCACTACTCGATATAAGACCTAACGAGTGATGAGTAAAGGGTCACTATCATCTCCTGTGTCTTGCACTTAATGCTCCTATTGATGGAGCCCAAAACCTCATTCACTTTTTGTGAACCTGCATCAACACAGAAGACTCATATTGTGCTTATGAGGCATCAAGACTCCTCCTCGATCCTTCTCTGCAGTGCTGTCATCCAGCCAGTTGTCACCTATTTTATATGTGTTTTTGATTATTCTTCCTAAGGTGTAACACCCTGCATATATCAGCACTGAATTTCACCCCGTTAGCTGCAGCCCAGCTTTCCAATCTCTGAAGAGCTTTCTGAATGGCACTCCTGTCCTCCAGTGTGTTTGCAATCCTTCTAAGTCGGGGTGGGCAATTATTTTGTGCAGAGGGCCGCTTACTGAGTTTTGGCAAGCCATTGAGGGCCACATGATAGGCAGTCAGGGGCAGATAAATATTAATTCTCTAAATTTTTAGGGGCCCCACAGGCCAGATAGAAATGGCCTGGTGGGCTGGATTTTGCCCACCCATATTCTAAGTTATGCATCACGTACATATTTGCTTAAAATCTCTATTCCAACATCCAAATCATTAAATAAGCACATTGAACAGCACCAGGCCCAGGACAGACCTCTGAGGGACTCCACTGAAACATCCCAACGTTCTGACATCGATCCATTTACAATTAACCTTTGCTTGTGGCTATTGAGCTGCTTGCCTAGCCACCTTGCAGTAGTTCCGTCTAGCCCATAGTTCTCCAATTTATTTATGAGAAGGCTAGGTGGTACTTTGTCATGAGTCTTGCTGAAGTCCAGATACACTATATGCACTTCATTCCCTTCATCCACCTAACTAGCAGTGGTTTGCCTTTGAAGCCTTCTGAAGGAGATGAAGTTTGCTTTGTATGCATTTTATTCAAATCTGTTATCTGCGATGCAGCCAGACGTAGCATAGGTCTGTTACTTTTAATTTGGTTTTGGTTTCAATAGGAATTTGAGTTTTGTTACCCACTCTCCAGGGTCAGCCAATTCTAAAAAAGGAAAGAAGAATGAAGAAAATGGAGTAGCTGCTCAGGACTACATACACATTAATGTAAGGGTGCAAGTCTATAGTGGGAATCAAAATCCTTGTTTAAATCAGACTCAGCAATTAATCAGAATGCTAAGACTGTTGTCTTGGTTTTTTGGCTAACAAGATTTTGATACCACTATTATACTAAATCTACTTGTCTTTATTGTAATTATGTGAAAAAGTTTCCTTCCTTTCATGGTGTGAAACCTATTTCCCCTCCAGCCTAGTAGGAAAATATTAGATATGCAAGGTTGACTTCTGAAATGCATAAAATTAGTAAAGGATTATGGATCGACTGTTACCTGGAATAAGGTCATTCGTATGTCAACAGCTAGAGCCATCTAGGTAACAAAAGAGAACACTGTCTAAAGAAAGCACAACAGACAGAACACCATCCGAATTTCAAACTGCTGAGTTCCTATGCCCTATAAAAATTCTTTCCAACATAAATGGAACTATACTGGCTTAAGGTCTGTTCACCCTGATAATGACACAAAACTGGAAAACGGAATAATGCTTTTAGTAAAAAACAAAAACAAAAACCCCAAAACAATGTACCAGCACTTGCAGCAAAGCCAAGAACTACTAACCCTTTTTTTTCTTTTTACGAAAGGCAAGACTCAGACTCCAAGATATTACTAACAGCATGTTTTCCAGTTAACAAGATGCAGTGGCATATAATATTTTTTGAGGTGTATCTTAAACTATGCCTTTGTTACACTCTACCACCTCCAACTTTCCCTTTTGGACCCTGAGGGACAATCTTCCAAGTGCTGCAGGCCACCTAGAGGGAAGGACAGCGAGTTACTACAGCTTTCCCTACCTTCCACCAGCCGCCTTCTCAGATGACAACGTGGGGATGAAGCATGCCTCAGCACGTGCTCAGGCTTCCCAACATAGGGAAGCAGGCACTGTCACATGTCCCTTTTTTCACTGTTTCCTACCTGGATCTGAAGACTCTCACCAACATTTCTGGGTTGGTCTTCAAGATATCAGTATGTGCCTACCAAAGTTTCCTTTAAGTTCCGTTTAAGAACACTTTTTTGGTGATGGGTGGTGAATAGGAATCTCTATTTATAAACTAAAAAATATGGTATTCATAAATGAAAATGGCACTCTCTCATAGGATGGTGTATTCCAGAAAGTAGAGTGAAGAGATACATGAACCAGAAATATCATAAATGCTATAGGTGGCACAAAGCCATGCAAGCTATTCTTTGAAACAACCTATTTGGCATTTATGGTCTGCTAAAAGAAGTC
The DNA here is from genome assembly GCF_052110815.1 of Crocodylus siamensis. Classification (NCBI taxonomy): domain Eukaryota; kingdom Metazoa; phylum Chordata; order Crocodylia; family Crocodylidae; genus Crocodylus; species Crocodylus siamensis. Next base: position 58,250,336 of record NC_143397.1, read on the forward strand.
GGCTCCATCAGGCTGCCTTGTCTGCCACGTAATTTTGGACAACTTATTTCAAGCGCCAGTACAATCTAAGGATATTGGCTTCCTGTCCAGTCCAATATCTAAACTGAGAAGGAATAAGAACTTGGTTACAGTCATCCTTCCCCCTATTAAGTGGATTGAATGGCCCACAGCTCCTACTGATACTACCATAATTATAACAACTTTCTTAGTCAACCATGCATATAGCCACTCAGTACTGCTTTTTAAAGGTGGTGGCTGGTACAGTTATTTCTTCTGCCGTACACTAAATGATAAAGAAAAACTTCAGGTGGCCTTAAGATGCGAGTCTGATCAAGTATTAACATACAGGTACAAACGCTGCCCCCCTCCCCCAAATAGTCTGGCAAGTATTAGCAAAGAGGATTCCCCCTCTTCATACCAACTCTCATGTTCTTATGCAAATTAGTTGGGTAGTTGTCTCTGCAGTCCTGATCCCTCTGGTAAAATGAAAATCATGACTGAAGATGCTAATGACATGTACTTTTCCCATATAGCACACAAACTGATGGAAAGTTAAGCATTAGCTATTTGCAGCCTCCTGCACAAAGGAGACATGTCCCTTACCAGAGCAGTTCGATCTGGCTACATATGTCTAATTAATGTCCCTAACCAATTTACATTTAAAGCATGTTTAATGTCTTAATGGAGCAATATATTGTACTGGGGGATGGGGAGAGGAATGACAGCCCCTGCCAGCATCTCTCCAGCTCCCCTTCCTGATGAGTGCTCGCACAAGAAGTTCCTAGGGCATTTTTTCCCCCTCTAGGTAACTTGCCCTGTGAACACAAAGCAGGTCACATGGAGCAAGTTTCCAGTGAGCAATATTACCTATTGCCTGATGGAAATTATGTCTGCCAGAGGCCTAAGCAATACCATCAAAGTCAAGTAGTGCTGTAAAGGGGATAGAGAAGACATGGTGGCATGACCTTCACTGAAATTGTCTTAACCATCTATGGATTATGGGGAGAACTGGGAACAGAAATTACAGCTGATTCTGAAGAGCAATGGAACAATCTGAAGAAAAGTGATGACTACTTTCCAGTTCCCCTCTTTTGCATGTATAGTGCCATGAGAGAGAGAATGAAGAGGTCCATGATCATTACACTGAGAAAATGCATTTTAGACAGGTTTTTCAAGTGCCCTTAATATTATAACTCCATAATTTTTACAATAAATAGGCTAATTTAATCAAATGGAACAATTCGCACTTGCTATATCACCTACTAGTACTCAGTCTGGTGATTATTTCAGAACAATACATTACACTATTTAGCTCTAATTTTGCAAAATGTAATCTTGAACTGATGTCTCTAGCAACACAGGAATTACCAATCTGAATTACATCCATCTAGTTCAGTACCCTGTCCAATGACCACCAGCACGTTCTTTAAAAGATGATGAAGAACCCCACAGTTGGCAGATGTAGGATACTCTGGTGCTGCATCCAGCTCTCTAGTAATTTAAGAGAGACTGGCTTAAATCCTGAAGCATGCAACTTAATATTTTTTCAAACATATTTCCCATCATTAATTATAAGCCTGGATACTTATATGGACACCAAGAATATTCAATTCTTTTTGGAATATGTTAATGTCTTGGCTTTAATGATCTTTTGCAGCAACAAAGTTCAACAACATAAATATATATTACATGAATTTCCTTCTGGATTTGATTTGCCATCCTTTAATTTATTGATTGTCCTTTTATATTTGTGCTATGGCAAAGGAGAATTTCCAATCTACCTTTTCTATGTAATTTGTTACTCTACATATTATTCTTATGGCCCCTATTATAAGTTTCCTTTCTAATGCAGGTAGTTCTCTCACATGAGAATATTTCTACTTCTTTGATCATTCTGTTTCTGAAGCCTACCTAGGTTAGCCATTTGTTTTTTGTGCTGAGTTAACCAGTAAAGCGCACACAATTCTAGATGAAGCCATGCCACTGATTCACAGAATATCATTCTAATCATCTTTATATTATTGACAGCTCCATTCATAGTTCATCTAAACATCTTGCTGTTTTTTCTGAGTGCAGCTGCACACTGAACAGATCATTTCACAGAGTTGTCTATTTTTCCAGGATTCTTTCTTGGTTGATACAATTAATTCAGTAATATGCACAAGTAATTTAAGTTTCCCCCAGTCAACATTTCCTTTGCATAAATTCAGTACTGAATTTCATTTGACATAGGTGAATTACAAACCAACCTTGTTTGGGTTTCTCTGCAGTTCCTCAGACTCCTCCGGGTCCTGACGTTCCTAAATGACTGTCATCTTTCCTAAATAATTGTCACCTACAAGTGTAGTCACCTCGGCTGTTTACAGATGTTTTTCTAGGTTTACTCTGGACTACAGTTGTCACTATATACCTGTGGATGTTTGTAGTTTGAATTAAAATTGGCTCCAGTCTGAATTTACTAATCCTCATTGAATGAGGATTAAAAATTAATGCAGACTAGGGCAGTCCAAACTAGGCAATTTAAACTGTATTAATTAACATGTATATACAGTGTTGCTTTTAGGAAAAACAGCCCTTAGGAACTCAGGAGATAAGCACTGCAAATATGAATCCCCACAAGGGAAAGTCAGTTGGGTTTTTACAACAGAGACTATCAGACACAAGGTAACGCCTTTACAACAATCAAACATGCCAACACCACCTCACCGTGACTAAGTATCAGTTTCTGACTAAGCCCCCAGCTCTGCACAAGCACACCAACCATAAACAACTCCTACCTCCTGGAACCGAAGGGGACACTATGGTGGCAAGCATGGACCTCTCGCAGCTACATCAGCAGCAAAGGGCGGGGGGAGGGAGAGGGGGCAGCGACTGCCTGCAGAAGCCAGCAGTGGCCATTCAGCGGGGGGGGTGGGGCTGCCATGCGTTGCCTATGACACCAACTACTAGTCTGTGAAGGGAGCAGCCAACCTTGGCCCTTCCTCCCCCCACCCCACAACACATTGGCTAAGATACTCATTATCAACACTCAGGTGAACTGCACCCATTACAACTTCTGGAATAGCACTTCAGGTATCTGTCAGGAGGTTTGCAACAATGTAGCAGTGCTTAAACAGGCTTATTATTGCCTCCTAATTACTTCCAACTGCAAATGCCAAGCATGAGTCCACACAAAGAGGTTGTGAATTGGGTCTGTTAAGGGGCTGATGGTGAATGATTGTCTATTAACCCTTAATTCTACATGAAATTTGATTTGAATTGTGTGATGCAAATCAGTTAACATGGTTCAGAAAAAAATGGTGCACACAGCTACAAACGGCCCTTGCTACTAACTCTCCTTTTTCATTTATTCCAGCTGTAGGGGAACTTGAAAATTCAGGATTTACTGTCAAACAAGAATACCATACTGGAGATTGACAACTGTATTTCAGTTCTGACATAAGAATGCAAGATGCCAAAAGTTTAGAGCTACAGTCTTTATGATGCATCTGTAGCTGACCGAAGCAAAAATAAAATTTTAAAGTGTTCCCATCTGTAAATAGATCCACACTAACAAAATGCAGATTTTATTCCTGCACTGCTGTCAAATGAGAGGTAGAAAGAAGAAAAATGTACCTACAATTTAGAAGTTAGCAATAATAAAGTTTAGGTATGAATCCAGCCATATTACTGAATATCCCATAGTAAGCAGTTGTACATATAAAAGAAACTAGCAATATTCCTGAAATATTCTGAATAGCATATACACAAGGACTACCATTTCTGTTCTTTCACTGAGAGAGAGAGAGAGAGAGAAAGAGAAAAATAAAATTATTTTAAGAGAAATTAAAAATCAAATATACTCTGGCAAAATTAACACTGAAATGGCATCATGGCTATTGCTGTACAGTGAGTTCCAGGTCTAAGTATGGTAAGTACAGATGGTTTTTCAAGCTGCTAGCCCTACAAACTCGAACATAAGTTTGAAAGTGAAATTGTGTTCTTTCTAGTTCTTATTTCACCAGGAATTAAGATTTGGCATTTAAAGCTTATTTAGCAACGTTATTGATGATATCCTGTCATCAGTTATCTAGTTAAGCCTTTCAATGACTGTTTTGAACACTGAGAGAAATAAATAGAGAGTCATTAAAAGTGAGAAGATAAGGCTATCAGTACTCAAAGGAACCTGACCTGATGAATAAACGTCTGTCATTTTTAGTTCAAGATGTTACAGTATGTAGTTCATGATGACCATATGTACTTGATACAATTCATTTTTTAATCTGTTCAGTTTTTATTCATTTCCAAGGAAGTCAACTACTGTATTTCAGTACCTCCATGGCTTGTGCTAAGCGCTCTTCCAGTGCCATATATGTGAGAAACTGAGGATCCACATAAGAAATGGCTTGAGCAACTGCTAGGCCATCACCAAATTCATCAAGTAGTCTGAAAACACACAAAAATATATAATATTAAGGAATAAAGCTTCTATTTTAAGTACTGTTTTAACAATTTAAGACTTAAGTCTAGACTACAAACATGCTCAAAGACCTTTTAAGGCAGCCGAACACTGTACTTTGCTAGTGACAAAACATTGCTCTGCCACCTACTGAAGGCACATGAAGCACTCCTGCATCTTCAGGAAGTTGGCACACTTCCCAGGTGTACTTTGCAACTTGACAGAACAACAACTACTGTAATGAAGCATTAGAAGTACCAGAAGCACATAGGTAGAAATGTACTGTGGTGCCTTGGTGTTGACAGCTACTTAGCATAGACAGCAATTTGGATTGTAAAGTTTGATGAAATATGTCAAATAAAAGATGTGGCTAAATCCTCTCTTTATCAGTATTCATACTTAATCCAAAGGTAATCAGCAGTCTTAAACTGTACAAGGGGAAGCAAGAATTTAGGACCAAAATTTTAAAAAGGCACATGAAAAGCTGCAACTCCTTTGGCATATACTAAGGAGGCAAAACCTGAATATAAACTTGGTAATGCATATGTGAACTAGGTAACACAAGATCATCAGTGAGGCACACAAAAGTGGTATGTTTGACATGTTACCATTCATGACTCTGCATACAGATGACTAAACAATCTGCATGTATATTTATATAAAATAATAAAAGTCTTTTTAAAGTTATGCACTATCAAAGGAAAAACGGTATACTGGACAACCTTCTAAATTGGTTGTAGCAGTCTTGCTTTATGGAAGACAAAACATATTAATTTCAGCTCTACACTTCTGTAAAATCAAAAATACTTTAGTGATAAAATGTTGACATTGTGAGATACAGTTGTTATTATACTGCTCATGTACCCAATGTGCTTCTTGTGTTTTTATCACCCCTAAAAAGATGAGTACAAACCACAACTCTTTTTTTTTGTTTAAATTGAACAGGTCCTGCCAAGACGACAATACTGGAATTTGTACATCTTATTTATTATGCAAGGAGACGATAAGAAAAAAATATCCCAGACAAAAATAAAATAATGCTATATTTACTCAAATATGACTGACAGCCTTCACAGCCAATCAGTGGTGAGGGGAGAAGCCACCAAGCCCCTTTGGCCAGAGGCATGGCAGAGGCCTGCCAAACTCGGCCCGTGAAAATGACTGCCAGCCTGGGGTTCTGCCCGTAAAAGTGGCTGGCCAGCGCCTTGAGATGAGTAGACTGCCACTTATGGAGACTATATGCAAGTTACTACAGGTATGCTTCTTTCAAGATCAGTGTTTTCAAACTTGCCTCTCATTTGTGTGTTCAGACATAGCAGGGTCTGACAGTAAGGAGGGGGGGAAGTTGCTGTAGGGGGAAGGCAGAGGGCAAGGAGGCTACCTGATCCTCCACACCCATATTTCTTTTCCCTGCAGTAGCAGTGGGAAAGGGACAAATTCAAGGCAAACCTCCAATAGTTAGCTTCTATACCTGGAAAATTATAACAAATTTATAATTTTCCATATATAAAATCCAATTATTGGGAGGGTCATCTTATATTCTGAGTCAGCTTATATTTGAGTAAATAAGGTAATACTCTCCCCACCCCCTCTTTTTTTAAGAATATGAATTCATGTCCAATCTAGCCCTGAAAAAAATCTGATACCAGCACAGTAGCTTAAAAAGTGAAAAATAAAATAAAATGAAAAAATAAAAAAATAAAGCAACTAAATGAAGAAAAATGTTTATGGCAGGCTGTTTAAACATGTTCTTATTAATATTTTTTAATTTAAATGTTAAACTAATATCTTCAAAAAAAATCTCTCAACTGAACATGTACAATATCAAATCTTTAAGTGTGAAGGGCTCACTCAATTGATCTTTTAAAAATTTAAGTCACACACACAGAAAACCCCTTTTTGCATCAGATGTAAAAGTTAGCTATTGCAAATTCACAGAATTTAAACAGAGAAGAACCATTAGCTATCATGCAACATGAAGAGAAGGTTTATAGGGAGCAGGGCAAATCTCAGCCCGCTCTGACCAGGGCTAATTAATGCAGGTGAAGCTCTTTACTAATCTGCTATTCTTGCTTCTAGTATTTGAGTTATCTTGGGTATCTCTACTTGGTACTGCATTTGGCCACAAATACTTGCCCTAAATTTCACTCAGTTATCCCAATTACCTGAGTTCAGCTATTTTCAGCAGGCATGCCATAAATTAGCCCTGTGCCCTCAAAGTGCCCCTCCAATTCCCTTTTGCTGTCTGATCTGCTGCTCTGCCTTTTTCTCCCTGCTGTGCGCTCATTGCCTTCTGTTGCTCCAGTTTTTGCTCCCTGCCCTATCTGCTACTGTGCTACCTTCCACCTCACCCAATCTTCCTTATGATGCATACCAGCTGCCTGTGTCACTTGTTGCATCTGTGCCACAGGTTGGTCACCCTGAGGTAAAAATGTAGCTTCCAGGAAAGCAACCAGTTTTGATCTGAAGACATTAAGAGATAAGAATCCATTCCCTACTAGCTTGCTCCAACAGTTGATCACCCTGAATATTAATATCCTATTTCCAATTTGAACTTGCCCGACTGATATCCAGCCACTGGCTCTTATTATGTTTAATTTAGCAACAAAATCACAAGTTATTAATACCTGTTATTTCCTCCTCACAGGAGGTACCCCTACAACATAACCAATATTTTGATCTAACTAGTGCAAGCACCAAGTCTTTCCCTGTAAAACATTTCTCCATCTTTTAAGCCATTCTTGTGGCTTCCCCCCCGCATCCTCTTCAATCTTTTTCAACGTCCTTTATAAAGTGCAGATGGTAGGTAGTTTTCTATCAATCTCACTAATGTTGCATAGAGCAAAAAAATCTCCCCATAGGCATTTTTTGATATTTCAAAGGAACAGTATGATAAACTAGAAAAGAACCAAGTACAAAATCATTTTCTGTCATTTGCATGTGCAGCACTGTAAAGAGAAATACAACAAGGCTTAAAATACTATTTTTCAATTGTAGGGACTTGGACTTGTAACTAAGGTAAGCCTGAATCTTTACCAAGCTCAAACGCATAAAAGTGAATCATGTTCTTATTCTTGACAATTCAGAGATGAATCCAAAAATGCACCCATAGCTATGGAGGGCAGGTCCACTGAGATTTACTAAATGGAACAATCAGGGATGTATCCTCTGACATTCCTAAACCATAAGGAGTGGATGGCAGAGAGGTTATAACAGGGGGGTCTAGACATGCCCCACTTGCATATAAATCATGATGTACACATCAGAGGTCTAGCCAGGTGCCCAGTGAATCCACTTGTGGTTGATAAACCCAATTCAAGAGCGACACAGCTTGTTACCAGTTTCTCAGATCTGTGTGTTGTCTGAACTGGAGTCCAAGTTTACAGCAGATTTTTTCCTTCTTTCTCACTTTCCTTCCATCCTCTGGATCAAAGCTGCTTCAAGCTGAGTTGCACTCAAGGCCAGATGTTGTTTTGAGACTGGATGGTATTCTGCACACTCCTCCCATTCACATACTTCCACCCTAAAGCATCTATTAGTCAATATCTGACAGAACACTGGACCCAGTATGGAACTTATGTTCTTACCCTTACAGTAATAATTAGGTAGATCATAATGATTTCCAATTATACCCTGCTTAACCAGATAGTGTCCATCTGTTGGAAGAACAGCACATACAGCAAGTTGAGCTTTAACATACAGTTTTATGAGCGTGTTCAATCAGTAATGAATTTGTGATATTTCCTAAATACAGGAAGGGAATTAATTATTCTGTCACTTTAAGTAATGAGGTCCCACAGAGAGAACCTATTACATACCTCCACTCCACATCTAAGTCTTCACTCATGCTGGAGTCATCTTCAAGATTATTGTTCCCATCCAACATGAAGAATCCTGGGTGCACAAAATGGCTAACTGGGTCATTTTCCTCATCACTGCTACTTTCAATTTCTTCGTGGTACTGTAGCCAAGGAATCTCTCCTTCTTCCAAAGAGATCTGTTCCCTTTAGATAAATATTAGAAGATTAGTAATTAAAAAAAATATCATTACCAAATCATACTTAAGCAATGGAACATATATCTATTAATCTTAGGGGCTGCAAATCCACAGGCCTCAGAAGCAATTTTGCACAGGAATCTGAACCAAGTGATGCTTGCCAACTTCTGAGCCAATACATCTGAGCATAACCCAAGTCAAGCCCCTATGATATCTGTGCTCATGGAACTCGGTTCCCCAAAACCAAACAGAAATTCATTAACTTTACTGCACTATTTGTCAATTTCGTGTAGCCATTTGCAGTCTGCTCTGCCAGGACCTGAAATCTCACTACTATTTGGTATTACATTCTTTGTGCGTAGTGAAGTCACCACATTTACTCAAATCCAAGATGCAGCCACCTATCCCCTTGCACTTATCCTCCATAGATCTGGCTCTAGCCCCACTCTGGTCTGGGCAGTGGCATAATCGACAGGGGAGGGGATGCGGCCTCTCCAGCCGGCACCCCCAGGTGCCGGCTGGTTGGGGAAGCGCTGCCTGGAGAGGCCGCAGCACCTCCCACGTTTTGTGTGTGACCCACCTGCCAGGTTGTAGCTTTCTTTAGCCAGAAATTCTGGCTGCCCTCCTCCCGCAGCCAGTGTGTCATGCTACTAATCCCCCTGTGGAAGTGCCATGGGGTAGGCGGCAGGGCCCCGCACCCTGCCTGGATCATCCTGGGGGGTCACAAATGCAAGTGTTGACTCCCAGGCACCACAGACCCATGGTATGCTGCTGGATCTGGGGCACAAAGCACATAGTAGCTCTGGCTCCTGACCAGCCACACAGCAGCCCTGCAAGGAGCAAGGGTCAGGAGCCACTTGACTACCCTACCCCCTGTCCTCCCATCATTTGCCCTCCCAACTGATGCTTGCCCTATTGCAGCTATGAGGGCAATTAATTTAAGATGATCCTGCAATAGTTAGATTTTGTACATGGAAAAGTATAGCACATTTACAAATGTTCCATGAATAGAATCTAATTATTGGGCGGGTCATCTTAAATTTAAAATAATCTTAGAATTGGGTAAATATGATAATTGGGTCAGAGGGCATGCTCCTTGAACTGTCCCACTAAATGGCAGCATTTAGTGCACAAGAACCAAAAGATTGGCTTGTAAACATGAAGTAGAAAAAGCCAACTGAGCTGCCTAAATAACATTACTAAACTGTTCCAGTTCATTTGCTATTATGTCTACAATGCAAGTAGAGAGGGAAAGTTCTTTATTTTTATTTCAGATTTCTCCTGGGAAAGTTAGAGGCAAACGCTGTTCTATAACAGTGGTACTCTTGGCCTTGCAGGCCAAATGAATGCCATAGTGCCATACCTCCCGGGCCAGGAATGGGCTCTGCGCTGTCCTGCACATCAGACAGGATCAGGTGCCAAACAATGGAATCAGGTGCACAGGGCCATGCTATCTGCCCCTCACCAACTTTTCAGAATCACTGGGAGTCCCATGGGCTGGAAAGCACGATGCCAGGGCCCAGAGCTGGCCTGTGGACAAGGAATTGAGCACCCCTGTTCTATAGAATATGAATCCTAGCAAAAATGCTGATGGTTCCAAGGAAAAAAAAATTGTTTTGAAATTAAAAAAAACAAAAAACAAAAAAACCCCAGTATTTTAAAATCACATCCAAATTTTGTACTTCTGTACAGAAACAAAACTATGGAAAAAAGGACTCTTCTGGTTGTAAGCCTTTAGACTTTTTTTTTTTTTTTTTTTTATATACGAAATCTAGCTCCATGCTTCAAACCCAGTCATCATCCAAGATGTGAGGAGTTCAGGTCTGGGTGAAGCATCTTTCTTTTGCTTTGGGGCAGCAGGCTTGGGAGCACTGCCAAACCTCTGGGCCCTTGAGGCAAGTGAAGAAATCTGAACTGCCTTAGGTATACCAGAGCTATTATTATTAGGATGACCAAATGATGTTATGCTTTGCAAAACACCCTGGGGATTAGGGGAGTCAACACACAAGCATGAAAAAGCTTATGATTATTATTCAGATAAAGCAGCTCAATCCTGGGATATACCCAGTCCTGGATAACTTCTTAAGGATGAAGTCTTTGTCCCCATCTTTATTTCTAGAGATGTGTCTGCTTACAGCATTGCTTTTGCTTTGGATGCAATGCACATGAACCAAAAGAGACGTATCTGAAAGTCTTATGAGCCAGTTCAAAAGTGATGCTGTAAGCCAGGGGTGGGCAAGATGTGGCCCGTGGGCTGGATGTGGCCCACCAGGCCATTCTATCCAGCCCATGGGGCCCCTAAAAAATTTAGAAAATTAATATTTATCTGTCCCGGCTGCCTGTCGTGCCTCGATGGCTTACCAAAGCTCAGCCCTCGATGGCTTACCAAAACTCAGTAAGCAGCCCACCGCCCAAAATAATTGCCCACCCCTGCTCTAAGCTTATCTACTGACATAAAACAAAAGGTCCTGGGACAGTCCATCATTATCTGTACTAGTTGTCTAGAAACGTACTTCCAGAAGGAATCATTCTCCGCAGACTGCTCTGTACTCCAAACATGCATTCTTATCCCTCACTGGGCCCAGAAATTCTGAACTCAAGAGAACATGAAAATCCCAAACTAGCAGGGAAGAATCTGTGAGAACAACTCTGAATGGTAAAGAAAGGAAGGAGAACTCACTTATAAACATTTGCCAGGTCCTTCAACCATTTCTGGAAAGGCAGAGCGTGAAAGAGAAACATCACTAGCATTTATAAGGAATGCCTGGCCTTTGGGACATGCTGACTTTAACTAGTCCTGTGTACATTGGAACTTATTTCTCTTCCCATAGACTGGAGGTACTAAATCCAGGCCTAACAGGAGCAAGGGTAAGAAAGGAGGTAAACAAAACCAACAACTCTCCTCAGCATCTACTGTACTTCCAGAGATTACGCTATGGCAAGAAAAATCGCAGCAGCCACATCTGCAATAAAAAGAAGGTTATCCTTACTATTACGTGTTTGCCTTTCTGCTTCCATTTTTGCAGCATTCTGGCACACTTACCAGTGTATAGGGAAGTGTTTGGAAAGGAGATGGGATCTCCTGCTAATTGCTGGAGGGAATTGCTTCCTCTTTCCTCTCTGCTTATTAACTTTAAGGGAGGGGCTGCCATTGCCTACCCCCTCCCTAGGGGTACAGGGTTTAGAATACATGTAACTCTTCTTCTTTCCCCTTCTTTCCAGCCCTGCACACAGAGTTGAGAGCAGTAGGGCTATAGACTTCCCCTGCTAGTGGAAATAACTAATTTTTTTCCTAAGTTAAAGGAGCCCTTCAATCCCATGCTTTGTTTGTCTTTCAAGTCGCAGCCCATGATGACCCTGACTTTTCTATGCTTAGGATCAGGGAATAAACAAAAGGTAGTTGTCCTTAAAAAACTACTATAAATATGAAAATGTGAGTTTTACTTCTGCTGCTCTGCAAGAAACATGCCTTCTTGATAATGTAGTGCTCAGAATAGAATCACATGACTTAAGTCTCAAAAAACTGAAGCCACAAGCAATTCCTTTTTCAACTGTTTTTATGGTGTAGGTGGAGAAAACAAGCCATTAGCTATATTTTTCTTCCAATTAGAAAAAGTCCAAATGCTTCATGAAGATGAATCATACAAATCTCAGCAGTTGTTTGTAACAGATCATTACCATGGCTCTGATACTTCATCTGGTGTGAAAAAGATGTATTGAACAGACCAACTCTAATAAGACAATGGGTCTTTTGTAGTTGTATTTAACACTCACAACTGAACAACAGGATAAATTTAGACACTGATGTGATGTAAAGCAATTTCAGATGGCAAGTTTACTAACTAGAGTTCTTGCACTTTGCTGGCTGCAAGCCATTTCCTGCAGTACAAAGAACTCTAATTTTTTCAGGAAAGAAAGCTAGTCTAAAAAACATTAAGTATGTTCAAATAATTCTTCTATTTCATGTAGCAAACAGAGAAAATACTATACCCTGAGGAATACAAGGTTATACTTCAATAAGGTTTGTTGATGCTACAAACCACAAGAGTGAAATCTGAGTGGCTAGAATGATAGTAAAAAAAGAAAAGAAAAAAAGAAAAAGAAAAGAAAACAAAGAAAGAAATCCGTAGAGAGGAACCTACATAGCCTTTTACTCATTAGATAACTAAATGTACAGTCCAGAAAAGTGTCCCTGGTAAAATTACTTTTTTAAAAATCCATTTCCTTTTGCATTACATAGTCAATGACCTCTCAAGTGCTGTGTTAAATACTTATTGATCTTCCCACTGTGACATACAGTGCAACTCAATGAAATGCCCGTGTCATAGTAGGTCTCAAAGTTTTGACAAAGATGTAGAATGTTAAGTTACAAGGAACACAACAGCAGTTCATATTTTACTGGAGCTTTTTATTAAGGTTTTAATGGATTTTAGACAAAAACGTAAGCATCCTTGTCCCCCTTGCCAATTCCAAATCCCAGACTTCTCTTTCACTCATTACCTTAATTTTCTGGTTAATAGAAAGTCATAAAGAAGTTGGAGAACATTAAAACATTGTATTATAAAAGTTGTTTTATTGTTTCTTAGTTATATTCCACATTTGGTACAATATTATTTCCTTTCTCTGAATGCAGAGCAAGTAAGTATCTGTTATTACCAAATCTGTCTTTATCATCTACTCCTAATTTCCAGATTGCCTTACAGTTTGGTTCCTCCTTCTTATGTTTTTGCTACTCTTTCAATTTTTTTGGAAGAAAATTTGATCATGGGTGAATTTATATTAACTACCCATGTAAAGGCAAAAGTTTACAGACAAATTCTTGTGCAACACTGGACAGTCATATAATGGAGCTCCAAAAAAATTAAGTCAGATCATGCTACTTGAAGACTGCTCCACGCACAACAAACTTTTTAGGACTCTCTCACTTTAACAACATATGTTTCACCACTGTGATATATGCAGCTCTATAAATCAGCTTGAGAACTGCTGAGTTAGAATATTTTTAATTACACTTAGACTGTCAACAGAAAAGCAAAGTTATTTATTCATGTTTTAGAATACTGTTATTTTCTTTAAAAGATTCAGATAGTACTACCTATTTCATTGGCAGCCATTGGTCTCAGAAGTCCATGGAGACTGCACCTTTGGTGGGTTACTGGATACCACCACAGCTTCTCGAGTGGCTGAGGAGTCTGATGCATGACAAGTTGCACATAAAAACTAGGTTGAGCTTGTACTAGCATGCTGAGTACTGTTTTGTCTTGCCTGCCTCTGATGCCTCTTCTCTAGTTATGCTTGAGAAGTTATGCTACCTGTAGTAGACAATGTTTATTAGCAGAACTACCTGAGCTGTACTGTCAACTGCCCATATACAGGCATTCAAAAATCAGTGCCTAAATACAGACATAAATGACAAGTCAGTGTTGTGCTTAGAGTATCAGCAGCTTGTCAGGAAAAGAAAATGACCAACCAGAAATTCCCTATATCTTTTAAAGGGAAGATTTTTTTTTCTATATATGCTGCACTTCTGAAATAGATTTACTGTGTACTATTAACAGACCTTGCTGTTATGTGACAGACCAAAAGCTTTTGCTTTCTTATAAAAATGAGAGGAGTTTACTCTTCATGACAACTTGATTTTTAAACAGAGCCATGGTTATTGTTTGATATAAAACTTTTCCTCCTCCATTCATGAAATACCTTAATTAAGCGGACTTTAGCCATTTTTTTCTACTCCCTTAGGAAAATACCAAGTATCTTGAGAAGTCAAAGGCTTTACGTTTTCATAACTTAAACTTTATTTTAGGCCAAAATCTTCAAGGGTTTAAAGTGGTAATAAAAAACAACATACGCGCAAAGGCCAAATACATACCAATTAATGTTTCACATTTATTTCACCCAGCAAGTAATATATCTGATTTCCAAATCATATCACTATGGTTACAGTTGCAAAGATAGGAACAATCTTGTGCCTGGACTGAAATGTATGTAATGTTTTAAGATGCAATTTTTTCACAAATTTGTGAAAAAACATTACATATGAAATACGGGGGAAAAGCATAATGGAACAGGCTTGTGCTGAAAAGCAGAGAGCACCTGAGAATAGGAAAAACCAGGGAAGGAAGGCATGACTGCTGCTGTTTAATAAAAACGTCTCTAGATAAATTGAGAAACTGACTCACAGGGCACTGTATCTAAATCCTCATAAACACAACATTTCTAAGCTTAGTATTGGGTACAGGTTAATGCGTTCACTGCTATGACTGCAGGAAAAATAGACAATGATAAGTTCAGTGATCATTAAAAGAAGAGAAGTGAGAGGAATTGTACAGAAGTGTGGAAATAGATTTATACAAGACCGTTTCTAAAAGCTGTAGAAATATGGTAAAGAGAAGGAGAGACAACAATGAATATGGCCAAAGACTAGATAAATCGTCTCTCGCTACGTTAGATGAATTTACCCACTCTACCAAATCATCTCTCTTTTTTTTCTTTTTTGGCTTATATGATTTTAGTAATTCTGTAATTGTACTAGAGTACTGATATCTACTATTAGAAGTCAACAGTCACCCAAAGTTCATTTGTATGACTCACCATGATTATTTCCTAGTCTAAATATAGGCCAATACTGTATTGTTTCTAATACAATTGGGAGACGATTGTAAATCTGAAGTAAATGCTGAACTCATTTGAAATAATATTATATATCTACAAACACAATTGGGCATACATCCTCTTAATACCAACTTTCTACTTGGAGAAAAAAAAATCATTGCTGAAGAAAAAAAACAACATTCTGAAATAATAAAAAAAACATACCCTCCTTGCAAACAGAATTCTGGGTTCTCTTCTTCTAAGCCACTACTGTTGCTCTGCACTTCAGGTTCATGTTCTTCTCTGCCTGGAAGAGTCTCCCAGCTCTCATCACTGGAGGACTGGTCTTTTTCTGTAGTAGCGAAGTAGGAGGGTAAAGAGGCAGACCATTCCCCATCACTGCATTCAGAGCTGCGATTAAGACAAGTCAATGTTACACTTAGAGTATCAACAGCTCAGCAGGAAAAGAAAATGACCAGAAATTTATTATTTCCTATTTCTTTTAAAGGGAAGATATTTTTTTCCTATATATGCTGTACTTCTGAAATAAATTTATTTGTGTACTATTAACAGATCTTGCTGTTATGTGACAGACCCCAAAAGCTTTTGCTTTCTTATAAAAATAAGAGGCATTTACTTTTCATGATAACTTGATTTTTAAACAGAGCCATGGTTATTGTTTAGTATGACTTTTTCTCCTTCATCTTATGTGAAGTCCATGAAATACCTTAGGAAAGCTGACCCCTGCCATTTTTTTCTACTCCCTTAGGAAGATAACAAGGATCTTGAGAGAGGCCAAATGCATAAGTGAATGGTGAAGGCCTCATCTCTGAATATGCAAGGCTTTATAAACTTGGGCAAGGAACCTGTTGGCAGGGGGAGGGGAATGCCCCACACTCCAAATTTGCTTGATATGCAATTTTGAGGTTCCCACTGAAAATATTTGTCCGAGAAGACAAAGTAAAAGGTAAGAAAAATGAAAGTATTGAAGATTAATTGGTGCATTGGTCCAAAAGACCAAATAGAAAGTCTGCTTAAGAACAAGGTGAAGAATTATGAAATTTAGCCTTTAATCATTAGACCAAACAGTAAGGTACAGGAAAATGTCTGGCTGGATGCCACTCTTATGACCTAAGCTTCAACATAACAGGAGTATTAACTGATTATTTAGAACTAGGGTACAGAACTTATCAAACAGCACTCTAAGATATAGCTCTTAGATCTTTTGTTAACAAGAAGAAAGAACATATCAAAGCGAAAATAATTGTGTATGTTACTCAAAGAGATACAGGGAACTTTAATGGACAGACAAACAAAAGAATCATTGGTTGGATGAGCAGATAACATATATGACTGTAAATAGTCCTGGGACTTCTACTGTTCAAAAGTTTTAATTTGATAGTCTTTATGAAACCTGTATGTCAAATGTGATACCTTCCAACTCACAAGAGGAGACTTTTCTTTCCATCTCACAGTAAAAATACAAGCTGAAAAGATTTGCTGAAAAGTGTTTAACCAAATAAAAGCATCTTTGGAAGGCCACATTTCAAATGAAAGATGAAGGAAAAGTTGCATGAACTGTAAATGTATTTATTTCTCCCTTTGAAAAAGGATTTACAGTTTTATTACTCTCTTGGATTATTCTGACACAATAACAGTAAATAAAACCTGTCCAATAAGAGCTTTCAGCCACATTAACTGCTATTTTGGATTAGTTCATAAATACCTTTGAGAGCCATCTGATCTACACAGGAAAAGATACTTGCAGGTAACAGGAGTTTTTGTGATGTGATATCCATAAGCATAGTTTCACTGGGAATGTGCCATGTATCTCAAGCATTGCAGCTCATAGACTTTTCTGCCTTACCTTTATCCACATAGTACACTTCGTAACCACTTCTTCATGCATAGTGCTAAACATGTAAAGAGGACTGCACACTTCTTGCTACTCAGTTGCTTCAGACAGGGGTGGCCAACATTTAGAAAATTTACATTTAACTGCCCCGGCTGCCTGTCATGTGGCCCTCGATGGCTTGCCAAAACTCAGTAAGCAGTCCTCTGCCTGAAATAATTGCCTGCCCCTGCTTCAGAGGGATATGGACTATAAATAAAATACCCCTCAGAAGAAAAATTATTCTACCAGCAGATGGAGTTCTCTCTCCTTTGAGGACTTGTTCACGTGTGCACTCTCACTGTGGGCGACTCCAAGCACACTGCCTAGGATTTAGAAACCCACTTCCTGGTAAGCAGCAGCCGCAGCATTAGCCTTAAAGACTTCCACAAGAGTAAAGATATGTACAGTGCTGCATGCAGCTTCAGAAGATGCCCAGTTCTGGTGGAATGAACTCTGACAACTAAAAGTGGGTCCATCTTGTGCTCTCATAGCTCATTTGAACCCTTTAATCTGATCAGATTCTCAGCCGAGGCATGGGTGGAGGGGGAGAAGGCACCTTTGGTTTTCTTGCTTAAAAAGGCAAACAGCTGAAGAGGCTTCCTGAAAGGCTTATCCTATACCAGTACAGGGACAAGGTTCTCCATGTCAAGTGCTTATAGTGCCTCAAACTCTAGAGGAGGAAGGCTCTAGGAAAATACATCAACAGCTTGATTTGTTGGCCCAATTAAACCTTAAATGGCAAACTTAGGTAAGGAATTTTGGACAAGTAACAGCTCTGTGACAATTAATGTTGCCACCTCTATCCTGCCACCAAACTTCAGGACCCACTGGGGAGCCTCATAGGTTGGGTGACATGATCTCATGAGCCAGATCACACCACACCAACATGTGGGGTCAATCTGCAGCCAGATCCAGCATGCAAGTCTAAACCAGCGGGCTGGACTGCACCAGTGGACCTACCCCACATGCCACCCCACAATATATAAGGCTTGCATACCAGCCCCGTGCCACTTACCTGGCCCATGGGGCTGGACAGGTTGAGCACCACCGACATAAAAGATAGTTATTGATTTCCCACTCATGAAGCAAGGGTGCATGCACACTAAGTCTGTCCATTGATATTCTGGAGCCCTGGAAGATGCACCATTAAAAGGTGCATCTTAGGGCTGACAACTTTTCCTCACACGTCCCTTTTTGGCTGATATCAAACTGACTACACTGTCCTGTCATGCTCTCCATACCACTCCCAAATCCAGAGCATTCAGATTAAAACTTTGCCTCTGACAGGCAAAAGAACTCTTTTCCTTGAAGGCAACTGACAAATTCTTGCCACAGCGGTTACTGACTACTTAGAGGGGAGGAATAGGGCTTCCTTGCATATATTGGATAGGAAGGATCTGATCAGCAGATAATTTACCTTCATAGCCAGGGAACATCTTCCTAAGAAACATACTGACCATAACCATGACTGCATGTCTAGTATACAGGATCACAAAGATATGAGAGACTATGTGGCCTAGAACGGACACAGTAATCCTCACCAGTGTCGTTCAGTGAAGCTGCAATGTGGGTAGGGTAAAGCCTAGAACAGGCCCAACAGCAGATGAACTCTGGCCAGAAGGGAGCCCAGGGTAACTCCTATGAACTCCAGTCCCTGAACAGACAACAGGGTTGGTTTCTATATGGTCTCTACGAGACTCAGTGCTTGAAGCAAACACCTAGACCTATTTTGTTGAAAACTGCTTGGATATGAGGCACACAGCAATTTATGGTACGATTAACATGCAAGCTGTGCCATAAATGCAATGCCTGCCATGGGTCTAAAATGCAGTTGCTGAACAGTCCCAGACACTGGAGTCATAGGCATATGAGAATAAATGAAGTTTTCAGACCTCATGGTCTGTGAAAATATGAACCAAATAAACATTAAAAGAAGTCTAATAAAAAGAACCTAACTGTTTAAAGTCTTATGATTTCTGTGGTCCACTAAATGTTTGGGGTTGCCAATATTGCAATCTCTTAACAGTTCTAAATACTTTTATTTTACACTGTGTTTAATCCAAATCAGTCAATATTAAATTAAGATGCGAGACATACAAAATGAACAATTACAGAATATTTATCCACGTTTTAGGACGTCAGTCCCAGAGATATTTCAATTTTAAGACTGTAAGCTGAAATGCCTAGAGGCTAGTCATATGCATAAACTAAACCTAACTGAACCAACTACAGAGTTTATCTTAAAGGGTTTTTGTGTTTGAAATACTGAGAGGCTTCAGGAGCGTTTAAATCTGGCTATATTTAATGTTTTGATTTGTGAAGAGAATGTAATGATTTATTTAAATTAGGCAGTAATTTTATCCATGCTTGAAATAAATTGAAGCTATTGTGTGTTGCAATACTAAAAAGAAGACAAGAAATTTGCATGCAATCTATATCTTGAAGCATAAATATTTTCTCTATCTTACCAGTTTTATACTTTGACCAGTGTAAGGCATGGTTTTTTCAAGCACAAAACCTATAGCAGTTGAGAAAGAAATTCTGGTGTTTTATCATATGGAACAGGACTTGCTAAAATCTAAATCTGAACTGATAATACTTTGCATTTTACAGTCCTCTATAAAAATACCATTAAGAATATACTGTACTAAAACTCCGGCTATCTTCCTCTCTAAACTCTTATCTCACTTTTCCATGTATCACTAGCTAAAAGTAACAAATTTTAGAAGAAATTCACTTTTATTTATATAGAAATTTTAGTGCAACTACATCATTTCTAATAGTGATAGATGTATGTATTCAAGTTGTCCCAAAGTTGTCTCTAAGTTTACACAGATATTTTCTGTTTAAAAATAATGTTCAAAAGTTCACACTTTACAGGGCTGCCCATTTCAGCTCATCACAGTCAGACTTTTTGATACCCAAAGTATAAGAATTAAGGAAAAAGGCTAGTGCCCACACAGGATTCCTTCTTACGTTATGCTATCATCATAATAGCCAAGCACCTCTTGTAGGGGAGAAAGCAAGACTGTAATGTCACCCATTTCTGCAAGCTAGCCATCTGAAAGGTGTGTTTGAAAGGTTCTGAATATGAAGTTGGAGGCTGCCTGTCATGATATCCATGCTCTCTTTAAAATCCTTTTATCGTGTATGGGTATGAAATTTTAGAAACCCTGAAACATGCAAATTTTTCAAGATATTTTTTCCGCTTAAAGAATTTTCCAGGGTAGAGTCACATGCACTTTACTAATTTACAAGGATAAGTCTGTAGATGAGTCAAAACTTTTATATATAGTACATTTTCTACTACAGCATTTGTAGGTTTGCTTGGCTTTTTTTTTTAATCTGTGTGTCCTATTCAGTGGTTTCTTTTATTTCCACCATTACAGTGCAGAGTACACACAAGCATATGGCCCATATTTTTCTTACCTGCCACTCTACAGCAAAGCAATAGGCTGCATCATGGGAGCCAATGCTTAAATTGTAAAGTGCAGTTTCTCCTCATTTAACATCTGGTAGCAACAGAGGAAAAAAAGCAAGGTTTTACAGCAATAAACCCCTAGAATACATACCTGTTAATGAGTATACCCTCATGTTCACAATCCTTTTCAGTCCATTTTTTTAAATTTAAAGGCTTCAACTTTTGAATTTGTTTTGTTTTTGAAGGTTGGTTATTTTTAATAACATGGTCAATTTTTCTTTTATAGCAAGAACTTCTTGCAGTACTGGCCTTAATAGTTTATGCAGAAAATTTTTCATACTCTAAACATCACTTAAGTGATGGAAATAAACCAGTTTAATAGGTCTCATGTAAGCATAAATAAAGTCCCTATCAGCCTGATTTTTCTATGAGTCTACCAAAAACTAAAGAGGAAAAACTTTGTTAGTAGATGCACAGGATGAGGAGATATGTTTCTAATCTGTAACCTATCCTGTTCTTACTGAAGAACTGACACCCCTAAACCAACCCTACTGGGCTGCACCAGGCAGTAGCAGGGAAGGGAAAAGTTCAAGTTACTGTTTTCTTCCCACTTGGGCAATAATTTTAAATAGTATCTGGAAAAGAGCTTCTAGAATACGTAGATTCAAGGTCATGGGAACAGAAATACTTAAGCATTTTTACAGGACTTCCCATAACATGAGCCTGACCATGGCTCTTAAGACAATTCCTAAACATGGTAAAGACAGTAGTATACCACTGCATTGACCACGTATGTTTTGCAACTTAATTAAAAAGTGTTGGGGAAAAAAAGTTTCAGACCCAGCTAAAGGCCCAGGTTTGAAGCCCTTTCTCACATCATTAAGTTCTTATCCAGAGAGTCCAACTTATTTCAAATCGGATTTCTCATCAATAAGTGCTCATCAAATTAAAAGGTGCTTCATTTAAACAATAAAAAGTTCAGTTTGATGCTCGAGAGGCAATGAAAAACGGTGGGAGGGTGAATTATACCATATGTGTTCCTTGCCCTCAGTCACTTATGGCCCTAATCCAGCTCTCAAATTTGTGTTCATGATTATACAGGGCCATTTTCTATTCTGTACCACACTTTTCAGTAAGAATTCTACAACTGCTTGTAGAGACAAGACGGAATTATGTCTTTCTGTGAAAAAGTAGTTAAGGGCCAAAAGATGAAGGGATGTTATCCCTAACAGATGTATGCAATTTTTATAGAAAATAATACAGCCTGCTCAAGAATACTTCTCTCCCAGTCAAAAAACCCATTGCTCCCTAAACAACCCAGCTGAAGCAACTAGATGAAACCGCCAAAGTGAAGGTGAATGAATTTACCCTCTTTTCACCAGCCCTTCAAGTAAAATGATCTTTGAACTGTAGGCAGTTTGCCTCTAAAAAGCTTGGCCACCTATTTAAGTTTATATTCTGATGGGCACTTTAAGAAGCTTGGCTTGGATCCCTTGGAAAGGGAAGAATTATGCACGCGAGTATGGATGACCTGGGAACTTTGCTATATTAAAGTCACACTGATTAAGGCAAATCCAATGTCCCATTATTGCAGGGTTTTTGTATTAGTATTTTTTATAAACCAACCGCCTCAACCCCTGCCAATCCAAAGGCTGAATAACTACTTTAAGACTGTTTTTAAGATCATACTTTCTTAAGCATTTAGAATAATTCTTCTTTTTGATACTATACCTGCTTTTTTTTTTGCTTACCTAGGGCTAATTCTTCTATCTATATTAATTAAAATTCCAGTGAGGATTATAAAAACCAGTAAATTAAAATTGTGAATTTATCTCTCATTGTGAAAATTAAAAAAAGAAAGTATTTTATGGATTTAAAAACTTAACATTTCATTCATGATGCAAGGGTATTACATAAGGCAGGTTTCCATCCTATACTAATCACTAGTTTGCTGTTGTCAGAGGATACACAAAGCAGACTGCATCATGAAAAATGAAAAACAAAAGTTCCAGATGCTAACAAGTTTCACTTTGCTGCTGGGCACAAACACTCCTTGGAAGTCATAAAAGAAATAGGAAAACTTTTAAAAACAATACAGGCTGCTTACTACAGAAAGTTGCCAAAAAATCTCTTTAAATTCCATTAACCCACTCCAATTTCCAGCATCTTTACAATTTCTGCACAGAAATCTCAGACAAGAGAGTTGTTTAATACACAAGAAGGTCAAGGATAATTTAAATTTCTTGTAACTTGTTTTATATGATCATTCCTGCCTCCCCACAAACTTTTTTTATTTTTAGATATTGCATCTTCATGTTAGTTGCTAGTTATTCAGGTCAGTACATTATTTTACAAAGTAAGATGTGACATTAACACTCAAGCATGCATGCACAGAGAGTAAAACCTTACCTGTCTTCATCTTTGTTGGAGCCAGATAAATGTCTGTTGCAATCTTCAAACTCATCCCAGAAAGTGCTATCATCTAATATATTTTTTCTTTCTTGAACAGTTACATTTTTTATTAGATCACTTTTTGTTTTCTTTTGAGCACCTTCATAGTCCTTTGGGTCAAAGAATATACTGGAATTCATTTTTTCTTTGCCATTTCGCAAGGCACAATCTCCACTGCCTGGCTGGACTTCAACAATCTCACTCCGCCTTCTAGTACTACGTTTCTCTTCATCATCACTAGTAACTAGCAGCTTCTTTCTATCCAACTGGTTAGTAGCATTCTGTTTTCTAACTTTAGGCCTCACAACCAGCTCAGGTGAATTTCCTTGTTCAGTCTTACCATCATTGGCATTTGATTCATTACAAGTTCCTATAGGGGTTCCGATTACAACATCTGCTACAGTTTTTCTTTGTTGCGTTTCAAAACTAGCACTACTTAAGTTATTTTTTAGGGCAGCTTCATCTGCAGAGGTCTTTTCAAGTGTCCTGTTGTTTTGATGGGCAAGGTCTGAATCTATGCTAGAACGCCTCATAAAAGGCACTGATTCTAGTTCTACCAAACCTTCTCTAGATGTATTCTGGTTAAAAGTAGACAATCGTGACTGCAGACCATCCGAGGACTCTACCCCTTTCTCTAACTCAGAAATCATGCTATCAGGACTTTCTTGAAGTGTTTCTGCTTCCTTTTTTGTCAAAGAAACACCAACTTGATCATCATCATTGTCTTCTCCATCACTACTATCTGGCTCATAAGAGTCAATATTTACAAAAGCAATTCCATTTTGACCGTTCAGATCATTACTCTCGCCAGAAATAGAATCTGAGCAATCTTCTGACTTTTCATCAAGATTTACACTGCTCCCTGAGGTTTGGTCATCTTCCACATTGTAACAAACTGGAGAAAATGGCAAGTCATTTGTTGCAATAGTTTGGCTCAATATAGTTCGACAAACAGGAACTTCAGATCCAATGCTTTCTATCAAAGGTTCATCTGATAAAGCAGAACAAACTGGAACCAACGGACTGGAACCTTCATAAAAATTGCAAAGAATATATTGAAGTGATTGAATCTGCATTTACATATTCTTTTTAACAATACTCATGAACAAGCTGGCAATTGACTGGAATTACAGTGCAACTAGATGATCAGACAGTTACCACAGGCATTCATTATCAGCTAATACATTAATAGTTCCACCTTTTAAAACTGAGCCCAAAGATGGCAATGAGATTTTTTTCCCCAACAAATATTATATTAGACTACTCATATACTAACTGGGTAAACAGCACTTATTCCCATGGTTTAGAAAAGACTACATTATGGCATTTTATAACAGAATAGCTTGTACCTGCAATATACAACGCAAGTCTTGATTTATAAAGGAAAAATTAATATGAAAAACAAATGCAGAAGCTCCACTTGGCAACAGTGAGTCCCACCCAATTAGGTTTGATGGACTCTTCTGAAAATAACATGATAATGAATATGAAGACAATTTTCAGACTCTGAAAACTGCTGGCAAACTTTTAAATAAAGAAAATTATTACATAGGATTAGCTTTGAAGTTAAAGCTGGCTATAAAACTTCAAAAGCATGCACATTTCTGTATGACCTTGATAAATGCACATGCAAACTAGAGTTTGAACTTGCACAGACAGTCCTCAACTTGCACATTCATGCACTTAAATTTAATTGCTGTTAAAGGCACAGAAAGCTTTATGTATATGAGATACAATGGTTTCAGATAAAGAATGAGATAAGCATGGGTGAACAGATATGTATCAGAGAATATATATGTGCTTAAAGAAGAGCTAGTAGTGAAAAGTCCTGCACAATAGGGACAGATGCAGGGGGAAAGAAATATTTGGCTAAATGAATGTTAATGTTCAAAAGCAAATAATTCAAATATATTTGTAGTGAGGAAACTGCTTAAGAAACATTTGACTTGTGCAAATTTTGTACTTGTATTTCCTTGTATTAGAAGTGGCCACTACCTATGATGGTTCTCAGTCTTTTTAGATCCAAAGCACCCCTCCATAACTTCTCTGAATCTAGCATCACCGCAACGTAGAATCACTGCTGAACTGTCCCAGCTTACCTCAGTGGTTCTCAGCTGGGGCCCTGCTGCCACCGCTGTCAAATGAAAACTTCCCCGTGCACCTCATGTGGAATCAGATCAAAGAGCAACTGCAGCAGGAGTCCAGCTAGACTCTGCACAACATGAGTAGGACAATTTTACTTGGCTGCAGCACCCAGGCCACAGAACCCCTAAAAAACGGTCTCACGGCATATTGGGGTGCCATAACAACCCAGCTAAGACACCACATGGTAGCTCAATATTTGGATTTAAAATGAACTTATTAGGCTTATCTGAACAGTTACTGCATGCCAGAAATAAGTTAAGTGATAACACTCATTTCTGAAACAGAAGGCTGTGGACTGATATTTCCCACATGAGGATTATGTATGCTACCACTGGAGTACTAGGCATTCACTGTAATGTTAGAGGAGGCTCTTTACCTAACATTAAACTGAAGTCCTTTCAATCCATGTTGTGGCTGTTCAGATAGACAAGGATACCCCGGAAGTAGCAGGGAATGCCTTCCAATGTTTTGGTCAGGTTTTTCCTCAATATAAAAGGGGAATTAATTTACAAATATTCAAGCTAGGGCATCTGGGAAGAAATATACCAAATACACAAATATTTGATGAATGAGAGAAAACTGGAAAATAGTCATGGCAAAAAAGACAGAGAGATAATATGACACAACATTATTAGATATAAGTTGGCAAGGAAACAATATTAAGAAGAAAAAATATTCAGTAGATTTCATGGCTGTATAAAGCA
Organism: Crocodylus siamensis; assembly: GCF_052110815.1. NCBI lineage: Eukaryota > Metazoa > Chordata > Crocodylia > Crocodylidae > Crocodylus > Crocodylus siamensis. The sequence continues at coordinate 58,275,980 of NC_143397.1, forward strand.
GAGGAATAAGCATGGACGAAGACAGTATATATTCCCCAATTATGTATTTCTTGTAAAAACCTGAAAATGGAAATACATAGAATTGTACTATAAAAAAAACAACAAAAAACAGAGACAAAACTAGAGGTATTTGAGGGGATAAACTGAAAAAAAAACCCAAAGAGAGTCAGGGTCTAGCCCTCACTTGAGGCATACACTAGCTAATGATGCAAATGAGGTAAATATCTGAACATAATTGAGCACTAACTTTTGCAAGATGTAAACAAAGAGAAATAATGGAATAGCTCAGCATTATAAAAACCTTCAAGAATAACAGAAGGAAATTTAGTGTCAACTGACAGCTAGGGAGAGCATAAAGAAAGGTTTCCAAAAAGTGAAAACTTTTAGCTGGTCAAATAATTTCCCAAGGGAAGAAACAGAATGTACTAGATGGAATTTAAAAATCTAGACTGTTAAAAAAACCCACTAGCAGATGCATAACAGGTACCAATCTTGCACTTGAAAGGAAATATATATATTATCTAATAGGTCATTATGAATTTCTACACTGAGTTATTTTAACTGCACTCTAACTTTGTAAACAACTAATATAATTGGAAAAAAAACCCACCTAAGAGAACTGAATAATTATGATGCTATGGAATTATTAAAACTGAAATACAGATGGAATTTTAGTCTTTAAATATTCACATGTGGTTAAATTAATTCTCAATATAGCTCCACCAAGGTAGATGGAATTGCACCACAGAAAAATGTGTTGTTCAGTGGTATGTAAAATATTTTGTCTTCTGGTTATGTTATGAGAAAACATATAAACACAAGGTATTTTCTTTCCAAGTGGAAATTATGCAAGAGTTTGCAGCTGGTAAGATATGGCAAGATATTTATCATAATATATTTACGATTCAAATGATAATATTTAGCTAGATTTTATAAACTAATTCAGTGTAGTCCAACTTTATTCTATGACGTGAATTTAAACATTTTAAAAGACAAACTAGTTTTAATTAAACTAGTTTTAATTAAACTGCTGTGAAAGACGGGAAATATGGTTGTATTCATATAATTTAACATATTTTGTATATTCCCACCTCCCTCTTCTCCCACAGAAAGCATCTCAGTTTGGAATTACATGGCACGCACATAAAGACTCCTCTTTTGGAACATCATCTAATTCTAATCCTTCACATTCTTCATTGTGCTGGTTCACATTTCTGTCTTGATTGGTCAAAGATGGTCTAAAACTGACATAAGCATGTCTTCTTCCATATCTTCTGCCTGTAATAGTCTGATATCCTCCTGCTGGTTTGGGCCAAGCAGGTTTACCAGCCTCTTGACCCATTGCTGTAAGGAAAAAAAAAAAAACAAACCAGAAACTAGAATTAGATTAAATAGAAGTGAAGGGAAAACAAATCCTTGCAAGTTTCTATTTTTTTCACCATTTTTATAAGCCAGAACTGTTTTTTTCATAGAATTGGTTTCCCCTAAATTTCCCATTTTTCCTCATTAAGGCCTCATCTTCCATAGATAAAGAACCTAGGCCTGCAAAGAATTAGCTCTACTGTAATTTATAGCGCAGTCCAGTTGAAAACAGGAATATGACACACAAATTTGCTGTATTCCTGATCCCTATCATTCCTCATATCTTTCATGTCTCTGAATGATGAGGCCATGAATCATTATTGTAAGCCTCTAAAAAAATCAGACTTCAGTTGACAAAATTGTCCAAAGCACTATTAAATTAAGCCCCATTTTTTCACAACAGTCTAAGCATATTAGGCTCTTTCAGATCTGCATACTTTCATGTACTGCACACTGAGTTCAAAAGTTACAGTAGCTCACCAGCCACAAGGAAAGAAAATATACTGCCAATAAACATAATGACAATTTTGTCTTAAATACACACTAAGAAAAAGAATGCAAGGACACCTGCACTTTGTATGTGGCATTTCTTAAATAGCACTGAATTAAAAACAGTGGTTCTGTGAAGCAGCTGTTTCAAAAAGAAAGTGATTTTTATCCGAACTGATAAGACAAAACACAGCAGAAAGTTACAAAACCCTGCTTACTCCACTCTACCAGGTCAGAAGACTGGCATTTATCCATAAATTTCTATTAACATATTCCCTGTTTTCTATAATTTGTAGTCTCCCAATCCCCATAACTTTATGTGCAGAATTAAAAAATAGAGCAAGAAGAACATTTTACTCTTCTTCCTTGAAAGCCACGCATTGCTGCTAACAGGTCTGATATATGGCACAAACTTCTGTTTGTGATTAATCTCATTAACGGTGGTATTCTCCCTTTCCATCCCATAGGATGAAGGAGTGATGTAGGGTCAGTCTGCCGGCCTGATCCACTGTGGGGTTGGAACGTACTGCACCCCGCTAAGCATGACCCTGAGTGGAAGCCCAACCCATGAACTAGAACTGACTCTGATACAAGCCTGCACGCTGGCTCAATCAGGCACATGGGGCCATGTCATCTGGACTACGGGACACTCCGTGAGTCCAGAGATTTGGTAGCAGCATTAATTACCACAGCTCTGGGAGTAATTAATCCCAATACTGTTACCCTGCCACCAAATTTCTGGACCTATATTGAGCCCCACAGGTCGGATGGCTCTGAGAGCAGGAGGTTGAACACCACCGCTATACAAGTTAAAACTAAGAGCAATATCACAGGAGTTAACTGGCCCTAGTTCATCTTTCTCCTGGATGGAAAAAAGAGCATTAGTCAAACCACATCTCCTAGAACAAACATTCCAGGTCATAAGGGATAGTGATGGATTCTTTACATTAGGTAACTTCATTAAGTGTAGCGATGCAAGATAATAACCCATGTGGGATCTTAACTCTGTAATAAGACTTATACTAAATGAATCATTCTGCTTTTACTAAGAGGGTACAGTAAAAGCTTTAAGACAACCTGAAATAATATGTAAAAGATCCTGATCTACTACATAGCAGGATTTCTAGTGCAAAATGGATTTCAGTTTCAAACAACCTAAGAGAAAAATGCTCTCAAGTCCAATACCAAGGGTATATATTAATAAATTAAAATTCACTTCAATTGTTAAACTGCTTTTCAGCATTCCAAATAAGTAATTTTTTATTCTTCAACTTGGAAGATCACCTTTTACACTCCTTGGATATACAATTAATTTTTTTTTGCTCTTGAAAGCCACCAAAAAGGTGGATGGAGAATTAAGTTTGTGTCTTGGAGCCCATGATTTTAAGTAAAAGTTCTATTTTTCCTGGTTATTCCAGGAATTCTTTCTTCAAGAATCATGCAGGTCTCAGTAGAGTCAAGCAGGATCAAGTTGCTTGTTTAAGCTGATGGCAGGGTGTTTCTTTATGTGCACTTTATCTATGTAATGTCAATACCTACATTACATCAACTGCCAGGAATGGTGCAGCTGCACAGGTGGCTTTTACATTCTGGCATGAAAACCTGAAGCGCTGCTCAAATGCATGCTAAATTTGCTGGTGATGACATACCTACAGAAGGTTATTTTCTGTGTTAAGCCGGATGCCACTAAAGGCTGTTCTTGGAATCATAAAAACTGTTCCCCTGACCCTAGAGCAGGGGACACCCCAGAACTGTGGTTATTTGAAAGCATAATTTGGCTGTAGAAGTCAGCTATTTTACTTAAAGTTCTGTGGAATCAAGCACTTATTTTCAGTACCGAAAGCCAATCTATAGAATTTCTTGTCTGGTAGATATTACAAAAGATGTGTGTAAGCCACACATTAATGGACTATTTTTCACTTAAGTTTTAAGAACTGCATTATAGGCTGCTGGCAGATTTTATAATTAAGACAAGATTGACCTGTTAACTGTGCCATAAATAGTAATATTGCCCCATGTTCAAGGACTTAATGGTGGGACAAAAGGGGAAACAAGCTGCAAAAATATTCCACAAAACTTGTAACATTTGTGGCTGATTTCCATTGCGTCTTAATTTAAGTATGTGACAGAAAACAGAGCTGGCTTAATAGGTAATAATTCCTACCTGTATACCACATCCAGCATCATATTGTTTAAGCAGTATCTTTCATAGCTGTTCTGCTGATCAAATTAAAAGTTTTTCTGCACTGAATTGTGCCAAATGATTTATATTAGTAGAGGATGGGAGTATTTCCATCTTTAAGTGAACTGATGGCACAAGGGGAAAACATTCTATCCAAATACAGAATATCCCTAAAAAAATTAAGAGCCAGATACACAAAATAACCTATGTAGGATGTTTGTACCTAAACATTCATTTACATTTTGGTCAGAGCTCTCCACAAGCCAAAAGTTCTGCTTCTGTACCGAAAGATCCTCGGTCTCAACCAGGCTGAACAGACGGGACTTAGGGGTGAACAAAATTCCAACCAGGATCATCAAATCAGGAGTCCCTTTGACTCCCTCCCTGGCAGGGTCTAACCCTGGCAGCACACTTAACTTTTATATGGAACATCACTGGATATACAGTCATTGAACAGGTACCAGAATCCAGGACTTCTACCTGAGTCAGCATCCTTCTTACCCCTGGACTGCAACTAATTGCTTCCTCCTTCTGGCCCAATGAATCTTAAAAGGCTTTCTGCAAAGTGACACCATTTCAAACAGCCCATTCTACTGAACAGGCTATAATGCCATAATGTTGTATGTTTGAACGACTGAGTTTTGCTCAATCAAAAGGATTCAGAACCGATTTGGTTAATTTGACCTAGAATATGAAAAAATTTCCACAAAAAAAAAAGATGAGAGATAACAGACCTGATTATCCACCCATCAGCCCTACTGTCTCTCTGCAAGTTTGTGTACACAGCCAAGCCCTTACCCTTCTCTAAAAGTCTAAAAAGTTTCAAGAAGTTAAACAAATAAAGGCTATCAAACAACAAGAATGCACTTTCTGTAGATTAAATTGAGGCTTCCTAACTAGTGATTTAAATCATGATTTCAATCATGATTCACACTCACATCATTTGGCCCCAGTATTCTTTCCTGCCATGAAACTATCAATTAACTCACCTGTGTACTAGGAGAAGGAAAAAAAGAAGAAGAAAAGTTGGGTGTGAGAGAGTAAAGTATATAGTACACACTTCTGATGTGGTCCAAGTAATTAACAGACAGTTGAACCAATAGCTGATCTAATAAGAGAGTATCAGATTTACCCAAAGAACCCCGTCTGCCTATGTCTTTTGCCCAAGATGGCTACAACACATACCCTTGAACCAATACAAGACACTAACCATAACCTAGATGCAGTTTTTCAATGGGAACATTGATTGCAGAAGCCTCTTTTACAGGTGCCAAGTTTTTTTTCTTTTGTTATCCTTAGGGGCTGCAAGCTCTTGAGGGACAGTGAAGCAGGATCATCCTACTTTAAAGTCTGGAAACTGCCTAGTACATAGAAGTGACTGTAAAAATAATAACATTGGAAAATATAGATTAGGGAGTAGTGACATTAAGAAGGCTGGCTATTCTTGCTCCAGGAAACAAGCATGTAACAGATGATATCCTGATCACTGAATCCATCAACAAGTCCTGGTAACTCACTGGGACCTGCCAAGATCTATTCCTTTCTCTCAGTAAACACTGGCTATATTGAGTCAATGTTATACTGGCTGTACTACCTTTTTAGTTTACAGAGCTTAATTAGATGCCAAAGCAGTGAGAAGCTGTCCCATTTACTCATTTGCTAATGCAATTCTTTCTACATTGTAGAGCCTGGTTTGCAAGTGCTCAGCAGATTCCCACCCTGGCCGCCCAAAACAGTAGAGGGACAATATAAAAAAAAAAAAAAAGCAGCAAAATCTTGCATTAAGATAGCTCTCCGAGAGACAAGTTTTCAAGGATAGAAAGCATTTCTCACTGTAACAGTTATAGCCAGATTGTCAAAAGGGATTAGCACATTTGCCCCAATTATGGTAAATCTTAAAAACCTATCCTTCTGGTCCTAGCACTTTCTCCAATCCAGGGTTTTTGTTTTGTTGTGTTTTAATACATCAAGCAATAGTGCTTACACGACTTCCACTTCAAGGCTTTTGAATACCTTTTCTCTCATATTAATATCACCATGTTAAGTCTAACCCATTCATTCCCTAGCTAGCATGTTTCTGAATAGGGCTGTAAATATGGTTTTAAAAAAAAATTCCTTTAACCTCCTCTAATTATATCGGTTAAATGATTGACTGATAACACAGCAGCTCAGACAACTGCTGCTGGGATCCACTCCTGCCTCCCAGAGCCCTCTGACTAGGGGGAGGTAGGGAAGAGGCAAGCTCAGCCAGACAACACAGCCCATGTGACGCCCTCTGCTGGCAGGGAGAAGCAGCTAATTGCTTAACTGATGAGTCATTAGGTTGCTCCTGTTTTCTTCTTAGGCTAGGGTGCTAGTCCCCCTCACCCCTCCCTTCCTTTTGCCTGCCCTGCCTCCTGCTGAGGCACCATGTGACTTCCCTTCCCCCCCTTCCTTGGCCCACCCGGAGCTAAAGGATAAGCTAACCAGTTGCTCACTTATCAGTTAAACAATCATTTCTTTCACATCCTTATTTCTAAACAAGTCCTCTCCTTCCTTTTGTTTGTATACTTCAAAATGTTAGTAGGTACTTGACCCATTCCTTTCTATATATATTACAGTAGCTAATTGCCCATCAAGAATGACAGGGGGGATGGGGATGGAGCCCCATGAAAGGCTCCGCACCCCACCTTCCCCAACCATTCCTTGTCTAGCCCCACTCCAACCCCCCTCCTCCCCTCCCCCCACTGTTTCAGGTCCAACCCCATCCCCCTTCCCCACTGCCAGTTGGGATCCGACCCCACTCCTCACCCCTTCCACTTTGGGTCTGACCGTGTTCCCCCTGCTCCTCCGTTGCTTTGGGTTCACCCAGCCTGCGCCCGTCTGCTTCCCCGCTCTCCCATCCCACTCCCTTCCCTCCCCACCACTTCTCGCCCCACCAGCTGTTCGCGGGGGGGGGGGGGGGCAGCAGGTGAGCGCTGCCATCATGATCCCCCTTTCACCCTCTGGCACAGAAGTGGAGGCAGGGCAGCCCTGCTGCCCAGGCAGCTGGGGCACGTTCCCTGCTGCCAAACTTCTCCGGCAGTGGAGCAGATTTAGGCCCATGCAGACTGCCCAGCCAGGTACATGTGCAGTTGGTCAGAAACATTAGACAGACAGACAGACAGACAGACAGACTAAGCCTTTTATTATACTAGGATAAACACTAAATGAACAAATACATTGTATTTACAGATAAACACATTACTTCTTATAATTCCTTGCTTTCTGGATGTCCTCCCATCTGTCTGTATTTTCTAATATTGATGAAAATTCTAGATTAGGGGTCTGAAACGGGAGTCCTGAAAAACTTACGTACTATTTGCATCAACCACTTGTTCCTTTCAGTTCAGTGCTATAAATCTTACTGCAATGATTATGTAGGGATGCAATTTGTAACACAAGGGGGGAAAAAAGTCAATTCACTATATTCAATCAATTTAAATAAGAATTTATAGTTCAGCTTCCTCTCTTCTTCTGTAACTCTCTCAAGAGCAAAGACACTAATTTTAATAGATTTGTTGCTTTTTAAGGCTAAAGGAACTATTAAATCATGTACTGTGATATCTTGTATATCATAAGCAATTATATTTCACTCAATTGCCTCTGTACTGAGCCTACATTTAAGTCCGACTAAAGCATAAATACTAGAGTTCATCCTTCAGAAAGGCAACCAGTCTTGATGTGAAGACACAAGAAATGAAGAATCTGCTTCTTCCCTTCATAGTTTGTTCCAGTGATTATTTATCTTTGCAGTTAAAAGTGTCTCTAGTTTTAAATGAGAATGCCAAGATCCAATTTCCAGCTTCTGTTCTTTGTTCTTCTTACATATTTTTCTACTAAAGACCTAGGGCATTTGTACATATGCTTTTGCTGCAGCGCTAGGTGCTTTTAAAAGCATCTAGCGCATGCATTTGTATATGCGGCGAAATGCACATCAGCGCTGGGAAAATGGCAGTGGCGCACATTTGAACTAAAACACATTGAAGGTGCTTTAGTTTAAAAACGCACAGCGCTGGGCGCATCAGCTCAAATGAGGAACAGACTCAATTAATCAAGTCTACTGATGTGCTAGACCTCCAGCACATCTTTGGGTGTTTATACCCTCACAGCTGTTTACTGGAGTAAAAATCACCTTCATTTACACTATTTACTATTTCCCAGCTTATACATCTAAAAGAATCACATTTGCCTCTTGCCACAGTGGAACCCACATTCAATTGTTAGTCTTCTATAAACTTAAATCCTTTTCAAAGTCACTGCTTTCTTTACAACTTCATCCAATATTCTAAATTGCCTCTATATGGCTTCCCTATTCTCACCATTCTTTTCCATTGTTCGTGTCATTTGCAGTTTTTGTTAGCAGTAATTTTGCATTTTACTTATGGACCATGATGAAGGAACTGAACAGTGTCATATCCAGGGATCCTGGTTTTCTGTGTTTAAAAATTCAAAATTTAACACCTCCTTCCCAACCCCCCAAATCTGTGTTTTTCTGTGATTATTCATCTGAGAGTGAGAGAGAAAAAAAAAAAAAAGAGAGAGAAAGGGAAAGAGAGAGAGAGAGAGAGAGAGACAGACAGACAGACAATGTTTTACTGATATATTAACACTTTTAAAGCAATTTGGAAGCCTACCAGTCCCTCAATCATTATAAAAAATACATTTGACCTATATATGTTGGTGTTTGATTTTGGTTTTTTATCACAGAAAAACAGCTCTTTCCTGCCCCCCTTTGATCACCAGGATGAGGATCCAGCTGCAGCTGTTCCCAGAGCTGCTTTGTGACACTGAACAGCACTTATATGCCAGTGACCTGACCCTGCCCATGCTGTTGCCACCCACTCCCAACCCATAGCCCCCCCCACTTGCTCCCTCCAGGCAGCAGCTCTGACCCTGCACTAGGCCACAGATCCAACTGCAGCGGTCCCATCTGCTGCTTTGTGACTCTGAACAGTGCCAACCCCGGCTGTTCTGCTCCCTGCACCTGTGCCCATGCTGCAGCAGTCCCTATGCCCTACCAGGGAAACTCTGGACTGGGATTCAGGGACTGGACTGGGTCTGCCTGTGGCTGGGCAAGCCCCTTCCCTTTGAGGCCAGCCTCCCCCTTCACAGACTGCTTTAACAAGGCCAGAGGTACTCCAGGCCTGGCTCTGGAGACTGTTTCTACCCAGTGCGCCTCCCCCCACCCCTCCGCCACCATCTTTCTCACACACACAAACACCCCCTGCTGCCACCCATAGCCCACCATACACAAACATAAACCCTGCTGCCACCTCCACCCCCCTCCCCCAACCCATCACAACCCCGCTGAGTGGTTCCCAGGACCAGAAGCCCCCAGGGCAAGCAAGGCTGACATACCTATATATGTTGGTGTTTGATTTTGGTTTTTTATCATAGAAAAACAGCTCTTCCCTGCCCCCCTTCGATCACCAGGATGCGGATCTAGCTGCACCTGTTCCCACAGCTGCTTTGTGACACTGAGCAGCACTTATATGCCAGTGACCTGACCCTGCCCATGCTGGGCTGGGCAGAGCAGCAGGTGGGCCAGCTCTGCTGCCCTTTCCTCACCTTCCAGTGTCCTGCTGCACAGAGCAATCCAGAGGCCCACATTGTTACAGGGCTCACAACGACAGCAATGGAAAGAGCTCTGCCCCTACTGTGAGCCTCCTGAGGTGCAGAGCTTGCAGCAGGGTTAGTGCGGGGCAACACTGCTCCCACTGTGAGCCCCACAGCTCAGGAGCCTTGCAGTGGTGACAGCATTCCCCTATGGAGGGGAGCTGGAGGAGGCTCACAGGAGCAGCAGCGTTCTTTCTGCAGCTGTTTGCCCCACAATGATGGGGGCTGCCATTCCCCATGTTGCCACCTCCGTAAGCCCCATACCTCAGAAGGCTCAAAGCAGGGACAGCAATCCTGGCACTGTTCCCTCTGGGAACCCCACAGCCCACATTGAGGCTCACAGTAGGGGCAATGTGGGGAATGCTGCCCCTGCTACAAGGCGTGTCAACTGTGGGGCTCGTAGCCGCAGGAGCTGGTGTAGGGGAAGCCCAGGATCATCATCCCAGGTTCCACCTGCACTGGAGATAAAGCAGTGGGATCTAATGAGCAATCCCACAACCACACCTCCTGCCATGTGTATGTGGCATAATTGGGTGGATTGTGCATTTGATTCCATTGTGCCTTCACCTGCACATGTAAAGGGGGCTTAATAATTTTAAACATGGTATTTTTGACTCCTAAGATACTCTTAGGCAAGCAAGTTAATATACCACAGTAAAAAGGTGTACACAACAGACCGCTGTTTGCCTCTTCCTGTTGACCCTTTGCCATACTTTTTGCCATTTAAGATAAACACCTTAAGCAGAGAGCATCTAGACCCTCATCCACACCTGCAGCAATCAACAAGCAGCAGTACTTTTCCAAGATACCCACAAAAAGAAGTGATTCATGCCCTTGGTGCTCAAACACTTTTAGGGGGCAAACAGTTTTAACATCTGAAACATGTCAAACTATAACTTGGTTTGAAACTTTTAAGAACTGGAACATTTCAGCCACAATCTGTTCCATTTCAGCCTCCCAACTTAAACGCCTCAAAATCAGCATAACTGCATGAAACTTGCTTTTCAGCCATGGGAAACCACCGGGCTCTGCTTTTTCCCCTGCCCCACGGGAGGAAAAAGTGGAGAGGACTGTCATTGGGCCTCTATTGTTCCCATCTCCTGCACTTCCATTTCTACCCCCTTCTCTCAACCACTGAGCCTCCCAGACACTCCACCAGCAGTGGGCATTTATATACACACCTTTTTGTGCTGTGACACACCAGAGATCTGACATATTGGAACAGACTTGATTGAGCCTTGCCACATGTGGGCTGACATGCAGTATGCTGCGTCGCATGCAGTTGTATAAATGGTGAAATACACATCAGTGTGAAGAAAACGGTGGTAGTGTGCTTTTGAACTAAAACACCTTTGATGTGCTTTAGTTCAAAACCATGTTGCTGTCAGTTTTCCAAATGCTCAGGCACATTTTGCAGCTTATACAGACGCATGCACTTTTAAAAGTGGCTGGTGCTGCGGTGCAAGCATGTGTACAAAAGCCATGTGAGGAGGGAGGGACACAGCATCAGCCAGGACAAGCAAAGATGCCTGAGGACCCACCCGCAGTAGACCTAAGGTAGAACAAAACAGTACAAAATAGTACCTGCTCCCTCCAGGTTTATTTTTTCCATGCTTTGGAGCTTTCTGCATGTCTGTGGACTAGTTTTTTTTAAAATATATCACATGTAATGTTTGTTTGCACTACAAGGAGAAAAATATAAAGCAAGACAAAAGGGGGGGGAGGAGCACAGGAAAGACTGTATGAAGCAGAGAAGCATGAAGAAGAGTACAAGGAAGAAGATATACCATAGTAATAGTGCTTTCAATTCTTGCTCTTGACATTTCTTCCCTCTTACTCAGTAATTATATGGTACACCAAAACGCATAAGGTCAGTATTGTTGTGACCTTCTGACTATGTCAACAGTGGAGCCTCTTTTATCAGCTGCCAGTTTTTGTTCAGTTACATTTTTCATGCTTTCTGGTTTAGCCAATTCTTTCTGAGACTTCAATTAAAACATCACGTCAGAAGTTTTCAAAAACAAAAACAAAATCAAGGACCGATAACTGAGTTGTGAAGTTCTTGAAAGGAGCTTTGACATCAATAATTAAATTAGTGACTGATATTTAATACTCAGAGATATATTTGGAAATTTTTGCAAATTAAATAAAATACATTTGTGGGAGAGGGAAGGAAGGTAACAGTTATTCCAGTCATTTCATGTCACAAAAAGAAAGGTAAAATATTGAAGGTGCTTACTTTAAAATACAGAAAGTGACAAAACAAAAACTAGAAGTGACGAATAAAAAGAAATTATTGCTCTTCCTTCCCCAATATGGTCATTCCTCATTCAGTCTTATCACAAAACATTTTGAAATGCATTTAGAAACTGCAAACTGAACCCATGCTACTCTTCTACTTCAAGAACCAGGCTACAAGAAATATTTTAATATTCACTTCAGGCAATTTGATTTATTCATCTGGAAGTAATTTCTCCAAGATCTCAGGGATTAGCATTTATTCCAAATTGTTCTGTAGATTACTTGAGAAACATACATTGCTTGTTTCCATATGCAGACTACATCCTGTTACAAGGACATTAACAAATGGTTGCGTTTCAGTAGTTTATTCTTAGGCCTTAATTATTTTTCTCTTTTTGTTAACCTTCCAGGTCAATATGCTTTCCTCTCCAAGAATATGTATGCCATTGAGTTAATGTTTTTATTACAGCTCATTATCTTTGCCTCAGGTTGAAAGCATCCTATAGTCTGATTTTAATAAGCTGGCAGGTGGGTTTTCCATTGAGTTGACTTTAAATGAAATTAAAACCATGATTTTTGGTTCACCTCCCAGATTATACAAACTGACTGCTTCATTAATGACTGAAACACCAGCTGGTGATGTCTTCAGTGAAAGTGACCAATTTAACTATCAGGAATCTGGCTAAATAACTTTTCAGCAAACATGTGAAATATATTTTCAATATAGGAGATCAACTTTGGAATTACTGTATTTAATATAAAGTCTGAACAACTATTAAAAAAAGCAGGTTCCTTGACATAAGCCTGCCCATACTATGGACTACAGGAATAACTCAGTATTTGAAGTCAGTGGAGGTCTGACATACACACACACACACTGGAAAAATTTAAACACAACATGTTTAAACGTTTTTGTTACCTTGAAACACACCACCAGATCCTCAACAGTGAAAATCATAATCTAAGTCACTACAAATTGAATACATAGTATAACATCATACCGTATCTACTGGGAGAATCGCCATTCTCCTGGTAGAAATAAAGCATACAAGCTTTCATTAAATTTCTCTTGCAGAAAACACCTCCAGTTTGGAAGAAAGGTCTTCTTCTTTCCCCACTACTGCTCCCTATGCCTTTCCCAGACTAGGATCATCCTGGTATGGGGAAGACACAGGGAGCAGGGCACAAAGGACAGCTTCAGGCTGGAGAGTCTGTATGCTCCTTCTCCCAGAACAATTTTTAGTGGTGGAAATTTCCCAGATGTTTTCAGTACAATAAATGAACACGTGCTCATAACTGTACACCTATACCCACATCCACAGAATAGCTTGGCACAAGCATATTTACACTCACATATCAGGTGTACATACAGTGCATGCTATTGGCTTGAAAAATCTATCAGATTTTTAAATGTTAGAGTCAGCAGACTTTACATGACAGGTGTCTTCAGTTTTGCACAACTGAAATAAATTATTTATTCACATACCACACTCACCGCCCTCCCCTAAACAAGGAAACAGATTGTGAACAGGAAAGGAAAGTTGAAAGGAAAAAATATTTATTTCTTCATTTTTCCTTTCCAAAACAAGGTAGTGTCTGTCTTCCTTGGGGGGGGAAAGGGGGGGGAGTATCATATGTGAATAAATACAGTATCTATTCCATTAGTACAGCTTCCAAGATGCTTGGATTTGAGGGCACTTTTTATTTTTTGGAGGGTTTTGTGATAAACAGACTTGTTAACATAAAAAAAGCTACATTACAACTCACTGATGCTGTTATAGCTAGAACTTGATAATATTATTTACATGGCACTAAACAATGCTGTTGTAATTTGCCAGATGTCCCTTTCAGCCCTCTCAAAAAGGTATTTATTTATCCAACAAGAATGCACTAAATAGAGAAAACAAAACTCAAAACATAACAACCCCCTCTTCTCCCCACATACACATAGCATGTTACAAATTAATTTCTCAACAGAAAGAAGATCAACCAAAAGTTCTTCCTAAATTCAGAGGAGAAAAATATAAAGTAAAACATTTAAAATACTTCAATATTAAAATGGAGCTTTCAGGGGAAATAGGAACTCCAAAAATCCTTACAAGTCAGGATGTGTTTGTGGATTTTGTATCATAAAAATAATTCTACACTGTTCTAAGAAAAGAGATAAATCAGAAGTAACTCTTATATTGCACAGAGGGCTTTTTTTTTTCAAGCTACAAGATTAAGATGCTAGGCAATAACAAGTTAAAAAGGAGGAGGAGGAATATTAATATTTCAGTGGGTATTCTTCTTTCAGTTAAATGCCATAGTACAATCAGATCTCCATTCAAATCACTGGGAGTTTTGCCACCAGCCTCAAAACGGACAAGTGCTGGTATGGTGAAATAAAGAATTTACAATTGCAGCTTTTTTATGCATACACAATTGTCACAGGAGAAATGTATCCTGAATGCAAGGTAAAACATTTTTTGAAAGCACTGAAGGGGGACAAATAATTGGTGTTTCACCTTTCTTTTTAGACCCTTCCTGTAGTAAAGCCCAACTATCCTCAGTTCCTCCACTTCCCCCCCACTTACCTCACCAATACCCTCAGATAGCAGTGCACTGATAGAGATTTTGGGGGCTGATATCAACAGCCGATTTTTAAGGAGGCATATTGGCCAATACCAACCAGATTTCCAATACAGCTGCATGCAGCTGGTAAGTCTGTTGTAGTGGAAGGGGAGGGGAGAGGGAAGGAGCGTGGGGGCAGATCAAGGCCCCTGCAGTGAGGCAGTAAGGCTGGGGCAGGTGCTGCCCATCTGGGGCAGGGAGGGACACAGTAGGGTACAGAGTTGCAGCTCATCCAAGGGGCACAGAGGGGGGTGGTTCCCACCACTACAATTACCCCAAGAGGGCATGGTACAGGTGTGCCCCCATATCTGTGTGGAGAGGGGCAGGGCAGGCTGCAGCTGTGGGCTGGGGATGTGCCAGGCTCTTCCCAGAGGGGGCTGGGCTTGGGGCAGGCAGCAACAGCACTGGTAAGGGATGCAGCCACCCCAAAATTCACCATAGCCCCCCCCCCCCCCACAGCGCTGCTACCACCTGCCTGAGCACAGCTCCCCCCACACACATGCTAGGAAAAGGCCGACACACCACTGACCCCAACCCACAGCTGCAGCCCTCCCCACCCCACTCTCTCGTGTCCCCCCCCCACACATCTGGGGGTACAGGCCTCCGTGTGCCCTCTTGTGGCGCACAGTGGTGGGAGCCACCGCCCCCCCCCCCAAGATGAGCCATGGCTCCCCCTCACACTCCGCCCCACACAGACAAGGCCCGGTGCAGCCCCTGCCCCAATCCCTCCCTGAAGGGGCCGTTGATCTGCCCCCATGCCCCTTCCACCAAAATAGACTTACCAGCTGCACACAGGTCTCCAAGCTGCCGGGCTGTGCTCCTTGCTGCCTACCTGCCATGCTGCAGCTGCAAGCATACACAGGCATTTATCCACCAAATTATCAGCCACATCAGGCCAATTTCCGATGCAATCTATTTTCTTTACATCGGTGCCAATATGATAATTGGACCGATGCATCAGTGCACATCTACCCTCAGAGATCGTTTTGCTGCTGGCAGGTAAGAAAGCCACAAAGCATTACCTTTACAGCACATTAAAGTGTTTTTTTCCCCCCTAAATCTAAGTGGTGCCCATCTATGACATACCTATGGTTTTCAACATACTCCCTTTTGTATCTTAATATCTGTTCTCTTTCATCTGTTCCATTTCTGTAAGTAAGTCTTGTTATCCTCACGCCTACCAGATCATCTTCTCCTGTGTCCTAATCTCCCTCCTTCCCAATTCAAATCCAAAGAATGTGTCCATATCCTATTTATCTGTGGTGACAAATTCCCCAACCCTAACCACCTCTTCATCCCCACCATCACCACCCCACCCCACCAGTCCCTCCTCCCCTTATGTGCACTCTGGTAAAAATTACACCTAGCTGCCTCCTTTTTGGGGTCTTTAAATGCCCACCATATTACTGGAAAGATTTCACTCATATGCAACTTCATACCTCCCTCCTGCTTCTTGCTCTTCTAAAAGTCTGTGTAATGGCACTGGGGTGAACAGTGGCAGCCCATGTGCCCAGTGCAGGGTGAAACCGGGATGTGGGATCCTAGAGTCAGCTCTGATTGGCCTGGAGTCTGGCTGGAAGGTAAAATTGGGCTGGCTGAAGGGAAGATTTCCCACAGACGGGGAGCACAAGCAGGATGGAGCTTGTGCAAGCTACACGGAGGCGTGGAGTTGCCCGCAAACCAGACAGACTGGAGATGGTGCAATATGAAGCGGGATGTCAATGGCCTACAATCATCTACCAGCAATGAGGCTCTTAAAGCCACAGGGAAAACAAAACTGTACATGGACCAGTAAGGCAACAGTTTACAAGGTTTTGTGGCCTGAGATACGGGACTAGATCATAAAATATGGGCTAGTGAGTAATGGACACTGGCCATTTAGACTTAAATAAGAGAGTTGCTCTCACCAGACTCAAAGAATTAACAAACTAAATTAATTATTTGTGGCTGGTAAGCCAACCAGTTGGTTAGACCATTGGGCAAACTGATTAATGAGATGCAGACAGACTTTAGGGCTGAGCATCCAAGGGTTGGATATAATACAAATGAACTGAAGACCTTAAAGGAAAGATGCTGGATTGATATCAGCTGCAGATGGGACATCAGTTAACTGATAGCTCAAGTCAGTAATGATGATGTGACGGTGGGTATCAAGGGGAGGTATAAGCCTCGATCAGTTAAAGACAGAATAAACTGGATAACTGCAAAGCAGATGACCAGCCAATTATGAGGCTTCAATTCTCTATCTGCGAGAGGACAAGACCCTGAGGTAGGTTATACACTTCCACAGGAGCAGTAAGGATAGACCATTAAGGGAGGCGGTCCAAAGTGAAGGAGAGTGGCGGCTGATCAGTCATTATCAACTACAAAACTCCCATAGACTGTATCCCATTAACTGCCTTTGGAGCTGCCTTCTGCTGGAGAGGTCTTTCATAAATGCAGCATGAGATGAGACACCAATGGGGGTATTAGGCTGCTCCTCTTCATTTCCTGATGGCTTCAACTTCCCACTTTTCTTTTTTCCCAGTAGCATTTTTTCATGTTGCTGTCATTAACTCTCCATCCAAATCTTCAAAAGCAATCTTTTTATTTTCTGACTCTCTCTCTCTCCACATCATTCTTACATTCATCCCTGGTGACTTCAGCCTCAGTGACCAAAGTAATCTTTTTCAACTCTCAACATCACACATACCAGTTTACTAAATTAATTTACCCACAACATTTCTAAAACAAAAATAAAGTGGAGAGAAAATTGGTTTGCTTGATTCTTACCCCCCATCCTTAAAATTTAGACCAGGGGATAATTTCATCTAGCATTCAAAAGGACACTCTACTTTATGCTCTGAACTAAACATCAGAAAGATCAAAGGGAGTTTATAATATTTGAAGACCAGAGGTGACCTGGCAAACCAGAACAATGCATTCTAGATGTTTAAGGAGGAGTGTTTACATATACTTTCACAACTTTTTTTTTTTTGTAACCATGTCCATCCACAACTCACTCATAGCTCTCTCCATAGCTCTCTCCTGCCTCGAAGCCTCTGCCTTCCTCCTTGCTTCCTGACTTGTTGGCTTCAGAGATGTTCTCCCTACACAGTACCTAGCACAGCAGGATCCTGATCCGTAACTAAGGAGCTTTGGTGTTACAGCAATATGAAATGTAAATAATAGTTTTTAGAAGTCGTAACCCAAATACTTTTCACAATTTGGAGCTAAACATTTTTATTTCTAAAATGAAAAGTTGCTTTCACTGTAAAGTTCTGCTTCCAGTTATTGCTGATTTCTTTTCATGCTGTTTCTGCAGTCTAAATAAGAGTGCTTATTATTTTAAGTCTTTTCATTTAACTAGTTATAAGATCTGTCTGTATCTGTTCTAAAAGCATATTAAGACCCAATCCACAGGCTAGGGTGACCACCCTTTCAAAATGGAAAGGTAGGACACATGCCTGTTTTTCTTCCGCGTCCTGTCACCTCCCCCACCCCCGCAAACAGTATCTCCCCCACTGCCAGCAGCACGGCCAGAGCAGAGCTGAGTGGGAGTGGGAGTGGATGCAGGCTTCCCACCGTGGGCTTGGGGCTCTCCGCCCTACTGCCTTTTCCTCAGGAGATCTGTACCAGCTGTGCACCCCTACCTACCCAGCAGCATTGGGGGGGGGGGGGGCCGTGGCTCCATGCCACTGCTACCCCTGCTGCTGCCAGGAGGACAGAGGGTATGCAGCCAGCACAGGGCTCCTGAGAGAAAGGCAGCAAGACAGGGAGCCCCAAGCCTGCATTGACCCCTGGCTCCTGCACAAATCTGGGGGGGGGCACATGCCCCCCCCCGAGGGTGTGCACAGTGGTAGGGAGCCACCCCCTCCCACACCAGCTGGATGAGCCACCTGTGGCTCTGTCCTGCTCCATGCCCGAGCCCCACACGATGCCTTGGCTGGGAAGCACCTCCAGTCCCACTCCCTCCCTCACCATGGACACCTCCTCTATGTCCCCGCAGTCCCCCAGCTTACCTGCAGGGAGCTGCTTTCCATGGTGCCTGGCTGCATTTCCCAGCCACATGCATGTGCGAAACACTGCCGGCCTGCAAGGGGAAACCCACAGTTTCCTGATCCCCGCACAATACCACGAATCTGGGACAAATGCTGTCCCAGAGTCATACAGCTTGGGACCAGAACTTGATGATCCCATTCCAGGAATGTCCCACCCAATTAGGGATGGGTGGTCCCATAAATCACAGGCCCATAAATCAACTGAAAGGGTCTTAGACTTTTAATGAGTTTGGATGAGGCTTATAAGACTGAAATTAATGATGTACAGGTTTTTGTGATTAAGTGTTATAGTATGTTCCCCAACCCATCCTACTATTCCTTTTTTCCTATCATAGAAATTGAAGCATAACTAGAAAGGAACCAAGTTCTTTAAATAAAGCAGGAACGACAGATTTTCCATGATATGGTTTATTCTGAAAAGACTGACTCTACATAGCAAAGAAAGTTCAAGGAGATTTACTAGAGCAATCTTTTCTAAAAATCTAAAAAAGTATATGGTCGAATAAATAAATGTTTCTTAATCAGATTATCAATAATCTTACAACCACTCTACTATTGTGTCTGTGCAGTTTATAGCACTGTACAACATAATGAAATTACTCTAGAAAAGCAGTAACATCAAATTATATAATCTATGCATTTATTTTCAGTTATTATTGATATCAAGATGACATTCGCTTCACAGATTTCCTAAAGCGTATTAAACTCTTAAGTCTAATTTCACATGTTTGCCTCCTCCTTCTGAGTGGTTCTTTTTAAAGCCATTAGCTCTTTATTTAAAGAAAGTATTAAAGAATGAAGCTTTGCATCACCTGAAATTTGTGTAAGCATTTCCATTACAACAGACATTCCTAAATATATTTTGAATTGACTATGGGAAGAAAGCTGTGCATATATACAATTCTCAATTTAAGTGTATATTTTAGTTGTTTCTTAAAATACTTACTGAAATAGTGGTTTAAAATTTTAAAAAAGCCCAACAAAACAAAAATGCACAACATTCCTTAAGTTTCTAATAAGAGTAGTTTTGCATTATAAAAGTAGGACAACTTAGACTAACCTCTTTCGTTATTCAGGAAAAAGGAAAAATATTAATTATTTAAAAGTACTGAAAGTCTTTGGAAGCAACTACTATGCATATAAAATAAGTATACGGTCTAAGTAAAGATAAACACTGCTCCATCTGAAAACCACTCTTCTACTTTAAAAAAAATATACAAAAAGGTAAATAACTAGTAGATTAAGAGTCACTACTGTGGGGCACTGTACTGAAATATAGTTGCCACTAAAGCCATGATTTACTGCCTATGGCTTGGTGATTTGTGCCTTTTTCCCAACAGTACACAAATAGTTTACATAGTTAAGAGTCACACTAAACTATCTTCAACAAACTAGTAAACCTTTTGTGTTGTTTTTAAAAACCAATGAAATACCTTTTTTCCTTAAAGAGATCCAACTGCCGGATGCATGCCATCTCTTTACAATCTCAACCCTCCCCAAAAACAGGCATGAATTGAAAAAACAAAATTTTAATTGCCTATCCTCTTTTCCCTTCTTTTGACATAATACTGTTCTAGGCTTTTTATTTAAGTTTTATTATTTGGTGAAGGGACTGTGACATTTTTAAAACATAGGTATCTGAACCGTTTAATAACTGTTTTATTAATAATGAGACTGGTACTCAGGAAAACATGTTTTATTTCTAACTGACTTTAAAATCTTGGATAACTCACTTCCCCCCTCTGGCTAAGTACAGAGGTTCAAAAAGCCCAAAGTGGAATCAATGTAATCTTTGCAGGTTTTCATAAACTGCATAGATTTAATTAACAATGAACTGAACTGACATTCACTGTTCCAGCGGCCAAAGCAGGCAGAAGCCTGAACTGGCCCAAGTCAGGAGCCTGGGGGCATTCACACATGCCTCCTGTCATGCTGGACACTGACAAAGGCTGCTGAATCCAGCCCAACAGCAGCCCACACCTAATTATCTTCTGGCTCTCACATGCTATGGGGGTAGGGGGGAGGACTAGTGCCAGGCCCCCCCCACCTCTCAGAGGGGCCAGCGAGGGGGAAGGGCTGGGAAAAAGCCACTACCAGGGGGGATTTCACTCCACACTGTGCAGACCCAGAGCCAGGGGGCAGAGGGGGAGACAGATCTGTTTTGCCATCCTGATAGGTACAAGCAGGATGCAGCCTAGGAAGCAAAGACTTTCTTAACTGAGCTCTGTGACAACTTGGGGTGGAGCCAGCCCTGCTCCATCAGAATAGACAGCACAGCCCAAGGATGCAAAGCTTCCTGGGATACTGGGAGACTGTGAGGCAACTGGAGTTAGGGAAAAGTTTGATTTAACCTGAATACGTTAAGTCTGATAGCTGGGTGGATAACAATAATTTTTTTTTATTTCAATCTGATTTTTTTTATTTAGTCATATTCATAGATTTTCGGGCTGGAAGGGACCCCAGAGGATCAGAGTCCAGTCCCCTGCCTCAGGGGCAGGAAGTCAGCAGGGATCATAGGATCCCAGAGAGATAAACATCCAAAAGTGTCTTGAAGGTGTGCAAAGCGGGTGCTTGAACCACCTCCGGTGGCAGTCTATTCCAAACCTTGGGGGCTCGGACAGTAAAGAAGTTCTTCCTTATGTCCAGCCTGAAACGGTCACAGAGGAGTTTGTGACCATTTGATCTTGTCATCCCCTGGGGGCACTCTGGTGAACAGACGTTCCCCCAGATCCTGGTGAACACCCCTAATAAACTTATAGGTGGCCACCAGATCGCCCCTGAGCCTGCGCTTTTCCAGGCTAAAGAGTCTCATGGTTCTCAGCCTCTCGTCATAAGGTCCGTTATCCTGACCTCTGATCATACGCATGGCTCTCCTCTGCATTCTCTCAAGCTTCTCCACATCCTTTTTGAATTGTGGAGCCCAAAACTGGAGGCAGTACTCCAATACTTCATTTATTTTTGTTAAGATGCTTTTTAAAAAAAAATAAAACTTGTATACAAATACCTTTAATTTAAAATATGTTAAAGCACAAAGATATCATCATGCAAAAGGGATTATAACTTCTAATTATATACTATTTGAGACAATATATTCATGTTACCTTTTTAGAAGTTTTATAAATGGGTTACAACAGGACATAGACTATATTAGGGGCCCAATCTTATGGGGTTTCCAGAGGCCCCTCTACAGATTAGTAAAGATTAAAGATAACCACTCTACCCAGTGGGACTCGGGGCTCACTCTAGAAGATCCCATTAAGCATCTCTATGATGTGGATTTGTGTCTCCACATATCAGAGACAGACAAGGTTCTTTGGGTAGATGCAGTATCTTTTATTACACTAAATAAATAGTTGGAAAAATTGTTCTTTGCAAGCTTTCAGGCAGAATGCCTTCTTCAGGCCTAGGGAGAGTTTGTCATCTCCAGAGATAACATCTTTGTTAACAGCAGTATATAAAATGAGAGATAGCAGACTTGATTACCCACCTATCAGCCCTACTGTCTCTCTGCAAGTTTGTGTACACACAGTCAAGCCCTAACCTCTCTAAGTGCAAAGTTTCATGAGGTTAAATAAATAAAGGATATCAAACAACAAGAATGCACTTTTTGTAGAAAAAAAATTATTAAAAATCTTCCTGACTTTCTGATTTAAAAACAATTCGATTTAAACCAAATCTACCCTGTCTGGTACTACATCCAACCAAGTTTAACTTAAATCAGGCTTGGCCATTTTGAAAGCAGTTTGTGTACACTAAACTTCTGTTGAATTACAGGTTAGAAACCACTTATACCAGTTTATGTGCAATTTCTATCCCTAGCTTCTGTATCTCCAGCTGTGATTTTTTGGAAGGCAATTTCTTTGGGGTTGGAATACAATGATTGATTTCAATCAGCAAGCAGTAAACCATTAGGCAAGAGAATATAATCTTGTTTTTGACTTGACTGTAAGTTATTTGATTAAATAATTTACCAGTTCACATCAATTGGTAAGATATGGTACTTCTTTTTCTTAAGCAAAAAGATACAAATAGCTATATATATTTATGTATAGTGTACAGCAGTATTTCCCAACCATTGTGCCGCAGCAAACTGGTGTGCCATCAGGCACGTCCAGGTGTGCCATGGCATTTTGGGGTGGAGCCATTTCCCCCACCTGCTGCTGTGGACATAGACAGGGAGCATGGCTCAGCCAAGCTGGGGGCATGGCTCCAGCCCAAAATGTCATCCAGTTGGCCATACGCCACCCCCTTCCCCACCCTCCATCAGCATCTGGCTGGCTGCATGCCACCCACCCCTTCCTCCTCCATGTCCAATGTGCTTTTTTTATTTAGGTAAGTGTGCCATGGGGCGAAAGAGGTTGGGAAAAACTATTCTACAGTTTAACATATATTTATTCAGATTCTTTATATTCTAACATAAATGTAGGAAAGAATAATATATTTTATATTTACTAGAACCTGATCCAAATTCACCTTGAACTAAATCACTGAAAATTTAAAAGGAATTGAATTAAAAAAATAAAATAAAATTTAAAATAGTTATTAATTGACTAGAATTACTTTAAGGGAGTTGAATATACAAAAGGAAACATGTTTTCAATACAAAGTGTGTTCTGATTAAATTGATTTGTCCAACAGTATCAATTGTAAGGAATCATGACCAGAAACAAATCCTTCAAGGTTTCAGAAGGTATACATCTCATCTTCCTGGACCTATTATTTAATTACTGATTTGAGGAGGAAAAGGAAAACAAGCCTTCCTGTTTTCTCAACTTCCTATTGTATTTTAACCTCCGAATGAGTTTGTCACTGACCTGAAATACTGAATAAACTAAAAGGAAGAAAACATTTTCAGTCCACCAGCAGAAAAAGCTAATGCTGTCAAAAATTATTTACAACTTTAAGAAGCTTTGGTTTCAACTATTTAACTCATGATCCCCATGTAACCGGGAACCTTAACCCTGTTACTAAGAGACAGGGTGGTCCCTTTAAGTCCAGAACCTTCCAGTCACGGCCAGCCAGTCAAGTAGGGATTAAGGCTCAAGCCCTGCCAGCCAGCCAGATGACAGGGAGGGGAAGGCCAGGACCCTACAAATGACAAGTGGAGAAGGCTAGAGGGGCAGCAGGGAGGTGGACTCCCAACGACCACGGTGCCGTGGCTGCAGTCTGTTGGAAGATTATGCCATGCCCTGAGCCATCCTCATGATCATTTGAAGCAAGCAGGCATGATGCCTCTCTTGTTTTTGTATTAGAATTTTTCCATTACGTGGCCTTAGAAGCCTATGTTTTGTGTTGAATGTTAAGACCAGTGGTTTGGGTGAGGCTATGTGAGGAAGAAGGAGGCCTCATTGGGGGGCTCACTGCAGTGTGGGGACGCCAGCGCCAGAAAGGGCGCAACATTCAGGGGTGAGCATACCCAAGTGCCAGAGAGGGCACAGTATTCGGGGGTGAGTGGACCCCAGCGCCAGAGAGGGGCAGGAGCCCGAGCGAGGTTTTTTTGAGAGCTAGAGCCTGGGAGTCCAACCCTGATTAGTGGGGGGGGTTTTGACTAACAGGCCTAGCTAGAGAGAAAAAGGGTAGGCCCACAGCAGCCGAGACCCCAACATAAAGAAGAATTTACAAATACCATCTGCAAGGCTTGGGCTGCAGCGTAGGGGAGGAACAGAGCCACAGATAGCTCCCCCTGGGATTGGGGCATACAATGGGCAGCCTGCTGCTTGATTAACAACAAGGCATGGCAGACAAGAAGGCAGGCGGTTGACCCGTAACAGGTAGGTGGGGCCAACAGTAAACGGACCCCCAGCAGGCCCCCCATTACACCCCACTTAATCTGTGTCCTCTCTCTTTAAAACTTCAGTAACACATTCATCATTTGTTTTCCTTTCTGATCCATTAAATATAAGTTTCAGCTCAAGTTCAACCCTAACAAAAGTTATCATTACTCCAAATTTTATTTTAAATATTGTATTTTTAAATGCATTTAAAATAAAAAAAACTTGACAAATCAAGATTGTGTTTTTTAGAGTATAGATATTTATTCGGATTGGGATAAAAAGCTCTGAATACACATGTACAATGCTTAGCATAATAGGATCTGACTGCAACTGCAGCTTCCACAAGAGAAATATTTTCTATTTCTTACCTTGTTTAACCAAGAAACTGTATTTCTTTTATAAAAACAGTTTATCACAAAAACTACAGTCTGCTCATAAAATTAAGACTTGATAAGCAAAGTCAGCAAATTTTAAAGTCAGAAAAAGAAACTTTATCGGCCACATGGAACAACCTTTCCCCAGGGTAAGCCCAGGACAAATACTCCTAAAGTGGTGGGTTAGACAGACACCACGAAGAAAAAAAAGCCTCATGAAGTGTTTTTCTTATGGCCTGGAAATGGGGAAACTTCATATTATGATGGAGCTGACTGATTTTGAGATAAATGACCTAAAATCTGTCATGAAAATTCAGAGACAGGACTCGCTCTTTGAATATGTAAGAATTTCTACTCCTACCGTTCTAATCTCCCTACTTAAGCCCTCTCCCCCATAAGCTCACCAAACAAACTTTAGTTAAAGCACCCTCACCACCATTTTGAAGCATGGGGATGCTGATACACAAGATGTGGAGGCTGCTGGGGTGCACACTAATTATTAGCAAGCTCCAGCAGACTTGATTAGTATGTTGGAGCAGCATCACTGCATGTCTATAGGCACCCACCCTTTCTTATAGAGTTAAATCCTGTTTCTTTAAAAGATCTGCTGTTTGTGGATGTTTCAAGCAGCCAATCACTAGTTTCAAAAAAGGAAATGTTTTTACCTTTAAGCACTTCTTCCACTAAACTACCTGCTCAGTCTTTATCAAAGTTCCTGGACAAACCTGTCCTACCCAAATTAAATACAAGCCAGTCTCTTGCAGAAAATGATCTCAAAGCAGTAGGATGACAATGGTGGTTACAGATTACAAAATATCTATCTTTATGAAAATTAGGACAGTACAGTTGTTGTAGCCCCAAGGACACTTGTGTTCAAAAGCTGATCTAATATCTCCACATACTATACAGCTGGTCAAAAAAAAACCAATTACCAAAAGACCTTGCTTTATAAAGAAGTATAAGAATGACTCTGATGAAAAGGCCTTTTTTTTTTTTTTTTTTTAAGAATAAAGACTCCTATAACTTACATTTAGTACAAGAACTAGAGCTTTAATAATAAATTATTCTTGAGAAAAGTCTGAAGATCAATATGCATTCATCTCCAGAAAATAACAACTTTAAGTGCCTTAGGAAAGCTTTTTAAATGGATATTATCGTTAGCACAGTGACTGAAATCATTCACTGATCTCAAAAAGGTCAACTATTAAGCCCTGAAACTGTGGGCGCCTATACATGTGCAGCAAGGCTGCTCTGACACGATGCAGTTAATCAAGTCTGCTGGTGTACGGTAATTACCATGTGCCAGCAGACTCCAGTGTCATGTGTATCAGTGTCCCTGTGCTGAAAAATGGCAGCGGGGATGCTTTAACTAAAGATAATACACGTGACATTCTGGGAACTTTAATTAGAACGGCTCTTGAAGCCACTCTAATTAAAGCCTCCCCCCAACCCACACACTCCTGAAGCATAAACACCCTTTGGCACTACCTTCTGATAACGTTTGTAGAACTGCAAATTCCACTGAGGCCATCAAAAATATTCTGACCTCCACCACTCTTCCCTTCCAGGACTCAGAGGTACAGAACTGAGAGAGAATTTATGATGTACCTTCCCATTATCGGTACTGAAATGAGTACACATTTACTTGCTTTTGAGAGTTGCTTTCAATAAAAGCCCCAGCCCCACAGTCTCAGACTAGAACCACAAGTCTCGTGCAGTCCACAGGGTTTGTCCAGGGCACATAATGCACATGGCTGGTCTGCAAGCATTATCCAAACTGCAGACTGGCTCTGAGCCACCAATCTAACTTGCAGGGCTTGATGTGTTTGACAGTCCTGCCATAAGTAAATTAGAGAAATGTAGGCTAAACAGAATTACCACTGGTGGAAAAATAATTGGTTGTGTAATTGCAAACCCAGAGTAATTTTTAATGGATTTATGTCATAACAACAAGACACTTCAAGCAAAGTTCCAAAACAGTCTATTCTTATCTGGAACATTTTTATTAATGACTTATATTCAGGGAAATAACATTAAGTTTTCAAATGACAAGACTGGGTGGGTATACAAATACTTTGGAGTACCTTAATAATTAGAGAACTGGGCAATAGACTCCAAAATGGGGAAAAAAAACTCTAGAGAGGAAAAAATAAAAATAAAAAATCAAGTATACACATATAGAACCATGGCTATTGCATAGCCAGTTGTCACTGCCAAGACAAATTTGAGGCGCTCAAACTCTGAGTCAGTAATATGAGGTTGTAACCTGCCCCCCCCTCCAAAACCTCTCCCAAAACAAACAACCACACACCAAATGCAATATTGGGACGCATTAACAGAAATCACAGGAGATTATAATACCACCAATTAGACCCCAGCTAGGATAGCACATCCAGTTCTGGGTACCACATTTTCAGAAGTGTGTCGAGAAACTGGAGGGAACCCAGAAGTAAGAAACAAAGATGATAAAGGTGCTAGAAAGCAAGGTGTATGAGGAAAAAGAGAGAGCATTAAGTGTAATGCAGATGGGGAGGAAGGGGCTAGACATGGTGACAAGTTATTGTTTTTCTAATATTTGAAAGCTGCCATAAAGAAAAGGAGGAACAACTTTGAGCTGCTCCCTTGCCACAGAAGGCAAGACTCAAAGCAGTAGATGAAAACTGTTTTTAAAAGTTTAGATTTAATCTCAGAGGAAACTTTCTGACTAATAATCATAGGACAATGCAACAAGCTGCCTAGGGAAGTTGGGGGATCATTGTTGAAGATTTTCAAGAAGTTAGACAGGCATCTGCATGGGACAGTTTAGAAACAGTGCACACTCACGTACTGAGTTGTGCTAAATGACCTTACTCTTCAGCCCAACAATTCTAAGATATATTTTTGAAGAATTCTCCTGTGACATTTCACTTGTTGCAAGGTGACTACATTTACCTCAAAGTAAGGCGATTCTCCTGTATTTTCCTGAAAGTCTAGTTACTGCTTGTAGTTAAGATTTTCAAGAAGCTAATATCTAAAAGGTACTCATTTACTTTGAACAGTAACTGCCATTGTTATACATCTTCAAATGGATGAGTGATAACTACTGTAATGAGTTATAGTAGTATCTATTTGAGAAGGTTATGCTGATTACAAATCTACTGAACTTTATTTTTGTGGATTTTTTTATCATCTGCTTTGCTATTGGTGTACAACTGCTTCTTTCAGTATGTTTTAAGAAACTAAATCCCTATTACTTCAATGAAGAGAGTGATATAAGCTTAGTACAAAATACAGTGCTCAGAGGAATTTCAATGTATCCATACCTAACCCTGGCATTTCATAAAAATCTAAGGGACATAGTTGACCATAACAAAAAAGTACAGAAGTAGAACGAGTTATCTGCTAGGCCCAATACAAGACCACTGTATACCATACGGAGCTATTCAATCTCAGGGTGTGAACATAAGGTACCTTTTATCACAGTGGGAAGGGTGACATTTTACAGGGCACCAGCTATTTTGTGGTAGGGTACAACTTTGTGGTAACTATGCATATATATGTTGCAACCCGTAACCCATGGCAAGCAAAAACTAAAATGTAACAAGCTACCACTCATCTACTGATAGCTGAGCTAGCAAAATTGAGCTGCTGCTCAAAGTAAGAGCATGCACATGGACAATTACCAAAAAACCCCAAAACAACGAATAATTTACAGTAGCAGTAGGCAACCTCCCGCATGAATGCTAATGTGGAACGCAAAGCCATTCTGCCTGGCGCACATACCTCGAAGCAGATGGCAGGGAAGAGGCTGGGGCAGTGCTGCTACAAGAATCAAGCCCCTCATGGCTCCTCCGCCATCCTCCCCCGGCATGCCAACATCCTACAAGTCAAGATTGCTGGTGTTTTTAGCACCCTGCCCAAAAACTTTGCTGACCCTTTCACAAAGCCGATGTTCACACCCTCATTGCTGCCTTTAATCCCATCAGTTCTATCCACCTGCTCTCCCACCTTTTATATACGAAAAACAGTCATGTATACAATAAAGTTTGCTCTTTTCCATGGCACTTAGCATGCCATGTCTCTGGGTTGTAACAGGCCAGGGGGCAGTGCTGAAATACAAATAAATAAGAAAAAAATCAACATAAAAGCTAATATTTAATTTACTATAAGCGGTACATTTATTTGTTTTAAGTTCTTCCAATTGATCACAGATTTTATTTCTAATGTCTTTTGAGCTAAAAGACTTTGACTGCTGAAAAATTGTTGCCTTTCTCTTGATATCTGAGTTTTGAACTCTTATCCTGATGGTGTGTCTTAACAGGGTTATCATGTAAAGCATGCACTTTTCCAGGAATTCACCAATATTTGTTTTGCAACTTACTACTGTTCTCTAAGTCTTATTCTGAGTCTAAAAATTATATCCTTCTGCATACGAAAAAAAATCTTAACATGGAACATCAAATCTTATACAATATCTTGAATTCATCTGTACTTCCTTAAATCTTTCCTTCTACACCCTATAGTTTCATAGTAGCTAGAGTCGGAAGGGGCCTAGGTAGATCATCTAGTCCGACCCCCTGCCTTGGCAGGAAAGAGCACCGGGGTCAGATGACCCCGGCAAGGTGCTCATCTAACTTCCTTTTAAAAATCCCCAGGCTAGGAGCCTGCACCACTTCCCCTGGAAGCCGGTTTCAGGCCCTAGCCGCCCTGACTGTGAAGTAGCGCCTCCTAATATCTAATCTAAACCTACCCTCCGCCAGCTTGTGACCGTTATTTCTGGTCAGTCCTGGCAGCACACGGGGGAACAGGGACTCCCCCAATACCTGCTGATCCCCCCTGACCAGTTCGTAGCAGGCCACAAGGTCCCCCCTTAACCTTCTCTTGTGGAGGCTAAACAGGTTCAGGTCCCGTAGCCTCTCCTCATAAGGCCTGCCCTGCTGACCCCTGATCATACGAGTGGCCCTCCTCTGGACTCTTTCCATATCGTCCACGTCCCTCTTGAAGTGTGGCGCCCAGAACTGGACGCAGTACTCCAGCTGCGGCCTGACCAGTGCCGTATAGAGGGGGAGGATCACCTCCCTGGACCTGCTCGAGATGCATCTGTGGATGCATGACAGGGTACGGTTGGCCTTCTTGACTGCCTCCCCACACTGCCGGCCCATGTTCATCGTGGAGTCAATGACGACTCCAAGGTCCTTTTCCGTCTCTGTGCTGGCAAGAGGGGAGTTCCCCAACCTGTAAGTGTGGTGCCGGTTCTTCCTCCCCATGTGCAACACCTTGCACTTATCAGTGTTAAACCCCATCCTATTCTCATTCGCCCACCGTTGCAACCTGTCAAGGTCAGCTTGTAGCCTATTGCACCCTTCTAGTGCACCCACATCCCCCCACATTTTAGTGTCATCAGCAAACTTGAACAGGGTGCTTTCTACCCCCTCATCCAAGTCACTGATGAAGATGTTGAACAGTGCGGGCCCGAGGACCGAGCCCTGCGGAACCCCACTGCCCACGTCCTTCCAGGTCGAGAAGAACCCATCCACTACCACCCTCTGGGTGCGGCCCTCCAACCAGTTAGCGACCCATTTGACCGTGTGGGCATCGACACCACAGTCTCCCAGCTTTTTGATGAGGACAGGGTGAGAGACAGTGTCGAAAGCCTTCCGGAAGTCCAGAAAGACTACATCCACAGCAACCCCTGCGTCTAATGATTTGGTGACCTGATCGTAAAAGGCCATCAGGTTGGTCTGACAAGACCTGCCACTGATGAACCCATGTTGGTTGCCCCTGAGCATGCATTCCCCCGCAAGGCCCTCCTGGATGTGTGCCAGGATAATTTTTTCAAAGAGCTTACCCGGGATTGAGGTAAGACTAACTGGCCTGTAATTTCCCGGGTCCTCTTTTTTTCCCTTTTTGAAGATAGGGACCACATTGGCCCTCTTCCAGTCCTCCGGCACCTCACCAGAGCACCACGAGTGCTCATAGAGCCGCGCCAGGGGTCCCGCAATGACCTCGGCCAGTTCCTGTAGAACCCTAGGGTGAAGATCGTCCGGACCAGCGGACTTGAACACGTCCAGCCTCTCCAGAAGTACCCTAACTAACTCCTCGCTAACCCCTGGCCCAGGCGTGTCTCTCCCGGGGCCTGAGGGGGGCCCAGCAGGGAGGTGGCTGAACTGGTCCCTACTTAGGAAGACAGAAGCAAAGAAATCATTAAATATGTTAGCTTTGTCATCTGGCGTGACGACTAAGTTGCCCATCGTGTCCTGCAGGGGCCCCACATTACCCGGGACCCTCTTTTTACCCCCTATGTATTTGAAGAAGGACTTCTTATTGTCCTTAATCCGGGAAGCTAGTCCTATCTCCATCTCTGCCTTGGCCTACCTGACTGCCCCCCTACATCCTCGGGCAACTGTAACATAGTCCTTCTTGGTGATGACCCCATCCCTCCATTGGGTGTATGCCTCCCTTTTAGCAAGGAGACATTCCCAGATGCTCCTAGTGAGCCATGGGGTTTATGTGCCCTCCTGCTCCCTTTGACCCTTGTTGGGATTACCTCCCTTTGGGCATGGAGGATCGTCTCCTTAAGGAGCAACCACTCACCTTGGACATCTGGCTCCCTTCCCCTCTGGGTCCTCAGCGCTTCCCCAACGATCCTCCTTAGCTTGTTGAAGTCAGCCCTCCTAAAGTCTAGGGCTGTTGCCTTGCTGCAGCCCTTTGCCACCTTATGCTGTTATCTCTTTGACATCTGTAACCAAAGGTCTTCCTACAACCACAAGAAGTAAAATGCATCTTCAAGAAGTTTGTATCTTTTAATGTCCTTCATGGGAAGCAGTTAATGTATTCTTGCATGCTCTGACAAATTCTACAAAAGCTTTCCATCACAAGAACATCTGCAGCATACATGTCCTTTTACACCATTCAAGGAAGATACATGAATCCCTTACCCCAAACACATTTTACTCAAAAAGGACAGAAACACCAGAGTTGTCTTGTAGTCTGTGATGAATTTTATTATCACTATCAAATTTTATATGCAGGTAGATTTGTTATACTGTCACCTGTCACTGTGCATCTAACATGCTATTCCAAAACAGCTTACTACAGAAGCTAGTTGCTGAAGTCTCTTCAGTAAAACTGCATCTTACTTACAGCACTGACAGAGAA
The DNA here is from genome assembly GCF_052110815.1 of Crocodylus siamensis. Taxonomy (NCBI): domain Eukaryota; kingdom Metazoa; phylum Chordata; order Crocodylia; family Crocodylidae; genus Crocodylus; species Crocodylus siamensis. Next base: position 58,307,829 of record NC_143397.1, read on the forward strand.
CCTGTCACAGTTTCTGAGATTTCATAGTTTCAAGGCTCGGAAGGGACCTGAGCAGATTGAGTCCAATCCCCTGCCATGGCAGGAAAGAGTACTGGGGTCAAACAACCCCAGCAAGGTCTACATCCAGCCTCCTCTTAAAGACACCCAGGGTAGGGGCCAGCACCACTTCTCTTAGAAGTTGGTTCCAGACCCTAGCCGCCCTGACTGTGAAGTAGCGCCTCCTGATATCTAGCCTAACCCTACCCTTTGCCAGCTTGTGACCGTTATTTCTGGTCACTCCTGGTAGTGACTTCCCCAGTGCCTGCTGGTCTGCCCTGACTAGTTTGTAACAGGCCACTAGATCCCCCCTCAGTCTTCTCTTGTGGAGGCTGAACAGGTTCAGGTCCCATAGCCTCTCCTCATAAGGCCTGCCCTGCTGCCCCCGATCATGTGAGTGGCCCTCCTCTGGACCCTCGCCATGTTGTCCACATCCCTCCTGAAGTGCAGCGCCCAGAACTGGATGCAGTACTCCAGCTGCGGCCTGACCAGTGCTGCACAGAGGGGGAGGATCACCTCTCTGGGCCTGCTTGAGATGCATCTGTGAATGCATGACAACGTACGGTTGGCCCTCCCGACTTCATCCTCACACTGCCTGCCCACGTTCATCTTGGCATCAATTTCATTGGTTTATAGTGACAATAGTAGAGTGTGCACCCACAGCCCTTAAACAAAATTAACCAGGGCAGTTAATTTGCAAATGAGAGAAAATAGACTATTTTAGGCAGAGAAGAAAATTACCTTGCAAAATTTTCACTATTATTTTTTTCCTATTTGTAACTCATAAAGCTTTACAGCCTGTTTTATCTATACTATTACCCTTGCTGAGGTAGAATCTGCCTGCCTTTTCTGACTTTTGCTAATTGTTTCATTTAATGGGATAAGAGTCCATTTGCAAATGAATGAAAAAGAATTCCTGTTTTACAACCTCTTAACATTTTAATTGCCAACCCTGGAGTATTTTTTCCTCCCATTAAGGCAAATTATTCAATGTGTAACCTGCTCAGGATACTTCAAGTTCTGACCGATGTAGCTCTTCATCTTTTCAGGATGAACTACAGCATAATATAAATCGGTTTATTTTTTTTTATTTGTTTAAAAAGCTGTGAAGCCTTTTAAACTGTATGCAAAGTCGCAGAGTACCTGAAAAGAATTATATACATAACCACTGTGCAAAAATAGTTCTGCTAGCATTTCAAAGATGACACACCTACAAAAAAAGCAAACCTAAATTGAAATAACCTTTCAGATGTATGCTGCATAACTGTTTCATTTGCCATTTCATAGGCACCTGATGTGGAATAGGAGGCTATACAGAAAAATCCTTATGAAGAAAAGAAGAATTGGATTTTTCCTATTGAAGTCTGGAACACAAAGGGGATGTTTCCAAAACTCAGCATCCATTGGGCATTAAACAAAAAAAAATTACTTAATCCTTGAGAATATGCATTCATTATCCTTGAAAAGTCAGAGCTCAAAATAAATCATAACCACAGACTTAAGAAGAAAGAAACAGGACAGTTCAGCCTTTGGTTGTACTACAAGTCAATTATATAATTATTAATGACACAAAATTTTTGTGCTTTCTATTTTTTTTCTTAGACAGTTTTCTATTTTAGCAGTCATAGAGATGGTGAAGGCTGTTTGCACAAAGCTTTTCTCGAAGAAAAACTTGCTGCTTTCTGCTTTACGTTTTCCTATGTCAGTCACACAAGACCCCAGATAAGCTGGATATTTAGTATTTATACTTCTTAAATATCTCACATTTGATCCCAACACTGAATCAAGATGACAGTATTGGGAACAGAAGGATTTATAGATGTTTCTCCCATTGTCATAAACATTCATCTTAATATTTCAGGTTTGTAACCCAAAAGTTCTCAATGAACAAGACACCCCTTTTTGTCACAGGGTTGTCATTCACATCAATGAAGACATGCTCGGATGGGATGGGCTCCACCTTTCCCCTAAATGCAAATGTGTGTCTTCTTCTAGGTTGGTGGACCTTCTCCAGCGGGCTTTAAACTAGGCTCATTGGGGGAAGGGGAAGACAAGGGTGGAGGAATCATCGGACTGCCAGACCAAGCAACACCCACAAGTACAGCCCAGCCTAGACCGACGAGCTAAACGCATACACAGGTACGTGACAGGAGCCAGGGTAATGCTGTGATTAGAGAGCCAGTACACACATCCACAGGAGGCCTCAAATGCCTCTACACAAACACTCATAGTATGGGTAACAAGCAGGAGGAACTCACCCTCCTGCTAGCTGACACCAACCAGGACATAGTGGGGATCACTGAAACGTGGTGGGACTCAACGCATGACTGGGCAGTGAATGGCAAGGGCTATAGGCTGTACAGGAGGAACAGGGTAGGAAGGAAAGGTGGGGCGTGGCACTCTATATTAAGGAGGAATACCCATCCTCGTCAATTAACAAAGAATCAGAGGAAGAGCACTCTGAAGTGCTTTGGGTTAGAATACAAGGCAGTCAAGAGGAAAGAGACTTAACAGTGGGGGTCTACTACAGACCTCCCAACCAAGGGGTAGCGCTCGATCAGGAATTCTGAAGTCAGCTCACAGAGGTAGTTAAAGGATGTGGTGGTCATGGGGGACCTGAACTTCCTGGACATCTGCTAGGAAGAGCAGTCAGCCAGAACTGACTGCTCACGTAGGTTCTTAGCCAGAATGCAGGAACTCCATCTAACCCAGAGATGCACAGCCCCACCAGGGGAGATGCCTTGTTGGACCTGGTGCTGGCCACGGGAGATGACCTGGTGAGGGGGCTGAGGGTACTCGACCATGTGGGCAACAGTGATCATCGCCTGCTGGAATTCACCATCCAGCACAAGGTGGCAAAGGCCTGCAGCAAGGCAGCAGCCCTAGATTTCAGGAGGACAAACTTCAACGAGCTAAGGAGGATAGTTGGGGAAGCACTGAGGTCCCAGAGGGGAGGGAAGCCAGGTGTCCAAAGAGAGTGGTCACTCCTTAAGGAGACGATCCTCCAAGCCCAAAGGGAGGTAATCCCAATGCGGACCAAAGGGAGCAGGAGGGCACACAAGCCCCCATGGCTCACCAAAAGCATCCGGGAATGTCTCCTAGCTAAAAGGGAGGCGTACACCCAATGGGAAAGAGGGGCCATCACCAGGGATGACTATACTGCAGTTGCTCGGGGATGTAGGGGGGCAGTCAGGAAGGCCAAGGCAGAGATGCAACTGGGACTAGCTTCCCAGATTAAGGACAACGAGAAGTCCTTCTTTAAATACATAGGGGGTAAAAAGGAGGTTCCGGGTAATGTGGGGCCCTTGCAGGACACATTAGGAAATTTGGTCGTCACACCAGACAACAAAGCTAACATGTTTAACGATTTCTTTGCCTTCATTTTCCTAAGCAGGGACCAGAACAGTCACCCCCCCGCCAGACCCCCCTCAGGCCCCAAGGGAGGCACACCTAGGCCAAGGGTTAGTGAGGAACTAGTTAGGGAACTTCTGGAGGGACTGGATGTATTCAAATCAGCTGGTCCAGACGATCTCCATCCTACAGTACTAAGGGAATTGGCTGAGGTCATTGCAGGACCCCTAGCATGGCTTTACGAGCACTTGTGGTGCTCTGGTGTGGTGGCAGAGGACTGGAAGAGAGCCAGTGTGGTTCCCATCTTCAAAAAGGGGAAGGAGGAGGACCCGGAAAACTATAGGCCAGTTAGTCTTACCTCAATCCTGGGCAAGCTTTTTGAGAAAATTATTCTGGGACATATCCACGAGGGGCCAGCAGGGAAGGTCAAGCTTAGGGACAACCAACACGGGTTCATTAGTGGCAGGTCCTGTCAGACCAACCTGGTGGCCTTCTATGATCAGATCACCAAATCATTAGATGCAGGGGTAGCAGTGGACATAGCCTTCCTGGACTTTCGGAAGGCCTTCGACTGTCTCTCACCCTGTTCTCATTAAGAAACTGGGGAACTGTGGTGTTGACACTCACACAGTCAATTGGGTCGCCAACCGGCTGGAGGGCCGCACCCAGGGAGTGGTGGTGGATGGGTCATTTTTGGCCTGGAGGGATGTGGGCAGTGGGGTCCCCAAGGGCTCGGTCCTCGGGCCCGCACTGTTGACTTGGACGAGGCGGTAAAAAGCATCCCTATTCAAACTTGCTGATGACACTAAGATGTGGGGGGATGTGGGCAACTCTAGAAGGGAGCAATAGGCTACAGTTGGACCTAGACAGGTTACAGGGGTGGGCGGATGAGAATAGGATGGGATTCAACACCGACAAGTGCAAAGTGATGCACCTGGGGAAGAACAATGGGCACCATACCTACAGGTTGGGGAACTCCCTTCTTATCAGTACAGAGGCAGAAAAGGATCTTGGAGTCATCACTGACTCCAAGATGAACATGGGCCAGCAGTGTGGCGATGCAGTCAGGAAGGCCAACTGCGCCCTGTCATGCATCTACAGATGCATCTCAAGCAGGTCCAAGGAAGTGATACTCCCCCTCTATGCGACACTGGTCAGGCCGCAGCTGGAATACTGTGCCCAGTTCTGGGTGCCCCACTTCAAGAGGGATGTGGACAACATGGAGAGGGTCCAGAGGAGGGCCACTCACATGATCAGAGGGCAGCAGGGAAGGCCTTATGAGGAGAGGCTACGGGACCTGAACCTGTTCAGCCTCCACAACAGAAGGCTGAGGGGGGGATCTAGTGGCCTGTTACAAACTAGTCAGGGTGGATCAGCAAGCACTGGGGAAGTCCCCGTTCCCCCGAGCACTGCCAGGAGTGACCAGGAATAACGGTCACAAACTGGCAGAGGGTAGATTTAGGCTAGATATCAGGAAGCGTTACTTCATGGTCAGGGTGGCTAGGATCTGGAACCAACTTCCAAGAGAAGTGGTGCTGGCTCCTACCCTGGGGGTCTTTAAGAGGAGGCTAGATGTAGACCTTGCTGGGGTCGTCTGACCCCAGTACTCCTTCCTGCCATGGCAGGGGGTCGGACTAGATGATCTACTCAGGTCTCTTCCAACCCTAGAAACTATGAAACTATGAAGACTACTCAGCGTGGGTTTAGTACAGAAGCCAGGCACATAAGTCCACTTGTGTTCTTTGAGTGCACTGAGAAACAACTGGACAAAGGTGATTTGGTTGATACATTATATCTGGACTTTCACAAAAAACTTTTGACTGAGTGCTGCACCAAACATTCTTAAGTTAGGCTGCTGCACCATTAGATAAACCCCAGGGAATTATGTGCAGAAAAATTCAAAATTATGAAAAATTACTCTCTTTATTTACAGGAAACCCTTGCTATTCGCGGGTTCAGCATTCGTGGTTTCAAATATTTCCAAATGCCAAACCCACATTTTAAATACACTTTATATGCTTACAGGAGCTTCTCCAGAGCTCTGTGCTTGCTGCTGCCAGGCTCCCACCATCGCCACTGGAGCCATGGCCCCCATCTCCCCCAAGGGGCACTGAACACAGTGCCTTATTCACAGATTTCACAATCTGCAGGGATCATGAGAACATATCCCCTTCAAATGGCAAGGCTCGCCTGTATTTTTACAAATTAAACTAAATAAACACAATTTGAACCTTCCTTAGGAATACATGGAGGTACTTTCTATGGTTGGGGGTGGGGATGTGCCCCCCCCAATCACATGTCCTGACCCCATATACACCCTCACCTTTCACACAATATACAATAATAATTTTGAGCCATTATGCAATCACCTCTATATAGGCTACTCAAAAACATAAAATCAAGACAAAATTGTTTTTGAAATAAAATTAAAGTAATAATAGTTGTTTGATTTTTAGTACAATTTGGTTTTTGTTTAATTCGTTAAAATCATATCTTTTGAAAAAGTGTGGGTGTGCATTCCTCAACAGCTCACCAAAACACATGAAGTGGCCCACCAGCCAGAATAACTGCCCACCCCTGTTAGAGAGGCTGATAATTTAACCATGTTCAAAAGAGGAATAGACAGATCCAGGCAGGATAGGTCTATCAGTAGGTAGTAACCATGACAGAAAGGCTGAGACCCCTAACCTAGGACTTTCTAGGCCTCTAAGTACTGAAAGCAGTAAGAAAAGAGGTGAGGAACAGATCAGTCTTTGACAGGCCCTGCATAAATCCTTTCCCTTTAGCATCCTTGACGCAGTATACCTCGACTTCAAAAAAGCCTTCGATCTGGTATCCCATGATCACCTCCTGGCTAACCTGTAGCCTTGACATCACCACAATCCGCTGGCTGGGGAAGTGGCTCTGCAGTAGGACCCAGAGGGTGGTGGTCGACGGGAGCCAATCTTCTTGGTGCACTGTGACCAGTGGGGTCCCACAAGGCTCTGTCCTAGGGCCTATACTGTTTAACATCTTCATCAATGATGTGGACATTGGTGTCAGAAGCAGACTTGCCAAGTTCTCCAATGACACCAAACTCTGGGGTAAAGCATCCACACCTGAGGATAGGAGGGTGATCCAGGAGGATCTGGACAGACTCTTGAAATGGGTGGACGAGAACCTGATGGTGTTCAACACCAAAAAATGCAAAGTTCTTCACCTTGGGAGGAAAAACCTGCACCATGAGGCTCGGTAGTGCTATGCTGGTTAGCACTACAGATGAAAGGGACTTGGGGGTCATGGTTGACCACAAGATGAACATGAGCCTTCAGTGTGATCCTGCGGCTAGTAAAGGGACCAAAATGCTGGCTTGCATCCATAGATGTTTCTCAAGCAGTTACTGGGACGTCATTCTCCCACTGTACTCAGCCTTGGTGAGGCCACAGCTGGAGTACTGCATCCAGTTTTGGGCTCCACAATTCAAAAGGGATGTGGAGAAGCTTGAGAGAGTACAGAGGAGAGCCATGCACATGATCACAGATCAGGAAAACAGACCTTAAAACGAGAGGCTGAGAGCAATGGGGCTATTCAGCCTGGAAAAGCACAGGCTCGGGGGTGATCTGGTGGCCACCTATAAGTTTATCAGGGGTGCTCATCAGGATCTGGGGGAACATCTGTTCACCAGAGCCCCCCAAGGGATGACAAGATCGAACAGTAACAAACTCCACTGTGACCGATTCAGGCTGGACATAAGAAAGAACTTCTTCACTGTCCAAGCCCCCAAGGTCTGGAATAGACGGCCGCCAGAGCCAGTTCAAGCACCCACTTTGAACACCTTCAAGACACATTTGGATGCTTATCTTTCTGGGATCCTATGGTCCCTGCTGACTTCCTGCCCCTGGGACAGGGGGCTGGACTCGATAATCCTCCGGGGTCCCTTCCAGCCCCAATGTCTATGAAATCCAGTCTCTATCAGAATTATAGAAGGATCTGAGGTCTGACACATGGTGGCATTTCTTCTGTCCTTATGCATTCCCCTCTACTAAACCTTTAAAGACATAGGATGACAGGAATCACTAGATCATAGGAAAGTAGGGCTGAAAAGGACCTCACAAGGTCATCTAGTCCAGCCCTCTTCTCTAGGCAGAACCTTCTCTGACTAAACTGCCCTGCTCTTGAGAACTTCATGTCCAACCTGCTCTTAAGAACTTCCAAGGATATAAATTCCATCCAATTTCTTTAATCTATCCAGCTAATTCTGGATCCTAGCCCTACCTCTGGACCATCTGTAACTTGGCATTGTTGACAAATTTGCTAAGCATATGCTCAATCCCAATGTCCAGATCATTATGAAGATATTAAACACACAAGAGCAAGGACAGACCCCTGTGGAACCTCACTAGATATTTCCTCCCAGAGTAGATTATTGAATCATTGATAACTACTTGTTGAATACGATGATCCATCCATCCATCCAGCTGTATATCCATTTTCCAGTACTTTCATCATGTCTGTGTTTATTTAGCTTGTTAATGAAAATGTCATGAACAGGGATCTGGGTTTTCCATTTCCGAGGGGAAAAATAGGGATTTCCCCCTTTAAAGGAGAAAAATAAAGGTTTTCCTTTTTGCAAGCAGCTCTCTGCAGGCTGGCAGAGTTCCAACCTTCAACAAGCTGCTTGCAAAAACTGCTTGAAAATGTTAAATGTATCAATAAACCATTGTGTTCAACTGACACACACACACAGTGATATTTCACTTTAACCACAGAAAAACACAGGGGGTAGGGGGTTATCAGAGATTTTGGTACATTTTCAGAGATATACAGGCTCCCTGGTCATGAAACAGTGTAAAAAACCATGCTTAAGTCAAGGTATGTACACCCACTGCTCTTCCCCTTATCTACACAGCCTGTTACATTACCATAGAAGAAAATCAGGTTGGTCAGACATGATATGCTCTTCATGAATCCAAGCTGGCTGTTCCTGATCATTAGGAGATGCCTTGAAAACCTGCTCCATTATCTTTCTAGATATCAAATTCAGGATGACTGGTCTGCAACTCCCTAGATCTGCCTTCTTCCTCTTCTTAAAGATGGACATTATAATTGCCCTTTTTCAATCATCCGGGACCTCATTCAACCTTCATAAATTCTTAAAGAGGATAGCCAATGGCTCTAAGATTACCTCAGATAACCCCTTCAGTACCCCAGGGAGCATCCCATGTGTCCCTTTTAACTTGAAAGCATGTAGTTTCTTTAAGTAACCCCTAACCTGTTCTTCTACTACTCTAGACTGTTTGTCTCCTTCCCTATCTTTGCTACCAATGGCATCTGTCATCTGGTACCTGCCCCTATTTGTGAAGGCTAAAATTAAAAAGGCATTAAATAATTCAACCATCTCTGCAATATCCATAAATAGACTGCCTTCTGAAAGAGATATATGGTTCCTGTGGTCTTCCTTTTACTTTAACATACTTGTAGAATCCCTTTTTATGGCCTTTTATATCCCTTGTCAGTTGCACTTTAAATTGTGCCTTGGCCTTCCTAATTTTCTCCCTGCATGGCTATTCAGTGCTCTTATGCACTCTTCACTAGTGCTATGACCCAATTTCTTCTTTTTTATAGGATTCTTTTTCGAGTTCCCTCTCTTTGAAGAGATTTCTGGCTAGCCTTCTACTGCACTTCCTATTTTTGCTGTCACATCAGCACAGCTTTCTCCTGTGCCCTTAAGAGGGCCTCCTTTAAGTACAACCAGCTTCCCTGGCTTCCTTTTCCCCCACAGACTCACCTCCCAGGTGACTGCCTACCAGTTCCCAAATTTGTTAAAGTCTGCTTTTCTGATGTCCACTGCCCTTATTTTGCTGCTTCTTTCCTCCCCTTAAGATCTTGAACTCCATCATCTCATGGTCACTGTCACCCAAGTTGCTGTCCACCTTCACATTCTCAACCAACTCCTCCCTGTTTCTGAGCAGCAAGTCAAGAAAAGCTTCACTCTTAGTTGGTGTGCCTATCAAAAAGTTGTCCCCACCACACTCCAAGAACGTTATGGACTGCTTGTGCATTGCTGTATTTCCCTCCCAGGAAATGTAAGGTCCCCCATGAGAATCAGATCTTGTGATTTGGAAGTTTCCTTCGGCTGCTGAAAAAAGGGCCTCATCCACCTCCTTCTAGTTTGGTGGCCTAAAGCAGACACCCACTATGACATCCCCCAACCTTTACCCAGAGGCTTTCAACAGGCTGCCTTCTCCTTTGCAGTACACCTCAGAACATGTGTGCATTGCCTTTAAGTACAAGGCAACACCTACTTTTTTCCCCTGCCTATCCGTCCTGAAAAAGTTATCCATGACTGTACTTCAGTCCTGTGAAATATCCCACCACGTCTTCATAATCCCAACTGCATCATAAATCTGTGATTGTATTGGGACCTCCAATTCTTCCTGTTTGTTCCCCAAACTTCTCACATTAGTGTAGAAACAGTTCAGGTACTTTAGGCAAACACTTCAGTTTGCTTCTCATATTTGCCTATTATGCCACCAATAAGCATAACCTGCGACTTATTTGCAAGCACTGTTTCTTCCATTCTAGTACCTTTATTCAGTTTACTACAGGTTTTCTTTTACTTCACCATATTAACATAGTTTGAACACCATGCCAGGAGAGAGAACTCCAAACATTTTCCTACAGCCAGTAAGGCTCAGCTCAAGTGCACTGCTATTCATGGAAAAGAACTGACTAAATAAGCTCTACACAAACTGCTTCCCAGACTGCCTGGTGTTCTCTCCACCAAAGAAAAGCTTCTGGTAAGAACTAATCCATTTCACCAGTGTCAGCCTAACAGCTCTAATCTCTCTGAATCTCTAGTGCCTCCAAATCAACTCAACAGGACACTATTACAAACATATAGCACATAATATGCTACAATAAATTTCCAGTTATAGGAACCCCCCCAAAAAAAAGCCAAACAAAAAAACCAACAAAAACAACAACAAAAACATAACCAGTAAGTTCCACTTTAAAGCTATGCTGATCCACCTTTTGAAAAAAAATAGGAGACAACATGGCATGAACCCAGAAGGGAAAGCAACAGTAATAGTGTTCTGTTCCCCTCTTATGTTTGAGTTTATTTGCTTCAATAACACTACAACACTATTTCTAAAATGTCTTAAAACTTTAAAGTTATTGGACATTTGTTCTTTTAAGCACATTGTGCTCATCTACTAAGCCAGGTGTGGGCAAAATACAGCCCACTGGCTAGATTCGGAGCAATTTTGTTCAGCTCTGCTGGGCAGCGCTAGGGTGCCCCCATCCCATTCCTTCCCACAGCTCACCCCAGTGCCACTCTGCTCCGCTATGCCCCATACCAAGCTGGCAGGGCTGGGGGCTGCTGCTGCTGCTGCACAGGCATCCCTGAGTAATCTGTAGGCTGGTGTGGGATAGGGGTGCCACAGCACCACCTGCCCCCTTTGGCCAGGTCATAGCCACTGCTTCTAAGTATTGGAGTCACCACCAGAGCCACCACCATCCCTCCCTTGCCTGTGGGCTGTCCGCCCCAGGCCAGGGGAAGAATCAGATGAGGGGAGGTGGGAGAGATGCTAAGTTCCCCCCATTTGGTGGGCTCAGTAATGACATGTGGCTATCCACTGCCCCTGCCTCCCCTCAGCCTCCTCCACGGGGCTCACAGTGCTTCTCTCCCCCTCATGAGTGCTGCAGCCCACCAGTGGCTTCCAGTCCTGCCCTGTGCTGTCACTGCCCCAAGATCCTGGCTCCAGCTCTGAACACAGGTCCAGGGAGTTGCACAGGAAGGGTGCATGGGTGGGTGGAGAGCTGTGTCCAGGGTTGGGTCAGGATTGTAGGGTGGTGATTGCATGAGGCCAGGGCAGGGCAGAGTTGCAATCTGTTCCCTGCATTGCCCTGCCCACCTCTCCTTCTCCTAAACACCACTGCCCAGGGCCCCATCCCACATAGCAAGTTTTAGCAAGTTGTTGTAGAAGGATGGGGTAGGGAAAGAGGGCGTGCTGACCCAGCCTGTGACAGCTCACCAAAACAGATTATCCACAGCTCTGGGACCCAAATAAATTGCCCACCCAGGTACTAAGCCAAAGTAGATCCTAAACAAAACTCCCAGGTCTGCTTGACTGTATGCTGAAATGCAGAAAGTAATGAAGCTGCTGAAGCTTATGCCCGCTTTGGCGTGTTAACTACATTAGTAATTTTTCCAGTGCTTAATCTGTTCAGTGGAAGGCAGAGGGATGATTTAACATTCTGATAAGTAAACTGAAGTATACGCAATCCCAATGTTCCTATTTTTTCCTCCAAAACATTAACATTATTCAGAAGTAGTGCAATAAATCTGTACTAAAGTGCAAATGACATGTTCACATCTTCAATTACCTAAGATTGTAAATAGAAGAAGACAGAGACAGTCTTTGTTACACGTTTTTACAGTGCTTAATACAATAGGACTATGACCTTCTAGCCATTACCACAGTACAAGATAATGGTATTCATTTCATTCAAGGCTGCTCAAGCCAGAGAGGCAAAAATTCAAAATAAACTAATAAAAACACACCAACAAGCTAATAAGTACTGCTAATTATATGTAAAACAGTGCACTTTATAATATGTGACTAGAATGTTAACATACTATGTTAGAATTTTTCTGTTAACATACTGAACATTGTCCTTCTGGAAAGACACTGTCATGTTAACTTCAACATCTGAACTAACAAGACATAACGAGTAACATATACCTTGCTTAATATTGATTTAATTTTTAAAAGTAAGTTAAAATGACTGGTTTCTACTGCACTGTTGTAAGAAACAAAATTACATATAAAAGAACACCACATTTATATTAAGCTGAGATTAAGTCAAAGCTTTAAAAATTATACTAGGTTCCCTTCAGAAATACAGTAATTTGTTTCACCATACATTATGTGGCCTTTCCTTAAAGCCTCTCTAGTGAGGCTATGTTATGATTACTATGGGGGACTTCTTTGATTCTTGTACATTTAAAATAAACATTAACAGTGTTTGCAAAGCTTCACATTTCTCCTTAAAAAGAAAAAAAAAGGAAAACAGTGGGGGTGATATCTCCTTTTTAGTCTCCAATTCAAATGCATACATGTCCAATCAAGTAAACAAAAAGCTTTGCATCTAGCATGAGATGCATGCAGTAACAAGTCCAGAACTCATTTTTAAATGGTATTTCCCATGCCATCCTGTCACTTGATCTAAAGTGAAACCAAATTGACAATGCAAAGAAAATAGAAGATTTTTTAAAATCATCAGAGCACAAAAATAAAGTCCAACAATTTTCTCTAATGTTGGATGACACCATTTCTCTTTTCTAGCAAGCAAGAAATGTTTTTTTTAATCCATATAAAAAAGATGCACACACACTATTTCAAACCCAATGGTTGCATGGATTCTGGGGATAAGTGCATACCTGTTATTAAAAGAACTCAAGATCTGCCCCAGAAAATTTGTGTCTGCACACAAAGGATACAGAAAAGCATCTTAAATACAGGCAAGTCACTGAACTTCATGTCTTTTCAAAAAATGATGTACTCTCTCACTAATGGCCCCAACCAATTTACAATTCTGAATTCTTCAAATTGGTTTTAGGACTTTACAGACTGCATGGTACATACATGCTTACATTAAGAAACTGAAACTCATGTTTTCAAACATGAGTCATAGCGAAGTAGGACTGTAAGAGACCGCCAAGGTCATTACCCCCCTCTGAGGTAGGATCATCCCTATCCAAACTATCCCATAGGAATCATAATCTAAACTCTACATAAGACTACCCTCAACCCTGGCACAACATAGACCTAACACCCTAACCTGCCACAGGTAAAGCAGGGGAACCACAGCAGCCAATGTCTCGCTTCTATAAAATGTTGTCAAAATGCATCCAAGAGGACCCGGGTAGAGGGCCACGCCCCCGACAGAGGAAGGCAAAACCCCCACATGCTCAATAGCTGGTCTACCATCCTGTAAGCATTTGAAGCTGAGTTTGAAGTAATGTCACTGGGGCCATTTCTACATAGAGTCTCTCACTTAAAAGTTAATCAAATAAAGGCACATATATTAGGTTGTTAAACCACCAAGTAGAAGCTCTCATTCAGCTGTAAGGTACCCTTAAGAGGCTATTTGACATGTAAATGAGAGCCTACCCACACTGATCTAACTTGCTTGCTTTTACTCTGCCCCTTTAGTCCATTCACCACAACTTTTGAGTCCCAGTGGAAAAGAGCTCCCAGGGGCTTGATCCTGCACCACTGAAAGGGAATGGAAATTTTGTCACTGACTCCCCAGGACCTCCAAGCAGGCAGTTCCATCCTACGCTCATGTAGCCCATGCTGATGCTTGCCTAGTGGGTGCTAATTCATATTTATTCCCACTTAGCTCAGTGGTATTCGTAGACCAATAAAGGGGAACCACCTCCCCTCAAAGGATGGCAAACAACAAGAACCCTTTTATCTCAAGTTATCTGAAGATGCTTGGGCTCCACAGCTCTTTCCTGAAGAACCGGGCCCTCAGGAACCTGTGGATGTAAATGCGCGAGCCGCTAACTAGGTGGGCAGCAGTCAGAGGCCATCCGAGGCAGGAAGGTCCTGCCCCAACTAGCACAATAGACAGGCAGGGACATGGGTGTGATGTGGAGCAAAGGTGGAGCAGACTGGCACCTGACACACTAACTAAAGCACATACATGTGCATATGCACACATAAGCTCACTTCATGGGGTACAGCGAGGGGAGGGGGTGGGAGGCTAGGCCCCCTGCCCCCAACCCGGGCCCCTCGAAGCCCCGCCCCCTCAGGCCCCGCCCCCCGCTCCCCTCCCCCCACCGGGGCCTGCGCAGGCAGCGCCGCCGAGGCCAGCCCGCGCCCCAGGCCGTCCCTGCCCCCACCCAGAGACGGAGGGGAAGGGGGAGGCGGTGGCCCGCAGCCCCGAGCCCGCCCCCTCCCGCCACCGGGCCGCACTCACCCCTCCCGATCCCGGCGCACCCGCCTCCCTCGGCCGGACGCCGGCAGCGCCACCGCCACCCCAAGGCCTGCGCAGAGCGCGGCGCAGCCAATCCCGATGCGCGTTGCAGAGGCGCCGACCAATCCCAGTGGCCGGGGGGCGGGGACTGACGAGAGGAGTTTGGGGGGGGCCTCCCGGCCCGCTGCAGGGCGCCGTGACAGGGGTGCGCGCACACACGCACCAACTCCGCGGGGCCACCCCCACTCCAGGACGGCGCGCATGCGTGCGCCTTCCCAGACGCGCGCGTGCGTACAGTCAAAGAGCTGCTGCATTCGGTTCTTCCCACAATGTGCTTCGCTCCCCTCGGAGCGGCACCAGCAGCCACGCCCCCCGCCGACGTCACACCGCTTGCGCCAGGGTTCTCCCGGGGGCGAGGAGCTGCGTTTCTCCTCCTCCCTTCAAAACGGGGCACCTGCACCCCCTCCTCCCCATGGACAGGCCGTGTCCAGGGTTGCCAAGCGTTGCGATAGGTGGAGCGTCATGCTAAGCTTCACCTGCGAGGAATGCGGGGGTTCCCAGAGCATTTGAGCCTTCCTTCACGTTTTTAAGGCCGTCACCAGCCCTCTTGGTTGCAGAGAGAAACCCCTCCCGGCCCCAAATGTCATCTGCGTGGAGGGAGGCAAAGGGGGAGCCAGGAGGGGAAACGAGTCCTGCTTTTTAAAAAAAAAAGGGTTTCTGTAGCTTGTCTTCAGATTTTCAAAGGCAGCAGTGACTCTCACCAAGAGTGCCACTGCACCTTGGGGCACCTCGAGACCCTTTCAGGGTTGCCACCGGCTGCCAACACTGTTAGAAAGAGGAAGAGGTGGCGTTTTCCAACGGGTGCCTAGAGTCTAGTGGAGAGTGCCTTGAGTCATTATAATAAAGTTGAGAAGGACTGATCTGTATCATACAGGAGCCTCAAAAGCTGTCGTCTACCCATGCATGCAGGGTAGCCGTGTAAATCCTGACGTGCATCCTGGCCAGACTTGCAGAGGCACTGCTCTCAGTGTCAATAAGTAAGGGATGCACCCACCTGAGAGCGCCAGTGCCAGCTATGCCAGCTGGGGTGCAGCGATCGTGAGCGGGGATTCCCCCCAGTCAGTGAGATTGGCCAAGGGGGACTTCCCCCACATACACACTGGTCATAGGAGAACCACCCCCCCAACAGAGAGATTGGCCATGGGGGGAAGCCCCCTGGTCGCTGGGGGGGCACATACCCCTCCTGACTAAGGTGGAACCAGTTGCCCATGACTGCACTGTAGGGAGAGACTTGCAGAGAGGTGCTCCTTAGAGCAGCCTGTGGATAATGACCCAAAAGTGAGTCACAAGAATATATGAAAGGTCACAAACAAACTTTTAAAAATAGATTCTCCTTTAAAGGAGAAAAATGTGGTAAACTGTGGGTTTTCCCTTGCAGGTTGGCAGAGTTCCAGCTTGCTTGGGGCCCCCATGCTCCACATACCTCCCCCCCGTCCCACACACTGGGAGGCTGGAGCCTGGGCGGGAGGCAGTGGGTCAGGAGTGAGGGGCACTGGCAGGGCCAGTGGGTTGTTTCCCACTTAAACTATTTGTTGTGTCAGGACTAGCCATTGATGTTTACAAATGGGTCCTGGTACAAAAAAGGTTGAGAACTAGAGGGCATATTTGCAGCAACTGAGCAAGTTGTACCCATAGCTCTGACAGACATGTCGGGACTGTATCCTATTTACAATTCGGTATGCCTACAAAGTATTACTGAATTAAATTGACTTGCTTACTCAGTGAAACCAAATTTTTTCATTTGGGTTTTTGTCTAGTTTTTGTTTTTACTGTCAAATAAATTATTGTTAGCCTTTTTATCACTATAAATAGTGTGGCAAAGGGGAGGTAGAATAAATTGTGCTGGTAATTTTACATTTCATTTCTACAAACTATTTTACTTCTCAAGGAAGCAAGCTAAAAAATAAAATATACACTCTTACAATACTGTAGACAGACAGGAAGAAAGACGTATAGTAGGAAAAAAGAAATTTTGTTTTGTGCACGTAGGGAGTAATATATATTGTTCTAGAGTAGGGATTTTGGAGCAGGGGGCTACTTTAATGGAGTTCAGCTTTGAGTGTGCGCCTTTTCCAACCCAACCTACCTCCCCACTAGCATAATCAGTGTTTCTTACACATAGTTCCAACCCCCCCTTAGAAACTCCCCAGCTGCCAAAACACTGCAGAAGCCCCCTGAATGCTGCAGAAGACCCTGACTCCATGGGCTGGATAAAGCGGCTTTGGGGTAGCAAGAGGGTGCATAGGTTGCCAATCTATGTTCTAGAGAACGGACTAGGCCAAAAGCCGAGTGTACCGTACTTAGTGCACAAAACCAGGCATGGAGGAAGAAAGATTGGTATTGATCTTGGTATACAAATATAAAGAGAAAGAGGCATTGTTCTGTGCATCTAGACAAACCGAGGAAGGTGCTGAGTTTTGTATATAAAAAGAGATTTATATAATGAATTTTGGGGCACTAATATGGTCAGTGAACACTTACTGTGGTATGCATTTAGCGAAAGCTCAGTTAATTTCAGTTATGTTACTGTTATTTGTAAGGCTGAAAAAATTACCTTCTGTACTGCAAGAGGTTGGATCATAAAACCCCTCCTTCACAGTCATCAGAGAAAAGACCTAAATCACCAGCTTTGTTTAGAATATTTCAAATGCATTATGATTACATACACAACTAGGTAAAGGTTCCCCCGAACACTGTCCTAATAGTTAAAAGAAAAAGCAAATGTACATTGAAAATGACAGAAGATTGTCAGTTATGACGGTTTCTTAGTCTAGTTCAAAGGAGAACTTATCAAAATACTTCACTCACTTGTATATATCACCCATCAGCTCTCCTCCCATTATCCAGATTATGGATCAAGTCAAAATTAACCATTTGTAAACACAAAGGATGCTTATTGGTACTGACACATACAGATTGAGAACTGAAGGCATCTCCACAGAAGAAAAATATCAAATATTTGTGAGACAATGTCTTATCACACCACTCCATGGAAACATATGCATAGTTTTGACAGTAATGTCAGTCTGAATGGAAAGAAACTGCTATATATATATATTTACATTAAAGGATCAATTTGCACTTCTCAATTATGGAGCAAGATAGGACTCCTCAGACAGATTTGTTTCAAGACCATAAAAATAACAGAATCATTTACAAGGCAATATGGACATAATATAAATCAGGGAATGTCTTTCCACTGACTTAAAAAGCTTTAGATCAGATATTCACGTATCTGTGTCAGTGAAAGAATGTACTATCATCATAATCAAGATACTAAATAGATAAATGCATGCTTGACAAACACCTCAAAGACAGACTCTTCACCTGAAGAGCATTTATTAAATTTACTGAGTGGGATAAAACAGTGCGATACAAATTTCACACGTATTAAATCTCATTTCCTTCTCTTTACCATTTATGAAAAATGCCATCTTATATTCTCTTTTTGGTTTAGTTCATAAGCCTTCTGATTTTTCCTATCAAATATTTTAGGTCTTTATTTAAGTTATTTTTGTTCTTTGATTACTCTTCCTTCAAGTACTAATCTCTTTATTCATTGCTTTTGACTATTTTAGTCACTAATTTTTAGTATTAAATCATCCATTTTTACCTTTTCTTGTTAAATTAAACTTCATCTATTATTTCTTTCTTTTATTCTGCTGCATTTAATGCTATTGTGATGGTAAGCCTGTCTTCCTTTCAGCAATCAATTCTTCCTCTTCATTTATGACCAATCCTCTTTCTCCTGAAGATGAATAATTAGCTATATTCATTTTGTGGGTCATACTGAAGTGAAAAGGTATGCTCGTATTGCTGTCACTGGTCTTCACATTGTTCTGATTCTTAAGGAACTGCTGGGGAAGTTTTATGACTTATCTGTAGAAGGATGTATTGATGGTGGGATTCTTTCCCATGTGGCAGTATGTTAGGGATATGGCAACTTCCTATTACTATCCAGATAAGTGGAGGTGGGGTGTTTTCTCATGCCTGTTCTCTTCCTCTGAAGGCTGCTCATGATTCTCAGGTAATTATTAGGACTTATTAAAGGGCTGAATGTAGGAGATTATTGATTGGATTCTGCTTCCACATGGTGCTATATGAAAGTTTTGTGCCCCACAGCAGCTCCAAAAGCAGTAGGAAGGGACAGCAATAAAAAGAATAATCATACTTGTTACACAGCAGTTAGTCTCTCCTGTATTAATAATATACATTTTAACAATACATGACTGCACAACATAAATCCCTTTTTATAGAATATCAGACCAAATGGGAACATAAGGATCATCTAGTCCAGCATC
This sequence comes from Crocodylus siamensis, assembly GCF_052110815.1. Taxonomy (NCBI): domain Eukaryota; kingdom Metazoa; phylum Chordata; order Crocodylia; family Crocodylidae; genus Crocodylus; species Crocodylus siamensis. Next base: position 58,326,548 of record NC_143397.1, read on the forward strand.
CTTCTTCACCAATAATTCAAATAAAAATGTGAAAGAGGACAGAAAACACAGACATGGAAAAAATGCAGTGATACATTTCTGAACAAATACTAGTCAAACAACAGATGACATCAGTGTTAGCAATGCAGTCCTTCTGAGAATCTCCCAGAGCAGCAAAGCAATCTCTAACGTAAAAAATCAAAATAGCACTGCAAATTAAGAGTCAAGAAACAGTATCTGAGACTTACAAACTAAGCAAGAAGATATGGGGAGTTCCAATAGCCACATAATGTTAATGTAACACTGGCTTGACAAATAAATGTACATTCATAATATAATGATAAGGGGATGCTGTTTCAATAAATTGAAAGGCAACAAATTTAAAACTGGTATGAGGAAAAACTTTTTAGTATAAAGCACAGAAGCGCTGTTAACTTATCCTACTAGGTATTATTGAAAATAAGTGTAGCAGGGTGCAAAAAAAAGAAGAAAAAATGATATTTTATACGTAATGTGATCATTCAGAATTTCAATAGTAAAGATTACAAACAATCCAAGGATGATGGAAATAATATGATCTATGCCTTGAAGCTTAAGGATTTAAAACAAAACTTAACTGAATTTTATAAGAATCAACCTTCCTTATGGGCAGGTTATTCCATAACTGTTCCGCATTATCTTTTCTTCTGAGCACTTGATGCACACCACCATTGAAAACAAAATATGCAAGCAGCTTGACTGATCTTGTTCAGAATGGCTATCCTATAGTTCTAAATGCTTTTCAGGTATTAATTATATGTTAACATAAATGAACCTAGAGTTGTAGATAGTTTGAATAAAAATCACTTCTCACATTATCAAAGGCATTCCTTTTTTCCTGTGATGCTATAATCCCTGTTGTCCACACAGAGTCATAGAATCGTAGAAAGAAGGACCAGAAGGGGCCTGTAAGATCATCAAGTCTGGCCTCCTGCCAGGGCAGGAGGTAATTGGACTCCAATGAGCTCAACAAGGTATTTGTCCAGCCTCCTCTTAAAGACTGCCAGAGATGATGACTATACCACTTCTGCTGGAAGTGTGTTCCAGATTCTAGTTACCCATATGGAAAATAAGTTTTTCCTTATGTCCAGCCAAAACTTTTCCTTGACTAGCTTGTGTCCATTGGTCCACACCTTCCTGGGAGGAGGAGGGTGCTTTTCTGAAAAGTTGTTCTTCTAGATCCTGGTGTTCTCCCTTGACATATTTGTAGGTGCCTATCTAGTCTCCTCTCAGCCTTCTTTTGCTCAGGCTGAACAAACCCAGATCCCAAAGTCTCTCCTCATAGGGCCTGTTCCCCAGGCCTTTGATCATGCGGGTAGCCTTTCTCTGCACCCTTTTGAGCTTGTCCACACCCTTGTTGAAGTGCAGTGCCCAGAACTGGACACAGTATTCCAGTTGTGGCCTCACCAATGCCGAATAGATGGGGAGGAGCACCTCTCTGTATCTGTTGACGATGCATCTGCTAATGCACACCAGAGTCCTATTTGCTCAGCTGGTGACTTCATCACACTGGTAGCTCATATTCATCCTCTGGTCAACTGACACTTCTAGGTCCCTTCCAGATGCAGTGACAACCAGTGGACCACCACCCCTTGTATAGATATGGTAAGGATTCTTCCTACCCATATGAAGAACCTGACATTTGTCCCTGTTGCACCTCATATGGTTTTGTTCAGCCCATCAGACCAGCCTGTCAAGGTCTTCCTGAATCCTTGACCTATCCTCTGATGTGCCCACTTGTCCCCACAGCTTAGTATCATCCACAAACTTAATCGTCTGCTCAAGTTATGGTCCTTGAAAATAGATAAGGCCCAAATTCCTAGTATGAAAAATAATCAAAAAAGAAATGTTTCTAGACATTTTACATAGAAAACAATAACACAAAGAAACAAGTCAACTTCTAAAACAAAAAGGGGCAAAAACTGAATACAAGTTTTTGGGGTCAATTACAAGAAGTCATATAGTTCAGATACTCTTTGGCTAAGTACAGACATTTGGCAGGTTAAATTGGGTTCAAAATAGCAACCTGATTAAAACTTAGCTCATCTGAGTGCCAGCCTTGCACTTACAGACCCGGTCTCAGCAATCAGTCTAAACCTGTAACTATACAGTAGTTCTATGCACACAAACCAGTCTAGAAATTCCAAAACCCAGTTTAAGATAAAATTGGGTATATGTAGTATCAAACGTATTTGATTTAAGTCCAACTGGTGCATGGAACTTCTGTACACTTTCCCTGTACAGCCCTGGGGCTGGGTAAACCCAGCCATTGACCCCACCCCCAGAGTTGCTCTTTTCACCCCCACCTCTACACTGAACTATTTTTACACCCACCTCCCACCCTGCTAGCCCTCTCAACCCCCATCCCACAAGCCGCTCCATGTGCAGCCACTTTTATCAGCCTTCTCCACTGCTGCAACTGAGCAAGTAAGTCCCGGTAGGTTTCACACGGGGAGCTGGGGGGCTAAAAGTAGCCCCTGATCCACCCCAAATCCCTCCTCCATGGACCCTACCAGACACTCCCGGACCCCAGCAAAACCCTGTGGCTTGCACCTTCACCCCTACCCCACGTATTAGTTGTACCTGCCCCATGACCCCTTGTGGGTTGTGCCTGCCTCTCCACCCCACCCATTGGTCATGCTTGCCCTCCCTTGCTCACTTGCAGATTGCACCTACTCCCCTACCCGCTGGCAGACCTCCAATCCCTTCCAACCCGCTGGAACCCAACCCCCTTCTAGCCCCACCCCCCATCCTGACTTACCTGATATTGGGCAGCCATTTTGAACCAATTGTTCATACTTAGCCTTAGCTAAATAACAGCCCTGAGGCACTTCCAAGATGCAACAAGAGTTAGCATTATAATGTGAATGGTTGTTTGTTGAAAAAAGGCCCAATATGTAATGGATATTATTCCTAATAAGTTATTAACCACTTAATATATGGCTTTCCAGCTAACTGTATGTTTATAGAGGTCTTTCTTTTATAGAAGAAATTTGGACGAAGCACTGTCCCCATTCAAGACAATGGAAGCTTTGTCTTTGATACTGGGGAGGGAGGAGAAGGTTAGGAATTCACTTAGGGCATTTGGGTGTTTTATTTTAATAAAAGCTGTGCTTTTGTCCCCTAAATCACCTGCTAATGAGCAAGACTTGTTTGATTTTTTATAATTTGACTCCATGAATGCTGAGTGAATATAGAAGTCTGTTGGGCAAATCAGATTGTTAAAGTTACACCTGGGTTTAAATGTTTTGCTGGACTAGAGCCTAAATATCTCTAGATGAAATGTCTGTTAAGTGCTGATACCATGATCATGCTACTTTTACCAAGGCACCATGGCCTCCAAAATAATGTATGCTTGTGTTAAAATGCTGCAAAAAAGTACTCCCTAGAGAACACCCTGAAAAAAGATTTTTAAAAAAGCCTCCAAAAGCCCAAAGCCTAAGTTTTCAGAAAAATTCCAAGGACAACTAAAACCAAGTTAAAATCTTATTAAAATCCTTAAAACTGAATACATTCTCAAATATACATACCTCAGGCTCATAATAAATGCATCAGGGAGTTCCAAGCAATAAAACTATAAACCCTTGTCTCAAAAGAAGTCCCAAAACACAAACCCATTCTTCAGACCTTCGTAACCCGCTACAAACACCCCTGCTAACATCTGCAGATAATTTAATTCAACCCATTCTGCTAGAACAGGGGTGGCTAATCTGCAGCAAGTGCCTCAAGTAGAGCGGGCAGCCTTTGTATGTGGGATGTGGCAGATCAAGGAGTGGGCAAGCAGCACAGGGTAGAGCAGAGAGCAGAAAGCAGAGCAGGAAATTAGACCGGACCAGGGAATCAGAGTGGAAGGGTGTGGTGCTTAATTCATGGCATTCCTGCCAAAAAAGGTTGGCCCCCACTATGCTCAAGAGTAATAAAAGTTTAGGACTACATATAATTGGAGGTCCTATATAGAATGGGACAGAATCCCAGTAATGAAATCCTTGCAATGAAATTCTGACAAGTCCTATATAACAGGATTTCTCCCAGCTATACATATAGATGTAGGACCCTGCTAATTCATATGCAAATTAAAAAAGAATTCCCTACTTCTGGTTTTACATTAATTAACCCAACACACACTAAGATGAAAACACTAAAGGCCTGAGACAGGGAAACATTCCTATTAAGGAAAGCATTTAAGCATATGCTTAACTTTAAATATATGCTTAAGTGTTTTTCTTGAATAGGGAAGTTTTCTCTGAAATAGCTACCAATTCCTACAAAGAGGCTTCTAACCTAATTTAAAAAATACTAAGGTCTGAGTAGTTCGTGGAATAAGTAACCCATGATGTGCTTTGGCAAGTTTTGGAAATAGCTGTCTCACTCCAACTTTTTTAAAATTCCTGTTTAAAGGGATATATTGTTATTTGATCTTTTCCCCACTGTGTAGTTACTCCTATAGTTTTTAACCTGCTAAGTCTTAGGTGTGCAATATGTAAAAAAATAGTTTGAATTAGTTATTTGTCAATGCCAGGCAATATTAAAGTGTTAGGTAATGTAAAAGCTGAAACGTTTAATATTATCCTGACATCATTACGTCACTATTTTATGCATCCAAGTTACTGATTCAATTAAAAAATAGAAACCTTGGGCACAAAGTAGATAGGAGATGAAAACTATAGAGTTATCCTGGGTGAAAGACATATATATCTGAGCCATATGAAGCTATACTACTGTGTCCAAACCATTTGGTAAAGTACCTTCAGGTCTTGCACTGGCACAGACCTCCATGGATTAATTTCTACTTCTTGGAGCCTTCACTGTAGTCTGCACCAAATAAATGAATTTAGTGTAATAGCTATAGCTTTCAGGACATTTTACTATCATCCTGGAAACAAGATAGCGACTATATAGCTGGTATATCCAACATATTTGTTGATGTTCAGGATACAGGACAATTACTATATACTGGGCGCATCTACATGTGCTGATTTAAGGCACATTAGCAATTTTTAAGGAGATCAATGAAAGTCACCTCCATGTAGTGATCCCTGGTAATGTCTCTGACAGCCAAGAGCTCCCAAATTGAATGCCAAAGTGCACAAAAATAAAAATATGGACACCGTTTTTGTCATATGAAAGAAGCCATTTTTAAGGTGCATTAAGGGCGTGGGTCTACACCTGCACACCATTAAGGCACTTTAAATGTGGCAATTTTAGACTATTTGTGCCTAAATTTGATATCTGCAAATCAGGTATGAAATTTAGTTGCAAATTGCTAAAGCACCTTGTCACACGTGTAGACATGCTAAGGCGGTGTATGTTGACTGACCTGGGACTAACTTTAGTACCAAATCAGTCCACACACCGCGTTCATGCACCATAGCACATGCATGTGTAGACGCATGCCTAAATCGCCTTAATGCACATTAGGTAAATTCTCATTATGTTTAGGCACACATAAAAGCATGTGTAGACACCTCCATTGTTGCTGATTTGTTAGGTATACTTGTGTATACTGAACTAATTTCTGCTCTCAGTTATGTGTGTGCAAGTACATGTGGAGCCAAGAATGGATTTTATTTTTTTGTGACAGTATGAAATGTTTTCCTTCGCTTAAGTAAATGGAAGGTGCATTTGCATAACTGAGAGCAAAATTTAGAATGCTGTATTTAAGAGTTCCAAAATAAGCCTGCAGCCTTTGTCCTGACATCTTTGAACATGCAGCTGGAAACACCTTTTTCCTTTCTACCCAAAGTGATAAAAACCGTCTTCAGAAGAGACACAGTATTTATTGCTTCTGGCATTTTTTTAGTTACCACATAGTATGGGAAAAATCACTCCTAAAATTACTGAAACTATAAATGAGGTATAAAGTTGTTGCAACTTGGTCCTTCAGTCTCTCATGTGTATGAGTGGTTCACAAAATTACTACAAAAATTATTATTTTCAAAATCACCAACACTTTTATTTTATCAATATAAGGCTGATTTTTTCATCACCAGCTGTAGTAAGCTGAGTTTTTCTCCATTTCTAGTGCTCTTTTATTGCAGTCATAGACTTTCAAATCCACTGTAGTGATAGCACTCTGTGATTCTCTGATTTTAACAGTCCCTACTCCAAAAACTTATCTTTTGATCTTATACATACTTATTTTTCATGGTTTTAAAACTAAGAATTTTTTGCAGCCTTAATTCTGGAGAAAAAGGAGATTGTAAAAACTCCTGTTATCAAAGGAGTTTCATGCCAATTGTTCTCATTTTTCATATTTGTTCCTCTTCCTTGTATATAAAGAGTTGATGCACTATTGTATCCAAGGATTTAAAATTTAGTTTATCAAACCATTAAAATAATGAATCAGTTATGTTTAAATGAAAAAAAATCATTGTTTTTTGTTACTTATTTACAACCACTTCAAGAAAAAACTTTTAAAGCTGTGTCTATATCCAAATCACTGATTCTCCAAATTGGCATCGAATCTTCAGATTTGGATTTGGCTGAATCAAATCAGGGAAAGTGATTCCAATCAATAAATAGAATCACTGTCCCTGATTCAGGCCAAATCCTAATCAAATAGGGCCCGCTTTGCACACCCTTAATACCTGGTCATTCTGGCTGGGGGATCTAAAATAGATTGATGTGATGTTATCTACATAACTCCTTTGTGTATTGTATGCTGCAGAAACTAATATGCCTTAATTACTCTAGCTGTATTGACTGCTTGACAAAGGACATTTGATCTTGACCTTGAGTAAGAAACAATTTGTTCCCCAACAGGCTTACAACCTACATACAGAAAATGGATAAGAGCTGAGAAAAAAAGAAACATTATTATGTACATTTTATAGAATGAAAACTGAGATACAGAGAACTTAAATAAGTTGTACAAAGAAGTCTTTGGCAGAGCTGAGGATTAAACCTAGATCACCTGGATCTAAGTTCAGTGCCTTAACCATAATACCACACTTTCATATTGTCTTTAGACCTCTATGCAAGATTTTTAGAGGAAAGCATCTCTGGAAAATGTAATGCTAGTACATTACCCTACTTTTTTTTTTTTTATTAGGGCTGGAAGGGACCTCGGGAGATCATCGAGTCCAGCCCCCTGCCCAAAGGGCAGGAAGTCAGCTGGGGTCATAGGATCCCAGCAAGATAAGCATCCAATTTACTCTTGAAGGTGTTCAATGTAGGTGCTTGAACCACCTTCACTGGCAGACTGTTCCAGACCTTGGGGGCTCGGACAGTAAAGAAAGTCTTCCTTATGTCAAGCCTGAAACGGTCTTGCAGGAGTTTGTGACCGTTCGACCTCGTCATGCCTTGGGGCGCTCTGGTGAACAGACATTCCCCCAGATCCTGGTGGTCACCCCTGAGAAACTTATAGGTGGCCATCAGATCACCCCTGAGCCTGCGCTTTTCCAGGCTAAAGAGTCCCGTGGCTCTCAGCCTGTCATCGTAAGATCTGTTTTCCTGACCTCTGATCATGCGCGTGGCTCTCCTCTGGACTCTCTCAAGCTTCTCCACATCCTTTTTGAATTGTGGAGCTCAAAACTGGAGGCAGTACTCCAGCTGCGGCCTCACCAAGGCCGAGTACAAGGGGAGAATGACGTCCCGGGATTTGCTCGAGAAGCATCTATGGATGCACGCCAGCATTTTGGTCGCTTTACTAGCTGCAGCATCGCATTGGAGGCTCATGTTCATCTTGTGGTCAATGATGACCCCCAAGTCTTTTTCTTCTGTAGTGCTAACCAATGTAGCACTGCCGAGCCTATAAGGGTGCTGCAGGTTTTTCCTCCCAAGGTGGAGAACCTTGCATTTTTCAGTGTTAAACACCATGAGGTTCTCGTCTGCCCATTTGCTGAGCTTGTCCAGGTCAGCCTGGATCACCCGCCTATCTTCTGGCGTGGATGCTTTGCAATAAATGCAGGAATTCTGTTTCCTATTGCAGTTTAATATGGGCAAAAATGTTTGACATGTCCAAATTCACACCTACCAAACTAAATCCAGTCTTACCAGAGCACCTAAGCTGATGCTGAAATTTTAGCATAAGCTTAAATACTTTTTCTGAATATTGGCAGGACTACTAAATTGCTTAAGTGAAAACATGGTAATGCTTTGCTGAATGAAGGCCCTAGTTAATACACAGATTAACCTCACCCATGGGGCCCCTCCAGGCCTGTAGGTAAAGGCATGATGACATTAGCACCACAGAGGGGATCACGGGGGAACCCCCCCCCCCAGTCAGTGATCCCCACCAGTCAGCAATCTGGACGCACCAGTCACCCATGCACAATGAAATTTTATGCATGATCCACACAGTCATGTTTCCTGCCATGCCAAATATGCATGGGAGGAGGTGTGATTGTGAGATCACGCATCAGATCCCATTGCACCTTATTGCCAGTTCAGGCAATCACAGTCCTGGGTCCCTCTGCACTAGCAAGTAGCAAGCACCCATGAGTGATGGGGAGCCTGGGGCTGAGAGCCCACACTCCATATACCCCTGAGATTAGGAGCCCTCATCTGATGGGGCTCTCAGCCATGGGGACACACCTGGCCACACATTCAATTAATGGAATCATAGAAACCAGCCACAAAGTTATTCCACAAAAAATGTGGAATAACTTTGTAGTTTGTGGCAGTGCATGTTTGGGTGCCTGCCACTTTATAGGGCAGAGTTAGGCAGCTCCCAGGTGCCTGATGGTGGCAGCTATTTCAGAACAAGGGATATAAAGGCTGCAGTTTGCTGCTGCCAGCCTAGGAAGAAACATTGCCTGGCTGAGCTGCAGCAAGAACATCTAGAAGGTAAGAGCAGGAGGGAGGCTCTTGATCCTAGACATGACCTAAAACTGCACCCTGTTGGGGAGGGGTGGCCTGGTGGGGCTCCTAGTGGCATGGGAGCCCCCAAGTAATGCCAGGCCAGTTACCTCCCCAGTGAAAGATGAGGGGGACACCTTAACTCCAGCCCCCATCTTAGGGCCAGGCATGGCTGCAGCCACCTGAATCCATGAGGGGGTGGAAGACCCCAGGGACTGAGTGTGGTGGGTCAGGAATGGCAAGTGGAGTGCCACCTGAGCCTATGGGGTGGTTGACCCTGAGGCCCTGAGAGAGGGTGGTGTAGTGAGGCCCTAGGGAAGAAGGGAGAGTTGTGTGGCCCTGCACAGAGTAGGGCTGAAGGGGAATAGGCTTGAAGGACTGTGCGCAAGGGAGGCTGAGTAGAGCTGAACAAGGAATAGGCCTGAAGGGCAGTCCCAGGAGCATACTGAGTAGGGGTAAACTGGGAGTAGGCCTGAGGGGCAGTGCAAGGGCCAGCCCTATAAGTAGTCAAGTGTAAGGATGTAGTTGAATGTGAGGAGGATGAGAAGACCCCAGGGTGAGGTGTGGTGTAGAGTCCCTAGAATGGCTGCAGTAGGAGCCCCAGGAGTGGGGAGGAGGCCAACGTATGTCTTCGGACACCTGAGGCCTTAGTTGGGCCAGAGGTCGAGTTGGCGGCTCAGCCAGAGATTTACAGGTGAGTCTTGACCCTGGTAAGTCCTCCACTGCAAGGAGGTTGAGTGTGGGTTGAAAGAAAGACCTAAAGGTTGAGCACAATAACCTGAGTGAGAGTCCCTGTGAGACCTGAGACCACCAGTCGTGGTGTGGGTTACAAACATTATGTGGATGCCATCTGTGAGGCATGGGCTGCAGTGTAGGGAAAGTTTAGAGCCACAAATAGCGTCCCCTGGCATCGGGGCTGAGAATGGGCAGCCTCCCGAATTATACCACCCATTTATGAGAACAGAAAAGTCGTGGCAGGAAAGACTGGACGGCCTGCCCCATAGAGACAGGTGGGTGGGCTGACATGAGACTCAACCCTGAGCTCGCCCCCTGTCGCATAGCTTATTCCTTGTTTTACAATGCCATTAATTGCTTTAAGGTATGGGCTGGTTACAATTTAAGATGTGATTAACTGGTTAATCATGCCTTAAGTGTAACATGTGGCAAGGGCCTTGACTACCAATTTGCTTAAATGGAAGCATGTGGTACTGCTTTGCTGAACAAAGATCTTAGTTAAAGAGCAAGCAATCTCACCCATAGATACTGTATTGTTCTGAGTATAAGGCCCCTGCTACACATTATATATATATATATGTATATTAAACAATTAATTGGTCAATCATGCAATAAACTTAGACTGGTCACACATGCAAAGTAAGGCCAGCCACATGTACAAAAGTTATTATCACACAATAAAAAGGATTATCCAGCTATAAAAGGGGCAACCAGCTATCAAGTCAGTGCTTGAAAATGTGTAATAACTTCATAGCTTTTTTCTATCCAGTTTTAATTTGAATATTTAGCAGGGCCCTAAGTCTATGCTTTTTTCCCCCTCCAAAAGAACACTAACAATTGCACACAAATTATATATAGGGCTGGTATTTAATCAAGCCACACCAGTTTTGATGCATACAATAAAAATATCAAGTCAGAATTTTTCTAACATTTTATTTTTGTATTTTTGGTGCATTTAACCCTTTGGCTCTCTCCTTTGTTTTTTTAATTCTTCTTTGAGATTTTGTAAGGGCAAAGCAGTTCACAGCTTTTAGCTATAATTATTAACATAAATTCAGGGGAAAGCTTTTTTTTTCTAAAATGAACCCTGAAAATGTGGGATCATATTATATAGGGGGTAGATTTGTAATTAGAGCAGTGTTGTATTGTTACTAAAATTTTCAGACTCAGGTGCCTGAAGTTAGGCATCTCAATCCTTTATGTATCTAAAGAAATTGCCTACTTTTCATAGATTCAAAGCATCCACAGCTCTCATTGCACATCATTACTAAGCTTTCCTCAAAATTAAGCTACCTGGAACTCAGTCCTACAAAATGCTTCATTTGGCTGATTCTTTACATCCTAAGGGAAACAAGGATATGACCTTAGTTAGACCTTAGTTAAATATAGATGTAAATATCCATCCTCAGATACACGTTTAAAATTAAATTTAGATGCCCATGTTTAATATTAAAATAGGTAGCCAGTGCTTGTGCTTCTCTGGAGAAATGTTGAGAGAGAGAGAGATCTATATATATAGCTTAGTCTGTCTATCTGTGTGTCTGTCTGTAATGCTCTTTAAATGTGAATAGCTTGAAAACTGTAAGAGAAATTTCTTTGCTAAAACAGCATTTGTTTAGTGACTATGTCAGGATGATCCCAACCTCCAAAACTGGGGAAAAAAGTCAGGGGCCAGGGATGTTTCTACTGAGCTCCTCCTGGGAGGGCACCAGGAGCCTGGCATGGTGGGGATGGCAGAGGGAGAGGCCAGCTGAGGAAAAGCGGGGCCCAGGCAGAGGTGCAAAGTAGAGGGCAAGCAGTGGTGGCCCAGTCCCGAGCCCTGAGCAGGGAAGGAGGCACTCGGGCCTGCTGGACAAGAGCAAATCCAGGAAGGGATTGGTATCTTCAAATGTTCTGCCTATTTTATTTAAGTTTTATAAATATTTAATTTATATAATAAATATAAAAAGTAAAATCTGTTTGTTTTTGTTATTTGAAATTCATCCGGCATTCTTGATGGGCAAGTCATTCTTTATTTAATAAAGAGAAACAAAAGAGACTTCTCTGGAACTCAGGGGAGCATTGATTTCTTGGCTACATAGTAAAGATTTGGAGAATTGGAGGTATCTACAGGAATAGAAATGTAGTGGTCCTGTTTCTGGTATCTTCAGCAACCTACTCCAAAATAACTGAATGTCCAGGGAGCTCTGACTGAGACAGAATACTTGCTCTTCCCCCATTTTTTTGTTAAGGAAAGGTAAATATTGTTGCAGTGAAAATTAAGTGATTTAAGATGAGCTTTCAGAATTATCTAACAATTTACCTCAGTTTCATGCTTGTTAAAAAGTAAACGAATTTACCTGATGCTACCTAGTAAGTTGCTAATATTTGTTTTCAGGCTGAAGTAAATACCATTTAAAAAATAGGTATAGGCAGTATCATTCTAGTTAACAAAGAGCACAGAAAATCAAAATATAAAAAATTTTAGTTGAGTAGGATGAAATTCAGAAACTGATTTTTTTTCACTATTATGATATCAGTTATGCTACTGATTATCCTTATTACATTGCAGAAAGAGATCCTGTAACAGTTTATTGATTTAGGCAGCAAATCAGTTGGTAGTTTTGTCTAATCTTAAGGGAAAATGTCTTTTTTTTTTTTTGTTTTTTTCCATAGATTGTAAGGTTGGAAGTGACCTTGCAAAATCATCAGGTCCAGCCCCTGGCACAAACCAGGAAAGATAACTGGGGGTCAGGTGACCCCAGCAAGGTGACTGCCTAGTCTCCTCTTGAAGATTTCCAGGGTAGGTGATTGTGTCTCCTTTGGAGGGAACTTATTCCAGTCTGGACACCCTAATATGAAGAAGGTTTTCCTAATGTTGAGCCTGAATTGATCTTCCAAGCGTTTGCGGCCCTTACTCCTGGTTTTCCCCTTGGATGCCCTGGTGAACAGTTGCTCATCGAGCCCTTGATGTACTTCCCTAGTGTAGCAAGTTGCTACCAGGTCCCCTCTCAGCCCTCTTCTCTTCAGGCTGAAGAGTCCCAGATCGCTCAGCCTTTCCTCATATGGCTTGTCATGTAAGACTCTGATCATACAGGTGGCTCTTCTTTCATCTCAACCTCGTCCATATCCTTGTTAACTTGTGGCATCTGGAACTGGATGCATTACTCCAGCTGTGGTCTCACTTGTGCTAAGTAGAGAAGAAGAATCACCTCCTTGGTTTTGCTGGAGATGCATCAATTCATTCATATTGATTGAGTATTATTTGCCCTCCTGACTACAGCATTGCACTGCTGACTCATATTCATACTGTGGTCTATTATTACCCCTAGGTCTCTTTCATTCATGATGCAAGTCAGTTTGGTGCTGCCAAGCCTGTAGGTTTTTTGGAGATTGCTCATCCTGAGGTGGAGCACTTTATATTTCTCGACATTGAACTTCATCAGATTCCAATCCGCCCAACTTGCTAGCCTGTCTAGGTCTGCCTGTATCTGTAATCTATCTCCAAGTGTTACCACGCTTCCCTATAACTTGGTGTCATCTGTGAAATTAACCAGTGAGCTCTTTATGGTCACTGCATATGATAACTTGAAAATATCAAATTGAATATATTGGCCTACTTCTAGTCAAACCATCTTTCTAGTTTTGTTGATAGTCAAATATATATTATTGGATTTCCAGAAAGATACCTATCCTCCAGAGATTCCCAGTTTTGGGTCATCTCCTTCATATGTAGAACTTCAGGAGATCATTGATTAAATCTAAAAGTTCTACCTAACTTCTATGAACCTATCATATCATAGACAAAAATGCAAAGGCTTTTTTGTATCTTATGAATTACAAATTCATTTGTTTCCTGGCAAAGAGAGATGAACTTAGATTCCAGTCTAAATCTCGTAGCTACTCTGTTCATAATCTTTCTTGGCCACCCAGGCAGCATCTTCAATTCAGGCCACTTCATAAGGAAACCAAATCCTACTATCTCACTTAAAGCAATTATTCTAACATGTAAAACTCTGGTCAGCTTCTCTTATCTCTCCATTTACTGCTTCCCACATTTATAAATGCCTGGGTATATTTTGTCATTAGCACTAATTTATTTCATATAATGCCTGGAAAAATAGTCCAAGGATGTCTCCATGGTAGCAGCATTTCATTTAACTCCAAATTGGAGTAAAATCTGTCAACAGCCAATTCCCTGTCAACAGCATAAGCACTGATTTCTGTCACCTACCAAACAGATAGGGGGTAGAAGAGTTAGACAGTCAGATGTGAAAAAACGTATGTACCTCCAAGCAGATGCAAAGAAGTAGCAGTCAGTTGTCAGTGCCCTAGAGATTCGGACAAGAGTTTTGACCCAATATATTAGTCTGAAAGCCAGACTATCTACTAAATATGGTGATACAAGAGGTTTGGCTCCCTAACTCAAGAAAGATGCATAGTAGAGAGAAACTAATCATTCATATAGGATATCAAGCGGAAGGCTGGCCTGCAGGAGTGTCATGACTCACTGCTTACATCAATTAATTCTTCTCCCTATCCTTCAGAATTATCCTACTCAGATAATTCTCAGATTCATAAGTGCATTGAAACATTCATGCATAAAAAGAAGATATGTAGAGCCTGCAAAATACAAAGAAGAGTAAAATAAATCTGTGACTCAGAATATTCTGAGGACACGTAAATTCATAGGCTGAGCAGCATCCCCTCTGAGCAGAAATTCCAGAAGGAAATGTCAAGTGCCTGCCTACAGAAAAATCCTCAACGCCATATCTTATCAGCCATGCCCTGCAAAGTTAAAAAGAGCAAGCAAACCGAACACTGACTAGTTTCTAACAGAGCTGTAAATAATTGTTTGTGTCTAAATTTCAACAATTTTAAGTTTTTATATTTTATCATATAGAAGTAAAAAGAAAGTAAATTAAGTTGCTTTAAAATGGAAAATATAATTACTTAATTCCAAGTTCAGGTGAAATGGAATATTTTAACCTTGTCAAACACTTTCTTTCAATTTTGGTTTCTAAATGAACTTGCACTAGAGATGTCAAGTTCTCCCAAGATAGTTTGCTTATGACAAATTAAAATTCCTAACAAAAATGTTCCTTTGTATAATTTCCAAACATCTCCTGTTTGCATCCAGGCTAGAACCAAAATCTATGGAATAGTTTCAGTGTGCTGACAGAATGTCATGCTGTGATTAAAGTATGGGCTATTTCTTTTAAGAATACTTTGTTTCAGTAACTTCATTATAGTTGTAGCATTTGCCAAACAATAAAGGGGATTGTCCCTGTTCTGAAGATCTTGCAGTTCAAAGACAGACAGATAAATAGAAAGGGTACAACATATACTGAAATATATAAGTGTATATATGAACATATTTTTAATGAAATGCAGTAGCTAATCTCTTTGCAATTACTCCTAAAATGTTGTTAGTAGTCAACTAGCTTTTTGCACACTTAGGCTCAAAGTTTACAGACTTATTATAACCACATTAGAATGCTGAAAAATGCATTCCCCTCAGTTCCCTTAGACTACAGACGTTGATAGGATCAAGAACCTGAAAATCGCATAAATCCCTAATGAGCCCAGCTCAGGGTCTCCAGCAGTGTCTCCACAGGCAATGTAGCTCTGCCATTTAAAAGGAGGAAAGTTAAACATAGTAAATCAAATATTGAGATACTATCAAAGCTCTGAAACATCCATTAAAGAAAGGCAAATTTAACTGGACTTATCAAAGCTGAAGAACCTTAGGAAGAGAAATAATTTTAAGGTCTTTAAAACTTAGAGTTGATGAGTGAAAAAAGCAGAATCCATTGACTGCTCCCTTAAATTTTCTAAAGAGACAGTCTTAAAAAGTGTACAGCTGCAAGTATCACCAGGCCAAAAGGAATATAACTACCTCCGCAATGTAAAACACATCTAGCAGAACAGAGCTGGCTTCTGAGTACATGTAAACTGACATCGTATATAGCAAGTTAGCTGATGTTGAGCTCTGTGCTGCCATGGCTAGACTGCTACTGGTATCCAAGCTAGTTGTTTTCAAGTAAGGTAGGATGTCTGTCTTTTCACTACTTTGCAGTTATTTCTGTGATTGAGTATAGGTATTTGTTAACACACCCATACTTTAGGCTTCAGACTACTTGGTACAAAAAACAACTATGCTTGGACAAGGAAGACAGAATTCAAACAATTTAAATAGCAAGTTCTGACCAGGAATAAACCAGGGTGGCAGGATTTGGAACTGTGAACTCAGCTGAAGTCACCTTATGGGCTTAAAGTGCCGGAAACACCCCCGAAACCACTGATTCCCGGAAGACTTAGAAGACTTGATAGCAAAGATTCCAGGTGTGTAACTGTAACTGACCTGGCAACTTTTTGTAGTCACTTAGTGTAGAAACTGCATGGAAGCACATGCTGACAAACTGCCTACTCGCAGCAAAACTATTATTAATAGCAGCGGGATTGGCTACGTAGCAAAGTGAAATCCTTCCAAACTACCATTGTCATCCACCATAAGATCAAGCATACTCTGTGTGTCAAATACTAATTCACATAAGAGTTGAGACCCAGAGCCTGCTATAAGCAGGGCTGCCCAGGCAGCTTACATTAGGGAATTTGCTTTCAGCATTCACTGTTTTACTGTAGACTAAGGGATAATCAGAACATCCCATAGGAGCCACTTCTACCTGTCTTTACAGGGGTTGCAGATAAAACTAAACATATGCATTTGCAAAACATGTCCACATCATAAAATAATCACAGCAAAACCAAAATAATAATGTTCTTGAAGAACTATGGGCATAACAAGAAGCTAGGCCTGCCATCGTTTATCCACGAGTGCCAAAGCATTTGCAGTAGCAACAAAAATGCTCCCTTTCCAAGCTCCTCCAAATGAAAGCTAACCTAGACAAGGTGTATGCATTACAAATGTAAAAGAAAGGGATAAATACCATAATCTTGAACCTAGAAAATTACACGGATGAAGAAAATATATGGTATAGCAATATGCTAAGCAAAATATCGATTCCTCACTCTTGCCAGTTTATTGGTCTCAGGGACTGGCTGCCTCAAAAACTTAAGCACAGAATTTCTCCTCCCTTTTTGTGTCTAAATGGCATTTTCCAGCCACATAGCTGATGGTTTGGGCACTTTCATGCAAGTAGTGATTCAGCTTCCCCTGCCAAGTGGATGTGTGTACTGAGTGTCCACTGCAGTCTATGCATTGTCTGGGCACATATATGACTACACATGCGTGTACCTCTGGGCAGCTAGGAGAGGAAGATGTGTGTGGCCAGGAGGAAAAAAGCATTCTAGCAGTTCAGTAAGTTTTATGTTAATCTGGCAGGGACAGACCCTGGATTCTAGGCTAGAGCCTTGCCTGTAATAGGCCAGGAAAGTTCCCAAGTTTACTCCATCCAGTGACTAGGAAAAGCAAAGACCACCCTCGAAGTGTTGGCCTCAAAAGGAGTTGGGAAAATGCCTAAATTAGGGGTGGTCAAAATGTGGCTCACGAGCAGGGATGGGATCCGGCCTGCTGAGGGATTCCATCTGGGCCATGGTCAGATTTTTGGCCTTGCCAGGCCTAGGAGCAGGTCCCATCGCCCTTAGGTGTGCAGTGGGCCTAGGGTGGTGCAGCAGCCAGACTCACTTCCTGGTGTCACATGGTGGCAGCTCCTTCTAGCTGCCACTGCCAGTCTCAGCCACCACCACAGGACCTGGCCCTCCTGCCCTGGCACCCCAGCCTGTCTTCCCTGCATCCACTGCCCTCCATGCAGGGAGGATGCACTCAGCCGGGCAGATGGCATGGGGCCACAGGTGGGAATAAGCATCTGGGAGCAGGATAGGTAGGTGAGGCCGGGATCGGGATCATGGGGCTGGGATCTGGGGCAGAGCCATGATCTGCTACTTGCATGTCCCTGCAACAGGCACCAGTTCTGTGGGCAGGGTTGCAGATCATGTCTCTGCCCCGGGCCCAGGCCCTGGCCCTATGTTGTCACTGCCCCGCAATCCTGATCCCAGCCCTGCCTACTCATTCCACCTCCAGACACCAATGCCTACCTCTCCATGTCCCCATCACATCTGTCCATTGGAGAATGCCATGCTGTTGCTGGTCCCAGGCCATTCTCCATGGAGACCCCAGGATTTCCAGCCAGTGACAATATGGGGCTGGGGCCCATGGCAGAGCCACAATCTGCTCCCTGCACACACATGGGACTGGCATCCATCCCAGGCATGAGGGGAGTGGATCATGGCTCTGCCCCGGACCCTGGCCCTGCACTGTCACCACCCCGCAATCCAGATCCCAGCCCTCCCTACAGGCTCCACTCTCAGACATTGCTCCCCTCTCGCCCATGGCCCCATCCCATCTAACCAAGGGGGATGCTGACCTATCCCATCTGGCGGGGAGTGCTGACCCTGCCCACAACAGCTCAACATTCCCTAAGTGGCCCTCCAGCCTTAATAACTGGAGGGACGTGGGCAGTGGGGTTCCGCAGGGCTCCGTCCTCGGGCCCGCACTGTTTAACATCTTCATCAGCGACTTGGACAAGTACCCTAGGGTAAAAAGCACCCTATTCAAACTTGCTGATGACACTAAGATGTGGGGGGATGTGGGTACCCTAGAAGGGAGCAATAGGCTACAATCGGACCTAGACAGGTTACAAGGGTGGGCAGACGAGAACAGGATGGGATTCAACACTAACAAGTGCAAAGTGATGCACCTGGGGAGGAACAACCGGCTCCATACCTACAGGTTGGGGAACTCCCTTCTTATCAGTACAGAGGCGGAAAAGGATCTTGGAGTCATCATTGACTCCAAGATGAACATGGGCCGGTAGTGTGGGGATGCAGTCAGGAAGGCCAACCGTACCTTGTCATGCATCTACAGATGCATCTTGAGCAGGTCCAGGGAAGTGATCCTCCCCCTCTATGCGACACTGGTCAGGCCACAGTTGGAGTACTGCGTCCAATTCTGGGCGCCGCACTTCAAGAGGGATGTGGACAACATGGAGAGGGTCCAGAGGTGGGCCACTCATATGATCAGGGGACAACAGGGCAGGCCTTATGAGGAGAGGCTACAGGACCTGAACCTGTTCAGCCTCCAAAAGAGAAGGCTGAAGGGGGATCTAGTAGCCTGTTACAAACTGGTCAGGGGGGATCAGCAGGCACTGGGGAAGTCCCTGTTCCCCCAAGCACTACCAGGAGTGACCAGGAATAATGGTCACAAGCTGGCAGAGGGTAGGTTTAGGTTAGATATCAGGAGGTGCTACTTCACAGTCAGGGCAGCTAGGATCTGGAAGCAACTTCCAAGAGAAGTGGTGCTGGCCCCTACCCTGGGGGTCTTTAAGAGGAGGTTAGATGAAGACTTTGCTGGGGTCGTTTGACCCCAGTACTCTTTCCTGCCATGGCAGGGGGTCAGACTAGGTGATCTACTTAGGTCCCTTCCGACCCTAGAAATTATGAAACTGCCTATCCCTGGCCTAACCTGTAGTGTGACCACTGTGCTGGGATGTTGGAGACACGTAGAGGTTTAAACACCTTCAGGCAAAGGCCCTTAGAATACAGGTTTCCAGCTTCATGGATAAATGCCCTAATTACTGAGGCTAAAATGTGGAAGTGGGTATATCATTCTTCCCCCCCGGATGCAAAGACGCAACCTGCTCCTGTGGCATTTCCGTCTACTCACCGCCAGCTGTGCTGCTGCTGTGATGTCCTGCACCAGGCTGCTATTGCCTTGGCATGGGACTGTTGCTGCAAAGACTTCCTATGGAGCTGCCATGCCAGCACCTTCTCTGAGTCAGCACCCAGGGCCAGTGCCCCGCTTGTCCACCCCAAACTATACTGCTTCCTGGTTGTACATAACTATAAGTTTTGTTTCCCTGAAAATTTTAGAAGACTGGGAACAATATGTGAATAATTATACACATGGCAACAGTGAGCAAAGGTACCGTATTTTCTCGCATATAGTCCACGGGCTATATAAGTTTTTACAAACATGACAGATGGGTGCATGAGTGCGGGCTATGCAGAGTCTTTAGAGCCGTCTTTAATGAAAATTAAAACTGCGCTGTGCCCGCCCGTCCCTGGCTGTGGGCTGATGTCACGGCAGCGGCGAGCTCCAGCGGGATTGGCTTGAGCGCGGCTGGCGGCAGTGACGGGGAGTGAGGCTGCCTCCCCCCCGCTCGCAGCTCCTCATCTCTCCCCTCCCCTGCAGCAATTAGCATCACTTTTAGCCGGCTCCAGCTCTGGTGGCCATGCCCAGCAGAGCCCATGCTGCCTCCCTCCCGCCGCATACGGGAGCCCCACGCCCAACTGCACTTCTCCACAGCTGCGCAGTGGGGCCTGGTGGGGGCCACCCGGTGCCTGAGGTCCAACAAGGTGGCCGTGCTTGCGGCCATGTCTCAGGGGGCGACTGCAGGCGGGTGGTGAGAGCCCGGTCCCCACATGGTGGCAGCGAGCACCCGCAGCCGGGGCCAGCACCTCTCAGGCTCAGTAGGCTTAAAATCGCCCCCAGCACCAACACTATCAGGTGCAGGGAATACATGGGTGCAGTCTATACAAGGACTATTTTCCGAAAATACAGTTTTCCACCGGTTATTCATTGGTGCGGGTTATATCAGTGTGCCGGCTATATGCAAGGAAAATACAGTAATTCTGTGTCTGTGCCTCTCAAAAGGTGTTGTGCCAATATCTTGGAGTTCCACTCAGCTTATTAAAGCTTTACCAGTACCTTTCTCTACGCAGCTCTACATTGTTGTCTTAAAAACTGAAAACAATGACTTGCTTCCGAATAAGATAAGGCTGATCATCTGCAGCTCATTTCTTGAGTAACATATTGAGGTATTATTATCCAACCAGTCCCTTTTTAGGAACAGGCCAGATAAGATACAGAGAGAACCAAAGGGGACAAATGAGCTGAACAACTTCCGAGTGACTAAATCATGTTAATTTTCTTGATAGAAAAAGATGATAAACTGACAGGTATCAACTTGGAAAAGCACAAATAATAAAATAGCCTAGGACATAGCATAGTATCACTCTTCTCCTTCTTTACTTTTAGTTGAAGGTTGACTCTTAAAAAAAACCAAATAATTTGTTTTAACTAATGGTAAACTTTGTCAGCAGTGTTTGGAACGGAACTGATAGCCAAGACCTTATAGGGTTTTGAGCTCAGAGAGCATGGTGAAATACAGCATCTGCTGTGTGGGTGACGGCAGGATAACAGTCACAAAAGCATTTACTTTAGGAGCTGGCAATACATGTTGTTCTTGTAGCTTAAGACCTAAGAGTGTGACTGTATAATGACCTGCAATTTTGAACTTTTGAGGAAGTTGTATCTATTATTATTATTATATAGAGAGATCTTCTGTCGCTGGATCCATCAATACAGCACTTTGTACAGGCACTAAAACGAGCTAAAAAAGGATTATTTAAAAAGATGTAAAACATAAGGCTACAATAGTTGCATCTGCTAAAAGGATAGGTAGTTAAGGGTTGATGCAGGAACCCTAGCAAATACTTGGGTACGAGCAAAATAGAAGCTTTTGCTTCTGTTAAGGAAGACATAGATAATTTGTTTGCTGTGTAATTTCCTACTTGCAGTGGTGAAATCCCCCCTTGCTGGATTGCAACTCTATTTTAGGAAGTACTGGAATCTGATACAGTGCCAGAAATAATGTTTTATTGATGAAGAAAACTCAGTTCCAGGGGCTTCGCCTTCCAAGGACATTACATTTGAGGGCACTGAAGTCAAATGAAAGAGCACAAAGAGGCATAGGGAGGCCATGGCACATATATATCAGGTATTTCTTTTCATAAATTCTTTCTCTTTGCAAGAATGTTGCTGGTCTAATTTTATGATGTATTTAAATACAACTTCAAACTACTTTCTTCAAGTGCAAATTTGGGTCCTCTTTATTTTGCTAACCGTAGGTCTCTACTAAAAGCTTTATCTTTGAATAAATTAAAAATATACATAATCTGAATTTCATGATAAGACGATGATTTTACTACCAGAAGAGGAAGCATGTTAGTTCAACATGGCTCCCCAGATTCTGTATAGAATTCACTTCAGCGAGGCTTATGGGAACTTTTATCTAACAGCCGATTTAATCAGCTATTAGATAAAAGCACCAAAAAGCCATTGGGTAAGCCAGCTCAAACTAACATGATGCCTCGTCTGGGCATGTGCTGCGCTCAGTGTGAGGACATGCTGAGCTTTAAGTAAAACACTGTTTTGGGTTTTTTTCATGTCTGTAAGCAGCCATTGAGATTAGTACTATAAACCAGGACTGGCCAACTGCTAAGTGGCTGGGGGATGCATAAGCCAGAGCCATATACAGCATGGGCTCACTCCCACACATATGGATGGGTTCCCTGGGCACTGCGTGCTGTGCTGCACTAAGACCCCCTCTATACATTACCGGTATCAGTCAATTAACAGGTTAATTGAGTTATTACCTTAAAACCAGTACATAGCCAAAGTACCTATCACACGATAAAAAGCTCCAACCAGCTATAAAGTTAGACCTTCAAATGTGTACTAACTTTATAGCTGGCTATCAAGCTTTAATTTGCACATGTAGCAGGGTCTCCCCTCCTGCTGGAAGCCCCCTCAGCTGACAAGGCTCTCAGCCACAGGGGTGCAGTGTGCCCAGCATGAAACCTCCAAGCCCTGGGGATTACAACTGCTGTGATCCCCAAGGCTGAGGATGCCTGAAACCCCTGCTCCACAAGGAACCTGACCTTGCTACTGGGAGCAAAGGTCAGGTAACTCCACGAGAGTCTTGGCAGCTGGCAGGGCTCCCAGTCCCAGCTGCACATCATGGAAGTCACTGCCAGGGCCAAGAAACCTATCACATGTGGGGACTCCTGGTTCTAACTGCATGTAGCCCCTGCAGCTGAAAGCCCCCTTCAGCAAAGGTGGCTCCCAACTATAGGAAGCTGCTTCTTGCCAGTACAGGGGGAGCCCAGGATTGGCAATAAGGCAATTGGATCTAATGTGCAATCCCACAATCATGCCTCCTTCCATGCACGTGTGGTATGGCAGGAGGCTCAATTGTGTGGATCACACATTACATCTGATTGTGCCCTTACCTATATGTGTAGAGGGATGTATGCGGCCCCCGGGGGTGGGGGCAAGAAACAGAAGATGGAGGAGGAAGAGGGATTCTAAAGCTCCCGGCTGCTGGTGGAGCCGAAACAAAGTGGGGAGCAGTGGCTGGATGAGAGCCGGGAGCCGTATGTTAACTTCTTAGGGAACACATGCAGGCTGCAAGCCACCAGTTGGGCAGCCCTGCTATAAAATAAGGAGGAGTACAATGTTAAATGATAATTAAATGATAATTCAAAGAACTTTCAACTTTTCAACCAATCTTTGTTAAATATTTAAAATTATAGGTGATAGGCTACTAAGAAGATACTTTATTTAGTCATTTTTAGTGATTATGGGATTCATCATAAATTAGCAGTCATTTTGTATTTACAGGGTTTCTTGCCTTCAACACACTACTTGCTTTACTGGTTTCAATTTGGAAACGATACCACTAAAAGGTATCTTCAGGCCTTCCTTCCTTTTCAATCCTCTTAACTTACCCTCTTGTTGTCCGTCCATCTTTTCAGTATGTGCAAAATGTTGCTACCAACTTTACCAGTCAAAGAAGTGGAAACATATTATCGCTATCCTGAAATTCCTCCTTGTTATGCCATAATCATTGCAGAATCTAGTTCAAATTGTCACTTTTGTTTTAAAAAACTGTACAGATTTACTGCATCTCATCTCTTGGAGTTTGTCTGTGTCTCTTCCCCCTCCACTGTCCATTTCCTTTTTTAGCTGTTTCCTGTCTTTTTCCCTTCCAGTAATTTCTAAGCAACTGGTGCCAGATCTTCCCTCTTTGCATTTCCTGCCATCTGTATCTTACTTACTTATGAATTCCCCATCTCCTTTCAAATTTCATTTTACAATTTATACTTTCTCTCTTGCTGATACTTTCTAATTGCTCTTTCTCTCGCTACTATTGGCTTTATGATGGAATGCTTTAATTTATTCATCATATAATGGGCTTCTATCCTTTCTGCAGTGTGTACCACTCTCTTGTTTGATCTCAACTCTTTATGAAATATTTTCTCCACTAAAAAGCACTGGGTGGTGGAAAACAAAAGCCTGCCGAGCACAGGAAAATTGGATTGAGAGACAAAGGAGCTTTGCAAGGCTAGCTAGCTGAAAGGTGGCTGCTACTCACTATACAGCCATTACAGTCGCTGTCACACCAGGTAGGCATATCAAAAGGATGTTTGGTCTTGCTACTGGGAGCAAAGGTCAGGTTACAGCTGCTGTGCATGGTAGGGGCTTCTCTCCAAGTGGCATACATTACATAGTATAAATTTCAGTGCTTAGAGCAGTAATAACCCCTCTCTGCAAGACACGTTGCCAGTTCTGGACCAGGGAGCAAGAGTTAGGCAGCACAAAGATGTCCTGAGATCCAAGCAGCTTTTTCTTGATTTTCCTGTGGATGCTCAGTCTCCAGGCATTCCCTTGGCCTTACCTTCCCAGTAGCACTATGTCCAGCTGGGAAGGATACAATAGCTTTTTCCCGCACATGTCCTTCAAGTTCTGTTTCTGCATAAAAATGTGTTACACTTGAGAATACCATTTCTCTGGAACACACAGTATAAAAGAAAACAATATTGTAAGCTTTATACATTGGCAATGTTTCATGCTACATGGTAGCCCAGCATTAGACATCGTGCCTAAATTTAAATGAGAATACACTCCTGTGAATCCATAAGCATGTACTATTTTACTGAATTAATCTGCCACCAGAGCTGTCCATAGCCAAATCCTCCGTTTCTGATACATTAAAAGCTATTTTCTAACATCTGTACTCCTTTCATCACAGACATATCCCAATATAGTTACAGATTAAGTGCATCTGGATAATACTGCCCTATTCAGGGATAATGACACAAGGCCCAAGTTAACAGGCTATCCATATTCTCAATTACTTATATAGATAGTGAATGATAGATTCTTACAGCTGTTGCTGTTGGCATCAGTTCTGCTGTATGGATCATTGTATCTGTTAATGTTGTGATTTTTTTAATGTGGCTTGTTTCAGGAATTTGTGCTCAGTTTATTTCAGTAGATTTGCTTGCTTTGTACATGCCAGCAAAAGAGAAGTAAGTGATGAAGAAGAATATTGACATTCTGTTAGCTGTTCCAGAGAATGTGCATCTGGAGTTAGAGTTCAGCCCCTATGTCACATGGAGGTTTTGTTGCTTAAGTAATTTTAATGCTGACAGTTTTTCAAGAAATTATTAATAAGAAATGCTAAGGGTTATCCAAAGCACTGTAGTATGTATAGGCAAATTTGTCTGGGCCAAGTAAAAAGAAATGCAAATCTCTGCCCAGCCCAGAGATGGTATTCTCAAAATACTATCAATTATGAAGAGGTTATAGTTGAAAAGTTGGAAACTTCTACTGGGTTTCCAATTTTGACCTTCAGATTGGTTGCAGAAATGCAAAATGTCTAAAATTTCATATGTTTCGTTCTTTCAAAAAAGAGAATTATTTTAAAAAGGTTGAAGTTAACAAACAGAGGAATCACAAGAGATGGGAATTTAAAATCTGAATGTTGTGAACAGTCCAAAAAGTGTTGTCAATATTCTCTTATCACCGACTCCATTTCTGGTAACAGAATCACAAATATATTTCATTCCATGGGCCTTTCTGGTGATGACTGGCTGGTGCTATTTTTTTTTAGGCAGAGATCCCACCCTCCTTCACCTAAAGGTCACGATTGAAATGGCAGGATCATTTTGGCAGCTTCTAAATCCCCTGACTTATTGTCCAACAATTCGTGCTTAGACTTCAAGTAGGTGGGAAAAGCTGGTGTCTGAACATGCAGCTGGGCTTCACTCAAACTCTCAGAGAGTGTAAAGGAACATGAAATAAAATACTCAAAAAGCAGATTTTTATAAATTTCACACAGGTTTATTTGAAGGTTATTTTGTTGCCAAAGTAGGTGGTTTCTGCTTAGTTATTTTCTTTATACAAATCCCCTTGCTTTGTCTCTGTTCTGCATAGTATACTCTGAAAAACTTCAAGAATAACACCTGTAGGAGTAAAATTATGCTCTTTCCTTCTCCAAAAAAAAGAAAAGGTTTCTTTCACTGAGCCATCTGGTCTGCCCCATCAGCTTGCAGGTAATTTGTGAAATGATATGTTTACCAAATGTCCCTGAAATTACAAATAATGCTCTGTACTATAGACTTTCTGTTAAGAATTTTTAAAAAACCCCTAAAAATACACCTTAAATATTCAACATACAGGCATACCTCATTTTATTGCGCTTCGCTTTATTGCGCTTCACAGATACTGCGTTTTTTACAGGTTGAAGGTTTGTGGCAACCCGGTGTTGAACAAGTCTATCGGCGCCATTTTTCCATCGGCGCCATTTTTCCAACAGCATTTGCTCACTTCGTGTCTGTGTCACATTTTGGTAATTCTCGCAATATTTCAAACTTTTTCATTATTATTATATTTGTTATGGTGATCTCTGATCTTTGATGTTACTATTGTAATTGTTTTGGGGTGCCACGAACTGCACCTATATAAGACGGTGAACTTAATTGATAAATGTTGTGTGTGTTCTGACTGCTCCACTGACCGGCTGTTCCCCCGTCTCTCTCTCTCTCCTCGGGCCTCCCTATTCCCTGAGACACAACAATATTGAAATTAGGCCGATTAATAACCCTACAATGGCCTCTAAGTGTTCTAAGAGTCGCACGTCTCTCACTTCAAATCAAAAGCTAGAAATGATTAAGCTTATTGAGGAAGGCATGTCGAAAGCCAAGATAGGCCAAAAAGCTAGGCCTCTTGCGCCAAACAGTTAGCCAAGTTGTGAATGCAAAGGAAAAGTTCTTGAAGGAAATTAAAAGTGCTACTCCAGTGAACACACGAATGATAAGAAAGCGAAACAGCCTTATTGCTGATATGGAGAAAGTTTTAGTGGTCTGGATAGAAGATCAAACCAGCCACAACTTTTCCTTAAGCCAAAGCCTAATCCAGAGCAAGGCCCTAACTCTCTTCAATTCTATGAACGCTGAGAGAGGTGAGGAAGCTGCAGAAGAAAAGTTTGAAGCTAGCAGAGGTTGGTTCATGAGGCTTAAGGAAAGAAGCCGTCTCCATAACATAAAAGTGCAAGGTGAAGCAGCAAGCGCTGATGTAGAACCTGCAGCAAGTTATCCAGAAGATCTAGCTAAGATAATTGATGAAGGTGGCTACACTAAACAACAGATTTTCAATATAGACGAAACAGCCTTATATTGGAAGAAGATGCCATCTAGGACTTTCATAACTAGAGAGGAGAAGTCAATGCCTGGCTTCAAAGCTTCAAAGGACAGGCTGACTCTCTTGTTAGGGGCTAATGCGTCTGGTGACTTTAAATTGAAGCCAATGCTCATTTACCATTCCAAAAATCCTAGGGCCCTTAAGAATTATGCCAAATCTACTCTGCCTGCGCTCTATAAATGGAACAACAAAGCCTGGATGACAGCACATCTGTTTACAACATGGTTTACTGAATATTTTAAGCCCACTGTTGAGACCTACTGCTCAGAAAAAAAGATTCCTTTCAAAATATTACTGCTCATTGACAATGTACCTGGTCACCCAAGAGCTCTGATGGAGATGTACAATGAGATTAATGTTGTTTTCATGCCTGCTAACACAACATCCATTCTGCAGCCCATGGATCAAGGAGTAATTTCAACTTTCAAGTCTTATTATTTAAGAAATACATTTCGTAAGGCTATAGCTGCCATAGATAGTGATTCCTCTGACGGATCTGGGCAAAGTAAATTGAAAACCTTCTGGAAAGGTTCCACCATTCTAGATGCCATTAAGAACATTCGTGATTCATGGGAGGAGGTCAAAATATCAACATTAACAGGAGTTTGGAAGAAGTTGATTCCAACCCTCATGGATGACTTTGAGGGGTTCAAGACTTCAGTGGAGGAAGTAACTGCAGATGTGGTAGAAATAGCAAGAGAACTAGAATTAGAAGTGGAGCCTGAAGATGTGACTGAATTGCTGCAATCTCATGATAAAACTTTAACGGATGAGGAGTTGCTTCTTATGGATGAGCAAAGAAAGTGGTTTCTTGAGATGGAATCTACTCCTGGTGAAGATGCTGTGAACATTGTTGAAATGACAACAAAGAATTTACAATATTACATCAACTTAGTTGATGAAGCAGCGGCAGGGTTTGAGAGGATTGACTCCAATTTTGAAAGAAGTTCTACTGTGGGTAAAATGCTATCAAACAGCATCGCATGCTACAGAGAAATCTTTCGTGAAAGGAAGAGTCAATCGATGCGGCAAACTTCATTGTTGTCTTATTTTAAGAAATTGCCACAGCCACCCCAACCTTTAGCAACCACCACCCTGATCAGTCAGCAGCCATCAACATCGAGGCAAGACCCTCCACCAGCAAAAAGATTACAACTCGCTGAAGGCTCAGATGATGGTTAGCATTTTTTAGCAATAAAGTATTTTTTAATTAAGGTATGTACATTGTTTTTTTAGACATAATGCTATTGCACACTTAATAGACTACAGTATAGTGTAAACATAACTTTTATATGCACTGGGAAACCAAAAAATTTGTGTGACTCGCTTTATTGCGATATTCGCTTTACTGCGGTGGTCTGGAACCGAACCCGCAATATCTCCGAGGTATGCCTGTCTTCACTTTGTATCTACACGTTCTTCAATATTTTTAAAAATACACTGGATTTGGAAGAAATTTAAGGTATGTCTATACCATAGTACAGTGATCTTACTGGGGTCACAGGCAGGCATTCATTTCTACCGGTAGGAATTTCTCTGACCAGGAGCTGGAGTGTTCCTATCTGGGGTGATTTAAAGACAGAAGTACAGGGAAGTAGGACTATGGAGAGCCCCTCTGATCCCAGCTCCCAGGCATTGAAATTGCTGCATATGCCACCAAGCTGGCTGGCACATGTTACATTTAAAGCACTCAGGGCTATGAACTGGGGCAAGGGGAGCTTCCCCAGCTCAAGTCCTGGCACTACAAGCTTTGAGATCCACATCCATGCAGCTCAGCTGGGCAGTGCAGGTGGCAAGGCTGGGCACTGAGGCAGGGATAGCACTTCTGGCCCTGCAGGCTTTGCAATCCCTGGCCCTGCTATCCAGCTGAGCAGCAGGAGCAACAAAGGGAAGCTAATGGGGACCCAGAACCAATTTTGGGGGCAGCCTCCCTGAGCCTGACTCCCAGCCTGGGAGTAATGTAGCTACATCAGCAAGAAGCTCTATGACAGCCAAGTACCATGTCTAGAAGTTGGTTTAAATCTAATTTAGGTTTAAAGGTTGCAGGGGGCTTGTCTGCACATGGCCCTTTTAAGCAGGATTAGCTTAAATCACCATTCTTAAGGTATGTGTCCATACACACATGCCCTTAATGCATCTTAAGAATGGCGATTTTAGGCTAATCCCACCTAAATTTGATACCTGCTTAAAGCAAATACTAAATTTAAGGTGGCATAGCTAAATTGCATTAGCCCACATGCAGATGATTAATGCTCATTAATGCGGTGTGCATCAATGTGTATTAGTGTGGCTACACATGCACTAATGTGACTTACCTACGCCAACTTAAATTTAATGTGCCTTAATACGGATTAGTGCGTCTATGTGTAGACACATGCCTAAATCACCTTAATGCACCTTAAATAAAGGAATCAGGACTCGTGGTAGAGGTGTATCTTTTATTAGATGAACTTAATTTTTGAAAAAAAAATGTCTTTAATTGCAAGCTTTTGGACACACACACCCTTCATCAGGCATGGGAGACAAGATTGTGAAAGTTCTCCCAGGTAGAAAGTTCATATTTCATAGGAGTTCACAGTGGAGTCAATAGATGGATACTCTTCTGGGCAGGCATTTCTTATCTGGTAAGGCCTCTCTGAGCTCTGTAGTGAGGCTCTGTGATGATGCAAATTACCTTGAATTAAGGCAGGAGCAGTATCTCAGGTTTCAGGTGGTCAAAGTTGGTTCCCTCTTGTAAAATTAGGACCCCATAGGACTCCCAAGAACCTCCATGCTGCCAAGCTGGGATAAGTGTATCTTTTCCCGCTGGCTACCTGTAACTGCTGGACAGATGACAGGGAAGCAGGGGGAGGCATGTGCCAGGTAGCCAATGTGGAATGGCCCCTACTCAGCTGCACTTGGGCACCCTCAGCATTGTCCAGCAAGCTGGGAGGCATACAGAAGCATTCTCCACCTTCTGGCCTTGGCCAGTGCAGACATCTGTCTGCCTCCACCTCACCGAAGGGCAAACATCAGTTCCATTCACTCCTGATCTAAGAGAAACCTGCATAGATTGGATTGATTCTGCCACAGGCTTTTTGAATGTCTGTACTTAGCCTTGAGCTCTTCCTTGCTTCTGTGCTAAAGAAATAGTTCATATATGTTAACTGAACTTAGCTTCTTGAAATAAAATTGTAGTAATAGTAATGATATGCCAAAAAAGAGGTGTAGTCAAATATCACCAAGATGTTTTCATTAATATCATCCCACATAGAAACAGCTTTAAAAAAGGGAATGAAGCATGCCTCTTTTGCAATTTTGTCACTGTGCCCCTGGAACTCTAGCATTAAACAATGCTAATTGAGGATCTCCAGTCCCTGGGAGACTTAGTACCTGCAGGGACACCATAATTAATTTAACTCATTTGTTATATAGGAATCATGTTGCTTATGGTAACAACTGTGCAGACTGTGGAATATGTATGCATAGCATCTATGAATAATAACTTAGCATGGAATCACTGTCTCTGTTACTGACTTGTTTCTGAACAGGTCGCATGTCTGGTCTGGGTGTTAAGCCTGCTCATTTGATCATGCTGCTGAAGTTGGGGTTTCTTTTTTTCTTTATTTTTTTGACTAAATGTAACTATATGCTGTGTTTTCAACAAGTATTTACATGACGTGAGAAAAAACTGTGCATTCCAGTGCTGACAGCACTACAGGGCAACATCAGAAATAAGACTGCATTTGCAGCTCTGTTTGACATGGTTTATAACAGCAATATCTGCAAACTTTCACACCAGAGTCAACTGAGCATTTCTTTTTGCACACCCCTGACTTACATCAAGTGTTATAGGTTATCTCTCCTGAGAGTTGTGACTTCATTTCCATCATTCACTCATCTTGTACTGCCTGTCAACTGAGACTGCCTCTGTTATACATGAAAGGGAGAAATTTCACATCTGAACTAGTAGCTATGGTTGCAGGCAATCTGCTTTGTTCTTGGTCTGAGGGAGCTATAAATGAAGATACTTTTGCAGTATCTGGGTAAACATGGCCTTTTCCTCAAATGGAACATTTGTTTTCACTATAACCACTTCTACTAGTGGCTGAACACATTGCAGTTTTGCCTGGCTTGGATAAATTGATAAGATACAGATTGTCCTTTCATTTTTGGGAACATCTTTTTACTTTAGTGATTTTTATCATAGAGGGGAAGATGTGTCACAGAGGTTTTCTCCCCCCTTTTGACCCAGTTCCTTTTTTTAAAAAACAATATTAGTTCTGTGGGAAAAAGAGGCCACTTACTCCCATGAGTAAGAGGCCGCTTACAATTACAGCTCCCCCTGACCCCTTCACTAACTAGGATGTGGGGACAACTGCTCCTGCCTGCATGTCTCATCCTATCTGGCAGCTGGGCATGATGGGTGCATGATGGAGGCATGTGGGGTTTGCAGGATGGGGGTGGGAAGAGGTGTAGGGGGA
Organism: Crocodylus siamensis; assembly: GCF_052110815.1. Taxonomy (NCBI): domain Eukaryota; kingdom Metazoa; phylum Chordata; order Crocodylia; family Crocodylidae; genus Crocodylus; species Crocodylus siamensis. The sequence goes on from NC_143397.1 coordinate 58,357,892, forward strand.
TATGGGTGGGTACGGGGTGTGTGGGGGGCTGGTAGGTGTAACTTCCCCCCACAGGACCCTAGCCCCACCCCCCTGCAGGGCCCACAGATCACCCCCACAGCAGCAGCAGCTGTTGAGCACTCAGGGCCCCTGTGGCCACAGACCCCAGTGACACAGCATGGCGCTGACCACCTCAGACACAGTGCTGCCTGGGCCACTTATCACAGCAGTGCAGCACAGGGTGATGTACCTTCAGGCAGCCTGGGCTGCTCAGGCTGTAACCTGGGGCCCCATGACACTCACAGGGACTGGGTGTTGTCCCAGGCCAGGACCTACCTCGGCAGCAGCATGGCCGGACCTAAGGCGTGCGTAGAGAGAAAACACATGGTGGTGCCCAGCATGGCCCGCTAGCATGCCTTTGTGCAGGACAGAGAGGCACACCAGGCGGGTTTTCCATGAAGCTTGGGTGGCAATGCGCCATGGTCATTGTAGGCACAACACTGTGGCCGAGCATCGTCGCCTGAGCCTTGCGGAAAACATGCCCAGCAGGGCCAACGCAACCCAGCCCAGCCTACACAGCTTTGGGGAATTCTATATGGAAAATAACACTAACATATCAACTTCAACTTCTGCAGTTTTCATCTCCACATGTTAAAATCCTCCACTGTCTCTACCCCATAGATAGAGGCTTGAGGCCAGATGGGACTCAATAGGAGCACAGAACCACAGAAAAAACAGCTTTAGGAGACAAGGAGCCTTGGAAGTAATGAACAACCCTCTGCACAAGTGTCCCCCTGTTCCTTGTGGTATCTCAAAATCAATAGGATTAAAGAACAAATTAATTTTACCTGCTGCCTGTTCCATCTATAGAAAAGTCCTACTTTCCTGACAACAACTAAAGGAATCTTCATGAATCCAAATTCACAGAGTTCACCAGATGAATATGATTCATAACAAAAAAGTAACATCTGACAAAGTAGTTTGTTGCCTATAAAAGCTTATGCTGCCTTGAAACAGTTAGTCTCTAAGGTGCCACCCTACTCAACTTCTGCCTATCAAAAATGATATAAATGTTGACTAGGTTGACTTTAAAGGTCCAATTCTGCTTGCCTTTTGCCACTGATTTCTACAGGAGTTTTGAGAATACAGTGACGTTTATTTAGTATTGACTTTCAGACAAATATTTTTTTTTAATTTACTCTAGGATTCCAACTATATTGATTCATTGAATTTAGGGATTTTCCTTCAGATTTACATCAGGGTAACTGAAATGAGAATTTGGTCTTTTCTGTTAATCCATGTTGGTATGGTCATTCAGAACCCTACATAAAAACCCAACAGTTGATTTGATGTAAACGAATCTCTTCAGTTATGCACACACCAGCAGGAATATTTTGAAAAAGACTGAAATTCCAGTGAACATCTAGAAATTTCTGATAAAATAACATATTGCTGTACTTGATTTATAGAACTTCTAAATCTGCTCTAATTTTTTTCTTGAATAAATTGTCAATAAAAAAGTAATCTCCTGTATGAACAAACTCCTGCCAGATTGGGAAATAGAAATATTATGTAACCAGTGTTTATTCTGCTTGGTCTTCATTTTATATTCAAGATTATTAAGAATTATTCATGGAGTCACAGTTGTATTTCATGCAGATAACTAGCTTAATTTGGAATGAATTGGGAAAATGTGCTCATAATTTCCATACATACTTTGTTATTGTTAATTTGAATTGCAACCATTAGTTTAGGCTCAGGGAGTTTAAAAACGGAAAAGACATCAACCCATCATATGGAAGACTATGCATCACAATGTCCCATGAATATAATTTATTAGATTTTACAGGGCAGCAAAACTCACCAAGAGGTGTGTATGTGCAGTCTGCCAAAGCTGAAAAAAACAACTGTTTGATGAGTGTGTTTCTTCCTTTGCAGCAGCCTACCCACTGAGCTGGTAATTATTCTTGCTTTTTATCTAACGGTTATGGGACAACTTTTATGTGAACAAAAAACAATCTCTTTCCCACTCTCCTCCCACAACTCAATGAAAGACTGTAAGCTCCTTCACTGTGTATCATAACTGTGAACCTAAATTATTATATATTTGTCCTAATATTTGTAATGAACTTTGTTCCAAGGAATCCCTGTATAATAAATTAACTATTAATTTTTTCTGGGGCATCAAGAACTCTGGTTTTCAGTATGAATTAGATGCTAATGAAACATGTAAAATAATAAATGCCTCACAATCCAAAAATAAAGCACTTGCCTACCCAAATAATTGCAGTAGCTTACTAAATGGTTTTAAGCCACCCTTCAGGATTAGATAAATGCAGCCACTGAAGAAATAACACTCTTTTGATGATGTAAATGGATTGACCTCCTACCTATCCTGTTATCACAGAGATGGGGGCTGGGAAAAAGTCTATGGAAATCAATGGAAAAGTTCCACTAATTAGATCATAGTCTGCTACAGGATCCAGGAAAACACTGATTCAGAGTCAGCTGTTCCCCCATTTTTCCCACATGGAGCATTTAAAGGGAACATTCCAACTAATTTTAGTGTTACCATTTATTTTGTTTACCTAATGAAACATTTGAGATATAATAAGATTTTCTTACAGGAGCCTAGGAGTCCAAAGTCAACTGAATTTCAATGGGAACTGGAATTCCAGCTTCCCTTTAAAATGTTCAAGTAACATTTCTTTTCCTGCCATATTACAAAGAAGTTTTAGCGTATGACTATTGGGTAACTGGGTGCCCAAACATCATTTTTGTGTATAAAATAACTTTTATTTGTAAGCTTTTTGGAGCAGAGACTGTTTATTACATGGTTCTACAATCCCTTGCCAATAGTGTTCTGGCTTCTAGGTACTATCTTGATATGTCCTGGGGCAGATATATCCATGATATACCCAGAGAGGGAAGGGGGCAGTGGCTGTGTGATGGCATCCCCTTTGGCTGTGGGCTCCCACTGGAGCAATGCATGTGGTGTGAGCTCTAAGCTCGTGCACTGGTTAACACAGGGTATGGCCAGGGCCCCTGCCTACATGCAGTTCAGAGCCCAGAGGATGAGCACCACTACTATTTGTGCTTCTTCTCCTTCCACTCCCTCTCACCACCACTAAATTTAGTGGCAGAGAAGAAGAGGGACAAGCAGCAGTGGTGCTCAGCTTTTGAGTTTCTGAGCTGTGTGAAAGCAGGAGCTGAGCATCACCACTGCTTGTCCTTTCTTTCCCCCCCACTGCTGAATTCAGGCATAGCAGGAGATGGAATGGGAGGCCAAATGGCAGCTGTGCTCACTCCATGGGCTCAGGACCCACTGGAAAGCAGGGGCTCTGGCCACCGCCTGAGCAGACCAGCTGGTGAGCTCTGAGCTCACTGGCATCCAGGAACACAGAAAGGGCAGGGTGCAGCCAGAGACCGTTCTTCAACTAGGCATGCTCCACAGCCAAAGGAAGCATGGCTGCACTCTCACCACCATGATCCTGGATCTGTCCGTAGATATGTATAAAATAAAATGACAATAATACATTATATTCTATATTCTATGGTATAGAACATTCTATAAAATTCCATTTGTAGAGATAAATGTAGCTTTAGTATATTCAGACAGGTGTACAAGCAAGTTTTGTAGGTACATTTTGGAAATTCAGTAATATTATTCAGAGGAAAAAGGAGTGCTAAGAATATGGGTGTCCATATTCTCAGAACATGAATCAATTTGATATCTGAGCTGTTCATGCTGAAGGGATTTATTCATTTTCTATTTTTTCTTGTGCTAAAAAAGGAATGAGATATAAAAGCTAGGGAGAACTAGAGGCCAATTACAGTAGTGAATACAGAAGAAAGGAGTAAGAGAGTGATGAATGCTTGGGAAAAGAAAAAAAGGAGAGAGAGACTGAAGAAAATAAAAACCAATATATATGGATATAGTAAAGGAGACGAGCAAGGCCAAACCCAATAGTTAAGATGATTGTTTCTGACTGAATTTTCTTTAAGAAAATTTCAAGGAGTTTTGCATTCTCCTTGTGCTGTTTTCTTACACAGCTGTTAGAACCTTACAGATTGTTCTCTCTAGTTTTCTGTAGACCTACAGAGTTGTCCCAGAGGTCGATGACTGACTGGTACCCATGTCTTTTTATCTTCCAAAGAACATAAATATTATTTTTTCAGCTCTGATAAAAAGTTTATCTTCATCAAACTTGATTCATCGTATTTAATTTGTTCGTGTTTGGCGGCATTAAATATTTCTAAAGTCTGCTGATGCAATGGCAGAATCAAGAAAACATTCAATCAGACTTCATTGATGTTGCCGGTGTTCTAAATTGCTCTAGCAAGACTGAGATTTTTATTTTAATAATTAACACCATAATGACCAGTGATTCATTTTAAAATAGAATTCTGAACATTTTGTATGTACTTTTATGTCTAAAACATATGACAAAATCGGAGCAACAAAGTCAAAAGGGAATAAAGTGAGTCATGCACAAATGCTGAGAAACAACAAAGCAACTAATAACCAGAAAGAAAGTCAGAGAAACCACACGGCTTGAAACAAAAAGAAAACAAACTGGGTAATGGAAGACATACCGTGCAGAACAAGCAAATACAAACAGCACAGGATAATGTATGGAAAATTACTGACTTGGGGAATGAAACAAAGGAAAACCATTAATGATGCATTTGGGAGAGCAGAATCCTGATGTGCTTTTTAAGGATAATTCAAGAGGAGAAAAATATGAAAGTACAGTAAGACCAAGCAAAAATGTTATTCCAAACCCACAAACTTACTGTCCTTACTTGAACAAAACTTCTATTAAAGATAATGGAAGTTTTACTAAAGGCAGAATGTCTGGACTGAACCCTGTTAAGTGAAACATCTTGCATCTTCTTAGACATTACCCCCCATTCAAAGTGAGTACAAAGGGAAAGTCAAACACTCTCATTCTGATATGGTAGCATTTTTTTTCTTCTTGAAGAGGCCTTTGTATAGGCCTAAGTTACTTCACAGGTACTTCTGGCAACATAGCATCTGCTCGTTTGTAAAGTGATGTTCTGTTTTACTTACACTGACATATTTTCTGAACATCAGCAAGAAGAGGAAGAGGACTACAAAGAGAAAGAGGAAAGTGAATCAGCTTCAGGGAGAAACTAGCACACAGTTTTCTACAGCTGTTTTACTCCCTACCTATACTTCAGTCAGCCATTGTTAAAATGGCACATTTCCTGTTAGCCAGAAGTACAAAAAAACTGAAAGGCCCCAAGGCATAAATGACTATCTGAGGTGCAACATAGTGACCATTTAGGCCCTCGGCACTTACAAAGCAGTAGTAGAAAAAGAATAGAATCATTTTGTTTACAGAGCGTTGGTGGAGATCTAGAAAATGAAGATGCAAGAGTTTTAAGGGGAAAAGGAGAAGATGTGATGAAATATATGTGTAGATGAAAAACTGTCTAAACTAAAATCTGTGGGAGTTTTGTGCAGCAGTCTAACTTGATGGCATAGCTACAAAGCTCAGCATTACACTGAAATAAAAAGGAGGTTGTATTTCCAGCATGATATTTTTCTCAACACCAGGCATCTTTTTAGGTACTACATAGACACACAACCCAGTACATCTTAAGGAAGTGGGGCAAAGTTGATAGCTATCTAAAACAACTACATCCAGCTGTATTAGCATATTGTAATGAGGGACTGATATAATAAAGATAACCACTTGTCACCTGCTTCTAGATTGACTTCACTTGCTCTTTGAGTTGAGTCTATGGCAGTGATTATTAACCAGGGTGCTCTGGTTGGTGCCCCAGGGTGTCCAGGGGTGCCTTTAAATCTTTTCAAGGGTGCTATGGGGTCCCTGTAATGTTAGCACTGTTAGGTGTGCAAACAAGATTCACAAGAAAGACCCAGATATTTCAAGTAGGAATTCAGTGTTAAAAACATAATGACCTGTTTTGGTCTTTCTTATTTCTTCGCATCTAAAAAGGTTGAGAACCACTGGTCTCTGGTGACCAGCTTAGAAGAATCAAAAAGGAAGGACAACAGTAGTGAGAACCTGATGGCAATGACCAAAGAAAGAAATAGCTTCCTCTTTGAAAACCATTCTGTTAGCTATGGAGGTTACCCTGAAGGAGAGACTCATTAACCAAACACATTGTATCATATGAATAATGCCATGGAGAAGTCTGGAGGATGTGAAGAGGCTAGCAGTGCCTCTTTGTGAGATTGCGGTGTCCCTAGCTGTGAGTTACCTGTGAAGAAGATTGCCACGCAGTGGAGGGAACTCCTGGCATGCCTGGAGCCAGTTTTATTACCTTGTCAGGTATTCCAGATTGGTTCTTCTGGTACCCAGGGGCTATTTCCGGCTGGGCAGCTCCAGCAAAAGGGAGAGGAGAGTGAGGGAAGGCAGGCTGGATGGACGGATGGACCCTGTGATGGTTGACCTTGTCTCTCTGTATCCTTTTATAATCTCCCAAAGAGCTGTAAGTATCCTGACTTTCCCGCATGCCACATCTTAGATGTTATTATAATATGTTCTGCTTTATGATGTCACTTGTCAGGAGGGTTGTTATATATATATTTGTTGTTTTATTTTGCTCTTTGGGTGTCTCTATTAGGAATCTCAGTATTATAAAGGAAAACGTCACTTGATTATTTCCACACACTCACTGATATATATATATTCACCATCAGATGCAGATTAACACTAGTCTTTATCTTTATTCTTTATAACACTATACAAACTTTCATTATCTTTAAACAGGAGTGGTCCTTTTTTTCTCTTTTTTTTAATAACACTTATATCAACTTTGTAATTCTAGCTACATACTGTTCTTATTTAACCTTTATCGGTTTGGTTGGACTGAACTTGGTGTTAGTAAACAAAGTCCCTTTAACTCTGGTTTGTCCATTTATTTCCTTTTTTTTTTTTTTTAATCTTTTTAGAGCAGGCTTTTCTCTTCAAGCCTTGTTTTCTCTCTCTTAAATTTTGCTATCCTGAGTGTGTACCTTTCCTCTAGTGGGTGCCTGAAGCCTTGAATCCTTGTGGTCAGCACTCAGTTGTTTTCACTAAGCTTGTGGGAGTGAGTCAATTCACTCTTCTCTCTTCTTTGTTTACTTCTCCCCGTGGCTGCCAGCTGCGTCTCCGGTGCCTCTTTAGGGATCTGTCCCTCTTTCTCAGAGCTCCACTCTCTCCAGCAACGAGAAAAATCCTGAGGTAAGTGTCTTATCTCCTGGAGATCTTCTTTCTCCCTCACTTTCTCCTTCAGATGCTCTTTTTTTCCTCCCTTTCTGAGACTCCCTTCTCCTCTGTTTTTAATTTTCCCAGAGCTTCTATCCTAATATGGTAATAGCTCTGGAAGTGGCGTTCTCCGGCTCTTTTTGCTGCGTCGCTATTTACTCTTTCACAGACCCACTGAACATTGCATTTGTGGAGAACTTCCCCAGCAACAGGGTGGCAGGTAGATTGATCTGAGAGCTCAGAGGAGCTCATTACTCATAACTCGGTGTTAATTGCCAGTGCAATCTCTCTATTATCTCATCGGCATGTCATTTAATTGATTTGGCTGCAAAGATTGTGTGGCAGGAGCTGCAAGAGCCAGCAGGTTATAGGCAGGGCAGCAGCTAAGCCTGCCAGCTGAGTTTTCATTCCTTTTCTTCTTTTCTTTTTTTTATTCATTCTTGTTTTCTTTCTCCTGGAGCTGAACCCTCTGGAGAAGCCCACAACTGGGTCACACTGGGTGAACACCATCTCTCCAAGAACCCAGTAAAACATCAAAGTCATGGCAGGCAAGAGCAAGAAGGAACCTCGGTCTGGCTAAGTCACCAGGGATTTCTTTTCAGTGAGGGCAGGCTCCTGGATGTCATTGGGGTGCAAGGGCTGCATTCTTACACAGTGGTTCCCTGACAGAGGACACCAAGAAAAAAATGGGGCACTTCATCTGGTGCCAATATGAAGACAGTAGATTAAGCAGTGGCTGAAGTTGGGAGCCTGTACCCAAGATGGAAAACAGTCTTTTCCTCAGAAAGACAGCATAGTATTCCAGCCTGGGATGCCTGAAGCCATTCATGTACTGAGGAGGCGATCACAATCTTCATTATCTATCAACCTGCAAAAGAACATAAAATAAACATTTTTCTCTTACTCCTAGATTAAAGTGTCTAAGTGCAACCATTTCCCATTGATCTCCCATCTGCATCTTGAAACTCTGAAGTGTGATCTATTGTGCCACTATAAGTTTCCCCAAGCTGACCCCAAGAGCAACAGGGAACCGAATTTTGGCCTATCCTGTTAAAAAACCCCATGACTATAGATGAGACACAGTGGACCTGATTTTTTTAAAAGGTATGTCTAATTTGCAGTCATAATCACAACTGCCCATTCAAATAGCTTATTAGATCCATGTCATTAGTATACTACAAATTCTAGATGTTTAATTACCATAATTGGACACACCAAACCTAATTTTTATGAAATTCAAGCTCAATATAATTAGCAGGAATTCTGCCCAAGTTTCCATTTCATAAGCCAATGGTAACATAATATGCGGGTTCAGGAAAATTCTTCTTTAGTGGAAACATTAACTGAATTGGTTTAATATTTTAAATATCTTACCTTTGTCTTGATTCTAGTCTAGTTTACCATAATGACAACACTTACAAGGTATGCAGTTGAAAACAATAGTTGATAACAAGGTTCAAATATCCTTTTATTCAAATTAGCATTTAACTGAAACCATCAATAACACTTTCAATATTTCTTCATGGAGATGCAACATTTCGCTTTAATATCAAACTCTCCAAAGGCTTTGTTACTTGAAGTACGTACTATGTATCATTTGGAAGTTCAGTTTACAATGCAGGCTCATTACCATACTTATTATTGTGAATTATAGAAGTTGCCTGGCTGGCCTTCATTAACCATCTGGCAGTTAAACACTGATTTGTGTTTTAGATATAATGCTAATTTTAGAAAAGCACCTGAACATCTACTGAAAACAGTTGATTTAATCTGTTTCTCCATATTCCACAATTCCCACAATAACTACACCCGACAACAGAACTATCACCATACCTGGATCTTATACCTGCACCTCCAGAAATGTAATATATCTCATCCAGTGCACCAAATGCCACAAAGGAAAATACATAGGAGAAACTGTGTGCTTGAATGAACACACACTAAAAACTTATGAAAGAAAAAAAATACCCAATTACTTGTGGGTGCACATTTCTCCAAGACAACCACTCTCTCCAATCTCTCACTTTTAATACTCAAAGGGAATTTACAAAACACCTTTCATAGATGAGCCTACAATCTTCATTTCATAAATCTACTGAATACAGAAGATCATGGTCTAAATATAGATATTAGATTTATGGCACATTATAATCTGCCTGCCATCTGATAACCCCAGGTAACTTCTCTACATTTTACCAGCTACATTCTATCACCAGGTCAACATTACCCTCTTTCCCCCCACCACCTACCTGTCTCATGCATATTAACTCCCATCCTCTCTGATCTTTCCTGCCACACATTTACATTTTCACAGGCTTGAATTTTGCATATTGATTTAAGCGTCTATTCTACCCAGGATAGTATATAAACACTATCAGACTCTTCTTATGCCTGAAGAAGAGTGTTTGTGCCTGAAAGCTTGTAAAGAACAATTTATCCAACTATTTAGTTGGTCTAATAAAAGGTATGCATTTACCCAAAGAACCTTGCCTGTCTGTGTCCTTAGACCAACACAGCTATAACTAACACCCCTGATAACATTCTACAAATTCAAAAAGCACTGTTATAAAAGGATGATCAATTGTTTTCCATTCACAGGGGGCAGGTCAAGGAATAATGGATTAAATTACAAGAAAAGATATATAGATTGGATATAGGGAACAACTTTCCAAACTATAAGAGTAGACCATTATCTGGGGAAGTTATGGAGTCCCTGTCATTGGAATATTTTAAGTTCCGGCTAGATAAACGTTTTTCTGGGATATTAAACAAGGATAATCCTGTTTTGAGCAAGGGGACGGGTCCTCTTGAGTTTATTTCTAACCCTTTTGCTCTATGATTTACTGAAACTTCCATCAAGATTAGGTTTAGAGATCATGTCAGCCATTGCAGCTTTTCACAAAGCAGTTTTCAGTCCCCAAATATTGCAGCCTGATCTTATTTCCTCATATAAGTTTTCAGTTTTCTTTTGTAAGTTACTACTGCAAAGTTCAGAAAAATGAATTTCTGTTAATTAAAAAGTACAATATTTCAGTGACTTGCAGGGCATTTAATCTAGTCCCACAGGATCTAAAAAGGATTGCATATAGGAGAGATCTAGTTCTTAATTCCCTTGTCTTTTATAAAATTGCTGTTCACTGTAAGTTTTGATCGTCCATAACCTTAAGTGGAGACAAATCACTTGTAATTACCCCACCCTCATTATCAAACACATTAAATCATTAAGGTTTCCAAACAGCCATTTTCAAAGATTTCAAAAATCTTCTTATAAATATTGCATTATGTAAACAGCTTGAAAGCCTCTGTAATAGCAGAGTCACTCCATAAAATTCATGGGAAGTTTATTAACCTCAAATTACAATACATTTGCACATTCAACAAATTCTCCATCCTTCTTCCTAGTTGTATATTGTCTCTAATTACCAGTTCTTTGAGCCTGGAGAGTAGTCATTTTCTTTGTTCTTTTTTCTCAAGCTTTCCCAACTGAACGGTTATGCTTCCAAATGCCCAAACTTTGGTTTCAGTGCCACTAACAAATGTAAAATTCACTACAGCATAAAGTAAGTTAGGCTTTCTCAACCAAAAAGACTCTGTGTGATGAGGCCCATAGGTAAAGCAGCTATGCCTAGAGATCGCTATGCTACATGCCTGTGCAAAGAAGTGACAGATCCATTGCATCACTTTGCACTTAAAGCTACATGTAGCAAATCAGATGAGTGAAATTCCACGGAATTGAAGGCACAGGCACATAAGGAGTACTGTAGTGGGGCAGACCAATGGCCTATCTAGCCCAATATACGGTCTCTAACAGGGCATGTTTATACAAGACACTTCACTGCACAGTAGACTAATTTCTACATCCAGACATGTGCACCATTTAGTGTGCAGTAAATTAGTATACTGTACAGTTAGCTACTACCTGTAAATAGAGGTACTAAATAGTAGATACTGCACAGTACCGCATGTCTAGACGCTGACCAGGAACAAGTTTGCTCCTGGTTGGCCCCAGTGCCAGTGGCCCACAGGAGATGGGGAATTCCAATGCAAGGGGCTGGGAGCTGAGCAGTACCAGGATGGAGTAGCTCTCTGCCCCTCTCCCGGCCCCCTCCGGCCCCCTGGGCTGCTCAGCTTCTGGCTCCCACAGGAGAGAGCTGGCTGGGAGCTTCCCCAGAAGTGGTACAGCTCCACTCCAGTCCTTGGCTGTGGGGGGAAGCCTCACTGGGCATGCCATTTTTCCCCATGTGCACAGGGCTGGGAGAGCTCTGCAGCAGCAGCTGTCTCCCAGCCCCATGCTCATCTGTACATCTCCTGATGTGCATGGAGCCAGAAGACAGCTGCCACCAGTTGGCAGAGCTCTTCTGGCCCTGTGTGCATTGGGACTGGCCCCCATGTTCCCTGCCAGGCCCTGGGCTAGCACCCTGTGGAAGCCTGTAGCTTCCCCTAACTGCTGCAGGGGGACAGAGCAGAGTAGGAGCTGCCCTGTACTAGGCTGCTCCCATTGGGAGCATATATATTTTCTGCAAACAGGCAGCACATGTAGATGGGCTCCCAGGAAAGGCTCACTGTGTAGTATTTTATTGCACAGTAAGCCTTTATAGTATTAATAGCACATGTAGATATCCCCACAGTGGGTATAACCTGGGTGACTGTGGGGCTGTTACTCCTCCACTCTTGCCTCTGGGCGGAGTTTCACTGGTTAGTGTTTGCTGGGTCCTTGGAGTCATTTGAGGGGCAGTGGACACTGACCAATATGCTCTGCTCAGTTTCCAGGTCCCTGCTTTGAAAAGTTGTTATTGACATTTGACCTATGTTCACATCCCTAATTTCTCTTTTTTCGTCCCACAGAATCACTGATCTAGAGCAAGGGTGGGCAATTATTTTGGGCAAAGGGCCGCTTACTGAGTTTTGGCAAGCCATTGAGGGCTGCATGACAGGCAGCCGGGGCAGGTAAATATTATTTTTCTAATTTTTTTAGGGCCCCTGCGGGCCATATAGAATGGCCTAGTGGGCCACATCTGGCCTCCCCGATCTAAAGTGGTCTGTCCCTTGTCATACCCTCCCTAGCATTCACCACCATTTGTTTAGAGATGCCAGAAGAGATATCCCTGACTGTTTGAATGTGTATTAATGGACTGAATGTGTATTAATGGATTTATCACTCATGAATCTGTCTAGACCCTTTTTGAACCCAGCCGTACTATCTGCCTCTACAACCTTCTATGGTACTGAGCTCTACAAGTAAGCTATGCTCTGTGTAAAAAAAAGTATTTTAGTTTTAGGTACTTTTAAGCTTGTCTCCTGCTTGGTGGATACCCCTAGTTCTAGTATTCTGGAACTTGGTTAATAACATTTCCCTATTTACTTTGTCCATATCCTTCATTTTTTATAGACTTCTATCATATCCCCCACTCAGCCTTTTCCTGTCCAGAATTGAAGAGTCCTAGCTTTATAAAGTCTCTTCTGGTATGGCAGCTGCTCCATAGCTCTGATTATCTTGGTTGTTCTTCTCTGTACTTCTTCCCATTCTACATCCTTTTTGAGAAGCAGACACCAAAACTGTACACAGTATTCAAGATGTGGGTGCACCATGGATTTGCATAGTGGCATTGTGATGTTTACCATTTTGTTTTCAGTTAATGATGCCCAACATTTTATTAGTTTTTTTGTTCATTGTTGCATAATTGAGCTAACGTTTTTAGAGAACTATCTACAATGACGCCAAAGTCTCTTTTCTGAGTCATAACAGCTAGTTTAAAACCCAGGTGATATAAGCAAGTAATATAAGCACTTGGGGCTGAATCCATTAAAGGACTTAGTTAAAAATAATTCACAATCCTTAGGCTCCTTAATTTCTGATTTTAAAGTTCCCTAGCTGCTTCTGTACATGCCCAGAACTACCTCGGTCTCAACAGGTGACAAACAACTGGGATTTCAGATACACCCTGTGGTCAGCATTTTCTTTTTGCTTAGACTGCTGGTTACTTTGGATCCTATAAATAACTCTCTTCATACACTCTGCAGGGAACCCTGACACACAGAACAGGGTTCTAGCATTCGTTCTGGGGGCCAGTGCCATATTCATTTACAAAATACATATCTAAGTCTGATGTATTACCAACAGCACGCTTTGCCTCCTGTCCCGTAAGTTCTTTGTACCTTCCATTTCCCATAGCTGATGCAGTGACCTACAAAGTGACTAAGAATTTTGTCTGGCTGGAATAAGGATAGTAAGTATAAGACTACAAGCATAAAAGTAATTATTGTTATGGTGTATAAAAACAGATATGCTAGCCTCTATCTAACTGGTAACACTCAATGTGCTCAACCTGTTAGTGGGCACATCTACACAAGATGCTAACTGTGCAGTAGCCTAATAATACTGTGCAGTAGTGTGTCACAGCTACTGCACAGTATTATTAGGCTGCAGTGCAGTAGTTCACTAAAACGGCATTTGCCAGCTTTAAGTCTGATTACTGTGCATTTATTTAGTACTTGATTATACAAGTACTAAATTAAATGCATAGTAACCACTGCACATCAATGAACGTGTAGATGTGCCCTCTGAGTCCCAAATACTGTGCCTTATGCCTAACAAAATTAACAAAATAATGTTCAAACTCTTGCATTCATGTAGGCAGACTACGTAAAAAAGCTGATACTATACCAGCCTTGACATCATTAAAACCTTCCTTTTAACTCTTAATTACTTTTAGGAAACATGCTATATTATGTTGTATGAGGAGATAGTCCGCATTAATAGGAATGGGGCATGCTGTTTGTTGTTACTAATATATAAGCTCTTTATGTAAATAATAAATGTTTATATGAGTAAATTACTTAGAAGAGTTCAAGTGCAATAGTCTAGAGATAAGATACCTGAACAAACTCTGAATCTTTTGACATTTATCCAACGTATATGAAACTCTTGGGGGATTCAGCAGTCACACTGCTTGCTGTCCTCAGGGTTGGTCAGTAAGATGTTCTGGGGGTTGTCTGTTTTATCACAAATAGTTAAAAAGCATTCTGCATATTTTTGTGAATATATTTGCAACGTTAAAGATATAGTCCTAAATTCATTTTAGATATTTAATGAAAAAAACAAACTTTAAAATATAATCATATTTTTCTAATTAGAAAAGTTTCCCAAACAATGAGCAATATTTTACACTGCAATTGTTTTTTAAATTGTTGTTCACTACCTATGAAAAATTAATTTCTGAGTGCAGATATTGTACATCTATTAGGCATTTATTATTATGTCTTCATTTTCATTCTCTGTTCTAATGAAATTTTTTCATACATAAGTTATTACTATTACTAACTTTATTTTAATAACTTATTTAAGTAAACTGATGTAAACTAATAGCTTAATTATCTTCCTCTCTGATGTTCATTTCCTCACTTGCCATGTTCTACTGGAAACACAAACAACATAAAGAGAGAGTTTTATGGCTTCACTATTTGTGTGAAAGTTAATCTAATTTTAAACAAAAATATAATAATCTTGTGGACTGAAGCATGAGAAATGGAATGAAGTTTAACAAAATGAAGGTCTGTCACACACTTAGGGAACAATAACTAGAACTTCAGCTATGAGATGGAAGAAAACAGACTGGTGACATCTGAGGAAGAGCGGGTCCTGGGCATACTGGTGGATCATAGAATGAAATTGAGCTGCTAATGTGATACAACTGTGAAAAAAGACAAATTGAATCTGAGGATTTATTAATGTGATATATTTAATAGAAAGGAGGTACTAGAATCATTGTACAAGGCATTGATATAATGACCCTGTAACAGGCTGCAAGCAGCTTGGAGCAATTAGCCTGCTGGCCACCCACCTAAGGCGCTGCAGTTGGCTCAGTCTATTAGTAAATGAGGGGAAGTTGACTGGCTGACCTGGAAATAGAAGGGGACAGGAAGAGGAAGTTAGGGGGAAGATCTGGAGGGGGAAATTGTTCATGTTGGGGAAGCACAGATGTCTCCAAGGAAGAAAGATGAGAAGTAACTCTTGCTTCTGGGTGTTCATTGTGGACTGTTTATATTCTCTGTTGTGCTTTGTGGTGTGGATTAACCCAAGGCATGAAGCCTATGCTGGGTTGTTTGTATTTTCTACTGAGCTTTGTGGTGCAGAAGAAACCAGGGCATTATCAAGCAACCCATCATGCCCATGCTCCCACATGTGGCAGAAGAAACCAGGGCATTATCAACAACCAGTCATGTCCATGCTCCCACGTGTGGCCTGACAGGCCCTTATAAATGTGTGCATTGAAGCGCTTACTCCATGCAAACTGGCTGAAGACCTTGGCTTCTCTCTGAACCGTGATGAGGTCCATGGTCTCCTCTTGGCATTAGTTGTGGCCCCAGGAAATGGTGTGTGCTGTCAGGGAGCATACCAGCATGACTTCCTCAATGGCTCATGGGGCCTCCACGCAACAGTCCAGGTGCTGTGGGGCCTGGGCAGGTGCCTGCAGCACCCAGTACAGGGGCACGGTACGAGATAGGCAGGCACACAATGAGGGTTTGCCAGGTACCAGTGACAGGGCTGGCAGGCTGCCATGGGTAGCCTGGGCCCAGCTGGAGCAGGACCTAGAGGTCAGATGTTGGCTGCATGTGGCCCAGGGTTCTGGTGGGCCTGGCAAGCTCCTGCAACACCCAGCACAGGGCCATGGTGCAGGCCTGGCAGCTGCAGGGTGAGGTGGTGCCAGGGAGTGGTGCTAGGGTGCAGGCAGGCTACTGCAACTGGCCTGAGGCCTCTGCAGGGACATGCAGTAGCCAGAGGCTGGCTGCAGGTATCCCAGGGCCCCAGTATCACTGCAGACTTTTAGGGGCCTGAGGTTGGGGCAGGCAAAGAGCTGCTCCAGCCCTGGAAGCTGAAGAAACTCCCAACCTCAGGACCCCAGGGCCAGGCTGCAAGTGGCCTCTTCGTGGTAGGGCTGACCAGGAGCAAATTTGCTCCCAGCCAGTGTGTACCCTGCAGTAACTACCTGTGCATAAATTTGCTTCTTGTATTTACAGGTAACAAATTTACTAGCAATTAGAGCAAATCACTGTACAGTAATCATCTGCACATGTAGTAATGCTTACTGCACAATACTTTGTGCTACTCTCAAGTAAAATGTCTCATGTATATGTGCCCACTGACTATGGATAAATTTAGGCTGGGAATTAAAAGACTTCCAACTGTCAGAGGAATCATAGTCTGGAATGGTCTTCCAAGCAAAATGGGCAAGGAACCTATCTCCCTTTAAGACTGATCTGAATATGTTTCTGAAGGAATCATATTGCAGGACATGGAGTTCCAGCATACCAATCGGTGTGTGTGACGTGGAGTTATGGGATTATAAACCCCAGTTCTGCTCTATAATGTGGCAGATATCTGGTAATCCCATGCCTCAGGGTTTTGTTAGTCAGAAATTGGGGCTAGGAAAGAATATTTTACCCTTCATGAAAGCTACTGGTTTCTGGGGCTCTTTTGCCTTCTTCTGAAGCTCCTGATCACAGTTGGCTAGAGGGTCTTGCTCTTCTGCTCAAGGCTGTATCTATCACCAGATGTAGGGGCAGAAATGAATTGTTCCCTTAGGTCAGATTGGTATTGAGGATTGGATGCGGTTTGCTTTTCTATGCAGCATGGGGCTCTTCCAAGGTTCTTCTGAGTGTATTTTAACTATTTCTGAGTGTATATTAAATATTTCTCTGTTGTTGCAGTGGAAGTGGAATGGAAGCACCTTCATCTGCCCAGTTTTTTGCCTGTGGCATGCTTTAGGGTGCTGTTGGCATTTTGTTATAGTTGTATTTGATGGATCAAAGTCCTGATGTGGGGTGTTTCTTTAGTTAATGGTAGCCTGAGAATGGACTTGATAGCCCAGAAGGCCTCTTCCAGTGCTTTGTTCTTATATCAGTTTTGCTGTAATATATAGCACAGATTTTAGCTTTTATTCCTGAAATCTTCTGCACTGCAACATACAACAATCCCTTGGGTGTCAATCTCATGATCTGCATTCTTAACTACAGGTTCTGAGAGGTGTCAACTTTTCAAATAGTCTTCTGCTAAGTACATTTAACCAGCAAACAGATACGTAACAGTTTAGTTTAAATATTACTTGATGCATAGACTGATGGAATCCATTATTTCTTCTGTGTGATTCAGTGGCATAGCCGGGGGGTAGAATAGGGCAACGACCCTTGGGTGCTGACTTGGGGTGGAGCAGAACAAAAGCAGCTGCTGCTGGCGGCTGCACAATCACAATCATGATCACGGTGGCAACCAGAAGTCATCACTACCCCTCTACCCTAGGCATAGACGGAGGAAGAAAATATAATTTGAGGGTGGCCTGAGTGCGCACATGCGCAAGCACGCACCCCCCCCCCCCCGCCAGCAAGCATGTTTGTTGTGGGGAAGGGGCATGGGGAGTCAGATCGAGGCCCCCACAGTGAGGGAGTGAGTGGGGCAGATACAGGGGCAGGGACTGGCGTGAATGAGGCCAGGGGCCAGGGCAGGTTGTGAGAGGCTCAGAGCCTTGAATGGCTTGCTCAGGCATGTGGAGGTATGGGCTGGGACTCCCACCACTGCACACACCTCCAGGTACAGATCAGGGCACCCCCTGATTTGTGCTGTGTGCAGAGCAGATGTGGCTGCCACTGTGGGCTAGACTCTGCACCCTGCTGCCGGTGCCCCAACAGTCTCATGATGCCAGATGCCTCCTGTGTTCTGGCTGTGCTGCCTGCCCAGCAGTGGGAAACACATGGCAGCAGGCCCCACACACTGTACAGATCGGGGTGGGGGGCACATATCCCCTGTGTCTGCCCCAGGGGTGAGAGCAGCAGCAGGAATGCCCCCCTGCCCCCCCCCATGCCCCTGATAAGCTGCCCAGGCTCTGAGCCTCCCACAACCCACCCCAGGGTCCCATTCACCCTCCCTCCCACAGAGGCTTTGATCTGCTTCCCCATGCCCCTTCTATCCCCTGTACCCCTTCCTGTCCACACATTTACCTGCTCAGCTGGGCGCTGCTCCAGACAAGGCCAGGCCAAGCTGAGTTCCTGGCTGCATGCTGGCTCTGGCTGCTTTTGTCTCCCTGTGTGCACCCAGCCCCCAGCTGCAGCTGACCAGAGCCCGCACCCAGGCTGCCTGCATTGGGGGTGGGGGGGGGCTAAACACCCTTAGCCCCAGCCTTCTGCCACCTATGTCCCTAGGTGCCTAACTGCAGTCCTAGGCTGCTGGGGAGATTTCCCACTGGGCTACAGGGACATAATGATATAATTATATGAACATAGGTAATTGATCACAAAGAACATTTTGATCTTTGTCATTATCATTTTATTAAAATACTAATAGGTAAATCAGTATATAGGTGTCTTCACCAAAGTGCATTGACATTTGATTTCTGAGTCATACAAATCATCAAGAAGTAGGACTGGAAGGGACCTCCATAGGTCATCTTATCCACCCCCATGCCTGAGGCAGGATCTTCCCTATCTAAACCATCCTATATAAATCCACAATCTAACCTCTTAGTAAAACTACTGTCAATCCTGACACAAAAAAGACATAGCAACCTAACCTGCCACAGGTAAACAGGGGGACCATGGCGATCAATATCCTGCTTCTGTAAAAGGTTGTTAATATACACTCAAAAGATCCCAGGTAGAGGGTCATGCCCCCACTACAGAAGAAGGCAACCCCCCTGCAGTCTGTACCAACCCAATCATGGGGTAAAATTCCTTCCTGACTTCAAATATGGTGATCAATCTGGCCCTGAGCAGAGAGGCAAGACCCACTAGCCAGAAACCACCAGCTTTAAGTCCCAGCAAGAGCACAGGCACACCTATGGCTATACTATCTTGCTCTCATCTTTCTCTGTTTCTCTTAAAGCAGTTCCCATTATTATGCACATTATATCATGACAATATTCTCCTAAATCTATGATACATTTTGAGATAATCAGTTCCAAGCAATTATTAGTTTAACCACCTTTGCAAATTCAAACATGAATGGCCATTC
Organism: Crocodylus siamensis; assembly: GCF_052110815.1. Lineage (NCBI taxonomy): Eukaryota > Metazoa > Chordata > Crocodylia > Crocodylidae > Crocodylus > Crocodylus siamensis. The sequence continues at coordinate 58,377,116 of NC_143397.1, forward strand.
AGAATGTTTACAGCATTTTCCAAAGAATTAAGTTCCTTCTATGGATAGTATTCGGTATTTTCAAGTTCATTCTATTATTTCTATTGTAGATCATTCTGTTCTACAATAAAATTATATCCATTTATGAATTATGCTGTTACCTTTATTGATCTTTGCTGCTCTGTTGACATTGTATCCATAGGGCATCTTTACACATGCTGCAGGGGGAGGGTGCTTTAATTAGAGCGACTCTCTGCAGCGTCTTGTGTGTGGTGAGCCTTAGTTAAAGTGTCCCTGCTGCCATTTTGAAGCACAGGGGCGCTGAATACACAAAATATGGAGGCTGGTGCAGCATGTTAATTAGCACACTCCAGAAGAATCTACTAATTGAGTCTTCTCTGATATGCTATAATGACAGCACATCAGAGCAGCATCCCCACACGTCTACAGGTCCCCATAGTCTCTCCACCTCAGTCTGCCCAATATATTTCTGTACTCCTCTCCTGTGAAAGAAATCCTTATGTATTACTGGAGATTGAAGCTGTCTTTATATGAACAGTTGGTACTGCTCTTCTGAGCAGTTGTGCATACGTTTAATCTAGAGTTACAAATATAAATCTTCCAGAGAAGCTTTTGGCATCAAATAAGATGACTTCAAATACATTTGACTATCACCCTGTGAAGCTCCATACTGTGAGTGTCTGATCCAAACCAATAATCAATGCCTTAGCTGTCATTGTCATGTCTGGAAAACCTTTGTATCCTAAATATATGCAATAGCTGTTATAGCAGAAAACATTTGGGGTGGAGGGGGATACTGTTGTCAGGTTCAGGGTATGCAGTGAGGCTAGCAGTGGGAACACTGCTGCTGCTGTGAACCTCATTGGCTGTGGGTCTTGCAACAGGGGACACAGGAAGGATGTTCTCCCTGCTGCCCCCTCCACTCTCCCCGTGGCTGGGAGCCCCTCAGTTGATGTGGCTCCCAGCCCCAGGGTGGTACTTGGCCACACATTGAATTAATGGCATGATTAAAACAAGCTACAGAGTTATTACATATTTTTTTGTGGAATAACTTTGTAGCTTGTTGCTTGTTTTATCAGGCCATTAACCGGTGAGCATGTAACTGGGTCACAACTGAAAGCATGATTAGGTAGTTAATCATGCCTTAAGTGTAATGTGTAGAGGGGGGCCAGAGCGTAGTTTATGGCAGTATACAAAACCAGTATAAATTACACCAGTGTTAATAAGCTGGTGTCCAGGTTGGACAGTTAGTTTTCCATAATCAATTATACAACCTGCTTTTTCAGCCTTTTTAAAACCATATTTATTAACAAATACAATTTATCAAGTAATAAATTTAACATTTAAAGATATATCCAGTTCCCTAAGATATACATAAAGAGAGATATATGTCTTCCATCCATCAACTGTGCTCTGTTAACCCAAGTCAATGTCCACAAAGGAGAGTCTGGTGTACTTTTCTTCCCTTTCTTTCACTCTGACAGTTCCTTTATATTTCATGTTAGCTTGTTGTGTTTCTTTGTGTCTATACACAGCTGGACTAATAATTCATCCCATTTTTCCTTAGAAGTCTGCATAATAGAAAGCTCACTGTCTTCTCCTCATCTCTGCCTTTAGATTTAAAATTCATTCCAAATTTGTTTTTAGCTGTTAGCCCAAAGAATTTGTACTCTCCTTCAATATTAAAATATTAAAAATAATTCTCAAATTTTCTGGTTTGGAGGCAGGATAGATTCTTTTTCAGCGAATTTCAAATTTCATCAGATTTCTAAGAAAGCATCTTTTTTCCCTTCTCCCTTTCCATTAGTAAAACTTCCCAAACTTTTTGAAACTTTTTGAGTTTTAGGAGTGTCACTTATCTTTCGGGCTTTTGAAGTTGTGATTTTTCCAGCCACCAGAAGATAAGTGATCAGTTCTTTATAACTCTGATGTAGCAGTTTTCTCAGGAAGGTTCAATAAGAACACTGAGCAGTTATCTGATCACTGGCATCCTGTTATTTTCCTTTCTATGTCTCCAATATTTTTCAGAATGGCTTGATTCTGGGATACATTTGCCTTATGCAGTAGAATCCTCCCAAATAATATTACTCCCACTAACATTTGCCTGTTCCTTTACCATGAGTAGGTTTATTGTTAAGTGGGATGAGAAACAATCAACATAGTATTTTAAAAGAATTTGCTTTTATTGTTGTGCTGATGGATGTGTGAGGACCGTTGTCCCAAATGGTATCCCATTCTTCCAACGGAATATCAAAAGCCTACTTGTCATGAATGATGTTTTGTTCCTTTATTTGGCTATTTAAAATTGCTTTACATAACACAGGCATTAGGCTTATGCATTTTGTAAGTGTGACCTATATTTTCTCAAATTCTAGTACATTTCTACTGAGGTCAGCCTTTCTTTGGCGACATATTGAAAACTATCTCAATTTTGGATATTGGAAAATGGGATTTAAATGTCTCTTGTATATTATTTCTTCAAAAGATCTAAATATATTTTCTTTGAATAGCTGTCAACTTTTATGATACAGATACGTTCCCAAATATTCAAGCTTCCTAATAAATTATTAGGTTTAAATTTAATATTATTATGTAAGTGTTCTAAAAGTGATAGGTATGAGCTAGATTTCTTATATGTGTTAGCCAAAGTCTTTATTGTTGCTGTCATAAAAGGGTGATTATATATTACCCTGGAAGATTTGTTTAGTTATGGCAATATATTAAGTTTGTCTGTTGGATGGTATGGCTAAATACAGGCATTCAAAAAGCCCAAGGTGGAATCGATCTAAGGCAGATTTCTGTAAGCAGTGTCATTTAGATCGGTAGTGAACAGTACACATTCAGTCTTTGGTGTGGGAGTTGGGGGGAAATCTTAAACCAGATTCCACTATTTTTAAACTAGTCTACATGTGCTGAACTTCTGTCCTCTTATGGGTGAAGTCTGGTTTTGTGTGCTGAACCTCTGTTCTTTTACAGGCATAGATTGGTTTCTGACCACTTATACCAGTAACAGTGTACCAGTAACATCTGTACCTGGCCTGTTTGCTCTATCATTACCCAGTGTCTACTGAGAATTGGTGTTATCCTCTATTTAGGTGTGCCTGCTTCTTTAAGGTGCAGACTGTGGCGGAATTGAGCTTAAGGTTCAAATCAAGGTTGTTGGGGGTCTGGGAGAGGCACAGTGGCACTACAACAAAACTAAAGCTCACTCTAAGGCCCATGGGCAGCCTCCCTTATTCAACTTCTAGTAAGAACAAGGCATGGCAGATGAACAATTAAGGAAGGACAGTAATAAAGACTGAGCCAGGCAGGAGTCACATGGCTACCAGGGGACATCATGGCCACCCCTGGGGCACAAACCTGCCACACACTATACCAAATTTCTAAGTTGGCTTTCTTTGATAATAATATTTCATAATAGGAAGAATGAATCCTCCCTTTTGCAAAGATCTTTGCAGGATATAATTTATGGCCACCTATAAATGTGCAGAGAGGCTGCTCTGACACACTGTAATTCAAGCATATCACAGCAGACTCAATCAACTCAATCAGTAATTACTGTGCTAGAGCAGACTCCAGCATCACGTGTATCAGCATCCCCACACTGAAAAATGGTGTTGGGGGTGCTTTTAACTAAAGCTTGCTCGACTGAGCTTTAGTTAAAGCACCCCCTCCCCACACCATTTTTCAGCGGAACATTGCCGATGCATATGACACTCTGGGTGCTTTAATTAAAGCTACTCTAATTAAAGTGCCCTTTCCCCACCCCCCAACCCCTCTGGAGCATGTGTAAAAACACCCTTTGAATCTAAGTTTCTTATTAAGCCAAATAAACGTATTTAGTATAGTCTCCCACTCATCTAAGACATCCATGGGCATTACAATAAGTAGAATTTGAAATAGAAAAAGGAATTTAGAATAAATAATTCATTTTAACCAATTCATTATACCTAACCATGAAACTTCATATTTTGACCAATTTTTTCAATATATTTTGATTCTTTCAATCAAAGGAACATAGTTAGAGCTCTTCAAGTCCTGCCATTTTTTAGTAATATTCACCCGTAATAATGAAGCATTTACCCATTTCTTTTTATACCTATCTTTTATCTCTTTCTGTGTATCTGGTCCTTTACCAAAGTCTAAGGCTAGGGATAGAAATTGCACAAAAGCCAGTTTAAGTGATCAGAAACTGATTCAAATCTGTAACACCATAGAAGTTTAGTGCACATAAGCCACTTTCAAAATGGCCAGAACCTGTTTAAGATAAACATGGATGGATATAGTATCAGAGTTAACTGATTTAGGTTAAATTGCTTTATAGAACTTCTGTTTCAGATCCCCTCCAGATTCACGTTAGCTCACAGTACTCCAGCATCTCAGGATGCTTTGCACCTTCCTCCCACAAGCCTGCCCCTCCCTGCCCCCCAGGTGGGCAGGCTAACCTTGGCCCAATCTAGCTTCTCTGGCAGAGCAGGGAGGCATGCTCTAGTGCTCCCAAGCTTCTGGCCTGGGCCCCTGCAGGCTCGTGGCTGCATTTCTAGAATCAAAAGTTTAGACTAACCTGTGAAAATTGAATCAATTCAGCCTCAGGCTTTTGATTGTCTGTACTTGGCCTAAGAGTTCTGACTTTTCATAGTTAATTTTAAATCCTAAAACTTTGCCATATTTTAGTTCAGATAGTATGTTAACTGGTTTGTAATAAATTACATAACATCATCAGCATATAATGATAGTTTATGTTCCTCTTTTCTTATGTTTATTCCCGGTATATTCAGATTATTTCTGACTGACTGGGCAAATGATTCGATTACCATAATAAAAAGGAGGGGTGATATATATTGCTTTTTGGATTCTATTTTGTCTGGTTTATTTTGTGCCACTTGTTCACTTCAGAGAAATATAAAAGTTTTTAAAAAAACCTAATTGCATTATCTTTGTACATTATTGTACATTGTACATCATTGTGCATTAAGTGAGTACAAATAATTCTCAGTGACTCACTAAAAGTCATGCAGCATTTTAAAGTGCTGATTTAGCCTTAGCATAATACTGCTGTTGCATTTCTTTTTATAACATTCCAAACTAACATCACAGTGTTTATTTAAAATCAGTAGCTCAAGTTCTGTCTTCAGATATGTGCATGTAGCAGGGCACTGAGGTGCCTGCTACTTGAAAAGCAAGAGTATTGGCTCAGGAGCTGATTGCTAGGGGCAACCAGGAGGAGCTAAGGGCCCACACCTGGTGAGTCAACTGACCGGAAGGGGCAGGGCTGACTACTGCAAGCCCAGACTGGAGGCGGAGAGTGCTCAGTCAGCTGGCAGCCAGAGAGAAGGAGTACTGCCTGACTAAGCAAAAGAGAAAGACCTGAATGCAAACAGTTGCTGGTATTAATAAAGGATGAAGCACCCGCGGAGGGTGACTCAAAGGAGGTTAACCAAGTGGTTTAGTTTTATATTATAGCCTGGGGGCATGTGTTGTTGTTTTGTTGTTGTGGAAACACCGGAGGACCAGGTGAGGCTATTAGGAGTTGGAGGAGGCCTCATAGGGGCTCCACGGTAGCATGAGGACCCTGGCACCAGAGAGGACACAGCATTTGGGGGTGCACTGACCCCAGTTCCAGAAAGGGGAGCGAAGAATCAGAGGCCAGGTAAGGCTGAGGCCACCTGAGCCCTGCAGGGAGTTCAAGACCCTGAGGAGGAGATTTGGAGCCAGGCACAGCTACGGCCACCTGAGCCCCAAGGCCACGGTAGCCCCAGAGTGGGGGCAGCGTGAGAAGCCCCAGAGAAAAAGGGGACAAGCCAGAGCACGCCACTGGGGTGCAGGCTGCGAGACAAGCCAGAGCGTGCCAGTGGGGCACGGAGAGTGAAATCGACCAAACAACATCCGGAACATTTGTGAGGCTTGGGGTGTGGTACAGGAATGGCTGGAGCCACGCATAGCCCATAAGGCTGGAGTGCACTGAGTCACCCAAAATAGCACAGGGACCAAGATACATCAGATCACCATGTCCAAGGGGACAAAAGGCATCCTCCCTTATATATAGTTGACATCAAAGACGTGGCGGGCAAGATGTGGGTGCTTTAACACTGATGTGGCACGGTAGGGGGCACTAGGGGAGATCACAGCCACCCCTAGGACCCCGCGCTGTTACAGTGCACATAACTTAAATTGATTCAAAAGGGAGTTCTACCGTTCATTTGATGATAGGATATGGCCCTGTACTAGCAATCAGGCAAAAACTTGAACCAGGTCACCTGTCAGACTTTTGGATAAAATTGATAGTTACCAGAGTGGAAAAGAACAAGAATAATTGTACTGTTTGTTTTAACTTTATGTCCATTGTCAAATACTCAGTGAAATCTACATGTGAACATTAATTCATTATTTATATATCATCCCCATCATGTTTCCAGTGCTCATGAATGTGTTAATAGAGGTATACTAAGCTTTCTCCTCCAAGCTGAGAGCAAAATAGTCCATATGCTTAAGCTGCCTAATAAATTAGATGCATGCATCTAATGTAATTATTCACTGTATCATATGTTTTCATTCAAACACAAAGAACTGAAACTAAAGTGCATCAGAAAAAAAATCCTTAATGATGTTAGTCAAGGAAGCAGCCTCTTGTAGTACCATATCATAAATTAATCCCTTTGCAACTCAATAGGTTGGATTGGCCTTTAAGTTTCATTTGCAACCATGATCCCAGAGTACCAATGATTAACTTGTGCAGCAGCAGTTGAAGTATATGGTTGTGAGTGCCTTTGCTGATTTTGAGCCAGCAGGCATAAAGGCATGACAATGCTTGAAAGGATAAGTTCATTTTTCTTTTGTGTTTTGATAGCCCATGGAACCTATTGAGATTTGCTTTTGTACACGAACAAATGCATTTACACTTAAGACATGCTGTTATATGAATATTCTATAGCTAATGAAGTACATCTGGTGATATAAGTTTCCAAAAGCAAGTAATTTACTGCTTCAGCCTGTAGTATTTACAGTGATAAGGTGGGAAAATATTAGCACATTTTCAAGGTATCTTAGAGGCAATTCAAACTCCTAATTAATTTCATTAGATATTTCATAACATTTTTTTAAAAATCTGAAACACCTCGATTAATATCTGAATCTTGCTTTTTTGGTTTCTTTTTTTTTTTTTTAAGACTGCTATTTATAAGACTTGGCTAGGGACAGAAATTACACACAAACTGGCGTGAACGCTGCATGCCCCCAGAGGCTGAGGGGGCATGGTGACTGCCCACAGATGGTGGCAGTGTTAGCAGAAGAGTGCGGAGCTCCCGCAGGTGGACGCAGAGGTGTCAGTGGCGGTGGGGATGGCAAGTGCTGACCAGTGGTTGGTGGCCAGTGGAAGTGGCAGTGGCAGACAGTGGCGATTGAGGACTGCCTGCTGACACTACTTGCAGTGTTGGTGGTGAGGGGAGTGTCGGCTAGCAGCGACTGCCCACAGGTGCCATTGGTGGTGCTTTTCATAGGGGGTGCACCACCAATCTCAGGGGGTGCACATGCACACTATGTGTGCACATCCTATGCATTGCCAATGTGTGGAGAAAACTTACCTGAAGCCGGAGAGAGGCTATGGGACACTGCGCCACTGGCTGCCAGTGGTTCCTGATCAAAAGGAAAACCTGCAGTGGAGCTGGAAGAAGCCAGGAACAGCTCCCGCATCTGTTTGGGTGCGCTTTGTAAAAGCATGCCAGGGGTGATTGGCCAAGAGGCCACCCAGTGCTGGGATAAAAGGCTCAGCAGGAAGAAAGCCAGGGGGACCAGAAGAGGCATTCCCTCCTGGCTCAGAGAGGTTGAAGAAGACTGAGGGGCTGGCAGCAGAGGAGACATGGTAGTGCCCCAGAGGGGGAACCACGGGAGACAAGGCGGGCCAGCTAGGGCCCAGTGAGTCACCTACAAGGCCAGCGTGGGCAGAGGCCAGCAGCAGCGGTGATTGGGACACTGGCGAGGACAATGGAGCCAAAATCCAGATGCAGATGATGGGCAATAGGTACCAAACCTGGGGAGGGGGTAACCTGTCAAGGGGACCTGAAGCCAGGGCAGAGGCCGACATCCCATGAACCAGGGAACACCAAAGGGTGGCAGTGGATGCTCAGTGCCAGTACCATCTGTAGCCCACAGCCATAGCTTCCCTGTTACACCCACATAGACATCCACCCATACCCCACTCCACACCCCTTTCCACAATATGCAGGAGTATTTTGATCTATTAAGCAATCACCTCTATATGCACAATGCAAACACACACATCCAGACAAAATTATGTTTTGAAATAAAGTTAAAATATGTTAATGTAGAGGTTTGATTTTTAGTGTATAAGATGGTGACCAGGGGGCAGGGTGCCTGTTATGGGGCAGGGCTACCCTTGCCACCCTCTACAGCTCACCAACAGAAATAATTGCCCACCCTGGTATAGCCTAATAGGTGCATTCATATGTAAAGAGCTCTTGCTTTGAATGCCAAAATTGAGTATGTCCTGCACATAATATAATTAGTGCAACCTGGTGTTTATTAACAGATCATGAACTACCTGTCTTACATTCCATATTTGTGGTTGTGAAGTCCAGTTCCACATGCCTGCTATTAATGGCATTTCTTATTCAATGTTTAATTTTATTAATTGAGAGGAATTTTCCAGATGAATAGGCCTTTAAAACCTTAGCTCTAATCTGATATTTTGGCTGTAGTATTATATCTTCTTTTGGTGACCGTAGTGCATATTGCTGGGATACTTAAAGCTAGATATAGAAAACTGAATGATTAATACCTCTAATCAAAATACTCACTAAATTTCATTTTTATATTTATCTATCCAGTTACTCTTCCATAAATATGCATGGAAGTTACAGGTCTAAGTGCAATGTATGCAGACATGTAGCTGTTCTTTTTAGTACTCATTCAGTTTGGGATCCTATTTATGCCTGTGGAGGACACACCCATCTTTTAGCTTGAGAGTCTAGTGCAAGGGTGGCCAATTTGTGGCGCATATACTACAAGTGGAATGGGTAGCTTATGTGTGTGGCACGTGACAGATTAGGGAGGAGATAGGTAACACAGTAATAGGGCAGGGAACAGAAAGCAGAGCATGAGATCAGCCTTGGAGCCCAGGCAGGAAGCAGAAAGCAGAGCGGCAGATTAGAGGATCAGAGTGGTACTCAGGAAGGTTACAGGGCTAATTTATGGCACACCTGCCAAAAAGGCTGTACCCCCCTAGCCCAGTGGTTAGGACTCCTACAAGAAGATCAGGTAACCCAGATTCTAGCTGCCTCTCTTCCAAAGGAGGTTTGAACCTGCAGCTCCTGCTGCCCAGGGAAAGGATCAGGTGCTACCCCTTGAAGTTTGGCTGATGAACAAGTAAGAGAGGAAGCTAGGTGAGGCCAGATGGAAGATTGCAATCTCAGTGAGATTAATACTACCCTGGAAGAGAGGGGAGTCTATGTTTTATCTTATGTCCCAGCTCCTAGTAGGGCAGGGATTTTCTAATTGTTGTTTTTCCATTTTATCCAATGGATCCAATATTAAGCGAGGTGCAATGGCCTGCTTTCAAGAGAGGGGCTGGAGAGGTATCTGGGCAATACCTACCTTGCAGAATAATGGTTACAGCACCTTGTTGGAAAACAGGTTCAAGCTCTCTGTGGATGAGGGGCTCTAGAACTTTGGTTTCTTGCTCCTAGGCAAGTCCATAGTCATTAGATTATTGGGTTAAAAGGTGGGAGGGCTCCTCCTCCTCACCCATCTAGTATCCAGCAGTCATAGTGTTTGCCTGGACTTAGTATGTACACAGGCAATTCTGTTTCCCCATGTAGCTGCCTAACCAAAACACAGACTTACTGAGGTTACTGGCTATGTAGGCACATGAAGTGAAATAAATTCAGTTCTGTCTGCAAATAATATGAGTATAGTATTGTGCCTGCACTTTAGCTTTATGGAAAAATTATCACAAAGCAACTGATTCAAAGACTTCATAACAGAAAAAGCAGAATAGATGGTGTTAAGGACAAATATTACAGTCTTTTCCAACTTTTAACAGTAAAAGTGGTAGGTCTAACCTGCATTTTTTATCTTTTATTCAAAAACTTCAGAGGGGGAGATTTCAATCTGTTCTTACACTTTTTTTTTTTACATTTATCCCCTACTTCCAAGATGTTTATCCTTTGAAAATAACTAAAAGAGTCTCCTAAAATTGTCAGTCATGTGTTTTGGGGGCACTGGGAGGTGAAAAATTTATCCTAGCTAGATGTATTGGTTGTATTTCTCATTAAAATTTTGGTAAATTACAAGACAGAAACTAAATTGGAGAAGATGTGTTTTAACAGATTTTAAGATTGCCCAGTCCAATTCTAAACGTGAGTATACAACATTTTGGTGGTAAAGAAAGCAATGGTTTGTATGAAATGTAACATTTGGGAAAAACAGAGAGTTAATAACACGTTACCTAGTTATTTCATCTCCATCTCCCGTATGTTTTTTCTTCCACTCCCTCTGTTCACCTGCACTTACCACCCTGTCATAGCTGCCTCCTGTGTTCAGTAGGCTTTCTTTTGCCTATTTCTCCTTTTCTCTTGGACTTAATGCCCTTCCTTTGCCCCTCTTATTCACTGGCTCTGGTGCCCTACGCCCTTCTCTGGATATTCTTTCCCCATTGGCAGCTCCACATAACGACCAAGGGCATTTTTACATGTGGTCCAGGAGGCTCATGGGGAGCGTTAATTAAGGAGCCATGCTAATTAAAAGTGCCGAGCATCACATGTATCAGCATCCCCCGTGCTGAAAAATGGCATTGAATGAGCCTTAGTTTAAAGTGCTCTGCCGCCATTTTTTGGCATGGGGATGCTGATAAATGTGATGGCAGAGTCTGCTGAAGTGCATTTATTTCTGTGCTCAACAGAGTCTGCTCCGATGCATGGATTTCCATCATGTCGGATCCAGCTCCCTGCACATCTATAGGGCCTGCACCTGTCTGGTCTCATATAGGTGACCTTAGAGTGCACACTTGGCTCCAGCCACGGGGTGTGTCCCCAGGACCTGTGCGTTGGGTTGTGTTCACCCCTGAAGGAGGCCCCAACACTCACCTGCCATGACCTGATCTTCTTTTCTTTAGTGGTGGGGCTCCCCCTTGCAGATTCTCACAGACCAGGCACGACCCTTTGTGGGTGTTCTTTGGGCTCCACCTCCCCTACACCCCAGCCATATGCCAGCCCTCAGGACAACCGGATGATGAACTGTTGGCCTGTCCCCTTGGTGTTTCCTCCTGCTCTCATCTCTTCTTGCCTGGCCCTAGATGCCCCTTTACCCCAGGTGACTACAGGGTGTGGGACCATCATCACCTCAGTGTCTGCTCTCCCTTTTGAGGCATCCAAGTCCACTGTGCTGATTCTGCTCTTTCTCTTGACCTGGGGCACTTGGAGATGCCTTCCCTGATCTGGGCTCTGTGTGCCCTCCAAAATAATAAAAGAAAAGAAAAAGGAAGAAAAGAATAGTCAGGGTACCGGCCCCAGCCCACCCCACTCATGGATCCAGCATCTGTGGTCCTCCTTGACCCAGCTGCCCTGCCAAGCCAGGTGGACATTCCTTTCCTTCGCTTTCTGGCTCCAGCGTTGCTGCTCCCATCTCTGTTTCCCTACCACTGGCTTTTAAATCAGCCAGGCAGCAGTTTTTGATGATGTCATCCACCAGCAATGTTCCCAGCCAAAAATAAAAGCAGATGATGAACCACGCCAGTGGCCCTTCTCGGTGCAGCTCAACTTCTCCTGAAAATGGTAAGCAGGCCCTCTCTTCAGGGCTTTTTGTTTCTTCCTTTAGGCAGGTCAGCCCTGCCTTGGGTCCCACCATGGGAAAGTACTCCAGGGCTTCTGTTTGTGTCCCCCTGGGACAGGGCCCCAAGATTTGTAGTTCCCTTGTGCTGCTCTTATTTCTTTTCATGTGACATCTGCCCATAGTCAAGACAATTGTACTGGCAAAACTATATTTTTAGTTGCTTCTACAAATATCTAGCCCCACTCCTCCTCCCCTCATCTTTTTCTTTTTTCAGTTAAGCCTGGAACTAAGAGCTTTGGAAACAAAGGGTTGGCAGCAAAAATCATACGATCTCTTTGCTCCCCAGTGACTGATCACCCCCATCTGGTCTACAAACCTGTACCTTACAGCTGCTGCTATAAGTTCATCTGGTATTGGCATTTCTGATGCATGATGTTTAAAGGTGCAAAATTTCTGAGTAGTGTGATCTGTCAAGATAATGAATTGCTGCCTACATGTACAGAAGTGATCAACAGTACGGATTGCAGACAGTAAATGTGACATGGTACTTTATATATTGTAGACTGGCAACATTGCTGTAATAAGGAATGACACATTTTTAACATCCTACAATATCTCAAGGCTAAATCCCTAACAGTGATATCACTAACATACAACACAACTACTTCTCCCCGCGGTAGACAGAGAACTTTGCTGCTATGAGTCATGACACATCCCTGACAATTGTATGCTAATTGTCCCCTAAGCTATTCTATCAGTGTCCAGAATAAGAGTTTCTTCTTGGGCTTGTGGCTGGGGATGTGGGTATGGGTAGGTGTACATATGAGTGGGTGGGTATGCCTTTTTTGTAGCTCTGGAAAGAAAAATACTGGAAAATTCTCAAACATTCAAATCCTATAAAAACCCATTTTGTTTTTTTATTAATCTGTAAAAAGTTCAGTATCCACAACTGCATGAATCTTTGATAGTAATCAACTATGGGGCTTTTTCACATTCTGTGATCAGGCTCTTTTATGATAAGTATTTTTGGTTTTAATAAAAAAATGCTTTTCTCAAGCATAATCAAGGTATTTTATATTACACTGGATTATTATATTTTCCTAGAGTTAAATTGGTAGATTATAATATTAGAAACTTGTACCTATAATGGTGAAGAGTATGCTGTGTTCAGCTGTACTGTATTAGTCATTAGGTCATGAAGCCCTAAATCTGTGAATCTGTGTTAATTTATAATATGAATAGCTCTGCTAGCATTTACAACATGAGTCTTTCAGTGATTGTTAGGAGATGTAGATTTATGATAGTATTTTAAATTGCTACAATTATTTCTCTGAAGAAAATTAATCTTTTCTAGTTGTAAGGATAATTATACTTGCTGGTAACAACTCCTGAGTTTGAGGGGAAAGGAGACAGAACTAACAAGGACATCTGAAGTTACAGTAATTATTAGACTATAGCAAACTGTTCAGTGTTCTTCCTCAACCTCCAGTAATCTGGCAGAAAGAAAACCTACTCTTACTGCAGGAAAGGATCACAGACCACTTAAATGAGAAGAAACATCCACCCAAATATGTATATGTTATAAAACATTTCCTTTTCTGAACAGCTCATAAAAATATCAGGAAAATATCTTCGAATGCATGAATCTACAATAATTATCAACCATGGAGCTTTGTCATAGTTTTGTGAACAACTGATTTCACAGTAGAGGTGTTTCCTATTTCAGTAAAAGCACTGATACATGTTTCAATATACCAATAAATATATGTTTGTGGTATCATCATTACTGCTGCCTTTGTGGCTGGTTATAAATCCCCATGTGAAATAATTCAAAGCTTGGTAACCACTGTGCATTAATGAAAATGTAGACACACCCAGTATGTATAAAGTGTTTTAGATTGTAGCCCTGATAATTCCTAGTTTAGTTATCTAAGGAGAACAGTAAAGTGTCTAAAATGCTACATTTATTGTACCTTAGAGTCAGGGGAGCTGTTACTTGACAGCAAAGCAATATGTTTATAGTAATGAGTGGCTTAAACATGGTAGTGCTAGAGAGCTGTTGTAGGTATGGCAATCCAGAAATTCTGGGAGAGGCAAGGACTTCTTGGGTGACCAAACCGCATAGTTGGGATAGAGTTGGACCAACTGCATAGTTGGGATAGAGTTGGACAAGCTTTCAAATGCAAGACATTTTTCTTGAGCTCTGAGGAGAAAAGCCAGCATGACAAAAGCAAAAATTGTGACACTTAAGGTAAAGCAATGTCTTTGGACAACATTTTCTAAAAATTGCACTTCTTGGGGTTCAGGTTATTCATGGGATTTCAATAATGAAATACTGGGTGCATCTACACATGTATTTGATGTGGGGCTAGCTTACTTACAAGTAAGCTACTCGCAAGTAAACAGCCCAGGCAGGAGTTTTCATGTTCAGGGAAGTGGGAGCAGTTTTGCTGCCAATGACAGTAAGCTGTTCCTGCTTCCTGGGGCCCTGCAATGGGCCCCAGCTGCCACTGGGAAGACCTCTAGGCTCCCCTGGGGTGCTAGCCCAGGGGCTAGCAGGGAGCACTGGGCCAAGAGACAGCAGTCTCCTGGCCAGGGCTGGGACATTTCTCCCTGCCCCTGGGGCCTGCCTGCTGCTGGGGTGGTGACAATGTCCCAGTGCCCCAGCAGCAAGGAGCTCCAAGTCCCCTGCTCCTAGATCGCGATTGGGGAGCAGGGGCTGGGAGATCCTTATCTCCCAAAGCCAGCCCCATGACTGGTAGCTGACATTTGGAGATTAGGATCTCCCAATGCTGGCCCCACAGTGTGGAGCTGGTGCTGGGAGCTCCTTGTTGGCAGGGACTCGGAAACTTGTTCCCTGCTCAGCTGTGCAGCTTGGAGCTGAGCAGGGAACAAGCTGGGGAATTTGTTCCCCACTCAGCTCTGTGCTCACAAAGCTGAGTGGGGATCAGGGTCCCCAGCTTATTCCCCACCCAGCTCCATGTTCACAAAGCCAAGCGGGGAACAGGATTCCTAGCCCCTACCAGCAGGCAGCTCCCAGTGCCAGGTCTGTACTGCAAGGCCAGTGCTAGAGATTCTTATCTGCCAGCATTAGTTCTGCTACCATGGGGCCTACCATGCAGTCATGGGGATGGCTTTGAGAGATAAGGATCTCTGAGCCCCCACTCCCCAATCGTGATCTTGGAGCAGGGGCCTTGGAGCTCCCTGCTGCTGGGGTAGGAGGACAGAGCTAATGCTGGCAGATAAGGATCTCCCAGCACAGGCCCTGGGAGCTGCCTGCTGGTGGGGAGTGGGGATCCTGTTCTCCGTAAGCACAGAGGTGAGTGGGGAACAAGCTCCCCAGCTTGTTCCCCACCCAGGTCCAAGCTGCAGAGGTGAGCAAGGAACAAGTTCCCCAGTCTCCACCAGTAGGAAGCTCTCAGCAGCAGCTTCACACTGCGCCAGCCCTGTGGCCAGAGCTCCCATATCCCCAAGGAGCTCCCAGCTCCCCAATTGTGATGGTGGAGCGGGGGCTGACAGATAAGGGTCTCTCAGCTCCCACTTCCTGATCATGTCCCTGCCTGGGCTCCAGTTGTGGAGCCCACCCTGGTAGCAGATAGCTCCTGGAGTTAGGGAGCAATTTCCAGCCTCCTGGTGAAAGGCTGACTGGGAGCAGATTTTGTTCCTGGTCAGGTGTCTAGATGAGTGGTGCTATGATGTTGCTAATCAAAATTTGCTACCTTGCATCTGCAGGTAGCAAATTTACTTATGATTATCGGGGCCTACTGCATAATAAGCATGTGCATGTGTAGATGCACCTGCTTACTGCACAGTAAACTACACTCCTGCGCAATTAAACATCTCATGCAGACAGTCCCACTGAGGATGAATCAATATATCTAAAGTTATGATTTACTCAAGAAACTAACCATATAAATCTAGGTTTTCTTTATGGCAGTTTGCACACCCCTTATGTCTGGAACGCTGATTTTGATTGTTCAATAAGAAATTAATATGGCACAACAGAGAACATACAGACTGATAACAGATTGTTAAATGTAAAACAATAGTATGATGTATTTGTTTTATTCTACCTGGAAAAATAATAAAAAGTTCAAATAAAAAGCATATCTGCCAATATATATAGTGTATTTGACATTTGGGCAGATACGTTTTAGCTTCCTGAAATCCAAATAGTTGATTTTCTAGCCACAGAACCACAGATAGTGCTGCGATGTGGAACTGCAGTTATTTCTTCTTGTACCTACTGCATGTAGAAATATTACAGCTGCTCAAGAAAGGCCATAACTTAGATCTCTGGTAACTTGCACCAAGTGAAATGAGGCATAATAGAATTCCATGCCCCATCTCACTGCTGTACTGCCTCAAAAATCAGATAGCTATTTTCCCCCCACCTAGTTTCCAACAAGAAGAGGACTTTGGCACAGTGGGAAGTTTGTGTTACTAGAGTTAATGGGCCATAGGAGTTAGCCCCATATATGTAGCAGGGAACATCCAAAAGTGAAGATCAGAGCCAAACTGTACTACTTGCTTTACTCTCTGCACGTGTAACTCTATATTTAGATTTCATAGACATCAGGGCTGGAAGGGACCTCGGGAGATCATCGAGTCCAGCCCCCTGCCCAAAGGGCAGGAAGTCAGCTGGAGTCATAGGATCCCAGCAAGATAAGCATCCAATTTACTCTTGAAGGTGTTCAATGTAGGTGTTTGAACCACCTCCGCTGGCAGACTGTTCCAGACCTTGGGGGCTTGGACCTCTGCAAGTGATAGCCATTTTGTAATTGTGGTGAAGTGGAGCTCACTGTCTGGCCACAGTGCTAGGCTCCCCACTTGCCTTTGGGCATGCCCCACATCTGACTTTCCTGCCACACTTTGTTCTTAATTAATTATGATGTTAATTAAGGTGGGAGGCTGCCCATTTTATGCCCCAATGCCAGGGGGCACTATCTGTGGCTCCGAACTTCCCCTACACTGCAGTCCATACCTTGCAGATGGTTAAAAGTGCCGAGCATCACGTGGTTAATTAGCATGGCTCCTTGCATCCAGCTGTTAGTCACCAGCCCCACACTGGGCTCCAGAATCCTCCTATCAGGATCCCTCTTTGATGCCTCTGCTCAGGCGGCCTACCCCACCACCATTCGGGCTGCCGAGCTCCCTGTAGCTATCTCCCCTCTTGGGCGAGGTCCCCCAGGGATCTTCAGTCACACAGGCCCTGGCCTCAGCTCCAAGGCCCTCAGCTCCAGGTGTCCCTCACGGTGGGCCCCTGGCCCTTTTGACCTTCCTGGTCCTGGCCCCAGCATTGACCAGTTGAGAGGGTACTCTACCTCCAGCCTCTCTCACTAGCTCCACTCTCTCTCTTGGGTCCACCTTCCTGGATGTGGGAGCTGGGGTACCTCACATCACAACTAGTGCTCCAGGGTCTCACAGAGGACTCTCACTCCCCCCCACCCCCTGAAGCAGCAGGTTGTGGTGCTACTTAAGTTCTTACTTTTGACCCAAACTTGGCCTCCCAGCAGTGGAGGACTTACTGGGGTCAGGACTTGTCCTCTCTCTCTTGGGCTGAGCCCCCTTTACTTGGTCTTGGGCCCAAACTTCAGCCCCAGGCATCCAAAGACCTACCTGGGCCTACTCCTCTCACTCAGGGTCTCCATACCACCCCATCACTTGGGGCTCTAGATTTCCATCCCCTTCACTCTGGGCTCCACACCGCCCCTTTCACTCAGGGCTCCCCATTGCCTCCTCACTTGGGGCTACTCATCTCTGCCCCCCTCACTTGGGGCTCCAGACTGCCCCCTCACTTGGGGCCATGGGGCTTCACTCCCCAGTGGGCTCAGGTGGCCATAGCTGTGCCTGGCCCCAACTATGTTTTCTCAGGGTTCTATCCCCCCACAGGACTCAGGTGGCCACAGCTGTGTCTGGCCCCCACTCTCCCTCCTTGGGGTCTCTTGGGGTTTTGCACCACACAGGGCTCAGGTGGCCGTAGCCATGTCTGGCCCCCAACTGTCTCTGGTGTTACTTAACCCACCCGAAGGTGAGGGCTAGGGTTAAGGTGCCCCTACCCGCCTTTTACCAGGGTGATAACTGGCATGGCATATCCTGGGGGCTCCCGCACCACTGAGAGCCCCACCTGGCCACCCACTCCTGGCAGAGTGCAGTTTTAGGTCATGCCCAGGACCAGGAGCCTCCTAACCATCCTCTACAGCTCCTCCCTTACCTCCAGGATGTTATAGATACTTGCAGCCAGACAATGTGGCTGCCTTCCCAGGCAGCAGGGAACTGAGCTTTTTATATAGGCAGCCAGAGATATAAAATGGCTGCCTTAATGAAGCACCTGCTGGCTGCTTAGCTTTGGTCTTAAAGTGGCAGGCACCAACACTGCCCTGCCACACACCTTCCCCCTTTAAGTGGTACCTAGGGGGGTTCCCCTGCTGCTTCTCCAAAGCAGGCTCCCACCAGAGCCTGTGGAAGCCCTCAAGTGGCAAGCACCCTCAAAGGTGCTCCGCCACACACCTTCCCCCTTTGAATGAACTCTGGGGGAGGGGAGAGGGAGGGGAGTTCCCTAGGCTGCCTTCTCTGTTGGGCTCTGCCCCAGCCTATTGCAGCCTCCGCCATGTGGCGAGCACCCCAAAGGTGTTCCATCACAGTAATATTCTAACAAAAATACATTGTGATTTTACATGTTATAATAGCTTCTCATCATGGCTCCGCTGTGGTAAACACAGTACAAATATATACAAAGACACTGTTCCTGCCTCACACTTTACAATTAAGGGTTGAAATTCAGATACCTTTCCTCGTGTTGAATGCAACTCTTAGATCACGGGGAAGTATCTCTGAAGTCAGTGGGCCTGCTCATGGAGTAAGGTATTGCTTATTGTGAACAGGAGCCCAGTCCTGGCCCTAAAAAGATAAGCCATGCCTGAAGAGAGGAACACAAACATATACAATTTTTCTAGACAATAAAATACTTAATTATTGGAAATAAGTAAAGTTCCAGCTATCCTGATCATACATTTTCTGGGCTTAAGAGTTGCTTGAGTAGTAGATTTTGCCAGTGGTAGAATACTTTTAAATTTGGCTTTTGTTAGATTTCTAAGAAATATGCTTCAACATTCTAGGTTGAATCTTTGTTTCAGTTTCTGTTCTTGCATTGAAGCTCAAAAGGAATCATCCTTCACTATTAGTGTCTTCTTGGGCATAAAAGAAGTGGCCCCCAGTGAAGTTCAAGGACATAATATAAATGTACAAAAGTACACAAGCAATAGTTCTTGCCAATCAGGTAACTGCAAATGCTAGTTAGGCTTTTGACTAGTGTAATAATTTATTTTATTTTTTTTGTCATATGGATCTATATCTCTATGTAACACGCTCAGGTCCCAGTTGTGGTTGTAATGCCCCCTGGTGGCTCTGCAACCATGCTCTGCTCCACCCCTAGGGCATCTTTCTGGTTCACCTGCCACACCTTGATGTTATTTACAATATATAGGGAGGCTGCCCACCGACTTTGTTAGGCCTCAGTCCTACTGGACCCTGCTGATTTTGGCCTGCAGCCAGGCCCCTCGCTGGGTTTCACTGGTCCTTAGGCCCCTCACTGGGCCTCAGTGTAATCTGCTGTGCCTGGCAGGGCACCCAAAGCCTTAAGGGCTAATTGCATGGCTCCAAATCCTCCCCTTTATCCCGTCCCATGCCTCATGGGTGTTATAGGTATGTTGTTCCCTCTGTTGGGGCTTCAGCCTTCTCAGCCTCTTCCCCTTTAACCTAGCTAGGCCTTCTAGCCCAGGCCTACTGAATCCGATCTGGCTGTGAGGCACTAGCTTTTGTCTGTCCCTTCCAGTCACCAGGCCCCGTCCTCTGTCCGCTGGGCCTAAGACCCCTGTGTGGCTACACTTTCTCAGGTGCCAGGCCCATGGCCCCTGTCTCTGTGCTTTCTTGGGTTCAGGATTCCTGGTTCCTGCTTGGCTGCATCTTCTCTCTCTGCCCACCCTGGGCTCAATAACTGCTTGAGCCTTGAGCCTGCCCCCTGGGCATTAATGAGGCTTCCTTATCTCCCCTTCCAGCTTCATCCCAAACCAATAGTTCAAACAACAACATAACATAAGCCCTGGGCTATAACATAAAGTAGCATCCCTCTGTCCTGTGCCCCCCTACCAGGGTACCTTGCAATTTCCCTGAGCCTTCCTGTTTCAGTAGGCAGTAAAATGGCCAGCCCAGCATCCCTGGGTGGCTCCCCTGGGAAAAAGCTCCTTCCCCTGTGGCAGAGACTCCCCTGTCAGTACCAGCCTTGAGCTTATATGCTCCCAGAGCCTGCTTGCAGGTGTCTGCTGACTGCCTCATTTTGCCTTGCTGCCCTGGCATCTGCAGTGCTCCCTGACTGGGCTGCCTTTATCTTAAAGTAACAGAGAGCCCAGGGCCCTATGTTACACTGTACTTAGTGAAAATTTGGCCCCTGGAATTTATTTTGTAGGATCAGAATCTTGACCCAGAGAATCATTACATTTACAGCTTTGCTAATCCCTCTACTTACTCTCCTTTTTCTTTGTCTTGATGCTGGAATTTAAAATGCTTACAGAGTACAGCGTACTGGCCTTTTAGAAGAAAATACTGTGTTTCTCTTATAATTCAGCCTGAGGGGAAAGAAGCATGAAGTGCTGTGGGAAATAGGAGGTCTAAATCTAGAAATAAGTTTGCCTCTGTGTATCCTCCTACTCAGAAGCCAGAGACCTCTCCAGACCTTATGCATTGTGAGAGGGATAAGAGCCTGTTTAAAGAATACACTTAGACCCATTTTCTCTTTATGTGTATGTGCCATGCCTGTACTCAAAGAAAAACTGTCCAATCAAATTTAGCTTAAAACTTAACCTTTGTAAAAAGACAGTTTTCCAAAAATCTTACACTAGTACAAGTGTCCATATTATTTTTTAAGAAATGTAACAGCTAACATATTTTTAATAATTGTGTATTTGCTGCAAATATTGGAATATTTCCAAGTCAATAAGAACCCAGTGATGCAGTTCATTAGAAACTGGCTGTCAGTGAAATGATTACTAGTACTTTCAGTGTGAAAGCCAGGAAACATAAACATTAAACAAGCATCATAAACAATTATATGCAAAGCCAATTTTTAAGTCTCCCAGTTTTGCTCTCTGAAACATTATTTCTGCTGTAGCTGCACCCAACAAGAAGGGAATAAGAAGGATTGTGGGACAATTGGGAAAGTCTTTATGAGCACTAGCATAATGAGTGACTGGGGCACTAGCCCTAGATGCCTATTTCATGGGGATGCTAGAATGGCAGCCATCACCACAGCTGGCCCAGCCCTTGCCACTGCCCCTGCTCTCCAGGGTGAAGACTGATAGTTACCTCTGTTTCTGGGGCAGCAAAGCTATGCAGGCCCCTGTAGAAGTGGCAGTATGAGGCCTGACTAACTTTAGACTCTGCCCAAAAGTAGCAGTGCACAATAGCTTTTTTCTTGCTCCCACAAATCTGTTTACTGTTGATGCTGAATGCTGGTAAGTGCTCAGATACATCTAATATTCTTTTATTTCATCTGACATACACATACTGTTTTCTGCAGGATCTTCCTGCTGTCTGGCACTTCAAAGAAAGATTTCCTTTTTCTAGAGCCTCTTTGCAGGGAAGTTATGCACTCCTGTCCTAAATACAAACCAGTGAGCTGACAGATTCCTATGCTGGTATTAAATCACTGAAAAGAAGCAAGACTTATTTAAATGTATAAAACAATTTCTGTGTGGGCCCAGAGAAAAGGGGTGGCTGCATCTCGCTTGCTAATCTAGACCCCCATTTTTCTCCCTGGAGTCAGTGGAAAAATCCTCATTGTTTTCAATGGAAGTGGGAGCTAGATTTGGGATGGTCATATTTTCAAGTGATAAAGGGACACCTATGTTAAAATATTGTATGAAATTCATTACCAAAACAGAACATAGATATTTTCATCATCTTTTTAATGAGTTAAAATACATGGGCATCAAACTCAGACAGCCACCAGTTTCTTTATTATCTACAAACAAGAAAGATATAACTCCAATGACTGGTGTCTTTATGAACCTACAAGAGCAAATTTATTATAGTAGGTTTGCTAGGAAGAATTGAGGGCAAACTCAAAACACTCAGCATGCAACTTACCACATGTACAATAATGGCGCAGAAGTTAGACCATATTTATATTTCAACACAGGAAATATGTCCACAAAGGATCAAGTGTAGGTAGAAATATTTTAAATATGCAGATGATCTATGGTATTTTGATCATTACTGCAGAAAAGACAAGTAGCTAAATAATGATACCTTATATAAACATAGCACTTTATGATCATTGGTACATTTGCCCTCTGTCTGTAGTGTATTAGTTTAAGAGTACATTTGAACAACTAGTCATTTAGGTGAGAGAGGAAATTCTGTTTAATATTCAATAACTCTTTCTGGCACTGATTGGAAGGTGTAAAAAACTATTATGTGCTATACTCTTGAAGAGAACTTGTTATTCTTTTCCAACAGAAAAGTTATTATGGACCACTGGAGTCCAGAGAGTGAAATCTGAATACTTTTAAAGAATAATCTATTGAAGGATTGAGCTGGGCACTTACACAGCATCAGTTGTGGCCCCCTTTCAGAACATCAGTTGAATATCTCCATAGTATCCAATTTATAGCAATTGACAGTGGGAAACATCTGGCTTTGAGACATATTCTCTGTAAACTACATCTTGGGGATGGGTTTGGGGTTCACTTTTCTTTCGACCTGAGCAATCTAATGCAAATTTCTTTATTATGGTCCTAATTCTTTATCTCTTTCTGATCAAACACCAGCAGCCTCCAATATGAAACAACTGAGAGAATAATGCAAATGCTGCCTTCTTTGTTCCTCTTGTATTTGATCACAAAGCAAAATTTAGATTTAAGCACAATCTATAGATGTTGTGACTTCACAGTTAAGCGGCACCAGAAGAAAAAAAGTCTCTCTGTTGCAAGATTCTCAATTAACCTCTCTACTGCTGAGAATACGAAGCGTACCTTGCAGCAAGGTGTACTGGGCTGACATTTCTATCATTCTTTGGGATCTCCAGAATGCTACACCTGGACTGACAAGTAGGACCAGTGCAGCTCAAACATAGCCTCCATTGTTATCCTTACCAGCTAAGGAAGCTGTATCCATCTTGCTTCTACCACTGAATTGCAAGGAAATGATGTGCTATAATCAAAATCCAGTTTTTTTTCAAGCCCCCAGGTGAGTAAGAAAAGGGACAGACCAAGGGTAGAGAATGGTCAAATATTTTGGTGTTTTATGAAGTAACTCTTCAATGAAAAACACAGCCATAAAAGAAAAGAAAAATCACTGCATTACCAGACTGAAAATCATGCTTTGCTTTGGTTTTTTTAATTCTCGGTATTATTTCATCCTAGCTACCACCTACAACACATATGCCTCTTCTCTCCACCTCCAAGTACAACATATAGGGCTGCTACAGCTACTGGGACCAAAAAGAACCTAAAAACAGCAAAGGAAAAATAATGTAAGTTTCTTTGTATGCAAAATAACTCCCCACTGCTATAATACCAACTGATGTAGCTCTGCTATTCCATGTTGTTTCTTCTCTCATGTTCTCTCTGAGGAAAAAAAGCATGTGCACCAATGTCTTATTTTGGTAGATTTCTTCTTGGTTATTTTTTGGTTGTAGCTTTGTTTGTGACTAAGTTTTTATACCAGAGAGGACAAGGTCAGTGAAAACTATCTTTTACTTTGAGTGACAGTGCTGAAGGAGCTGGCTGAAGCCATCATGGAACCCCTGGCGAAACTCTTCCATAACTCTTAACACTCTGGCGAGGTCCCTGAGGACTGGAAGAGGGCCAACATTGTGCCCATCTTCAAGAAGGGCAGCAGGAGGAAGGACCTGGGTAACTATAGGCCAATTATCATGACTTCTATCTCAGAGAAAATCCTGGAAAAATTTATTAAGGAGTCTGTGTGGATAGGCTTGCAGAAAGTAGGATTCTGAAAGACAGCCAGCATGGCTTTGTTGTGAGCAGATGTCATGGGATGGGGTCCTCAAGGGTGGCCATGTTCTTCTAAGGCCCCTCGACCATGCCAATTTGGCCCTCAGTTCTCACTCGTCACGTCTTTGATGGAAATATAAAAATAGGGAGGCTGCCTTTAAGTCCTCTTGGACATGGCTTGATGGATTCTCTGAACCCTATGGGTTCCTGGACCCCTTGTAGGTCCTGTTTCACAATGGGTGTTTCAGGGGCACCTTAGCCTTAGAGGCTATATGTGTGGTTCCAACCGCCCCTTTACCATGCCCCAAGCCTTGCAGATGGTACTGGTGTTGTCTTGTCTAGGCCTCATTATAATTCGACCCCTTGTCCTCACGGGACTCTCTGCAGCCCTTGTCTCTGTGCCCCTCAGTGCTAGGGTCTGTGCACTGCAAAATGCTGCACCCTCTCTGGCACCAGGTTCTGTGCCCCCAAATGCTGCGCACTCTCTGGTGCCAGGGTCCCCATGCTGCAGTGGGTCCTGAATGTGGCCTCCTCCTTCCCCAAATAGCCTCACCCAAACCACCGGGCTTATAAAATGGCAAACAAAACATAAGCCCCTGGGCTATAACATAACACAAGCTACATATGGTGTGCTTGGCCCCTTTACATTACCCAGAGCAGAACTTAGTCAGGCCTCTTCCCTTTGCTTGCTCTAGGAGGTCTCCTTCTCCCTTTGCCACCAGCAGAGAACTCCCTGAGTGTGGGGAAATGGAGATGAATGCCTGCCAGAAGACTCTGGCAGATGGAATGAAGGGCACAAGCCTCAGGAACAGAGGAACACCTGAGAGCAGCATCACAGTCTCAGTAGGGAGGCCAGGCACTGTGGCTTGGAGTGGCAGTAGGGAACTGGTAGCCCTCTCAGGCAGCATGGCAGGAAGGAGGGTGCAGGTGGCTATGAAGTCCTGCATGGGAATGACAAGCCCCACCAATTGGTGGGAACAGGAAAATCAACTACAGGTCAGCCAGGCCCCAGGGGAGGTCATGCTGGGAAGACTGACCAAGTTTGGGCAAGGAGTGGCTGCCTGTCCCCACAACTACTAGGAGGGAAGGGATGGATGAGTTCCTCCTCCCGATGAGTGGCCAAGTGGGCACTGGGAGACAGAATTCCTGGGGTCCATCGGCAGATGCCAGACATTTTCTGTTGACTTCTTCTTATTTACAGTTAGCCCCAAGCTGGGGCACGTTTAGTTGTGTGAGAGCCAGCTCAAAGTTGAGGGACTGACATGAGTAAGATTTGCCAGATGAGAAGACCAGGCTCATCTTGAGGCTGGTGATGTGGATGAAGCAAGATCATCCAGGGGAAGACCTGCAGGATGCAGCATTTGCTCAGGCCTTGGATGTGGTAAGGGTGGAGTAAAGGGGAGGTTGGAGCCCCACAAAGAAAGACAAGGGTCGAGACCCTTTCACCTTGGGGCCACCTACAGGGAACTGCCTCCCCAATAACAAATATTAAAGATGTGGCAGGAGAGTAGTAGCAGCACCCAAACTATCTAGGTGGCACCAGAGCTCAATTTCACCCTGACATCACTAGGGGGCAAGGCACCTATCAAGAAGGGGCTGATGCCCTACACACCTACCTGTGACAAATTGGTGTATTGTCTGGGAAGATAGAACCCACCCCAGGGCCAAGTAAGGTGATGGAAGCAGAGGCAGGCCCCTGGCAGGGATGGAAGCCATGGAGCAGACCCTGAACCTTGTTGCACAGATCCTGCAGCAACAGCAGCAGCAGGTGAACAGACAGATGGCATTAGATGAACAGATGATGAAACAGGAAGAGCTGATGAGATAGAACATGGTAGACCTTAGAATCCCAACGATGACAGCCAAGGATGACCCTGAAACATTTTTGGAGAGCTTCAAATGGGCCGCTGTAGTCACGGGCCTGGACAAGTCCCGGTGGACAGCGAAGGTTGGAGTGTTGTTGGTAGGCCCCACACAGGCAGCTTACAGGGCTCTATTATGCCTTACAGCACAAGACTATGACAGTGTGAAGGAGCAGATCCTACCCACCCGGATATTACTCCTGAGCGTTACTGGCAGATGTTCTGCGTATGAAAAAAGAATGAAGATAAGGCCCCCTGGGTCCTCCTCCAGAAATTAACAGACCTCCAAGAATGATGGATCCAACTGGCCTGGGCATCCTGGGAAGAGATCATGGATGCTTTCCTGTTAGAACAGTTCTTTGTGGACCTAGAAGAGAATACCCAGAGGTGGGTGCAGCGACATCATCCCAAAACATCTCAAGAGGCTCTCCAGTTGGCAGAAGACTTTGACTGTGCCCAGAATGAGATACCCTGGGACAAGCTGGGGACACTCATGAGCACTAAACCTGAGAGGCAGGGGGACCAGGAAAGTAGAACCCCCACCTGAGCCCCGCTGTCAGGGTCAATGTGTTTCCACTGTGGAAAAAGGGGACATTTCTCACGGAGTGCATGATGAACCCATGGCTCATGACCCCAGAACTGGATGGACGAAGAGACAGCCAAGGCAACTGTCCCATGCTACAAGAGTCCTCTGCTGTGGAAATGATGTACTGCAGCCTGGGTAGTACAGCAGAAACAGCCCAATGAGACAAGCCATGCACCCCTAATTTGACTGCCCATTTTGATGGGTCTAATCCTGCCGCCATGGCACCCCTTTCAAAACTCTCCAAAAATTTTTCAGGGTCATCTTCTGTTGTCATTTTAGGTGCTCAGAAATCTATCAGATGACATTGCATTAACTCCTGCTGTCCTATCAGCTGCTCATCCACTGCAACAATTGCACAACTAGACCCAAAGTCTGCTGCATGACCCCTGTGCCTGCAATGCTTCCTACTGGTGGGTCAAACTCCATCTCTACCCCTGGGGTGGGTTCTGTCTTCCTGCCCAATGCACCAGTGTGAGGCCTGTAGGTATTATAGGGCTTGCTAGTACTGCCCTGAGCTCATCTGCCTACAGGTGGCAACAGGGTAGACCTTGGCTCTGGATCACCAGGTCTGTCAGGAAGTGGATCTTACGTTTTCTTTCTTGCCACGACTCTGATGACCTATATATTCCTGGGAGGCACTGCCCATGGTGATCCTGCCTGGTCTTAATCCCTGTGTCTTCTGTGGGGCTCCAAACCTCCCCTGTACCCCAGCCCAGCCTCTCCAGATGGTGTTTAAGATATTCTTCCGCAGCCAGGTTGCAGTGCTGTCTGTTGTAACCTTATTTTGCCCCCTAACCCAGGGTGTCCTAGTGCCTCTTTTGGGTACACTCTTCCAGGGGCAGTCTTGGTCTGTGCTCAAAAAAATCAAACTAAACAGCAAAAAAAATAAAAAAATAAAAAATCACAGAAAAACCCCAGCTGCTTCTCAGCCTTCTTGTCAGGCTCTGGTAATGTCCCTTTTCTTGTGATCAGGTGCTCAACCTCCCAATCACCAAAATCCAGGCAAAGCAATCCTTGAGTCCATTCTTTGCTGTGTGCTAGTCTGCCTTGCACCCCTATGAATGTTCACAGTAGGTCTGCCCCCTGTAAAGGAAGGCTCTACCTGTGGCTGTAGATTTTTCCTTCAGGCCCTCCTCTGGATCCTCTGTTGGAAAACTCCACTTCAGAGATTCTCTCAGGCCTTGTGGACCCCTCACTCTGGATCCTCAGCTGCAGCTCTGCTCTGGAGATTACCACTAGCCACATGTTTGCAGGCCTCCGTCTGCCTCAGGGTCACTCCCCTAGTGTTTCTCAGGCATGCTCCACAGTTTCTGCCTGTCAAGACACTCAGCTGTGCCTCTCTCCCTGTAGCCTGCAGGGAACCGACCCTCCTCTGCCCTTCTCTGGGGCTGGAAATACCTTTGAGCAGCCTCCCTCTCCCAATCCTGAGTGAGATGCTGCTCCAGAAATTGGGTGGGTATTTTCCTTCCTTTCTGGGTTGCAGCTGCAGCCCTTCTGGCCCTCCATGCTGTACGTTCCGTCTCACTCCTTCACATATCCACCCCTTAAGACACCATCAGGTGCTCTTCGTTGTTCATACAGGGTTTTTCTTCTTGGACCATCACCTGCTCTCTCGATGCATGCTGCGTTTCAAGAAACTCACTTGAGTGGCAATGAGAAAGAAAATCAGACACAACGTTGTCTTTGCCTGGTTGATATTCAACTGTAAACTGAAACGGCTGCAAAGCCAAGGCCCACTTTGTTATACGGGCATTGTCTGTCTTGGAGGATTTCAACCACTTCAGTGGTGCTTGATCTGTTATAACTGTGAATTCCCGCCCCAACAGGTAGTACTAAAAATATTCCACATCCCATTTTACCGCTAGACACTCTCTTTCTACAGCAGCGTATCTTCTTTCACGGTCATTTAATCTTCTATTGTAGGCTATTGGTCTTTCTTGTCTCTCAATCCTTTGGGAAAGCACAGCTCCTAACGCCTGTCCTGACGTGTCTACCTGAAGGATAAAGGGCAGTGCAAAATCTTTAAAGACTGATCCATTGAGGAAGGCATATGCTTTTTTAGGCAACAGCCTACTTGGTCCGATGTTATGAAGAAATAGGGTTTCACCTATGAAAGTTTATGCCTTTCTGAATGAGTTTATCCTTAAAGTGCCACCCTGCCCTACCTTCTGCATATTTCAGACTAACAAGGCTTAACTACCTCTCTTCGTAGTTAGTGTTAAGATTATAAGTTATGTGTGAAGAGGGAGGGAAAGGGACACCGTTCTATAAGTGCACAAAGTAATGCATAGAAGATAGCATTATGTTTTCACTTAAGCGATTTCTTTGACTATTTTATTATAGTTGTGTTATCGGCATAAGCACATCATCAACACTGACACTTTTTTACAAAGTGGTTTGTTTGGAGGAACTTTTTGTCTTTTCAAATATCTTTAGCAGCACTGATTATTAATCACATGGGTCATTATTATTGTTGTGAATTCCCATCAACATGTTCTCCTGCAGATTTCTCATGTACCCCACTCAGTCTCTCTCTTCCTCCAAGCTCTTTATATAACTTCATTTTTCTCCTTGTCCATTGCATGTGTGAGTTTGCAAGATTGAGTCTTAGATGCCTAACTTTAGCTAACTTAATTCATAATTCTTCCCACAATATTTAATCCTGCACTACATTTGATTCTTCCCTAGTTGTTGTGAGACACATACCTCTGTCCTTTTTGAAATATTAGTATAATAGTGCCTTAAGTGCACCCAGTTTTATTACGTCAGTGCCATGAACCTTAGTAGTTGGTGGAGCAACAGGTAAAGAAGTGAAAAATGTGCACAGTTTGTTTTCATTTTGTTTCATATATAAATCCATCCAAATAATAAATCCCTTGCCACAGATTTAGATTATTTTTACCTGTATTCTATTAGTCCAGTAGAATTTTTCACATTATTTTACATATGCACATAACTGATTTTCCTGAAGCTACATTTCTAAGCTTATCTACTATTAGAGAAATATAAAATCTATTTTTTATGAAAACCCTACTCTTAGTAAGGCACCCAGATATGTTTTTCTACAAGGTACATTCATTATGGCTTAAACAATAAAATATAACAATTCAATTTATTTTTGTATAATGTCCTTCATACAAAGCATCATAAAATAATTTAGAGACAAGAATAATAGAGAACTAAAACCTTGCTGAACGGGATGTAGGGATTTTGGTAGAGACTTAAAGAGACAGTGATCTGTGGAACAAGAGAAAAGAAGATTGAAAATGGTAGGAAAGCAAGTGAGTATTTTTGTAGAAGTCAGTAAGGAAAGAAAAACAAGAATGACATAACATAGGTGGAAATGGTGAATGCTGGTGTTGCTCATGGGTTAAATATAAACTGGAAAATAAATGCTAGATAAAGAAACAAAGGGTGTTTGTAC
This sequence comes from Crocodylus siamensis, assembly GCF_052110815.1. Classification (NCBI taxonomy): domain Eukaryota; kingdom Metazoa; phylum Chordata; order Crocodylia; family Crocodylidae; genus Crocodylus; species Crocodylus siamensis. Next base: position 58,406,783 of record NC_143397.1, read on the forward strand.
ATGTGACAAAAATATCACTTTGTGTGCTTAATGGTGTTACACTGCACCAGTGCTGTAGTAAGGGGTGGGGCAAGCAGGGCAACTGCCCCAGGCACCAAAGTGAAGGGGCACCTACAGACACTGCCCAGCCAGGGCTGGCTGTGGGAAAGAGCTGCAAGTGGCTTATTTGGAGGAGGTGCAGGGAGGGGGAAGGGTGGCTCCCACTGCTGCATGTACTCCCAGGCAAGCATGGGGGGCTGTGCCCCTGGGGTGAGGGTGGGCTGCTGCTGTGAGCTTTGCCTCAGGCACCAAACTTCATTGCTACAGCACTGCACTGTATATGTGCAAGAGCTTTGGAGATTTAAAATGAGTTTGCATTGTTGCAAATTAAACTACATCCTGAGGTATTTTAGTTTGCAACATTGTAAATTGCAATGATGCAGCTGTCAGCTTGCCTGCCAGCTATGGGAACGGTGGGCAGGCTCCACCAAAAAAAAAAAAAACAGGCCCCTCAAAGCTCCTGCCTTCAGCAGGCTCCTGTGGCTGGCAGGACTCCTGGGGCCACCCAGGAAAGGGCTGGCTCATTCCTAGGGCAGCATGGGAAGGCGGCAGGAGGTGGCTGGGTTTGCTGGTGGCCAGAGAAGGTGGCGGTGATGGTGCATGGGGAGCTGGAAGCTGGGGCAGGCTGCTAGCTGGCTGGATGCTGTCCCAGCTTGGAGACACCTGATCCAACACTTCCCTGAGCCCATTTGGACTTCCAGCACCCTGTGCACTGTCCCTGCCATCTTCTCTGGCTCCTAGCACAGCCAGCTGCCAACCTCCCACCTCCTCACACTGTCCCAGGAACAAGCTGGGTGTGCTGGTGGCTGGAGAAGGCAGTGGCAACAGTGCACAAAGTGTTGAAACCCCAGAAGGGCTTGGGGAAACATTGGATTGGGTGCCTCTGAGCTGGGGCAGCACCCAGCCAGCTAGCAGCGCACCCGGCCTTCCAGGACCCCATGCGCTCTCCCTGCCACCTTCTCTGGCCACCAGTAAACTCAGCCACCCTCCTGCTGCCTTTTCATGCTACCCTAGGGGCAAACCAGCCCTTTCTTGGGGAACCCCAGGCATTCTGCCAGCCACAGGAGCCTGCTGAAGGGAGAAGTAGCAAGGGCCTGATCCATTTTTTTCTTTGGCAGAGCCTGCCCACCTCTTGCAGCTGGGAGGTGACCTGCTGGTGGGCTGAGCAGCCTGTGAGCTGTTGGGGTTCCCAGTCCTTCCCTCTGTGTTGGCAGCACCCCCAGAACTGCCTGGGAAGACTGCTAGCAGGCTGGGTGCTCCTCAGCTTTGCGTTGGGGAAGAGTGGGATCAGGCCGGGTGCCATCTCCAAGCTGGGGCAGCACCTGGCTCATTAGCAGCCCATCTGGGCAGCCCTAGGGGGCACTGCTTCCATGGAGGGAAGAACCAGAGACCCCCATAGCTCAGGAGCCACTCAGCCCACAAGCAGCCTGCCCCCCAGCTGAAGTAAGTCTCCAGCTCCAAAAAAAAAAAAAAAAAAAAGTATCAGGCCCTTCTCCATAAATGTGACAGAAAAATTGAAATGGTTTAGTCCTCAGGGTTTTAGTCTATGCTCCACCATTTCAATTCAGGGGGCATAGAATTAAACCCTGAAGATTAAACCCCAATATGTACAAGCACCCCAAGTGACTCAGGGAAAAGGGACAGCTGTGTCTATGTGACAGGTGTGCCTCTTTGGGTCCATCTACTAGTGACCCCACAACACCAATTACGGGCCAACCACCCACCTTCTTTCCTGCCACACCTTGTTGTTACTTGCTTGATTAGAAGACATTAATCAAGTGGGAAAGTTGCCCATTTTCTGTCTTGGTGCCTGGGGCACTATCTGTGGCTCCTTTCCTCCCCTTACACTGCAGCCCAAGCATCGCAGATGTACCTGATGTTGTTCAGATCTGTTCCACTCTCTGTGCCACATGGATGCTCCCTGGCTTGTCTCGCAGCCTGCGCCCCTACCGGTGCTCTCTGGCTTGTCTCACACTGCCCGCTCTGGGGCTTCTCGCAACGGCCTGCTCCGGGGCTGGGGTCAATACTCCCCTGAATGTTGTGCCCTCTCTGGCACCAGGGCCCCCACGCTACTGTGGAGCCCCTATGAGGCCTCCTCCAACCCCTAATAGCCTCACCCGGTCCTCCGGTGTAACAACAAACACAAAACACAAAGCCCCCTGGGCTATAATGTAAAACTAACTCATCCGGCCAAACAACATTCAATTCCTACCGGGGGAAATACTCCAACCCCCGGCAGTGCTCCAGGAGAGTTGTCCCCTCTGTCTGCACCAGCCAAGCTCCTCCTTCCTTGGTCACCAGAGGGGAACTGCCCTCCTGGCCTCCTGCCTGGGTTTATATGGGCCAGGCCTTGCCCTTCCTGTCAGCTGGCTCCCCAGCGGTTGTCCTAGTAACCAGCACCTGTTACTCCAGCTGCCCAGGCAACTGGCAGCTGAGCCTCCCCCATCTTGCCACTAGGGGTCTCCCCCGAGTCGTTTTTCTGCTCTCAGGAGCAGGGGACCTGAGTGCTCTGCGACAGTGTAGTTATGGGGCTTATAGGAAGACAGAGGCAGCTAAATAGATAGATGTGAAGTAAGGAAGGTAAGGTAAAGCAATGTCATGCAAAATTAGTATGTGGAAACCTGAAGAGGAATGTTGCATGTGATTTAGATAGGTGCAAGAAAGCCATGAAGACAACGAGAAATGTGGTCATGAGGTACTTTTTCCTGAAGCACAAGAGATCAACCTCTCTGAGGATATATGGTTGAGATGGGTTTACTAATTTTGTCCCAATGTTAAAGGGGATCCTTGGACTCAGGCATTTTGGAGTAGGGCACAACAAGAAAGATCTGTGTTCTGTGATGGGGATCCTGAGGAGCATTTGCTGTATAGGAAACTATGGTCCTGTCTACATTAGATGTTGACTGCCAGTAACTCTGGCTTTTTCATGAAGCTGACTGCACAGTAGCTCATTACTATTCATTGCACTTCTTGCCATGCAACACTACTACACAGTAGTAACAAGCTACTGTGTAGTCAGTGTCTCATGTAGATGCAGCCTATGTGTATCACCATTCACAATGTCAATGCTTCTTGCCCCTGGTGCTGCCTTACAGGTTCTTTCCTCTGCTGAATTGGGCTGCCTGATCTCTGCTGACTGGAAGTAGCTTCAGTGTAAGGCTCAGCTCCATAAGGCTTGCATACTGTTTGATTACACCAACTGGATCCCTTCCCTAACTTTCTCCCTTAGAAGTCCAGCAAAGCCTTCCATTCAGGTCTATTCACCAGTTTTTTAATAAGAAAAGAAGTTACCAAGAGGAGCTACAGGGTGCTGCTGCTGCCTGTGCATGAGATGAGTACTATTAAGTTACCACTATTGGAGGAGTTGGCTGACCTCAGAGAACAGATGTTATATTGCTGCCCTGGCAGACATTACATTAAGCAGGGGGTTTTAATGAGTTTTGTGAGACAAACTATAACATGCCAGACCTTGAACGAATTTATCTTAAGATAAAAATGGCAACCCTGCCACAAAAATGGTGAATTCTCCATGAAGAAACTGTTGGTTGAAACAGCAACTTCTTGGGGTGCAGAAGTATCTTGCAACAGTTACAACGTCTGGAAAGTTACACAAGGCATGACAGAGTACAGTAAGTCCTCCATTATCCCTGAATGCACTACTTTCTCCCCCAAGAGTAGTCTACAGGGGCCATGGTAAGTCCTGAATCTCACTCTGGAGGGTAAAATCATGCACAGCAGCTCCAACCTCTGCTAGAATGGGGCTGCAGGGTGCAAATCTGGTCTGGGTCCATGCCAGGGTCAGAGAGAAGGTCTAGAGAGAAAATGGACAAACCACCCTGAGGCTTTGCAGGCCCAGCATGAGTGGGGAGTGAGCCATGAGTTCCCATCTCTACAATCAGTCAGCACTGTTCTCTGCCTTTGGCTGTCCTTGGGAACTCCTGGAGACAGAGGATGCTTTAGGACACACCGAGACATCAGCTCACTAGCTGCCCCAGCTGGTGAGCCCTGGTGCAAGCTCCTGTACCACTTTTTTTTCCAGCCAGGGAGGCAGATCTTTGAACATGTGGCATAGCACAACGCTCAACATTTCTGTTCCATGACTGAATTCTGCACTTCTAGGCGTGCAAGAAAAATAATGTCTGCAGTACCCACAGACAACCAACATGCAGAAGGCTGAACTGAGTGTGGCAGACTTAACACATGCAGGGAATCATGAACATCCTCAGGCACCTGCTCAACCATAACAGGCAGCACAGGAAAAACTCAGAGGAGCAAAAGAAGAAAACTGTAAATTGGCTACAGAAAAAGAAAAAGGCCTCTTTGGGCTGTGACTAAGGAGAGCCATAGAGATAGGCCCACTGAGTTGTTATGCCTCAGCAGAGAAAGAAGGGCCCCTAAAATTCAGAGGAAAGAAGGGGTAAAAGAGGAGAAACAAAGTATAAATCTTTAAAATTGTGAGGGGGGAAGAATATGAAAAATCAGATTTGGGGTCTGGCTTGCTTTGCAAGATAACCTACAAATAAATGGGCGCTCTATTAAAAATTGTTGAATTTGGCAAATGAGAATTACATCAATATATACCTCCCCTAAGGATTCTGTTTCAAAATTATATCAAAACTCTATTAAAATCGTATCTGACTGCTTAGTTCTAATGACTTGTGATAACATTTCATATGACATCCTAAATGTTCCCTAGATTATAAAGTAAAAATAATAAATCCTCAAGGTTTGAAAGTAATCCTTTGGATTACAAAAATACTTCCATTGTCCTCATTGTGGAAACTCATGTGGGTAGCCACTTACCAAAAGAGACACTTACTACCTTTAATAAAACAAGATGAATGTCTTGCAAAGTACCCAATATTAAATTTTTACTGAGAAGTGAGGAGATGATTCCTCTTATTATGCAAATTATAAAGTGTTCAGTTTAACAAAATGTGGATTGTTGGTTTTCACTTAATGTGGGGGCTAATTTATGCATTTTTGCCATGGTGAAGATCTGTTCTGAAAAAGTTATGAATCAGCATCAGATAGAAATAAACATGAATCATGAGGACTTCCTTTGAGGAAAACTTTCCCCGGTACAGGTCTCCTCCAATCCATTAATTAGAGATTTGCTTGTGGGGGATTCTCTGGTTAGCATGGATCTCAGCTCCTTTTACCTTTAATCTGCCATCTTTTATAACGAACACCTTAGAAGAATAGCAGTAAACAAGAGAGAGGGTCTTGTGTGTCTCCTCACCGTTTGAAATTTCAGAGGAACAAAATGTATAGACAATTATAGTTCATGGTATTCTTCAGTTTGAAAGACTGGAAAGTGGATACCCATTAGAATTGGTAAAAAAACAGAAACTTAAGATTCATAGGAATTATTTACCTTACCTCTGTGGGGTTTTCATTAGTTACATGACAGGATCCTTTCTCCACGTTTTCTTTCTTATTCCCTACCCCATTGCTGCCATGACTTGTCAAATTGGAAGTACTGTTTACAGCAGGGATTGGCAATGTTTTAACAATGGCAGGATGTTGCAAGATGATGATCCCCCCTTATAGGGTAATCACCCCCTCTGGCACAACACCAACAAAGGTGTAGCCCTTGTCCCCTCACCACTTCCCCAGGAGGCACTGTAGCTGAAGGGGTTGTGTCGGTGATGTGTCAGTGTAGTGAGAAGCCCAGGGGTTAATGCAACAGCTGCCAGGAGCAGGGATCCTCTAGTGCTCCCCTATTGCAATCTCCACTGCTCACCTCCTTGGTCAAGGGCAGTTTCCATTGCCAATGGCAATTAGCAATGATAAATTTTGTGAGAAAGGCAGCAGGTGCAGTAGGCAGGCTGCATTAATCCTCTGGCTGCTGGCCACACTGAGACCTCCCTCCTGCAACAGCAGTGTCTCCCATGGGGAGAGGCAGGAGGGTCATAAGGGGACTGAGGCTGCTGCAACATAACCCCCATGAGTCCCCAGCTGCAGTGGGCTCCACTATAGGCTGGATCAAATCTTCATAGGCTGGATCCAACTCCTGAGCTGTAGGTTGTCATCTCTGGGTCTACAGGTTCTCAAAGAGGGCATAGGGGAAGATAATAGTGCCTTTAAGAGCCATAAGGCTTCACAATCATTATGTCAGTTGTTCTGCAGCTCTTGGTTGTTCTGCAGTCATGCAGGTTTTTTGTAGGTGGAAGTGGAAGCAACCAGCACATATCTCCTCTGCATGCCTTTCTTTTCATTGTGCTTCCTTCTACCCTGAACAGTGTGTTTGCGATCAAGAGAAGAAAGAAGAAAAATATAGGAGTTGAAGAGGCTAAAGATTTCCACAGATGTGGGGGACAGTAAACAGAGATCCTAACAACATGCAGAAGGCTGATCAGGAACAAAAAAGAAATAAATGTGGAGTCAGAAAGAAGAATAGCCACCGTAGTTCTTCAAGGGACTCTGTCCCTGTATTACACCTTTGGTGTGCATGTGCTCCATGCTCTTGAACTTGGATTCTTGTGACCAGCAGCAGTGGCGATGCATAAGAGGTGCATTGGGGTGCATGTGCAACCATTGAAAGCACCGGTACACCCCATGACAGGCTGCACTTGTCGCTGAGGTGACAGGCGGGGGGGCAGGTGGGAGCACCATCCAGGGAGTGAAGCACTGCAAACTGCTTCTGGGAGTGCTGCAGTTGCTCCACAATCAGCTGTGGAGGACCGCCCCCCCTCGGTGAGATTGGCCGCAGGGGGACCCCACTGGTCACTGACTGGTCACTGGGGGGCATTGGCCCCCCCTGACTAAGGTGACACCAGTTGCACATGGCCACTAGTGTCCATCAGGGATCATGCCTGTGCTCCAAATGTGCTTCCCACCCAAAGGCATAAAGGGCACAGACAGAAGTAATATGTTATCTTATTGGCCCCCTGAAAGTGCTCTACAGCCATGCTGTGACACGTGTAGAGCTGCAGAGTGCTTTAAAAGTGGCTGGTCACATGACAAATAAACCTTCATCCAATGAGGGATCAGATGAAGGTACTCCAAAGTGGAGCACCTTAGGGAACTTGTGTTCCCTAGGGTCAAACTTTTAGTGTGATCAGAGCTGATGTAGTGCAGCCCTGCTCCGGTGCTATCTACAGAAAGGGAGCAGGGGAGGAGAGGGAGGGGGAGCTGCAGGCTGGGGTTTGTCCACCTTGAACTGGAGAGGAGATGGGTGGATTAGAGCCTCCCTTCCTGCCCCCTCCTTGTCCTTCCATCCTCACTCCTTCAGTTTAGGCCAGGAAAACATCAGCCTGCCACTCCCCCTCCCTCTCCTGCCTTCCCCCTCCCTTCCTGCAGACAGCACCGGAGCTGGGGAGGGAGGACGGGGGAGCCCAGCTCCGATTGTGGGACAGGAAGGCAGTCTCAATCCTCCTTCTCCCCCGCTGACCGAACTCTATGTCACTACCTATTTATTTACAAGATTGAACAATTTTCAAGGAAGCTGTAAAAGCTGCCTGAATACTAGTGGAATGGCTTGTAACCCTTAATGGTGGGTCTAAGATAATTTATAGCACTTCTTGCTGAAAACAGAAATCAAATTACATAATCCCTAGCCTGAGATAGTCTGACCTTTCATCCTAACTGCTTGAGTTAGGGACACCCTAAAGATCCTCAAAGGCTCAAACTCCTATTTAAATCCTCCTGTTTTCTCACTGAGACCTGCCAAAGTAGAGGGATAGTTCTCTATCTAGGCTGTGAAGTCTAGGCTACCCTTTGTTGGAATGGGCTTGATGAAGAAACTAGCAGAGGATAAGACCAGACCACCTACAACCCAGTTCTTATATTAACAGTCAGGAACAAATCATGCCAAACAGGCTGATCTCCTCCTTTCACAAAGTACAGGCTGAGTCTGGGTTCTGGAGTCAGGGACCAACATACCAAATGAATGGATTACTGCGTCCAGTGTATCTGGACTTCGGTAAGGCTTTTGACAAAGATCCACAAGACTGTCTCATAAATCAGAGAAATGATAGACAAAACTACTAGAAAGTGGATAGACAACAAGCTCAACTGTAAAGGGTAACTATAAGTGGATCCATGCTGGAATAGCAGGAGTTCCATAGGGATCTGTTTTGGGCCTGATGCTATTCACTGTGATTATAAATTATTTAGGTGCTGGCATAGAGAGCTTCCTGAGCAAATCTGTAGATTACATAAAACTGGGAAGGACTGCAAACATGCTGGAGGATAGGAGTGCAATTCAGAAGCATCTTGATAGATAAGAATACTGGGATAGAGCTAATAGGATGAAGTTCAATGCTAGCAAGTGCAAGGTGCTGCACCTCAGAAAAAGTAATCAAAAGCAGATGTATGACAACTGGATGGCAGTACTACAGAAAAGGATCTAGGAGTCTTGGTGGATCACAGAATCAATATGAATCTGCAGTGTGATTCAGCTTCAGAAAAAGTTAATATGTTTTTTGGGCTTCATCAATTGGAACACTACATGTAAGACATGGGTGGTGAAATAACATGGTGCTTGTTAGACCTCATCTGTAGGATTATGTGCTGTTTTGGGCTCCGCATTTTTACAAGGACATGGAGAAGTTAGAAAGGGTGGACAAAATAATAAAGGGCTTAGAAGGCAAGCCATATGAGAAGAGGTTGAAGGAAATAGGCATGTTCAGCTTGCAAAAAAAATCTAAGGGGGACATGATAGCAGTCTAGTATATCTAGGGGGCTGCTATAAAGAAGAGGGGGAACACCTTTTCTCTGTCATGGCAGAGACTGAGACACAGCAATAACCTGAAATTGCAACAAGATAGGTTTAGACTCGATACTAGGAAAAATATCTTTACTCTTACAGTAATGAAGCAGGGGAATAGACTTCATAGGGTAGTTGTGGAGTCTCCATCACTGGAGACGTTTAAGAAGAGGTTAGATAAGCATTGGTTAGGGATGATTTAGGAGTAGCTATGTTTGGAGTATTCTGTAAAAAGCAAAAGTTGGAAGTCCAGGAGTCTTCCCCTCATGGATCTCTGGGAGATCCTGAGAAGAGCTTTCCAGTCCAGAGCAGGTAGATATGGTGGGGGGCAGGGAGGGAGGAGGTGCAAACAATGTTCAGCTGCAGAAGAAATGTTCAGCTCCACAATTGGCTTAATTATTAAAGAAGTTTAAAGTGGCTCAGGTAGGTTTATGGTGGGGAAAGGGTACTAGAAAGTGGGTGTAATGTGTGGAATTCTTTGCTGTTCCCAGGTTACAGGACATTTTATTTTTCCTGTGCTTCTGAGCATAGGAAAAGCATAGTTTTTCCTATGCTTCTAGTAGGTCTGGTAAGATTTTTTTCCCCCCTCCTGTGAGGGCTTTTTTTCCCCCCTTTTTGCCATCCTCACAAGCATTATATTTTGTCTGCAGCCAAGGCTGGGTTCTATGGATGCTTCTGCTGGAATTAAAACTCAGAGGTTCCTGGTTAGAGGATTTTGCCCCTCTACTCAGGGTTAGACCAATTGCTACATTTAGGTCAGGAAGGAATTCTACCTCGTGGTCAGATTGGCATGGACTATGAGGGTTTTGTCCTTCTCTCTAGCACAACAGCATGGCCCCCTTCCTTGGATCTAACAATTCCTGCAGTGGTATAACATTGATAGTGGCCTTGTCTCCTTGTTTTACCTATGGAAGGTTAGGTGATCCTGGTGTTTTATGGCAATGTGCCTTATACTTGTGTGATAGGCTTGTTTTTGTAGTTTTAGCAATAGGCTAGATCAGGGTTTTCAACCAGGGGTACTTGGGATGGCTTCAGGGGGTACTTGGCAGTGGGTGCCGCTGCCGGATGTCCACTGCTGGCACTTCAACCGCCACCACGCCACAGGCACTTCCGCTGCCAGCACTTCCACTGCTGAGCCACTGGCATGGTTGCTGATTGGCCATGGGGGACTCCCCTGCCCCAGTTGCTGATTGGCAACTCCCCCTCCCCATCTCATCGACTGGCTGCTGCCAAATGGCCACTTTTTGGGTACACTGACTCCAAAATGTTGAAAACCCCTGAGTTAGACAAGCATTTGTATAATATGGTTTGGACAGGGATGGTTTAGTATTGTATGGTTTGGATAGGGATGTCTGCCTTGCACAGGAGGTTGGACTAGATGACTGCCTGAGGTCCCTTCTAGGCCTACTTTTCTATGATTCTAGGTGCATGGGAGTCAAAGACTATCTTTGGAAAAATCTTTGGATGTGGTCTTATGATTAAACTAGCTTTATAAAATAGAGCACATGAAGTTCCTGTCCTGAGTGCTTGTATTTTTTCTACTTTCATAGGTAAATATAGTTCCTACTGTGAAAATTATTTTAATGGATATGGGAAAAATTGAACAAATAACTAGGAAATCAAAGGGTAACATATTAATCCTGCTAGCAGTATGCTGAAATCACAGAGCTCCTGATATACTTGTATAGCACTTTTCAGGACTTCTGCCAACATAGGGTGGGAGAATACTGTGAACTCTCAGAAAGTAATGATTTTCTTAAGGATAAAAGATAGTCCAAAATAATAGGTACATAAAACTGAAGGATTATTGATATTGCTGGGCCCAGATAGTAAATATTTTCCTTTTGACAGAGCATGTAAGCCTAGTAGGATCCTTCTAACTATGGATATACTAGATCTTTGAAGAGCTAGTTTTCTCCACCACTGTCAATCAGCCAGCATGCATGTTGTGAGATATAAGAAAGTTAGATCTTTCTCTTCTGGAGACACTACAGTTGATTACACAACAAAGCATATTAGAGGTCAAATACACTGATTCATCAAATATGAGCCTGAGAGTTGCCTTGGCTGGGCCAGTCCAGTCACAATCACTGTGAAAGAGACCTGCCTAAATGTCTTGCTAACTCTTGGTATTAATGGAATCCAAAGCTCTGCATAAATAGTTTCTTGAATCCCTAGGCTCAGCAGCATATCTGACAGTGATCCCACTTTCTAGCCTCCTGTGGAGCAGAAGCTATGTTATTCCTTGTTCCTTGAATAACAAACAGGTCTATGAAAGGCTGATTTCACTTGCTGAATATCAACAGTATCATGATATCTTTTAGTAAATATTTGTGGTCGGTCAATTGCAAACTATCTGCTGAGGCAATTTCCCAGAATATTTTGCAAGACTCATAAGCAGCAAGCTACTGAAGCAATGTCATGTTGTTTGTACTAATTCTAGTAAAGCACAGCTTCTAAAAAAACAGGTAAATCTTGCTCTTCCTTTCCTGTTTCTATAAAGTTCACTGTGGGGTTGCCAGCTTTGATCTGAATGATTAATCCTTTCAATACTAGAAGAAATGAGGTTCAGACCCACCAAAACCTCTTAGCTCTAGGACATGTAGATATAACAGTGACCTTCCTGAGGAGATCTGAGTCCTTGAGTCTACAGGTGTAGGTGAACGCTTCATAGAATTAGAGGCATTGATGATCACGGTTGTGGCAGTGGTAGAAAAAAGTGTAAACCCTTGCACACCTTTAGAAGACCTTTCCACCATTTTGATGATGATAGGCCTTCTAGAAAAATCTGGTTCCTCATGTCGAGATGATATTTGTTCAGCAGATAAATAAGCTTCAACCCCTCTTATGCATCAAAGGTGAAGTCTGGTGCGCTGAGCTATTATCACCACAACTATGAATAAGTCTTTATACTAGAAAAGGAGGTATATTACACAGTGAATGAAAAACTCAGATGCCATTCAAATTCCACCACAGGCAGTAAAAAGAATGGAGAAATGGTTTGAGTCTTCCTGTCCTTGACTGTCAGATGGGAGGTATAAATATACATGGGGTTCAAGAGTGGCATCCAAGAGACCCTCTTGGCTAAAAGTGTGAGAAGCACATGTGTACCAAAAATAGACTATGTATAGACAGGCACTTAAAGAAATCTGAGATTTCTGCCTTCTGAATGAGGAGAGTAGCTTGAAACATTCAGTAGCAATAAATATTTATATGGCCAGGAGCTAACAATCATAGCAGGCAGAAGGATCCTGCAGTACAGTTAAGCCAGAAATACCTGGTTACAGTAGCCTCTATCTATAGTCTTCCTATTTAATACTACTAACAGTCATAGAGGAGTCTGCATGATGGGACCACATACCCTATGCCTACTACATGCTATGCTAGTTAAATTCTCCAGTTGCACAAGAAATGTATAAAATATAGCACCGTTATGTAAAAAATCTTGCTTCATACACCCCTTAAAACAAGAAAATAAAATGTTATAGGATACAAAAACTAATACACTCTAGGATATTTAATAGACTGAATAATAGCCTTGCAGCACATCAGCACATGTAGTAAGAAGCCTATTAATGGGCTTTTATCAATTTTGTTCTCTCATGTGAAATGCAATTCGTGCTCCAATGGAGCATTTCCTGGAAAGAAGGAAAGTTAATACAACACAGTATGGTAGAACAAGTTATGTTAAAATGAAGAGAAAATGATGGAATAGCCTGTTTGCCTGATGATTTTTATTTAAAATTAGGGTTATTAATTGAGGGAAAGACTCTGTCCATTTTCTCTTTTATAATTATAGTGAATGGTTACTTTATAGCTGTTATTTGGTGACTCTAAATAACATGTCTGAAGTCCACTACACATATAAAATCATACAAAAAGAGCTGATTAATTTTCCACTATTTCCTACTCTCATCATAATCTTTGTCAAATGAATGGAATAATTTGGGCCATTTATGGTTCTTATTATAGTATTAGTCATTAAAATGAGATGTCAGGAAGCATTTAGAATATTTCATGAATTGAAATAGTTTGCCACACTGCTGTGACCTTTTTCATATTCTTTTCCTCCACTCTTTGACCAGTCATTTCCTTCTCTCTAGTTCGTTCCCATTCAAAGAGAGGAAAGATAAATTGGCAGACAAAGTATGGAATACCAAAGATAAGAGACAGTTGGGGACAGTCATTACATTTAGATCAACTTAACTAACGTAAGGTTGGTTTAAATGCCCATTTGTGTAGGCATCCAGGGGGGTTAAATTGGGTGCAGAATGGCAAGTCTGATCTAAGTTTATTCACTGGGGTAGGTGAACTAACTTAGATCAGGAATGGATTTACCTGTATACATTAAATTGACCTGTATACATTAAATGTATAATGCCTGTATACATTACACTGAACTTGAAAATATAGTTGTCTAAGTTAGACTAAAATTACCATAACAGAAAAAATATTTTAAAAAACAGGCAACCCCCACTTGACCAAGTTTCATTTAGCACTATTTTGCTATAGCTGTCTTTTAAAATTCATACCTGATTTCACTTAGTGCTGAGCCAGTGTCGTTACAGAGCTCATCGAAGCAGCAGAGATGGCAAAAAGTGGTGAGTGGCAGCAGGTGGGCGGGCAGGCACGAGCTCGGGGCCTGTGATGGTGCCACAGGGCCAGGGCCAGGGCCAGCAGGGGTCTAGGGCAGGGCAGCAGAAGCAGGGGGCCCAGGCTGGCACATGGTTCCAGAATGGCTGGTGGTGGGGAGGGGAGAAGTGGCGACAGCAAGCAGCAGCAAGTGGGGGGAGGCAGACATGAGTGTGGGGCCCCTGCCAGTGCCAGCAGGGGTAGAGGGCAGGGCAGCAGGAGCATGGTGCCCAGGCTGGCACATGGTGCCAGAGCAGTTGGGAGGTGGGGTGGTGGGGAGAAGCGTTGGCAGGGAGAAGCAGTGAATGCGGGGCCCCATGGTGCCAGAGCTGGCAGGAGCGTGGGCCATGGGCTGGCACGTGGGGCTGGAGCAGCCAGCAGGCAGGTGGATGGGTGTGGAGAGGTGGCAACGATCGTGAGAAGCTACGGCAAGAAGCGGCAGTAACCAATTATTTCTATTTACATTAATGCTTATAGGGAAATGGGTTTTGCTTAACGTTGTTCCTCTTAACGCTTGGTTTTCCCGGAATCAATTAAGAGTGTTAAGCAGGGGTTGCCTGTAGTATGATGTATCAATGAGCCCTCCTTAAATTTTAAGTATTTAAAGTGTATTGTTTTATTAATTAATGGTACGTAAAGATCAGGGAGGAAAAATGTTTAACTCTAAGGATTGACTCAAGCTTTTTAAATATTTCATGATGGCACATATTGCTTAAATATTCATATTATGTTTCAGTCTCCATAATTTCTGATGTCTGAAATAGTTTTTACTAATTACTTTTAATTTCAGTGATGCTAGCAAATACAAAGGAATTATTTTCTTCATTTGGACTAGCTCATTCAAAGGTGAGAAACTGGGAACTGAAAAAGCTGGGGAGCTGTTTTTCTCTTGAAGTCTATGAATAAAAAACAGGTATAATACAATAAGATCTTATTGTAAAATCTTGAAGGGCAGGGAGCACATTTTTTATATTTATAAATGCAAATCAAAGCTCCCATCGGCTTTAATTGGGAACTAGTTAACAAACCTGCTTGAGGACTTCTGAAAATTGTACTCGATACCTATTCGTGTCAATAGCTGCCTAAATACTTTCAAAAAAATCTGGTCTGTGGTGACCAAAAACAGTCAATCAATTAATTATAGCTAGTATTCCTATCAGTTATAAATCACCTTTAAATGTAAAACATGTTTAAGATTTTTCCAATGTATCTATTTAAGGTAGTAATATTCAGCTAATACATTTAAAATGCTTATTTTGTACTCTGTTAATTAAAATCCAACTTCCATCCACATTCAGGTTGACACAAATTCTGAGACAAAATTAATTAAGTAGTTAACAAAACGTGAGTCTTTTGCCATTTTCTAACAATAAAAACATGAAAATTAAGTATCTGTATAAATCTATAAGAAGCTATAGAATTGCTTAAATGAGTAAATGTATCTTTGTGATCAGGCAGACAGGTTTGAAGAAAGGCTCATTAACCTAGTGAGGAGGGTTTTAAACTAGGTTGGCCAAGGGATGGAGACCAAAGCCCTGAGGTAAGTGGGGACATGGGTGACCCGGAGGAAGCGCAAGCAGGAGTGGGCAGTAGGGGAGGCATTCTCATTCTTCCAGAGAAATCATAGCAATCTGTTAGTTACCTTAGGTGCCTGTACATGAATGTACAGAGCCTGGGAAAGAAGCAGGAAGAATTGGAAGCCCTTGCACACTCACAGAACTATGACATGATTGGAATAACAAAGACTTGATGGGAGATCGCATGACTGGAGCACTGTCACGGATAGGTACACTCTGCTCAGGAAGGATAGTTTCATAGTTTCTAAGGTCAGAAGAGACCTGAGTAGATCATCGAATCCAACCCCCTTGCCATGGCAGGAAAGAGTACTGGGATCAAATGACCCAAGCAAGGTGTACATCTAACCTCCTCTTAAAGACCCCCAGGGTAGGAGCCAGCACCATTTCTCTTGGAAGTTGGTTCCAGATCCTAGCCGCCCTGACAGTGAAGTAACGCCTCCTGATATCAAGCCTAAATCTACCCTCTGCCAGCTTGTGACAGTTATTCCTGGTCACTTCTGGTAGTACACGGGGAACAGGGACTTCCCTAGTGCCTGACAGTCCCCTCTGACTAGTTTGTAGCAGGCCACTAGATCTCCCTTCAGCCTTCTCTTGTGGAGGCTGGACAGGTTCAGGTCCTGTAGTCTGTCCTCGTAGGGCCTGCCCTGCTGCCCCCTGATCATGCGAGTGGCCCTCCTCTGGACCCTCTCCATGTTGTCCACATCCCTCTTGAAGTGGGGCACCCAGAACTGGGCACAGTATTCCAGCTACGGCCTGACCAGTGTCGCATAGAGGGGGAGTATCACTTCCTTGGACCTGCTTGAGATGCATCTGTAGATGCATGACAAGGCGCAGTTGGCCTTCCTGACTGCATCCTCACACTGCCTGCCCACGTTCATCTTGGCATCAATGATGACTCCAAGATCCTTTTCTGCTTCTGTACTGATGAGAAGGGAGTTCTCCACCCTGTAGGTATGGTGCCGGTTGTTCCTCTCCTGGTGCATCACTTTGTACTTGTCGGTGTTGAATCCCATACTATTCTCATCCGCCCACCCCTGTAACCTGTCTAGGTCTGATTGCAGCCTATTCCTCCCGTCTAGCATGTCCACATCCCTCCACATCTTAGCATCATCAGCAAATTTGAACAGGGTGCTATTTACCCCCTCATCCAAGTCACTGATGAAGATGTTGAACAGTGCAGGCCCAAGGACCGAGCCAGTGGAACCCCACTGCCCACATCCCTCAAGGCTGAAAATGACCCATCCACCACCACTCTCTGGGTGCAGCCCTCCAGCCTGTTGGCGACCAATTTGACTGTGTGGGTGTTGACACCACAGCCCCCCAGTTTCTTAAGGAGAACGGGGTGAGAGACAGTGTCAAAGGCCTTCTGAAAGTCTAAGGATTTGGTGAGCTGGTCATAGAAAGCCACCAGGTTGGTCTGACAGGACCTGCCACTAATGAACCCATGTTGGTTGCCCCTAAGCATAATCTCCCCTGCTGGACCCTCGTGGATATGCTCCAGAATAATTTTCTCAAAAAGTTTGATTTGGGGCAGTGGCAGCGGGGTGCAGAGCATACAGCTCTGGGGGGGCACATGACTCCCAGGCCACCCCCGTGCTCCACATCCAGCCATGGGTCACCTCCCCCAGGGGTACTCTTATTAAAAAAGGGGGCTGCTAGGGGTACACTTATTTAAAAAGGTTGAAAACCCCTGTCCTAGCCAATTGTTGACCCATTACAATAAATTTCTTCTCACCCCACAGTTTATTCGTCTCTTTTAAGAGATCTTGTTAAATGCCTTTCAAATATCTAAATAACATGACGTATGTCAACTGGATCGCCTTTATCCACTTCTTAGTGTCATATTCAAAGAATTCTAATAGACTAGTGAAGCATCTTGACATTAGTAGCACTGGTTAGGCCCTATAATATGATCTTCCAGGTGTGGTTTTTTTGTGGAGTGCTGTGTGAAATGACTGTTTCATTTTGGTTTCACCCATTTTGGAGGACGGTGATTCATTTCAGTGTTTTGGATCACTGTTCCATTTCAATCTTTTTCAGAATTTTGATGCTGTTTCAGCACTGACTCAGAGACTTGGATTGGTCAGGGCAAGGCAGGCACAGCTGGGTGGCTGTAGATTCTCCCATGGCTCCTCTGGCTGTGCCTGCCTCTGCCTTGGTGGGGGGAGCCACGGGAGAATTCCCCATTGTTTCCCTGCCCAGCCCCATGCCCCATGCCCCACCCAGCCTCAGCCTTAGCCTCAGCCTCAGCCTCAGCCTCCCAGCACTTCAAATAAAAAAAATGCCGTGCACTTACTGGCTGTAGCAGCAGCAATCAGGGCCTCTGAGGGCTCATGGCAACCCCCCCACCCCACGCAGTGCCGGGAAGTGGGGGGCAGCGGGGATTGCCTCCCCACTTGGCACTTGCATGGCAGCTGCCCATGGGGCAAGTGCAGTGCAGCTCAGCAGGGTGCCATGCGCTGTCTGGGAGCCGGGGCAGCTCCACCTGTCAGCCAGAGCCTGGCACTGTTCCACCCCAGCAGCTTGAGCTCCCAGACAGCACACAACACTCTGCCGAGCCGCACCGCACCCACCTCATGAGGCAGCTGCCATGCAGGTGCCAACTGATGGGGTGATCCCCGCTGTCCCCCACTGCCCCGTGGTGCATGGCGGGGCTCTGCCATGAGCCTTCAGAGGCCTTGGTCACCACTGCTACAGCCAGTGAGTGTGGGGCTTTTTTTTTTTAAAGTGCCAGGAGGACAAGCAGTACTGGGCAGTGAATAGAGCCAGGCAGGACATCCATGGGGGCTTCTCCTGCAGTTCCTCTGGCTGTGCCTGCCTCTGACACAGTGGGGAGAGCCATGGGAGAAGCCCCCATGGCTGCCCTGCCTGGCCCCATCCCCTGCCCGGCCCCAGCCTCCTGACACTTTAAAAGGAGGGCTGAGGGGCTGTGCCAGACTCTTCCCAGGGGTTGCCTTCAAAACATTCCAAAATATCTGAAACATTTTGGATGGTTTTGTTTAATTTCAGAGATATTATGGAGCCTTCCATTTCATTTCATATTCAGTGTTTTGGGCATCAAAATGGGCTGAAACACCTCTGAAATGAAGTGGCTGCTGAAATTTCACACAGCCCTAGATTTTTTTGTCAAATATTGTTTCAACCAGTATACCAGATACAGATGCAAGGCTTACCAGTATGAGTCTCAAGCTTCAGCTAAAGAACCAGGTTAACCCTATCCCTATTGTCACTCGTGTCATTTTCATGCATATATCCAAAGAGGAAGACTTTTGAATACTACCTTTTTACCTTTGGCTCACCAGCTTTTTGATTGGGATCATAGTTGACCTGGGTAGAAAAGGAAGTCCAGTGTCCTGATCCCCTAACCAAAGTGATTCACTCTACCTAGAGATGGACTTCTTTCCTCGTACCTATTGGTGTCTTTAGACATGCCCTGGGGTGGGGGTGGGGACACTTTAATTAGAGTTCCCACAGCATCTTATGTATTCAGTGTCCTGTATTTCAAAATGATGGTGGGGATACTTTAACTAAAGCTTATTTGACAACCTTAAATTAAAGTGCCCCTGCCACCTTTCTGAAGGATGGCAATGCTGAATACATGAGATACAGCTCGAGTGAAGCTACTCATTTAATCAAGTTTACTTCAACATGTGCTAACTAACATGCATCATAGCAGGCATCAGGCATCTGTATAGGTGTCCTTTCTGTCCACAGTTGTTTCAGAAAAGATCTTACTGACCTCCTAAGGGGGCGTTACATGTTTAAAAATGTTGACAGAGGTGTGGTGTATGCAACAGGGAATATATTAGGAAAATGAAAGATCATAACATTTACCAGTAAAAAGGAAGAGGGAAACAGAAAGATGAACCCAGACTAATTCCAGCAACATACACAGTCCTTGCACTTTCCTTCTTAAAAGCATTATCCAGCTATACTGAATTCTATAATATAATTCATAAAATAAACAGTATTACAAGTTAACAATGTTACATATGGATAGCTCTCTAGTCTTTGAGAGGGCTGTACAAAAACTGTAGACAAGAGGAAGGAAGGAAAATCTTCCCTCTAACTATCAGAGAATTCAGAAAATATTTTAGCAACTGTGGGAACATCTACATGTGACACTATATCATCATAGCAAAGCTCTATGGCAATATAGCATCCACAGGTGTCAACACATGAACAGCAGCTCCTTTACCATAGCAGTGTGCTCCCCCCATTATATCGTGCCACTATGGTGAAGTAGCTGCTAAAAATAACCATGGTGCAGTATAGGTGGTTACTGTTAGTGCTTTACTACTTCCAAAAGGAAGTACTAAAGGACAGTGCAGTAACGATGTCACCATAGGGCAATGTGTAGACGTGCCCACAGATCCATATTTATAAGTCTGGTTGGAGAAGGGTTGGGAAGAACACTAATCCCACACACTACTCCTACATATAATCACTATTTTAACAGTCAATAGCTCGACAGGTGGAATTAGATTTAAACCTTGCATGTGTTTGTAAAGTGACCTTTTAACTTATTTTTTTCACATTTTACATTTTAAACATTTTTAAATGATAAAATTCCATTATAGTTGTAACAATAATTAATATGCATATTTGTATATGAAACAGCAGTGGTATTTGTCATAACTATGTTACTTACAGGGCGCTGACAGACATTCAGGCTCCACTCTAACTCATGGCTAGGGACCTACTGAATTCATGGCAGAAGTAGAGTGTCTAGCAGCTTCTTTAATCTTGTATGTTCTCCCATGCACACCTAACCCATTGCCCCTCACTGCTGATTAGCAGAGGATCCCACCACTCTCTCCTGATCAGCAGAAAGCTAAAACTGTGGTTTTAAATATGGTGCTGTTTTTGCCTCTCCACCTGTTAGCAGCAAACAGCAGGGCGATCTGGGGTCCCTCAGCCGATCAGTAGCAGGAGGCAAAAATGGCATGATATTTAAAACTACAGTTTTTTCCTCCCCACTGATCAGAAGTGAGCTGCAAGTGGGGGGTGGGCAGGGGTCACAGGGAAACCTGCAAGATAGGGCAGGGGTTGCAGGGGAACCTGCAAGATTACAGGAGCCACAATGCACCCCACTTCTGCCATGAATTTGGTGGGTTCCTACTCATGGCACTTCACATAAAGCACCATGAGTTAAAATACTACCCCCTCTCCCCAACCGAACAGATGTTCATTCTCACAGCCTGGGAAGTCCCATAGTTCCCAGACTGCCTTCATCTGATACCTCATTTGATGAGGGTTAATTTATTTTGTGTAACCCGCCACTTTAAAAGCACTCTACAGCCATGCATGTATGTCACAGCATGGCTGTAGAACACTTCCAGGGGGCTGGTCATGAGAAAAACATAACTTCTGTCTGCACCCACAAGTAGCAAATTAATTATGTTGACTATGCCAAATGAGGACACACAAAATCTTTGGACCATACCAATCCTTCATGTTTTCTATGTATGACACACATCTTATAGAAAAAAAAATATTTTCTATATTTCTAAGACCATCTTTAAAACATGCAGGTGCCTTTAAAACCTCAAAAGGCTCATAAGGAATCCCTTTAAGAAGATTTAAAAGAGCTTGTCTATACATAAAAATATTGTATTCTTATCCCTGTTGGAAATAGTAGCATTTAAAGGTTTAGTGTTGTCCTTTCTTTACCAAGATCAAGGAAAACAAGGTGGATATTTTTAAAATATTCACTTTTAAAAAAGCCATTAAATGTACAGACCAAACCTTAGGTCAAGATGGTGACAGCCAAATTTTACAGTGTAATGAATGTAACTGTCTTCAAGCTTTATAATAAATGCATATAAAATTGGTAGATTTATAGTGCATAAAAGATATGCATGATGCAGTTATGATACAATATGTTAAACAAATCAAATATAAATCACAGAATAGAATCTCATTAGTTAAATGAACAAAAATATTTAGCAGAAAATATTAATTGGCCCTTGGTTGACAAATTACGATGTCTCTGAAAGGTTTAATCGTCACTGTCTCTGCCATCATTTTTGTGGCTTATTTTATTATTTTTAGCAACAAATATCTAATGCATGACATGATTTTAACAAGTTGTAAAACATCATTAAAATCCAATCTACATTAATGTGTGAAGCATCTTTGATACTGAATTAGGGGATGGCACCTTGTAACCAGTCTCTCCAACCCATAATACAGACAGAAGAGAAAAAATATGGTTTTTTGTATTAGGTATTTTGTTTGGTGCAATCCTGTTTATATGCAAGGGGTGTACACAAAATCTTGTTTCCCTGCATGCAGTGGAAACCAAGAGCTGCACACAGGTTCCTTTCTCATAAATCTAAGCTTGCCTTTGCCATCCAAAATAAGCTATGGGTCTTGACTTTCTCCAAGGTCTGGGCTCACACTACTTCTCTCCCGACCTCCTTTCTGGCTTTCTGCCTCACACCCCATCTGCCAACTGATTTGTTTCCAACTTGTCCCGGGGCAAACCGTTCAGATTTTAGTTTGCTCAGGCTTTGCTATCCCTGCTTTCAGTGATGACTTCTTACTGTTTCCAGGTATTATTATATAAATATTAAATTTAGGACCCCCCCCCATTGATTTTAACTGGGTCCAAGGGTGATGGCATCCATTGATATCTATCAGCATAATAGCATTATTAAGTATTAAACTCTCTATAGCTGACCCTTTTCTAAAGGGAGAATTTATGAATTTACCCAGGTTTATTCCTAAGGTATCAGAGGACTCCATGGCCTGAATTCATCTCTTTATGTCCATTATTTTCAAGGTTCTTTCAAATTTGCTCAGTCTTTGTCAGCCCAAGAGGAATTCCAGTGGGCCCATAGTTTTATAGGAGCAGCACCTCCTCACTTGTCAATTTTGTTGCAGAGCTTAGCCAGATGACAAGATGAGATGAAGGAACAATGTGGCTTAGAACTATCCCTGTTTCTGTAAAATATTGGCTGAAGAGGCATTAAGCCTTTTTTGAGTAGGGATTATTGTAGTGGAAACGGTTCCAACAAAGAAATGCAGGAAATGTTCTGCTTGAAATGGGAGTTAGGAGTCCCTGCACCTCACTAATGAGCTGTTAAAGTATTTCTAGCCTCTCTGTGCCTCGTGTATGTGGAGGGTAATTTTTTCCATCTCTAATGCTGTACAAGCTTCTATGCGGTACACAGCTCCAGTGCAAAGTTAATAGGGCCAGAATTAGTAATCTGAGACCTCTTGTTTCTTCAGCTTCTATTGTAATTCTCTACCAAAGGGATTTACTTTGGGCCTCTTTGCAGCAGGTTGGCTCCTGTTTGGTGATGTTGTAACAAGAAAGTGATCTTTCTGCTGGATCAGAGCCTAAGAATTGTATCAACTAGGCCTCAGCACACTGTTTGATTGTACTCAATGTTTATCAAATATTGTGTGTGTTTTTTTTAATAGTTTAAATTAGATTATATTAAGCAATATAAAATAATTTAGCAAAATATTTATATCAGTGTCAAGAGACACTCTATGCTTTTGAGAGAGAAACATATTATCCTGAGAAAGCTATTTGTTGTCAGAAAGATAAATCTCAGCTTTATTTGAAATTATGAAAAAAAGCTGTGGAATGTCTTTCAAAGTGCTATAAAATCATCAGTCCAGCCTGGCTGAAATCCATCACTTGTACAGAATTGCAGGCTTCTTCCATATAGTAACTGCAACTGTGATTTTAAAAATGCTTAAAGGTGCAGTCATTTTAGCTGATTACAAACTGATTGTGCATACACAGCAGCTTTTCTGTCATTATAACTGTGTTTTAACCTGCACAGTCTACCTACCTATGCATGTTTTAGGGGTACACTTTGGCATAAGAAGCCTTTCATTAAAGTTACCTGATCCAAAGAATGTAAGCAGTTTTTTCAGATCTCTTCTTTTCTCTTAAATACTGTTTTTATTTTAAATGCAAATCCTATAATCCCATAACGGTAGTTATGGCAGCCATATTTTATCACTGCACCTTGGCTGCCACTTCAGGTTTTCTTACCTTCAAGCTTTTAGGGTTTTCTACTTGACAGGTTGGAAAGTGATAACAGCAACCAACTATTATGGGTTGGCACAGGAAAAGGAAGGCAAGTCAAATGATCAATATCTAGTTATACTGTCAAACTGACCTGTACAGAGAGCTGACTCTAAGCCAAACTAAGATGAGCTCAGTGGGCACAGTCTCCTACTTTCTAGATTAATAGTGAATGGACTTTCTACTATTGACTATACCTACTCTGACCTCTTATATATGAAGCTTGCAACTGTCTTGCAGTAGAAAAATCACTCATATGATATTGACTGCCCTCGACGAGAATAAAACTACCGTAGTAATTGACCGTGAATGCTAACAATTTCTTCCTTCAACAGCTGTATTGTAAGAAGACAACCATGTTGATAGTTTGTTAATGCTTTGCATTATAGTGAAGCGATTTCTACTCATACATGTGATGCATGTTAGAACACCCCTAAATAATGAAAGAGTCTGGCATGCCATTATAACTGCTTGAGCAGTAGCATAACTAGGAAGGGGCAACCAGGAGTCCTGGTTATGTCCTGGTGCCTGGCTGCTTTGTTACGCCTCAGTGCTTCAGTACAGCATTACAAAAGTTCTTCCATGCAAAACCGCTGCACCATTTTGGAATCTGGGCCACTTTTTGTGGTGTTTGCTAGCTAAATCATGGCCATGATTATGCTATTTATAAGGATAACTTATTTTACTGTACCTTTCTTCAAAGTTATTCTTATGCCTATACATTCCCCTAGTTTCCACCTAAAGCTAGCTAGTTAAACCATATTCAACAGTAGTTACTTAAGATAATTGAAGAATGGTAAATCAGTTAAAAATTTCTCTCGCTTGCAGGCTGTCCATGATTTCAATCAATCAAATATTTGATTGCCTTTGAGTCTATATGCAATGGTATGAATTACTGCAATAGAAAAAAACTACTTTTAAAGTAAATTATTCTAGATAAGTTCAAATGAGATAGCAGTAGAGTCAGACCATTAAGTCATATTCAAATAGGTCCAGTTACCCACAAATCACACTAAATGAATGTTTAAATAGGAGAGTAGGTAGACAAGTAGATGATCAAATGCTTTAATTTCATTAAGTGTAGAGGTATGTAGGTATGTATTTATTGGATAATATTCTTAAGGACAAGCAGTGATTTATATGTCTTTACTGGTTATGCTTAAAAATAACAAAATCACCAACATGAAATATTATATAAAATATGATAAAAAGCACGTTATTCTCATCTTGTTATTACTGATTATTTTTCTGTGATCATTTTTAGTGTTAAGGTACCTCTATCAAAATATTTAAAAATAAAAAAAACCATGTACACATTCATGTTGTAATGTCACTCATTTTGATATTCAAATAAAACTACAACAGATATGTTCTCTCTGTGAAAGCAAAGGATAAAATAACATATCCTCTTATATTAAGGTCTTTATCCATTAGTCTTCTATATGGTTTGATTTCTTATTTCATTGTTCCAGAGCAATTTTCCAGATTGAATCTTAAAAGGATTATAAACCACAAAAGTCATTTTATATTCTGTATGAAGTTAATATGCATATTGCAATTCTGCATTTGTCTTTTAGGTTTCTCTGGGAAATTTATCTTTCCATTACATTTTATCTTATGGTTCCTTTATGAATTAGAATTCTAATCACTAATGCCTGTATCCAATTGATGCTATTTTAAAAAATCAGAATCAATCAATGCAATTGCAGATATAAAAAGTGTTTGATTAATTTTTTTGAAAAAAAAATTCTCTATATTAACTATAATAAAAAGATGGATTCAAATGTGCATGTAAAAATCAGAATTCCAAGTATAATCAGCTTAAATACAGCACTGAAAATATGTTTAAAAATCCCTGAAATATTTATGCATCTCTTCCCTGACCAGAAAAGTAACTTTCTTCCATATAGTTCTGGACTTCCCATTTTCAGATATGATAATGGCTTTAGGATTCTTCATGGATCATGCACAAGAATTCCTTGATTACCATATTTGATAGAATGGAAGTTGTAAGTGCCTTTTGGTAATAACTAGGTCCTTAGGTACTAGACAATATAAATACTAGTAATAGTAAAGTAAAACATCAAATAATAAATAATCAAAATAATGAATACTTCTGAAGACCTAAAACCATTTTGAAGTATGTATAAGACCTATAACTGTTAATTACTGTTCACTTTTAGAAATTGAATGTAGAATATGCAAGACTGAGAAAACAAAATTATTGTTCAAATTTCCCGTAACAAAAATATAAATAAAATATGAAATATTTACAACTTAATGGTTTTCCAAAGTTTTCTGTGAATATTTGCATGAATGGTTACATTATATTACTTTAGACTTGTCCACGCCTTCATCATCCATGAACTATCAAAGGATGATATTTTATTCTCTTGAAGTGCTTAGTAAAAGCAAAATTCAAAGTACCACTGTACACAGTGTAGAATGCAGAAATACACATTTTATACCCTCTCGCAAAGAATGCCATGTGCCATATGTGGCCAACCATAAATTGGAAAGCAGCTTGAATTGTGAATATTTACAATCAAGTTATATTATAAAAATGTTAAGAGATATCCATAGACTGTATCCCCTCTGAATTCAGCAAACAGACAAAAGCTGAATTGATCAAATCAGTAATGAATTATTATTTGTTCAATTCTAGAAATAAAGAATAACATTTCATTAAAGCAGTGGGGCTCAACCTGTTGTGCCCATTCCATCTGTTGGCTGGATCCAGCCAGCAGTCCCAATCCAGTGCCTGGGACAGGCACCAACTGACTGCACAGAAAGGGAAGGGCGGGAGGTAGGCGAGCTCCAGTGTGACCCCACAAGGAAAAGGAGCCATACGCAGTCCTGTAGGGAGAAGGAGGCATGGCTGGGCCCCAATCTGGCCCCAGGAAAGAAGTGGGTGTAGCCTGGCCTCAGAGTGGAGGGGGCATGAATAGATCCCAACCATGCCCCTTTGAGAGAAAGGGGCGTGGCCCAGTGCCAACCTGGCCTCAAGAGGGAAGGGAGCGTGGCTGAGACCCAAACCTGCCCCATAAGAGAAGGGGGTGTGGCCTAGCACCATCCCAGCTCATGGGGTGGGGCATGGCCCTGACATGATTTCGATGTGGGGGACAGGGAGTGCAGCCCAGCTTCCACTGGCTGCATAGGGCTTGGGGTTTGGGAATTTGGCAGGGAGGAAGGTGGTGTATCAGTGGCCACTGCTCCCCCACTGCCACTTTTCCAGAGCCTGGGGAGTCCTGTAGCCGAGATGTGATGGCTCCATGGGCTGCATTTGGCCCATAGTCCAGAGGTATAGTATCCTTTCTTTAAAGAACAACAAGAGCCTGTAACAGCTGCTTTTGAAATTGAATTAAAGCACTAGGCATTCTTAGGACCAAACAGATGTTAGCATTGTTGGTTCCTGTTCTTATCAGCATAGCACTAATACTACTGAAATGACATTTATATATATGTGTGTTTAAGCCTACATTGGGTGCTAAGAGATATTTAAAAATGTGGTGAGTTAACAAGGTAATAAAAAATGGCAACACTTTTGTGACAGCAGTGTTTAGTGTTGTGGAATATTCATACCTAAAGTACACACTTAAAATGTAAGCTGCTGTCACTGGCACCATATTCTAATATTCAGTGCCATGTGCATATTTTCTGTAGTTGAGAGATTTTTTTCCCCCATAAATGAGCTGATCATGGAACATTGAAAAGTGTCATCAACATTCATTTTGAGCAAAAGAGCAGCCTTCATAATGTATAAATGCATTTCACTTTCACTCCAAATACTTCTTCACACTGAATGCTTGTTCCATTGAGCTGTTCATGCCTTGTAAACGCACATCAAATTCTACTCAGCATAACAATTTGTCTTGAACAAAGATTTTATAGTTATAAAAATACCTAACCAGCTTGACCGATGAACTAGAAAACCAGTATTCTTGTAAAAGTGTCTCATATATTCACTTTAATAGTAATAGTAAGTGATCTAGTTGTTGGGTGACTCGCGGACAGAGTCTTCACCAAGAGCAGCCATTCATGCTGGAAAAAGAGAAACTGAAAATCCAGTAAAATAAATCTGAAAACAATAATCTTTGTATTTTTCCCCTAATCTAAATCCAAATCCAAATGTTGAAACAACCATCAATGGCTGCGATCCCTCGACTTGAGAATGAACTCTATCACAGTCTTGATCAATACAAGCACACTGAAGCAATTTCTGGAAGCACACCAGATCCTGTGCTGGATCTCCTCATCAATGTTCACTCTCCAAGATAGGCTGCTACGGAGGACAAGGAAGTGTTCATCTACCTCCAGAATATTTCCCTTGATGGTAATTTGACATTTATTGCCCAGAGAAGGCTAACTGAGCACTTCAGTCTTCTCAAAGTTGGTAGGCCCAAAGTTCAGTAGGCTTCTGTGAAGAGATCCAGCAGAGTCTGGAGGTTTTCCTCAGTGTGTGCAAGGATGGTGCAGTCAGAGTACTAAAGGTCAAGGATAGTTGTTTTGAATACTTTGAGTGAAAATGTCCTAGGTTGAAAAGTCCTCTATCTCTTTGGTATTCACTGTCATTTTAAGAAGGAAGATGGTTCTTAGAGATAACCAGGATGATGGTCAAAAATGGCAAACAGAATTAGGGCAATGATGCATCCTTGCTTGACCACATTTGGGATGACAAATGGATCTGTCTCCAATCCACTACTTCACAGCGAAGCCTCAGGACCTTGCTTTACTTTTCAGGGCATTCACATCTGGCTAGTACTTTCCATAAGGCTCTGTGGCTGGCAGAGTCAAAACCTTAGTAAGATCAACAAAGGCCATGCGGAGCTCCTGATGTGGTTCCCAACACTTTTCTTGGACCTAATAGGCAACAAAGATCACATCAATTGCCCCCCGGGTTCCTCAGAAACCACACTGAGATTCTGGCAGGACTTCTTCAGCAAGAGGTAGAAGACAATAGAGGTGGGTGCAGGCAAGGATTTTTCCTGTTGTGGAAAGGAGGGTGATACCTCAGTAGTTTTCACAAACAGACTTATCTCCTTTCTTGAAGATAGTCACAATGAGCACTTACACACATACGCTTAGTCTGCTCCAATGCGCTGGAAAAAGCAGACTTGATTAATTGAGTCTGTGGAGCATGTGAGTTGATGTGCCCGGTGCTTTAATGTGTTTTAGTTCAAAAGCGCACCACCACCATTTTCTCAGCGCTGATGTGCATTTTGCCATTTAAACAAATGTATCCAGTGCAGAACTGGGTGCTTTTAAAAATGCCCAGTGCTGCATCACATGTATCTTCATATTGCATTTGTGCAACCACTGATACTCATCCTAGGGTTTTGGGATGGGAGAAGGGAGTGGGTTTCAGGCCCAATAAGTGGCATTCAGTGTACACGTCATCTTTGAGAACAGCATGCAACCATTTTGTTAGATTGCTGTGGCTATACAGCTTTCTTAGCAAAAACACCATGAAGTGCTTGGATCGTGATTCATTCGGCCTTCCATTTTGAGAGCAAAGTCCTGGGGGGGCGTTTCTCCT
This sequence comes from Crocodylus siamensis, assembly GCF_052110815.1. NCBI lineage: Eukaryota > Metazoa > Chordata > Crocodylia > Crocodylidae > Crocodylus > Crocodylus siamensis. The sequence continues at coordinate 58,435,330 of NC_143397.1, forward strand.
GACTTTCTCATAAGAATTATGCAGGAATTATGTGAGACAAGAATTCTTGCAGGTGATATTTTTTTATTGGACCAAGTGCACGGTTAGGATAGACAGTTGGGACAGCACTCTTCCCCAGGTCTCATAGGAATTATGACATAACCTGAGAGAAACCACTTCAGGATCCTGAACTGACAACTGTAGGATAGATATGTGGAACACAGTGCAACTGCAACACTGATGATGCGGAGATGAGACAAAGCAGCAACAATTTTGCTTCCATAGAAGACTGGCTATTGTGGACACCTGCACCACACATGCTTATACATCACTAGCTTTTCAAAATTTTTTTTGCTGTTAGATGCAGAGTTGTTCTTTGTTTTCTCTTCAGATTGACATGTCATTTTAACTTTCAGATGTATTTATGATTTTATATATGCAAATAAATAAAACATTTCAAGAATCACAGGCCTAATATGGATAGGGCTTCTGGGTTTCCTTTTCTGTAAAATGGGAATAATTACACAGTATTGAGATATACAAGAATTAATGAGTTAATGTTTGTACAGACTTTGAAGCTTCAAGTGCTCAATTAACAAAGAAGAGATACATGAAGAAAATAAAGAATTTCTTATGAGTTTAGGAATGCTCTATAGGGTTGTAATCAGTGCTCATTTCCATATATGCTGTACAATATAGACAGAAAAAATTAAAATGAAAGACCACGTTACCCACTGCTGCAAGGTGCAGGTGGTCGGCAACATGTGGCAAAGGCCCTGTGGTGATAGATCCTGTTTTAAATGGGGTCAGTGCTATATTTTCCTCTGGCAGACAAGGTAGATGTGATATCTTTTATTAGACCAACTAAAATAGTCGGAACAATTGTTCTCTGCAAGCTTTTGGGCACAAACACTGTTCTTCAGGCATAGGAAGAGTCTGGTGGTGTTTTGTGTGCTCTCTTGGGTACAGTAGAAGCCTATATGCAAAATACAGGTCCATGAAAACGGAAATGCGTGGCAGTGAGGATCAGAGGGAATGAGAGACAATATGTGTAAGAGAGGTAGGTGGGGGATGGGGGGAAGGGGAATGTTGTCCTGGTGACAGACTGTAGCTGGTAAAATGCAGGCAGGTTACCTGGGGTTATCAGATGGTAGGCAGGTTATAATGTGCCATAAATCCAATATCTATATTTAGTCCATGATTTTTTGTGTCTGATAGATTTATCAAGTGAGGTTCATAGGCTCATCTATGAATGGTGTTTTGTAAAGTCCCTTTGAGGATTAGAACTGGGATATTGAAGAGATGGTGGTTGTTTCATGAGAAGTGGGCACGCACAGGTAATTGGGCATTTTGTCTTTGCTAGATTTCCAGTGTACATTCATTCTGGTATGCAATTGTTGTTTACTTTCTCCTACATATTTTTCATTAGGGCATGTATTGCACTAGATGAGATATATTACATTTCTGGAGGTGCAGGTATAAGATCCAGGAATGGCGATGGGGTGTAGTTATTGTGGGAGTGGTGATGTGTTGGCAGGTTTTACATTTTTTGTCCTGGCATGGTCTGGATCCATAATTTCCTCTGAATCCATACAGACCGCTGAAGTGACTGGATCAGGAACAGAAGTTTGAGAGAGTTGAGGAGCAGGCATTCTAAGGGATGCTGCTCTCACATGTAGGTATATTTTCAATAACAGTAAAACCTTTAAAAAATGGAGAAAGTTGTAGAGTTTGTTAGAGATAGCACGTAGCCTGGAATTGTAGGGGTCACATGATGGATGGTGTGAAAGGGTATAAAAAGCTTTTCCCCTTCCTTCTGTAATCCATCAGAATGAAGGGTTTGTAGTACTCAGCTGTACAATTAAGAGAATACCTTATATGTCGGAAAATGGTTCCTTCCCTATGTTTCAAACTAGAAAGATGAAATTGAGTAAGGCAAAAACAACAAAAACGTGACAATTCTATATATTTGGAACAATCAGCTTCATACTCACCCACTCACTCACAGGCAGCCAACTCAACTGCATCAGACACAATGAGAAAAATATTTTGATTCTGAAATATGTCCTCTAATTGGTAAATAAGGAGTGAGAGGAAGATGTTGATTATGTTAAAAATTATGAATGTTGAAAAATGCTTAAACCCAGAAACATTTGCATAGAGTCAATACCATAGAGACACAGTAATACACAGAAGACTTGTGGGACTGTAATAGGAAATTAAGCATAAATTGATTCAACAAATTAATGTACATAGGGACAAGCTGAATAATTTAAAAAAATCAATATGAATAATCTAAGTAATTGAAGGTTATGGAGGAGAAGTGCTATATAGGTTAATTTTTAATACAGATTTATTTAGTGACCTGCTTAGAAGCAATAATTGTTGAATTTTAAAGTGTGAATAACAGAGAGATTTTTGCAGTGAGACAGAAGGAGCAGGAGAGAGAAGGTAGGTCAGAAAAGGGAGTGTGGTAATGTTTACTGTTTTCCATCTTGCAAGTTATGCAAAGTTAGGGAAAAGTACATTGCTATATATTCATGTTTGGTGTACATTTTTTTCCTCAGGAACCCAATCAACATAATTCCATAGGGTTAAATGCTTCATTATTTTTATTCAGTTAAATAAATTTGACTTACATTCCAGTGTGTATGACCATGTGATTTTAAAAAAATGATATGCTTCCATCACCTGAAATCAGTACCAGTTTAATTTTCATAGAAATGATACACATGGATCCAGTCTTATAAACATATGTGTTTACCCATGTCCTACTTATGAAATCAGTTATTATATACATGCTCACATGCTTGCAGATTAGACCTTATGTGAACATCAGAATGGGAAAAAGACACGACTGAGCATATTTTAAAACCATTTTCCTTTCATCTGCGACATTAAAAATAACAATACAAATGAGGAAAACAAATCTTTACATTTACTGTAGAGAATATACCAATTTTTTTTATTTACTGTTATACACAGTACTGCCAGTCCAAATTTTAGGTTAACCTGTACTTTTGATATAGTGTCACTGGCACTTCTGGGTAAGCACAACCGGCCGCAGGGGGACCGCTTCTCCTGGCACCTCCACTCCTTGGCCAGTGCTCTCGGGAGGGGGGGAGGGAGGGGGCACCAGTTCTCTCACCTACCCCCCTGCCCAGGAACGCTGGCTGTCAGGGTGTGCACCAGTGCTCTCAGCGGGTACATGTGCATTCCTGTGCACCACCTATGCATCACCACTGTTTCTTAATTTTAATTGTGTGGAAAATCCCATTCTTGGACAAACCAAGATGAAACCTAAAGCATATCTTTTTTTGATTGAAATACATTTTTCCTGAATACAGAGAAAATAAATTTTTACTGCATTTCTTTTTACAGCAGGAACACCATTTACAACAGTTGTACAGAACACATTACTTAGGACATCTGCTTGTACTTTATAACTAAAAGATGATTTTTGTTGGTCAAATGAAGTGCTAACTCAGGTTTTGCTGAGCAGCAGTTAGCACACTAATATGTGGGGCAAAATGTACTGATTCAGGCTGAAAGTTGAATTTAATCTAGAACATAATTCAGTTTTCCTCTGACCCTATGGTAGCTGTTCTACATGGTGTTTGAGAACTGTATTCTACATTTTAGGAGAGGGGAGGAATAATTCACTGGTGGCCTTCTGTAGAACAACCCAGTGTAAAATACTCACATAAAATTCTGGGATCTCTAAAATGTATTCTTGATCCTTGAAGTTGAGTTTCAACGTTTCTTTTTGGACACTCTGGCTATCCTTTGTACATGGCACAACATTCAAGATGCAGACAGAAGTGACAATTTTAGTTCAGTCTGACCCCTGAAAGTATCCTACAGCCATGACCAAACAGAAGTTCATGGCTGCAGAGTGCTTAAAAAGGCCCCAGTCCCATGAAAATTTGAACCCTCATTGCATGAAGGTTTGGATGAAGATGCTCCAAAACTGAGTGGCTTCAGTGGGTGCTTGTGAACATGATTGGGGGTTAGTCCTTAGGGTTGCATTCTATGCCTCCTAAATTGAAATGGCGGGTTTTTAATTGAAACAGTGGGGTTTTATATGCTTCCATCACCTGTTGTTACAGTGAGGGTCCCAATCCTTTTTTTTTTTTTTTTGTGGAGCATGCCTGTAACCAGGGGATGAGCTGCCAGAGGCCCATCAACCCCTGAGGGAGGTCTCAGTCCTTCTCTCTGCAGTAATGGCATGTCCCAGAGCCACCTGGGCAGGCTGCTAGTGGGCAGGGTGCTGCCCCAGCTCAGAGGCAGCACCTGGCCTGATTCAACTCTTCCCAACCCCGAGCTGGAGCAGCACGCAGCCTGCTAGCAGACCATCTGGACAGCCCCAGGAGGTGCTGCCACCAGGGAGGGAAGGACCTGTAGCTCAGGGGCTCCTTGGCCTGCTGGCAGCTGGGCCCCCTGGCTGCAGAAGAGGCGGGCAGGCTCTGCCAAAAAAAAAAAAGGAAGAAAGAAAAAGGATCAGGCCTCTCATCATTTCTACCTGCATCACGTCATTGCAAACGAACTGCATCACATCATTGCAGTCTAACCAAATAGGGATGTAGTTTAGTTTGCAATGATGCAAACTCATTTTAAACCCCCAAAACTCTTGCATGTGTACAGTGTGATGCCATTAAGCCACACAGAGTGACATTTTTGTCATGTGTACATAGTAATGATGTCACATGTACAAGTGCCCAGTAATTTCTGTCTGTGCTGCCTCCCAGTCCTGGCACTATTTTCAGAACTGGAGGAGGGAAAGGGATTGGAGGGAGTTCAACAGAGCTGGGACTGAGAAGGGACAAGGATGTTGCTGGGGTAGAGAGACTGCAGGTTTTCAAATGCTCTAAACTGCATCTGGATTCCCTAGCCCCTGGGACTGAATAGCAAACTTCTCTTGGGCCTGAAGGATTCTTGTAACTCATGGCATTTCCTGCAAGCATCATGAGTTACAACAGGGAGCTGCTCTTCTATCTGTACCTTCTTTTTCAGTAAATGAAGATAACCTGATTTAGAACACAGTAAAGATTTCAAGGGCTGAAGGTGGTTCCTAAATTCAATTGAAACTGAAAATTTAGACTGCAAATCTGCAGGCTCAATTTCAATTGTAGATATGAGAAACAGTGATAATGTATAAAGCTCCATTGTATTAAAAAGTTCAGTCCAGCAGAAAGAAGCACTCATGCAGACTCCTACATGTTGGATGGAGTTCTACTGACGTCAATGGGATTCTGTGCAGATGTAATTGTCCACATGGGCACATTTGTCCCTGTAGCACTGGGCCCTGATTTTTGAATAAGTACTCAGTATGGATTCCTGAATAAAAAAAGAGATGCCTGACTGTTAGGTTTGAATTCTTTAATTACCTTGCTGACTTTATGAAAAAGTATATCTATAATTCATTAAACCATTTAATATGGTATTAAAGAACAGACTCATACTCTGCAGTCAGAAGAACCTGAAGAAAGGTGGCATAAACTGAATGAATAAAAATAGATTAAGCAATGGGTAATAAAGGGTGTCAATATATATTTTAAAAAGCTGAGTGATGTAAGAAATGAAGTTTTGAATTACTTGTTGTATTACTACTGTTTAACTGTATTACTGTATTACTACTACTATTAACAATAATTAATAAAGCCTAGATCATATATGGCACTTTTCATCAGTAGGTCTCAGAATTGTACAAAGGAGACCAGAATCATTATTCCCATTTAACAGATGGTGAATCTGAGACAGAGATGTGCTATCACTTGTCACCTAGGAGACCAGTGGCAGAGATGTGACTAGAATCTATCTCCTACATCTATTTCCTATGTTCCCACTACTGGGAAAAACTGCCTCTCATACTGGGAGTTTTGTGATTGGACCCAAATTACGCATGTTGGGTTGTAATCTTACTATCTTAGGTACTGGAGAAACACACAAGATAGAATGGGACCTACTCTGAGGAGGCTGCTAAGGCCCTGCTTCTACAGCGGGGTTGTATGAACAGATCTTTCCTCTCAGATGAATCCACTTGCAACATCAGGGCCTAGTTTGCAACAAAATGCAATAAATGAGCATAATAAATAGAAGCGAAGAAACAGAAGGGGTAGATAACATAAAAGTAATGATAATATACAGTAGTTGGTAATGATAGTTACACAGTAGTTGCCCAAAAGTCCATGAATAGTTGATGGATTTCTTTCTGGAAACATAGCTAAGTGGGATTTGAATCAATTTTGAAGCTGAAGAAAACACGGGGTTTGAAAATTGTCTCAGGCACAGTAGTCCATGAGGAAGGGCAGTATGGAAGAAGCACAGAAATATTTGCGGAAGCAGTAGACTAGACAGTAGGCCTGTGCGAAGTGGCTAGTATTCACTTTGAATTTGGCTGATTTGCGGGACAGTGATTCAATTCAGTGATTCAAATCATTATGTAGCAGGGCACTGAGGTGAATGCTACTTGTGGAGCTGTAAGTAAAGAGCCCAGCTGCAGGTTGCCAGGATAACCAGTGGGAGTCAGCTGACCGGAAGGGGCAGGGCCTGGCTCCTATATAACTCCCAGGCTGAGGCCAGGCAGGCATTTCCCTGCTGGCAGCCAAAGGAGTAAGAACTCTGTCGGAGCAAAAGAAGAGAAGAGGCCAAAATGCAAGAGCAGTTGGTACAGGTGAGGGATGGAGCACCCTTGGGGGTGGCTTGAGTGAAGTTTTAGCCAAGTGGCAGAAATTTACGTTATAGCCTAGGGGCTTGAGTTTTCTGTTTACTGTTTACAACCACGGGTGGTTTGGGTGAGGCTATTAGGGGTTGGGGGAGGCTTCATAGGGGATCCATGGTAGTGTGGGGACCCCAGCACCAGAGAGGGCACAGTATTTTGGGGTGCACTGACCCCAACCCCAGGTAAAGGGGGGGCAGCGAGAGAGGCCCCAGGTAAAGGGGGGCAGTGAGAGAGGCTTCAGATGAGGGGCAGTGATTGACGAGTGCCTGTGAGGCGTGGTGAGAGGCAAGGCTGTGGAAAGCCAGAGCGCCTGTCGGGTGTGGTGAGAGACAAGGGCTGCGGAGAGCCTGAGCACGAGAAGGCACAGAGAGAGAGACACAAGGGCTGCAGCTAAGACCAAACAACATCTGGCACATCAGCAAGGCTTGGGGCATCATACAGGGGTGGTTGGAGCCACGCATAGCCCATAAGGCTGGGGTACACAGAAACCCCATTATAAGAACAAGACAAGTGATAGCAGGAGAACTGTGGCCAAGAAGATGAAAGACAGCCTCCCTTTAACATATGTTAAATCAAGACATGGTGGGTGAGATTTGAGAATGTTTTGAGGTGAACCTGGCATGGCAAGGGGGTGCTAGGGGAGATCATGGCCGCCCCTAGGACCCCACTCTGTGACGCACACTGTCCCCAGTTGATTCAGCCAAATCTGATTTGGAAATCCGGCCACTGCTGAATCAGCTGAATTTCTGAATCAAAAAAGCCCCACCGCCCCACCCGCTCTCTCAGCCCCATCAATGGCTTCCATACCAGCCCCAGCCCCCCAGCTCCTAAAAAAAAAAAAAAAAAAAAGCCCAGCACTCACTGGCTGCTGGCGGGGGGGGGGGGGGGCGGGCAATCCCCACCGCCCCCCACAGCCCTGTACTGCATGGGGGCTCTGCCATGAGCTCCCATCCCCCTCCCACTCTCCCAGCCCCATCAATGGCTGCCCCACCTAGCCCCAGAGTCCTGGCTCTTAAAAACAAAAAAACAAGTCCTATAATCACCAGCTCCTGCCAGGCAGGGGAGCGATCCCTGCTGCCCCCACTGCTTTGGGGGATCTGGCACAAGCCCCCAGAAGCCCTGGCAGCCACTGCAGCAGCTGGTGAGTGCAGGGCTTTTTTCCCCCCAAAGAATCGGGAGCTGGGGTTGAGTGGGGCAGCCATGGGGGGGGGATGGGAGAGCAGGAAGGGGCCAGGGGTGCTTAGGAGGGCTGAGGGAGCAGGCAGGGGATGGGGCCTAGAAGGGGTCCCCCCATGGTCTCCTCCCCCTTCCTCCAGCACCCTGTCCCCTGCCCCCTACTTACTGGCACAGAGTCTGGGTCCAGCTCTCTGCAGTGGCAAAAGGGGACTGCCCAAATCTCCAAAGCTCTCCGAATCTTTTGTGAATCAATTCAAAGAGGTTTGAATCTATTCAGACCTTTTTATTGGTCTTCTGATTCAGTTTGGCTTCAGAGGTTCAGTTGCCAAATTGGGCTGAATCTCGTTTGAACTAAATTGGCACCTGAAGCTTCACACAGCCCTACTAGACAGCATCTCAGGTAAAAATGGGTGAAGAGGTGGGATGGGAGTGCAACAATGATCAGAACAGTAAGTAGGAGAAGAGATAATCTTGCAGGCTATTTAACTTGTGTTGACTTGTATTAATTACTGTTAATAAACTCTCCACGTTTTCACCACAAACTCTAGTTCTCAAAGTTTTAAAGTGGAACAAAAAATGAACCAGATGAAAAAGATAAGCAAACTGCAGTTAATCCCAGAAGTGGTATTTCCATAAATTAATTTTCATTACTGAAATAAAAAATAACGATGAGTTAAACTTCGACATCATGGGTGTAATTGATTTATGATATTGTTCATTGTTAAATAAAACCTTTCAAAAACAACACATTAATATATAGGGATAAGTTTTATTTTCAGTGCAGGGTGATCCCCTTGTATAACCTTTTTTCCAACAGGAGATATAATGCCCCTCAGTATTTGACCTGGATCGATGATATTTGGTAATAAAAATTTATGCCCTGACAGGGAATAAACAGTGAGAATAGTTTATAGGCCAGGAAATACAGTGAAATAGTTAACCCTCTGTAACATAGGCAATTGAACCCACCTGCAAACCTGACAGACTTCCCATCACAGGCCTTTTATTGAAAGTTAGGGATATCTATCCAGAGGCTCTCTACCTGCACAGCTTTTCTGTCCTTTAGCAACTTGACTTTATTGGAGCTCCCTTATCAGATACTTTGTCTGGACACGGTGGCACATCATGGGGGAAGGAAGGCAAAAGTAGATAATAATTAAAAAAGTAGATTATATCCATGAATTTATCCTCAGCTTAACCACTCTTCTCTTCATGCTATTCATCCTTTGTCTCTTTCCTACATATTATTTACCATGCGGTCTCTTGGTAAGAAGAAAGGAAGAGTAAGCAGTTTACCCCCATCCTTTTGCATGAGAAAGAGAAAGTTATTGTGGAAAGGGAACAATCGTGGCCATTATATTTTGGAAAGTTTTTAACTTCGTTAATGTCAGCTAAGGAAATGTACCTAATCACATGTTCCCAGTGGTTTTGTATTGTAATAAGATCCGCTGCTTCAAAAAAACATGCATTTTTGCTCTAAAACCACCCAAGCAAGGATATGAGTATATTGTCAGTACACTAAGGATATGTTAAAGGTTGTGACAGAAAGCAATAAAAGAAAGGAAAATAACAAACAAAGCTGAAACATTACAGATGTCTTTGTAAATTAGGCACAACAAGGTGCCACCTTAACAGCTTTTTAATGCACTGCTTTGTACCGATTCTTTGTAGGACACACAAAGTACATTTAATCTATAAGGGAATGTCATTGCTTTTGTTTTGTCTCATTAATATTCCTTTTCTGTAATTTTCTTTGTGGATATAAACGACCTTGAAGAGAGGATGCAATTTCAAAAGCAGCTAAATTTGCTGATAATACTAAATTGGGATGGACCAGTAAATAGAGAAGAGAACCAAACATTTGAAAATGATCTGAATAGATTAGGCTTAGGTTACTGACAAGTAGCACATGCAGCTTGGTATACAGAAATGCAAGATAATGAGACAAGGTGCTAAAAATAATCATAGCTAGTATGGGTTGTGGTGCACAGTTCAGAATTTGGATCACAAACACAACTTAATGATGATTAAGAGTAATTACTTTTACCATATTTATGCATATATTTTTTCAGTTCTCAAGTTCTTGTAAGATGCATTTGAAGAACAGGACTCGAAATCAGCAGATGCTTTTGGAGATAAGCTTAACTAGCGAAGCTGGATTTACACAGAGAGAATCGGGTACAAGAACTTTCTTTTGTTTCAAATTCAGTATAACCTTCTTTTATTTGCTGCTGAAGGCCCCAAATTCCTTTGAATCTGCAGAATTGGTTATAGCAGCACTAAGACATTTATTTTGCTGTCAAATAGATCTGTGTGAATAGGGAACTATTTGATTCAGATTTGGTTTCGGCCGACTTGGATGCCAGCGATTCAGTTCAGTGGTTCGGATCACTTTTTTTCTGATTCAATTCTACTGAATCCGCTTCGGAAGATTTGGCGCTGATTCAGAGAGATTGGGAGATTCAGACATAGGGTATAATGGGGTATCAATGAAATGCCTATAACTTTGTCGTTTTTTGGCTGATTTGGATGAAAGTTGCAGGAATGGTAGCCTCTGTTGAGGGCACAAATCCTGCAATGTTTCAAGGAGATAGGTACAGGGGTTTCTGGGAAACTGCACCTCTGCACAACATCCCTTTTAATGTACCATTAACATGTTCAACCAGGCCATTTGTTTGTGGGTGGTACACTGCCATTTTAAATGATGGCTCTGTAGAACTTTACACATTGAACTTAGCACTAAGGACATGAAGTTCGATCCTTGGTCTGTAATGATTTCTGTTGGGATACCAACCCTCACGACCCATTTCTTAAGTTCTTCTGCTACCCTAGGTCCTGTCACAGCTTGCAATGGCATTGCCTCTGGGAATCTAGTTGCATAATCTATCAGCACTAAAATAAACTGGTGTCCCACTGCACTCTGTGGTAAGGGGCCCACTATGTCTAAGGCAACCCTGGTGAATGGCTCTCTGACTAAAGGGATCGGCCGCAATGGTACCTTGGATGGTTTATAATTGCTCACCTTTTGACATACCTCACAGACTCAACAGAACCCTTCAAACTCCTCATATGTATGGGGCCAAAAACACCATCTAGCTAGGCGAGCTTCGGTCTTAGACTTGCCTAGGTGTCCCCCAACGGGTTCCTATGAGCTAAACACAGGAGTGGCACTTTATAGGATCTAAGTATAATTAACTGTGCCACCTCGTCTCCTTCAGTTTTTACCCTCTTAATCCTATACATTAATCTGTTACGCATCTCACACCATGGCACCTGGAGATGGGGCGGGGGAGCAGGGGCATGGAGCTAGATGTGGGACTCCTTTCCCTCTGCCCCCCCCCCATCATTCTTGACAAGCAATTTGCCAGTAGTCATAAGGATCAACAGAAATGTGTGGATGCCTATTGTCTCATATGTTTTAATTTTACATTTTCTTCAAAGTTTAAACCTGTAACATGGACCCAAAGACAGAGGCCCTTTTATTTTAGGGGAAAATCAACAACAGAGAGTTCTCCAAGTGGAAGGAAACATTGCCCTTAATAAGTGGGCTGCAGGGGAATAGGTATCCAGGGGCCAGAGGCTATGAGTGCCTATAGGCGAGGTAGCTGTTCTGCAGTAGGACAACAGGTCAGAGCTTTGGCATTGGGGGATACTGCTAGAGCAGGCAGCCCAGCAAATGTAAGCTGTCCTGGAGGCCAGTCATCAAGCCTTAGTTGGAAATCTTTGAAGGTGGATTCAAAGACACCTGACCAGAAGGGGCAAGGCTTAAGAAGCGTATAAGCCTAGTGCCATTCTAGTGGTAGGAAGAAGAGCTCCCAGGTGGGGAGAGAGCTACCTGAGGGACCCTAACAGAGCATGGAACATTTGTGTGACAGAGTGGTAAGGGCCACTCTGGTGTTTGGTTGCCTATCCCAGGGGGTGAAGGTTCCCTTTAAAACTAATAATATGCTTTTTTCTTTTATGTTTATTTGCCCAGAAGGGAAGGTTTGCATTAAGTGTCTTTTTGCCATTTGTGTTTAAGTTAAACTGGCAGTCTGATTTGGGACTTTAAAGAGTGAAGGAGCTCCCAGTGGTGCCCAAGAGGCAAGTGACTGCTTTCCTAGTAGCTAGGGTCAGGAGGGACCTGAACAAATCATCTAGCCTGACTCCCTGCCCCAGGCAGGAATGAATGCTGGGTTCACAAGACCCCAGACAGGTGATCATCCAACCTTGTCTTGAATTTGCCCAAGGTAGGGGAAGTTGGTTCCAGATTTTGGCCACCCTAACTGTAAAATATTGCCTTCTGATCTCTAACCTAAACCTATTCTCCATCAGCTTATTACCATTGTTCCTTGTCACCCTAGGTGGTGCTGGGGAGAAAAGGGCTCACCTATTTGCTGTTGATCTCCCCTGATGAGTTTGTAGGCAGCCACCAGGTACCCCCTCAGCCTCCTTTTGCTGAGGCTAGACAGGTTCAGGTCCCTTAGTCTCTCCTTGTAGGGAGAGGAGCCCTGCCAGGGACTATCTCTCCAGGTGGCAGCTGGGGAGGGTTGAAGCTTAAGCCAACCAAGGGCATAGCCTGAGAAGGTAAAAACCAGCACCAGGGTCCCGAAGCCTGAGAGGGGTAGAAAGCCGAAGAGGGCTTTTCACCTTCTTGGGGCCTCCCTATAGGCTGGAACCCAGAAGCTAGGTCCAGGGACTAAGGGACCAGCTAGAGCAGATTGGTGGAAGCCAAGAAGGTCAAAGCCCCAGCTGGAAGAGTAGAGGCCAGAGGTGGCCTTGTGTTGATTCAGGGCAAAGTGCCCCACTTAAAGGATGACTGTTAATACCTGCAAGATGTGGATGTGGTTGTAGGGGAAGTTGGAATCCATAAAATTAGCCCATAAGGTGTTTAGTGTCCTGGGAGTATGGGTGGGCCAAAAAGGCCACACCTAGCACTTGAGGGCTGGAATGGACAGGGATTGGTGAGGTTTGGGAGTAACCCACTGACTAACAGCAGACAAGGGCTCACTTTGGGACCCTACGGCAGCCTCCCTTTTAACCAGTAATTTCATGAAGGCTTGACAGGCACAAGAGGAGGGAGGGTACCTTAGGGGCCAGAACACGGCAGGAGTCTTGAGGCCACCAGGTGCCATGACTGTTCCTGGGACTCACTCCTGATGCAAACCCTTTATATCAAAGAATATCATTAGTGTTTCCATTGGGCTATGTAAACATTTATTTTGTCAAGTTAAGATTTTCATAGATTTCATAGACAATAGAGCTGAAAGGGACCTCAGAAGATCTTTGAGTCCAGCCCCCTGCCCAAAGGGCAGGAAGTCAGCTGGGGTCATTAGAATCCCAGCAAGATAAGCATCCAAATTTGTCTAGAAGGCATTCAATGCAGGTGCATGAACCACCTCCAGTGGTAGGCCATTCTAGACCTTGGGGGCTTGGACAGTGGAGAAATTCTTCCTTATGTCCAGCCTGAAATGGTCTTGCTGGAGTTTATAACCATTCAACCTTGTCATCCCTTAGGGCACTCTGGTGAACACCCCTGATAAACTTATAAATGGCCATCAGCCAAGGCTGTGATGGAACTCCAGCTAGCTACTGTCCCGGGGTGGGGAACCAAACCCCAGAGTCACGGTGGGCCGGGGTGGCAATTAGACATGGTAACAGGCCGGGTTCTATTGGCTATGGAGAACTGAGGCACGGGAAGCGTAGCGGTTTCTTAAACAAGTTGTGAATTTATTTGACTTACGCTTAGGTGCGTAGAAGAACGATGTCTTCAGTTACAGTTTACAACAACAACAACAAGAACAACAAAGGGGTCTGTTGGCCCATGAGGTTCAGTCAAAGACCTAGTCCCAGGGCTGGTCAACAGCTCATTGAGTGGATAACACAAACAACAAACTAACTGTAACGCGGTGAATGATGAGACGAGACGTGACGCCAGTCCAGTATTGGTGGACGATCGAGTAGTCGTAGAGTAATGCCGAGGTCAGGATGCCAGAATGTTGAGGTGAAGTCGTAGTGGGATGGTCCAAAATCGTAGTCAGCAATCAGTCAAATTGAATCAGGAACCAGGAGATCAAAATCACAATCGCTCTAACCAGCACAGAGTGCTAATCTGGGGAAGGAGACCAGTAGGCCCAAGAGCCTGACTGCCAGACAGTCCCTAGAAACACCAGCCTCTGTCTGCAGTGACGCGATCTTCTCCCTCCAGAGGGAGGGGCCCTCAGACCTTTTATAGCAGCCCTATAGCCAATCAGGCTGCTTGGCTAAGAGAAATTTCTAGAGGTATTACCTCATTCCAGTCATACACTGGGCATGCTCTGCACTAAGATCTGCATAGCAACTGAGTCTGCTCAGAGCTGAAAGTGGGTCAGGGCTGATTGACAGCTCCTGAGGTCATAGAAGGGGTAACTCAGGCCCTGCATGGAATTTTCCACTCTCAATCAAACTGAGTTCATGCATTGGCAGCACCTATACTTAAAATTTTGCTTCAACAGCTACAAATATCAAGGAAAATAAAAAATCCTTTTTTAGATATGTGGGAAGCTGGAGGAAAAGCAAGGGCAACATTGGACCCCTGCTAAACCAGATGGGGCAACTGACGCCCAGGAAAAAGCTAACTTGCTAAATGGGTACTTTGTGTCAGTTTTTCACGAGTTCCATGGGATGGCCCTGCCCACTATGGATCAGGGAGGCCGGGGCGAGGGAGATTCCTTGCCCTCCATTGAAGCTGACCTTGTCAAGGAACACCTCGATAGGCTGGATACCTTCAAGTCAGCTGGCCCTGATGGGTTACACCCAAGGGTACTCAGGGAGCTGGTGAGCATCATAGCTCCACCCCTGGCATGGATCTTTGAGAATTCTTGGCACTCTGTTGAAGTGCTCAATAATTGGAAGAGGGCCAATGTCATGCCTATCTTCAAGAAAAGGAGGAAAGTAGATCCGGCAAACTATAGGTCCATCAGCCTGACCTCTATCCTGGGGAAGGTCTTGGAAAAGATTATCATGGAGTCCATCCTTAACAGACTAGCTGAAGGCAATATACTGAAGGATACCCAGCACGGGTTTGTTGCGGGTAGGTCTTGCTTGACCAATCTCATTTCCTTTTATGACCAGGTGACTTATCACCTGGACAAGGGGGAAGAGATCGATGTCATATATCTCAACTTTAAAAAAGCCTTTGATCTGGTATCTCACAATCAACTCTTGGCTGAACTGGCTAACTGCAACTATGACCACGAACTGCTGGCTGGGAAACTGGCTCCGTGGTAGGGTCCAGAGGGTGGTGGCCAATGGGAGCCAATCATTTTGGTGCGCTGTGACCGGTGGGGTCCCAAAAGGCTCTGTCCTTGGGCATATACTGTTTAACATCTTCATCAATGATGTGGACACTTGTGTCAGAAGTGGACTCGCCAAGTTCGTCGATGACACCAAACTCTGGGGTAAAGCATCCACACCTGAGGATAGGAGGGTGATCCAGGTGGATCTGGACAGACTCATGAAATGGGCGGATGAGAACCTGATGGTGTTCAACACCGAAAAATCTACCTTGGGAGGAAAAACCTGCCCCATGCTTATAGGCTCGGTAGTGCTATGCTGGTCAGCATTACAGATGAAAGGGACTTTGGGGGTCATGGTTGACCACAAGATGAACATGAGCCTTCAGTGTGATGCTGCAGCTAGTAAAGCAAGCAAAACACTGGCTTGCATCCATAGATGCTTCTCAAGCAGATCCCTGGACATCGTTCTCCTGCTGTACTTGGCCTTGGTGAGGCCGCAGCTGGAGTACTGCATCCAGTTTTGGGCTCCACAATTCAAAAAGGATGTGGAGAAGCTTGAGTGGGTGCATGCGCATGATAAGAGGTCAGGAAAACAGACCTTATGATGAGAGGCTGAGAGCAATGGGGCTATTCAGCCTGGAAAAGCACAGGCTCAGGGGTGATATGGTGGCCACCTATAAGTTTATAAGGGGTGCTCATCAGGATCTGGGGGAAGATCTGTTCACCAGAGCCCCCCAAAAGGAATGACAAGATTGAATGGTCACAAACTCCACTGTGACCGATTCAGGCTGGACATAAGAAAGAACTTCTTCACTGTCCGAGCCCCCAAGGTTTGGAACAGACTGCCACCTGAGGCGGTTCAAGCGCCCACTTTGAGTGCCTTCAAAACACATTTGGATGCTTATCTTGCTGGGATCCTATGATCCCTGCTGACTTCCTGGCCCTGTGGCAGGGGGCTGGACTCGATGATCCTCTGGAGTCCCTTCCAGCACAAATGTCTATGAAATCTATGAAATCAGACCACCCCGAGCCTGTGCTTTTCCAGGCTGAAGAGCCCCATGGCTGTTGGCCTGTTGTCGTAAGTTCTGTTTTCCTGACCTCTGATCATGCACATGGCTTTTCTCTGCACTCTCTCAAGCTTCTCCACATCCTTTTTGAATTGAGGAGCCCAAAACTGGACACAGTACTCCAGCTGCAGCTTCACCAAGGCCAAGTACAGCAGGAGAACAATGTCTTGGGATTTGCTTGAGAAGCATCTATGGGTGCAAGCCCATGTTTTGCTCGCTTTACTGGCCACAGCATCACATTGAAGGCTCATATTCATCTTGTGGTCAATCACGGCCCCCAAGTCCCTTTCATCTGTAGTGCTAACTAGCATAGCACTGCCGAGCCTATAAGGATGCTACAGGCTTTTCCTTCCAAGGTGGATTTTTCAGTGTTGAACACCATCAGGTCCTCATCCGCCCATTTCATGAGTCTGTCCAGATCCACCTGGATCACCCTCCTATCCTCAGGTGTGGATGCTTTACCCCAGAGTTTGGTGTCATCGACGAACTTGGCGAGTCCGCTTCTGATACAAATGTCCACATCATTGATGAAGATGTTAAACAGTATAAGCCCTAGGACAGAGCCTGGTGGGACCCCACCAGTCACCCTGCTATTCAGCTGCAGCATGGCACATGCAAAGTCCCCTTCCCATAGCCCTGTACGGACAAATCCCCCTGGCTTCATGGACAGATCCAATGGCTCTGCAAGATGACTGGTCTGCAGGCAATATGTTGATGACTTCTGAGAAAGATGATATAGGAATTATACTAGGGGAAGTTTCGCTCTAATTCAGGCACAGCTATTAAACTTGACACAGGAATTAATACAGGAATACTATGATTTGTGTTTTGTGGGAACTCACAGTACATGACCACAATGGTTTCTTACAGGCTTTAAATCTATTAATCTTTTAAATAAATACTTGGGTCTCTCAGGAATCTCATTTGTTCCAAGCATTTTCTCAAAAAACATGGTAAGGTTTATAGCTTGGATTTTTTTTTTTTTAAACATGAAAAATGCTTTAAACCTGAGAGCACTTCTCTTATTTCATTAGAAGGTTGCTAAACATTTAGTCAAAAGTAAAATCCTAGGATAACTGGAACTTACTACATTTGACACTGATCTTACAAGTCCTCCTCCTGCTTGAACAACTAGGCTGCTAGACTATGGGTGTGTGTAGGTGAAATGAGGACCCTAAGTTGAAACAGTGGGTTTTAAAAAAACCACTTGAATTTAGGGGTGATTTTAAACCCCCATGTCATGCACATACCCCATTGACTTACCTGCCTCTCTGGCGGGAAGGGTGAGCTGCCGGCAAGTGGAGCAGTCCCTGGGCTGTGGGGGGGGGAGGGGGCTGGGGCTTCCCTCCGTGGCAGCAGTGGCTGCCCACCCCCCACAGGCGCCACCTGCCTGCAGGCACACGGCTCAGGCAGTCCTAGGGGGCACTGTAGCTACAGAGGGAAGCACCAGGCCCCTGAACAGGTCAGGCAGCAGGCAGCCTCTGGGTTGGGGGCAGGTGGATGTCAGGCTCACTGCTTTTCTTGGGTGTAGTCTGCCTTCCTGGGCTGTTGCTAGGCTGCCTGTATGGGTTCCTGTAGAGCTGTGGGGCTGTACAGAGCCTGGTGCATTGCTCCATGGCTGTAGGTGCAGTAAATTAAAACTCCTCAAAGGAGTTTTAGTTTGCTGCACCCCAAGTCATCTAAGGTGCATTATGATGCCCAGTTTCCTACAGTAGCTGATATTAATGTGCAATACACCACCAAAGCAGGCAAACACCAAAACCATTAAGCAATGCAAAAGCATTTTAAAGTGTTGTGCACACATGCCTCCTGTTTTATCTACACACAGCCAAAGAGGTGCCCCCTATTTCATCATAGGACCTAAGGACAACCTTTTGAGAGTATTAGAGTTATTTATTTCCATATAATGCTCCAAATTCACTTGTGTAATAACTCCATTAACTAAGGATTAATTCAGACCCTTAATTTAGTTTTTGTGATGATGGTAAAAATAAATGTTTAAATATTTTTCATAATGGTCTTATTGGATAACAAAACAGTTAAGAATAAAAAATAATGATCCACTGAAAAATGACAGGGAAAAATATGAAGATTATCCAGCAAGAATACAACTCCAAGAGGTTTTCTGTTTGCCATCTTTTTAGGCAGATGTTTAATCGGTTGGACTCTTCACTGTTCCTCTCCGTAGGAACTTGTAGGTCCTAAATCAGCAACAAGAAAGTTCCCCTACCACTATTGGTTCCTGAATAATATTGAAATATATTGAATACTAAAGAAAATGTGAGTTTGAATAGAATGGAAAATACTTAGTAAAGTTCAAGCAAAGCTTCTTTTCTAATTACTATTGTCATGTACATGCATTCGTATTGTGCAATGCAGTATCAATTACTCTGTATTTTATTTCCTCAATAATATTGAGATGATTAAGAGGAAATATTTAAGAGGGATGATTAAGAGGGAAAAGGAATATTTTCATAATTTGGCTGTAAGTTTTCTGATGCTGCATAGGAAGAAAAGGTGGATAGTCCCAAATAGTTGTGTACATATTGGCATTGCAGTGCATGATTCTGAGAATAATGGACCTTGTCCACAAGTACTGAGTCAAAGGGAGATTGGGAAGGATCCTGAAGAGCCATTTACTGATACAAGGAGCTCATGTAAATGAACTCTTCAGCCTTCTGAAGTGAAGAGTCACAACTGAACCATGTATCACTTTATGGCTCTATAGGAAATACTTTAGGACTGCAGAAATTTGACAGTTACAGGTAGTGGAAAGAAAGAAATTGCACTTTTAGGAAGGAACATTGTGCCTGGAATAGACAAATAGCCAATATTTATGAGCAAATCAGGACATGAATGTTGTTAGATGAGACAAATGTGGTTAAAGAAAAAAAGCCAGACAAGTTTTAATGTGAGCTTTGTCCCAGATCAGTAACATCATACTGTATATATCCAAATAATTCTCAGCACAATCCAAGTTACATCTGAGAGCTTTTTTTCAGTTATGAGTATCCACTGATTGGATGTCTATTGTCAAAACTGTAAATAATACATTGTACATGTAATCTAAACTTACATCTTAAATGATACATCTTGGGACTAATTCTCCATTGCCTTGAACCTCACATAGTTTGTTAGAGTGGGCAGAGTGAGTGCAATGTAGATGAAAAATGTTACCAAATCAGAATAGTATTTGTTTACTTTCATAATACTCACCTTGCACTGTGTAAGTGACTGTACCAGCGTGAAGGAGTGAGAGAGAGTAAACAGAAGCCCCGAGGTGCCTTATGTGCTGAGCAGTGGAGGTCAGGAGAACAAAACCAGACAGCAGCGACAGACAGGGAAAGTGAAAGCAAGCAACACTTACAGCATGGATGGCCAATGGGGCTGCAGATGGAGACCAGAAGGGAAGAGAAGCAATCACCACACTTCTGGAGCAGCATCTCACTCCGAATTGGAGGAGGGAAGCTGCTCAGAGGTATTTCTGGCCCTAGAGAGGGGCAGAAGGGGGTAGATTTCCTGTAAGCCTCAGAGAGAGGAGTGGCTAAGCATCCTGGCAGGCAAGTGTTGCAAACCCTGCCAGAGAAATGCTGTGGGTGTGACCCAGAGAAGGAGGCAGGTGGAGGTCTGCCCATGCAAGGCTTCTGATAATCCCTGGAGTGGAGTGACAGCTGAGGATCTGGGAGAGAGGCCAGAAGAATTACTGTTTCAGGTTAGAGCCTCGCTGCACATGGGAGAGATCCCACTGAGACTGTGAATGTTCATGAGTAAGCCGGGGCAGGCCTATGCAGAGCAGTGACTGGATTAACTTTTTTTTCTGTTGATTTGGACATGAGAGCCTGACCCCAGGTGAAGGGAACATGGACTGAGTCTGCTGACAGCAGTTGGGTTTTGCTTTCTTTTGGATATTTGATTTATAGACTACAGCCAGCCCCTGGAAGAGTGCATACCTAACTAAAGCTGACGGTCACCCTGGTGGCTGAGGATGGAACAGTAGACCAACAGGCAGCATTAAAATCTGGCTGCAGAGGACTATGAGTGCCATCTGGAGAAGCTAGAATGGGATAAAGGGGAGGTTTGGAGCCCCACAGAAGAAAACAGGGATTGAGGCCTTGTAGGATCACCTTGTGCATTGCCTCCTAGCAATATAATATCATCAAAGTCATGGCAGGCAAGTAACAGAAGAGTAGCTTTCTGTCAGACCAGGTGATTGAAAGCTGAGGTCCTCCTGCCACCTTGCCACTCAAACGAGCTCAGGGCAGTGGCAGCACGACCTACAATACCTACAGTCATCACAACCAGATACAGATAAAGCAATGGAAAATTAAATCTTCAGCTTCATGTATGGTTGATTATGGTTTGGGTACTTTTAGATGTGGATCAGAGGAGCCTAGCAGATCCTCTCTGAAGTCAACAGAGGTTGCTTCTACATAAGATGTGTTAATGTGCATTAGCCTAATTTAATGTGCATCATGGGTACATGCCTACACATGTCTTTAATGTGTATTAAAAATGGTGAAATGAGGCTAATCACACCTGCAAATGCAGGTATCAAATTTAGGCACGATTAAAGTGCATTAACGCATGTGTAGATGGGACCCGGGCACTAACTTTAGTACTGGGTCTGGCCAGCAATTAGGGGCACATGGCAGGGCTGCAGGGACTTGGCAATAAGTTTAGTGCTAAGTGCACTAACTTTAATGCCAAGTCCCTGCAGATGTAGACACCCACCAAAAATCATTTAATATATATTGAATTTAGTTGCGCTTAAATGCACATATAGATGTGCCCAGAGTCCAATTCACTTACAGGGATCCACTTTCCTGAAGGAGGGTTGTGACCTATTGGCTAACAAACTTAATACTGGTATAGCACTATTGTTTTAAAGGCATTTTACAGTGTACCTGTATGAAAGAAGCAGTGTATAAGATGCTAAAAAAAGTTTCACCAACTATTGGACATTTTTGGGGCTTTATTGAATCTGACAATGCGATTCAATTTTGGAATTGAAAAAAATATTTAATAATATTTAGCAATAAGTAACATAATTTGTTATAGCAAATTATTTATAACATTAAGCCAGCCATTATATATCTGTTTATACATGATGTATCTATTTATAATTGGTGTATAAATCATTTGCTTTCTTACTAGTTGTCAGATTATAGGATTTGTATGAAGATTTAGAGCTCTTCTTCTGAGTCATATTTGTAGCCAGTGTATGTGGGACTTATTATCTTCAACCCAGAATAGAAAAGCAATTGAGCTTCTTTCAGAAAAAAAGGGAACCAAGAATGAGGGTTCACTCTTCAAAGCAAGCTTGTTTACAAAAATACAAATCCCATTAAGTGTGGTAATGGTAACTGTATCATTACAGGCAGGATGGGAGCCATCTCTGGTTAAGTCTTCACTGGAGTGTTACTAGCACCTCTATCCCCAGTATGTGTTCCTGAGTTTTCTAGGGCATAGCTCATAGTTGTTTTGTGCTGCAGTATGCTGAACCAATCTGATTCTTTTCTAATGAACTGTAAGAAAACTCATCCCTCTTTCTAGACAGAAAGACTGGAAGTGTGGGAAGGTGTTGACATGCCCTTAGTACGTGAGAGATTCTGCTCTCACTGCAGTGGGCATATTACTAACCAGAGCAAATGTAGAAAACAGGCTCTTACCCACACCTTCAGCTGAGACAGACCAGACTGAAAGCACCACTAAAGTTAGACAAAAGGTTTTAGTGGTTGAAAGTCTTAGGGGGAAAAAAAAAACAATTAAGAACCAGAGTGAACTCTGCAGTGAATATATAGGGTTACGAAGGACTAGATCACAAAGTAATTTACCCATGTGAATATGGTAAAATATATTGTGAAATTAACAAAGAAATAGAATTGAAAAGCCTGCTTAATATTAGACAAGGTTCTTTGGGGAGATGTGACATCTTTTATTACACCAACTAAATACTAGACCAACGCTGCTTAATATCAGACATTACTGTGTTTTTGTTTTAGGTTAATTGGTACTTTTGTATATTTTATATTGCCATAATATAATCCAGATATAAAATGATGTTTTTCTCTATGAAACCAAGAAAAATAGCATAAATATAAAATTATTTGCAGTGTAGAGTAGAGGTGTTGACATGTTGCCTGTGTCCTCCCCGGATTGTAAACAGGATGGAAATTTTTGACCAAGAAGGTAATGCCTTTATTCCTTAGCTTAGAATTCTCTCTTAAACACTTCATCCTACACTTCCATATGGAAGGTAAATTTTACTCTATTTTTTTTTATCTAAGGAAACTGTAGTATTGTCAACCCAAAACACTGAAACATTACGGGACAGATCCTATTGCTATTCCAACTATTAGACCCTTCATATGATCCTGTCCCATCTTGCTCAAATCCCTGAAAAATGTTAACATGTTTATATTTGTTACATGCCATCATTTTTGCCTTAAGACTCTGCCATCAAAAGTAGTTAACAGGAGAAGCCCCCCTCCCTCCCCCATCTGCTTTTTTGCATTAGGGACTTGAGTAGAATTGAATAAGATCACACTTAGGCACCCTTTATCCAATTATGTACTTAATAGATCAGATTGATTTAAATAATAGCAGTTAAAAAAAACAAAGCATTCTGGATTTTTTGTGTTTGCCTTCTGATATTTGAGCGTTTAATATACACCAAGGTACCTACATCTGAACAGAGCATGCTAAAGATCAAACTTAAATTGTTCATTTTGCGCCAGAGCATTTTAAATTTATTATGATGTTCCTTACTTTTGCACCAGGGTCCTTAAAATAATTAAACAACATATAACATTGACTGGTCCTTCTAAAATAAATATTTCAAGGTTGGTCTTTAAGCCAAGGAATTGTTAAGTAAAAATATACTTTTAACAATGTTTTTATTAGTCACTGTAGAATCACCTCTGCTCTCTAAGAAGGTATAAAGTTTCTGTTTAAAGATTCATGTACTATAGTATGTGAAACAAAAGTAAACTGTTAAAGATGAACAGTTGTTTTCAACAGTTCTTAGCCATTCATATTTTACAACACTGTCAGTTTTGTGAATAAGCTATTAGCATACTTGCCATTTCAGCATCAGATTTAAAAAAAAATTGTAATTTCAGCAGTTTGGAAAATAAATACAACACAATTCTTGTCCCCACTGAAAATAGAGATGAAATGTGTATCTTTTGAGACAACATAGTTCTGCTGCATATAAAACTAGCCATCTTATTTTCAATTTTAACAGAAAACGATCAATGTCTTTCATCCCTTAGTGCAATGACCATGAGTCAGCCTAATGGAACTACATAAAGTATCTACAGATCCTGATCACTGGCTGCAACAATAGTTGTGATTCAGTGGTACAACATCCCACAGCCTAATGGAAAGAAAAACTAAGATAAGAAAAATGATAAAAGTTTTCAATGATCATGATAGGAACAAATCGAGCTTCTGGTGTGTCTAGTAATTAGAGGAATAAGTTCTGATCAAGGCTCATTTGATGATATGTGGCAAGAAGATTTTGCTTACATTCCACACTACAAGGGAATGTATAAGCAACCCCAATTTGTATGCACATGTCACAGGATGACATGTAGCAAAGTTGAATTTAGTAAAACCATGTTTGAATCCGAACAGAAACCTCTGAATCATCCTTGTAAAGAATAATTACAGTGATCCAGGGGTTCAAGAGCTATGGAGGTGAGGAGAATCAAGTGAGAGGAACATTTAAAACTCCACTAGGAATGTAGAAGAGGTAGAGAAATCATAAGTAAACCTAAAATTAATCAAAGAACTGTTAGAATAAAAAAAGCCATACTTAATTACCAATGAAAGATTTTGTATCAAGACTAAAAGATCAAAATCTCTCTCTTTCATATGGTGTAAGGGCCTTTGTACATGCAAAAAAAAATGGCCTTTAAAGCAGCTTAACTGCCCTTTTGCACCATTCGGCAGTGTATTCCGCTTTAATGGCTTTGCTATTTACACACTTGGCGGTGTATTCCGCTTTAAATGACTTTATTACGTAGCAAGGTAAAACCCATCTGAGGTATTTTAGTTTGCTATGTAACAAAGTGCAATGGTGCACAGGGCACTGGAAACGGACGTGATCAGGGCAGTTCGAGTTTGGCAGGCTTCCAGCCCCCCATGCACCATCCCCACTGCCTTGTCCTGCTGCGGGCACACACAGCTGCCCTCCTGCCACCTTGCCACTGTGCCCCAGGGACAAACCAGTCATTCCCAGGTGGTGGGAAGGTGGCAGGGATGGTGCATTGGGTGCTGGAGCTTTCCTGTCTCTCTCTCAGCATGGGGTGTGAGCTGCTGGTGGGCCAAGCAGTCTCTGAGCTGCAAGGGACCCTAGTGCTTCCCTCCATGGTGGTGGCAACCCCTGGGGGACACCCGCCTGCTTTTTACCTGGCCCACGTGGTCCCAGGGAGCGCAGCCACCACAGAGGGAAGCACTGGGCCCCACACAGCACAGAGGCTGTGCAACCTAGCAGCAGCTCATGCAAGGAGGCTTGACTGAAGAATAGAAAAAAAAAGTGGTGAGGAGCCTAAGATTTCCCCGCCCCCCAACCTCCCAGAGCCTGCCTGAACTGCTCAGGGCCTGGTGTTTCCTTCTGTGGCTGTGGTGCTCCTCAAGCAGCTTCCACCCACTAGCAGCCAACCCGGGAGCTGCCTGGGGGGTGCTACAGCCGCAGAGGGAAGCACTGGCCCTATACAGCTCAGGCAGGCAAGCAGGCTCCAGGGGGGAAAGGGTGTGGGGTGGAGGGGAAAAAAGATGAGGCTCTCACTTCTTTTTTTTTTTTCCTTCAGCCGAGCCTGCCTGCAAGAGCTGTGCCACTGGGTCACACAGCCCCTGAACTGCACAGGGCCCGGTGCCTCCCTTTGCGGTGGCAGCACCCCCAGGACTGCCCAGGCTGGGTGCCAGTGAGTGGGTGCCACCATGGAAGGAAGCACTAGGGTCCCCCACAGCTCAGGGACTGCTCAGACCACTGGCAGGTCACCCCCACCGGTGCGGGAGAGGCAGGTAGGCTCTAAGAATTGGGCCCCTTGCCCTTGTGTGCGTGCAATGGGGGTTTAGTTCAGTTTAGTTCTCCCTAAATTGAAATGATGCACATGGACCAACCCACTGTGTCCCTAAATTGAAATGATGGACACAGTGGGTTGGAGTAGGCTCCTGGGGAAGGATGTGATTGCCTACTCTGATATTTAGCATGCACTAGGCTTGACGGCTGCTCAGGTGTAAGAATGATGATACTGATTTATCAGTGCTAAACTTTAAGCACCACTTGTGGAGATGGTCAGTGATGAGTTCCATTTCAGCACTCAATTTCTTTTCCAGGTCTGTCATGCTTATTCCTTGGGCTAGAATGGGGATAGGGAGTTAGAGCAGAGCTGCTGGTGCATGGTAAGTGCCAACCTGTCTGCTGTTACCTACAGAAAGTGAAAACTGGACTGGGCTAAAACAGCACTGTTCCATACAGAAGCAAACTGTGCCAGTTCAGCTATAATGTATAATTGGGTCAAAGCCAGCAAACTTAAGGCCACCTACTCCAGGGTAAGTCCACATCTCCAGTTAACATGCTGCAATACTATTGTTTCTACATACTGTTCTTTCAATTTAGCTTACATACTGATAATTCTGATGCACTACTCTGAATCAGTAGTAACTCCACTAAAATCAGTGGAGTTATATGGGTGTAAAACCACCATCAGGTACATTTAGGTTCAAGTATTTATCTAAATACCACCATTTGCCAGCCTGATGCCAAAACACTATAATTTAAGTAAAACTGAAGTATTTCAGAAGGGATGTTTTTCTGAAAGAATTTCATTTTGAGAAAGACAGACATAGCAGATCACTTCGATAGGCTGAAATAGGGAGTTTCAATATTTTTAAATGGTTTTCTTTCAGCTTAATTCAGCTGTATATTATATATTTAACGTTATAACTTTATATATTTATTCAGTTTGTATATTATATGTATATTATATATTTACCTAATTTAATTTATATTAAATATACAGTGTATTTTAAATGGCTTAATTTTCTAGTTTGGTCTATTTTGTATTACTTATTTTTTCAAACAAATTCAAATAAAATAATTACATTATAAATACAGTAAAAGCATAAATTATATGCAAATAATACAAAAATATACAAATAAAATACATTCTGAAGAAGCCAAAACTGAAAGAAATCATTTTATTTGTGTTTAAATTAAATCATTTAATTGACTTAAAATATTTTTTTGCTGAAATTTCATTGTGAAGGAAATCTCAAACTTTCAGTTATTTTTCCAGTTCCCTTGGAATGGAAATTCCAGAATCCAATCAGCTGTAATTAAAAATGTATTACCAGGAATTACTTTTATTATAAATATAGCTTAGAATTATGGTAATCTGAGGCAAGATAGAATTGGAGAAAATCAGTTCAGGCACTTATATTTTGAGCATTTAAGTCTCATTGAGCGAGAAATGGTGAAACATTTCTCTTACTTTTTTATGGTCTATTCAGACAACTGTGGAATAGGCCACTGTTCTATTTACATATCTAGGACATGCAAATGTGAATTAGCTCAATTTTTTGACTCTCAAATATGGGAATGTTTCCAATTAAGACTATAAACAAATCAAATCAAGATTATGAGGGAGGACTTTAATTCTGCATTCTGTTATTTGTGCATGCTTGACTTCTCAACCTTAATGAAGCACCAGTATTAAGTCTTGACCTGACTATATACTGCACCATTTAGAAGTAAGGAATAATATTTTTCTAATGCAAGAATACAAACACCTGCAAGATTTCAGTATCCAAAATGATTTATGTTTCGCATGGGATGCCAAGTATTTATATTCAAAATCATGTAATGCTTTTTATAGTCCAGATCAGTTCTGGTATTTTTAACTGGGTTATTTATGCTGCCAGATAAGCTAGAGTTTCTTAATTATATGTTGTAATATAAACCATAAAGGTACATTAGGGAGGGGGGCAGAGGAGGGAGGAGAGAAAATGAAAACACTGGGTAGAGTATTTATTGCATGACCTTCAATTTTTCCCATTAGCAATACAGAAATGTGATTCCATCTAGACAGATCTACTTTCATTTGTCTCCTAAGTGCTTTGTAATTTAAAGTGGAAAATGGAGTCGTATCAATTGAAATTTGAACTCCTTAATATTTGTTGTGAGAGCTGTTCCCTTTATAGATTACAGTGCATAAAGTATTTGTCTTTCAATTTAAGATTTCAGTGGCATTGGTCTTAATCTTGATTTTATTGATCTTACAGCCAATTGTCTTATAATGATAATGCATCTTTAAATATTGACAGGGTAGAGTTACGATTCCTGACAAAATAAAATTGGCATGTATAGAGAGTCAGTGCCTAAGCCTTTCTTTCTATAGACTTAGTTGGAAGCTAAGGTCTGTGGAAACAAATGAGACAGTAAGGTGACAAAGGTTGGCTGTATCGGATGTCATGCACTAGGAAGGGTCATTGCCAAGAGTTATGTTAGCCCAGCTAACAAAATATCTGCCTAAGCCAATTTTTTTCTAGCAACGCAAACAAAAATTTCTGTTTCATTGTGTTGACTTGTTTTTCTATTTCTGTTATTAAGATAGCTTCTGGGAGGCATTCTTCACCTGAACTTTCAAGGCTGGATAAGCATGATGGGTATCATCTGACAGATAGCTGTCTTCTGCAAAGCCTGTACAGATCAGTTTCGGAAGTAGCATAGCTAGGATTTTGCTGCTATTTTGCTGGATATTTTTAGCTTGCACTGAACTGAAAGATTGGTTTGTAAATTGGTTGTCTCAAGAGTCCCTGTCTGCATTTAAAATGCTGAAATTGAAGCTGGCTTAATTTTCTTTAACCTTTTTGTTGTTCAGTCACAAAATTAAAAGCTTTATACAGTGTAAGAGATGGAATATGTGATCTTTAAATGTTTTGTGAAAGTCTGCTGTGCATTCATTGAGGATAGAAGCTTTAGTACCTTTTATATTAAAATGACACCCTACTCTACTGAAGTTGGTTTTCCTTTGCTCTCGCTCTTGCTCTCTCTCTGGCTGTGGGTATGGCCAACTCACGATCATTACCAGTGATCCTGGTTTTCTCTGATTTTAAAAATCCCCAATTTTCAGATTAAAAAAGTAACCCCAAACACACATTTTTCCATGATTAAAAATGAAACACTTTTATATATATATATACAGTTTATATATGTTATATATATAAACAGTGTTTCATTTTTAATCATGGAAAAATGTGTGTTTGGGGTTACTTTTTTAAATCTGAAAATTGGGGATTTTTTAAAATCAGAGAAAACCAGGATCCTTGGTCATTACTAGTAAATTAAAAAATATATGCCATATTTTGCCTTGATCTGCATCTAGAGTCAGGACAGGTTGCAACCAAAGAAATGAAAAGACTAGTTGCTAGCAACCCAATAAAATTAAGAATTTCTTCCTTACTGTACACTTTATCACATAACACATCTACAGGATCACCACTTAAAGGTTCCTACACAGGACACTCAGGAAAGGCAACATAAACTAACTAAAGGTTAATTTAGTCAAGTTTGGAAGTCATACCACGTTTTTATTCTAAAAGAGAATGTCCACATAGATGTCTAATGTGGTATAATAATGCATTTGAAATTCTCCATTGTAGTTTATCTGGATTAATTTTTCTGAGCGCTTCTATGTAGCTCAGGGGATACACATGCACCCCCTGAGCATGGCAGTGCACCCCCTGCAAAAAGGTGCTGCTGACACTGCTGGTGGCACCTGTGGGTGGTCGCCACTAGCCACCCCCTCCCCCTGCTGCCGACACTGCTGGTGGTCCGCGATCGTTGCTGGCTGGCGCTGTTGGTTGCTTCTGCAGGTGGTCCCCTCTCCTCTGCCAACAGCACCATGGCCGCCTGCAGCAGCTCACCATACCCCACCAGCCACTGGGGGGACACAGCGTTCATGCTCAATCTAGTTACACAAGAATTCTTTGGTAACTGTGACAAGACTTATGAGAATACTAGCAATATAAGCAAGAACAAGAGCTACTTTTATATTTTATATAAATATAAATTTTTAGGTTACCCACAAAAGATATAGTATAACAAATACACTGTACATGTATCATTATTGTTTGTATGTTTTTACCATATTTTAGCAGAAAAATATATTTTAAATTACAAATGCTGAATTATTTTTCTTTCAGTTTTAATTTCCTCATTTAGATGAAAAAAGAACAGGAAGGAAAGAATGAAGAGATGGTGTAGGGAACAGCTGCCATGGCATTGCTACTTTTTACTTTTAGTTCTACAGAGTTTTGGTGGAAGTCTTGACCTTTCCTGTTAGGCCTTGCTTATGTAAACTGAGCTTATCTAAAAAGTAGCGAATGGGCCTTTCTTTTTATTATTTCCTTTCTTGGTGTTCAGTTCCTGATAATGGAAGCAAATCCAAAACAGAGGGGCAAGATAAATGGAAGTCATTAAATGAAAGAGAGAAAACACACAAAGGTAACATGGGTCAATGTGGCACATTACTGTGTTTGATAAAACAGTCTCGCTGGGTTGTATCTAGAAGAGGGTTGTATCCAGAAGACTGAGTTACAAGACATTATTGTTTGTGCTGATCTTTTGAAACACATTGTATAGTTTGCAGAACTGAATTCAAATGTACAGAAGTTTAGTCTCAACACTTTACCATTCCATGTTTGTAAAGAAATTACTAACATATTAGATTGTGATTAGTCTTTGAATGGAAATGTGGCAGATATTTCTTTATTTACTTTCCTGCCACATTGTAGCAGGACACTCTCAGAGCAGAGGCAGGAACCCAGGTGCTGGTTTCCAGGACAACCGGTTAAGGAGGGAATTGGCTGCACCTGCACCTGGTCAGCTGACCGGAAGGGGCAGGGCCTGGCTCCCACATAAATCCCAGGCCTGAGGCCAGGAGGGCAGTTCCCTGCTGGCAGCCAATGGGGAAGGGAGCTCTGCTGGAGCAAGAAAAAGGGAGAGGCCTGACTGCAGGAGCAGCTCCTGATGCTGTTATGGGATGAAGTATTCCCTGGTAGGGATTGAATGATGTTTTAGCCAGGTGGCTTGGATTTTTGTTATAGCCTAGGGGCTTGTGTTTTGTGTTTTGCTTTTTAACCAGTGGTTTGGGTGAGGCTATTAGGGGATGGAGGAGGCCTCATAGGGGCCCACAGCACTGTGGGAACCTCAGCCCCAGAGAGAGGGGGTGGCAAGTGCCAGTGAGGTGCAGTGCAAGACAGGGCCACAGAGCCCAAGCACCAGGAAGGTGCAGAGCGAGATAGGGCTGTGGAAAGCCCAGGGAGGACAAGGGGAGGTCCAAATTATAACAAGACCCAGATCAAACCACGTCAGTATCATCTGTGAGGCTTGGGCTGCAGTGTAGGGGAGGAAAAGGAGCCGCAGATAGCGCCCCCTGGCACCGGGGCAATAATGGGCAGCCTCCCGCTAATTAACATCCATCAATTAATTAAGATCAAGGTGTGGCAGGAGAGAAGGCAGGCGGTTGGCCCATAACAGGAGGGCAGGGTCACTGATAGACAGACTCCAGAAGAGGCATTCCTGTCACGAGCATCAATTCCAAATGCTAAATGCCAGTATATACCTTCTCTATAAAACACTGGACTTCCCTCAAGTGACAACTTGCCAGTTTGCAATCCCTGTCCGTTAGAAGTTTATGTATGAAAATGAACATCTTCTTAGAAACTTCTTATAGGCATTAGGTAATTAGGTGAATTGTTTTTCTTGGAATAGAATAACTTCTACACAATGCTAACTCTTTGTTTGCTTTTGTGTTTACTAAACAGTGTGATTCACTGGCATGTTTCCAGAATCAGTGATACAAACCAAGCAATGAAGAGTGATGGGAATGTATCAATAATTTAACAAAAGGGGGATTTGAAAAGACTGGTTGAAAAAAGAGGAAGGTGAACAACTGTTCTGTATGTCTCCTGGTTAGAGCTTTTATTGGCGCAGAGCATCCACATTTGATCGTCTTGACTGGTTCAACATTTTCTCGTAACAAAGTGTGGCACTGTGGGTATCATAGTCTCCCCATGACAGTGTCAGATGTACTATGTTATGGAAGCATACAGTGGGTTGCTTTCATGTTTTATATGATACAAATCACTTTTCAGTGAAGTTTGGGGTAAAATTCCCATAAATCCTTCTGTTCTACCCAGTAATTGCTTTGTTTTCATGGGGAGGTTGTATACATTTTCCTTCTGATCGTATCTTACTGCCATAAATATGGAAGCTATACCCATTAGTTAGACTGCTTTGTCCAGGTTAAAGATGGGATTAGGGTTCCTTTTGCAGAACTACAGCATCTGGATATAAAGTAGGGACAATTGGAAGGATGTTTAAACTATTAGCTGACCTAATACAAGATAATGGTGGAGTATGTCTTTTGAAGACTGAAGGGTGGGTAGGGATATCTCAAAAAGGCTGGATCTTAGTGAGGAAAAAATTCTGAGGTTATTGCTGCATGTTGTATTTTACATACCATCTGTGAAACCACACAGTTGGCAAAGTAGAGGAGCAAGGTGTCTCTGCTGTTTGCTTTGAGCGACCTGAGACAAGGACAGAGATACTACATGAGCTGTGCAGTTGTGGAAATCTTAAGCGCACTGTCAATCTTAATCTTAATTGACAGTTGGCAATAGCCAGATTATATGTTACTTTGCGGTACTGCATGTGCAATAATTGGTTTATTAAATGTATTTTTGGAGGCAGGAAAGGTATTTATTTTGGAAATTTTCATTTCTGTACTGTAGATTAAAATATCTGAGTTTTCACAGGCTAGGAATTAATACCACTTACAAAAACACAAAGTACAAAAATCTGGCACACAGTAGCCTTAAGCAGGAGGACAGTAATGCACGACAGTGGTACAAAAAAAATGTGAGTATGGGATGGAACAGGGAATTTTACCCCAAATAATCACAGTTCACTTATATAATCACAAATTACAATACTGTTGTCATGTACAATACATGACAACAGGAAACTCAATAATGTGCAAATATGCCTTAAAATAGTACATCAGACAGTATTGTGGGAATACTGCTTATGTATTCATAGCATTTCTTCATATTATCCAGTGGAGTTGAATGCCAAAGACACTCACACTAGGAAGACTGGAGACCTGGAGGAAGGGAAAAAATTATATCCAAAAGGAACTGTTCTTCACGCTGTCTAGTGGCTACTAGTTTGCTGGCCTAGCATACTCTGATCAATAATGCACTCTAAAATCCAAGTCAGGTTTTTTTCTTTTTCTTTTTTTTATTGCTGCAAGAAATCCTGTTGCATCTCTCAATTCCTCTTTTTTGTCTTTTGCTTATGCATATACTTCTACTGTTCTTCAGTCTCACTGGGCAGCCTGGATCAGTATATCTTCTCTTGTCCTTTTTCTTCCTTTTTCTTATCTTGCTGAGTTGTTCAGCAGTCATTCAGCAGGTGTAGAAGAGATGCTCTTGAAAGATATCCTAGTTGAGGTTACTGATAAACAGACAGACAAGGTCATTGTTAGGTGAAAGTGAGAATATCAGACAGAAGAAGATAACTACTATAACCCTTTATATCTACTCAGCTAAAGGCATAAGATTCTCACAATCACCCTTGCTTCATGAGCCTTTAACTGTGATATGTGTTCACAGCCTTTGTGTATGTGCACACAACACTGTGTGCACTGTATACTTGAAGGCACTTTTTAGCACCAGGAGTGCCTGGGTGAAGTATTCCTTGGTAACTTTCAAGATGGTGTACACACTTACAAAAGCATTTTTGATCCTTGAGTATATATTGATGAGGATCTCAAAAGGCCAGAATAAACAACTGTTTGACAAGACTTGTGGTTGGCCTGGTCTGTTTGCTTCTTGTTCTTCAAACGATATCCTAAAAGGTCTTTGCAGAATGGCATGGGAAGGTGTCCCACTATGACAGAATAAACAAGGCAGCTCAGAGAAATGCCTGGAAAAAGATTAAATACAACCTGTTGGAAAAATTCTGTGAAATGTTGCCAGGATGCACAGCCTTGCAGTCTGAGATCAATCACCTTTTCTGCAAGCTGTGCCCACCAATTAACGTATGTCATAATTTTAACACACAGTTTCTATCTCTTTCCTGAACCTTAATGCAAGTAACAACGGTTTAAAATATGTCCAGATTTTTTTACCCTGTTGTATTATATTGTGTTCCTTCTATTTTTCCTGTGATACTGCATTTGCTTTGTTTGTTTGGTTCAAAACAAGTAAGCTTTGTAAAATTAAGTATTGAAAATGCTCACTCATCTGTTTCACTGTAGTTCAGAATCATTGCAAGTGCTTTCCATTTTGTTACTATAATATTTTATGACACTGCATTTTACTGATTTGGAGTAAGCCTGGTCTATAAAAGTGTGTAGAAAATGCTCACTTGCTAACTTCACTATAAATTAAAATAACTGCTTTGCTTATATTTTATTTCTCTTTGACAAAATTTTCTGTTCTCCTGTATTCAGACTGTTGCCTAATGATGCCATGCTATACTCTTAATAAATTGATTAGTTCAAAACAGAATTCCTTTCAAAGTTAGCCATTATTTTGGCAGAGGAGAAGGAGGTGATGTTTCAAGGACAGTGGAAAATGTAAACAAATGGCCAGCATTAATGCTCCAGTTAACTACCTGCATCCCTTTCAGGGTGTCCAGATGGGTCTCAGAGAACACTTGGTTCTCATTTCTGGCATTATCTGAGTCCCCAACCTCGCTGATTCTTTCTCAGTTGACATTTTAGGTCGCAGTGTATATCCACAGCTGTTGGCAGGAAGGCACTAGGGTCCAAGGTGGGTGTGTAGTTGGTGCATTCATAATATAAGCATATCTTGGAGGAAGTTCCAGTCTGGTGGTTGTGCTCCTTTTGTCTTTTGCTAAGTTGTTATGCCTTAGTTTTTGCCTTCATCTTACTGTACTTCATAACTTCCATGTCCTTTGCAAATTCCACAGATAAGCATGCAGTCTTTCCTGCAGAGGTCAAGGAAACCTATTACCTTTTCCTAGACCATATAGGAGTACAAGAGTGAGGTGGAACAGAAACAGTGCCAGTACAAGTATCGTTACAATTATGAACAGGTCCAAGGATGGAGTCTTGCGGGGGACCACTGGTCATAGAGCACCATGATGATTTGCTTCCATTGACTATCACTCTGAGTCTGGCCTCAGAGCCAATTCTCAAGCCATCTGACTGTGGTGTAGCCAAGACCACACTTGGCCAATTTTTCTAAGAGGAGATTGTGGGACACCAGATCAAAGGCTTTTCTGAAGTCTAGGTATATGACATCAATCTCTTCTCCCTTGTCCAGGTGATATGTCACCTGGTCGTAGAAGGAGATGAGATTGGTCAGGCAAGACCTGCAACAAAGCCATGTTGGCTGTCACTCAGGATGTTACCATCAGCCAGCTTGTCAAGAATGGACTCTTTGGGGCTGTTTTTTTTGTTTTGTTTTGTTTTTGTTTTTTTCCAGTATCTTACCAAGGATTGAGGTAAAGCTGATTAGCTTGTAGTTCCATGGATCTACTTTCCTCCCTTTCTTGAAGATGGGCAGCACATTGGCCTTCTTTCAATCTTCAGGTACTTCACCTGAATGCCAAGAGTTTTCAAAAATCTTGGCCAGTGGTTGAGCTATGACTCCTGCCAGCTCCTTAAGTACTCTGGGGTGCAGTCCATCAGAACTCAGTGACTTGAAGGTGTTCAACTTCTCAAGGTGTTCCTTTACATGGTCTATATTGATGCTGGGTATAATTTAACCCTCACCCTGGCTGTCCCACATATTGCTAGGCAAGGCGGACCCTTGGGGTTGATGAAAAACCAACACAAAGTACCTATTAAGCAGGTTAGCTTTTTCCTGGGAGTCAGTTGTCAATTGTCCCATTTGGTTTAGCAGGGGTCCAAGGTTACCTTTGTTTTTCTTCCAACTCCTCACATATCTAAAAAAGGACTTTTTATTGTCCTTGTTATGTGTAGCTAGCTGGAGTTCGGTTGCAGCCGTGGCTTTTCTGGTTCGCTCCCTACAGGTACAGACCAGTACAGAATAATTCTCCTTTGTGGCGATTCCTATCTTCCATCCTTTATAAGCCTCTCTTCTTTGGCTTAGGAGGTCCACGAGTTCCCTGCTGAGCCAAGGGGGTTGCTGTGCCCTTCTGCTACTTATTCTTGGAGATGGGATGGACATCCCTTGTGCCTCCAGGACCACTTCCTTAAGGAGCAACCTTAGGGAGCAACCACTCCTCTCGGACTCCTCTCCCTGCCAAATCTTGGTTCCTTAGTGCCTTGACAACAAGCCTCCTGAGGTTATCAAAGTCAGCTTTCCTAAAGTCAAGGACTTCTGCATTGCTGACTGAGTTGCCAGCTTTGCGATGGGTAGTAAAAGTGATCAGCTCGTGGTCACTGTCTCCCAGCTTTCCTTTGATCTTTAGGTTGCTGACTAGGTCATCCCCTTTAGCCAGTACCAGGTCCAGCAGTGATTTTTACCTCTTGTGGGTCCATAGACTTCTTGGGTTAGGTAGAGTTTGTCCACACATGTGAGGAAGCTTTGCAACTGTTTGGATTTGGCCAGGTGCTCTTCCCACAAGATGTCTGGATAGTTGAAGTCTCCCATGACAACCATGCACCGAGAGCATGTACCCTCAGCCAGTTCCCTGGCAAATTCTTGGTCAATCTCTTGTTCCTGGTTGGAGAGTCTATAGTAGACTCCTACCATTGTGCCCCCTGTGCCACATTCCACATATTTTAACTCAGAGGGTCTCTAGTCACCCTCCCTGGCTGCCAATGTCAGCTTGCAGGGATGTGTAGCTATCCTTGACATAGAGAGCTACACCCCCACCCCTTTTATCTGCACAATCTCTCCTATACAAGGTATAGCCATCTATACCTGTGGCCCAGTCATAGGTGGAGTCCCACCAGGTTTCTGTTATCCTTATGAGATCGTAGTCTTTCTTGTTTAGTAAGAGGACCAGTTCTTCCTATTTGTTGCCCAAGCTCCTGTAATTGGTGTGCAGACACATAAGCATCCCATTGGGAGCCCTAGGTTTCCTCACATTCCCAGGAGAACACCATTCCTAGGCTGGGGTAGGAGTGGAATCCCTTGGGTGCCCTAGCCTGTTGGTTTTGTAGCTATTGCCTAGCAGGCTTGCTCTGGTGGTTGTCCACCCATTCCCTGGTGGGCTTAGTTTAAGGTTTAAAGGTTTCTTGTGATATCTTTTATTGGGTGAACTCTATAAGTAGGAGAGATGTTGGACATGTTTTCAGGCACAAAGTACCCTTCCTCAGATCTGGGAAAGAAGCAGAAAGAATCTAATCCAGAGGCATCAAACATATAGCCCACAGGCCAGAAACCCATAGGAACCAGAGGAGGGAGAGCAGAGAACAAGGAGCTTGTTGAAGGAGCAGTTTGTGGGGAGGAGGTAGACTGGAACTCAAATAAGCTTAGAGAGTACTGGGCTAGAGCGCAAGGGCACCTCTTACCACATGGAGAAGGCTAAAAGTTTTGTTTGCTAGGTTACTTTTTTTTTTTTTTTTTTAATGCAAGGACTGTGTTTGCGTTTGAAGGACTGGCTGAGGAGCTCCCAAGCAGGAGCAAAGCAAGCCTGAAAGGCAACAGGCACATCAACCCACTTACAGGCTGCTAAAAGTGAAACAAATTTTCACAAGCTTCTTGTCTTTGTGTTGTTTTACAGTTAAGGGCAGGAAACAAGAAAGTGAAGCTGATCTGCAATATCCATAATGTATATTTAAATTGGACTGGAGAAATTTCTGAAAGAAATAGAACATCATCTGAACATCTACTATGATATAGTCCTACAAGTCAAATAATTTCTTTTTCAATAGACAATAAGTAACAGTAGACATAAAAAATGTGCAAATAGTGTTCCGTATTGTCAATATTATTCTAAGAACAGCAACTTCTTAGACATATGTGATGATGTAATTAGTTTGTGAACCATACGTTAAAACATCTGACATTCTCAGAAATTTGTGAGTTTTGAAGTTAAAATTATTTTTTTTAATAAAATAAGGACTTAATAATGCAACAGAAAAGTGTACCTGTTTTCTGTCAAGGTAGACCATGGAACAGCACATTTTTAGGAGACAAATAATAATCAGTCTACACACTTTTTAGTTTAAGAGTGTTTAAATGCAGCACCCAAGTAAAAAGCCTTTGCTGCAAGAAAAATACTTTGAGGTATAGGAAGGCTGAATCCCTGGTTCCAAAAGTTGCCTTTAGATCATCAGACTTGCACCCTGCTACTGTGAGATATGACATGGAGTTGTAAAGGTCAACTGCTCCCTTCTAGCATAGGATTTAAGCGTTGTTGATTCACAGCATGTGGGACTGAATTAGTCATGCTCCCAAAGTATTCACTTCTTTACTCCAGGGGAAAGCGTTAAAAGGTCTACCCACAACCCTGGGAAATCAGGCAGAACTGCTGAATCAGCCTGTGGGGCAAAGGTGCACATTTCTACTCCATTTAAGCTTTATATGGGTATATTTGGCCCACCATTTGTATTATTTAGTGTAAATCAGGGGATTAAGGTTGTATTTTTTAATAGAAAAATTCAGAGAAAAAGGTAAACTAATATTAATTTAAAGCATTTATTTTTCAGTTCCTTGACTTTTAATGATAAAACAAGTTAATTGAAGTGGTACTATTAACTTCACAGTTTTTGCTTATAGCTGGTGCTTTTAACACATGGCAATTATCATGTTTAATACTCTGCTGAGCATTTTTGTTGCTATTTGTTTTTCTTCATATTTATTAAATATTAGGGTTTTTTAAAAAGTCTGAGCTGGCTAGATTTCTAAAAGATTACTTACAGTGTACTTGGATCATTGCTCTTTGCTGTCAACAGGTAACTTTATCTGCAACCAAGCGCTGTTGTTGTGTTTCCCCTTAAAGAGTGACTGCACTTAAAATGTTGTGGTTCCCTTGCCTGTTTCCCAGCTGTAGATAACTATGCATGGTTTCTTTATCAGCATGCTACAGAGAAATGATCCTTTGTGAGTGGAGCAGCAGGGGAAAAAAATCACTATATACACCAGGAGGAAACACTAGCTGAGTCTACATGAGACGCTCACTGCGCAGTCATTACTGCAGTCATTTAGTGCTTGCATAAATTACATATAAATGTACATGCTGATATATATACTTGTATAAATGTACTTGTATAAGCGCCGATGAATGCCTTTTTTGTGATGCTACTGCACAATAGCCTAATATTACTGTACAGTAGCATCGCATCATAGTTTTTGCCATGCAGTGCTACTGCGCAGTTGTATCTACTGCTCAGTCAGCGTCTCATGTAGATGCGGTCATTGTTGCTGATTTATCTGTATCTTCACTTAATGCATGCATTGACCACCAGTTGGTCCTCAACACTTGCTCAATCAACAGGAATTATAGGGTTTTGTAAGTTTTAGAAAATATTGTCCTTCTGTTGTGCTCATTGAAGATGGGTCTCTGTGCATGAAGGTCCAATCCTATTTCATCTGAAGGTGTTTAAAAGATAATGAGGCAGTGATTATTCAGCCATCTAAGAGGCATTTTTGTCCCTGACAGTTTAGATTGTTTCCACCTGGATGATAAGATTTATTCTTCTAAGCACACCCAAAAAGGATCCACTATATCCATGTATGCTCTGTGGTGATCTTAGTCTGAGTAGGTGATGTATAAGTCCCTGAGGGTGTGTCTACACATAGCACATCACTATGGCGATGTAGGGCAATGTTGTTGTACAACGTGTTATGGCAACATAGTGACCACATGAGTCTACATGTGATCAGCAGGTAGTTTGCCATAGTGACGTGCTCTCCCATTTTAGTGCACTGCTACAATGAAGTAGCGGCAAAATCTAAACATGTGCCATCTATATGGTAGAGTACAGACAGTTATTGCACCATGCTTTATTAGTACTTCTAAAAAGAAGTAATAAAGCACAGCACTGTAGCAACATCACCATATGGTGACATTTAGATGTGCCCAGTAAGTGTGTCCAGAGGATAAACAGGTGGGCCAGCTATGAGAGAGAATGAGGACACTCCTACCTTTTAGCCTAGTAGCTTGAAGGCTAGAGCACTTGCCCAGCACTTGCCCAGGGAGACTAAAGCTCCTGCAGGTCCTTTTCATCTTGAAAGGGTTGGAACATGTATCTACTACTTCTCAGCAAAATGCCTTAAAACAGTACGCTCCATCCCTTGCATTGAAGGTTGTTCACTGAGTAATCAAGATGGGAAGGTATATGGGTCTGGAATGAGAAGCCAGAGGAAGCTTGGTTTTGTGGTTCAGGGAAGTAGGCAGTACCCCACTTGGTTCTAGACTTCCCACAGTGCTGTCTCTCCATTTTATTCAAGGGCTATTAAAAGCAAAATGCAGAAACACCATTGAGGGGGCAAAGTCTCAGCTTCTGATCTCTAAACTCCTAAGACATCTTTATGCAAAGTAGGATTTAGGGCTTAAGATATTTAGAGGTGCAGAAATTTGTTACAGCTGTTTTGTATAACTCTCCACGGCAACTCAGCTCGTATTATTCTTTGTACCTGGAACTAATGATCCTGGAGACACTTTCCCTCCCTCCCACCAAAAGCTTATTCAATTATTTCCAGCTGCCCTCTAGAAAACTTTCCTTAACCTAAGTTTTGTTTGATTCTTATGTTGTCTACTTCATTTTCTATTGGCACTTGTCTATTTTTGTGTCCACCATCACTCTGTATCTTGCACCTGTAACATTAGCTTCTGTCGTAAGGTTAGAACATACTTTCTTTTGTGTATGAATTTTCTTTTTCAACTTTTGTAGAAATGCTTTCTACAAAAATATCTGTATAAAAATGTCAGTGCAAAATAAAAAAATAGAATTAAAACTGTATAGGATCCAGTGAAGAAATAGAACTAAGACATTCTTTAATTTTGTAATAATACATCAATGTGCAATATTATAGTCTGTCCATCATTAATGATCTGGGCAGCCCATTTTCAACTACTCTTTTTGTCCTTTGGGATTCTGTGCTGGTTGTGTCTCTTTATAAGCATGACTTACTGTTACTTTTTACAAACTTCAACAAGCTTTCATGTTGTTTCATACACATACATCAAGACTTACAGACATATGGCCTGTCATGGATTACTTTCAGATCTCAAGACATTTTGAAGCCAAACTTGCTGTTTTTTCATGCCTTGCTCATTAAATTACCATTTGCTGTGAAGATATTTCCTGCCCCCGCCCCCACAAGAATTCAGCTGTTTTGAGTCAGTTCAGGGAGGATTAAGGTAAGAACTTCAGATTTTATACCCCTTAGTGAAAAGGGGTCCTAGTATACTTGGTGGGAATGTTGGCAGATCACTGTGAAAAGAAAATGAATTATATGATCATGCTGTCAAATTGGTGTGTGGGTCTTGTCAAGCTATGCAGTGGATCAGAAAGCTAGGAAGAGAAGTCAGGCAGCATCTTGGAATCAAATTACTTTGAATTATTCAGGATGAATAACCAATACTTCTGTCCAGGAAACAAAGAACTTTATTATTTTTGTAGCTGGTAGGTATAGACTTAGTATAATTTTAATACATCTAGAGCAGTTTATACCAGATTCTGAAAACAAGCTTGACTATGGTGATGTTCTACAATGAAAACGTTGTGTAGTTTTTATCTGTATACCCCCATTAGTATGTAGATTCTGGGGGTTACTCATGCTGGTTTTCATTGTTTGTGGGCTTGGGTTTTACAGTTTGGGGTTAAAGTGTGCAATCATAAATGGCAAGTGGATCAGATTTGGCATCCACTTGCTCCCCCTTTCAAAATTTATGTTTTTAGGCATACCAATGTTGGGAATGCAAAGTTATGCAAAGGTCATTGGGAGGTGAAGAAATGTGTGTGAGGAAGAGAAGAGATTCTGAAGGAAGTGTACTGCAAGCTCAGAGAGTAGCAGACATCTCCTGCTCTGATCTCACAGATTTGACTTTAGGGGTCCCATGGGGATCTCCAGAGAGATTTTCTTGCGGCCACAAATCCCAGTTGAGAACCACAGGCCTAGAGGTGTGGTTTCCAACTTTTTTTCATTTGCAGACCCCTAAAAATTGTGAATGGAGGTATGGACCCCTTTGAATTGTAAGTGTGGCTAGTCATATACTTTTGATTGACCATATTCATCTTTCATGGACCCATTAGACATACTCTATAGACCTCCAGGGTCCACGGATCACAAGTTGAAAACCACTGGGCTAGAAGAAACTAAGCTGATGAAGTATTCATGATAAGGAGGCTGGAAAAAGCCATCAGTAACACATACTTAAGACTCCTAGATTTTTCTTTCCTTGAATATGGCCCACAGATTTTCAACTGGAAAATCTCTTGTTGTCTTCCTATGTAAAAACTAGGAAAACCCAGGGGAATATTTTCAATAGTACGAATACTAGTTAGGCACCCAACTCTCGTCATTTGTCTTAGCCATACCCTGTCTTCTCTCATACAGCATACACAGACAAGATGTCTAATTATAGGCATCCAATTTTACTGGGAAATCCCTACACTATAATAATTTTCTTTCCACTTGTTAGGTGGAAGGCCCAATCAAAAGTTTGCTGATGTCAAGAGGAGCATTCATTTACCTCAGTGAGCTTTCAATCATGATTTAGACATACCATCTAAACTCAGGGAACATGTTTCCATTTAACCAGATATCCAATTCATATCAGAACACTAGGACAGTAGCGCCAGTCTGAAAAGAAGCCTAAGTCAACATCTGGGGCTTGCCCCACCTACCGCTGCTCTCCCTAATTACACCACTGGGACCTTTTATCAGATCAAGCTGCAACAAGTCGGCCTCTCCATCATCATCTATATTCCCTAGAAATCCCATAATTATTTTTTCCAAATTCTAAATTATATGGCTCTCTGATATCAGAGAGACAAATAAAGTATTTTAGCTTATATCATAATCATTTCTATTACTTATTGTAACAGGGTCCCTGCTGCGAGCTCTGTTACATAGTTAAAATCCTAGCGGCTATTCCTGGGCATGTGGGGGAGGATTCCCACATCACTCAAGGCCAGCCAATGGAACACTGCTTCTGGGAATAAAAGAAGGGGGAGGTCCTGGAGAAAAATGCCTTCGGGTACCAGCCGATAGAAGAGGGGGTTGTTCAAGACCCCAGAGGAAGAGGACCCTAGCAGAGGGATCTGAGGCCCAGAGAGACACTGAGAATGGGGGACCATGAAGACAGCAGGTCAGCAACACAATAAATTACCTACTGAGCATCTCCAGCCACTGCTATCCAAGCCATGGCAGGGGAGAACCAGAGGAACGGTATCCTGCTAACTTGATAACACTTATGAAAGCACAATTCCTTCCTATCAAAATATTTTGGCATAA
Source organism: Crocodylus siamensis (assembly GCF_052110815.1). Classification (NCBI taxonomy): domain Eukaryota; kingdom Metazoa; phylum Chordata; order Crocodylia; family Crocodylidae; genus Crocodylus; species Crocodylus siamensis. The sequence continues at coordinate 58,477,956 of NC_143397.1, forward strand.
TCTTATATTTATATTCTCTTTATATTTGTTAGAATTCTGGCAAACGTTCACTTAAATCTCATTGATAGGCCCAATGTACCTTCAGGATACAGCTGTTTTGTCCAAGGCACTGAGAATCTTGAAATTAAATTGAAACAGCTTGCCTACAATCTTGCCCTTATTGTTTTACAGTTCAGATAATGTGCTATTGGTAGTTCTTGCATGTCCCTATTTACAACATGCACAGTAGCGTGACTCAGTGGATTGTGAAGGAGGTAGCTGGTCACAGGAGTCAGTAGTTGATTTTTAAGCCTGGACTTCTGCAGAGAAAAAAAGAGTAAAAGGTTAGCCATCCCATTTGATATTTGCAGCACCAGAGGAGGAGCTTACTTAGCTATTAGCCCAGGTTGCTCCATATTTCTCACCACACACTATCCCTAGTTCAGATATGTAAGGACGCAAAATTCTTTATTTGTGAGATTTCCTTGAAGTTTTCCTGCCAGGAGATGAGATATGGTTTTCTGCCACAGAACTATTGAAAGCTTTCATTTCCCAACCCTTACAAATACTGCAAGAAATATATGGAACACAGATTACTCAAAGGAGAAAGAGAACTCATGTGGATGCTCTTCAGTGCTACCAGAGCCTTTTCATTGTATTGCTTCTCCAACCTACACTTCATATACATAAAACAAATGTTCTCAAGAGACAGAGAACTCCAACTAATTGAATTAGGGACTCTGGAGCACTTTTTGGTATTCTCTCATATATATGGCAGATAGTATTATTGCTCAATACACAAATGTGAGTGGTCAGTTTTCACTTGAAAATTAGGGATTACAGCAAAGAGATGAGGGGAGCTAGTCTCATTATTTGGCTATGCACCTGTACTCTAAAGAGAACTGATGCTACAGCTTGAATTCCAAGACAGCTAGTTACTTCCATCTCTATATACAGCATGTTCTCCAAAAGGAATGGCAAGAAACTGGAGCTTGGGATGAAGGGTGCAGCATAGAGTTTGGCAAAAATTTCATCCTGATTTGTAAGGTCACCAGCCCTGGCTAGTTTTAGACTTGGCTTTGAATGGTCTTGTCCATTTTGTTTTAAGATTGTATTATTATTGTAAATGACATGGGACTGTTACTCATGAAGCTTCCATTCTCCCTGCCCCACTGCTTCATTTGGCTGCATGAAATATAGTGCACTAATCAAAAGGCCCAAACAAATATAAGAGGGGGAAGAAAGAAGACACAAGACTTTCACTTCTGGTCATGTGTTGTGGTTGGGAAAAATTAAAGCCATGATTTTTCATGTAGTAAAGAATAAAGGAAATTAAAACAGCTCCTCTGCTTTCTTTTTATTTTCAAAGACCCATGTTCACTCTGACAAGCAGGAAGAATGGTATTGCCTTCTTTTCCACAAGTCAAGGGAGAGGGCTACTCCAAAGTTTTGAAGTGGAAGAAGTAGCAATCAGAATTACTTTTCCAGCAATCCTTATATGCTGAGATATGATTCCTTGGTTGAGAAACGTACCTAAACAAATTTCGAGTATTTCTAAACTATATTTAAAAAGGACTCATTTGTCACAATAAATAAGGTAGTATTTGCCTATTCTGATGAGTTGCATTACTATATATGGATGGAAGGGACCTCTTGAGGTCTTCTAGTCTAGCCCCCTGCTCAAAGCACAGTCATTCCTAACTCAGCCATCCCAGTCATGTGTCTGTCCAACCTGTTCTTGAAAATTTCCAAGGATGAAGACTCCACAATTTCTCTAAGTAGCCTGTTCCAGTGCTTGACCATCCTCATAGTCAAGAAGTTCCTCCTAATCTCCCGCCTAAATTTCTCCTGCTGAATTTTGAGGCTATTGCTCCTAGTCCTGTCCCCTACAGCCACAAAGAAAAGCTTACCATCACTTTCTCTATAAACACCCTTCAGGTATTTGAAGACTCTTATCAAATCCTTTTTCAGTCTTCTCTTCTCCAAACTAAATAACCCAGGCTCCTGATTTGCAAGTGACACTCCTGTTAATATAACCCAATATACTGCTGAGTTCTTCCTTCCTTTTTCTTTGTAAACAGGAGTGCACTGTTGGCTCATACTGAGTACTGCAGAGAAAGTTGTGGTGTTTACAGTAGACCATTGTCTACTGTAGACCATGGTCTACTGTAAACACCACAACTTTCTCTGCAGTACTGCAACTACCTAGTAATTTCCCAGTCTGTATTTGTACATGCAGTTATTTTGTACCAAGTGTAGGACTTTGCATTTGTCCTTGTTGAAGGTTGAATTATTTAATGCCTTTTTACTTCAGCCTTCACAAACAGGAGCAGCTACCAGAAGACGGCTGTAGTTGACAGCAAAGATCGGGAAGGAGGCAAACTGCCTAGAGTAGCAGAACAATTTATGGATTACTTAGAAGCCAGATGCTTTCAAGTCAGCAGGGCCAGATGGGATGCACTCTGGGCTACTGAAGGGATTAACTGAGGTCATTTGAGAGCTATTGGCTATTCTCTGAGAACACCTTCATAGTCAGAATGGTCAAGCATTGGAACAAGCTATCTAGCAAAATTGTGAAATCTGCATCCATAGAAATTTTCAAGAGCAGGGTGGACAATAATTTGGCTGAGATGATTTAATTAGGGATGATCCTGGCTTGAGAAGGGGACTGGAGTAGATGACCTTGTGAAGTCTCTTCCATCCCTACTTTCTTCCATCCCTACTTTCCTATGATACCATGACTTCGATTTTTGTTAGAGCTAATAGTCTCCACATTCAACAAATTAAATTGCTGCCTTTGATGTATGTACCAGAGAAATTCTTCTGCTGGCAAAGCCAGCCTGTCTCAACCTTGATCTTCCTCTGAATCTGGCTTTTTTTGCCTCTGATTTTTTTGTAAGTGATTAGATGCAGTGTACAAAACTTATCATGTTATTTTATGCTTAAACAGAGAAATCAAGGTGAGCACAGCTGGCAAACAGAGACATGCCAAGAAATTGAATGTAGGGACTTTGATTGGCCAATTACTACCATTCTAGAGTTGATTGGACCTGAATGCTTGGAAAGTTAATTGATTCTTTCAGCTTACAGGCATATACTTTCACTTACCTAGCAACAAATGAAACGAAGAGCAAGTATTTCTAGCCATTGTTAGTAGTGGACAAGGCAGCATAGCCACGTTGTTTCCTGGTTGATTTTTTTCATTTAGATTTAAATATGGCTGGTTTACCTGACATTCAGGAAAAAGGCTTCCTCCTAAGTATTTATGGGAAGACAACTTTTTACAAATTTATATTACTATAATGTGAACTATAAAGTTTGCATAGCAAGCTAAAGAAAATCAGTAAGACTCATACATCTATTGCTTTTTGGAAAGTTTTTCCTTACAAATCCCTGTTGTTCATCTTGGTCATGTCTACATGTGCTAATTTAAGGTGCATTATCCATTTTAAGGTGCATTAAGGGCATGGGTCTACACGTACACACCTTTAATGAGCATTAAAAATGCTGATTTTAGGTTATTCACTCCTAAATGCGACACCTACAGAAGTATCAAATTTAGGCGCAAATAGCTAAAGCACCTTAATGCATGTGTAGATGTGCTAAGGCACATTAACGCTGTGTATATCGAATGACTTGGGACTAACTTTAGTTCCAAGCCGGTTTGCATACCACTTTAATGCACCTTAGCGCGTGCACATGTAGATGCGTGTCTAAATTGCTTTAATGTGTGTTAGGCAAAACGCATTAAGTTTAGGTGCACATAAAAGCATGTGTAGACATGCCCCTTTTTGTGAAACAGGTTAATTCACCTGCATGCTTAATTAAATGAGACAACAACCAGATCCATCCCTACGGGTGTGCAGTGCCTGGGGCATATAAGCCCATGAGGGGTTGTGGGGTGGTGAGTGGCCGCAGTGTGGAGTGGGCGCGAGTGGAGGAACATGGTGAGGGGAGCAGGGAGGAGCAGTGGTGAGCAGCAGGAGCGTGGAGCAGGAGCACAGCAGTCACAGCGGGGCCTGTACAGCACTGTGCATAGAGCCCCCCAGAGCGTGGGGCCTGGGGCGGTCACCCCGATTCACCCCCCTCAGGGACAGCCCTGACAACATCACAAAACCATAGCATCAGAAGCTACCAAAGTAAATTGGGGAAGATCTGCCCAAAACCTCATATATACTATTCAGATTATGGCAGGAAATAGTTATTTCTCCAAAGAAAATAAACTAGCTTGGCAAGAAATGTGAGGGAGGACTCGCTGAAAAACTAGGAGTATTCCTGGAAAATTTTTGTCTCAGAAAACAATCCCTTCCCATTTCAACTGACACTGAGTCAACTTCCCAAAAGTGGACAAGCTTAATCAAAACTGAAACATAAAAGGTCCAAAGGGACTTGAAACTGGGAAAGTGCTTATAATTGATACGAATTCTTCTTATTGTATTATTTTGATTTTAAATTGACTTTCTCTTGGAAACAACCATAAAAATCATGGTCAACTTGCATGAAAAACTGACCTATAACCACAACTATATAACAGTAGCATAAATGTAGTAACATGAGCTGACAGGAAGTCATGTAGTATTGTATATATGTCAGAAGAGTAAATGTCTAAAAAACTTAAAATGGATTTTGAATGTGGTTATTTATTTATTTTTGGAGTGAATTGTGCATTTATTGTTTGGGAAAGACTAATGAAAAATTTTAGCAATAAGTTAAAAAAAGAGCTGAGGCTAAATTTTAAATGTTTAAGACAACTATATGTTTCACTCTTCCAAAGCACAATTTAGCTCTCAGCAAATCTGAGCTGACATCTGCTCTTAACAATGGTATAAACAAAATCATCTTTCTCCTTCCCCACAATCCCTCAAAAATTAGAAAAACTTAAATTTTGAACTCCTAAAACCAGAACTGTTTAGATCCAGGGTTTTGGCTGCACACATCATAAAATTTGAATCAGAACTACAATTCAAGTCTGGATTTTTAATACGGGCCTATGAATAGTTTCCATTTAACTAAAAATATCCTTGTAGCTCAATTCATGTCTTGAGAGATGGATTTTTTGGTTGAAGACAATACAATGAACCTTGGGTAAAATTATTTTTAGGTACAGAGGTTGCTTTTTTGAATTTTAATGTTTGTAGTGCATTGAACCCCCTGGGTCTTTTTCTTCATCATTTTGATTCTCCTGTGAGATTTCATAATGGCTGTAACAGTTTAAGGAATTGTTCTTGTTATTGACTTATATTTGAGGAAAAAGCTGTTTTTCCTAAAACTGAACTTGAAAATATGGGGTTGACAAAATGTATGCATGCTTTGTAATCAGATGTTTATTTAGTGTAAAGAGGTCACTTTCTGTAGTCACCATGCCTCTTTGAATTTCCTCATTACATATAACACTTTATGTCTTATTTAAATTTCCAGTATAATCCTGTGTGTTGCCATTACTTCCATTGCCTTTGTATTTTTCAAATAAAGACACTTATGCAAAGCTAAATTAGCATTCCATCTAATGCACCTAAGTCCAAAGTTGCAATCAAAAAAACCTTTCCTCAGTGGCTACCTGTTTCACCTGAAAGTCCTAATTAAAGTACCTTTATTTTTGCTTCTGTGCACTCAGAACTGGTTTCAGCAGCTTAATATCTATTTCACTTAAAGCCCAAGAATTCAGAAACTAGGTGGAAGGGTGTCCAAGCCCACTGAGGAACCTACCTGGCTGGGTAGTTATGTTCAGAGAATGCTGAAGGGGCCAATAGGATTGGGCTCTCCAAAAGTACAGTTCTGGACATTTTATTTTTAAGACTGAGCATGGTGAAGGAGGAAAGGGATGTAGTGATTTCTACCTTTGATATAATAGTCTAATGATTAAAACACTTGCCCAAGAAATTGTACATGCTCTCAGAACTATTTCTGTTTTTCATTCATTAACTCCGTGAACTCAAGACTCTCTCACCTTCCAGTTGAGGGCCCTAACCACCCTCCTGCGCACACAGTCTCTCTTTGGAGTTAAGTTTGCAGTCAAGAACTCAACATATCACATGCCAAAATAAAGGGTGCCCATTCAACTTTAATATGGACATCTTCAGCATATGTATTACAATGTAATGCTTTATCACATACTGTGATTTCCCACTGGATGGACACTGCTTGCTGAATTGGTAGCTATTCAATTTATATTTTATCCTCATCACCTCATTCATAGCCCCATGCCTTTTTATTGCACAAAATCCAAACTCTGAACTGAATTTAGAACGATTAATCCTGCCATGGCTTTCCTACAGTGATCTCACTACAATATTTTTGAGGCTTTATGTTTTTAAATGAACATTAATGATTATATATGCACCATCTCCTTGGGAGAGGATGTCTACGCCTGTTTTTTTCTGGAACACAGAGATTGCATGAGGACTTTATAAATTCAAATTCAAAGCACAGCCTCCATTATCTTAAGCTGCAGTTGGGAGGACTTGGTGCTCCTGCAAATTGGATTGTATTGAAGACGCATGCCCAGAAACTGAAGAACACACAATAGCCACCCATGGAAATGACTTGCCTGACGTTGCCTGTCTCTTCGGTAGAGGCACCACTGGAATCCGATTATTCCTAGTGACATTCATCTGGGTAATTCATGCCCATTTTTTCTCTTTCTGCTGTTCTGTGTCTCATTCACCAGCAGCCTCCAACTTGTGTAACAGGTGGGGCAGGAGCCCATTGTATGACCCCCAGTATCATTCACTGCACAACCCTGACTTCTTCGTGGTATATAGTGCAGTGAGGCAGAGATGCTGTGGCATAATAATAATAAAGTAGCATCCCTGTGCGGTTGTGTAATTAAAGACTGCACCAACGTGGAAAGGCACCAGGGAGACAAATGAAGGTGGCGCAGGCAGACTTAATTATGCTGTGACCTTACTCTTGCTGCAAGCTTCGTCTTGTCTTCACACCCATTTCTTTTCAATAGAAGTGTTTCCCACATTTCCTCAGGAAGCACAGACAGAGCACCTGGTATTGTGGCGTATGCCCCCTATAGTCACCTGGCGGGACGGGTGGCTTCAGACCCTCATTAAGCACCTTTTATTTTTCTTCATTTGATTTTTTTTTAAAATCATTTTGATGGTAAATTTATTTCTCATTGCATGCCTTTATCACTTTTTCTATTTATATTATTATACATTTATAATGGTCTAATTGATATGATATATTCATACTTATCTATCAATTTATAATGTTATCCGGATTCGTAGGAGAGATGGTATTTTTTATGAGACCAACAAGATTTTTGCAAAAACATTTCTTTAAACTCCGACGAGTCCCGACTGCCTTTTCCCCGAGACCAATATGGCTACAAACTGGAGACCTTTATACTTTTCTGATATTGTACGAGTCACTTGAGCTGCCCGAGGGGCTGGTGGCAGCAGGGACAAGCTGCTCTCTCCCACGGGCGCCTCTCACTTGGGGGGGAGGACGACTCTCGGTGTAAGCCAGCTCGCCTGGCAGATGCGGGGCGAGGCAGCGAGGAGGACTTGCCCAGCACCGCCTAAGTCCTCGGGGGCGGCCGCGCCACACGCCGCTGCCCCACAGCGACACGCCCGCGCTTTCTCTGTCCGCAGCTCTCCCCCCCGCGCCGGAGCGGGGCAGGACGAGCCGGGGGCTCCGCGGGGAGCCCCCCCTGGCGCGCGGGAGGAGGCACTGCGGGACGCGCCCCGCCCGGCGCCCCGTTGCCTGCGAGGGGAGCCCCCAGCCCAGGCGCTGCCGCTCGCGGGGAAGCGAAGGGCGGAAAGAGCAGCCGCCACAGGCCGACCCGGCCCGGCCCGGCCCGCCCCGCCCCGCCCAGCGCGTCACGGGCAAGCCCCGCCCGCCAGGCCGGGGCGCGCGGGGGGCGGAGCGCTGCTCCCGGGCGGCAGCACCGTGCCGAGCCGAGCCGAGCCGAGCCGAGCGGTGCGCGCCGCCTGCTCCGTGCCGCGGGGCGGCAGCGCTTTCGCCGGCGGCGGCAGGAGGGAGGCGGGCGGAGGAGGGGGCAGAGGCGGCGCCAGCCCCTGGGCGCCGCCCGCGGGCAGCACGGCGGAGCGGAGCCGCTAGCCCGGCGGCCGGGGTGCAGCAGGCTCGCGCGGCGCCGCTAGCCCCCTCCCCCCGCGCCGAGCCCGGAAACTCCCCGCCGCGGCAACTTTGCGGGCTTGCCGGCCCGGCCCGGCCCGGCCCGGCCGCTGGGAGAAGTTTGCCCGGCCGAGCGCGGAGCGGGGCCCAGAAGTTGCGGCGGCGGTGGCGGGGGGCAGCGATGAAGCTGAGCCGCCAGTTCACCGTGTTCGGCAGCGCGATCTTCTGCGTCGTCATCTTCTCCCTCTACCTGATGCTGGACCGCGGCCACTTCGACCACCCGCAGAGCCCGCGCCGCGAGGGCACCTTCCCCAAGGTGAGCGGCCCGGGCCCTGCCCCTGCCCCGCCGAGGACTCCCCGCCCCGCCCCGCCGCGCCGGTCACGGGGACGGGACGGGACTCCCTGCCCTCCTGCCCCGCGCCGGGGAGCCCGTGTCTGCGGGGCTGGGGCCAGGATGGGGGGTGGTGCGGGAGGCGGATCGTGGTGCCCGCAGGGCAGGATTTTGCTGCTACCTGCCATTCCCCGCCCCCGGTAGCCCGCTCCGCTTCTTCCCGCTCATATGGGGCTCCCGGAAGCATGAAGTGGGGCAAGACCCCCCTTAACTTCCTCTTTCGATCCCGCTGTCTGCCTCAACAGGTTGGCGTAGAGAAACGTCTTAGCTTTCCGTATCCTTGTCCTCAACCCCAAATGCAACTTTTGCTAGTCTCCCCTTGCGTCTGCGGTACCTGACTTCAGGGCTAGAGTAAAGAGCAGCCTTTGGCGCCCCTTGCTTTTGTTTTTTCTTGCCTGGGTAGGAGGGAGTTTTCAAGTGGGTGCATGTGGTAGTACCTTCAAGGCATGGGATCTTTGTGTCTAGAAATGAAAAACCTGACTTTGCTGATCAGGAAATAAATAGGTAAAGGAAGACCAGAATCTGAGAGAGTCTCTGTTCTCATTTCACATTTTCCAAAATATAGCAATCTTTGGCATCATCCATGTTCAGAAATAAATAGCATTTCTTCCTTTCTTTTTTTTGTCTCGTTTCGAAATGGAAGTGAAAGAAACTGCTGTTTAAACTGTTACATCTGCCTAACAAAAATGCTCCTTCTTTGACTCCTGCTCTTCAACTTTCTTGTAAAACAGAACGCTGACAATATGATTTGGTAGCGCGCAAAGGAAGATAAATCATCCGGTTGCCTTTACAGTAGGTACCCAAGATAAGTGACAGAAGGTCAAGCTAGAAGTAAAACACGTGAAAAATATTTAGTCTTTTTTTTGTAGAAATAAACAAAAGGAACCTTCTTGTGACCCCAGGAAACTTGGATGAAGAGGAGAATCCTCATTGTTTTTTGTTTTTTTTTTCAAATAAATACCTTTTATATCCCTATTAGATGCAGAAAGCCCTCACTGCTAAAATTATATTTAATCCAAAAGAAAAGAGTGTAAAAACAAGACCTTGATGCAGCTTGTGTGTGAAAGGGGGAACAAAGCTGCCCTGGTTTAAAGTTATGGATCAGAGTTTGGCCACCAGCTGATCTGGGAAGAGGGCAGGCAAAAGAAACTGCTCCAGGCTTGTCTCTTCCACCTAAAGCTCAGAAACAGGAGAGTGAGAAAATGAGGCCAATGCAACGTATCTTAAGAATTGTTATAAATGTTGCTTTGCTCCTATAGCTAGTATCTTGTCAAAATGTTTACAGATCCCTCTGTGGGACTTTGTCACAAATTCAAATGGAACTGAATCCAGAAATGTAATGGAAAAGGATATTCAGGTCGTCTTTTACGAGGTGATTCGGTGACATTAGGGTTCAAAAAAATCTTAAACACCAAATGAATATGAAGGATATGGTGGAAATGATTTTATTATCAATGCCATGGTGCCGAAGATGCTGTCAGTTTTCTATCCCTATATTTTGTTCTAGGCTTCTACGTCCTGTTTTACTTTGGCTAAAAGGTGTGAGCTTACTGTCACCTCCCCTCTTCTGCCATGTTCTGGCTCCTGAAAGCGTGTCCCTTCTTTTCTTCCTCGTTCCCAAAATATCCTGTCAGCTGTGACGGTAGAAGTGTTTTGTTACTTTTCTCCCACATCTAAGCTATTTCAAAGGTGTTTTTTTTTCTGATTGTAGAATCCCTAGATTAGGCCCCTGAAAATAGCTCCTGTTCTTGTTTTATATGGTTATATCTCTTCCATGAAGCTACGGATTCAGTTGAGAGCTACAGCAGGAGAGTTCTTGGATCCAAGCCCGTGGGGACTCTGTCAGAGCAATTGTCTCCACCCAGCTGGAATTGCTGCCCAGGTGGAGACAGTTTCTCCGACTGGCAGCTGTGAACAGAGACATGACTAGTAATTCACTTTGGTATAGTTTGGGAACACAATACCTGCTAAGCCAAGGTACACATCGACTTGAGTTTGGTGTAAAAGACCAAGATGTGGGAAAGATTTAAGAGTAGCAGTCCCAGTAGTGCCTCAGCTAGCGTGGTTTTTTGTTGTTGGTTGTTTGTTTGTTTGTTTGTTTGTTTGTTTAACTGCTGTTGCAGGCCTCAGATCAACAGAAGAGGTCAGTTTTACTGACGTTAACTTCTTGATGTTGTTTGAAAAAGTTGCAAGCAGCTGTAGGCTCTGTTCATTTGTGGGCCCAGGTGTACAACTGCCGTGGATTGAGTTCACGCTTGGAAGGTTATCGTTCAGTTGCAAAGGTTAAAAGAGGTTTTTCTAAAAAACTGAAAGCTTACATTGCAGAAATGACTGGTTTAGGCCCCTTCATTCACTTTGAGGCCATCAGGAGTGAATTAATTTTTTCAGCCTTGTTTTAGCAAGACTGAGTCCAGAGACAGCACTAGATATTTCATTTTTCACATCCTCGTAGGCAAGTCTTACATGTGAGGGTTTCCTTATCTTAATCCCGTGCAGCTGAGGCTAAGCTCTGAGGCCTCCTGCATAGAGAGGTTTCTGCTGGTGGGCAGACTGAACAGTAGGATCAGAGGTACAGGATCCAGCTGTCCATTCAATATTTCGGACTTGGGATCTTGTGACACATGAGAATAAGAAAGATCAAACCTTCCATTTCAGAGGGGCTTGGGATTTAAAATTTCTAGGGGATGCTGTCCTCATTCTGTCATCGAATGTTCTTATATAGACATTTCATTTCCATGTTAAACTTCAGAGCAGGTTTGGTAAAGGTGAGATGACACTACGCTTATTCTCCTCATTTCAGTGTGATCAAGGCGTTTTGCTTTCTGGAGATCTTGCATCATTCAGCAGTCCTCTGAAGTATTTCACTTATATCAGACCTCTTGTCTCAGGATAATAGATTAGGCCATCATACCGGCCTATTTGCATTTACTGTATGATTTTTTTGGATGGACTTTGGGGATAGAGCATTTTCTATTAGTGTGTATAACAGATATCAAGGAGTATAGTGTAAAATGGAGAAACGTTGTGGCCTGATGTGAATGTCCACTTGTGCCCTTTGAGTCTCAAATCCCAATGAGTCTAACCAGTCTACATTCTTTAACTATCTTGGGTCTCTTGTTGAAACCCTGTTATGCATCTTCCTAGTGTTTATAGCTGTCATACACATAGAGAAGGGTTTTCAATAGTGTCTCAGTTTACAACCATCTTCCTTTAGAATGCAAAGGCTTAGTGGATGCATTGCCATTTGTAAGCAGGGTTACCCTATTTCCTGACTCTCAAAACAGGACACTTCCCACTCCCCCTCATTGCTCTGGCAGGCTTGGTGCCTTGGAGCCTCACTGAGACTGTCCCATTTGAAAATAGGGTGTATGGTCACCCTATTCATAAGGGAATTGACAGCAATTGGCACCTAATGTAGATTTAGCAGGTCATATGGGCCCTCCCTTTGAAACAAGAGCTTTCTATTCTTTCCTGTGTTTGTATATGGAGACCTCCTTTCTCCTTCTTCCTTCCTCCCTGCTTCTATGAGAGACTTTCATGCATTTGCCACCTGTGAAGCTGCTGTTTAGAGGCTCTATACACGCTGAAAGGCATTTAAGGTGAAGGCCTATTGGTAGATGAGTGCTCAATTTATTTTTAGATCCAAATCTGAGCACTCGCCACTTTAAGTAAATCATTGCTTGGGAATTTTGTAGTGTATAATATACGTGGACAAGTGCTCAAAGAAGAAAAAAGGTAGTTTATCTGTACAGAAAGGTCCATTAAAATAGGTTTTCCATATGTGTCTTTTATGACCTTCCCCTCCTTTTTGGGAGTTTACTGTACCATCAGGCCTGCTGTGAAGAAGGAATTGGAGTGCTGGTCGGTCCTTCATTGCCTTTTATACTCTATTTTTGAGGCACAAGTGTTCTCATGGTGATGCACAGACTGAGATAACCCTGTTTAACTGAAACTCAGGTCTTGAGCAGATGGGGTGCATGCATAACTAAAATGGAATACACGAATGGGCAGCCTGTCTTGAATCACCAGCATATTGTACCAGCAAACAATTTCTTTTTGTGTATTCTGCTTGTTAGATGAGACAGTACTACCACTAATTAGACTTTCACTGTGTTTTCTTAAAAACTCTTTAAACTTTATTAAATTCATTTTTTGAATCTGAATAGCTGTAACATCTGTTCTTCTGTGCTCCATGTATGTTCATATGTATAGGGTTGCAGATTCTTATAGTCGTAAGTCTTTCCTCTCCACAAAGATATAAACATGTTTAACTCTATGCATTTGTCCTTTGGCTTTATTACAAATAGCGTATTTTATCTCTCAAACACTAGGTTTGTGTAAAACAGGCCATATTCGATTCAGATTTGGCCTGAAATGCGGCACAGTGATTAGATTAATTGATTTGGATTACTGTCCTGATTTGACTCGGCTGAATCCGAATCTGAAGATGCGATGCTGATTCGGCGAATCAGTGATTCGGCCATAGAGACAGCTTTAAATGTTTTTTCTACATACCTCGAGGTACCCGGGCATGGCTCATGATGGTGGGGTGGATGGAACGTTCCACAGGAGTGTGGGGTGGGTGGTGGCTTCCCCATGTAGTCCGTGGCAGACCTGGAAGTGGACTAGAAGTACTTCTGGTCCACTTCGGGGTCCACTGCCAAGTGCATAGGGAACCTCTCTTATTTACAGAAGTGTACATCCTGTTTCACTGGTGTCTGGCTTGCTTGTGCTGTCCTTATGTGTCGAATTTCATGTCATTTCAGTGGCTTAAATAAGAGTGAAAACATCAAGTCTTTTGCTACTGTCTTATTTTTAAGTGAGACCCTGAGATTTCAACGTGGATTTTGTTTCGTATGTGATCATATGGGGAAAAATTAGCAAAATCAGAGTGGCCGCTTAGCTGCCTTAAGATCATATTTCAAGTGTTGCTTCTGCTGGAACTCCTGCATACTGACCTGCAAATGCCTGGACATGTGACAAACAAAGTTTTTTCCTTTTCTTTTTCTTTCCTGCATTGTAAAACAAGTTATTAAAGAAATGTATAACTATAGCAAACAAAACTGTCAACTAGTTACCATATTTGTTGCTAGTATTGTGTAGACACATTCGCTTCACAAGGAAAAAGGTAATGTCCTTCTTTTACACATTAACATCCTAGTGTAGATGAGGTGAATTACCTTCTGTTTTAGCTGGTCAAGGTAAACCCTAGGCTTCCCCAGCATACTGAACTGTTCTTTTTGTTCCTCCAGCAAGGTTTACCATGGCCAGACAAAATGTGTTAAAATGCTTGTTTTGCAAGCCCATAAATGGCAGTGACACAAGTGGCGTTCCTTCAGAAACATCTGGTTTATGTCATCTTCCTTTTTCCTCATTGTTCTCCCAGTGTAGCTGCAGGTGGGCTAGCTGCTGGTGCTGCTGCCAAAACTGCTCTAAAAGCTGCATGGTTGTACATTAGCTGCTGACAGCTGAAGCTGTCTGGCAGTGAGATGTCAAACGCACCTTCACAAGTTGCTTTGTAGGCATGTGGAATAATGTTTCATCCATGCTTCATGGTTACAGTTTGAAAACGATTTCAGCCAGCAGAAAAAGAGATGGGCCATTAAATGGTGGAGGAGGTGTAACAGGAATTTGAGTTTATTTCAGGTCCCAAAAGAGTAGTTTTTCTGTTATGTTTTCTCATTGTATGCTGTGGGAAAGATCCCCCAGTCAAAAGCCCAGCAACTACATAAAACAGCATGGGATTTCTGCCCTCAATGCTTTGAACAGTGCTTTTCCTGGAAGGAGTCCTTGCTACATGGACTCAGTGATTTCCACTGCAATAAGAGCCAGTTGGCTATGGGGATGTGTCTGCAGTCTACCATTTAATATGTAGCAGTTAGTGCAACCCACTTTGGTTTAGACTCGAACTCCTGCATAGACAAACACACAGACTTTTTATTCTCTTTAAATATAAACATCTTGATATTTTTATTAGTACCCTTCCTTGTATGATATTTTCTAAACTCTCAGCACAGCCTTTATTAGGTACAACTCTGTTCTGAAGTAGCAGTTTTTGCCTCTATGGGTTAATAAGTGTGACTGTTTTATACTTGGTTGTCTTAGTGCAATTTAAATGTCTCTTTCTTGACCTTTTTTGCATATCCAAATGCTGCCTTTGTGTATAAAGGGATGCAGAAAAATGATATAATCCTATACTATTTGAAAAAGTTTGATTATATTACTCAAATTCAGAGCTTGTTCCTTTAAAATTGGCCCTTCTTGACTTTTGAGTGTTGAAAAGTATAACCATAATAACATTTTGATATAAAATATTCCTTAGGTTTTAAGAGAGAAGATTGGATACTGTAAAAAACCACAAAATGACTTTTTGGCTTCAGGACTTAACTGCTGGTGTGCAGAAAAAAAGGAAAGGGGGGGGGGTTACTACAGCAAAGCACTTGCAAAGTCCATAACTCTGAAACCCTTTGGCTGGACATCATATAAATACTTTTCAGCTCTGGAGCTCATAATCCACTGCAAAGCAGAGCCCCTTTATGCATACCTCACTAGACTGCAGCAGCTATTGATGACTTCCTTGTACCTTACAAGGTTCACATAGCCTAAACTTGTCTTAGTCCTATGCATACCTTGTCTGGTTAAGTTTGTTAGGCATAGGCAGCAGCATAGCCTTCAACTGTGGGCTTAGTGAAAGATGTTAAACAAAATGTGCTTGCCACGTACAACGCATGATTTTTAAAACCTCATGACTTGTTCAAATAAAAAATAAATTTAACCTTGGAGCACTGACTTTTTCTAATGAGTGTTCAACTTTTGTATCTCCTGTCTTTTTACTGAGGGAGCTATTTAAAAAGAGCTCAGGTGACTGAGCCATTTTTTTTCCTCAAACTCCCTTCCCTCATCAAACAAAAAGCCATCAGATAGAGTCTAAAAAAATCGGCCTGAAAAAAAGATAACATGTAAATAAAACAGGATTAGACTTAATAGTTATTGTCACAGACCTGATCACGGTGGGGTTCCCAGAGCCCTGAGTTTGTCCCCCCTGTGCTGCTACTTGTCCCAAGGATAGCTCTCTCTACCACAGCTAGCCTCAGCTTCACAGCTCTTATGCTGGACCCTCCAGCTATGATGAAGAAATCTCCCCGCTCCAGGGAGCATGTCTCCCCACTTCCATTGGGTTATGGAAGAATTCTTTAGGTCCTCCCTCTCCGTGGAAAAGAAATATCTAATTGGGGACTTCATTGATATATGGAACTGAGTTTTCTTCAGCAGGGCTCTTAGGGATTTGTTTTCAGTTTAGAATAAAACCAGGCTCTTGTCTAGGTTTTAGCTCAACCCCTTTGATCATCTTTTCACACTACCTTTTGCATTTATGAGACATGGGCTTGCTTGCTTGGCTTGGGGCATAGTTAGAAGCCCAGTTTTTGTGCTCTACTCTCCAAATACATGGGTTCTAAGAAGGGGTAACAAACGTAAAAATGTGGTTGTTGATATATTTTAACAACCTCTGTTATGTGCGTTCAGAGTTGGGATTACAAACTGAACTATGCGTGCAGATACAGGGCCATGCACACATACTTGTGTCGCACATTTCTCTATATGCAGCACTTTTCTCTTATGCTCCAACCCCCTACCTCATCATTAACGTTAAAGCCTTCTCTGAGATGACTTTGATTATAGTCCTACTATATTACCCCTGGCTGTATTAAATACAGAGTACTTGCAAAAGGCCCTTGGTACTGCCTGCCCATTTGTTTGTCCAGGAAGAAGCATCTTGAAAAGACAGAGTTCTGTATCTTAGTTCAGCAGTCTGTTTGTGTTTGCCTAATTATTCCTCGCCCTACTCCCCTTTCACTTACTCTAGGTTGAATATATTTTAAAATGTTTTTGTATTGGAGAAGCTCAAGTTGATCCATGAGATTTCTTGGGTGGACAGACTTCCCATTCTGCACCTCCCCCCCACTCCTTTGTGGCTTATTAGTCCTTTCCAGTCACTGGTTTGCTGATCAGTCACCAGGCAACAAAACATCTTGGCATACCTTGATGATTTTTTTGCCTAAAGGCTTAGAAACATTCTTTCAATTTGGAGTCTCTAGCAATTAAATATTTTCCACCACTGTGCGCTTTGATGTTAATGTTACTGGACTGTTACTGGTAATTTTTTTGTAGTCTGTGGGCCATTCATCAGGCCAAAACCTTCCTTTTTAACCTTTTAATTAAATATATTGACCACTTTTGATGACCTAAGATGCTACTTGCAAGCCGACAGATGGGGAGTGGGGGAGAGACTATAAAAACACATGAGAGAGAGGAAAGTTGCAGCTGTAGGTTGCGTTGTGATGCAGAACGTTAAAGACAAGAGACATTTTTTTTTCTTCCTAAACAAAACAATATCATATTTCATCGCTTTTCCAGGGCTTTTCCCCTTAGTTGGGCTAAGGTGCCTGTCAGAGTTTACTGGAAAGAAGATCCTGAAGTGGGGGGAAAAAAACGGTCAGAGATAGTCCAACGGTCCAGAGACAGCCACAGTCTGTGTCCTGCAGCAGAACAATTAGCAACAAGTACAGTAGTAGAGCAGGCCAGGGAGAGGGTCCTGAGAGATGGGTGATGAAAATTTGGGACTCAGGAGTTTCTGAGGGAGCAGAAGTAACTGTTTGAGTAGCTACTTAGTCTGACGGCTTCAGGTAATAGCCCCCCCGCTTGTTTGTGTGACTGGATGAGTAGGGTGGGGAATGAGTTGGTGCGTACACTGTTGAAAGGGAAGCAAGCATGGATGGGTATTTCTTTTTCATTTTAGCCCTCAGTACATTGGTAAGATTAGTAGAGCTGGAAGGGACCTCCAGAGGTCATCCGCTGCAGCCCCCGGCCTGAGGCAGGATCACCTCTATCCAAACCATCCCACATGAAATATAATCTAAACTTTACATATGACTACCATCAACCCTGACACAACATAGACCTAACACCCTAACTGGCCACCAGTAAATCAGGAGAACCACAGCAGCCAACGTCCTGCTTCTATAAAATGTTGTCAGTATATGCTCAAGAGGTTCTGGGTAGAGGGCCATGCCCCCTGCTACAGAGGAGTCTCTCTTACCAATGACCAGGGGGTGTTTGACCCCCAGCCTGCAGAGCTGTGTGGTTTGGTGCCCTTAGCTCTCCCATGGGTCTGAAAATTTGGTATAGGGGTAGTAGTGGCAGCATTAGTTGCCACTCTCCTACTGGTAAATTTCCAGACTTGTGGGGAGTGTGGTGGGCTGGATACTGTGGCCCTGTGTGCTAGATCAAGTGTTTGGGCCGGGGTGATGCTGGGCTGGGCTAAGGCGTTACAGACCCTGATCCAGGTGCTTAGGGTCAGGCTGAGATGGCACACAGGGCTGGGCCCAGGCAACCTCAGCCCAGACATGTGCTCTTGTTTAGTATAGAAGTTATTTTGAATGGGCAAGAGGTTTTAAACTAGAATTACATTTTTAAATAAAATGCAGGAAATAGGTTTTGGTAGTGTTTTTTATAATTAATAAATACAGTCTGGTAACCGATGTCCATTTCAGGCTCATTATAGCACTTTATCTAAAAATAGATCTTTTTAAGTTGCAGTGCTGTGGGATTTAAATTTCGCATTAAAAAAAGTGAAAGTTAAACTGGGAAAAAGTGTTCCCAAAAGAATTCTTCCTACAATAGTGATTTACTGGCAGTAGTTTACACAACACGCATGTGTTGGGATTTCCTATGGTACTAGTTTATTGGTTATAACTTATATGGCATCAGTGTATTTGGACTAAGGTTTTTGTTATAGCTTTTCCATTTCATATTTGGGGTTAGGCGAAGTTAATGAATGGTATGTTTGAGAGGTGGTTATAAAAAGATGTTTCTTTAAACTTTTTAAAGAAAACAAAGGGATATAGGTTTTAATAGTATTTTGTATTGGCTAGAGGCTGGGGGATTGTTGGTCATAATATGAATTATGTTGAGGGCCAAACAGTGTTCAAATGCTAAAAATAGGTATGTGGTTAATGCAGTTTTAAGAGTCATGACATCTGTGAGAAGCATATTTATAAGATATAATTAATCCAAACAGGAACGCTGTCTATATCTTTTTCCTATAAGAAAACAGACTAATGAATAAACATCAATCAAAAACTTCCCAGTATTATAAAATGGTGAATGGAAGGGAATATAGAGGTTATATAGTGACCTGATCTCATGTTAGTGGAGACATAGTAGCTAAGGTAGGACAGGTTTGTGCAACATTCTGTTGTCTAGATAAATGATAGTTCTGGTGATTTAAGGGAACCTGTAGTGAACCAGGTATATTACCTTGTATAAATGCTGCTTTGCATGAGAAGTCAAAAAGATCAAGGCATTTGGGAAGTATGCAGTATCCTAATCAGGTTTAGCCAGTTGCTTGACAATCTATGTATCATGTAATTTATAAAAACAGTTTTTGTTTTTTGCTTGTCTGCATAAGATAAAACAAAACAAAGTGCCAAGCATAGATACACAAATGCAAAGAAAACACTGCAGAGATTTTGGCTTCATTTATTTGGCTTTTGCACCACCAGAGGGCATGGGACTACACTTATTTTTCCACACAATACTACCACACGTGCATTGACTTTTCTTTTTTTTTGTTTTGTTATAAATTTTACAGATATCTTAGTTATCTTCTTACGGTTCTGTGGCCTATATACCAGTTAATTTAACCTGGCCTCTAATATCTCAAATATTTGGAAGGATAGAAGGTTGGTCATTGCTATTATGTATAATGTAAATAAACAGTATACTGGCAGAACATGAAGTAGCTGGCACATTATAAGTGGTTTGGGTAGCAATAAGTAGGATGTCTGTTCTGCTCTGCTACATTCTGGTATTTGGTATTACTAGAAGATTAACTTAAACAGGCTGAAGGAATACACATTACAGATATGCAATAGCCCTTAAAATTAAAAGGTGAGCTAGTAAGCTTTTAAAATGAAATCTGCAGGTTTGTAAAGACGGATTGTTATAAAGGCTAAATGTCGTGGAAATGGCTATATAGTGGTGTCAAGTTTATTTTGTCTATCAGGATAAGCGTTAGTTCTTTTAACTACAAAAAAGTGAATATTAAAGGCTTTTAAAATGCTACTAATTGCATTTTAAACAAAAGACTTGGTACAATTAGGCCTCCTCAAACTGAAATACAGAAATCTGAACTACTTTGACAAATGAAGAAAATAATTGGGGCCTTAAAAAGGATGTGAGAAGGGGATGCCTCAAGAAAGTGGTGGTAGGAAACATTCTCTTTATAGTTTTACCAGTGTTTTAGGAATTAACTGCTCTTTCTGCCATTTAAGCCTCTGATCTTATGGGACATTGAGGCTTCATAATGTACCATAAAAATAAGAGTAGCACTTGTAAAAATTGAGCAAAACTCCTGGTTATGGCTCTTCAGAGCAGGTGTGTTGAACAATTGAGATAGCAAGGTACTGCTAAAATGTGAGCACTTAATTCATAAACGCTAGTTCAGCATCAGATAAAAGCGTTCATTAAAAAGGATTCATTAAAATACAGTTGTTGTTTTTAAGCATTTTCATCTTGTTTAGCGTTGTGTTAGAAGTCTGAATATATAGACTTTGTTGTTGATATTGTGGAAGTTTTTTTTGTTGAAACGTTATAATGTTTTGCATATATTTGGGGTAGGTCAATAACTAACTTGTTTAAATTGCCATTTATTGTGATGCTATTACCTGTGCCCCCAGTGCGTGAGAGTGGCCTTACTGTTTAAGGGATTGAGGAAGTTACTGAGCAAAAACGTTGATCTATGAACAATTCTTGTACCTATCTAAACAAGGCAGTTTTCAGTTTTTGCTTCATTATTAGCCTCTTCTGTTCTTTGTCAGTTATCTAGTGGGTTTCTTATACTCAAAGAAAACAAGTACCACTTTTTGTTTAAGTGTATATTTAAAATTCAGAAAGGGTAAAACTATGACATTTCACGTTGAAAGATCATTTTAGATGCAGAAATTTATGGCCTATTTTAATTCCACTTAAGAATTTAAGTAATTCCATAAAAAACTGGCTTTCACAGTTACTTACAGATATGCCAATAAATGAAAAGGCTAGGAAAAAATGATGGGAAATGAAGTTTAACTCAGACATTTCTGACTATATGTATTTGTATTTATTTTCTGTTATCAGTTTGGTACTTGAAACATAAAATATGACCTTTGAGACTCTTTGTGTTGTTGTTTAAATATTTGTAGCATGAAGTCATGTTTATAAAAGAAAAGACCTGTTTTGGTTTTTTTTTTTCTCTCTAGACACAAGATTTTTATATACTAGTTTAAGAAACTTTCCTTTATTCTATGGTTCATGTACAAAACAAAGGCATATTTAATATTTTTCCCCTATAAAATACTGGTTGAGTAGAATTTTAAAATTGAATTCTAAACCTCTAGATTTGGAAGGAGATGAACTGGAGACTAATGGATTTTTATTTATTTATTTATTTATTTTTAAATACAGGGTCAGCTTTCAATATTGCAAGAAAAAATAGACCATTTAGAACGTTTGTTGGCAGAAAATAACGAGATCATATCAAACATACGAGATTCTGTGATCAATCTGAGTGAATCGGTCAAAGATGGTCAAAGGAATCCAGAGGCCATAAATTTCAGTCAAGGATCCTTCTCAGAACTTCTTCCATCTGCTCCAGTTTCCCTTGCAGTTGATCCTGAGGATTGCTCGTTTGCATCAAGAAGTGGAAGTCAGGATTCAGATGTACAGGTAAGAAGCATGTGAATGAATATTAACCATTCTGCCCTAGTCATTTTTCATCCCAGCCATCTCCCCCCTAAGCTCCTTAGTTATAATCAACTTTTAATTTCCGTGAAGAGTTTTCCTGCTACCTTAGTTGTAACTTAAGTCTTTCCAGTCCAAGGCAGCATGGAGCTGTTTTTGGTGCTGGCTATTGTTTCAGTTAACTGAAGAGTATACTTCATCACACTTTCCCTTCATGTTCTTCCTGTTGGTATACATCTTAGTGGTGTTAACTCCTGCCATACTGCCCAAAAATTTAACCAGGGTATGACAGCTCTGTAGAACACTACTATTTGGTTATAAAACCTCCCATCTGATGGTTTGAGCTCAGATAATTTACTGCCAAACATTAGAACAGATTATACTTTGGAAAGAGAGTATATTTTAATACATTAACTTTCTTTTTTTCCCTCCTCTTCCCAAACTTTTATAAATTGTACCAGTCAAATGGAAATACAGAAATTGCTTTTATGTGCTGCTTTTACAGATGAGGAGGAGTGTGGATTTTTTGGAAGAGGAGATGAGATGTGTGACAGGGGATAGGAAAAAAATCTTTTTCACTTTTGAATACTTACTCAAAAATTGCCTCAAAATGTTTTAGGTTGAGGGTTTTTTTTTTTTGTCATGAAGTATCTGTTACTTCAGTTTACTTCAGTATAGGCTGAAGGGATTTGCCATCTTTGAAAGTCATGCTCTTTGGAAAAAAAAATATTTTGATGCCTTTGATATGCATAGGATCTTTGAATTATCATTGTGCTACTGTTTTAAAGAACAGAGAGGACCCTTTGTGTGCTACATGAAGTCTCATAACCATATTATTATTTTGGAGGGATGGTGTGGATATAATGAGCATTCATAGAGGAAGTTGGTGCTCAGTTCAAACCCTCTGAGGGGAGGGTAGCACACCAGTCTGAGATTTGGGGGGGATGTTCACAGCTTCCAAGAGCAGGGGAGGGGAGAGGAGAGGCATGGGTTCTCCGAGTGGTGGGTGGGGAGAGGCCAGCTATACCCATATCGGAAGCTCCTAATAAGTTGCATTCGAGTAGCTGCTGCTCCAGCTGTTGCTCTTAAAGCAGCAGCAGCCAGGAAATGTTTGGGAGTTTTCAGCATGGGTATGCTGCCAGGGTGTGCACTTTACTGGGGTAGGGGGTAATTCTGGCACCCCTCCTAACTTGGAGCCTGAGGCAGGTGTCTGTCTCACCCACTGCTAGTTACACTACTGTTCATAATTGCTGTATGCAGATTTTAAATTGTCAAGTCTAGATCACTCGGATGAAAAACATCTGGAAGTGGGAGAGTTTTAACAGTAGGAAGGAGAGATGTTGGGCTCTAAATGGACTAAAT
This sequence comes from Crocodylus siamensis, assembly GCF_052110815.1. Classification (NCBI taxonomy): domain Eukaryota; kingdom Metazoa; phylum Chordata; order Crocodylia; family Crocodylidae; genus Crocodylus; species Crocodylus siamensis. The sequence goes on from NC_143397.1 coordinate 58,500,556, forward strand.
GCAGACATGAAAATATTTGTAAAATCATATTAAAATGTTTATAAGCTCTTCAGGGATGTTGGCAGTTAATCATACTATTACTTCGCATACATATAAATAGCCATTTTTCAAAATCAGCAATGTACACAAGCATCATCACCAAAAATCTATATTACATTCAAAGCTTTATCTTAATGCAAAAAAAAAAAAGACACTGTTGAAGTTATAAATAAATGTCAATGACCACATTGGGGATTGGTGAGAGAAGCCTTTAGGAGTGTTGTAGTCTTAAAAAAAGATGTCCAAGCTGCAAATATTCATTGAATTTTGAGGCCAGATGGGTGTATTATGATAAATTTATTCTGATATCTTGCAGGGCTATAGAATTTCACCAAGTAATTCAGATATCCTCTTAAGCATATCTCCATTCTTTTAACAAAACATTTATTTTAACACAAATTTTTGGATTTAAAGACTTAAATGATGGGGTGATAACACCAGATTGGAACTTCATGTTCAGTTTGGTTATCTGCCATGACCTTCCCTTTGTTATACAATCACTGCTCCTGCAAGTGTGATTCTGCACTATTTGTTTTAAGATATGACCTTACAGTTGACTGTGTTAATTCAGGGTTTTTTCAATGAGACTAGCTAACTGATACAGATTGCTCAAGTACAGTGGTACCCACCTCATCCCCCTCCCAGGTGGGGCTGGTCTGCAGGCTGGATGAGTGGTCTGGGGCCATGTCATCTGGCACAGAGGGTTAGAAATTGGTAGTGGTAGTGTTAACTGTTCTGGCTTCTGGAGCCCCAGCAGCTGCCACTCCTTCCAACACCAGATTTTCAACCTGATGGATCAGATGATGTGATTCCATGCTGCTGTATATCATGATTCTATGCTCTGCAGACCTTCCCATGAGTCTGGACATTTGGGGCTGGGATGAGTAGCATTACTGTACTTACTTTATTCTAAGGTGATTTTTTTTTTTTCTCTATTTAGCATGTGGGGGGGAAAGCTTCTCATCTTAGAATTTAGTAAAAGGGAAGTGCAGGGGTAGGTGGCTGTTGTGGCTTGGGCTCCAGCCTCTACCTATGTGACTGGAGATGTAGCCGCAATTGCTGCCTGATTCTTGCCCTCTGTTGCCTCTGCACCCTGTCATCTCCCCACTGTCGCCTCTTTCCCCCCACATCTCCCTACCTCCACGGCCTCTGCTCCTCTTCCCTTCCTCCCCACCTTTGTTTTGTGCCAGCAAGCTCTGTGCATGCTGCAGCCTGGGGCACTGAGTATGGCCCTAGCCTGGTCTTGTAGTAATGGGCTAGACTAGAACTGTGCTCAGTGGATGAGGTTAGGATGGGGATGGAGCCTCCTGGCACAGAGCAAGGGTACATGTTGCGGGAAGGAGGGGAGGAGGAAGGGTGGGGATAGAGATGCTGGAGGAGAGGGGGGAGGGAAAAGGGCAACAGCAGAAGCTGGTGTGGGGGCAGGAGAGGTAGCACAGTGGGGAAGGGAAAGCTAAGGCTGTGGTGGTGGCAGGAGGGTAGGCACAAGCAAGGGGCAAGCTGATTGACCTCTTTGCTTGACTGCCCCATCTGCCCCTTGTAGCAGTGGGGGGAGAGGAAATAAAGACAGCCTCTGAATAATTAGATTCTATACATGGAAAATTATAACAAATTTATAAATTTTCCATGTATACAGTGGCGAAGTCTAGGGGGTGCATGGGGGTACATGTGCACCCTCTGAGAGCTCTGGTACACCCCCTCTCAGCCAGAGTTCCCCACTTAGGGGCTGGGTGGGGGGGAAGGTGGGAGCACTGGTGCCCCCCCCCCCGAGAGCACCGACTGAGGAGTAGGGGTGCCAGGAGAAGCACTCTTGGCACTTCCGGGTGCACCCCTGGGCTATCCAGGCCTGTTGCTGGCACTTCCAGGTTGGCGCATGTGACTGGCGGGTCCGCATGATCAGCCACCCCCTCCTCCTGATCACTGACTGGCCGGTGGAGGGCAAGTGCCCACCCTGACTCAGGAGGCACCAGTCGCCCATGCACGTATATTTAATTTTAAATTTAATTATTGGGTTATCTTAAATTTGGGGTTGTCTTGAATTCATGTAAACGTGGTAATCGCTGTGTCGCCAGAACCTGCAGCTATCAATGCTATCTTGCCACCAAATTTTCAGACCAGTGGGGTATCTCCATCATCCCTGCCATGGTGTGATTGTGTTTTGTTACCGTTTATTCTTTACCACTTCGCATATTATTGTCATTTGCAAACTCCATCAGTGATTTATTTAAATTCTTCTACATCTTTGACAAAGATATTAAATAACTTCAGATTGAAAATATTGCTGTAGAGGAACCCCACTAGAAATGCCCATATTGGATCATGATTCTCTGTTTATGGTTACTTTTTGAATTACGTTTATTGCATCATGTCCTAGGTGAAATGCTTGAGAAAAGTGTGAATATACTGTGTGAGCATAACTTACTTGATAAACTTGCACATTTTTTTTTAAATGAATTTGTTTGGATGACATTAATTTTATTATCCTATGACTTTTTTACTGTATCAACCTTTCCATTTTCGTCTGTGATTGTTGGGCTAACTACCTTATGGTTACCTATATCATAAAAAGATTTCACAGATTTCATAGACATTAGGGCTGGAAGGGACCTCGGGAGATCATCGAGTCCAGCCCCCTGCCAAAAGGGCAGGAAGTCAGCTGGGGTCATAGGATCCCAGCAAGATAAGCATCCAATTTACTCTTGAAGGTGTTCAATGTAGGTGCTTGAACCACCTCCGCTGGCAGACTGTTCCAGACCTTGGGGGCTCGGACAGTAAAGAAATTCTTCCTTATGTCCAGCCTGAAACGGTCTTGCAGGAGTTTGTGACCGTTCGACCTCGTCATCCCTTGGGGTGCTCTGGTGAACAGACGTTCCCCCAGATCCTGGTGGTCACCCCTGATAAACTTATAGGTGGCCATCAGATCACCCCTGAGCCTGTGCTTTTCCAGGCTAAAGAGTCCCGTGGCTCTCAGCCTATCCTCGTAAGATCTGTTTTCCTGACCTCTGATCATGCACGTGGCTCTCCTCTGGACTCTCTCAAGCTTCTCCACATCCTTTTTGAATTGTGGAGCCCAAAACTGGATGCAGTACTCCAGCTGCAGTTGTTCTTGGGCTGTTTTTGTTAAAACTCTTGGGTATAAGTTTGCCTGGCTCTGCAGTCTGAAAAGTATTCAGTTTTAAATCTTGCTTTTTAGCGTCCTACTATTCCAGAACAAACTATGGAAGTAACTGGATAGGCAGGGGTGTCACGCTAGGAGCTTAAAAAGCTCCCAGAAGAGTAAGCAAGAGAGGAGCTCCCACAGAGCAAGCATTAAGCAAAACAGCTTACTACAGAGAGGAGCTAGACTGCTGTTCCTGGGCCAGAGACAAAGGACTCCCCTCCTCTTACCCAGGGCAGAAGCATTTTGTTTTGTTTATTTGTTTGCTGCCTAAATACTGTGAGTTATTTGGGAGGACTAGCTGAGTGGCTTCTCATGGAGCAGAACCTGCCTGCAGATGCCAGCAGGCTGGGTAGCTTGCTACGTGTGCACTTTAAACCTCATTACAGTATATTTAAATCCTAGAAAATGAACCATAAAAATTAATGTAAAAGTTTTTCAGTTCAGTAGTCATCCTTGTAACTAGTACAAAAATTAGTCCAAAACACATTTGTATACGTTTTAAGAATATACTTACATTATCACCTTTTATTTCCTTGCAAAATAATTTGATTTACAATATGTAACCTGTATTTTTTCCAAGTTTTTCAGCATTTACTTTGGTGCTTCTCAGTCAGGATGAATTTGTACACTGAGAGAGCGAGCTTCGGATGGGGCAAGCAATTATTTTGGGCAGGGGGCAGCTTACTGAGTTTTGGCAAGCCATCGAGGATCCCATGAGAGGCAGCTAGGGGCAGATAAATATTAATTTTCTAAATTTTTGAGGGGCCCCGTGGGCTGGATAGAGAGAACCCATGGGCCACATCCGGACCACAGGCTGCATTTTGCCCACCTCTGGCTTACGATATATGGATGTTACAGGGCAAAACTTGAAAACAGGAACCAGCAGCCAGAACAGCTAGTACTAGTTTCAGGCCAGTACCATATGAATAATTCTTCATAGAGATTTTCCTTCAAAAGTCTTTGCAGCTTGTCTCTCTCTCTCTTTGGATGGTATCGTGTGGAGCAGAGTTCAGTTTCTTTTCAGCCTCCTTAATTTGGTCTACAGCAATCCAAATGGGACTTTTTCCAGTGTCAGTGTAAATGTCCTCAGAGTTGTAAAATATGTCAAGATAGGTTTTCTTACAGTTGATTAATCTAGACTATGCCGATTTGAAATGGTATTTGTCTGAGGAACAAGAAAAGATGGATTATTTAGTCTATTCTGAAGATTATTGCTGAGTACCATACCTCTACAGAGGCCAGCAGTAAGGAAGAACGACACTTCTGTTCAGAAGAGTTTGTATGGTTTCACTTTTGTCTTCACTTAAGACTAGTTCTTAACTTTTATACTAGACACCCCTTGGAAAATGTCAGCTCTTAGTTTATGCTCATTTGTTGAGTAAAGAAAAATGAATAGAGCAATTTTTCTGTTGCAAAGAATTCAGAGTCAGAGAGCCACAGCACCTAGGTTCAAAATTCCTCTCTTGGGAGGCAGTTGGCTGCTAGTCGTCACATCTTGCTGGATCTGGAATTTTTTTTCATGTGGAGCTTGCTATCCATGTAGTTGACACAATAATTTTACCATTGGTTGTAAATATAGCATCAGCTGCAATCTATTGCCATAGTAATACTCTTTTAGATTTATCTTTTCGCGTTATTAGCAATAAACAGCTAGCACCAACTGAAAGCTCTCAAATAACGTTAGAGTAATGAAAAGGAAAATCTCACATAAACAGTACTGCGGTTTCTCCACTGAGGCAATCTGTCTTACTGAGTTTACTGTTGTAGTACTGTGTGTGACATCAGGTGTACGTGAGACTGCATGAAGTTATATGAACTTTACAATAACCCTGGTAGACTGAAGAAAAGAAAAGGAAGCCTTGTGAGCTCCAAAGGGTTGGAAGTCCATCTGTGGGGAGGACTGCATCCGAGTGGAAGAGGCTGATGGGCAAACCTGATTAGGCTTTATCTAAATTATATGTTGGGCAATATTATGAGGCTTTTCAGCTAGAAGTGACCATCTTGGAAGTTTGCAGAAGTAACGTTCAGGATTGTATATGCATTAGAAGCATGCATAATGAAAAGCAAAGTTTTTTTTTCTTTTTTTTTTTTTAAGCCCTTGAAAAGTAATATATTATTCTTCAAAATGCAAATGTATGTCTTCTATGCTTTAACATTATCATTATACACAAATTCCTCAAATATGCATGTATATGCACTAGAGGTGCACAGATATATTGGTCCGTATTGTATCAGCACCGATAAAAGGAAAATTGACATCATTGGTGTGAGGAAAGAGAAGAGCCCCAGGGAAGTAAATTGGTCCCATCTGAATTGCAAAGAACTCTGCAGGGCTTATTCTTCACCTGGTGTTTCAGGAGGGGAGGGGGAGTCAGCCGGAACTCCAAGATAAAAGGAGGCCTGGAGCAGACAAAAGAGGAACACCAGAAACCGGAAGTGGCTGACTCAGGCAGAGAGATGGCAGGGAGACCGGAAGGCACTCAGAAAGCAATGGAGATCGGGTTTAAAAGAAGCAGCTCTGTGGAGGGAGCTGCCAAGGGAGAGAACCCTGAAGGAAATGCCCAGAGAGAGGGGGGCAGTTAGAAGATACTATAAAGACCCTAATAGCAGGGCTGAAGAAAAAGGGAACCATAAAGTTGGGAATATAAGGTCAGAGAAGTGCCAGTTTGTTTCTGTTCTCCTTTTCATTAGAGTGAGAGGGAAGTCATCCCAGATAGATAGTGTGTTTGCAACTATCTGGACAATCGGCCAGTAAAAGAAATGTCTAGGATTAATGGCAGGTCTGTGCAAGGCTCCAAACTGGGTAAAGTACAACCAGACCCATCAGAGCTATTGATTGACCAGACCTTGAGACCCACAGAGCATTTTGTACTGCTCAGAAGCAGATTGTCTAGACTATTGAATTACACCCTCACCTCTTCCATTGGGTGTTAAAGGTTGGTGGAGCCCTCACTATACTAAGACAGATTTCAAGAGCAAAAGTGTCAAAATCCACACCACCCCAGCATTCTCTTTTCTCCTGTAACAACAAGTCATGGCAGGTGAGATCGTGGACATGTGGGAGAGTCCAGCAAGATATCGTGGTGGACTTCAGCTCACTAGCCAAGGTGCTAAAACCGTCTTGGTGCAGAAGACAGCATAAGAAAGAAAGAAAGAAAGATAAAACTGCTTAGACAAGGTGATGAGTACCAGAGACTGGCAAAAACATACAACGATAGAGACAAGCCTCTACCCCAGATAGGGACGGGGTTTTGAGGTGAAAGCCTGCCATTGGACAATCGGCAATTGGCTTTTTTTGGCTGATGTGGCTGATAATGTCTTTCATAAAACTCACATGAATGCATGTGGTTGCAGCATGCATGTGGCCAGCCCAACAGCTTGGAGAGCAGCATCTGGCTGGTAAATCTGTTGGGGGGAGGGAGCATCGGGGGCAGATTGAGGCCCATGTGGTAAGGAAGGGAGTGCAGCTGGGGCTGTGCTGAGAGGGGGGCTACAGTGAATTCTGGGGTGGCTATAGCCAGGACCCTCCTAGCACCACTGCTGGCTGCCCTGAGCACAGCCCTGGCCCAGCCCCCTTGCCAGGAAGAGCCCGGTGCTGGCCCCAGCCCACAGCATCAGTGCAACCTTGCCATGCACACAGATCTGGGGGGCAGACACTCCCCATGGCTCCCTTGGAGATGCACATAGTGACAGGATCCGCCCCCTGGATGAACCGCTCTCAGCTTTGTCCTGCACCCTGCCCTGGCAGGGCAGCGTCAGTCCCACTCCCTTCCTCACTGTGGGGCCCTCGATCTGCCCCTCCCTCCCCCTCTTCCCCCCCAACAGACTTACCAAGTTGCTCTCCAAGTTGCCAGGCTGTATATTGGCAGTTGGATCGGTATTGGCTGATATGATTTGTTAATAGATTTCACAGACACTAGGGCTGGAAGGGACCTCGGAAGATCATTTATTCCAGCCCCCCACCTGAAGGGCAGGAAGTCAGCTGGGGTCATAGGATCCCAAAGCTGGGGTCATAGGATCCCAAAAGATCCTAATAATTGGCCATTGGCATGGGCCCAAAAAATCTTTATTGGTGCACCCCTAATATGCACTATAAAACTTACACATGTGGAGCTGTATTGATACAATGGTATGTTAGGCAAAGTTCTGATAGTTGACACACCCCAAGGAAAAATGTGTGGTTGTACTTCTATGAATGTCTTGTTCTTCTCTCCCCACCCCCTCCGCACTAAAACCAGGGACTTTAGGATTATGGAATTTAGGGTTGTGTTAGGATTTGTTTTTATTTTTCAGGGTGTCTAGTAAATCTTAATTCTCAATGCTCTCTCTTTCTCTTTCCTTCCCCCTTCTCAAATTTTAATTAATAATTGTCTTCTGATTTGGGAAACTGACTCTTTTAAGGCATCATGTATATATGTTGTCTAGTGGGACCATACTTTGTTTGCATATAATGGCTGTGAGATTTTTTTTTTTAATATTCTGATCATCTGAGTCTTTTCGCCTGGTTTCACCAATGATGAAAAAATTATTTTAATAAATGAACATCTCTGCTGCTTTTGCTTAAAACCTAGGCTTCTAATGTTGGCACGAAGGCAATTAAATTTTTCTACTCTTCACATTCCTTGACACCTTGAATCATTAAATTTTAATGATAACTTTAGCTGAAGATATGTTTATGTATTTTTCCTGTTTACCTCTTTAACCCTGGGTCTAGGTTTTGAACTCTTATACTGAGAAAATATAAAATAAAGGCCTTCTGATTGTGGTCAATGGAGTTGAAATACTTTTGAGAAATCTAAACAAGTCATGACCGAAGGCAGCTGTTTCTTTAGTACCTTTGAGTGGTCTCCACACCCAGTGGGACAAACTCCCGTGTATTTTTGTGCTTCAGAAGTCCGGTTTGGTTGGTTCTTAGAACCAAAGGGCTGCTAAGGGATGACAAAGGATTTGTTTATTTTTATATCATCTGGCTTGATTGTCAATGGTAGCGACAGAAGAGGAATTCTAATATTATAGAAGCCACTGCCCGTCATGCTTTATATGCACTCTGATTGGCTGACTGAAACACTCGCTGCAAATACAGCATTTGGACAGGAGGTGGTGGCTTGGTGGAGTGCTGCCATGATGGTAGGGACACGGGATGGGGGGGAGGCCAGCGCACCTGGTCTTGCCAGTCCCTGCCCTGCTCCCTGGAGGCGATGGCAATGGAGGGGACAGAATGGGGGGGAGAGGTCACTCCCCCCTGCCCTGGTACCCGCAGGTGGCAACAATGGAGCAGAGAGGGGGAAGCAGGATCGAAGTGGAGAGGGGGAAATGGGGTTGCCACCTTTTGAGGTGGTGGCAGGAGCGTGGAGGGGAGTGGGGTCAGGATGCTGCAGAGCAGGCCAACATGGCAGCAGTGGGGGGAGGATTGGCCCTGTTGCAGTAGTGAGAGAGGAGAGGAGCAGACCTCCTTGCCCATGTTGGTCTGGGTCACTGATCCCCCTCGCCCCCCACCTCCCCTGCTGTGGCCAGCCAGCTTCTCCCCACCCTCAGGCCCAGCCCTCCCCCGCATTGGGCCAGGCCCCCTCTGCCTGCAGCCATGGCAGGGAAGTGGGGAGTGCTATAATAACTGTCCATATTAGCCTGACCTCCTTTATAGGGATTAGCACTTAGCAGGTCAGTGTGCTGTGGTTTGGTGGGTCTGAGATTCATGACCTAGGAGAAGTTTTGCTAGTTTTAAACTCCTGTCCTGCAGTGCTTAAGTAGTTGGGCTGGAGTCAGTGTTGGGCAGGGGATGCTTTACATACACACGCACGCACGCATGCACACCCACCCTTCCACACCTTTTTCGTATGTTAATAAGCTTTCATTAAATGTCTGTTCAGGCAGAAAACTTCTCAAGTATTCTGCTATTCTACAATATCTTGGCTGACTTTGCTGACTGCTGTCAGCTTGAGGATTTTTTATTTTTTTCTCACCTGTGATGGAGCAGACCTCTTGGCTGTACCCAACAGTTAACAAGCTGCATCTTTTGACTGTTTTGACAACAAAATCTTGGATGTGATTATTTTTTAGCTATCAAAAGGGTGTTCATAATTGGGAGTTCTTGTGTAGTTTCTTCATCTAAGAACCATGGCCAGTTAAAGTAGGAAGTATCTTCCTTCAAGGTAGATATGAAAGAAAGTCATGTAGATACTTTTTATTCATTGATCTGACTTCAGTTCACCTATACTGTAGGTTCTGCAGTTTTTGTTATTTTCTACTGTATGTGATTCAATTATATTTTTTTAATGGAATCTTTCAGGCCTATAACTTCCTTAGTGTACACATCATAAGCACCTAAGTTTGTTCAGGGAATGACCAGTTAATGACATGGTGGCAGTGATGTTACAAAATAGTCCTTTTTATTTTTGAAAACTTTTTAGTAGGTCTGCTTCCAACTTGGCATTAAAATCTACATGTAAATGGAAAACAGTGTGGGAGGATTTGCGGAATGAGCCTTGCAAATGTTTAGAAATTGGCTTCAACTGATAACAGCTGAATCATTAGCGAGTCCATATATGCAAGCTACACTTGGAAGTGGGTTGTTGACCATGGTTTTTAAAGAAAGCTTACTCAGATCTTCAGTTTATGGAGACCACATCAGGCAAGCCTTGAAGAATTGAGGATTATAATTATTATGGCATTGACCATTGTATGAGCAGTAGCAACTAATGATGCTGTCCAGAAAAGTTCCTATCTTGATTTGCCATTTATTTGAGTTATTACATGCATCAAGCCTGTTTTTATTTAATGATGGCCTGTCTGTTTTGGCTACATAAGGCTGTAGAAGGAGATAAAGGGGTCTGTATCAGGTACTACATTCTTTATTGTCATAATCCTTCCTGCTCTGACTTGCAGAGGTCTGGCTTTGACTAGAAGACATTACATTTGCAGAAGAGCTGTAAACAAGAAACAGATCTACAGTGTCACAAGAATTCCATCTCTGATGTGGTAACAAATAACTTGACCATTGAACAGGTTCTTGGGATGATAGGTTTCCTGCAGGATGATGTCCTTGCCTCCTATCTGTTTTTTAATGGATTAAGTATTCAGAAAAATTGATCATTCATTTGGCTTCCAAACATATTCCTTTTCCATGGCATACAAAATTACTGCTCTTGTTTGTTGATGATGCGGTTCTATTTGGTTCTCACCTTGAATCTGTGGAGAAAGACCTACGTGAGTTGATGAAAGCAATGCACAGTACAAGCCTAGACATGAATGCAGCCAAAATGAAAGCCATTGCCCTTGGGCAAACTGGAGCAATCTCTAGTCAAGGAAATTCCTTCCAGTTTGTGACAAATTTCAAGAGATCATAGGTTTTCAGCATCAGAAAACCAAGGCTGGTTGTTGCTGTAACTGCATGTAACGTATTTGGCAAAGACATTTTGCTTTTGCATGAACTATAGGCTGTTTAATACCTCTGGTTCAAGTATATCAAACTTATCTGTCCTTGGGGGCTAAGTGAGGGGCATGGGCCTGGTCTGTAGGCCAAATTCGGTCTGCAGGCCAGCTCCACATGCCAGAACCAGTAAGCAGGGCAGGTCTAGTGCAAGCACTGCATGAATTGCATGCTCTGGACTGGTCCTGTTTGCTGCTTGCAGCACATGTGGCAGCTTGGGTCCTGTGCACTGCATGTGGCACGTGAGGCTGTTTTAGGCATACATTACATACATATGGTGCACGGGGCCAGTTTGGAGCATGTGGTGCCTGTGCCAGACCAGCTCTGCATGCTGGATCTGCCATATGCAGCCAGTCTGTGGGCTTGATCCAGACCGGTCCAGGATCTGGCATGCAGGATCAGTCCGGTGCAGGTACCACATGCAGCATGTACTCCAAACTGGCCCTGTATGCTGTGTTGGCATATGCCAGCTCCAGCCCTGTATCATGTACAGCCTGTGCCAGGGAGGCTTCATGTGCTTCCAGAATGTGGGGCTAGGGTTGGGGCCAGCACACGCTGGTCTTAGACGCACAGGCAGCACTGTGGGCAGTTAATAGGGCTCTGTGGGTTGCATCCAACCTGTGGGCTGTATTTTTGACACCCCTGGTTTAGTTCGTCTGTCTTTCAGTATGAGTTGTTTCCAACAAACCTCGACATGAACACTACTTTTGGTTGTGTCTGCTTATGTATCTAATTAAGGTGTGGGAGGATTGACAAGGTAAGCAAGCATTGATCAGCTGCTCCAGGAGTTCACAGCTGAGCCTCTGGCTTTCTCTGTGAAACCTAAAAAGGTGGTGTGGTTAGGCTAACAGCTTTAGTAATGAGAACGGTTGCACTTAAAACTGAACCTGCCTTTTTCAGCAGCAAAAATTGTCCAGCATTCACATAACCCTGAACAGCGGTGAAGAAACATTGCTCAGATTAGAAGACTATCTGCCCAGGGAATCGCACATGATGATGACATCTTTAATGTTCTTTTGACTAATCTAGCTGTTCTGTTGTCAGGAAGATTGATTCACCTCTACTGAGCTGGAGGTCATTCAAATGGTAAAGCCTTCTCTTCCTGTACAGTGTGGCTCAGTATGCCACAAAAGAAAATCTTTTGCTTCACAGCACTTGGCAGAGAGTTTACCTCTTTTTCTTCCCTTACTTGTGAGATAGGAAGGGCCTCAGGATACCATTTGTACTTTGATCTTTGTCAGCTCCTTTGGCATCACTGAAGTCTTCAGTAATCTAGAAGTGTCACCTGAAGCAGCTTTATTAACATTAACGTACCGATGATGAAACTTCACTTGCTGTTTTCAGAATCTTGTTCAGTCATGTATTTTTTTTGCTCCCAGAAGACTATACAAAATTCTGTTGTTCTTTCTATTGTTTCTTAATGTTGAATCCTCAGTGATGGATTGTCTTCTTTTGGATGGTCTCTGATTGCGTGGTCATGTTTGACATACTTTGTACATGTACTGAAATATTTATTTTTGGGTGGGTTTTAAGCATATCTGTTTCCTCAGGATGATGCTCGTAACACTTTCTGTTGGTGTCTTTCAACCTGATATCATAAACTTTCAGAAGTTTAGGTGTCTCCAAATTCTCTTTCTGTCCACAGTGCAAACTTCTCAATTACATCCACTTTGTACTCCCATTCTAGAAGCTAATTTCTTTTCTTTAAGTTAGCAGTAATGCCATCTGTTGAAAATTTTTTTAGGCTTTCTAATACTATATGCTCCTTTTAGACCACAAACCTTTTTTTTCCCCACTACGATCCTCAACTTGCACTTCTCTGACAGGTAGTCTCTTTTGCCTTAAACAGGAAACAAGATGTGGGACATAATTTGCAGCTCACAATAACTGGTGTCTCTCAGATTTGACTGGTTTCTTTTGGATCCAAGTTAAAAATATTGGTGACGTTTTATCTTGGTATGTTGTATTTGATGGTATTTTTAATTTTTCATCCCTGTCTTTGGAGGGTGGTACGAGCTCCCCCACAATTTATGGATTAAGCTAAGCAGGATTTGCTCTGGAGCTGGACACGTTAATGCCATGTTCTATAAGATTAGGTTAAAGGATAGTCCAATATGTGAGTGTGTTGATGTACCACAGACTGCTCACCATGTCCTCATGTTTGCACCACACCCATGCATCCATTATGCAGACCTGTCAAGCGTCAACAGTAAAGCAGTTGTGTGGCTCTGCCACATTAATGATGTGTAGAGGGGGAAATATATACAAGAGAAGACAGCCCTCTTTGGAAACTAACTGATGAAATGCCTGCAAGTGTGGTTGATGCAACTGCACAAAAGAGTTTTTTTTATGACTATATTTATTCATTTGGCTGATGATATTTCAGCTATCCGTTTCTTACAGTAGGTTTGAGTCTTTATTGTGATTGGCATGCCTAGAAGTGATCTTCAAAGGAACATATGCTCTTCTGTTTTGTAAGTAGTGACAGATACAGATGTGTGCTCCTCAACAGAAATTTAGCAGAGCTGAGCGTTATCAAACTGACTCTTCATTTGTTTTCTCCATATGACATCTGGTATTTTTAGGCAATATAGGTGCGATATTTTGAACAGAGGTGTCCTTCTCTGTTGGAATGAAGAAAACATTTTGCAGGGATGGTTTAGTCTGTCTCAGTCTTTTGAGCACTTCAGTCCTACATTTCATGATCTTTGTGTTGGAACCTGGATCTCAAATGTGAGTGCCCTAATCACTGACCTCAGAGTTGTGCTTTCTCTGGGAAAGCACTTTTGCCTGCTCTCTGGGAACATGTGTCAGTCCACACTTGCTTCTTATTTGCCACCCTTTCTCCATCTCATCTACCTTGCCATCCTCTTCTACCCCATCTCTCTTCCTCTGCCTTTTCCTGTAGTGAACCCCATCTTAGGGATCCCTTCCAAAAAAAAATTGCCATGTCCTTTCATGCCACATTTTTACTCCCATTCTTTTACTCCTGTTATGTCCCTTTTTCCTACTGCTTGTATTGTCGATTTAGATTGCCAGTAGGGATGTGAAAGGTTACATGTTTAAGCAAACTGTATATACTGGTAATACATTACAAGTTAATTTTTAGTGTGGGGCACAGTCTGGTGGAGAAGAGAAGTGGCTCACTGTCTCAGGAACTGGAAGGCAGCAGGGGGGAAGGAATAGGGGTGGGGCAAGGGTGGGGACTGGTACCCATAGCTGATGAGGTTAAGGAGGAAAACGGTGGATGGGCTAATGACTTGTTAATTAAGCAATTAGCTGCTTGTTCACAGGTGCTCCCTTCCTCATTGTGTGCCAGTGGCTGTAGTGGGCTGGGAAAACCCTTTGCCCACTGCTTCATGTGGACTTTGTTGTCTGGCAGGGTTTGTCACTGTCTCCTTCCGACCCGCACACTCCAAAGGTCTGGGGAACAGCTTCCAGCAGCAGCTGTATCTGCACTGCTATGTTATTGGTTAACTGTTTAATCAGTGAAATTAGAGCAGGTCAAATGGATAATTTTTTAAATCATATTTGCATCCCTAATTGCCAGTGCTTTAAAGCAGGGAGCGTTCACTAATTTCCCTCTCCTTCACCCTCTCTATACAGTGCTTAGTATAATGAGCCTTCAATCTTGGTTGGCCTCTAGGCACCAAGGTGACTGTCCTGGTATGGTGTTTGCTTACCTCTATTTGGCCATTTAAAACTTAAAAAAACCCAAACTAAAACCAACATGATTCAACGTTATTGTTGGGTTTTAATGAACTCAGCAGAGTTTTGGCATGCAGAATTATTCATCATACCCTCTTGGTGAATTCATGTTGTTTATTTATTTATTTTTTTAATCCTTTTTAGATGTTGGATGTTTATGACATTCTTCCTTTCGATAACCCAGATGGTGGGGTTTGGAAACAAGGATTTGATATCACATATAACGAGAATGAATGGGACAGTGAACCTCTTCAAGTTTTTGTTGTACCACACTCGCATAATGATCCAGGTAATGTGCTGCCATGTAGTTTTGAAATCTAAGCATCTAGCAGCTTGAGTTACATATAATATTGTCAACTTCTTCTAGTGTTTGGATATATATTTTGATTAATTGCATTGCCTACTGTGTCAGGTCTAGAACCAGTAAAACACTTGGGCACATATGTAACTGTAAGCTTAACGAGCACTCCCATTGACTTTGAGGGACTACTGACATGCTTAAAGTTTCACTTTTCATTTAATCATATATCTGTACCAGTGCTTGAGTGCTGGAATTTTACATTGGATTGTTTGGAAGTTTTAGATACTCACCATGATTAAATCAAGCACAGCTATATTCATTGCTGCAATGAAATAAAAGTTTTATTTCTGAACATATTATCAAGAAAGCTTTCCATTTTTAGAATTATGTTGACTTTTAAAAACTGCCACTAAATATTTAATAGGCCACATATTTGGAGGACATTTAAACTGTGGAATCTACATTTAAACTTTTGCCTCTTTATTGTTGCTTTCAGTGGATAACCATAGCTTTCCTCTTTACCCTGAGAACTGAGTAAACATGTCTAATGACACTGAAATCGTAATTGCACAGATCAATAAGGTTTTCCATTTTATAACAGTGCAATAAATGCAAAAGGAAATTTTAATGCGTAGTGTACTCCATTTACTTGTATAATTTCAGGATTGAAAAATGGCTGTGCACTTATCTTGATTATACTCTTAGTTGAACTCAGTGTAAACAATGCTGGTTAATTACAGGAGTGGGGTAGGCCAAGCTTTTTCATACCTCATTGAAACTCTATACATTGTTTCTCGAAGGCTCTTTAGGTCTTTACTAGAAACCTTGAATTTGACAGAACCTAGTCAGTTCAGGCCTGCTTTAGGGCCAGATACAGACAGTAGACTTTTACCAATATGAGTGATTGGAAACTGGTCTATATGCATAACAGAACAGAAGCTTGGCACACAGATAGGTTTAAAAGTGGTGGATCCCAGTCTAAAATTTGTCTTTCCACCAAAGGGTGAACGTATATTCTGTTCACTACTGTTTGCAGAAAACTGCATGACTTAGATTGATTCTGCTTCAGGCTTTTTGAATGTCTGTATCTAGCCTTGAAACTGATGGGTTATAGTCAGTTTCGATAATTATGCAGTTTTACAGCATTTACATTATAAAGCAGAGCACTAAGTGCATAAACCATTTCATGCATAACTGATATGTGCAGATAACTGATGTTTGTTGTACTGTAAGGAATAGGCAAAAAAAAATGGGATTAACGTAATATTATGCAGTTGTGATATATGTATATCAATTAAAATGTGTGCTGCTGTTAAGATTTCTCTTCAGCAGGTCTGTGCTCAGTGTGCCTAATAACTGTGGGATTGTGGTTGCTCCAAGCTAAGTGTCTAGTGCTCATTTTGGAAAAAGGGAAGAAAGACTTGTTTTCAAGAAAACTTTTTCCTGGGGAATTTGGTAGAAGATTCATCGTTAGCCTTTTAAAAACTTCTGGGCTTGGGGTTAAGAATGCCCATTAGTTGGCACCACTATTTAAAGTATTTTCAGTAAGGTATATTAAAAGACAGGATGTGATGGTAGCTGACAAGATGCCTGTACAGGAGACAACAATACTGCTAGCGTCAGTAATAACACTGATTCAGTTCCTGCAGTAGGGATTTTAAAAAAAAATAGTGAGCATGGAGCAAATTGAGGCTTATCTCATGCTAATGTTATACTGGCATAAACTAAATGTAAATTCAAACCAATACAGTTACAATAGTATGGCTCACCAGTTCCATGTGTATTTTAGAATAAGAGTTCTGGTAAACTGGGGTGGGGAGGGTATGGGTAGAGATGTGCCCTGCTGAACAAACCTCATTTGTTATACACTTTTTCTCAAGCAGGGAATTGCAACCTAACTTCTTCCAGCTGGATTTGGCCTATGGATATTTGCTGTGTTAAACCCTAGGCTGCTAGCAATGCTGACACCCTGTTCTTTTTGTATTTTGCTGTGGAAGGAGTTTAAACTAAAAGCAATCCTTGTTTCAAAATGCATGTCACCGTAGGCAATAATATTGGTATAACTGTTAAAACTTTCCTGTGTAAAGTCCTGAGATGTTGGTCCTGTTGCTTTTGGCTTGTAAACATACAAGTTAGCAAGAATACCAAGTATTTTCCTGATGAGTGCAACAATGGACCTGAGTAAACCTTTCCTCAGATGGCTCTTCCAGGTTTAATTCCTCTATGAAATATTTTTGTAAACATTTAAAATACCAGTGCCAGCTTAACTGTTTCCTGTTGGCGGTAACACATTTAGAGGTCTCCAGCATCTCAGCCCATTGCTCTCTGGTACTCTAGGAATATTTTGCTAGGGAGGTCAGCTAACTTACCCTGCATCTGCCCTTGTAGCCTACCCATAGCACCTTTTGCGGTATAATGATTGAGAACCACTAACCTACAATAAAAGATTTTGAAATTATTACCAGACACCTGGAAACAACAGAAAATGCTTCCTCTATGTTTTTTTACATGATGTACTTTTGATGCAGTGTAACAATCGCATAAAAAACACAAAGCATATATGAAATCAATTAATGCCAGATAAGAAAGTTGATTTTTTTAACAGTTTCTTTGCCTCTGTTTTCTTGAACAGGGACCAGGATATCTCACCTACCAGAGGTAGGGACAATCTTGGGGATAACTCTGTCAGGCCTTCAGTCAGTGCAGAAGTAGTTAGGGATCTTCTGGAGGGGCTAGACATTTTTAAATCTGCAGGTCCAGATGCCCTCCACCCAAGGGTGTTGAGGGAGCTGGCAGGGGTCATCGTGGAACCCTTGGCCCAGCTGTATGAGCATTCGTGGTCATCTGGCCAGGTGCCAGGGGATTGGAAACTGGCTAATGTGGTCCCAGTTTTCAAGAAAGGGAGGAAGGAGGACCCAAGTAACTATAGGCCTGTAAGCCTCACCTTGGTGCTTGATCTTGGAGAGAATCATCAAGGAGCACATCTGTGGGGAGTCTGCAGGGGAGATTATGCTCAGGGGCAATCAGCATGGGTTCGTCAAAGGCAGGTCCTGCCTGACCATCCTGATTGCCTTTTATGACCATGTAACTAAATCCTTGGATGATGGTGTCACTGTGGACATAGTCTTTCTAGAATTTAAGAAGGCCTTTGATCTCGTCTCTCACCCCATCCTCATCAATAAATTAAGCAACTGTGGCATTGATTCCTGCACAGTTGGATGGGTAAAAAATTGGCTGATGGGCACCCAGAGAGGAGTGGTGGACAGGTCATACTCAGCCTGGTGAGATGTGAGCAGTGGGGTACCCCAGGGCTCGGTCCTCGGGCCCGCACTGTTTAACAACTTGTTCAGCGACTTGGATGAGGGAGTGGAAAGCACACTGTCCAAGTTTTCTGACGACACTAAGATGTGGAGTGAGGTAGACACACTTGAAGGGAGAGAGGCTGCAAATAGATTTAGACAGATTACAAAAGTGGGCTGACGGCAATAGGATGGGGATCAACGTAGACAAATGCAGGGTGCTGTACCCAGGGAGAAGGAATCCACAGCATATATACAGGCTGGGGAGTTCTCCTCTTGAAAGCACAGAGGCAGAATGGGATCTTGGAGTCATTATTGACTCCAAGATGAACATGAGCCGCCAATGCCAGACTGCAGCCAGCAAAGCCAGCCATACCTTGTCTTGCATCTGAAGGTGCATCTCAAGCTGGTCCAGAGAGGTGATACTCCCTCTCTGTGCAACTTTGGTCAGGCCACAGTTGAAGAACTGCATCCAGTACTGGGCGCTGCACTTCAAAAGGGTTGCGACCAGCCTGGAGAGGGTTCAGAAGAGGGCCACCTGCTTGGTGAGAGGGCAACAGGACAGGCCCTATGAGGAGAGACTGAGGGACCTGAACCTGTTCAGCCTCAGCAAGAGGAGACTGAGAGGGGACCTGGTGGCTGCCTACAAACTCATCAGAAGAGATCAACAGCAAATAGGTAGAGCCCTTTTTTTCCCCAGCACCACCTGGGGTGACAAGGAACAATGGTAATAAGCTGATGGAGAATAGATTTAGGTTAGAGATCAGAAGGCAGTATTTTACAGTTAGGGTGTCCAAAATCTGGAACCAAAAAGTGGTCCTTGCTCCCCACCTTGGGCATATTCAAGAGGAGGTTGGATGGTCACCTGTCTGGGGTCTTGTGAACCCAGCATTCATTCCTGCCTGTGGCAGGGGGTCAGGCTAGATGATCTGTTCAGGTCCCTCCTGACCCTAGCTACTATGAAACTATGAAACTGATGTGTCATATTATGAGCTTCTAGGACATATCCTTTTGCTATATATCTGTTTTCCCTAACTTTCCAAGATAAAATAGAATAAAAAGCAGTCCTAAGCTCTGTAGAATAAGCTGTTCTGTAGAGGATTTGAATTGCATATATTTTCTTCCTCTAGCCATTTCACTTGTCTGTAAAAAGGGACAGTCAGATGTTTTTGGTAGTGCTTTTTTAGCCTGTTTTAAATGACACATTTACAATGTAAGAATAACATTGAATTCCTATGATTCTGTGAATTAAATATAATGAATAAAGTTACAGGTAGTACTTGGTTTCTGATTTTTAATATCTTTCTGTATACTCTGAAGTTAATAAAGATGCTTCATGTCCTAGATCATCAGATTTCTGCCTAAAAGAGATTTCTAGAAGATGGATAGACATTTTCTGTGTGCGGTTTCTATGCAATTTCTGTGCCAGCACACAGATTTGTAATTTTTATATCCTTCAGTTGATCCTTTATCTATTTGTATTCGGGTTAGCAACAGAACTGTTCTGTTCTTATGACCACAAAAAAAGCAATTTTGTCTCTCTCTTCAGGTTCTGAGCTCTTACTCAAAACCCCTCCCAAAACATCTTTACTTATAAGATGTGTGTCCTGGTATTGGGGCCACTGGATTTAACAGAATAACAGTTTTCACAAACCCGTTTGTATGTTCATTAGGTGTGATTTCACTGAAAACTACTTCACTGGTACTCTTTAAGAACAAACAAACCTCAACATATGGGAGTTTAGAACAAAATATTCTTACCAAAACAAAAATGAACTGCCAGGAATCAAATTTAACACTGACTGAGAGTTTACAGTTAAGGTAGATCGCAGGACCTGAACTGAAGGTTGTTTGACTCAGCAATGCATAAAACTTTATTTTAAACCTAATTATTTTACTACATTTGTTTTAAAGAATGCTATATTGATAGCCTTAAATCTTGAGGAAGACTAATGCATGAAAAGCCTTTACTGCTTTGAGTGTCTGTCAATGGTTTTCAGTCTTTTTACACTTGAGGGTTCCCTCCATAATTTTTTTCAGTTTAGTGGTACTCCATTAAGAATATTTATTACAGTAGATAAACTATAACATGAGTGGAAATGCAGTTTTTAAACAATTGGAGAAAATGTATGAATAACTTTAATATTATAATGGGTGCAACACTTGATCTTAGCAGTGCCCCAGTTGAGAATTACCACTCTGGAAAGATACTATTATGGCTTCTGTAACCAAAGGGTCTGAACATCCCAAATCTTTAACATATTTATCCTGGGGCAATATCCTGCGGCTGAATAGTACTGTTCTGAGACACAGAGACTAAGGTCACATTTCATTTGGTTCATTAATTAAGTCTGCTGGATTGTGGTAATTACTGCGTTAAACAAGCTTTAGTTCAAGCACCTCTGCCACTGTTTTGAAGTGTGGGGGTGCTAATACACGAGACTTTGTGGCACTTTTTAATTAGAGCGGCTCTTGGAGACACTGTAATTTAAGTGCCCCAACCCCGGAGCACGTGTAAAAGTGCCCAGGGTGTCTAAATGGCACTTAAGCGTTTAAATGAAAGGTCTAGAAATTTGATTTGTTTTAATGCAAAATAAGATTCCTTCTTGGAGTGAGGACTGTGCAAAACCTCATAAACTGTAAGATTCAAAATAAAATCACAAGCTTCACCAGCTTGGTAGAAGCTTCTCATTTTCAGCATATTGTCTTAAGAGTGAGGGGAGAAGGAGAGTGAGAAGGAAAATAAAAATGAAAGTGCAGTCCTGAAATACAGGGAGAGGGGATAGTTCTCCCTGCAGGATGGAGATGCTTTTGCAGAACAGTAGAATCCCTGCTAAGAAAGAATCTGGCTGATGTGGTACAGCACCACGCTGTGCAGCACAGCCTGGTAGCAAGTCCTGGACGCAGATTACCTTTGGGAAGAAATTGTTGGAGCGAGGCCTCCTGCCTTTTCTGGCACGAGAGAGAGACGGCTAAGAGCTCCTGTATCCTGCCACTCTTACCTTTCGAAGAGGCAAGCACTTCCTTTGGGTCCTAAAGAAAGTGAGATTCTGCCCCCCTGAATTTCTGTATGATTCCTGGTCTTGCCCTACTCAGTATCTCCTGGAAACAGAGAGGTGCAGTGGGGCAGTTTGACCTGGGAATGAGGGTTGTGCAGCACCTTGGAAGTGTCTCTTGGCATCCTAGTGGGTTGAAGCACCATGGTTGAGAATCACTGGTCTATGTGGTTTACACTGTAAATACTTCATATTCAAATGCATAAGAATAGATTGTTTTGAACAGTAGCATCCGGTGGCAATGGAGGGGAATTGCAACTGTGACCCTTTCACAGCAGCAGCAGGGAGGCAGAATCTCTAGCTAGTGTTTTGCATGCTGCTCCTATTGGTGGACCAAAGTGCCTATTCTTTCACCTTCATGCCAGAATCAGCTTCATCAATAGAAAAAGGTATTTTTCTCTGGTGCTCCTTTTTCCGTATGATCGTTATGGAAGGTTCATAGATATTTTGTGTGGAGTGATCTAGAAGGGCCCGTGATACCAGGATCTTTAGAAGAACCGTTGCAGGTTTCTTCAAGAGGAAATGTATTCTGCTGCTGATAATATGACTTTTCCCTGTTACTCTGTTTACTCTCTGCTCCCTTGACTTGTAGATTATTTTGCTGAACAATTTGATGGGAGAGTGGAGCTTGTCTAAACATACCTTGAGAAGCGGTAGAATAATAATTTAGTAGTTTTGAAAGGTTGAAATGAAGGAAATAGCGGTGGTTAAGGTTAGAGGCTGCTGTGCATTTGGGATGATTTGGGAGATGTTTATTATGAAGAGATTTTTTAAAAAATTAGGTTTTGGGGAAAGTTTAAGGTATCAGGAAAAAAAAATGGTCAAGGTGGTGGTGGTTTGCAAGTCAAGTAAAGCCTGCTCAGCAGAGAGTCTGTCTTTTCCCTTCTTTCCCAACCCTTTCTTTTTTCCCCCTGGTTATTCTGTGGATGAACGAGTATGTCCAGACTGTCAAGATCTTCAGATTAGCTTTCAGCTAGGTTGACTGATTTGCCTCCAGTTGAGGCTAATGACATAACAGTTAGCTTCTTGGGTCTGGGGAAGCCCTGGGTTTGGCTCACAGGTGGTGGCCTGCCTTTGGAAAGAGCTCTATTAATTCAGCTGGCCCCTCCTAGAAGGCTGCTGGCCCCTGATCTAGTTCAGTTATTGCTATATGATTTTCTGGGTCTCCTCTGTTTTGACAAGACCTCCCAACTTTGTATCTTTTGCAGATTTTTCATAAATCCACTTCTAGTTCTTGCACTAGTGAAAATGTCACTAATGAAAGTATTGTCTCTAACAAAAATATTAAGCAAGATTTGTCCCAAGCTGGATCTGTAAGAGAGACCACTAGTAAACACTCTCCAATCTGCGGTCTTCCTTTTCGATGTCCCAGTTAAAATCTGCTTTTTAAGCAGTTCCTTACAGTTGCAGTAATTACTCCCCCTCTCTACCATTTTAGATATTTTTTTTTTTCTGTGAGTTAGGATACCAGATGCTTTGTTGAAATCTAGATGTTAGGTCTACTACATTTCCCTGATCTGAGAATGTGGTTATCCTGTCTTTGAAAGATATTTGAGTAATCTGATGTGATTAATTTAGTGCTGTATTTTATCTTTTTATCTCCGTGTTCTTGATTTATTATCTTCTTCAAAATCAGTTCTAAGACCTGGTATATATTGAAATCAAACTGTAGTTGCCTTTTCCAGAATGTAGGTGCTACATTTGCTTTTCTTCAATCATAGAGTTCTACACACAAATTGACAACTTCATTGTAAGTTTTTGCTATGGGAGTTGCAATTCCATGTGCCAGTTTCCAATAAGCTACCACTTCAGATGTTGTTATTTCTATTGCCTTTCTTCATTTTTGTTAGGTAATCTACCATTACTTTTATTACTGTTATCCTTAATCTTTATAGAAGACTAAGATAAAATATTCAATTTAATATTCCAGCTATACCTATGTTATCTTCAGGGATCCTGGTTTTCTATGTTTAAAAAAATCAAAATTCTCTGATAAATTCCCCCAAATACCCCAAGTCTGCATTTTCCCACAATTTAAATGAAATGCCACTATATATATAGGTATCAGTTGAACACGATGTTTCATTGATATATTTATAATTTTAAAGCAGTGTGGAAGCCTACCAGTGCCTCAATCATTATAATACAATACCTATGTATTTTGGTGTTTGATAATGGGTTTTTTCTTATAGAAAATCAGAGCTCCCTCTGCCCCCTTTGCTCACCAGGACATGGGTCCAGCTACAGCTGTCTTCCATGCTGCTTTGTGGTGCTGAGCAGATCTGAAATGCTGTTGCCTTTGACTTTCAAACCACACCCCCCCCAGCCCTGCTGGTGTCCTTCACTCCCAACCTGCATCCCTGGCCTACCACCAACTCCCTCCCTCCCAGCAGCAGCTGCCCCCTACAACACCAGGATGTGGTTTCAACTGGGGGGGGCATGCCATGCTTTGAGGTAGAGGGCTGCTGTGTCCCTTGCCTACCCCCTGCTCACTTCTTCCCAGCAGCAGCTCCCCCCTGCACAAGGATGCCGTTCCAACTGTGGCTGTCCTGCCTCTCCCCCACCCCCCCACACTGCTTTGTGGCATGTCAGTGATCTGCCTCCTTTGCCCATACTGTTGCCCCTCACTTCCAAGCTACAGCCCCTAGCCCCCGGGGAGCATTCCTCCTCATGCTGTGTAGCCACAGCGTGCTTGGCTAGGAGGTCCAACTGGTCATCTCATGCCTGCTACAGGGAGGAGCTGTTAGTGGATGCGGATTGGGCACGTAGCAAAACTCCAGCCTGTTGTCATGTTCCCAGGCAGAGAGGAGCGAGGCAGTGGAGATTGAGCTGGGCTTCACAGCCCATCCCTAGTGGCTTGGCATGAGGCATGCCATGCTCTGAGGTGGAAGGCTGCAGTGTCTACCCAGTAGTTCCCACGCTCTTCTTGGGAAGCCCTTGCCTCTGGTTGGGCAAGCCCCTTCCTTTCCAAACTGGTTTTCCCTTGCACAAGCTGCTCTAAGGGGGCAGCAGAGCTCCAGGCCTTCCTCTGGTGGCTGCTTCTGGCTGGAGCATGACTCCCCTATCCATCTCCCTCTCCCTCTCCTTCTGCACTTGCCTGCCACCTTCTCCCCACCCATCACAGCCCTTCAAGCAGTACCTGGAGTCCCCCCATGCTGGGGCTGCATGGTACAATGGAAGGTAGGGGCTAGGGGATGGGTTGTTGTGCAGCAGCTGGCTGTGTGGCTGTGCCTCTTGTTGGTAGGTCCCATCCCATCCCATCCTGTGATGTAGGGGTGGTAGCTGGGAGTGCAGGGACTTTCAGAGCTGCTCTAATTAAAGTGCTTTCCACCCTGCTTTGCCCCCCCCCACACTTCCTCAGCATGTGTATAAGCAGTCTTAGAGTTGGTCAAACTGGGAGTGTCCAGACAAGCAGGAACATGCATTTTCCTAGAGGACAAGTAGCAGTGGCACACTGTGTGCTACTGCTACTTGTCCCTGGGGAGCACCCATGCTACATGAGCTCTGGTGTGCAGCAGGTTACTCCGGGTTGGGTAGGGGAGGCAGGGGCCAGCAACTCTGCTAGCCCCAGCAGCCTTAATGTCTAGGTTCCTCCAGGAGCTGCAGCTACAGCACTCCTGCAGCAGGAAGCCTGGCCGACAGCCAGTGTAGCTCTGGCTGGCCAGGGTCTGGCTGTGGGTGGCGCATGTTGCTGCCACATGCACCACCCTACATTTTGGCATGGGTTTTTTTGACCCTGGGTTCTTCTGGGGTCACGGGCCCCCTTCCACCCCCACACTACAAAGTAGCAGCATGGGGAATGCCTGCAGATGCAGTATGTGGTGCTACAGCTATGTGGCGCAGGCAGGTATGCAGCACCACATACCACGTGTCAGCACTCATGCGGACATGCCGCCTGTGTCTAAATTATAGGTCATTACAATTTTCCCTGAATTCTAGCCTGATTATCTTGTAGCAATTCATGGGGAACAAATTTGTAACAACATATATGTAAAATACAGTACACTAGAGTGTAACATCTTGTTTTTTAAAAAATAGTCTTTATCTGTCCAAGCTCAAAAAAATAAAAGCAATTATTTCTGGAAACCTTCCCAAATGAATGATGAAAGGAGGAAGTGTGAGCAACTTGTATTCTCTCACTTCGGAGCTGTGCCAGGTTATTTGGACCTCAATAAATCCCCCACATTCACCTGGCACTTCTTGATGGAAAGTATGTCCAGGAGAATGGATGTTTTGGCTTGCTGGTCTGGCTGATCCCGTTGCAGATCTTCTGCAGGGCTCCAAACTCCCTTATACTCTGCCCCTTTCCTCTTAACTAGATGGTTACTATTATCCATTGGTGGTGAGCGGAGATGGTCTGAGGTCAATTGGTCAGTCTGTCTGTCTCTCCCCTAATCCTCAGTTTGCAGTTTCCTCCTCAACATGGTTGCGCTATGAATACTTTCTTCAAATCAAATAAGCTTTATCTCCATGAGATCCCTTGGAGTTCTTCCCTTGTAGGTCCTGGGACTTTCGCCTTTGATCTCTTCAGTCGTTCTTTTCAGGGCTTGGAGGCTTCGCTCTTAACTTTAAATCAGCTGGGCTGTTTCTTTGGGGTTCCCCCCCCCCTTCCTGCTGCCTCCGGACAGGTTTTCTCCTTGGGGATGCCAAATGCCAAACTTCCCTCTGTGTTCTCCCTCTAAACTGCCCATCACTTGTTGTGAGCCAGTCAGGGCTGGTTCCCCAGGTTCTTGTCCTCCCAGGATTGCTAGCAGCTGTGATCCCCTGGGCGCCTGAGCTGCTCCATGTGTCCAGACACAGACAAGTAAGTTCTCCTGCCTGCGGGGCTGTTCCCATGGGAGCATGGCAGGGACTAGCTCAGTGAATACCAGTTTAAAGATCAGAGGATGCTAAGGTGGTTTTAAATACAGTCATCATACTGCCTTCTGTCCTTTACTTCTTAGCCAAAGCTAACAGCATGTCCTTGATGTCCTTGAACTGGCTCCAGTGATTTTTGTGTAATTATTTTTTTATTCAGTTGCATTCTAATTTGTAAGCCATTTCCTATAAAGTGTTATGGACATCAGAGCTGTATGCAGTAGGTGTACAGAACTAAACCTGTGTTCAATCAAATTCTTGATTTATAATGTGGAATTTAGAGACTTTGAATTAGCCCCACCCTCTTTTCCCCCCACAATATGTTTCTGCCTAATTAAAAAATACATGTATATACCTAAATATTTCAGGTCTAAATGTCACATTTTATCATGTTGGTATTAAATATACCATGACTAAATTCTCATTTAGGTGAATATGGTGTACATAAGGCATTTGGTTGCTTTTTTGCAATGAAAAATAACTTACTTAATTTTAATAAATGAATATTATTAAAATAGCAAAAATATTAACAAGCTAGTACAGTTCATTTAATTGTAAAATAATTCTAACTAATTTAACCATCTTTCAGTATTTGACTTCGTCTCTAGTTCTACAGATGGAAATTTGTATAGCTTGCAAAGTTTTAAAATTGATCCTAATACCATGGAAGATTAAGTAGGGGCATTTGCTCAACCCTACAATATTCCGTGCATCCTAGCGTTACCCTATTTTGGCTGTTGTAATAGATAATTTTCAAATAGTTTCCAAGTTTTGTTGCTACGTTCAATTCAGTGGGCCATTGCTAATTTTAAAGTAGCTAAATTCTGTCATGAATATGAGTGTAAACTATCAGACTTTATAGTTTTAAATGAAGTTAAAGCAAAAATGAAGAATACTAATAGAAATATGGATGATAACTTAATGTTAACCTTTTAAAAAGTTTCAAACCACAGACTGTGAAATTGAAAGCTGCCCATTTGATGTGTGCCTGTTGTATGCAATAAGCTGATTAAAGCAGAATTGCAACATTTTTTTTATCTATAGTCTTAAGTCTTTACTG
The DNA here is from genome assembly GCF_052110815.1 of Crocodylus siamensis. Classification (NCBI taxonomy): domain Eukaryota; kingdom Metazoa; phylum Chordata; order Crocodylia; family Crocodylidae; genus Crocodylus; species Crocodylus siamensis. The sequence continues at coordinate 58,527,462 of NC_143397.1, forward strand.
CCCACTAGATAAACAGCAGAAGTATTCTGTTAATTTTCTTGGAAAGGACAATGTGTGAGGAATAGATAAGGAATGTAAATTGCGTGGTGGACACTTGAATTCTCTTCTGTATATTTTTAGGGGACAGGAGACTACTAGTATCTCAGATAGCTATTGTGAAATTTTTTTAGTATTTTCAACATTGGTTGAACTCTGATTTTTTTTTTTTTTTAAAGTGCTTCTGGCTCACATGCAGGTCCTAAGGCTGCATGTAAATTAATTGTAAAGGTTTTGTAGGCAGCTTCCCTCCACCAATTCCCCCCTTATGCAATGGGACTGACTCCAGAATTTAAATGTAAAAATAAGAAGACCGACTCGAGGGAGTATATTTTTAGATCATAAAGAAATTCACATTTTTTTCATGTGAGGACTACAGTTGTAACCAGTTTTGGCTTCTACCTTGGTCTTCTGATTTAACTTTCAGACTTTGCTTATTTCTTTGTCATGTATGCAAACTTATTTTAGGTCTCCAAATGTATAGTTGACTTAATGTTCTCTTGAAGACTTGGAAAAACTCTCAAGTGTCCTTTAATTTTTCTCAAGAGCTAGATATTATGGATCATTTTATGATGCTGTCTTTTTATTTAATTTCTAGGTTTGAGAGAGATGAATATTTTTCAGCTGTTCAATACCCTACTCAGTTCTACATAATAAGGCCAATTTAATGGCCTAAATCAGGGACTGGCAATCTAGTCTGTGGGTTGGATCCAGCCCTCAAACGTTCTATCCAGCATGGGGGTTTGGTGGCATAAAGTTTTTCTGTGCCACCCATCTCATCTGCAGCACTCCCTTCTGTTGTGGAGCCTGCTGCTCTGCCAAGTCTGTTCTTACCCTGATTAAAGACTAGGTGGGGAGCAGTGGTGAGGGTAAGGGCAGGCAGTTTCCCACTCTGTGCAGTAGAGACTTCCAGCCTGCGGTGGGAGTTGGGGTCATAAAGGGTAGCCTGCACTGGCAAAAAGGTTGCATAGCCCTGGCTTAAATGATTAGGAATGGGGACAGATAATTCTGTTTCTGGATTTCTTAGTTTATAGTGCAGAGGTAGAATTCAGCTTTTTCCCCCCTCCCATTTAGGGTTGATTCTTTAATTTTTTGCTATTGACTTTTCAAAAGACCATCATGTCTTTTAATTGCTTATTTAAAAGAATGTCTAAATCTAAACTAAAATTGCCGTTATGCAGATAGGTGTTCAGTTTTGACATTGGACCTTATTTAGCGAAAAAGTGCTGAATTGAAAAAATGAGGCTTGAAAAACTGAGTTTAATCTTATGTGATTTTTTTTCTTCCCTAATGTGAAATAAAATAACAAGAAGAAAGGCTTTCTACAAAAATTGTGAAGATTATGTTTCTGTCTCTCTTCTCATTGATGTTGTTATAACTCTTAGTATTTGAGTGTCTGCTACCTAAAATTGATAGCAATTCTAAATTGATTGTTCATGTTGCATTGGAATCTGGACGCTGGGGAAAGTTTCTTCTTCCAATTTCAGACTTTGATGTGACATGACTTCTGAATAGGATCCTTCATAGAATTCTTTTAAACTCTGTAATAATCTGGGTCCGAATTACCCTACTAGTGAAAATATTTCTGTGGAACAAGATTGAGAGCTTAAAGAAATCAGAGTCTGTTTTGCTCTGGAGATGCAAATCTGTAATTTGGGGGCCTCTGGTGGATTTTCATTTGTCAGGGTATAAATCTGCAGATCTACCATATAAAAATTCTAATAAAGAAACCTTTTTCACCTTATACTTTCTCCTTGAAGAGATTTTGCTTTTTGTCAGATATCCAGTTGCTGAATGCCTAGCCGTGCATTTGAAGTGAAATGCATAGCAGGTGGCTATAGACTTTTACAAATTAGGGCATGCCATCTGTCCACAAAGTTAAATATGTTGTCATACTCTTTCAGTAGAAGTGTGTTGGTGATTTTTTTTTTTTAATCTTGCCAAATGGGCATAATTCCCAATATTTTTTATAAACACAGCTTGAAGTAGTCTATCAAAAATATCTAGCTTCCAGTGAACTGCAACTAATATTTAAACAGGTACAATCTAGGTAAGTTTATCCTTTTACTCTTTTCTTCCCTTTTGAAATACTATAAGATTTTACTTTTCTATTTATAAGTTTTTAAAATTTTAAATTTGCTCATTCATTTGTTCATTCATATAACTCTGGACTGGTGTCAGTACAAGTAATAGATTTACTCTTTTAAGTTTTGTCATTTTCCTGGGAACAGGTCTACAGATTTCACAATGAAATTGTGATTCTTGGCCATTGGTTTCCATTGAATTATAAAGCAATAGTGAGCTGCAGTCATTGACAAAATAATTCTTAATGGCCAATGCCCTCAAAATGTATTTATAGAATAGTAACTAGTTGGTTGTTTTATCTGGTGTAATTTTATTGACTTTGACTATTTTGTTGAAGGTGTACATGAAACAATTATAGTAATGTCATGGGATTTAAAAATTGAGACGGAACAGTTATGCTGATGTTCTAACCTGTCAGAACAGTAAGACTCTTTTTCATTGATCAAACTGCAAAAGGAGCTGATATTGGATTGTCTAGTTTTGTTGTTCTACCTGAGCAAACTGAAATATTCAGCTTTTTCTTGGATGATATTTTTGGGGGATTTTAGAGACTTGTCCAGTACTTAAACTGCTATGTTGATAGTGATCATTGTCATTAGTATACATTAAAATATGCTAGATGTTTCTGTGCTCTAGAATTTTAAAGTTTGGTTAAGGACCTAGTGTTGAGCATTTAATGGGAGTATGGTAGAGACTCATTGGTGAACTTCTTAAAAGAACAAATATGCTTTAGTTGTAATTTGTTTATTCTCAGAGCTGATATAATCTATGTTGGCAAAAACATTTCATTGGTATAAACTGCCTGTAGTAGGGAGATTTACTGGTAGAGCCACATGAGCAGAACTTTTTTTTCTGCTTCGTGCCTTTAATCTAGATTTGTGATAGGTTTCTACAATTGTGATGGGAAAAGGAATAAAATAAAACAGCAGTTGGCCACCTTTTCATGGTATGACCTAGAATGACCCAGCTTGGGTCAGAGGTGGATAGGCAGGTGGGTGTTAGGAACTCCCTACCACTGCTTCTCCATGCAGGAACCTGGTGGAAGCCCCTGCTGTCACTGCTGCTGCGGCGTGGGGAAAATTCCTGCTGCCACAGCACCACATCTGTGGGCTGGATCCAGTGGCTCTACAAGCTATGTTCAGTCCACAAATCATAGGTTGTTGACCTCTGGACTAAAGTAATACTAAATTTTCATGTGTGTCCTCTTTTGTTGTTACCCCCAGGGGCTCAGATCATCAGATGGAAGATTTAGTGACTAAGATCATTTAAATGCATCAAGAAGTAGGAATAATGAATCCAGATTTTCAAAAAGGGATATTTCTGATGGCTTACAACATACCTTAGTGTCTTGCCTAAGCATGTCCTGTATATAGTACGCACGGTTTTTGAAGGGCAGCTTGAAGAAAAAAAATCTTCCTTTGTGGTGATTGAATATCTGCAGCTATGGAGCCAAGCCTGCTACAGAGTCTGATGCAAGCCCCATGTACTGAATGGGCTGTAGACCAGCCCAGGATGTTGTGGTCATGTGCTGGGCGTGGGACCATGTGCTGGTCTGATTCAGCACATGGAGCCATGCTGTTCAGGTAGGGGAGTAGAATGGGGGAAAAGGGGCCTCCCATGGATCTGGAAATTTGGTGATGGGGGGAACAGTGACAATGTTAATTGCTGTGGTTCCCAGAGCTGCAGCCATCAACTCTGCCACCACTTTTCCTGTTGCCAAATTCTGGGTGATTGGGGATCCCTATCCAGTGCAAATCATGCATACCTCAGTTACCACCAGCTGCTCTTAAGTTGGGGGAAGGAAAGGTCTGGGTCATAGATGAATAGGGTGACCATATGTCCTGGTTTGGATGGGACAGTCCTGGATTCTGTAGGCTGTTCTTGGTCAATTGGTCAAAAGTCTTGGGCCGGAGTCCAGTGGAGTGGCATGGTGCGCCAGGCAGAAACTGCTATCACTGTGGGAGCAAGGAATGTAGGAACCTTGGATGTGGCCTCTTAGATAGGGTGACCATAAGTTTGCCCAACTTACTTTCACACAATGGCAACTGTGCTGCTCTGCCTCCCTGCTGAACTTCAACTCAGGGCTGCTGACCAACCAGCTTAGAGAATCTGGGACTATCCCAGCCAAAACGGGACGTGGTCACCCTATATATGAGAAAATACAGTATACTCAAGGCACTTATCAGTGTTTCCAGGATGCTAAATTCAAAAGCATATTTTCCATTACAGTATATGTTTAACTTAATACCCCTTCTTCAGCTCATAATTTAGGGTCTTGTCAAAGACTAAAAGGTAACAAAAATCCAGTTTCATAGTAGCTCTTGCTCAACTATGATGCTACAAATACCATCTTTTGCTATGTACCGCACTTCTGATTGGTTTCATTCTAAAGTGTGAATTAAGTTTTTCAATAATGTATAAAATGCTAATTCAACATTAAAAACCTTTCTTGATTACCTTGTTGTGCAGCAGGAATAAAAGCTAATTTACTGTTATATTGCATCATATTACTCCTTAACGGGAAAACTGTAAGAAGACTTTTTTTTTTAGTTCGTTCTCCATTAATTGTGTATATTATGGTAACATTTGTATCTATTACAGCAGAAATTCATGGTAAAGAGTTTTTAATTTATATTCCTCTGCTTGTGTGCTGGTTCATATGCAATATCTTTGAAATATTTGTCTTTGATTGTTGAAGGGTAAATGAAGTATTGAAAGAAAAATGAATTAATCTAACTGAACCCAATTCTTATGGATGAAAGCTTCCACAACAAACATTCCCTGAAATGGACTTAGTTCACAGCAAGTTATAGCTCTGATAAACCCAGCATGTTAGAGAGAATAAATTCTGCTGCTTCATTGCTTTTCCTTTTTCTGTTTCCATGAAACTATTGCTTTTAATAATTCATTGTCAACTTTATGTATGCTGAACTATTGTAATCTCAAACAATTTATGTGTTATGCTTACAGTTTTAAAAGAACCTTATTTTATTAACTTCTTCCTTGCAAGCTATATTTCCTTCAATTAAGAGACCCTCTTAGATGGCTTTTAGCCCTCCACCCTTCCAATATTTCACATTTAAATTTTGTGACTGATTTTTTCTAAGTTCTAAACATAATTTTAAAAAGACTATTGTAGTTGGCAGGCTTAAAAGAGTGCGTAAAGAAATTAGAGTCCAGTTATACTCTGAAAATTGATTATTTCAAATTACATTGAAAATGTTTAGTTTTTTTTCTCTTGGGAGTTTAAAAATCTAGTTGTCTTGATTTACAAGTAAAGTCATGTGGACTTTTTTTCTTTCTCTCTTCCTGTCATATCTGTAAAATGACTTTGAACTTGAAATTCAAGTTGTGTTCTTTCTGGCTTTTACACATTACCAATAGGAAGAATTCTTTCTTTGGAGCTTAATTAATAATTCTGATATATGAAATGGAAAATAATTACACTATTTTTGCCAAACTATTGGCTCTTCTATAGTAGTAAAAAATGAAACTCCAAATGTGTTTTTATGGCATAGTAGGGCAAATTCTGAATATGGTTCATAGTAGATCTGTTCAGCAACAAACCAGCTTTTGGAAGCTCTTGCTCTGCTACTATTATGCACTAAATCTGAGCTGTCCAACTTCTGAATGGTTGGAGGGCGCTTGGCTGTGGGCTGCACCACTCAGCCCCCAGTGGCAGGAGGAGGAAGCTGGAGAAGAGAACAGGAGGCCTGGAGAATCCTGGCAAGAGTGATGGGGAGAGCAGTACCTGGGTGGGGACCTGCAACCTGCCAGTTATACAGCCCATCACTAAATTATTATAGCAATATACCAGCCTGGAGGCTATGCAATTTATTTCCAGAACAAGTTGTATTAGTATATTGAGTAATGATTCTATTCTGTAACAAAATCACCATTAGACATGGTTTACAGATGCCTTTAGGGAAGCCAAAGAAGAGAAATTTCTGTAAGTGGGGATGTAAGTACAGGGTTTGATTTGCCCAAAGGAGTACCAAACAGCTTCCTGGCCCAAATATTCATACAATTATTTATTAATAATCCATTTCAGTATGTAAACTCCTGTAGATAACCCTCTTCCTCCCTGCATTCTCTGGGGGTTGGGGGGAATGGATCATACACTATTGTAACTAATGCTTTCCCTCCAAAGCCAGCTACTGCTTTCTGTTGATCTTTGGCACCACTGAATAGAACTTCACACTGTTTTGAAGGTACTGGCACCAGGAAAAGGAAGACACTACTTGTGCCTTAGGATTATCTCTTCCTCCTTTTGACCTTAACTGGCAAAGGGGATGAAGAACATGCAGTCAGATCTGTGAAAAGGAGTGATGTGAAGCATGTCCTAATGGTCTTCCCACTAATACTTTTGCATAAAAATTCTCAGGCAAGATTTTAATCTCCTAAGGCCTATTTCAGGGTTGGTAAACCCCTGACCCACAAGGCTTCCCATAGGTTCAGAAATGTTGTGGTGGGGGAGTGGTGGCACTGATCCCCTACTGCCAAATTTCCAGACTCATGAGGACCCCTGGGCCTTGTGTGCTGGATGTTGCCCAGTCCAATGTGTAGGGCATTGCAGGAGTGGTCACCATTGCCATGGTCCCTGAGTGTCCATCCAGCCTGCAGACCAATCCCATGCCACTTATCCGGCCCAGAGGGCCAAAAGGTTGAGCACTGCTGCCCTAGTTAGTTGTTAATTAAGCTCATCCTCTGAGCTACCCTTTTCTGCCTTTCTCAAGTCTCATTGAACTTGTGCTTTGTGGTGGTTTAATTAGGCCACAAAGCACATCATCCCCTCATAATTGGAGGAAATATGTTCTTCCTCCTCTTAACAAACCCAACCTGTCACATAACAAATTTAACATTTAAAGATGCATCTAATCCACTGAGGTATACATAAGCAGATATTTAGCTGCCATCAACAGTGCTCCCCTAACCCCAGTGTATCAAATGATGGTTTGTTGTAATATTTCTATTTTAAATGTGTTCATGTTTGTTATAATGTTGCATGCCTCAGTTTACTTCATTAGCTTCTGTACAGGGAATGAGAGTTAAGTCCCAGTGCTGCCTACGTGGGGGATTATACGAGATGGACTCCTAGCATCAACAGAGACTAGAATAGCTTTGACCTGTTGACACAGGTAGGATTTCTGGTACTCCAGAAAAGCTGAATGTGATAAGTATGATGAAAGGAAAGCAGTCTGGACAAGGGGTATATCAGCTCCTGGCTGGGAGAGCATGAAGACAGAGACCAGCAGAGCAGATTTTTGAGGTTTGGGAGCTGGCAGACTGGTAAAGGAACAGCTGAGGGACTACAAGTTCTTTGGTCTGTGTGGACTGGGGACAGAAGGACTGCTTAACGCTTTGGAGGGGGCAGAGAGCCACTGTCTGGGTGGCCTTTAATTCAGTAAACACCTTGTATTCAAATGAAGCTGTCTGGTTTTCTGCTTAGAACTTCAGGTTGCACTTCTTTTCCTTGGTAAGAGACAGCCTGTCTCAAAGGAGCAGAACTGTATGTTAGCATTTTGAGTCAGGGTCATGGATAACCAGGGAGCGTGAGAGACCAAAAAGCCAGGATCTGAGAGTGGGGAAGAACCATAGCTCCCTCCTTGTTCTAGAAGCCATACCTGGCCTGACTAGCAGTGGACACTGTCAGAAACTGGAAAAGGCTGCAGTGGCTTTGAGCAAACAAGCCCTTCCTCCCTCTTGTTCTCCCTCACTCCTTGTTACATGGGTGGGACTCTGTGATACTGAAAGCACAAAGAAGTCTTGTCTTCTTCTCTTCTCTTCTTTTCAGTCTCTGGCACTTCCTTTATGTTTCCATCAGTGTTAAGCTTTTGTGTTTCATGGGGTGCTTGTACATGTGGCGGGTTGCATTCTATGCCCCCTAAATTAAATGGTGGGTTTTATTTTTCCATCACTGTATATACATTATTGTCCTGGCAGCTGCAGGCACCTGCTGAAGGTAGAATTGGTGAGGGGCCTAGCTATAGGGCAACATTGTCGTTTCATTTAAATGTTTAACCTGGCAGAGCCTGTCTGCCTCTCCTATGGCCGGGGGTCCATTAAAAAATAAAAAAAAAAAGATCAGGTCCCCTGGCTGCAGGAGAGGCAGGAAGGCTTTACAGAAAAAAAGGATCAGGCCCTTTGCCACTTCTGCCTTCAGCAGGCTCCTGCAGCTGCAGGATGCCTGGGGCCACTGGGAATGCCCTGACTTGTCCCTGGGGTGGCGTGGGGAGGTGGTAGGAGGGTGGTTGGGTATGCTGGCAGCTGGAGAAGCCAGCCCATTCTTGGGCAACCCCAGGTGTCCTGCTGGCCACAAGAGCCTGCTGGCAAAAGAAGAGGTGAGGGGCCTGTCATAGGCCAGCTGGGCACTGTGAGTGTATCAGTTTCATCACAGGCCAAGTGGGCTGTTTGATTCAGTTTTGGATCGAGGAGGCAAAGTTGTGAGTGAAGTGAAGGCAAATTTATTATAGCTTACACACATACAACAGTTAACAGAAAGATAAATGCACTAAGCAGATAATGCAGTATTAAAGAGAATGATAGTAAATAATAACAGATAGATCAATTCTGTTGCAGGCCAGCTGGGCACTGTGAGGGTATTAGCCACTGGGCTGTTCAAAACAACAGATAGACAGACATGGGTTGGCAATTTATTGATAGTCCCTCAATGCCAAGTACACATCAGGTGATTCCAGTGAAGTCGGGCGTCCCTCAATAGACAGTCAGAGGGTTACTGGGGAAGTTCCCTTGATCAGGATCTGATCCTCACTCACACCAGGAGTTTGGGGTCTGGGCTTGGAACAGAAATGACTGTTCTGTTCCCTCCTTCCTGCTGGTTACCTGATGCACACGCTTTTTATACCTAGTCTTATGTTAATCTGTTGGCCTCAGAGCCGCTTACAATGTTGCCCTATAGCTGTTACCCTATGGGATTGAAAGGTGTTAAAATTATCATAAAAGGTTACTACCCAAACTCGGATTTATCCAATAAGCAAATTATGATGCAGCACCTTTAGGTTTGAAATTAACATTGCTCCACCTAAGTTCCGACCCCTTTTAGGCTTCATTTGAATATGCTTTCTTGGGATATGTTTTCTTGGAATGTGTTGGGTGTGCCAGGCAATTAAGTCCAGTTTTATCATCAAGGCTGAACCCTGAGCAAAATACCATTAGGTCTCCTAATCTTGCAGCTACAGTTTTGCCCAGGCAGTTCCATGAACAGTTAATTTTATCATTTTGGTTAAACTTATGACAGACAAGTTACATTTGCAGTTTACAATCTTACAAGCTTTATATTAACTAATATTACCTGTTTAGGCAAAATACCAAAAGTCTCCAAGAAACACGTATTTATTGTTTATTAATCCCTCTGGTTCTGGCTGTTACAGGGGCCCGATTCTTTTTTTTCTGTGGAGCCTGTTCATCTCTCCCACGGCCAGGGAGCAAGCTAATAGCTACAACGTTCCAAGTTGTAATGATGCAAACTCATTTAAAATCTCCAAAACTCATGTATGTGTAATGTGTGACACCATTAAGCCACACAAAGGGAAATTTTCATCACATGTACATTGTGACATCATCACATGTACCAACGCCCCTAATCTCTATATGTAACCTGCTTAATTTACCCATCTTTCCTCAGATCTCTACATAGCACAGCTCTCTATCTTCTACCTGTCTCTGCTTTTAGGCTTAAAATTCATTCCAATTTTATTTTAATTGTTGCCTTGCACTCTTATTCAGTATTAAGAATTTTTCTTAGACTTTCCAGTTTGCAGGCAGGAAAAAATTCTTTTTCAGCAATTTGTAATAATTTCTATGAAATTAAGTACACATCTTTTCCTTCTCTCCTGTAGAGCATTACCTCAATAGGACATTTTACTTCTACTACTAAAACTTACCAAAATTTTGAAACCAGTCTCTTGCAGCTAGAGGATGAGGGATCAGTTTCTTATGCCTTGTGTTACAGCGTTCTCAGGAAGGTTCAGTAAGAATGCTATGAAAGAAATACCTGCTTTTAATGAAAATATTTATATTATATAGCAAGGCTCTCTGGTAGTCAGCTTGGTTCTTTTATAGTTTTCCAACCTTATGGGAAACTGCTTGGGGATTTTCACTTATGGAGGTGTTAGATGCATCCAGGTTTTGGAGCTGAGGGGGAGCTTATTTCACCTCCTTTCCTCAAGCCATGTGATAGAGCAGTGTTTCTTAACCAGGGTGCCATGAGATCCTTTTAAGAGTGCTACTCAATGTTAGCACTGTGTGTGTATGGAAATGACTATACAGTGGTTCACAAGATAAACCCAGAGCTTTGAAATAGGAATCCATAGTGTCAAAAAAAACTCCTGACCTGTTGTGATCTTTTGGGTTCTTTACAACAGAATATTTGCTCTATTATATTTCCTGTCATTTTGAGGGGTGTCGTCACCCTAAAAAAGATAGCGACTGGGATAGAGCGTGCATGTGTGTTTTGGGGAAGGGGCCTTATGGTAAGTTCTTCAAACTCTCTTCGCTCAAAAGTGGCATGACCGGTAGTTAAAATTCTTTACCTTTAAATATTGAGAGAGTGACCTGGAATGACTTTGAGTGTGGGCTGGCTGATGGCAGGTTTCTTTCCTCCTTTTTCAGTTGATAATGCCTACTATAGATTTGGGACCTTCTTTGGTAGTGGAGTTAGGAGCTTGTAGTATTTGGGGAGAGAAGGGGATTGGGACCCCATTTTGACCTGTCACTTTGCAAGGTTTACAGATTAGACTTTCGATGTGGTTGATTAAAAACAAATTCTTTATCTTATATCATTATCCTGGTAATGTCGGGGGCCCCTAGGAGATTTTCTGTTTCTTCTGTGGATTAATTTTTAATTTCAAACTCTTAGAGGCCCAGAGATGTTAATAGTGAGGTAAAGAGTCTAGTGGAAAGCTTCTTTTTTAGATAGTGGCAATGATTTCAGCTGCATTTCTTTCTTTTACTTCTTTGAGGGCCCTGGTTTCTGTCTTTGCAAAATACAATTGGAGTGAAAGGGATTTTAGGATCATTGGTCTGAACTTCTAAACCAATGCATACTAAAATGTAGTTTGTGGCTATAATGTGGAATGTGAGGGAGAAATGGCTTCTCAGTGTGTTGGTGAACTTTTAAAAATAATTGTATATCATTGCTGGAACATTTGCTACATTGAGTGCTCTGGCTGCATGGCCATACCCTTTGTTGGCAGGCATGCGACACAGCAAGAAATTTTTCATATACTTTGTCAACACATTATAATTAATCCTGCCAATAAAGGCTAATTAAATGGAATTCCATTTGGCAGTACCTAAGGAGGATCATTCAGCAGCTGGAAACTTCTATTTTAGTAGTTAATTTATCATTGCTTATGCCAAAAGTAACCAGTTTTTGTAACTAACCCATCTGGCAATTTAAATATATATTATTACTTTAACTTGGGATGTTAAGGTTTTTAGTCTGACTTTTTTTGTTTAAAGAAAGATGAAATAAGATTGTTAAAACAAAACCACAAAAATTGTCTTTAAAACGAGCAGTTACTTATTGTTTATTAGAAGTTTAGTACTGCAAAGTTGTCGCTACATAAAGTTTGGCTTTTTTAAGTGAATGTTGCGCTTATGATTCTCAAGCACCAGCTTTGCTGGACCAGACATCGTGTGTTCATGCCTGACTCTCAACTCCCAAAACAAGTGCTCCTAACTTAGTTGCAGCCTGAAATCTCGTGGTGATCAGAGGAAATATTACAAGGACACATTGAAGGCATACCTCAAGAAAATGGATGCTGACATCGTGCACTGGGAGGAACTGTCTGCTAAGTGAGTCCATAGGTGCTGCAGCCTCAACCAAGTGGCACCCCATTTTGAGATAAAGTGTCTTGGCTTTGAAGCAAAGAAGAAAGAGGAAAGGAAGGAAAAGGAGAGGAATCCCAGCCTTCAGCCTTCTCTCCCCTGGGGGAGGACCTGCAGCTTCTGCAAATGGATCTGTAACTCAAGGATTGGACTCTAAAGTCACATCAAGAACCATCAGAGAACCATGGTAGAGATCATCCACAAATTGACAATGATAACACAGTGCATATTAAGGGATAAACTCTATTGTAACCAGGGAAAACACTTGCTTCAGGAATCCTTTAAATATAACATTTGTGCTTGTTTTCTTATCTTTTACTTAGGCTGGTTGAAGACATTTGATGACTACTTCAGAGATCAGACACAACATATCCTAAACAACATGATCATCAAGCTGCAAGAAGACAAGAGAAGGAAGTTCATGTGGTCTGAAATCTCTTACTTTTCGAAGTGGTGGGATGGAATAGATAGCCAAAAAAAGGATGCTGTCAAAAGGTTTGGACCTTTTTCTTATTTGCAATTAAACTTTTTGTGGAATGGTGTTCTTAATAACTTGCTCATATGAGATTTGATCTGTTCCAAAGTAAGCTTGTATCTTCGTGCTGGTTAGCTATGATTTTTTTTGTTGTTGTCAATTTTTGTTTCCATTTTTTTATATATTCTTTTTCCCAGGGGGGTAGAAGTATGTTGCAGAATAGCTAGAAAAGAACCAGATAAAAATATCTACATTACATATGTACTTAGGGCTGTGCAAAGCTTTGGGTGGTAATTCGATTCAGAGGAGGTTTGGCTCAATTTGGTGGCCAAATCTCCGAATCCGAATCAAATCAGGGGACCAATTTAAAGGTCCAAATCAATTCAAAGCTCTCCGAATCTTCGGCAAAGATTCAGAGAGCTTTGATTCAGGAAGTCCTTGGTGGTTGCATCAGGGAGCTGCAGCCACTCTGAGCTGGTAAACATTAGGGGTGGGGGAGGGGACCATGGGGGGAAGTAACCTGCCTGCCCCAGCTCAGTACTTTTAAAAAAAAAAAAAAAGCCCCGGTGCTCAGCGGGTGCTGCCAGGAGGGGGGCGATTCCCACTGCCCCATGCTGCATGGGGGGCTCTGCATGAGTCCCCTCGACCCCGGACCCCACACAGCTGTCCTGCCTATTGAGGCTCTGGTCCTCTAAGAAAAAAAAAAAAGCGGAGAAAATCCACGGGACTCACCCCTCCTGGTGCAGCTTTGGGGGCTCCTCCAGAGACCCCCACGTGGCAGGGGGCAGCAGGGATCATCCCCCGCCAGCAGGAGCGGTGAGTCCCAGGGTTTCTTAAGGTATTTTTTTTTTTCCTTAAAGGGCTGGAGCTGGCCTGTGCAGGGCACCTGTGAGGGGGTTGGGGGAGCAGGGGGGGAGGTTTCAGGGCTCATGCAGAACCCCACACACAGTGGGCGATCACCCCCCTGCCTGGCAGCACCTGCTGAGCCGGGGCCTCCCCCCTGCCCCCAGTGCTGGGAGCTGGGGTGGGCAGGGCGGCTCTTGTTGGACTGGGAGAGGGGAGGGAGATGAGCCTGGCCTGGCTGATTTGGACATTTGGCTGCTGTTGAATCTCCAAATCAGATTCAGCCGACTTGAATCAGGACAGTGATTTGAATCACCTAATTGGATCACTGTCCCCCGAATCAGCCAAATCCAAAGCGAATACTAGCCACTTTGCACAGGCCTAAGACGTACATTGTGCTCCTTTGTTCATGCTGCAATTGAGTTTCAACATTTCATTTATTTTTTCTATCCTAAGCCACAAAAAAAATTATATTGACCTGGGGTGAAAGTACATTTTTTCTTACTTTTTGCATTAGTAAGGGGAAAAAAAAGGGGTTTTGTTATAACTTTGTTTTCTGTGTGAGGCAAGATATATATCTAAATAATAAATAAATAACACCCTAGAAAGTGAGTTGTTCATCAGGTTTTTAAAGAAAAGGGCCAGTGGTTTTGACAAAAGACATACAGCAATAAAAAAGAAGATTTCATAGACATTTTGGGCTGGAAGGGACCCCAGAGGATCATCGAGTCCAGCCCCCTGTCCCAGGGGCAGGAAATCTTGCTGGGATCCTATGATCCCTGCTGACAAGCATCCAAATGCATCTTGAAGGTGTTCAAAGTGGGTGCTTGAACCGCCTCCGGTGGCAGTCTATTCCAAAACTTGGGGGCTCTGACAGTGAAGAAGTTCTTTCTTATGTCCAGCCTGAATCGGTCGCGGCAGAGTTTGTGACCGTAATTTCTGGTTTGTGACCGTAAAGATATAATTTTCTTAACGTCTCTAGGTGAAGTTAAATTTTTAGGCGTGATAAAATGAAGGCATGGATTAAAATCAGTGACATTTTATCAGCTTGTTAACAAATAGTATGTATTAAGTTTCTTTTAGTTTAATTAATCTTGAAATAAAAAAAGCCTCTAGTACTTAGTTTAGAGAGAGACCTGAAAATATAACCTTATCATTTGAAAGTCATCTTGGTAAAAAATGAAGTGTTCAAAGATGGTAGGTTCCCCCACCCCCTAAATCTATCCTGAGAACACAAAATAGAAGATATATATTTTTTTTATTTTAAAATTTTAAAATGATTGGCTTAAAACTAAAGAACTTAAAAAATCCTGGGATTTTATTTCTTTTCCTTCTTCAGAGGCTTTATAGGACATAATTGCCATGTTTCTCTCCAGTCTTGTCAGGGATAGGCACTGGCTGACAAAAATTAACTGTGAGGTTTTCATGTAATCCAGAGAGTTCAAGAGCTGGAACTTGAAGGAAGCAACTAGATGTCATGGCAATTACAATAAAAGTGGAAGTCATGATGGGAGGTAGGCCAAGGCTGGAAAATATCACTTTTTTTGCATCTATTACCTGTTCCCCCTCAAGATAACCAGCTATTCCCAGTACTCACTGTTATGCTCATTTACTTATAGAGCAGGTCTGCAAGAATTGTGCATGTGCTTTTTGTGGAATTGGGTTGTGAGATTTGGGAGGCAGTGAAATGGAGGTGTAGATGGAAGCAGCAGAGGATGTGGTAGGATGACAGTAGAGAATAGATAAAAGGAAATTAGATCAACGTTAGGAAATGGATAAATAAGAAGCATCTTCACTTATTGCTGTAATTGAGATCAGCACAATATGCAGTTTTTTCCAAGCTCTCAAATCATGGTATATTCCTGCTTTCATTTTGTATGATTCAGTCTAAGTACTAAAGATATTATATAGTCAATTTACTTGGGCAATATTTTTACTTTAACAGATTATATGGACTTCACAATTAAGTCATTACTGCCTTTTAAATCATCTTTTAAATTTTCCAACACTTAATGAAAAGTAAAATTTGGGAATTATTTAAGATGGGTAATTGAAGGTGATTTTGAGTAGAAAATAGGAACAGAAAGGAAAGGATTGTTGTTAATCTCACCTCTGTCCAGGTGGAGATGGTAATTTTTGCCTTCAGATAAGTAGCATTTTACAAACCATGATGGTCCTTGGAATACATAAGCAGGTGGTCCCCCTGCCTCTGTTACTAGGAAAGAAGAGCACAGCAGGATAGGGAGAGCAAAGCCACGTAACAGGACACAGCAGACTTTGGAGCTTATGCTCTAACTGGAGGACCAGGTTGTGGCTGTGGAGGAAGTTTGAAGGCCATATATCAGGCTGCCAGGTTGCTCTACATGTTGAGACCTGGTCTGGGCAGGAACATGAGGGGCTGAGGCCCAGGAGCTGAGGTCTGAGGCAGTGGACCTGGACTGGGGGTCGTAGCTGGAGAAAAAGGGCCAAAGCCATGAATGCTGAAGCCAAGATAAGGGTTTAGTCAAGTGTTGGCTTGGGGCAAAGGAGCCATCTCCAAATTGCAACTAAATAAAACCTGTGATACATGGGCATGGCTCTGGGAGCAGCTGAAGAACCCCTAAGACATAGTTAGGGGTTCTGACCACAATTAGAACCCCTAGGCATAGTTAGGGCCAAGAGGGTAGGGTTGGTAGGACCACAGTGGGTATGATTAGTAAGGCAATGAACCCTGAGGGGTACCTAGAGAGGCAGGACTGAGTTTCGGTGGTGGATCAGCCCCAAGAATAGAGCCAAGAGGAGGGAGCACCTAGCAAGCTATTCTGGCTTCTAGAAGGAGCCTCCCTAGTGTATCATATTAACAACAAAAGCACAGGAGGTGAGACATGGGAGGTGAGGGAGGTCAGAGGGAAGCAGGCTAACCTGACCACCAAGGGACATCCGATGCTGGGGTCAGACCCTCAAGTCTGCAATAACAGGTTATCTTGAGAAAAGGCTTTTTCTACCCAAAAACTTGTGTAACATCTCTCTCAATGATATGGTTGGACCATCCTGCTTCAGAGAGGGAGGACTGTAAACACAGCTCATCAACTTGGTTCATGGTCAGTGATCTTCTACTAGCCATTTTCTTTTTCTTGATTCCCTTTGAAAGAAAGCTCCTACTGTGCCCATCCCTCCTTGGCTAAGTTTGTAGGTAAACTTGTCCTGTTGGTTGCTTGCTATGCTTGCAGTTGGATGCCTTGCAAAAGCTGTTGGGCCTAGACCCTAAAACCCTAACAAAAACTGCTTAGTTCACATCTGGTCCTGGTTCACACTCTGATCAGCCACACAAGGTCCACCTAGAGTAATAAACTCTACCGTTTCAAATACAGTCAAGTAAAAACTGTAACAAGTCTTTAGTCAAACAGGCATTTCCTCCTAGTACACTGCAGTTCATGTAGGTATTTTAGTGCATTCTGCTGCTTGCAAGAATGTAAAAGTGGGCTGGATGGGCCATTTGTTCCTGAGTTCTAACAGCAGGCTACATTGAGAGAAAGAGAGAGAGAACGTTATATAGTAATAATGATGACCAATTAAGAACCCTTGGGTAGACTCAGGCTACCATGTCAGCAACATGTACAAATAGGTGCTGGGTTTTGTCCTCTGGGTTTGTGACATTTTATACATATTATGCATGTGGTGATGTCAGCTGAAGAGCAGACTAAGCAGTCAAAAACAGTAGTGAAAAATAAAGAACCCAAACAACTACATACCCCAATGAAAAAAAGACCCTTTTACTTGTCTCCAGATATGGATCTCTAATTATATGTCTCTTCTATCAAGATATGATCATGACCATTAGGGAAAAAAAGTTGTAATATTTAGATGAGGTACTTTTATGGGGGATATACAGTCCTGTAACTGTAGGATTTTAGTCTCAAGGACATCCCTTTTAAGTTGAATTGGATACTGTTTTTACTGCAGTTTATAATCTTGAGAAGTGCTTCATGTTTACGAGGTTATTGGTTGTAGCCATGTTGGTTTAAGGCAGGGGTGGGCAAAATAGCTGATTGGGCCAGCAGCCGGACTCCATTTCCCAGCAGCTCTTGCCCGCATGGCTGGGGCCAGTTTCCATGGCGACCCCAGCAGCCTCGGCTCTGTGAAAGCTCAAGGTTGGGGTTGCCTTGGAGACCAGCTGCAGCCATGATGGCAGGGCAGGGCAGGACAGGACAGGGGCCTGCTCTGGAGCTGCTGGTATCTTGTGATGGAGCCAGGGCAGAGCTGTGATCTGAATCCTGCACACTCCAGGCAAGGGATCACAGCTCTGTGCTCCAGACCTGGCTGTCAGTGCTACAAGGAGCTGGGGTAGAGCTGCGATCCGTTGCTTGTGCACTCCTGCCCAGAGCATGCAGGCCAAGGATTGCTGCTGTGCCCTGGCTCTGGAGCTCACTGCCCCCATTGCAAGATCCCAGTGGCTCCACAGCAGCTCCCTGCTCTGCTCTGCTGCAAGCCCTACCAGCTGTGGCTGGTCTCCAAGGTAACCCCAGCCTTGAGCTTTCCTGTGTTTCTGTGGCTAGGGTCTGCACGGAGACTGGTCCCAGCCATGCAGAGGGGTGGCTGGGAAATGGAGTCCACTGATGACCGGATCCCGGGCATGGGCCAGACTTTGCCCATTCCTGGTCTAAGGATGTAGGCAGGCAAGGTTCTTTGGGTAGATGTGATATCTTTTATTAGACCAACTAAATAGTTGATTCTCAATTTTGTTGCACCAGGAACTATTTGTAAACATCAATGGCCAGTCCCAATCCCGTGCCTCTCGCTTCTGACCCGCTACCCCCTGCCCACAGTCCCCAGTCCACCAGTGTCTGGGGCAGGGTGGGGTGTGTGTAAAGGAAGGGGGGGGGGCCAAGCAGCTCCTTGTAGGTTGGAACTCTTGACAACCTGCAAGGGGAAAGTCACAGTTTCTCCCATTGTTTTCTCCTTTAAAGGAGAATCCATTTTTAAAGTTTGTTGTTCCATTTTGAATGTTTGTTTGCCACCCTCTCATATATTCTTGCAGCCCACTTTTGGGTTGCAACCCACGGGTTGAGAAACTCTGCATTAGAGGATAGATACTAGCAGTACTTGGGAAGTAGAATGCTCCTAAACACTTAACCCAGTAGACTTCAGCCGTCTGGCCCATGCGCTTGTTTGTTTGTTGTCTCAGAAAACCAATCTTCCTCCTTTGCTAGATAGTATCAGTAACCCGGCATGGCGTATGCAGTAGAGCAGATAGTTTCAGTTGATATGGAACAACACTCATGTTTTCTTGCATTTTTATTCAGTTTCAGTACCATAGTTGAAATAATGTGATTTAAATTTAATTTTTGGTCCTGTGAATAATGAAAATCTATATTAATAGCTTCTATAAAAACTAAAACTATTGAGGTAAGTAGTTAACATTTTATATTTTCACTATCAGCATAAGTTCTAAAATTTGTGAATTTTTATCTTTGTATAAGACATTATTTTCTAAAGCTAGTCTTGACTTTCTGACTGTAAATTTACTCATTTTCTTCCAGATTGATAGAAGGTGGCCAGTTTGAAATAGTCACAGGAGGTTGGGTTATGCCTGATGAGGCTTCTCCTCATTACTTTGCTTTAATAGACCAGTTGATAGAAGGACATCAGTGGCTAGAGAAGAATCTTGGTATGTACATATGTTGTCTCCTCATTTTGATATTTTTCACATTAAACTGAGTTAGTAAGTTAAGCTGAGAAGTGATATTTAATGTTTTGCAATGTAGTTTAGTTCTATGAGATAAAGTATTTTTCTTGAACAACTACGTGAGAAGATTTTTGCTTAGTGCATTATTATACAGGCCTACCCACAGAAAATATTGATTAAGTCTCCTCTGGTAAAACAGTCCTAATTATAAAAAGTGACTTTTCCAATTGCAAATTGCAAATGTAAAGGGCAGCTTTCAATATGCAGCAGTCTGCCTGCACATTAAAAATTGCACAATTAAATCCTTTGTTTATGATTCCTACTTGTAAATACAGGCTCCCAATCAAAGAACTTAAATTATTTTCTATGTTAATTTTATATTTTTGACCTGATTAGTGGAAAATTTGCATAGCACTTAAGTGTGATTAAATATGGAATAAAATTTGTTTAAATAGAGTACTTGAACCCATAATTTTATGAGGAGAAACAGATATTTCTGTTTCCAGAATTTAGACAATTGTGAATTTGGCCCAGAAATCATTTTCTTCTTCTGTTTTTTGTTTTGTTTTGTTTGTTTTTTGTTTTTTTAAACAAAACAAAACCAAACCAAATATTTTAGTTCCTGGGTCCTGAACCTGAAGTCAAAGGGTATTCAGAACCAGTGAGCCTCTTGGTTGACAGTTTATCATCCTTCTTCTTCTTCCTAACTTGCCTGTGTAAATGTTAGAGCGTGTGAGCTCCGGTGACTTATGGGCTTCTTAAGGACTGGATCCAGACCATGGGTGGAGGCAGTGGCTATGCTAATCCTTGTTTCCTGTAGCAGCTGTTTCAGCATTGCTCTGGAACCGAGGGAGTTAATGCCCCTGCTACTCACTCCCTCTTTTTCCCTATTACTGATTTTTAGTCACCGGAAGTGACTAAAACCCTGGTTTCAGCAGCAAATAAGGGGCAGTGGGGAGGCAAACAGCAGTAACTCCTTGGGTTCTGGAACCATGCTGAAACATTGGCTCCACTGAGACCAGTTTAGCTCTATCTTCTTTGGAACCACTCTTCACGTAGTTGAAGGAAGCTATTAAATCCCCTCTCAGTCTTCTCTTTGCCAGACTAAATAATAAACCCAGTTTCCTCAGCCTCTCCTTAGAAGTCATGTACCCCAATCCACAAACCATTTTTGTTGCCCTCTGCTGGACTCTCTCTAATTTGTTTACATCCTTTCTATTTTGGGGGGCACCAAAACTGGGCACAGTACTCCAGATGCAGCATCACCAGTGCCGAGTAGAAGGGAAGAATCACTGCCCTCGATCTGATGGCAAAGCTCCTACTAATGCAGTCCAGTATGCCTTCTTCACAACAAGGGTGGAGTTTTGGCTTCTATTCAGCTTATTGTCCATTCAAACCCCTAGGCCTTTATCTGCAGAAGGCTACTTAGCTACTCAGTCCCCAGCCTGTACATGGGATTGTTTCCATCCTAAGTGTAGGACTTCGCATTTGTCCTTATTGAACTTCATGAGATTCATTTTGGTCCAATCCTCCTTTGCCTAGGTCACTCTGAATCCTAGCCCTACTCTCTAATGTATCTGCTACTCTCAACTTGGTGTCATCTGCACACTTGCTGAGGGTGCACTCCATCCAGTCATCCAGTTTGTTGATGAAAATATTGAACAAAACCGGCCCCTAGGACCAACTTCTGGGGCACTCCATTGGTATACACTGTGATACCAGCTGCCAACTAGACATCGAGCTATTGATTACTACTCTTTGATCCCAATGATCCAGCCAGTTTTCTATCCTTACAGTCCATTCATTCAACCCATACTTATTTAGCTTTCTGGTGAGAATGTTGATATGGGTCTACCAACCCATATTAAAAGACCAAAAGTTAAGGAATTTATCACATCCACTGCTCTCCCTATATCTACAGAGAGAGTCATCTTGTGTCATATAAGGCAATCAGGTTTTTCAACCATGACCTGCCCTTGATGAATCCATGCTGACTGTTTCTAATCACCTTCTCCAGGTGCTTAGAAATGGATTCCTTGAGGACCTGCTCTGTTATTTTTTTTCCAGGGACTGAAATGAGGCCAGCTGGTCTGTAGTTTCTCTGATTCTCCTTCTTGCCTTTCTTAAAGATGGGCACTGTATTTTCCCTTTTCCAATCATTTGGGACCTCTCATGAGTGCCACAAGTTTTCAAAGTTAATGGCTAGGCACTCTGCAATCACACAAACCAACTCCCTACAGGTATTCTTAAGAAGACTTAATTTCCATTCATCTGTGTAAATTAAGCATCGTTCACATGAATTTTCAGATCCCTGTGTTTAATAATGTGTCTATAGCTCTTGTTAAAATAAGAACTAAGAGAAAGATCAACTGTATTTTCTTGACACTCAACAGGGGTAAAACCAAAATCTGGCTGGGCAGTTGATCCCTTTGGGCATTCGCCAACAATGGCTTACCTTCTGAAACGCACAGGATTTTCCAACATGCTTATACAGAGAGTTCATTACTCAGTTAAAAAGCATTTTTCAGTACAGAAGACACTAGAATTTTTTTGGAGACAGAACTGGGGTAAGTGTATTTCTCTTTAACTTATTTTGTCATATTTTTGCTTTATACTTTTGAGTATTGGGAAATAGGAATTGAGTAAATAATGGTGACAGTAATTGCAATGAACAGGGTTATTTAATACAAAAAATATAAAGTAACTAAAAGTAAGACTAGTCCAAATTTTAAGTACAACTTAAGAAAATGTTCTATGAGGGAAAGGTTCACTTTGTTCAAATTTTCTCTTTTGGGGGAAATTTTTGGCAGTAAAAAAAAATGAAAAACCTATATCTCATTTTAAATTTTAAAATAATTTTGCTTTTACTCCTTTATTTAATTTTCCTATTTGCTTTACTTTTTCCCCTGACCAAAAAAGTGCAGAGATGGTTTACCTTTAAAAATACATATTTTTAAATTACTTTTTCTCTTTCTTTTTCAAACTTAATAATCCCTTTCCCCTGTTCCATTGGTTGTGGTGGGGAGCATATTTCTTCTCACTCTTGCTTATTTATTTTCTCTAATGGTGAAAAAATTAAAATCGGTGAAAGAGAAAGTAATGTTTTTTTCCTAAAAGAGAGATGCTTAACAGCAAGATACTTGGAGAAAATATTTTTTTTGTACAGTTTGAGTAATAGAATTAAAATAGAAATGATGACTGTTAGAATTATGATGTTCATCAAGATTTCTATACCCAGAAAAAAATATTTCTTCTTAGTAACAGTTAAAGTGAAATAAAGTTTTCAAATACGTGTTTAGGCCTGTTATTTTTCTTGAAAATGTTGGTAAATGGCAAAGTGCTTTTAAAAAAAATAGAAATTAGACCTTTGGATAAAATTGAAGGCCTTGTATTCTAAGAAGAAAAAAGAATAAACATAGCTATTTCCTGAAAATAATGTAGTATACGGATGATATTGAAAGGAGCTGAATCCTGCATACTAAATACATGAAATCACCTTCCAGAATGGCACTAAGCAGTGTTGTTCATGTCTCTCATTTTTGTTCACTTATTCTCCCTAGGGGAGAAAGTATATGAAATGGTGTTTTTGTTTTGGAACTTTTCTGGTATGCACGCATGCACAAATTGTTGCCTTTGTTATGAGGGCAGGGTCAGAGAAATGTACCTAACATTTATGGATGGATAGCCGCCAGTTACTATGTGAGTTAATTTCACAATATAGGGTGAGCTCCTTGTTTCTCTCTTTTTCTCCTGCAGAAACAAGCATAATCCATTACATAGGTAGGATGCCTATGTAATAGAAACTTCCATACCATTCTTTCCCTAATAGCTGTGGTGTTGTTAAGCAACATTAAATGGATGGAAAGTGCAGATATGTCTGTCTCTGTCTGAATTCTTAAGCTTTTAAACTCTAAATCAGTTCACCTTGAGAAAATAGTTAGTAGTTTCCTACAGGTTTGTGTTTAGTTAGTTAAATATACAGTGCATTTGTTCCCTTTTTAGTAAAATAATTTGAAGCAGTGTATTACATGAAACAAAGGTATTTCTATGCTATCTTCACTGTTTGTATTAACATACAAACATACAAACGGGGCAGCAGGGCAGGCCCTACGAGGAGAGGCTACGGGACCTGAACTTGTTCAGCCTCCACAAGAGTAGGCTGAGGGGGGATGTAGTGGCCTGTTACTAGCTAGTCAGGGGGGACCGGCAGGCACTGGGGAAGTCCCTGTTCCCCCGAGCACTACCAGGAGTGACCAGGAATAACGGTCACAAGCTGGCAGAAGGTAGATTTAGGCTAGATATCAGGAGGCGCTACTTCACAGTCAGGGCAGCTAGGATCTTGAACCAACTTCCCAGAGAAGTGGTGCTGGCTCCTGCCCTGGGGGTCTTTAAGAGGAGGCTAGATGAACACCTTGCTGGGGTCATTTGACCCCAGTACTCTTTCCTGCCATGGCAGGGGGGTTGGACTAGATGATCTACTTAAGTCCCTTCCAACCCTAGAAACTATGAAACTATAAACTGACCAACAAAAATTAGCAAAGGACATACTGGTAGTGTTGGTAGTATTTGCACAGAATCAGGCTCAGAAACCCATTGTGGGTTAGTGCTCTGCCACATGTTTCCAGCTCTAGTGAGTTTACAGTCTAACTCAGGCCTGTCTAACTTCAGTGCAGCTGGGAGCCATATGGTGTCAGCATGCAGCTCCTAGGCTGCTGTAGACCACATGCTGTGGAGTTGCATGGGATTCCCTTCCTTCCCTGCTGTAGTGGGGAGGGGTGCCCCCCCGGTTGCACAAGCAGTGCCTAGAGAGTCCCCCAAGGATTCCCCCTGTCCTCCCTCCCCACTGTGTGGGCAGTGACTGTAGTGTGGGGGCTCCTGTCATATAGGCTTCTGAGGCAGCTTACGGTCCCCATGCTGCATGGGCAGCACTGCTGGCATGCAGCCCTCTCTCAAGTCCTGAGTGTGGCGGTAGGGGCCAGTGAAGCCTTGGTCTAACTTAAAAGTAATTAAAGTGGAGTTTGTAACATCTTGTACCTGATGGTAAATTGTATATTCCTTTGATGCAATAACATCTGTAATGGACTATGTTTTGATGGTATCTACCTTTTTCCTCTCCACAAAAAATCATAAAAATCACATTTGACATGTGTGGTGGGTTGACTTCCTGTGGCCTCAATCTTTTGTATTTATAGTATTTTTGTGTGTGTGTGTGTGTGTGTGTGTGTGTGTGTATATATATATATATATATATATAGTGTGTGTGTGTATATATATATATATATATATATATAGTTGGCTGTCATGTGACACTATCCATTTCTGTTGTCCTAAAGGTGCTTTCTCTGTCATTCTGTTGAATGTCTTGTCTGCCCCTCTCTACTTCTTTGTCCCATATTAAAATATAACAAACAAGATGCATCTCCGCAACAAATATCCCTGTCTGGAAAATATTATAAAATTAAATTTGACATGAATGCCTGGTGTGAGATATTCAGTCTACGCTGAATGGTCAAAAGGGAGAAACAGGTAAGTGATGGGGGACGGGGCATTGCTGAGACTAGGGGGTCAGTGGGCACAACCGTTGGAGGCCTCAAATGCCTCTACACGAATGCTCGAAGTATGGGGAAGAAGCAGGAGGAACTTGCCCTCCTCCTAGCTGTCACCAGCCCTGACATAGTAGGGATCACAGAAACGTGGTGGGACTCATCGCATGACTGGGCGGTGAGTGTCAAGGGCTATAGGCTATACAGGAGGGACAGAATAGGAAGGAAAGGTGGAGGAGTAGCACTCTACATCAAGGAGGAATATACTTCCTCGTTAATCAGCAAGGGGGTAGAGGGGGGGCACTCTGAGGTGCTCTGGGTTAGAGTAAAAGGCAGTCCAGGGGAGAGAGACTTAACGGTGGGAGTCTACTATAGACCTCCCAACCAGGGAGAAGAGCTCGACCAGGAATTCTTAGGTCAGCTCACAGAGGCAGTGAGGGCTAAGGATGTGGTCATCATGGGGGACCTGAACTTCCCAGACATCTGCTGGGAGGAGCAGTCAGCCAAGTCTGATCGCGCACGTCGGTTCTTAGCCAGAGTGCAGGACCTCCATCTAACCCAGGAGGTGCACAGTCCCACCAGGGGAGACGCCTTGTTGGACCTGGTGCTGGCCACGGGTGATGACCTGGTGAGGGGGCTGCGGGTGATGGGCCACCTGGGAGACAGTGATCATCGCTTGCTGGAATTCACCATTCAGCGTAAGGTGGCAAAGGGCTGCAGCAAGGCAACAGCCCTAGACTTTAGGAGGGCTGACTTCAACAAGCTAAGGAGGATCGTTGGGGAAGCGCTGAGGACCCAGAGGGGAAGGGAATCAGATGTCGAAGGGGAGTGGTTGCTCCTTAAGGAGACGATCCTCCATGCCCAAAGGGAGGTAATGCCAACAAGGGTCAAAGGGAGCAGGAGGGCACATAAACCCCCGTGGCTCACTAAGAGCATCCGGGAATGTCTCCTTGCTAAAAGGGAGGCATACACCCAATGGAGAGATGGGGTCATCACCAAGAAGGACTATGTTACAGTCGCCCGAGGATGTAGGGGGGCAGTCAGGAGGGCCAAGGCAGAGATGGAGATAGGACTAGCTTCCTGGATTGGGGACAATAAGAAGTCCTTCTTCAAATACATAGGGGGTAAAAAGAGGGTCCTGGGTAATGTGGGGCCCCTGCAGGACACGATGGGCAACTTAGTCATCACGCCAGATGACAAAGCTAACATATTTAACGATTTCTTTGCCTCTGTCTTCCTAAGTAGGGACCAGTTCAGCCACCTCCCTGCTGGGCCCCCCTCGGGCCCCGGGAGAGACACGCCTGGGCCAGGGGTTAGCGAGGAGTTAGTTAGGGTACTTCTGGAGAGGCTGGACGTGTTCAAGTCCGCTGGTCTGGACGATCTTCACCCTAGGGTTCTACAGGAACTGGCCGAGGTCATTGCGGGACCCCTGGCGCGGCTCTATGAGCACTCGTGGTGCGCTGGTGAGGTGCCGGAGGACTGGAAGAGGGCCAATGTGGTCCCTATCTTCAAAAAGGGAAAAAAAGAGGACCCGGGAAATTACAGGCCAGTTAGTCTTACCTCAATCCCGGGTAAGCTCTTTGGAAAAATTATCCTGGCACACATCCAGGAGGGCCTTGCGGGGGAATGCATGCTCAGGGGCAACCAACATGGGTTCATCAGTGGCAGGTCTTGTCAGACCAACCTGATGGCCTTTTACGATCAGGTCACCAAATCATTAGACGCAGGGGTTGCTGTGGATGTAGTCTTTCTGGACTTCCGGAAGGCTTTCGACACTGTCTCTCACCCTGTCCTCATCAAAAAGCTGGGAGACTGTGGTGTCGATGCCCACACAGTCAAATGGGTCGCCAACTGGTTAGCGGGCCGCACCCAGAGGGTGGTAGTGGATGGGTTCTTCTCGACCTGGAAGGACGTGGGCAGTGGGGTTCCGCAGGGCTCGGTCCTCGGGCCCGCACTGTTCAACATCTTCATCAGTGACTTGGATGAGGGGGTAGAAAGCACCCTGTTCAAGTTTGCTGATGACACTAAGATGTGGGGGGATGTGGGTGCACTAGAAGGGTGCAATAGGCTACAAGCTGACCTTGACAGGTTGCAACGGTGGGCGGATGAGAATAGGATGGGGTTTAACACTGATAAGTGCAAGGTGTTGCACATGGGGAGGAAGAACCGGCACCACACTTACAGGTTAGGGAACTCCCCTCTTGCCAGCACGGAGACGGAAAAGGATCTTGGAGTCGTCATTGACTCCACGATGAACATGGGCCGGCAGTGTGGGGAGGCAGTCAAGAAGGCCAACCGTACCCTGTCATGCATCCACAGATGCATCTCGAGCAGGTCCAGGGAGGTGATCCTCCCCCTCTATGCGGCACTGGTCAGGCCGCAGCTGGAGTACTGCGTCCAGTTCTGGGCGCCACACTTCAAGAGGGACATGGACGATATGGAAAGAGTCCAGAGGAGGGCCACTCGTATGATCAGGGGTCAGCAGAGCAGGCCTTATGAGGAGAGGCTACGGGACCTGAACCTGTTTAGCCTCCACAAGAGAAGGTTAAGGGGGGACCTTGTGGCCTGCTACGAACTGGTCAGGGGGGATCAGCAGGTATTGGGGGAGTCCCTGTTCCCCCGTGTGCTGCCAGGAGTGACCAGGAATAACGGTCACAAGCTGGCGGAGGGTAAGTTTAGATTAGATATTAGGAGGCGCTACTTCACAGTCAGGGCGGCTAGGGCCTGAAACCGGCTTCCAGGGGAAGTGGTGCAGGCTCCTAGCCTGGGGATTTTTAAAAGGAAGTTAGATGAGCACCTTGCCGGGGTCATCTGACCCCGGTGCTCTTTCCTGCCAAGGCAGGGGGTCGGACTAGATGATCTACCTAGGTCCCTTCCGACTCTAGCTACTATGATACTATGATACGCTGCATAGAGGTCCTTTCAGTTCCATGCTGTTATTAGAGGGATAAGAGCTCTGAGGAATAAGGTAATATGCTTTAATAGGGTTCCGAAAAGGTAAGTTCAAGCTGTTGTTTCCTGAAGTAGCCATCACATTTAGTTCAGCTTATATGAAACCTTTAATATTAAAATCGATGGGATTTGACTTTCCAGGATACTTATGGGTGTCTTAAGTGGATTATGTTGTCAGGGGAAAATTGAAAGAAGGTTGGTGATAGGACTGCAGAAATATTTCAGTTAAAATGAATGGTTACATTTATGTGTCCAGAGTTAGCAATGTACATTGGTTTAATACATACGTGTTTACAAGATTAAATGCCGTATAGGTGCAAATCTTAATTATTAAAAAAATGGAATACACTTTCAGGCAGGCTGTTCTTTTGGAGCCTTCATGTAGGGCTTCTGCAACTCTGTTCCTTATTTGGCAGGTGATCTATTGTTTTGTTAGCAGTTATGAGATGTTCAGGGTGACTTATTCTTGACAGAAGCTTGTATAAAAAAAAAATGACTAGATTTGGACTGTACTTATTCCACTTTGTATAGTCCAGCAAGTCAACACACTTGTCTGTGTTCTGAGTTGAAAGTTCATACCTCTTTTTGCTTTCCATCCTCTTCCCTGAATTTTTTGTATTCATGTTTTAAAACAGGGCTATCCACCTTTAAATGACTAGGGGTTTCAGGGTGAGCTACAGGCCCTTCCAATTCACGTTGTGCAGACACAGTGTGCTACCATGCGCCACTTCCACTGCTGCACCATATGTGCCCATATTCTCTCTCTGCCTTCTCCCCCACAGGCATTGTATGTTCACATTAGGCCCTCTCTGTGCATCCATTCAGGCACTTGTCTTCCCTTGGCCCCCCCCAGCTGCTTCACTCATTCACATAGCCCCAGGTTCACCCTCAGCCCCTCTGCATTGCCATGGCATATGGCTAGGCCATGAAAGTTGGAGGAGGCAGGGGGCCTGAAGAGTCCATTAACTGTTGCAGCCAAAGCACTGCAGAAAAGGAAAGAGGGCAGGAGCCCAGGGACCAAAATGGAATCCCTTTTGTGCCTCATATGGCCCATGTGTTGCCAGTTGGACAGCCAAGTTTTAAAAGACATATGTAGGTATTGTCTTGTCATGTTTGTATACCATATTTAATACAAGTTTTAACTACAATTTAGATGTACTGTAAATTATGCATTTTAGATGCAGGGGCCACTTGATCAAAAGAGTTGAAGAATATCTAATCAAAGGTACACATCACACTTGCAAATCAGAGCAGAAGGATAAGAAATGGGTTTTACCTCAAGCAATAGAATTTCTTCATGGTGGGAGGGGGTAGTTCATGTATTATGCTTTAAAGAATTTTAAAAAGAGGTATTTTCATCTCCTCTCATTGTAAAGGAAAAACCACCACGTTAAAGCCTCACAAAGAATTACAGAAATAGTAAAAGTAATGTCTTTTAGAGATATTCTGACATTTTTATTCAACTTCAGGGCAAACCTGTTTGGGAAATTTTGTTTAACTCATGTTTCTGCTTGAAAAGAAAAAAATGACAGCTATATAAGCTTCTTTACTTTTCTATTTGAGGATATCCTCTATCTAAATAAAGCAGTATATCTTAACTTCTAACGCAGATATCATATGAACAATATATTCCTGTAAGTAATGAAGAAAAAACATTATGTAAAAATATAGTAACTAATAACTTTGCTACCAAAGGCTGCTAATCTATTCTGAGTATAGAATATTTATATTAATTTTGAAGTGACATGGGCATCTGGTAATGCCTAAACAATTGGCCTACTAAACTCTCAAAAAATACTTAAGAAGAGACCATTCCTTCTGTGGGGAATATTAGGTAATGTGGTCTCTTAGCACTATTTTATGTATAAGATTGTGAGAAATAAATCTTGTTATAGGATACAAGACTAGTTTAAAGACTGAGGACTTTGTGAATGAGTATATTCCAGGGTGCTCCACCTTGGGAAGAACAACCAGCATCCTACTTATAGGCTCAGCAGTGCTAAGCTTGCTGTTACACAAATTGCCAATTGCTCAAATCACAAGTGAGACTTTATAAAGGGGAATAAGGCAAGGTGCCACGTTTAGTGATTACACAAGTTAGACATAGAGGTTCAGGCACACCATTCATATAAACACACAAAAATCATCATACACATCATTACACACAGGCATACACATACACAAAACAACCATTTTATCCACACACACACACCAGATATAGTTACCTGCAGTAGTTGCTCAATATTAGCCCAGGGTGGGCAACCCAGGCTTATTGAGTAGAAGATGATGATTTGAAGATAGCAGATTTAAAGATAACAGCTGGAGCGGGGTGAATAGATACACCTGTGCTCTGATGACACAGCAGTAGAGAAAGAGACTCACCTAACTTGGCATTTTCAAAGTGTTCTTTTATAGAGATTGGCATCCTTTGTTTCAGTGCTTTGGGGTTTTTCCATACCCAGCTTCTGTTTTTGTGGTTGTTCTTCTTTTGTCTTCAGCTTATCTTAGTCTTGGAGTATTTTTGTTGTCCATCTGGCAGAATTTCTTCTGTTATCTCCTTTGTGCCCTTGAGCTTCAAAGGGATTCTTCAGCCGTTCATTAATTAGTTTACTAACTGGTAACTTACATTTGATGCCTTGTTGCTTACCTAAATAGTTAAATCATCTCCCATCTCTATGCCATTTTCTCACCATTCACCCTTTTACACACAGTCATACGTAAAGGCTATGCAGAATTCATTTATGTCAAGCAGATTACTATTATTACACTCTATGTTAACATCAGCTGCATTAGTTCAGTTCATACTACATTGCTATCACCATGGGGGTCTTGATTGACCACAAGATGAACATGAGCCACCAATGCAATGCTGTGGCCAGCAAAGCTAACCAAGCTCTGGCATGCATCCATCGAGGCATCTCTAGTAGAGCTGTGCGAAATGGCTACATTTTATTTCTGTTTCAGATTTGGCTGTTTCGGAGGGACAGTAATTCATTTTGGTGTGTTAGATCACTGCTGCATTTTGTTTTGGCCACATCTGCTTCAGAGTTTCAACGCTGTTTCAGGAGAGGCACCAGTGACTGTCCTGCGTGGCCCCATCCCCTGCCTGGCCCCAGCCTCCCACCATGTTGGGGGCGGGGAGGGAGAAGCCCTGCATTCACCAGCTGTAGCAGTGGCAATCAGGGCCTCTGAGGGTTTGGGTCAGAGCCCTCCCATTCAGGGTGGGGCAGTGGGGGGCAGCAGGGATCATCCCCCCCCACCTGGCACCTGCGTGGTAGCTGCCCCATGGTGCAAATTGCAGTGTGGCTCGGCATTGTGCTGTGCACTGTCTGGGAACTGGGGCTGCTGGGGCTGAGTGGTGCCGGGCTCTGGCTGACTCCTGGAGCTGCCCTAGCTTCCAGACAGTGCCCACTGCCCTGCCAAGCCGTGCTGTACCCATGTGATGCAACAGCTGCCCACGGGGGTGCCAAGCGGGGGGGGTGATCCCTGCTGCTCCCCATTGCCCTGGGAGGCCTCTGCCATGAGCCCTCAGGGGCCCTGATCCCCACTGCTGCAGCTGATGAGTGTGGAGCTTTTTTTTTTTTTTTTTTTTTTTTTTTTAAGTGCTGGGGGCTGGGGCTGGGTAGGGCAGCCATGGGAGCTTCCCCCTGGCTCCTCTAGATGTGCCTGCCTCTGCCCTGCCAGAAGAAGCCACGGGAGAAGCCCCCATGTCTGCCCTGCCTGGCCTCATCCCCCATACTGCCCCAGCCTCTAGGCACTTTAAAAGAAGGACTGAGGACTATGTTGGACTATTCCCGGGAGGCGCCTCCAAAACATTCGAAACATTTCTGAAATCTTTGGCATGGTTTTATTTTGTTTCAGAGATGTTTTGGAGCCTTCCGTTTCATTTTGCACTTGGTGTTTCGGGTGCCGAAACAGGCTGAAACACCTCTGAAATGAAGCGGCTGCCAAAGTTTTGCATAAACCTAATCTCTAGCAAAACCAGGGATGTCATCCTCCTGCTTTACTCGGCCTTGGTGAAGAAGCAACTGGAGTATGGTGTCCAGTGTTGGTCCCCCCAGTTCAGGAGGCACGTGGATAGGCTCGAGAGAGTCCAGAGAAGAGCCATCCATATGATCAAAGACCAAGAGAGCAAACCTTATGAGGGGAGGCTGAAGCACATGGCACTCTTCAGCCTGGAGAAGAGACGGTTCAGGGGAGACTTGGTGGCAGCATATAAATACATAAGGCTAGTGCATCAGGATCAGAACAGTTGTTTACCAGAGCTCCCCAAGGAATAACAAGGTCCAAAGACCACAAACTCCTAGGAGGCTGATTTTAGATTGAACATAAGGAAGAACTTCTTCACAGTTGAGTGTCCAGGCTCTGGAACAGACTCCCACCAGAGGTGGTGCCCTACTCTCAACTCATTCAACAGGCATTTTGATCCCCGCAGACTTCCTTCCTATGGTTGGGGAGCTGGACTCAATCTCATGAGGTCCCTTCCAGCCCCTAATGTCTATGAAGTCTATATAGGGAAGCCCTTAACCTAGGGGTGGGCAATTATTTTGGCTGGAGTGCCACTTAATGAGTTTTGGTGAGCTGTCGAGGGCTGCAAGGGTGGCCCCGCCCCTTGATGAGTGGCCCACACCCTGGTCACCATCTTGGGAGCAAAAGTTCTGCCCACTAGCCCTTGCCCTTTGCCACTGGATGTCCTCCCCTTGCCTCAGAAGTACTCATTTTGGAAGGGGAAGGTAACCATCTTGGAACCATAATAAAACTAAATCATATACAGAAATCATAAACAGGAATCAAAGATAACAAGAAGTCTTTCTTTAGGTATGTAGGGAACAGGAGGAAAGCAAATGGGAGTGTGGGGCCACTGCTCAACAACATAGAGCTGGTTACCGGAACTCAGGAAAAAACTGAACTCCTGAATGACTACTTTTGCTTTAGTACTTCACTGGGCCAAGGGAAAAATCATGCCCACAGAATGGGCGTGGTAGGAATGACAGCCTTCCTACTATTGCTGCAGAACTGGTGCGCGATCAATTAAAAATATTAGACTTATAGAAGTCAGCAGGACCGGACAAATGTCATCCGAGAGTGCTGAAGGAGCTGGCTAAAGTCATCATGGAAGCCCTGGCAAAACTTTTCAAAAATTTGTGGCACTCTGGAGAGGTCCCTGAGGAAGAGGACCAATGTTGTGCCCATCTTCACGAAGGGGAGGAGAGAGGACCTGGGTAACTATAGGCCAGTTAGCTTAGCTTCTATCCCAGGAAAAATCCTGGAAAAATTCATTAAGGAGTCTATGTGCGATAGGCTTGCAGAAGGTAGGATTCTGAATGACAGCCAGCATGGCTTCATCATGGGCAAGTCTTATCTTACCAACCTCATCTCCTTCTATGATCAGGTACCTCACCACCTGGATAAGAGAGAAGAGGTTGACATTGTATACCTTGACTTC
This sequence comes from Crocodylus siamensis, assembly GCF_052110815.1. Taxonomy (NCBI): domain Eukaryota; kingdom Metazoa; phylum Chordata; order Crocodylia; family Crocodylidae; genus Crocodylus; species Crocodylus siamensis. Next base: position 58,560,359 of record NC_143397.1, read on the forward strand.
CAAAAGACCTTTGATTTAGTATCCCACGATGTTCTGATTGCGGGCTTACTGTGTGACAGTTAGATGGTAGGAAGCTGGCTGCAGGGTAGGATCCAGAGAGTTCTAATTAACGGATCTATGTTGTCCTGGCAAGATGTGCTCAGTAGTGTCTCTCGGGGTTGGTGCTTGATCTAGTTGTGTTCAACATCTTTATCAGTGATTTGGATGTGGGGGTGAAGAGCTCACTGGCCAAGTTGGTGGACGACACCAAGTTATGGGGGAGCATGGTCACACTTGAAAATAGGCTGCAGATACTAGCGGACCTAGACAGGCTGGCAAGTTGGGCGGATCAGAACCAGATAAAGTTCAACATTGAGAAGTGTAAAGTGCTCCATCTGGGGATGAACAATCCCCAACATACTTATAGGCTTGGTAGCGCCAAACTGACCAGCACCTTGAATGAAAGGGACCTTGGGGTAATAATAGACTGCAGTATTAATATGAGCCCATCAGTGCAATGCTATAGCCAGCAGGGCAAATAATACTCTGGCATGTATCAATAGATGCATCTCAAGCAAAACCAAGAGCTGATTCTTCCGCTCTACTCAGCACTGGTGAACCTGCAGCTGGAGTACTGCATCCAGTTCTGAGCACCGCACTTTAACAAAGACATGGAAAAGCCTGAGAGAATCCAGAGAAGAGCCACCTGTATGATCAGAGACTTTCGCGGCAAACCATACGAAGAAAGGCTGAAGGACCTGGGACTCTTCAGGCTAAAAAAGAGAAGGCTGAGAAGGGCTTAATAGCAGCCTGTCGCTACATCAGGGGAGTACATTAAGGGCTCGGCGAACAGCTGTTCCCCAGAGCACACTTGGGGAAAACCAGGAATAATGGGCACAAACTCCTGGAAGACCGTTTCAGGTTCAACATTAGGAAAAACTTCTTCACAGGTAGGGTGTTTAGACTTTGGAATAAGCTCCCTCCAGATGTGGTGCAATCACCTACCCTGGAAATTTTCAAGAGAAGACTGGTTGGTCACCTTGCTGGGGTGACCTGACCCTTAGTTGTCTTTCCTGACTAGTGCAGGGAGTCTGGACTCAATGATCTTCTGAGGTCCCTTCCATATTTACAGTCTATGAATCTATATACTAAAAGTCAAACACCTACTATAACATTTTAGTTTTATTACAAAAAAATTGTGGTCTTGATTTTTTGCATACTGTATATAAAGATGATTGCATAATAACTCAAAAATGGTATTACTCTTGTATATTGTGTGGGTGGGTTTGTGTGTATAGTAGCGTGTGGGGGTGTGTCTGACAGGTTTAAGAGAGTGGGGGTATAGGGTCTGTTGGAGGGTATATATGTGGAAGTGGTGGTGAGGGCAGAATGTGGGTGTTTTGGGGTGTGAGGGAGGGTGAGGTTATATGAGGGACCCCTCATATACTCCCCTATGGTGCACAGCCTCTGCTGCTGGCAGCAGCAGCAACAGGTGACAAGATCACTGGCTGGCCAGCCCGCCTCTATTGCGCAGGACTCTGCATAGCACATGTACAGTTCCCAGCACTCACATGCCACTGGGGGAAGCCCCACATGAATGGAGCTGGCTGCCTTCCCCATTCCCTGCTGTGCATGTCCCGGGACTCTGCCAGGAAGCAGGGGGCGAAGCTTCCTTCCACTGCTGGTGGAGTTTTGGGACCTGCACAGCCGAGGGTGAGGAAGGCAGCCCCTATCCTCCCTCACGCCCACATCCTGCCCATCTGAGCTCCCTGCTTCCACCAGTTTCAATCCCATGCTCCAAGTTCCCGTACAGCTGCATCTCCCCCTTTCCCTACCACTGCCACTTCCCTACCTAAGCTTGAGCAGGTTCCTTGGTGGCTGCAGCAGTGACAGCAATAGTCCTGCTTGGTAGCTGCATGCTAGCTGGGCTGGGCCCTTCTATGCACGAGGTTGGGAGCGAGGCATGCAGGCTGGGGTGGGGTACAAGTACTTGGATGGAGCCTGTGGCCTGGATGTGACCCTCAGGCTATATTTTGCTTGACTGTGCTTTAACCCCTCTTACTGAGTGCAGGGGAAGGCCGTAGTGAGTAGAGTTGCTACAGCCTGCTGAAGGAGTACATTGGCTATGTGTAGGGGGTGCACATGCACCCCCTAGAAACGCCAGCCGTGAAACTGGAAGTATCAGTGGAAGTGCACTTTCGGTTTCACCACTGGTGATTTTGGGCTTGATGATTGGCTGCTAGGGGATCTCCCTCCCTCCCCTGTCAGTGATCTGGTGCCTCCTCAGACTTGGGAGGCACCAGGCATGGAACAGTGAGCTTACCAGTTAGAAACCCTTGCAGCCCATGAGGGATGAAGTAAAATGGTAAGCTAGTTTATTGGTAAAAGGGGAAACCCCTGGGCCTGGCCATGAGGGTCAAGGGTCAGGTGACTGGAAGGGGGTGTAGCAGAAGATCCTTATAACCCTGACTCCTAGGATAGAGCCTTGCAACCAAGAATATAGTTAAGAAAGCAAGAGAATCGCATTAAGGGGAGCATCTTGTAAATTTGCCACTGTATTTTCAAGATTTTCAGGGTAAGATGAAATGTTCCAAAACACTGTGAAGGAATTGGATTTGAGTTTTTCTAGTAACAGTGTAGTAAGATTTGAAATACTTTTGCTTATCTTCTTTTGGTAAATATCAGACTGTTTAAAGACTATGTAATTCCAAAAAGACAGACAAAAACTAATCATGGTAAACGAATAAAAATAAAACCATTTAATCAGTATTTGAGATAAACAGCAGTAAATTGATTCTGTCAAGTCCAGTTTCTTGAATATCTTCTTTAAGTAATTTAAATCTTGTCCTTGGTTACAGAATACTCAATTAAGATCATATAACGTTGTTCATTTATAAGCTGTTTAGGTTGTCCATGTTACAGGGGTATAGATCGTAGCCATGTTGGTCTAAGGACATAAGCAGACAAAATTATAAACCTTGATACCTTTTATTAGACCAACTTAAATAGTTGGAAAAATTCTTCTTAGCAAGGTTCCTCAGCCTGATGAAGGGTACTTATACCTGAAAGTTTGCTAAGAAGAATTTCTTAGCAAGAAATTTAAGAAGGAATTAATTACTAATTTGGTGAATAATTTGGTAGTTAACCTGAAAAATAGTGTTTTGCCACATGCAGATTTTTCTCTTAAAATCTAATCTGGTTAAAAATCTCTAAGAAATGGTAAGTCACACTCAATAGTTGTAATTAAATGCCTGTTTTTAATCCTTGTATATTTTAAAGTCCGTCAAAGAAACTCAAATTACTGAAAAACAGGGGTCACATCCCTGAAGTACCTTTCAGAGAAACAGTAATTAAGATTGGCCTTCCCTTTTCTTTTTTCTCTAGACCACAAAGCTTCCTTTTTTTCTTTGAGATAAAATTATTTGACACTTAGTAACTCTAAAAATGTTCTTTGTTTGATGTATATTTTGGAACTTAGAAGTTTTCAGCTCTTTTGAACATGCTTGGCATGTAAGAGAGAAAATAAATGGTACACAAAAATAAATGAACCATATAGTCATAATGAAAAGAGAGAGAGGCAAGGAACAATAGAAGATATCCAAAGAAATCCTTGCCTTTTGCATAATTCCTAGACCATCACGGGTATAACAGCACTCTAAATTAGGAAAGAGAAGTTTGGTAACCTCTTAGGGGAAAAAAGGAACAAGCCTGAAAGGTTAGAAGGGCAGGAAGGAAAACTTTTTATCAAGAATTTATGCACTTTTTTACTTGGTCACAAAGTAAAGCAAAATTGCTTAAACTTTTTGACATAGCTCTGTTACCAACCAGTCCCATCTGTTGTTTTCCAGGGTAGAGCTCATCTGCCTATGTGAGCCCATGCACCTGCAGATGCATGCGTGCTTGCTTGCTCGCTCGCTCACTCCAGTTTTGTTAAGATCTGTATTCCAATGCTACAGAGTTTATCAAAATTCCCAGTTTACTACCTAATTATCAAACAGAGTCCTACCGAATAGAACATAAGAACTGCCATTTACTGGGTCAGACCATAGGTCTATCTTTCCTGGTATTCTGAAAGGGAGAGTGAACAGGGTATAACCTATAATTCTCCAGCATTTAAGGTTCAGGAAGTTTTGATCCAGAGGAAGTACCCTTAGCTCTTGTGCTCAGTCCATTTTCTGAACCTGGTTAAACTGTTTCTACATGTTTGTTGTGGCAATGAGTTCCACACTTTAATTACAAACAGTGTGAAAATGAACCTATTTTCTTTTAGTTGTAAACTTACTCCTAGTAGTTTCATTTTGGCTAGGGATGGAATTTGCACATAAACCAGTTTCTCTTCAGAAACTGGTTTAATAAACCTGTAACAGAACAGAAGCTCAGTGCACATAAATTAGTTTCAAAATGGCTGGAACTGGTTGAAGATAAACTTGGTTGAATGTAGTATCAGACTTAACTGATATAGGTCAAACTGGTTTATGAAACTTCTGTCCTAGACCCCTTTCTGGTTCAAGTTAAATCATAGCCCCCCCAAACATGGGCTGTGTTCACTTCTTCTTCTTACTGTCTCCAAGGTCTCTGGGATTTTCAGCACAGTCCTGCTGCTGTGGGTCTGGACAGGGTTGCTCCTCATTTCCTTTTCCTGCTTCCAGGTGCTTCTGGGATTTGTAGTCCATGATCGCAGCCAGCGGGATTCCACAGGATTGTACCCTTCTGTTCAATACAGAGAGAGGCCTATTCTTATTCAAGCTTTTATGAATTCAGTACCACTACCACCGTCCCCCAACCCCCCAGCCTGGCAGATGCTTCCGACCCCCTGCCCAGGCAGGCCCTCCAGGTAGCTGGAGTAGGGAATGGGGAAAGCCTTGGACTGGGAGGTGTGCTGTAGTGCCCCCTAGCTTCTGGTGTGGGCTACTGAAGGCATGTGCCTGTATTTGCTGAATCAAAAGATAATGTCTGTTTGCTTGCTTGCCGGTTCAATCTCTGCAGTTTAGACTAAACTGCAAAGACTGTATTGATTCAGCCTTGGGCTTTTTGACGGTCTGTACTTGGCCTTTATGACCCCTACTTCTTGTATTGAGAGAGATAGTAAATAATAAATTCCTATTTAGTTTCTCTTCACCATTCAGTATTTTGTAAACACTTACCATGCTCCCCTCAGCCCCTCCCACCCCAAGTGTTTCTTCTAATCTGGGTAGCTAGATTCTAATCTCATCACACAGAGGCCCCTCCATTCCACAGATCATCCTTGCTGCCCTTTTCTGTACCTTCTCTAGTTCTTCTATATCTTCTAGTGACATGTGAGGACTGAAACTAGGCACAATATTCAAGGTGTGGATGCACCATAGAAGGGCACAATGATACTTTGTTTTGTTAACAGTTCCCTTCTTAATAATCCCTAACATCTTATTTGTCTTTTTATTGGCTGCTGAGTACTGAGCTGATGTTTTTAGCAAATCATCCTCAGTGACTCCAGGATCTCTGTTACATTAGCTGTGTAGTAACAGCTAATGTAGAGCCCATTATAGTATAGGTATAGTTGGATAATTTTTCCCATGTGCATCACTTTCCACTTATCTACATTGAATTTCATCCAGCATTTAATTGTCCATTCACTTAATATTTTGAGATCTTTCAGTCTTTCTTCACAGTCCACCTTGGTCTTTACCACTCTGAATAATTTTGTGTTATCTGCAAATTTGGCCACCTCACTACTCCCCCACTCCCCTGCCCCCTTCCAGATCATTTTTGAATATGAGAGAGAAGAGAAGGTTGAGAGGTGATCTTGTGGCCACCTACAAATTCATTAGGGGGGCACAGCAAGGAATCGGAGATGCTCTGTTCACCAGGGCACCTCTTGGGGTAACAAGGAACAATGGTCACAAACTGACAGAGCAGATTTAGGCTAGAGATCAGGAAGAACTTCTTCACAGTAAGAGTGGCCAGAATTTGGAATGGGCTTCCAAGGGAGGTGGTGTTTCCCCTACCTTTGGGGTCTTCAAGAGAAGGCTGGATAGGTATCTGGCTGGGGTCATCTGATCCCAGCACTCTTTCCTGCCTAGGCAGGGGGTTGGATTTGATGATATGCTGAAGTCCCTTCTGACCCTAGCATCTATGAATCTGTTAAACAGCACCAGTTCTAACACAGATCTCTGGGGGAACCTGCTGTTTACTACTTTCCATCCTGAAAACTCACCATTTATACTCTCTTTGTTTTCTATCCTTAAACCAATTTCTAATCCTTGGGTGGACCTTGCCTATAATCTCATGGCTATCTAACTTCATTAACAGCCTTTGGTTGGGGACGTTGTCAAACCCTTTTTGGAACTCCAGATATACAATGTCAACTCGAATATTTAATTACAAGTTTGGAAATTTTGGCAATTCATGAAGATTGTGATGGTAATTCTTGTTTAATTATATTTTTATCAGTATGTCACTTAAATTTCTGCAGCTACTTTGCTTTACTTGTGACCATTTGAAAAAAACCCTTTTATGTTATTAAAACGTAGACTCTGTTTTCAAATGCAAATTTAACTTATTGAAAAGTTCTTTTCTAATTTAGTTGGGAAGTTAGTTCTGTGTTGAGGTCCAAAACGTAACGTTGTTGAGCTACATAAATCTATTTTTGAGCAGTAGCAGATCCAGAGCATTGGAATGGGATATGTGGAGATGAAGAGGTCACTGCCCATGCATTTAGCAGCTGAACTAGAGTACTTGCCAGTGAAGCAGGATATTACTGCATCCCTCTAGATCTGCTCCTACCTGAGAATTCTTTCAAATAAATGACACTGAAAATTAAATTATTAAAAAATACTGAAGGATGGATTCTTCTTATGGAAGGTAGCACAGTTGAATTCATTCAATGCAATATCTTTAACTGGATCATTAAAGGTTTGTTTCTGTGCTCATTGAAGTTGCTGCAAAACTGCTAATGCTTTAATGAGGCAGGTTCCTAGCCAGCATATATTAAAGATGAAACTGTTTTGTGCTAGTATTTAAATAACACTATTAGGTTAAGGCTAAACAGTTGCTATATAAACGCTGCATATAGCTTATTTTTATAGATATATCTGTGTATTTACTTTTAGATTTGGGATCCAGTACAGATATCCTTTGCCATATGATGCCTTTCTATAGCTATGACATTCCTCATACTTGTGGTCCAGATCCTAAAATATGCTGCCAGTTTGATTTTAAACGTCTTCCTGGAGGAAGAGTCAGTTGTCCATGGAGAGTTCCTCCAGAGGCCATTCATGATGGAAATGTTCCACACAGGTACAGTACTGGAAACTATTAGGATGATGCATAATTAAAATATACTTGCTGAAAGATGCCAACTATCACTGTTTGCTGGATTTATAGTTTTTATAGATATTTGTCATGTGAAAATTATTCCTATTACTTGTGCACTGTATGTATTCCTGTTCACAAAGTAGTTGCCAGTACAGTTTATAAAATGCCTAAGAGCAGGAGAAACTAAGTGAGTTAGCATATTGATCCTGCAGTTTCTGATACGATCATTTTGATTGTCTGCTTAATCACCTAAAATTTTTTGCCTCTCAGTCCTTTCTCTACCTTGCTTAAAACCAACAGTAGGATCTTTTTTTCTTCCTAATGAATCAGATAGCAGATAAACCAAGAAAAAATATCATTTAGTCTCGCTCACAAATAACACTTCAACTTGTAGTTTGTTTATTTCTGGAAATCCAAGAGTCCAAACAGTTAAGATTGTTTCTGAGGCTGGAAACAGATGTCACCTTTGTGCCTCCATAAAAAATGTTCTGGTAGTACGGAGACCAAGCAAACAGATGTTCATGCCACTTGTTGCACCACAAATGCTAAAAATTGTGCAGTGGCAATAGGTAGCATAGATTTGTGATGCTTTTTTTGCAGCAGACATCTTTTTGATTTGGGGCAGGAGAGTGCAGGTGCTTCTGGGGCCTCAGGGGTCTGCTCCTCCATGACCCAGGAATTCCCATTCCTGGGGCAAGTAGAATTGGGTCACAGGAGCACCTGTCCAAGGTTCTCCTTCTGCAGAGGTGCACACCAGGAATCCTCCAGCAAGGGATTCTCTGGGTGCATGCATTGTACTGCTGTGTCCTGATTCAGGATATGCCTGGGTTTCTCACAGATGCACGCCCCTCGAATCCTCCAGCAGGGGATTACCTGGCCACATATTGCACTGCCATACCCTGATTCTGGCACATCTCTGCAAGTGGGGCAACCCTAGCTTCCCACATTTGCAGATAGTCCCCAACTGTTGTTCCATAGAATCAGGCTCCCACAGCTCCCTGAAGTGGCAGTGGTTGGGCTTTGTGGGGCAGTGGGTTATGTTTGTTTTGGCACAGCTGATACGTTTCATTTTGCAACATCTGTTTGTAACCTCAGAAACACGAAATTTAATGTAAACACATCCTGCTTGAAAGATTCTTGGTACTGATGACAGACGCATCTTAAAAGGATTTGAAATGTTTTTTTAATTTTTTTTTTTTTTTTATATTATAGTTTTTTTCTGTCCATGATGTGCTATTTATAACTGTCATTCTTATAGGGTATTGATTTGTTAGTTACAATGGGTTTTTGAAGCTGTAGACGAGGAAGTGTCTTAGGCTTTAATCTTCCGTATATAAGGAGATGTCTATACTTAGTTGTTGCATTCTTGGCAGGTTAAATTAATCCAAGCTGGGCTCTGTGTCCCCTGGCAGATGTTAAAATAATGGCTCATGTAGGATCTGAACAAGTTTGTCCCAACCCAAAAATTGTGTGCTCTGCCTCACCAGATTCATAGTGTTTGGGATAGGGCATAAAGTGTTTCAGGTATGAATTATTCAGCTTCCAGGGCTACCCACAGCCCCACCCTGATGCTTAGTTGAGCACAGCTGACTGGGCATAGGAGAACTTCAGGTCCTGCTGGTTCCTGCTTCCCACAACCTAATCTCCAGATGATTGTTATCATCCTTTTGGGTAGCCCCGCATCTGAGATGTGTGCCACACCTTCAATTTTAAGATACCATACATGTTAGCTTGACCTGGCTTCCCAGCCTCTGTACAGATCAGGTGCTTCAGCAGGGCTTTTTGATGCTTTTATCTAACAGCTGACTCAATCAGCTGTTAGATAAGAGCGCCAAAAAGCCCTACTGAAGCATACAATCACAGACTTGGGTGAGCTGGGTCAAACTAATGTGATGCTTCTTCTGGGCATGCACTTCACTTGGTGCAGGGGCGTGCCAAGCTTAAAGTAAAGCGCAGTCTTATTTTGTTTTGTTTTCTTCATGTCTGTAAGCAGCCATAATGCTTAGCGTAGTTTATGCCTGAAGTTAATCTTTTTGTTAGCTTTACTTTATCTGGATTTTTACTGTATTCAAGTTTATATTATATAATAATATTGTCTGTATGTAATATTCCTCTGTCAGTAGTTTGGCAACTCCATTTGGAGAAACATACTCAAGATTTTTTAGTTGTAAAATTTTGCTATTGTTTTCTGTTTTCATCTACTATTCCCTTAATGTGAAATAACCAAAGAACTATTGTCTTCCAAGCCCTTGATCATCTCTACCTGCTTCTGGACCCTCTGTAACTTCTCCGTGCCTTTTTAAAATGTGGAGCTCAGAACTACACGCAGTTCACCAGATGAGATCTAACCAGTACCAACTGAGTAGAGAGTCACTATCACCTCCCATGTCTTGTATCCCTAATGCTTCTATTGATGCATCCCAAAACCAAATTCACTTTTTGTGTGGTTGAATCACGCTGCAGACTCATTAAGTCTGTGGTCTACCAAGACTCCCAAGACATTTTCCATAGTGCTACCATCCAGCCAGATGTCACCCGTTTTATACCATCTTGTATTTTACTCCATTGTACTTCATTCTGTTAGCTCTAGCCCAACTTTCAAATCTGTTGAGGTACTTCTGAATTGTGCTTACATCCTCCAGGGTGTTTGTGATTCTTTTCAGTTTTGTGTCATTTGCAAACCTGCTCAAGAAGCTTTCTATGCCAGCATCCAAATTGTTAATAAACATGTTAAACAGCAGCAGGCCCAGGACAGATCCCTGTAAGACTCTACTTGAAACCTTCTACAATTCTGACATGGACCCATTTAATAAGTTCCATTTTCATGTGGCTATTGAGTCAGATATCTATCTACCTTATAGTGGTTTCACCTAGCTCACATTTCTCTAATTTGTTTTTCGAGAAGGTTTTGTGGGACCTTGTCAAAAGCCTTACTGAAGTCTAGATGCACTATATCCACAGCATTCCCCTCATCCACCCAAGTAGTTGCTTTGTCAAAGAGGGAGATCAAGTTTGTTTAACACTATTTTTTCATAAATCCAGACTGGCTGCTTGTGATCAGTGTTCTGTCCTCCAGATGCTTGCAAATGGCTTTTCTTAGGGGAAAGCTCTAGTAACTTTCCAGGTATTAAGGTGAGCCTAACCAGTCTGTAGTTCCCTGGGTCCTCCTTCTTGGCTTTTTTAAAGAGAGGCATTACATGGGCTTTTTTTCTGGTTCTCTGGTACCTGTTCTGTTCCCCACAGCTTCACGAAGATCGTTGTCAAGGGCTCCAAGGTCTCCTCTGCCAGTTCCTTTAGGACTCTGGAACAAAGTTTATCGGACCCTGCTGACTTGAATTTATTCAGACCCAGCAGATGCTGTTTGACCATCTCTTTTGCCGTCTCCTCTCTCTGCTTGTCCTCTTCCTTATCCAGATAATCCCTATTAAGTTTCTGTCAGCAGCTTAATTTTTTTTGTGAAGACTGAGCCAAAGTAGGTCTGCCTTATTTGCACCTTTCTTTCCTTGTTAGCAGAGAACCCACAGCTTCCTTGGTCCTTCTTTTCTGGTCAACACACTTACAGAACCTCTTGTTATCCTTAATCTCCTTTGCCAGGTGCAGTTTGTTCTTTATCTTTGCCACCTTGATTTTGTCCTTGCAGGTTCTTTCTATTTCTTGGTATGTTTTCTTGGTGGCCTGTCCATTCTTCCATTACCTATATGTTTTCCTTTTGCATTTGAGGCATTTTAGAAGCTCCTTATGCAGTCACATTGATCTCTTGCCATTCTTGTGTTTCCACTGTGTCAGGAGAGTTTCTTATTGAGCTTCCAATGCTGTGGCTGTTAGGAGCTCCCAGCCCTCTTAGGTGCCTTTATCCTACAACCTATCCTCTTATGACACCATGCCTATTTGTTCTTTGAATCTGATGAAATCCACCTTGAAATCTAGCATCCTCATTTTGCTTTCCTTGTCTCATGATTTTTTCTTTTTCAGGATTTGGAATTCTATTGTGTTGTGATAACTTCCTCCCAAATTAGCCATTACCTTCATATTCTCCATGCATTTTTCCCTGTTTGTCAGGACAAGAACCAAGATAGATGATCTCCCAATTTCATCTTCACCTTTCTGGAACACCACCTAAGTTAGGAACTGGCTTCACATTTTGTTTGGCTGCATTGTTCTTCCAGCAGCCAAGAAGGAGGACCCAGGGAACTACAGACTGGTTAGGCTTACCTTAATACCTGGAAAGTTACTAGAGCATTCCCCTAAGAAAAGCGTGAGTAGGTGGCCTGTAATAAATCCCCACCATTGGTGCTGCATCTTTCGCCTTCCACCTTCATCCAAATGCATTCTGCTTTGGTGCCTTGGAAGGAGCCCAGCACAGACTGCCCTGGAACATATGATCTTTTTCATCCTTAGGAATTGGGGAAGCATCTGTATCCCAGTAGCATCACTGAAGATAGAGATTGAAGAATGTATCTTGTAGGTTCATGGAGTGGGTCCGGGGATTAAAATGGTGGTGGGAGAGTCCAGGTTGAGACTTTTGTTCCACCTATTACTTTGTTGGAGCCACTCTGGCAAATCCTGGTGTTTCCCACTGAACATGTGCTGCTACTGCTTTGGCAGTGAAGCGAACCCAGTCTAAGGCCCTGTTAATGCATTACACTTTAGGTATGATTAACCAGTTAATCATGCCTTAAGTGGTTACCTGGCCAGACGCTTATTCAGTAACTAGCATGATAAAAAAAAACAAACAAGCTACAAATATGTGTAATAATTTTGTAGCTGCTTCCTATCATGCCATTAATTGAACATGTGGCTGGGGCCCCTATGGCCGGGAGTCCCATCAGCAGATCCAGGCTTCCAGCTGGGGGGCCCCATGTACACTTTTGAGCCCGGCAGCTCCCAGATGATGGTAGCTCCTAGCTTCAGGAGCACTTCTCTGTTGTTTGGAGCCCCATCAGCTGACAGGGCTCTTGGTTGCAGGGGCATGGCTTGCAGTTCCAAGGCTGGAAAGACTGCAGCTGACATGGTGTGCCAGCTGGGGGTCCTAGTTGCATGAAGCAACCCTTCCCCCCTCCCCCCAGCTGGAACACCATGTCAGGTGTGATCTTCCTGCTGTGGGGACACCTGGGGTGCCCCTGTAGCTGGGAGCTGAGAGGGCTCCCAGGTGTAGGAGTTTGCTTCTTGCTGATGCAGGGGGATGTGGGGATTTGGGCTCCCCCTGCGCTGGCAATAAGGTGTGATGGGATCTGATTTACAGTCCCCATTCATGCCTCCTGCCCTGCGTGTGTAGAGGGGCCCTAAGAATGCCAAGTGATTTAGCAGACTGTCACAATTTTTCTCAGGATCACAAACAAGAGGAGAAAAAATAAACCTTATTATGTAGCTTGAGGGGGTTTTCTCCATCTTAATATTAAAGGTCTGTTGCAAAAAGCTGCATGACAGCTTTTCAAAAGAAAGGCCATATGCATTCTTTATAAGTCATTGTTAGTTTTGCCATTAAGAATACTTCTTAATGAACATTTCTTTTCTTGAAGTAAAATGTATGGGATGATTGAAGGTCTCAGTGTCATGGGGTCATCATGCATATAATACTCAGAACTCCTGTAGATAATTTAAAAATATATATTTATTCCTAAGACAGAAAAGTTGCTAAACAGGAATTAGAGCTGTTTGTGTATATGCTGTGGTATACAGCAGAAGAAAAAAATAGAAAAACAGGAAGGTTACGTTTAGGTTAAATGTCCAGAAACCACATTTGAAAGAACTTTTTTGGCCCTTTGTTTTAGGGAGCCAGGACGGAAAGATGTGTGGGCTTCAGAATTGAGGTGAAAGTATATTTTAGTCTCTAGCAGATCTGATGTGTAGGTCTTGCCCCATGTATTTTTCAGTATATAGTTAGTCTACTCTCAAAGTAAAGATTAGGAATAACTTTGTGAGAGGAATTTCAGAGTTTTTCTCTCTCAAGGTTATGAGAGGAAGAACAGTTGGCTAGCTCCTTGCCTACATATTCACTGTTTAAGGGCAATCCTGTTTCACTGTGCTTGAGTCTCTGAAAAAATGCTAATGTGAAGTTGAAGACAGGTATTCTTCCTCCATGCTTTTGTTTGTGGATCAGTCATAAAACTATGAAGACTAATTCTATAAGTAGTTCTTATTGTTATGGTATCTAACTGATAGGATACTTGTTTCCAGAGGTTTTGTTTTTTTCTCTTCATGGGAGAACCTTACAAACCTTAATTTTAACGTGGCTAACATCTCACCAGTGGTATTGATTTGTAGACAAGACAGTTCAGCACTATGAATTATAAAATGGGCTTCTGGCAAGAAGTGATGTTCCTGAGTGAGATGAACTATCCTCAGTAGAGTACACAAAATACCCTTCAACCAGGGTTTAAAACTTCCTTTAAATGAAATTATTACTTAGAATAACTTTACTGTTAAATGCTGTTTAGATGGGTAAAAAGAAAACCTGATTTAATAAGCTTAAGTTTGTAAGGATTTTAGATATAGCAGGGAGTTGTTTAAATTCTTGGAGAAACTTTCATTTAATGTAGTTCACTTTTAAATTTTTAAAATTTTGTTTGGTTTTCAAACTGCTAATCCTTTTTAAAAATTGTATATACTGCAACATCATTAAGAACATACATCTAAGTAGCTTGGGATTCTTTTTAAACAAAATAGATACTCAAAATCTTTAGTCACTACTTGCAAGTAAAGTATATGGATAAACAAACGTGGCATGGATTTAAAAGGGGAGTGGGAGCTGGCTGTTCAGAACTGCTTAGCTGTTGTTCTGCTCTAGGAGTTTTCTGTACAAGAGCCTGTAGTGATAGAAGTGTAGCAGAGTTGCTCCAACTTTAACTATGCTTCAATCAGGGTCAAAGTTGGTGGCCATTTTTGCTCACTTGCATACTACAGGATCATGAACACAACACTGTTACAGCATTAACAGTTGCTTCATGCTCCAAAGCAGCAACTTCCCCTTCCCTTTTGAAGGTGTTTCAGACGTATGTTTGTCCATAGCCGAAGTAAGGTTATTTCAGGTTTGATCATGGTCCTCCCAGTGGCACCTTAATTATGCAAGTGGGGTGTTGAAAAGAGATTAATGGTAACCATAAGTATTTTGCAAGATTTAGGGAAATTGTTACAAACATTTTCACCCTGTCACACATCAAGTCTGTTAATCAGTTCTTTAATATATTACTGTCTTGGGATGGTCTGGAATACTATACATCTCTTCTCCTCCAACCTTCTGAATAAAACACTTCTTGGGGAAGGCAGAATAAAGAAGCAAAGACTTTTCCAGAATCATAGGTAAATGATGGCTGCATAGAATAGGGGCATAGTCCATTTGCCAGTGTCACTCACCCTCCCCTTGCACAGTGAAATGCTAGAGATGTAACTTTTTTACAGCTGCTGCTTATTTGACAGTCAAAGCTGCTGCTAGTTCAGCTGAGGGTGTGAGAGAGCAGTCCCCTCTAGACAGTACAGGTAAAGGTGTGATAGGATCTGATGCATGATCCAAACAATTGTGCGTCCTGCCACGTCTCATGTACATGGCAGGAAGTGTGATTGTGAGATCGCAAATTAGATCCTATCACACCTCACTGCTGGTGCAGGGGGAGACTGTGATCACCATCCCAGGCACTTCCTGCACTGGCATGTAGCAATCTCCCATGGCTGGGAACTCCTTCAGCTGACCATCTCCCAGCCATGGGGTGCCTCTGGGTCACATGGCCCCCCTTGCTGGGAGCTCCAGTCTGCTGATGGGACTCCCAGCCACAGGGTCCCTCAGCTATGTGTTCAATTAACAGTATGATAAGGAGCCACAAAGTGGAATAACTTTGTAGATTACTTCTTCTTTATCACACCATTAATTGATTGAATCTGTGGCTGGTTGACTACTCAAGGCACGATTAATTGGTTAATCATATCTTAACTGTAACTTGTATATGGGGCCTCAGTTATGCCTCTAGTTTTGGCTGTGCAGCTAGGGGAGGGTGAATGATCTCTACCAGTGCTCCATATGGCCTGGGGGTGGAGAGACAGACCCAGCCACCATTCTGGCCTTCCCAGTCCTCCATTCCAGCATGGAAATCAGTCTCCTTGTTTAAGACACACCACCCAATTTTAGATGGCTAATTTCTTTGGGAAAGGTCTATATGGTATGAGAGTAAATAGAGTATATTATTACTCTATTATTAATAGAGTATATTATGAGAGTAATCAAGTATATTACTCTATTTACTGCAAGCAAATAAATATAATAGGTGGTTACCAAGGGTAGAATTACCCATGGCAAATTAACATTTTCTTTGCTTGATGAGAGTACTAAATTTTTTTAAATCAGTTGTGGTAGATCTCATCTGTCTCAGCTTCACCAATGTTTTTGATATGTCATACAGAGCTTAAGATGATGGTAATTAGTAAAGAAAATGAAAGGTGTGTTGGGAATGAGCTGAAGGAGAAACAATAATCGATCGTGTTGTTTTGTAGAGGTATCAGGCTGGAGGGAAGTTATTAGTATAGAGTTCCAAAAGAATTTGTCTTCAGGCCAGTATTTGATTTGTCATTCATTATGGCTCAAAAAATAGTGTGTTGATGAAATACCATATTTTCTCACATATAACCCATGCCTTTCTCGCAAAACTAGCTAATAAAAATTGGAGTACACATTGTATATGCGAAAAAGGGATTGGCACAGGTCTGGAAGCCTGTTGTGAGGGAGTGCTATATCTCTTTACCCTTCCTGAAATTCAACAGCATTGATTTAATGAACAAGGGATGGATTACTCTAGATATAACCAGTCACTGCTCTTCCTCCAAAGTATTCACTTTTGTTGGAGACAGGATACTGGACTGGATGGACTATTGGCCTGACTTAGCATGGCACTTCTTATATGCTTATGGAGTGCTGTGTACAATTTTGGCCACCATTTGTTGAAGAAAGATGAATTCAAACAGGATCAGGCAAAGGAAAGGGCAGCTATTAGGATACTTGGGAATGGCTAGCTTGTAACTAGAAGAGAGTTTTGCACGTTTAGTTAGAGCAAAATGAAAGTTCAGTGAGAATGATTGCACTTTATAAATGCATCAGAGATGACAAAACGTAGGAAGGGGAAAGAACTATTTAAGGACAATGTTGGCACAAGAACAAATGAGTATAAACTATCCATGAATAAATTTAAGATGGAATTTAGAAGAACGCTCTTAATCAGCTAAGCAGTGAGGTCGTGAAGCAGCCTTACAGTGTGAGTAGTGGGAGGAAAAAAACTGCTGCTTTTAAAATAGAACTTGTTGTCTTTGTGGAAAACGTTTTGTAGATCTGGTTGCCTGTTCTTAAGTGAATAAGCAGAACTTTTCAAGGCTTTAGGGTCCTCTTTGGAACACACTGCATAATTTAGGATATCATTGCTATCTTGTCAAGTGATAATTATTCTGTATTCTAAAATTATTTCTTTTCCCTCCAAGGGCTTGGATGATTTTAGATCAATACAGAAAGAAGTCAAAGCTTTTTCGTACGAAAGTTCTCTTGGCTCCGTTAGGGGATGATTTTCGCTACACAGAGAGCTCAGAATGGGATCAGCAGTACCAGAATTATCAGAAGATTTTTGATTATATGAACTCTCATCCTGATTTACATGTTAAGGTAAAAAGCAGTGATTTTTTTTTTTTTTTAAATGATATATTGAAATGTATGATATATTGAAACTAAGACTTCCTTATAGACTATTCCCAGAAACCATTAGCACTAACTTTAAGTTGCTCCTTTTTTACATGATGACAAATTTTGATGGACTGAGATTTTGTTTTTGTATCACAGAGAAAGATAGCTAAATACTCCTGTTGTTCAGTTGAAAGACTTGATGAATAAGAAAGGTACTACTGATTTTTGTTGTTGCTGTTGTCATTTGACATCATAGTTTTTATTTTATTTTACATTGGGTTAAGTATAGATGAGGGCTGGTTCCCCTAATGCCCCTTCCCTTAAGGCTTTACATTTTTCTACATCTAGCAAGAAATAATAATAATAGCTGATGTGGTTTACTTGAAAAATAGTCTTTAATTTTTCAGAGGCTCCTTTAATACTGCTATTATTGTGGAAGGTTTATAGTTCTTATCTCCTGTCATCGTCTGATGTACAGCCTTCCATTTCTCTCATTAAGCTGCTTTTGAGCACTAATTGCCTTATTTAACACGTCTCAAACTGCCTTCCCTCATACTAAGTGCATTATCATAAAGGTATGTAGCACAAAATATCTTGGATGCAATCATTTTAAAATTTTGGTGTGCTTTCCTTTATCAGTTCATTGAATGTCTTTATAGTTTGTCAAATAAAGGTGCGTATAGTTTAACATTGTAAAGACTATTTATAGATTTAAAAGACTTTAGGTTCTTTTTGCTTTCCTTCAGCCATTAATAATTTTGGCGGTTTTTTTTATTCTCACAGATAAGTGAGAAGAACAAAATATAAATGTGTATTTCACTTTCTATAAGCAGTCATTTCCTTTCAAAGAGTAAATATGCTAGCACTATACTCAGGTGAGAGCACATGCTCAGATAAACATTAATTCATTCACGCTGACATTTCTTCCTGAGTGAGCACCATAATAATCATATTGAACTAGGTGTCACTGGTACATTCATATTCAGCAGAAAGAAGTCTTGTGGACTTTTTTCTGTTTTGAATATTTACTCATTTATGCGTTAAGGCTTGATCTGTTTGCATGCTGAATTCAGTAATAGTTCCCTGCTGCTTTCAGAGCTGCAGAATCAAGCATATGCCGGGTTCTTGGAATTAACAGTGAATTTTGAAATAAGAATATTTTAGTTTTAAGATTGTTAACATGGTTATAAAGTTATACTATTTGGTAAATGAGAAAGGAAGCTATATCTAACTTAGATACAGCTTAGATATTAGAACTACTTTTAGGATTGTATTTTTTTAAATAATAATACATTTCAATTGACAAATAACTTTTAAGGTCTTGAAAAAGTTTTATTTGTTACTGGGTGTGTGTCGCAGAGCACTTAGGTGCCCTGCGCCTGAGAATAGGGATGGCTCAAGAAAGGCCCCTAGTGGTGAGAAGGGGGAGGCGCAGCTGCCAGTTACCAGGGCAGCACAGGTGTTGGTTGCTGGGGCAACTGGCGAAACCCCATGACAGGAAGGGGCAGGACTTAGCCCTTCTTAAACCCAGGCAGGAGGCTAGGGTGGCAGTTCCTCCTCTGGCAGCCAAGGAGTGAGGAGCTCAGCCCGTGCGGAGAGAAGGCCAAGGTTTGGCTGCACGAGTCCGCAGGTTGCTGCCATGAGCTGGAGTATTTTTGCCTGATAGGGATTAACTGGTGTCTGACCAGATGGTTTAGCTTTATGTTATAGCCCGGCGGCTTTGTGTTTTGTGTTTACTGTTTAACCAGAGGACCGGGTGAGGCTATTAGGGGTTGGAGGAGGCCTCATAGGGACTCTCCAGTAGTGTGGGGTTCCTGGTGCCGGAGAAGGTGCAGTGTTTTGCGGGGTGCATTGACCTAGCCCCAAGAGAGCAAGAGAGAGGGGGCAGAGGAGCCCTGAGAGTGCAGAGGTGCGGCAAGGAGCCTTGAGAGTGCAGAGGAGAGTGCAGAGGGGCGGCAAGGAGCCCCGGGGGCAAAAGGAGGGCTGAGACATAACAGGGCCAGAGTCAGATTACACCAGCACCATCTGTGAGGCTTGGCTGCGGTGTAGGGGAGGAAAAGGAGCCGCAGATAGTGCCCCCTGTCATCAGGGCGCATAGAAATGGGCAGCCTCCCACTAATTACAGCAATCTATTAATTAAATAAGATCAAGGCGTGGCAGGAGAGTAAGCAGGCGGTTGGCCCATTACAGGAGGGCGGAGCCATACCTGGAGAGGCTCCAATAGTGGCACTCCTGTCACAGTGTGTCAACACAAAACACTTTACTGTGCAGTAAACTAATCTGCACAGTAAAGTGTCATCATCTACATGTGCACACATTTACTGTACAGCAAATTAGTCTACTGTGCAGTTAGCTACTACCTGTAAATTCAGGTAGTAAATACTGTGCAGTAGTGCATGTATAGACACTGACCTGAAACTAATTTGGTCCCAGTTAGCCCCAACGCTGGGGTGTCACAGGGGATGGAGAACTCCCCAAGTCCTGGCACTACTCAGCTCCTGGCTCCCCACAAAAGCTGGGAGCTAATCAGTGCTGGGACCGGGTAGCTTTCTGTGTTGCCCCCCATCTCGGTGCTGTTCAACTCCTGGTTCCCTACAGGAGCTGGCAAGCCAAGCAGTGCTGAGACGGGGAGCTAGCCAGGAACTGTCCTGTTTCTGGGGAAAAGGAGATAGCTTATGTCTCTGTGTTCTCACAAACTCTCTCCACTTACATCCACAATGATTTTCTTGCTACATGATTATGAGAGCTGATATAGCATAGTCTCCTTTCCTCAGCCACGCTCCCCTATCCTTGCATCGGAGAGATTCCATGACTTGTTTTTGAATTATGCTGTAAAAGGGGAAAACCCTTTTATATTGTTTATATGGACATAGTTTTGAAATGGAATCAAGTAAACTTTGTTTTCCTATATGAAGAGCATGAGAAAATGAACTAACTACTTAGTGTGAAATAAAAGGGAGCAAGGATTTACTGCATTAGAGGCCTGTCTCATGGTACCTCCCTGTATGCGTAGTCTTACTCTGTGGTTTACTAGTAGTTTTCAATTCCCACGTGGTTTACTAGTAGTTTTCACGTCCCATGCGATGAGAGTGTGCATATAGACAGCTACCAGGGAACAGCTGACTTAAAGTAGGTTTTCACTTCGAAAACAGACATGTTTTGATTTTTATTGTTGGATTTGATTATTTTGATATATCAAAGACTTTATGTTGTGACATAATAAAATTAATGCATGTGAAAATAAAGAATTGAGGAAGAACTGCATTGTTATTTCATTAGAAGAGGGAAAATGTATAAAGTTTTCCAGATACCTTCAGAAAATGGATTACTAATGTCCAATAGAGGTTAGAGAAAAGGACAGTGTTTAGGACATTTTTCCCACAGTTGAAACCAA
Organism: Crocodylus siamensis; assembly: GCF_052110815.1. Taxonomy (NCBI): domain Eukaryota; kingdom Metazoa; phylum Chordata; order Crocodylia; family Crocodylidae; genus Crocodylus; species Crocodylus siamensis. The sequence continues at coordinate 58,580,677 of NC_143397.1, forward strand.
AGTTTGCTTAGACCTTTGTTACTTGCTCTAAAGAGAGAAAGGTAAAGCTTACTACTTTTTTTTAAACCTGTTAGGAATTAAACTACAGGTACTTTACAGGAGTGTCTTTATATTTGGCAACAAAACAGCTTGCATCTTGTGTGTTAGAAAATTATTTTTGATGAGTTAAATGTCAGTCAAGACATCAGGGGAAATTTTATGTACTTTAAAATAGACCAATAATTCTATTATGATCTGGCTTGCAGAAAGCATACTTTGAAAGTACCTGTTAAATCCAACATGTCCTTATCCTTTAGGACTGCATTAATAAACCAAGGAAATGGAAATCTGTTAGTCACATAAGTTGTTCTGATTTTGTTTCAGGCCCAATTTGGAACTTTATCAGATTATTTTGAGGCTTTGCGTAAAGCAGGTAATTTGGATGAGAAGAGCAGCAATTCAGTTTTTCCTGTTTTGAGTGGGGACTTCTTCACATATGCAGACAGAGATTATCATTACTGGAGTGGCTACTTTACATCGCGACCCTTCTACAAACGACTAGATCGAGTTCTGGAATCCTACTTAAGGTAAGTGTAGGCATCTAGTTCTGCTTTGTTTTAAAAATTGCTAACTTAGAAAATATATTTTAAGATAAACTCTGAAGTTTATTTTTATTATACTATGGTTGAGATTCATATATTGCAGTAGGAAAAACATAACTGGTCTCCAAAATTTTTGGATATTAGCATGACAATTTACTCTGCTTGCTTCAGAATGGGTTTAAAATACTGTTGAAAGTAACTGGTCACTTGGGATACCAGCCAGTGTGTGCATGTGACCCTTGCTGGATTGCTATTACCATTTTTTGGTCACTGTTGGTTTGAGCTTGTTTTTGCAAGGAGGAAGTGGGCACAGAAAAAAGGATAAATGAAAACTGGAGGAGCAGAAGTAGGCAAGAGAAAGGAAATCCATTCGATGATGAATAGGAGACAGAACTATGAAGGTTGAGGCACATGGGGATTGAGGACAGGTAAAGAATGGAGTAGCTAGGAAAAAGAAAAAACTTGGGAAAACAAAGCAGTAGGAAAGTGAGGAAGACTTTACTCAGACAATACTGAAGAAGGGAATAAGAGAGAAAAGCGGGGTGGGAGGGAGGAGGGTCATGGCCCTGAAAGAGAGATTTTTAAGGAAGTTGAGAGAAGTGGTGGAAGAGGGGGCAAGTAAAAAGAGGAGCTGAGGGAAAAGTGGACAGAAGTACATTATAGAAAGGGTAGCATGGGAGGAGGGGTAATTTTGTGTTAAAACCCCATATACGTCATTAACTTCCTTGTTCATTTTAAAAAGTGCTTCATATGCTTTTATTTTTAAAACTGTTTTATAGTCATCTTGTACCATACTATTATTGCTTTTGGTTCTGTTTCTATTACCTGACTCTGCTACTCTTATTTTGCTGTGGGTGAATCTTTTACAGACAGTGGTTTTTAGGACAGTCTTTTTTACTGCTAATGTTTTCAGCACATGCTAATGAAATGGGCAAAGCTACAAGAAAAGGACTGAGATTACATATAGGTAACATTTTATCCAGAGCAGCCTTGCAGCATGAAAGTGTGGCTGCTGAGCAAGGTGGTTATACCTCATTCTTTAGAGGTAGGGGTTATTTTTTCCATGCAAAGCTGGATGAGTGGCTTTTCTGATGCAAGTCCCAACTGGGAGGTAGTTCAAGGTCCATTTTGGAGCTCCCTGTGTACTTTGTTTTTCTTGGATCAAATTCATATAATTATACAACTAAGGTTCCCTCTCCACGTTACAGGTATTGCACAGTTAACTGGTTAATTATGCTATTATGTTAAGAGCAGGTACAGGTGTAAAGTAGCTGTTACACCATAAAACACTCCAACCAGCTGTAAAGTTAAACCTCAAAACTATGAACTAACTAAAATGCTGGTTGTTATCAAGCTTTAATTTGCATGTGGAGTAGGATCTCCCATGCAGCTGAGAGCGACATCAGCTCATGGGGTTTCCAGGCACAGGAGTGTACCATTCCCACCATGAAACCCCTAGGCCTGGGGAATAGTGGCAGCTGTGATCCCCATCCTCAAGCCTGGGGCATCATGGTTGCCACAGTCCCCCAGCTCTGGGGTTGCGTAGGGTGCCCCTATGGGCTGCGAGTGCTTGTTTCTCGTTATTGCACTGACATTAAGGCACTCTGGGATCCAAAGCACAATTTCACAATCATGCATTCTGCCATGTGCGTGTGGTATGGCAGGAGGTGCACTTGTGGATTGCACGTTAGATCCCATTGTGCCTCTACCTGCACATGTAGAGGGGGCCACACTGTAACAAACATAATCTGATTGGCTCATTTTGATTCTCTTTGTCTGTCTGGGAACCAGCATAAACCAGTTCTTTGGTGATCTTGGAAGTTGTCAATTAAGCAAAATTTATGTTCTTGTGAAAATGAAAAGAGCATTTCTTATTTTTTTCCTACTCTGTCTGGAATGTCTCCTTATCACTTTTCTGCTTTCCTTCCCTTCATGGTCACACTAACAAAGCTACCTTCTGCTGTATAGTTATCTCTAAAGCTTCTAAAACTTTGGTTAAAAATATTTACCATAAGCTCATAGGTGCAGTACGGCAACACAGAACCAATGCATACTTTCATACTTCACTAATTATTATGAATACACCTGAGGCTACAGGGTGCATATATGTGCTTTATATCCAATGTTGGTTGTTTGTCGTTAATCTATTAACAAATCCTAAATTGAAATTTTTTTGGAAGTTTGTTTTCCGTTATGTCTTCCTTGTTTAACATAAATTGTGGATTTATCTAGCTAAGCAAATTGTAATGTTAATTACTTTAAAACACTGATGAACATTTCATGTGTAGCACCTGTTAAGTTCAAATTGTACTCATTCAAAATGAATTTTGTGCCTTCTGCCTTAGCCTTACTCTTGCAGCTTTGTTTATGACCTTAAATGTTGCCAGTGCCGGCAACACAGTGCAATAAGCTATTGTAACAGCTTACCTAGAAACATGATATGCTGGAGGGTAGGTCTAGGATTCAGAGTGACCTAGAAAAATTGGAGGATTGAGTCAAAAGGAATCTCATGAGGTTCAACAAGGACAAGTGCAAAGCCCTGGACTTAAGATGGAATAATCCTATGCACCAGAACTGGCTAGGGGCTGACTGGCTGGGCAGCAGCTCTGCAGAAAAGGAGCTGGGGGTTACTGTGGCCAGTAAGCGGAAGATGAGCCAGCAGCGCACCCTTGTTGCCAAGAAGGCTAATGACATACTGGGCTGAATTGGTAGGTATGCTGTCAGTAGGTCGAGGGAAGTGATTCTTTTCCTCTATTCAGCAGTGGTGAAGCTTCATCTGGAGTACTGTGTTCAGTTTTGGGCCCCCCCAGTACAAGAAGGATGTGGACAAATTGGAGAGAGGGCAACAAAAATGGTGAGGGGGCTGGGGAACATGACTTGTGAGGAAAGACTGAGGGAACTGGACTTCATTAATCTAGAAAAGAAAAGACTGAGAGGGGACTTTATAGCAGCTTTCAACTACCTGAACTGGGGTTTGAAACAGGATGGATCTAGACTGTTCTCAGTGGTGGCAGATGACAGAACAAGGAACAATGGTCTCAAATTGCAACAAGGGAAGTTTCTCACTAGGAGGGTAATAAAGCACTGGAACAAGTTATCCAGAGAGGTGGTGGAAGCTCCATCATTGGAGGCTTTCAAAACCCAGCTAGACAAAACTTGGGCTGGGATGATCTAGTTTGGGATGGTCCTGCTTGGAGCAGGGGTTGGACTAGATGACCTCCTAGGGTCCCCTTCAACCCTAACTTTCTATGATTCTATGATGGAACTGTTTATTACTTGGAGTCCTTAAATCCAACAGTAAATATCATTCAGAAAGGTGAGCAATGACTGAAATAGAAGTTATAGATTAAACGCACCACTTGGTAGTTGAAGTTCTATGGCATGTGTTACACAGTTGGTCAAACTAGAAGGATCATAAAGACCTCTATACAGTCTATAAAATGCATCCTTTTTTTGTCCTGTACCCTGTATTTGTACACTGACAAGCAGATGTCATTCATACTAGGTTTTTTGAAAGCAAGAAAATAAGATCCATGTTGGATCCCTTGTACTGAATATTTAGAAATGTAGACAAATTTGTTAGGCTTATGAAATCACATTTAACTCTGTGACACCCCTATTGGTACGGGTCAGAAAGCAATCTATAAAATTAACTGGAGACCAGATGGCATGCTTTTTTGAAGGCCAGGCAGAAAGAATATAAGCCCTCAGTGTTATGACAGTTACACGATGATGATACAGAACTTCTAATCATAGATGAGAGATTGTCATTGCCTGGACCTGGCATTCCTTGGGAAAGGTCAGAGGCAGGGAAGACTAGTTAATCAAACACTGACATTTCATCTGTGGGATTGAGACACCTAAAGCATGGCTTACTAACATGCTCTTGGTGTGCCCTTTGGCTCAAATGATGACTAATGGGAGCATAAGGGTCCCTGTAAAGTACCTGTGTAGACAGCCTGGCTCATCAGTTTGATGTCTTGTCAGCATTATTGTGCTTCATTTCATAATCTCTTCATTTCTGCCATATTCGACTGAACAAGGTACTTCAGAACATGAGGTATCAGACAGGATACCATTGTCTTCCTGCCTAAACAAGTCTATTTCCCCAACTTTATTGAATCCCAACTATGTGGGACTCATTTCTTCCCTCTTCCTCCTGCTGTCACTTTTCTCTCTAAGTTGGATTTCATCAATATTTGAGAGAAAACTGGCAAAACATGACATGACCTTCCCCTCTGTTCAGCCTGGCATCCTTTTCCTTTGTGGTTCTTTTTGCATTTGTCACAGACACAAGTTTCTTATCTGCTCTCATCCCCTATACTTTACTGTGTGATATGATACTGTGAATCTCCATGATATTGTAGTGATTTAAGTTTTATGATACTTAGGTATATGATACCTTTTCCGTATTTGGTGTCAGTTCTTCTCAAGTCTTGTTGTCCTTAACATGTTCTTGCATAGTCCTCTTTTGTTTCATCATCCAAGGGAAGTGTGGACCTTCTGTAGTGGGCTCAGGGGAAGAGCCAAGTATCTGGAGAAGAAAAGATGAAACAAGCTATTTGGCAATCCACTGCATTTTAGGGGGCTTCCCAGGGACAGGTACTGCAGAAAGTATGCACTAGCAAGGTCCAGTAAGGAAGATGTAATAAAAATCTCCTCCTAGTAGCAAAGTCTGAAATAGGGGTCTTCCCCCCCCACCCCAGGAAAAAGTTAATGGTAAGCTCTTTTGCTTTATTGAGAAATGTTTGTGGTTTCACCTCAATATAAGCAAAGTGGGAAATATTTGTCTTAAGGAATTCAGTGTGTGACTTCAGCAGTTCCAGTATAGAAACTTTAAGAACAGTCAAGTTAGGGAAGATTTGAACCAATTTTTTGTCTTCATCTTTATGTAAACCAACAGGAGAGAAGAAGCTTGGAATTTATATAGGATGAGGAGTAAGGGTTTTGAGCATGGTGAAGGTGGCCTTGCTTCCCTGCTCTTCAGTATTACAGCAGTGGTGCTTATCCTGTGGCCCACAGTCCAGATTTGGCCCATGGAGTTGTCACTTGGCTTGTGGGTCCCCTCACTGGTTTGGAATTTGGTGGTAGAGGAGACGTGGCAGCATTAAATGCTGCTCCCCTGTTGCCAGACTTCATTACCCATGGGCAGCTGTGCAGACCAGATGATGTAGGCCCCGCATGCTAGATCAGGGCAGTGTATGAGGCTGGTTCCAGCCCATGGGCCAGCCCTGTGCCTGCATCTGGCATATGGAAGTGGATAGGTTGAGCACCTCTGTACTATAGTAACTTTTTTATATTTTAGGTGTTCCTAAGAATTTGGTGTTGAGGAGAAAAATCAGTTTCTGCTTTAAACCGCAGTAAACTGTCAAATTCTAGAAATAAATACTTACCAAGTAAGTTTTGAATCATAGATTCCTATCTGGGTAAACAGGAAAATTAGGAATACTTTTTAAAATGGGATAATCAGTAGGTGGTTGCACTTTCTCCGCATAACACTTTTTAGTATAGAAATCTTTTCAGCTTTTTTATGAACCTGTTTAAACCTACTTTAATAGCTTTAGGGTTTGTAAACAGGAGTCTGTGATTTCTTATGGGGAGATGCCTAGAGACAGGGAGGTGTACCCATCATACTTTAATATGATCACTGTTTCAGAACTGGCCAAGTTCAATTGCAGTTCTATATAAATTATGCTCAGTTAAGTCTTGCTAATGATTGTTTCCTAATATTGGTCAGCATTTCACAGCACCTTAACCTGGCATGGCCTGTAGAAATGAACATCTGGATAGGACATGAATAAAATGGCTTTGCTTCTATTGGCAGTCTCAAATGCATCGTTTCTTAACTTTCCAGTATTTGGTTTTCTAACTTAATACTTGTAGCTTAATTCCTAAAATGCAATTTAAATGAGACTTTGTTTAAAAAATGTATAGACTGTAGTTAATATACTGAGGCCAAGTTTTAAAAAATCTTAGTTGGCATTCCTTGACAATGTACATATACTGCATTGTTCTGATTATATTTACCCCGAAAAGAAACCATGCTCTATTTATGCATGGGTCAGCCTATAATCATGCCCCTACGGTCTTTATTTTTATGCGTGCACACGTTTTTAGTGCATTTTTAATGGTAGTATATTCGTGCATTTAAGCCTTTGATTCTGTTAGATTTTATAATGGCAGCAGTTCAAGGTCTTAATCTGTAGTCACTGACTTATAATCAGGGAAAAAGCTGCTTTTCTTAAAATTGAACCTGAAAATGTGGCAGCTACTTAAGATTTGAATGGTACAGTAATTTAAAGTTTAGAAAATAATATATTTAAAAAGATTCACAAAAACATCACTTAATATTTAAAATGGCTTCAAATGATTACTGTAATATTCTAAAAATTTTGTAATCAGTAAATGTTTGGAGGTCATTTCTGACAGACAGATACTTTGGAATAACTTGATTGTACATGATGAAATAATGAATCTGAGCCATTTGAACTTTTAAATGAGTTTATGGTTGAAAATTGAACTGGTTGTCACTGTCAGAAATGTGGTGTCTAGATTTTAAATATTTTCTTAAAAAAAAGCTTGATAAGCAGCTTCTATCAAATTTACAAGAGTTAGCAGTGGAAAAAATTTCTGGGCCTCCAGTTTAATGAATAGAAAGTGCTAGAAAAATATTACTTTCGCACTTTCAAAACAAAATAATAATTTGACATTTATGAAATCAAGAAAATACATTCATCTTGAGGTTTTTATGCTAGTAATCTTACTTAACAGTAACACACATAATATGACGCATTGATAAAGCTAATGGTAACTGGAAGTCTCTCTTCATTGTCTGTCATCAGGACAAGAACTTTCTAATAAAGATTGTTCTGTTGGTATTTGTATGATTTTTCTAGCATGCTCTTACATATTTTTTGATGTTGTACTACAGTTACAAATGCCAAAAAATCAAGTTCTTATATTGTTTCTTAATTATGAAAACTTTTGATTAATTTTCAATGCCCGCAACATAATAAATGAATATCCTGAGTATTAAGAATAAAAAAGTCAATGACATATTTAGATAAGTACAGCTTATACCCCTGTATATGTTTTTGTTATATTGCTTTTGTATATATTTTTGCTTTGGTTATGTGTTTATAGAGAAAATATAATAAAGGGAAAATATTTTTAAAAGATAGGCAGAGGAAAGGTTTTTTACATTAATTTTTTGTTTGTTAATACTATATAGCCTTAGTTTATAATATCCTTTTTCTCTCCGAGTGCTTTTCTGAGTCCCGTATTTTTTCCATCTGCCAGGGAGCTCCAAGAATCTCCTTTTTCCTTTTTATTTTTAGATTCTTATAAAATCACCTTATAAAACCATTTTAAATTTTTCTTGTATCACCTTTGTTTATTCCATTAATTAGTAAATGTTATGAATCACTTCAATGTTCCTTTCTTGGTAGCACCCTCCTTTATCTTCACAATACAGAATAGTCTTTTCTATACATAATATTTTACTTAAAATTGACTTTTCAAAGAGTTGCTAAATTTACCCAGAAAAAAAATCATGCAGATGAAGATAAGTAAACCTTTGGTTCATTATAATTCTGAATGAAACCAGAGTATGTCACTAATAGTGCTCCTAGAATGACAATTCTTCATTCTTCATTAGTCTCTGTGAATGAATACAAAGTGAACAAAGTGTGTGTGTGTATATATGTGTGTGTGTGTGTGCGTGTGTATGTATATATGTGTGTGTGTGTGTGTGTGTGTGTATATATATATATATATAAAAAAATACATTTGTTGGCAGTTTTAATGTGTTTTGTCACAACTGTCAGAGGCCAGGTTAAGCCCCCAAGATAAAGTAGTAAAAAATATTATACCCCCCCTTTTGTTTTTCTGATATTTTTCCTGCATATTGAAACTAGAGGAATTGTTTAGAGTTCTTTTTTTTCCGGTTTTTCGTGTTACAAAAAACTGCTTTTCTAATGCTATAAAATTTTGGGTGGGATATATGAACAGTCCCATGGTTCTGTGCAGGCAGTGTGAAATGTAGAATGGGTAGACCATAATCCAGTTCTTCCTCGCTCCCTATGGCCTTAAGATGAAAAGACCCAGAGTTCATGTACTTTTCTGAAATCCTTTGTGAAATAAATTTTCACACGTTTTGTTTGGTTTACCTGCACCCAGAGATAATCTGAACAGAGTGCGGGGCCCAGGGCAAATTGGCCTGTGCGGGGCCCTGCCTCCGGACGCAAGGAAGCCGGTGGCAGATTTGGTGGGGTGGGGAGGGGAGTGGTGCTGAGCAGCCAGACGTGAAGCTGGTGGTAGCACAGAGTTGTTGCAGTTGCTCTGCCCAGCTCTGTGGGGCCCCCCAAAGCGTGGGGCCCGGGGTGGCAGCATGGCATCGCTGGAGCTGTTGTGCCTGGCTCTCTGAGGCCCTCCCCAAAGTGCAGGGCCTGGAGCGGTTGCCCTGATTTGCCCCCCCCCTCCCCCCCCCCCCCCCCAGGTCGGCCCTGCCTGCACCTTTTTGATGCATTTAATATCTTATTGGGAAATATTTTCATAGTTTTTTTTAGTCCTATGTTTCCTTTAATATCTTAAATTACATGGTTTGAATATTGCCCTCCTTGTAAGAGTGTCAATTCCTATTAATGAAGTAAAAATTAGATAGGTTTTCTGTTGAGGGAAATATATCCCTAGTTTAAAACAATTGTATGTAAATCTATTTTAAAGAGAACATCAAAAGCAAGAGGGATTTGGCTTAAACTATTACTGCCAGAGTGCTGTATATGGCCTCCCCAAGAGCTAGGTGTGACTGACCCCCATGAAAAGACAGCTGTTGCGTCTAGAGTGTTCTTCTGTGTTTGGGTTTCATTCATTCCTTAGGATTCTGTGTTCCAAGATTTTGGATTTAAGAGTCTCTAATAAGGCTACTTCTGTAAGACCTGTACAGGGGGAGAAGTCAATGTAGGTTTATCTATAAATTTTCCCAAGACTTAGAGGTCTGGTTTGCTGCAGGACCTACTTTAAGAAGTGCAGGAGAATTATCATAAATAACAGGATATTCTGCATGTGAGGAAAAGTGGCTTCTACTAAAAAGTTTTTATTGCATCTTGCCAAGAGTATTTGAAATATACTATGAACTTCAACAGCAAAAGTGATGGATAAAAGATACTGTATTCCAACTGTGGAAGCAAAATATTATAATTCATACCTGGAATAGGGTTTTTTGGGAGTCATGGCAACCAGTGAAAATAATACACTGTCAAATTAAGAGCTTTCCCAGGTACGAGTCCCCAAATAACTAGCTTTATTCAGTTGTAAATGTTACTCTGTAGGTTTATAATTCAGAATTTCAAATATAGGCTTAAATGGAGGTTTTCTCTGAAATAGCAATGAATGTACAAATTTTATTATTAAATTGCCATAATAATATAGAGAATGAGCTAAATTCCTTGTTTAGTTTTGTTTGCAACTGTCACGCGGTATCTTAGCCAGATGCTGCAGGTACTGCTTTTTAATTTTGAACATCCGTGGTCACGAGAGAGGATTAGTGGCTGTAGAATTCAAGGATCCCAAGATATGTTCAGGCAATAGTGAATCATTTCCCTGTCTTGGGGGCTTAGATTTCTTTAGTGTGATGTCCTTCATGTACTAAAGGATCCCAATGCCATTATGTTCCTCTCAAGATGCGTACACCTTTGCCACCAAAAAAACCCAGAATAGATCCCATTCCTACTCAAGACAGAGTAAAGTACCAAGCTCTTATTTTAATAAATCAGTGGAACTGCCTAGAAAGAGACTGTGGGCATGTCCAGATGAGTGCGCACGTACAGGGTTGTGTGTTTGCCGCGTCAAAAATAGAAGTGGCACAACATTTTGTCACGGTGCATGCCCCTGCGCAGAGGTTTGGTGCTGGGCAAAACAGCCATTTCCCCACTCCTTCAAGTTTTCTGGAGAAGCCGGTACACAACTAGAGGAGGAGAGACACTCTGGTCTGCAGCCAGAAAGTCTCCTTGAAGGACCCAGCCTTTGTCGGCCAGCACATGCTCCTGGAGGGTGCACTGCACCGCTTTTTTGGCAGCATGTTTTTTGAACCCAGGATTTCCTTGTGACATATTGGTGCTGTGCTGTAAATTTGCAGTGAGGTGAATGGTTGCACATGTGCTGCATGCAGTTTGTGATGCTTCAGAGAGCTTTGAGGTGCCGCAAACCATGTGTGTGCTCATGTGAATGTGCCCCGTGATTCCAGAATATAGCTTTCTGCTACATCTGTGAGGTATGTTTAACTTATTTAATGTGCATATGAGAACCTAAATTTACTTTTTGTTTAATCTGTGGATGGCAATTAATATATAACTTTATTTTCACAATATGTTTTGTGCTGGCCAGCCTGGAAGCACTCCTACTTGCATTTGTGACTGGAGTAATTTTATTTCTGAATGCCCTTGAATAAACACAAGTGGAATCCTGTCCTCATTGCCAGAAGTGCTGCATGCATTAAACAAACCAGAATAATTTGTTTTAATTGTGAATATTTGAAATCTGTTGGAAACCAAATGGCTATCTATATTGGAACGATTTGAGCTTATTGGAAGACTGGCCCGTGTACATAGAGTGGCCCCAGCAATTTTTTTAAGTAAATGAAATTCTACCACAGGAACTTGTAGCTGCATTCCTTCTTGATGTGAGGAAAAACGTAGTTTACTGTGCAACCTGTTCACTCCAAAAAAGCTAGCAAGTGAAACCTTTGAAGAAATAATGAAAATTGTCCAAGAGTATCTGGCACCTAAGTCATTGATCATTGCAGAAAGGTTCAGGTTCCATAAAAGAAATCAACTTGAAAGTGAATCTATTTCCCCTTTTGTGATATTACTATGGAAATTGTCAGAATTTTGCCATTTTAAGGACAGACTTAATGAGACCCTCAGAGATGCATTTGTGTGTTGGCTACCTAATGAAGCTGTAGAAAGGAATATCTTATCAGACAGAGACCTTATCTTTAAATGTGCTGTTGAGATTGGAATAGCTATGGAAACTACAGAAAAGGATGCTGTAGAATTGTATGGAAGAATGCCTATGGAAATAGGAATGAATGAGTTATTAAATATGCAATGGAAGAGTCAGTGCATGTAACAGCCAGATGTATGCTATTGGTGTAGAAAAGGATCCTAAATCCCAGCTAACTGCCTAAGTTGCAATAAAAAGATGCATACTGAAACTGAATGCCGTATTAAGAAAAATAAAGAAGAGATTAAAATAAACTATATAGAACAGAATAGTAGGGACACTAGTTGTATGTATAGGCTATGGACAGATGGTCAGAAAGCACAAGGCTGAATTAATTCAGTCTTTACAGGTTTCTGTAAACTGCTCAGATTGAACAAATAAGAAAGGGAACTGACTTCTGCTTTTCAAAAGGTAGCCAGACCCCTGCAGTGGCCCATACCAGGTGCCAGGAGGTGCTAGAACTCACCTCCAAACCTGCTCACCAGTGCAGACGACCAGGAGATGGGTGTTTGCTCAGCTATGCCCCCCTTTTTAGCCTGTAGTCAGTTGAGGGGATGTGGGGGGAACCCCCCCCTCGAACCAGACTTCCAGCTGGGGTCTCCCCAGTGCTTGGGAAGAGGGAAGCCCCCAAGTGGGGTGTTTCTTCCTCTCCCCCTGTGCCCAAAGCTGGTCACCCTAGGCATGACCCCTCCTCAGTCTGGACTGTTGTGCAGTTCTTGTTATGGACGTATTATGGAAGCACAAGGCCTACAGTGATCTTAAGAGAAAAACATTCTTGGAAGTCCCACAGCCAAGTGTTGTTTTGCAACTTGTATCTTCTCTAGGATTTACTAATGATTATAGTAGATTTGTACCAAACCTAGGAACTGTATTGTGTCCTCTAAAATTGTTTGTTGCAAATAGGTTTGGTCACGTGAGCATCAGGAAGTGTTCCTAGAAGCAAAAGGGCTGGTCGCTTTAATCCGGCATTACCTATCAAGTTATGTGACAATGCATATTTTGTGTGGCATCAGGGCTGTTATATCACATACTATTTCTGACAGTACTGAATGGCCCATAACATTTTTATCACTATTGCTTACAGCAGCAGAACATAATTATGCACAAAGACAAGGAAACGTTTAAGTCTGGAGAGGGTGCAGGTAAAGATTTTAATTAGTACCTATATGGGAAAAAGTTTACATTGGTCACAAATCACCAACCATTAGTATCAACTCTCCATCCTAAGAAAAGAATGTCCAGGGCAGGTGCAGCATGTATGCAATGCTTCGCTCTCTTTTTAGTGGGTCACACTTAATGACATTGAAAACAAAAGAGCAAAGGCACCTGGAAATGCTTCTGGATACTTAAATTCATCTGCAAAGAGCCTCCTGTAGTAGAAACAGTATCTACTAAAATTGTTAATTTATTTAATCTAGAATATGCCCCAGTGACCTTTAATATGATTGGGCAAGAAAAACAAGAAAGATCCCCCACCGACACATGCATGAAACCACCCTGAGAGTTTGGGAATATATGGGCATTCCTAATTTAGCACCTTTTATGCAAACAAAGATGAACTTGGTATACATCAAAGATGTGTCATGTGGGCAATTCATGCTTTGCAAAACAATTTTAGAAGATCTGCACATAGGTTCACATAGGTCATCTAGGAGTTGTAAAAAATGAAGGCACTTGCCGGAAGTTTTGAATGGCGGTTGGGTATTGACCAAGAAATATAACACCCGGCTAAGGATTGTATGGGGTACCAGCAAGCACAGAATATATGCAGACTAGTTCATTACACCCCTGGGAATGGCCATCTATTCCTTGGCAGTGGCTCCATATTGATTTTGCAGAACCGTTTTTAGAGATGATGTACCTAGTCCAACTATCCTAGCAGGGTGCAGAGCCTGGGGCAAATTAGCCTGTGTGGGGCCCCAACATGAAGAAGCTGGCAGCGGAGTGGTGAGCAGCCAGATACGGAGCTGGCAGCGGCATGGAGGCACCAGCATTAGCTGGTGGGCCATTAGGAGGGGCCACAGCCACTCTGCGACACCCCCCCAAAGTACGGAGCCCAGGGCAGTTGCCCTGATTTGCCCCCCACTAGGGATGGCACTGTATCTAGTATAGTGGTTCCTAACTGCAAACCTGCCAGGGTTGTTGCAGTGCTGCTACCATGGGATGAAATTGCCCTGTGTGCCTCTCTGTTTAAGGGGTCATGTTAGGAGGGAACTGAAAACTGGCTACAGCAGAAAAGTGTCCCTACCTGCTTTACACAGGCAGGCCCACCACTTTTGTTGCAGCTCTCTCTAGTTTGGGTCTGGTGTAATTCCTGAAAATGGGGTGCATGGGGGGAGTTCTGCCTGGTGGCAGCACTGTTTCTCCAGGCTGCTACCGCCACTAGGTAGAACTGTCCCATGCACCCCAATTTCAGGAGCTGAACCAGGAAGACCTGAAGCAGAATCACCATGCCTGCCCCTATAATGTGATGCGGGTCTTTCTGCTGCAACATGCTTCCTTTTGGCTCCAAAATACTTCCTAAAAACTGAGACCTGCAGGATAGTTCCATCTGCCCTGCTTGTCTCTGTTTTCAGGAGATCCTGTGCAGGGTTGGACCAGGAAGGGCTGTGGCAGGATCACATGCTCCTGCCACTGCTCCTTTCCTACCTGGATCTGCAGAAGGTGCACAGTTTGGTGAGGCACATGGAATATTATTATAATTTCTAATCAATTGCTAATGCAATAATAACATTATGATGCAAGTATTGCAATGTGCACGATATAGTTAAATTATCTTTAAAATGGGGTACTAAATTTTGACGAGTTTTGGAGAGGTACCTTGAGTCTAAAAAGTTTGAGAACCGCTGACTTAGTGGTTATGGACTTCGACGCGAAATAGCCAGAAGTTTTCTACATGAAAACCATTAGTATAGCACAGATGATGGAAAAATTGTGACATTTGTTTACAAACACTGGGTTATGGAAACAAGTTGTAACTGACAGTGAGCCACAATTCAGTTCAGATGAGTTTCAAAGGTTCATGAAGAAAAATGGCTTCTGACATATATCAGTTCTGCACCATATCATACAGCCACCATTGGCCTGGCTGGACAGTTTGCATAGTCTTTCAAAAATGCCTTGCTGTCCGTGAAAAACAGCAGAAGATGGTCTGCTTTTTCCTAGCAAACCAGAATGCAGTACATGCTACAATGAATTAGACTGGCAGTGCTGTTCGTGGGCTGGAATCTTAGGTCATGGCTGGACTTGTTAAAATTAAACTTGCAGCAACGTATTATTGTAAGTCTCCAGATAAGTAGGCCATGACAAGGGGGATAGGTGCTCCTCGGCAGCTATGTGTAAGTCACAGAGTAGTGGTGTGCAATTGGACAGTTAATAAATGTTAGCCTATGATTGTGAGTGGACAAACAGGTCCATTGTTCTACCCAGCGCAAGTAGTGCCTAATATTTGGTGCCGCCACATTGATCAGTTGCAAGATATAAGAGTGACCACCAAACACAGTATAGAAAGCAACAATTGGAGCCTTATTTGTTGCTGGGCCCCTGGTTCTGCAGCCTACCATAATAACCAGTCATGCTACATCAGAAAGTAGCAATGCTGACCTGGCAGGTTCTCTTAACACTGAACAACCTACATCTAATGAAGAGATGTCTGAATCTGACATGGATGAAGGAAGGCCAACTCAGGACTGTATTCAGGACAGTGGTAGTCACTGCTCAGGAAGGAAATGGAAGCATGAATCTAATGTAGTAGTTTATGAAGTGCATTCTCAGGGAAGTGGTCAAGATTTGATTTACATTACTCAGAAATGTAAGCCACTTGAGATGCTTGCAGTCTGTGCGTTACATCACTGTTGTTTCAAAAGGAGGCACAATATGTGAGACGTGAATGTGCATGTGAGAATATAAATTTAGTTGTTGTTGAATCTGCTGAGAGCAATTCATGCCAAGTTTTACTTCATGTTCACAGTATTTTGTTCTGGCTAGTCTGGCAGCACTCTTCCCCACATTTGTGGCTGGAGGCATTTTATTTCTGAACGCACTTGGACAAATGCAGCATCTGCCTTGTGAGCTTCTCCTTCATTGACAAGTAAATAAATCTTTTATGGTTGATTTGATTAGGAGTAATTCATTAACCACATTTACTACTTGTCCCTCGTCTTCCTCCATCTGAAAACACACCACTAGGTGTGTGTATTTTTTACTTAAAAGGCAATAACCTTTTCTCATTAGGTTTCCAATACTGTGCCTTTTTAGAAGTTTCCATCTCTCGTGGGCACAGTTATCCTTCAGTCTTTGCTCTCATGCCACCATGCTTATTATCACCCCGAGTTAGTCCCTAGATGGGAACTCAGTTAAACTGATAATGTTTTGTCCTTATGAAAACCTGCTGCAGCAGTGCAGGGAGGGTAGGATTTAAGATGGCCGTCCAATAA
Organism: Crocodylus siamensis; assembly: GCF_052110815.1. NCBI lineage: Eukaryota > Metazoa > Chordata > Crocodylia > Crocodylidae > Crocodylus > Crocodylus siamensis. The sequence goes on from NC_143397.1 coordinate 58,596,695, forward strand.
TTAGATTCTATACATGGAACATTTTAACAAATGTATACGTTTTCTGTATATAGAATCTAATTTATTTGGAGGTCATCTTAAATTCAGAATTCTTTGGCTCAGATAAATGAGGTAGTTATTTCATATAGGATGACTGGAAAGATAGGGCATTCATGGCAGGGGCTCCTTGTACCCTAAGTACTAGTGAGAAATAGTATCATGCTATTTATTTATTTAACATGTTCTTTCCCAAATTGCACTTGAATTATTGAGAAGGAAAATTTCTTAGTATTTTTCTTTTGTAGGTACCAATAAAGAAAGTGTGAACTTTTCTGACAGCTGTCTTTTGTCCTTTGCTGAAAAGATGGAAAGCCAACCTATATGTCAGAAATTATCAAAATGGGTTTCAGGATGTGTTAAACTTTGTTGCCAACTGGCGGTTAGATCCTGTATAATATTAGAGCTCATTCCGCTTCGGCAACCCTCCACTTCTGCAAATCAGGCATTTAGAATTCCACTTTTAGCAAATACTGTTAATGAATGGAAATACCATGACTGAAGGATGCTCTCAGCAAAACGCTTTGCAATATGTTTTAGGTAGGGACGCATTGCTCATAGTGTATATTAGGAAGTGCTTATGAATCACTTAGAGTGATTCCACTGTATCCCAGAGTGATATAAATGAAGAAACAACGGTTACATATCTATGCAATAACTGGAATTGTTTAAGATGTGTTACTTGTATATTCCATGACCTGCCTTTCCCAGTTACTAAGGAATCCTGTTACAGACTGAATCCTCAGTTGCAATGGGACCACATACATAGCAGTTACCCCACACTACTTTAATGCCCTTGGTACCCGTAAGAGTGTGAGCTAATCCATGGCTTCATTGGCAACTGTTGGCCAAAAACATTCTCCTGTCAGGTGTAAGGTGTATATGTGCACCAGTGTACAAAGCGAAAACATCTTGAAGAACTTCAGCACAGATAAGCAACTTTTCTTTAATATTTGTGATATTGCAGACTGCATAGTACAGTTTTTTTGTGTCTTTATATATAACTGTGAATGCTTGTTTTTGGTTAGTGCTTTGGATTTGAAGTAGAGACTAGTGAGGATGCCTGGAGGTAAACATATCAATAGGGGTATTTTTTGTGACTTCATTCTTCAGCTGTCATCTGCAGTTGGATGGCTTAAACTTATGCGTGGCTGGACGTCCTAATGAAGAAATCCATCAGCCAACATAAGACTCCAGTGAACTTCATTAGTTCTGGAATATTTAAGATCCAGATTTATTACCGTATTAATGTCTTATGGCTTCTCAGTTGGGGAAAGAAAGCTGGTGTATCTAACTTCCATGTAAATAAAAATCTGTCCTCCTGAAAAATCACTATTTTTAGCTTAATACATTAACATCTGTTCACAGTTTTTCCAGCCATGTTTGGAGACTGTGTTACAGTATTTGAGCAAATTTTAATATAGATATTCTTTGGTAAACGTTATTGGTACATGGGTGGTAGTTGGACTTAATTACTTACTTTGTTGAGTAAGGCTTGGTGCTCAGGTAAAATTAAATAACTTTACAAATTGGTTTTACCTTTCCAGTATATCTTGTTGCTTAATATTTTTGTAGGAAAGGTGTGCTGCTCTTTTTCCTGATCTTTTCTTGTCTATACTTTTTTAGGTGACTTTCTCTCATCCCCAACACCTGTTGTGTAAGTTAAAAAATATATTGCTTGCAAAAATATTTATTCTCCCTAGTATGCAAACTAGTAATTTTGGCATTATATTTCTTAAGAATATTGTGGAAAAATACTGTGCAAGAGGTTTTTTTTTTTAGAAGTAATAAGTATTACTTTGCATCTAAAGTAACACGTCCTTGGGAAGCTATGGCAATTCATGTTGCCACTGTTCCCCTTCTGCCACATTATTGGACTTGTGTGGAAGCCCATGGGTTGGATGATGAGGCCTTGCATGCTGGATTGTGTGAGGTCATGCTACAGCTGGACCTGGCATGCAGGATTGCAGCTGTGGCCCAGTTCCTTACATGCTGACCCTAAATTGTATCTGACTTGCGAGCCCACTTTATGCCTCTTGTCAGGCCTGCAGTGCCAGAAGGTTGAGCACTAGGGTTATAGAAAGTATTGTTTTCTTGTTAAGGGATAAGGCAGAATTAAGCATTGGTCAATTTAAACCCTAGCATCTATAAGCATGTTTAAAGTGAGGTCTTTGATAAAGCTGCTATCCTTCAGTAAAGCCATGAACTTTTTATTACAGAATGTTTATAAGTTGAATACCTCATATCTGCTGAATAAGCATCAGAACTGTCTGTCCAAATACAAGCATAGAACAGGATGTGCTTTTGGTGAGACTGCTCTGTCCAGAGACTTAAAAAAAAAACCCAACAGTTTTCACACTTTTTGATTTGAAGGTGCCATTGTTAACAAAAATGCACATTTGCTTATAATCTATGCTCTTCTCTTTATCAGTCATTTCTGGTAATGCACTATGGAAGCAAGTAACATGAAATGTTAGGTATTGATGTTTTCTTATAGGGATCCACAAACCTGACTTAATCTGTTTTTAAGTTGAGATTTAATTCCAGCTCAGTTCTAACACTGTGGATAAAAGGGCTGGCATCTTTTTGTTTGAAGTTGGGAACAGTTGATCTTCAAAAGATTGCAGTGTTATTTCTTTAAGAAATTAGACATGATTTTGCATTTACAAAGACAGTAAATCTGTGGAATATATTCAGCTAGTGATGTTAAATCATTTGTGGAAGTCATTTGGAACAGACTCTGGCAATTCTGTTTCCTACATTTCTCTGCTGTCTACCTCTGTGATAACTGTCTTTTTGGTATTTTGAAACCCTCATTAAATTGTTCGCTTGCCAGAAGAATGTACACCTAACTTTTTGTCCATACGTGAGGGGTCCTGACTTTGTTTAGTAAACCTCTTAGATATGAATTATCTACAGAGTTTTTTCTTGAAGTGTTTGGAATATTTTTGTGAGAGGCAGGATTTCGTAGGGTGATATCTTTCTTGGACCAATGGTCTATTTGGGATAGAGGCAGGCAAGCTTTTGGAAGACATTCTTCTACAGGTCTGAGGGGTAAAAGGAAGCACAGCATAATAATAATAATAATAATAATAATAATAATAATAAAAAAAACAGTTGGAAGAAGGAGGAGAGAAATTTCCAGGGGTAGCAGGCCAACAATTAGCTGAAGAAGAGGAACTGATTACTGGGAGATGAAGACCTGCAGAAAGACAGACAGGAGAGTCATTACCACCTTTTACATGTGGGAAGAATTCAGGAATCAAGTAGGTTATAATGCACCATAAAACCAATATCAGTGTTAAGTTCCTGGTTCTTAATGACCAGCCAGCTTGTGAATTTTTGTTTACAAGTTTGCTTTTTTTAAAGGTGTTGGGTAGATTTCCCTTGAATATGTGATTTGTTCTGTGAGAATTGAGCTCCTAGTGGCATATATGTCTGTTTATATATATTTTTTTCTGTGCAAGTTCATTCCATTGCATAGCTGCTGTTTAATTTAACCTGTATAGTTGCCATGAGGGAGGGCATTTTGTGCATTGGGTCAGATATCATGTTTTGGGGAAGGCATTTGTAGGAACCATGGATTTTGATGGTTGAATGTTTTTGATGTACAGATTTACTGAACTTTATAAAAATATATATAGTTAACTTCAGAACCTTCATCGATTATTCAAAGATGTACAGCTACTTTACGAAGGTAACTACTAAAATATGTAATGTGCCTTTGATTTTTTTTTAAAAAAATGTGCGATTTCCCCCCCGCCAGTTTTTCCTGTTGAAAACATGTTGAAAGGATGAAGCACTTCCAAATTGTGTAGCTTCTGTCACAATAAAATGAGACACTTCTGCATCTATAAATGTATTTATGACTACAGCATATAAGAGAGAACTAAACAATATACAAACATAACAAAAGTAACTAATATGAAACTCAGTTATTTAAATGCATCAACTTCACAGTTTAGAATTTGGCTTTTAGACTTAAATATTCTGATTAATGCTGCCTTAATGAAATGCAGTCCCCTGTGGTGGGGAGTTGGCAGCTGTTCAAAAGTACAAACCAGTATTAGGAAATTGTTTGAGACAAAGAGGTAAAGAATACTGCTCAGTCAAATTATGGCTCTTGCCATTTTACAGTGTCTGAGTACAATGCCAGGACACTAGTTCCGAGTAGCAGGGTATTATTTAGGACGGCGCTTGGCAATTAGTAACTGGCGAGTTGAAACAACTCAGCTCGACTCTAAAGGGGGGTCAACCCTTCCAGCCTGGCCACTACTACTGCCATGTCTCTATGTTGTGCAACCACAGTGTGGGCAAAACCCACCATCACTGGAACAGTGATGAAGTCTCTTATTCCGCAGGCTAGATAACATGGCTTTGGGGGCCATAGGTTGCTGAGCCCTGATTTAAGGAAAATTTTCTGTTAGAAATATTTTAGGTCAGCTTTGTCCCTCATTTGTGTATAGTGTTCAGATCTTTAAAAGACAAATTGGTTTAGGGTAAAATTGTAATATTGCAGCTACTTACTTTGACACGGGTGAACTGAACCAAAAAAGGATCTTGCCAACATTTCTTGCTCTAAGGTGGCTTTACTTTAAACAGTTCAACAGGTTAATAATGACAAATTTTGGTGTTATATGAACAAAAAGTATAGTGTGCTGGAAAAACATTTAACTACTGCAATTTTACACTAAGTGCACTTTCTAAGATATGTGACGAGCTTACTCTATATTGAATATATGCATAAAAACTGTAATTTTTTAAGATAAGCAAATTAGCCATCAGTAGCTTTTTTTTTTTTTTTCTGCAAAAGCTATAGTAAAGGTAGGGTGCTTACTACAACTGCAGAATTAAAGGAAGTATTTTCTGATCTTTACTAGTTTTGGGCGCACATGCACATTGCTGAGTCATAGATTTGCACATCTCTGGCATAAAATCAAATATTTGTAGGCCAGAAGGGGACCTTTAGAAATTTTTCCAATTCAACCTTGCACCATCAGGTACATTTAGATCAGTGAGGGGTGAGCCTTTCCAACAGGCGTGCTACGTTTATCCCTGTACCTTTCCCAAGTGCCAATGCAATCCCCTTCTTCTGCCTGATTTGCTGCTTTACTTTTTGGTTCCTGCCATGTGCCACTATATTGCCTGCCCCTTCCCTGATCTGTCGTGTGCCACACACAGAGGTTGCCTGTCCACTTGTGAAACCTGTGCCACGGATTGTCCACCCCTTGCTAGTTTCCAGACAGACGGCCTGAAGATGAAGTCACCTGGACAAAATTAAAGACCAGCTGCAAGGGCTGCATGGTGGGGGTATTTTTCATGTTGTCCATAAACTAAAGTCCTCAAAGTGGAAATTACCTTTAACACAGTCTAAGGTATTCTCTAGGGAATAAAAGGAAGTGCCTGCAGTACTGCTTCTGTGGCACATGGGAAAGCACTCTGTTGTAGAGGACAGTGGTAGCTTTGTGGATGTTCATGCTTTGGAATAGCTCCCAGTAACATCAACAGGGAAGGGAATATGAAATATAATTTCAAACAATGGGAGCTAGAGGCTGGTGTTGTAGGCTGATTTGAAATAAAAGCTGACCTGTTGATATTCTGTGAGAAAAGACGCATAGCTTGCTGATAGCCTGTGAAGACTCTTGAACTTGAGGACAAAAAACATCAGTTTGATAGGGAAGCCATTTGGGGGTGCAAAGAGAGGGAGGGATGGTATGGTCAGTGTGGCAGACTGGGAAAATGATGCTTAACGGAGTATCCTGAAGAAGTAGGAGTGTAACAAATTTGTATTTCTTGGGCCACAGCGAAGGCGGTTGCAGCAATCAAGATGTGAGAGAGGAGTCTGGATGACAGTTTAAAACAGTCTGAGTGGAATGGAAGGAGCTGTATTTTAGAGGTGTTAAGCAGAAAAAAATTGGCAAGATTTTGATGTAACCTGAATACAGGGATGTAGAAAGAGGTCTGAGTTGCAGATTATTGACTGAATGACAGGCAAATTGTTGGTGACATCTAGAGCAATTTAAAAGGAAGTAGTGAGGAGGGGTTGGTAAGGAAGGATGAATTTTGTTTTACATTGAAGTTTTAGTTTTACTTCAGTAAAATAATTTTGAAATATTTTAAATATTTAAAGCTTAGCTTATTTAATGTTAGAATATATTATAATATTTAATTACTTTAATCATTTTAAATATTTAAAAATATTTCTGTTGCTCCTTGAGGGCTTAGCCAAATGTAAAATCTGATATTTTTTACCACTTTTGAATTAGATGTGTAGAAATTAATCTTCTATTTATTTTGGACAGGAAAAAGTTATCTTAATTACGTTGCTTAACTAACTTAGAAGTTTTTTACCACTGTTTTCTCAAACTTTAAAAAACTAACCCAAATCAAGGTAAAATCAAACGTGTAAAGGGAAAGAATCATGCATTTATTATAAATAGCATTTATTAAAACCACAAAAAATTTTACATGTTGGATTAGAAAGATGAGAGAGGCAGTGTTGACAAGTTTAGATTTTTAAAATCCTATAAGCCTCTATCTGGTTGCCAGGTAAAAGCTCTGCAATATGATAGCTTAATATAGTGTTTAAGGGTTCTTAATAATCCAATTAAGGCATACACAGATTTAAAAAAATTAAATGACTGGTTACTGTGCAGAATATAATACAGAACATACCATTTGAGAGGAGTAATTCTGTTTGTTAAAAAAGATGTGTGGTTCTGAAAGCTGAATTTTATTTCTGTTCTTTTGAGATGCAATAAATCCTGAATGCATCATTTTAAGGTCTGACTCCTGACTTATAGGTCTGTGCAAATGACCTGTTCAGTTGCTGTGTTTATGAATAGAATGTTATATTGACAATTTTTTAGCTTAAAGAACTTGTGGAGCCACTTTTGAGAGTAGCTGCGATAATACTGTGTTGGTTCCTTGAATAAAATACATGGAGTTTTTACTCAGGTAGCTACATTGTTTGTTTGTTTGTTTTCTTTACAATTCCAGGGCAGCTGAGATCCTTTACTCTCTGGCATTAGTACAGTGCAAGAAATCTGACAAGATGAATGCCTTTCCTTCAGTGGATCATTATAAGTTGTTGACAGAAGCTAGAAGGAACCTAGGACTCTTTCAACACCATGATGCCATCACTGGAACATCCAAAGATTGGGTAGTTGTGGATTATGGCACTAGGTAAAGGCAATTAATAAAAGATAATGTAAACTTAACATCTTTATTTTCTAAGTTACTTGTTAGGTCGTAATACTGGTACGTATGTTGAATAGAGCTACCAAATATATGTTAATAAGAAAATAGTGTTATTTCTACTTTTCACTTATTATGTTGACTTACCTTTGAGTATCTCAAAGTGCTTTACAAATATAGTGATATAGGGAAGTAGTTTCCCAGTTTTCCAAATAAGAGGCTACAACTTATGTTGATGTTTCAGAAGAAGGTTGAAAGGGAAGTCTGACCTTTGCTCTAACAAGGTAGCTGTTCTGTCCAATAATAGGCACTTCTGCAGTAATCACTGCCATGAATAAGCAGTGATTAAAAATATATATGTTCCCAAAGCATTATGTGATTAAATTAATCTTCCCTGCTATGTGGCTCCTAACTTTAATCTGGGATATGATTTTCATGGTGACGAATTTATTAGTTTATTTGCAGATCTCAGTGTTGATTTCATTCCAGTTTCTGAAGTTAATTGTTTTTTCTCTACTGTGAAATGGAGTGTGGACAGGCAAAACAATCATATTGGTTTTAAATTGCAGCTGTTTACTGTGTATTGCACTGGAACAATGTAACTGTTTTGTCTGTCCACTTTTATACTGATTGAAATAAAGTTAATCTCAGTTACTTTAACCCCAGGTGAAGCTGTTCAGTTCCACTTATGCAGAAGTAGGAGCTCCACTTACACAGATGTAGGAATGGATAGACAAAATAGTTGCTTTGGTTCTATGCAATAGACAGTTGCCTATATTTGTTTAAATGGAGTTAAACCACAGGTGGGCAATTATTTATGCCTGAGGGCCGCATAGGGAGTCTCGTGGTTTGGGTCAGCACCCCTCCATGGATCAATTTACCAAAACTCCCTATGGGGCTTTGGGTGGGTGGGGAGCAGTGTTCAGGAGTGGGATGGGCAGGTGAGGCCAGGGTCATGGGGCCGGATAGTAGGGTGGTGACAACTCAGGGCCAAGGACTGGACCGAGCCATGATCCACTCCCTGCATGCCTTGCCCTGTGTGGAGGTGGGGTGTGGAGGATGTATATGTTTGGGTGGGCTGTCTGGGCGCTAGAGGTGAGGGGCAGGAGGGGGAGAAAGGGGGCACCTGCAGCAGAGTTCATCTGGGCAGTACTGTTCGCAGCCGTCCCTGTGGTGCTCTGCATGTGGCTGAGCCCCACTTAGGGCAGCTTCCACTGTGTTTCTGCTGCCCAGGCCTCGGCCCTGACCCGGGCCTGAAGCTGGTTGGCTGCCACTGTGTTCCCCTTGCCTCCATTGTCAACTCTTCCTCCCACTCCTGCCTCTGCTGCCCTGCTCTGGGCAGGCAGATGGGGGGGACCTTCAGCTGGGCAGTTCTTGCTGGAGGTGAGGGGAACATAGCAACACCAGGAACAGCCCCACCAGAAGCTGCAGGTGGCAGGCACAATGGTGTGTGCAGCTCAGGGTGCCCTGGTAGGAGCAGGTGGGGCTTGGCCTTATGCAAAACACCACAGGGGCAGCTACGGGCTGGATCCAGTCATGCTGTATTTTACCCCTCCCCCCTGGGGTTAAATTGTTTCATTCAGGTATAAAGTTGCTATGCTTTAGCTGTACTTCAATCAGTGGACAGATAAAAGAGTTAGGTTTGTTTGCCTGTTTCCTTTGAATACTAAGTTTTCCTGTAATACGGCATATTGTTACATTTGTCCACAACCACAATAATCTTACAGTATTCCCAGGCTAGTTAATAAAGTAGCACTGCAGCTTTAAAGTGTGTGTATTGTTACTATATATATATATATATATAGTACTCTGATATATATATAGCTATGTATATAGTACTCTGTGTGTGTGTGTGTGTGTGTGTGTGTGTGTCTGTGTGTGTACACAGTGCTATTACTACCACCATATCTATAGAGATATATATAGTATACAATACACAGTAACAATAATAGTAACAATACACACACAGTATCACAAATTGTACAGTATTCCTGTGCTAGTTAATAAAGTAGCAATGCTGCTTTAATATTTATGTATCTATAGATATCTATCTATATAGATTTTTTTTTTTAAAGGAGCATTGCTAATTTATTAACTAGCACAGGCATATTGTAAGATTATTGTGGTTGTGGACAAATGTAACTGTGTGTGTGTGTGTGTGTGTGTGTGTGTGTGTATGTGTACATCTATATGTATACACCACCCCCGTGGATATATGAATGTTCTAATTAAATAATTTACATTTTTATAAATGCACATCTACAGTAATCTGAAAAATTTATACTTGAAAACTTGTTGAACTGATGTCTTAATGGTAGAAAATTTTAATATGTAAGTTAGTATTTGAAACTGTCTTTTAAAAGAAGAATATTTCTGACTTTTACTTTTATAGGGTGCATTAAAAAGTCTGTATATCTGTTTCCTTTGTAAACTGAAAAATGATAGATTGGTTCTGATTTGACAATCCTTGCTTTGAAAAGTTGATGCTGAGTTGAGTTTAAATTATTCCTGTCCTTTAATTTCTGTTTATGATATAAAATAGTTAACTTTCTAAGCATGTACTTAATAATAATACCAACAAGAACTTTGAGTTTACTTCAGTAACTATATAGATTGCTTATGTTAATTCTTCACTGCTTGACAAAGGAGATATCAACATTTTGATTAAGCATCCCCAATTCCTTTACATTATAAGTAGTTTAGGCTACCTTAGGCTTTTAAACAGGTAATGTATTCTAGCATCAAAATCCAATGGGAGCATCTAGGTGTTCAGCACTGTTTTAAATTATGCCAATTCTCTATAGTTAAAAATCTTACTTTAGGTATGCATTTTTTAAAAACCATTAGCCCCAGGCTTCCTCCAGATGCTATTTTTGTGATGCTACAAGGTTTGCAGAGATAAAAAACGTTGTTGCTAACAAAGAAGCACATCAGTACTTTGATCTGTGAAATCTGTTGGGACTGATCATTAAATTGGTCAAGGTAGATACTTCCTGAAAGTATCACAAATCTTACACTATTCCAGATTGTCTCCTTTCATTGCAGGAGTTACAGCATCAGACAATACAAGATGTCATCTCTGCATAAATACTGATAAGTAGATACATAGGCTAAGTAGTTTATGGCCACATTCTGGAGTTAAACTATTTGTACAGCCTTTGAAATATGCATTTGAGTAATTTGATATAGGTAAGTCCCAGATATTAAGCCATAGACACCAATTTTTTAGTGACTGTGGGCCACATGCTATCAGCTAACATGCTGCATGGGCTGCACACCCCTGATCCATGTTTCAGACCCTTCATGTGGTGGGCAACCCCTGCTGCACTGTACGAGTACTCCTGTTCTGTGCAGTTTCCCCTGAAACCACTTGTTATGGGCCGTTTCAGTCCCATGGGCTACACTACCCCACCCTGCCATCAGGGGTTGAGGCAGGTAGTAGAAACTGGAAGATAGAGGGGAAAGTCAGGAGCAGCAGGAGAGTGATAAGGGGAGTGCTGCTTGGACTGGGAACTGCGGGGGACAGGGCACATTGAGCCCATGAGCCACCAGTTTGACAATTCCGTATTAAGGTGAAAAATAGAAAATTAAATATGGCTTCAAACATGTTTTCAAATATCTCATCTCATGTTTGCTGCCTTGATTATAAAACATATTGGTTAAGTAATATGACCAGATTCCTCTATTGGACTTCTCATTTCTTTTCATATCTGTGGTCCTTAGCTATCTATAATGCATAATTAGAGTATTATTATACATTTTATTTTTTTTTTAAGTCCAAACATCTTTTAAAGTGAACAGAAATTACACAGTGCAAAATAAAGATAGTTAATGATAGTGTTCACAAGGTCCCAAATTTAACTCAGCATGGGATCTTAGTTTTCAAGGGAAGAATCAGTTCATTTAATTCAAGTTCTAATTACCTCTGTATTAAAAATGCAAACTTTTATCTTTCTGATTTTTGGTATGTGAAAAAATAGGTCCAGACACTTACACTCACACTCACACTCTTTTAATCAAGCTTATTTGCCAAGAGACTTATGGAATGACTGGTGCATTTCAAGGAAACGTCTCAATTTTAAATCCTGCTTTAGAAAAGTTAATCACTTGTCAAAAAATTTCAGCAAAGAGTGCAAAATTATCTATGTACAGTGATGTTCATAGCCTTGCTTATCCACGCAAGACTGTTGCATGTTAAATCTAAAACAAATTAAAACTTTTTGATACTGTATCTTCTCTGGAAATTAGAGGTAGGTAGGTTCTTATTCTGCATTATCACCTGATAGATCTTTAGTTTACCAGCTAATTCAAAACGTCTCTTTTTCCTGAAGAAATTGAGTTCTTTGAGCTTACCAAACGTGTCATTTATTTGTCTGAATTCCTTATACTTCTCAGGGGTTCTCTCAGCCACCTTTTTCTGTAAAATGTAGTCATTCAAGGAGTTTTAATTTGGGTATGTACTTTCTTAGAAATATTTATCTTAGCATAGCTCTCCAATTTGGTAAAAAAAATGCATGCATAAAAGTCCCCTTTGCCGAGGTGAATAGCATCTCAGTCTTCATTTCCCCAGTTTCCATAACCCTCCCTGGGTCTGAGCCGAGGGTTTTTAATAATGGTCTCGTTCCTTTGGGTGTGACTCCCCCTTTTCTCTCACTGTATGGGATTTTTGGGCATAATGCTCCCCTTCTCTGTTGTCTCCCTCTCTCTTTTCACCAGTTGGGGCTCTCTAGGTGTACTCTACCCCTCTGCCACTGGCTCTCCCTCCCCAGCTCTCACCTTCCTCTTCTTGGGCAGGTCCCACCCCTCTGTGCTTGGGTTTCCCTTACCAGCCTCCAGCTGCTGTTCCCTAGATGTGTCCACCCCTTCTGCTTTGGGCATCTTCTCCCTGGCTCCCAGCCAGGGTTGTCCAGGAGTCCCTCGCCCCTCTGTTTTTCTCTCCCTCCCTGGTTCCCAGTGGGGACTCTTTGGGAGTCCCCTGGCTGTCCAATATTTGCTCCCATTCTGTGGCTTGAAACTCCTCTGGGCAGTTTTCCATCTATTGGCTTCTCTGTGAAATCCTCTGAAATATGAACTTTCATTTCTACCCAGGAGAACTTTTACAATCTTTTCTTCAATGCCTGATGAAGGGTGTTTGTGCCCAAAAGCTTGCAATTAAAGAATTTTTTTGGTCTGATTAAAACATCATCTCTACTATGAGTCCTGCTTGCCTATTCCAGTAGGGCACTTACTTCTACAAGGTACTATTCTTGGTTCTCTTTTCAGTGTGATTCTTTGAACAAAATAAAATTGAATACATTTTCAACTTTTTCCTCTTTCTAAAAGGGCTTCTAGCTGTCTGCAAAAGTCTCTTTTGAAGGTAGAATATAATCTTTGGGCCTGGACACTAGTTCATTTGTAGCACTAACAAAAATTAGAGCGCCATGGGGCCTAGACAGATTTGGAGGCACCTCACTGGAGCAGAAGATAATTGCAGAGGTATGCTTTCTATTCAGTAGGTGATAGAAAGCTGTTCCTTTGCTTCTCCCCTCCCCCTTACAGGACTTATCAGTGAGCCCAGTCACTGACAGCCTGCCCTTTCCCCTGAAGAAGAAGAGGGACTAGTAGCTTGCTAGCCTCTGAGTGCTGCTGGCTGCCCCTTGCCCTAACCCAGTGCCAAGTGCCGTGGCAGCAACAGAGGTAGTCTTCTTTGCTGTTATTCCTGCTGAGATGAGCTGTCTCTGTGACTGGTAGAAATTAATCTCTTCCCAATGTGTGGAACAGGTACTGTATTTTCTCACATACCACACATACCCAAATTAAGCAGACACCTTTGGGGTAGAGGGAGGCAGAATGAAGGTAAAGATTTTTCCATAATAATAGCTACATAAAGCAGGGATAGAGCCCAGTCTTCAGTTCATCCATCTGTTCTTTCCTGTTTGGGAACCCTTTCCCAGCTGAATTGTCACCTGCTCTTAGCTACTCAGCCAAAAACTAGAACTGTAGCAGCTGCTGAAGACTGGACTCCATGGGTGAATCTAAGTTTTTGAAAAAAAGCCAAACATTGTCTGCAAAACTGTGAAATGGGAGAAGAGAGACCAGGAGTAGCTGAGTAGAGTAGAGGCAGCAACATTGCCAAGGAAAGGATAGCTTAATTAAGGAGCTTTTGCATGGTCCTTTATCAAGACCATTTAAAAGGAGACAGGATTGTTAGTATCTGTGGAATAAAGAACAATTGGCAGGAATCAAGTAGATCGGGGTTGCAAAATTGTGGTACACATACCTCTGGGGGTATGTAAGACGTATCTGGGGAGTAAGTGGGAGAAATGGTGGATTTAATTTTCATTATAATAATAATTGGCCTTTATAGGGTTAAAATACAAAATATGGTGGTAGGGGTACATGAGCAGCTGGCAGATCTGGAAAGGAGGTACATCATGAGAGAATGTTTGGGAACCTCTGAGTTAGAGTATAATAAACCATGAAGTCAATTGACTCTCTCAGCAGTGCCTGACTAGAAATGCCACTCCTGCACTTGGTCAGATAGCTTTGAATCATGATCCACCTAAAGTTTATAACTAACTCCAACCACTCCAGTACATCTCCCCCTGGGTCTACATCTGTTGGACTGCACCTCTTCCTTCATACAGCTGTCATCTTACAGTGTCTCCATGCTTCCGTTTTGAGTAGAAAATCAGCTTCACCACTTAAGTCCTACACCCCAATTTTGAAAAGTTAATTTTTGGGGAAAAGATGAGTGTAGAATCAGCCTCTTGAAGGCCCAAATCAATGCAAGTTAATACAGTACATTAGAACCAAATTTGTATCTTATTAAAGTGAAGCCTTAATCTTCAAGGAAAGGATAAGTGACTCTCTTTGGTGGTTTAGGAGTTTAATGTAGTTGAAAATAACTATTAGAATACTTCTTAGTCTTTACTTGTCTAGCTAGCAGATGACTAGGCTGTAAGACTTCAATTTTAGCCTCTGTATCTTCAGACAAAATCTTAAACTTTTTTTATTAAAACAGAATAAAATTAAACCCAGTAATATACTTTATCATAACTATTTTTGTTTTTGAAAAAGAAGCTGGCTATGTCTAAAATAATAAAACTAATCTCATCTTAGGAGGAGAAAAACTGAGGCATAAGAACTGAACCTATGTGATATCTGGTTCTGTCGTACACTTCCCACCTTCATAAATATCACCTATCCAGTCCACTTCGTTAGCTTCCTTTATGTGTCTGTTTAGTCTACTGTTCTTTGCTTCAGATTCCTGTGTATTTGTTCAGGTTCACTGGAAGGTGCTCTACTTTCACAGCTCTGGGGTGGCAAAGCTGCTTTAGCAAACCCTGGGAAAGTCTGCTGTTTTGTTTTTTTTTTTTTTTTCCCCCTAATGCAAGCATATCTCTACTTTCTAAGGAATCTTTTCCAGTTTCATCAAACTAGGAAGCTACCTCCTTGTGATTTAAAACTGTTTTATGGCAGGGATTCGAAGGACCAGGGAAAAGGAGATTGCAGCGGAGTCATGAACTGTTGTGTGATTTGGATTTTTGAGTCTGGGAGTGTGTACAGATGGATTACAGTGATCTAGTAGGATCATGGAATAAAGAGTATGAACAGGAGAGGGGGAATGGGAGGTGTGAGGCATGCACCTGTTTTTAACCCCCCCCCCCCAATTCTTATGCAATAAACAGATGATTCCTATGCTGTAAACAGGCATTGCATTTCTTGTAGGAGGAAGTCTTTTGTCCTGGGATCCCAGATTCAGGCAAGTTCATTATCCTGCTTTAAGTACCTGTGAATTATTTGAGACATGCTAACAGAGGTGTTGCCCTGTTTGTCTAAGGACATAGGCAGACACAGGTTCTTTGAGTAAATCCAGTTTCTTTTATTAGGCCAACTTAAATAGCTGGAAAAAGTCTTCTTATCAAGCTGAAATGTAAAACTCTAGAACTGTTGGTTCAAAGATGATACCTTTTATTAGACCAACTAAGAAATGGCAGAAAAGTATCTCTTTCTGCAAGCTTTCAGGTGCAAACACCCTTCCTCAGGCTCAAGGAAAAGGATGGTAAAACGTCCTCATAGGCAGAAAATAAACTTAATTTTTGCACAGAGGAAGCTGAAGGTGGAAGTCTAATTCTCTGGGTCCATGAGAGTGTCTTTGTGAGTTGCTCTTTGATGTGCAGATAATGCAGGATTCTTTCCCTGGTGGTGTCAGATGGCAGAAAGGCAGAGGGGTATAGAACTCTTACTGTTCAGCAATTAAGTTTAAATCCAAACTTTTTCATTCAGCTCTTTGCCTCTGTAAATTAATTATGGGTCATTCAAGTTAATGCCTGTGCCTCTCCTGGTTTCATCCTAGTTAAACCCCCAGATAATCAGAACACATCAAATGTGATGTTTGTTTACAGCCTACAGTAACATGTAGCTGATTTCTTGGTGGGGTGGTGGGGGGCGGTTCTCATAATATAGTAACTAGAAATCTAGACAACCATCATCTAAAGGAACAGTAGTATTAGGTAAGAAGCTTCATGTTTATGGGCAGATGGTTTGCACTGGGAAGTTGCGTATTCTGGTGATGGTGGGAATGTAGTTTTCTGTTAGTTTAGTTAAATAGTGTAAAAAAGGTTAGATTTTAATGTTGCTTGAATTAGGAAATGTCTGTGCATTTAAGTTTTGGAAATAGGCATCTGAGTAACATTTAGTGTAAGTGTGTTATCTGTGAGATTTCTTGATATATATTTATGAACTTAATTCTTGATTAATGAAGACTTATCTGGGACCATGTTTTAACTAAATCTACGAAAGCATATAGTTTCGTGTAAAATAGCTGCAGATCATTTGTGCAGAATTAAATGTGTGAAGAATTTTCCTTTTCCTGTAGTATAAAAAGTTTGTTTTTATAAGGTTGAAAAATATTAAATATTTATAAACCATATGTTGGATAACGTAATTGAAATATCAATATTGGATAACTTAAGTGCAACATAACATTTTTTTATTAGTTTCTCAATATCAGTGACCTAGTAATAGGTATTTTTAGTACTTTATCCTACTTTCCAGATATTTCATCTCAGGTGTGCTTATGTTGACTTGTACTCATTTTATTCAATATTATTCATTGTCAAATATCTACATTTTGAAGAATTATTAGTCACTTGAAATGTGTTAGTTTTTCAGGCATCCCAAATCATACTTAATAAAGTGAGGGGTAAATATCTCATTTCTAGGATATGATTGCCTAGCACTGTATTGGACTCTTCCAAGATTACTTACCTTTGGCTCCGAAATAACTTGACTTTTTTTTTGGAAATCTAGTCCTTTCTCCCTATGTGACTTCTGGTTCTGTCTTTGACAAGCCCACCTTCAAAAGCAAACAAACAATCTTAGCTGAAATAACATTTTTAGTGGTTATACATTTTTTATCTTCTTTTTTACAAGGTTCTCATTGTGGCTTCTCATAAACTCTGAAAAAAGTAACATTTGAAAATTCTATTGACAGGCTTTTCCATTCATTAATGAATTTGAAGAAGGTGATAGTTGACTCTGCCCATATTCTTATCCTAAAGGACAAAGATACTTATAACTACAATCCATCAACTCCATTTCTTAAGATGGTGAGTTGTTCTTTTTTCTTATTTTTTTAAAGTGGAAGAAATTCTTTCTTTTTTCTTTTTAGGCAGTGTGTGAATGGTGTGGGGAAACTTAGTTTGAAGTGATTTCTACTTTAAAAAGTGATTGAAAAGATCATTCCCTTCCTTCTAACAGTGCAATTAATGGCTATATTTATTTATATCTATAGCTATTGATAGTGGCAACAGATAATTTTTACTACTTTTTGCAGTTAACCATGCAGAACCAACACAGCTAAAAAGTAAGTGAACGGTTATTTCACTTTGTGGGTCAACAGAATTGTTTACTAAAATCAAGTTATCTGTATCTCTAGCTTATACAATTTTTTTGATAATATAGAGGTTGTGCTAGCATAACTGTGGGCCTAATCTAACCTGAAGATCATTATTAGTTATGGTAATAATATGGCAGGAAAAGAGAGAGCCCATACTGAATATCTGAGCTAAGGAAGGATTTGAAAGACTACGATATATATCTAATATTTATAGATCTGTGTATTAATCTTTATTTATAAACTGAGATAATTTGACCCAGTGATCAGTAGAGGAAAAATAAACATAGAATTTCCACTTGCCATTTTTGGAGGTTTCTTAAAAAGAGGGAGACAGTGAAGGAATAGACACAAATAAGCCAAAATGAGTTTGTCTCATTAAACATACAATACTTTTTTATATTAAAAAACCCTTATGTTAGAAATATTTTTGAATGCCTGGTTCAACACTAAAAAGCTAGGAAAGAATGCATGTAAAGTTGTATGCAGCTTAGCTCTGTGCCTTTGTGCATAAGTGTGTGAGTTAATCATTTACCTTTGTGCATGCGTTTGTGTAGCTATGCAATTGGATTTGGTATATTGAAATGTTTCTGGAACTTTAGATCAGTGCATCAGTAACACTTTGAAATATTTTTGCACTCATGTTTGCCTCCACAATGTTATTGTCATAGTGGTCCTATATATCTTTAATAACTTCCAGCCTCTAAGTAAGGGGAACTGAAATCTTGGCATCTCTCAGACATCGTCAGTGGAAATCAAGTTCATAGTTTTATTGTCTTTCCTGCTACCTCTTTTTTAGGTGTCAATCAAGGTGTCATCATCTTCAACTGAGACTTCATCCTCATAACAAGCCCTTAGTAGAGTAGAACTGTTAATCATCTCTATAGAGGTACAGTGGAGGAAACAAATGATGGATATGAACCAGGGCTGAGAATTGGGAAGGTAGACCTTGGCCACACAGAGGCATTCTTTTTCTGTTAGAAGAGTCACTGTTCCTCCAGCTGAAACTACAAGTGTTAAGACACTTGTGATTTTCTGCCAGAGCAAAAATGGCTGCTCCAGAAGAAAAATAACTCAAGAAGAACCAGATTTAAGTGGCTTCTGAGACTTTCTGTCAGGAGAACTAACTTCTGTACACCTACATTTTGAGAGAAGCTGCAGCACAGTCCTCTGGTTTTCCAGCATGCTTTGCTCCCAACCCCTCCCATGGGTCCAAGGAGACAGTGTGTCACTCAGGCTACACTGTGCTGTTCCAGCCAAGCAGGGAACCCCTTCACCCCCCCCCCTTGTGCTGCAAAGGCAGCCTGAGTCGGCCAGTCAGGACAGCTCTGTGCACTGCTGTCATCTATTATGTGGATGACTTAGATGTGTGCACAGGAGCACCCCTGGCTGCATAGGGGCTCAGCATTTCAACTTTTTTTCAAGGGTTTCTGAGTAAATTTTTCTAGCAGAACTCTGCCATAGGAGAATTCTCCTAGATAATATGAACACATATATGTAGCTCTTGTGATGGAATAAGAAGTCAAGAGTGGAGGAAAGTGAAGCATGGAAAGAAACAGCAATTATATCAAAAAGTGAGGAAAAAGATTAATAGTAGAGGAGGAGTCATCAATTCTGATAGATCCAAGTCCTGGAAAGGCATTTTAGGATACAGGAAGCTGAGGATACTGCCACAAGTGATCCCATAATGATTGGCAAGAGGAAACAGCATGTACAGTACTTCCTCTTTCAGATAAGTTATTTTCATGGACTGTTTTAAAAAATAGGAAAACATGATGCTTCTTAGTGAATACACAAAGTAGCGGGACTTTGCTTTTATTATTCAGAGTATTTAATATGTAGAGTATGGCCATTCTGGGGTAACATGGATCACAAGAGCATAATAAAACCCTTAGTAGAGGAAAGCTTAATGCACACCTGCATTAAGAGTTTTTGGAGTCAAGGCAATGAATGCATTTTTAAAAGTCTGTGAAACTATATTTTAATTGTTCCTGGATTATACTAGTCTTCTCAATAACCAAGACCATGCTTTTGAAAAACTGTTTATCTTGCATGTTTTGAAGGTTTATCTCTAAATCAGGAATATCAAGCTCAAATTGGTCCTTGTTTTGCAGGTGCCTGCAGGCTACACCTATATATTTTTACCAAAATCTGTTGTTTGTTCAGCTCAGTTTATACTTTGATAAATTGGTTTTTGCACATCAATACCAATCTCTTCAGCATATATCAGTTTTAAAATTGGTTCATATATACATATTTGTTACAGTCAGGCCTCCAAATGTGTGGAAAAAAATGGATTTATTTTCATAAAGTATTTGCTACAGGTTTTATAAGGAAAAATAAGAACATAAAATGTATTCAAATTAAAAGAAGTCTTTTACATGCACTAATATCTCACAAACGGTCAATACTGTTCTCAGATTCATGGCAGTACTTTGCTGCAAGGCCACTTCCAGGAAAAGGTTCAAGTGTTTGTCACTGAATCTTGAGCATAGTTTTGTGTGTTGATCTTCATCGTTGAGAAATTCTGTTCACGCAGATCCTGTCCCTTAACTCTCCCTCAGCAAAAATCTTTGGAGAGACACCTATTTATGGAGAAATGAGAGAGCTAGCTCTTGCTGCTCCGTCACTTGACGGTGCTTGTGTGGAGATCCATTTTTGATTTTCCAACTGCTCTAATTCACTCAATTTGTTTTCATTCAACTTCCTGGTAAGTTTGTCATACTTGACTCCAGGGTATGACTCATTACATCTCTTAGCATTGTGTTCCTTGGAAACAGCCACTGTTTGCTTACAGTCAAATACACAGGCTTTTCATTCACTCTTATGAAGAAGCATGAAAGCTTCCATTTCTTTTGAAAAACAATTTATCTACTTTTTGCTTCACAAACATGCTATCTGGCTTACAGGTCACACAAATATATGAGATACAACGCTTGCTTATTTTGCAACAGATTAATGATGTTACAGACATGCACATGTGTTATGTAAAAAATAACATCACTGTTGTATTGGGAAGCTCTTTATTCTGACTGCTGTTTTTTACAGTGTTTCCTTACACTTGCAGTTTCTACTCCTGTTCATGACCTTTGTGTACAACAACCTGCTGCCACTTAGGTGTCACACTTAGCTAGTTCTTGAAATATTCACATTACAACACTCTTCCTTCCAGAAAAAAATTGGTTATATTATTGTAAACTCTCTGGTGTTTTCCTTCCTAGCTACATTTGCAAGGGATAGAGAAAAGTTGGGAATAGGAAAAAGTAGGGAGGGCTAACAGAGACAAGCCAAGCTTGTCAGGAAGCCCTAACACAAAAAAGTAGGAGGAGGAAACTGAGAAGAGAGAGAGAAAGATGGAAGAAAAAGATGGACACATTCTGGGGTGATCTGAGTCACTCTGAGAAGACTATTATTGCATTTTCAGTAATGAAAGAGAACTTTTCTCCATCTATTCTTCTTTCATGTTAAGCTTATAGAGAGTGTGGAGAATCCCAAAAAGAAATGTCAGGAAAAGATAAATGGTTAGGTGACCCACCTCCTCAGGCTCTACCCAGCTCATGGGCCATATATTTCACACTCCTGATCCAAATATTTTTTGTCTCTGCTGTTGTGCTTCTGGAGTAGAGTAGTTCATAGTGAATTCAGATGAAGAAAACACTATAGCTTGGTAATTGGATGGATGAGTACTGTATTTTCTCACATAAAATGTGCACCTTTTCTGCAAAAAGTAGCTGCTGGAAATTGGGGGAGGGTGTTTTAAGCAAGGAAATATGGTAATAGCTTCTGCAGTTCAGGCTGCTCCTCTTGAATTAGGTAGGTGGGCCCTTCCCTGACTCTTTAGGTGCTGTTGACTAGGATTGGGCCTTCAGTTAACCTGGCAGATGTTTCTGGCTGCCCACCCAGCTAAGCTTAAAAAGAGAAGAGTCAGACATTTTGTGTTAACCATCAGCACATACGACATCTTGCAGCCAGGGGTTAACGGAGCCGCCACAGTATTTGCTTACCCCACTATTGCAGTTACCTGTCTTTTCCCTGGAAAACACTGTACTCATCAGCATTTTCAAGGAAAGATCTTTTTTCTTTCGTCTGCCTTTCAAATGCAAGGTGTTTGTTTAACTGAGAAGGGTATTGTATGTGAAACAATGCAGTATATGGTTTTTTGTTTCCTCTGTCAAATCTATGTGGTTGTGTTATATAATGCATAATATAACCAGATAGATTTTTCTCTTCAGTTTTCTGGTCCAGCAGGTATACAAGATTTGAAGAAATAATTTTCTAACGGGGTAGGTGGAGGAGGGGACTGATATATTTCTACATTTAAACAATCTAGTGCATGTGCATGTGTGTGCTTGAGTGTGTGTGGCAGACTAGATTTCTATCTATTAGTGATGTTGACATTGCATTTTTATAAATGTTGATTTGTCCAAAACCAAAATGTATGATTTAATTTGATTAATTTGGTCAAAACCAAACCAAAATAAAATATTTTCTTCTGTAGGATGATGTTCAGTCCTCACAAGATTCTCTGCCACACAAGACTGTTATAAAGTTGAGTACACAGCCCAAGTAAGTAAATATTTTAAGATTTGAAATTTTGAATGTAGTATTAGTTTCTTTACTGTTTTTATTTTTGTAATTTATTTCACTCCATATTAAATCTGCCAAATGTAGAAGTATTTTTACTTTTAATGATATAGTTAAGGCCTGTTACTTCATTCATATTAACGTGTCAAGATGAGGCACTCAGAACATTTGAAACTTAAATGTTTTTGTTTGTTACAGTACTTCTAATACAAGCCTGATAACTATACACATTGTACACATTTCTAACCTTACCAACTTGTATACACCAAAATAATAAGAAATACTGTATATGTCCTGATAGCTGAATTAGTACGGTATTGTGATGAAAATCATAGTTTTAGAATGTCCTAAAAACATTCTACTTAAATGCTTGATTTGCCATCTTTAAAAATATATTAAGATGAAGTGCAAAGCAGAAGTTTCCCTCTGACCGTATCTTTTTGTTCCATTAAGGCTGTAAAATGAGGAGGGAGAATGTGTGCACACTTATTTGTGTGGGGTGGTGGTTGTTGTGGTTGCTACTAGTATTGCGCCTGGAGTCCTATTTGGATGCGTGCTATGAAGATGTTTAAGAACCACCTTTTCCAAATTAGTTACAATTTAAAACTGGCTGTAGTTAGGATTCTTGGCTATGCTAGCGGCATTCTTCGGGTGTTAAGTAGACATGCATAACCAGTCTAAGATCCTTAATTAATTAAAGTTTGCATTCCTTAGAGAAATCCCTTGGAAGAGACATGCTATGTGTTCCATTTCTAGAGCCTGCTAATAATTTAAGAATATCCAGCTAAGTAATCCTCGGCCAGGGTGCTGTGGCTCCTTATGATGTCTTGAGATCCTTTTGAGTGCGTTGTGTGGTGCTACACAAGCTTAGTATGGTTAGGTGTGCAAACGTGTTTCACAAGACAAACCCAGAGATCTCAGATCAATAGTGTTAAAAACATCCTGACCTGTTGTGATCTTTCTGAGGTCTTTGCAACATAAGAATTGCTCTATGAATTTCTTCTTGTTTTGGCTGTGAAAAAATAAAAGGTGGTTCCTTAAAAACAGGAGTAAGAACCACTTGTCTGGGCAGAAAAGCCTAGTCAAAGAATCACTTGCTAACATTTTCCAAGTCCTATTTATTCTGAAAGAGAGCCCTCAAAATTCAGTGGTATTTTTCCAAAAGTTGTGAAAGAATCCATAAAACTCAACTTGTGGCAATTAATGCCTGGCTCTAGATGAAGTTATTTTTATGGCCATGGTTTAGTCAAAAGTTACATTAGTGCAGCTTTAACTGCCTCTGAAAGTTCAGATTTTTTTTTACTGCTCTGTATTGATGGTTTAGCATTTTGAAGGGTTATTCTTTCAGTCGTGCATCCCAAATGAGCAGTAATGTTTGCAGAACTCTCCCATCCAGGTGAAGAGTTCATTTCTCAGAGCTTAGTTTGTTGGCAGATGTGGCTAGCCAAGTTCCCCACATTCTGGGGAACTGTGGACCATCAGGTGCCTCTAAGTTTCTTCTTGGCTTGGCTAAGTTCCAAAATTGACTGGCCAGTTAGTGTGTAATTTAATTGACTGTGTAATGTAAAACTGGCACAGCAAGAGGGGGTTATAGCCAAACCAATTGGGTATGGAAAAAGGATGAAATGGAAAATAATATGGATTTGAAAATAGCAGAGTAATGCTGCTACCACCACTACCACCTTATCTCGTCTCCTCTCTCCCCCTTTGCTCTGTGCTTCTGAGCAAAATGCAGCCCGTGGGCCAGATGTGGCCTGCCAGGCCATTCTATTTGGCCCACAGGGCCCCTAAAAAATTTAGAAAATTAATATTAATCTGCCCCCAGTCTGTCATGTGGTCCTCAATGGCTTTTCAAAACTCAGTAAGTGGCCCCCTCTCGAAATAATTGCCTGCCCCTTCTCTAGCTTTGCCCTCATTTACTGATCAATTACAGCTTCCCCCAGGCTTCTACCTGCAGCTGGGTCGCAGTCCTCTGCAGGCTCAGCACCTCCTTAAAGGTGTTCATATAGTATAGTATGTTCTCATAATGAACAACCATTTATACAGATTGGCCTTTTTTTGCTTACCAGTATTTCCTCATTTAAGATTTGGAGAGACACTTGTCAGCTTGAAGTCTAGACATCTCCCTAGAATGAAATAAAAATAATTTCTAGGGGTGTACTGATAGAGATTTTTGGGGCTGATGCCATAGCCAATATTTAAAGAGGGATACTGGCTGATACCAATCTGATTTCTGATAGAGCTGCTTCCAGCTGGTAAGTCAGGTGTGGTGAAAGGGGAGGGTAGGGGCATGGGGGGGGGCTAGTGAGGGAGGGGGTGGAGGCAGATCCCACTTCTGTTTGCACCTTGGGAGGGCATGGGGGTGCGGCATGTTTCCCCTGGATCTGTGAAGGATGGGGTGGTGTGGGTTGGGCTGCAGTTGGGGCTCTTCTTGGTGGGGTCTGGGCTCGGAGCAGGTGTTGGTGGCCCTGGGAGGATACTGCATCCACCCCAAATCTTGCCACCGCTCTGCTCCCAGTGCTGCCACCGCCAGCTGACCAGCACAGCTCTGGCTCTTCCTGGGACATGGGTGGAGGCAGGGTGTTGAGCCGTGGCTGCGCTGGGCAGCTGGTGGTGTTGGTGCTTGGAGCAGAGTGGCAGCAAATTTTGGGGTGAATGCAGAATCCTCCCAGCACCCCGATGCCCACTCTGAGCCCAGCTGCTGCTGGAAAAGAACCCTGTGCAGCTCTGGTTGCAGCCTGCCCCATGCAGATCCAGGGGACACCTGGGGTGCAAGCAGCGGTGGGAGCTGCCCCCCCCCCCCCGCACACAACCCATGGCTCCACCCTGCCTTGGCAGTGCCTGCCCCTGCCCCCCCACTCCCTGGGGGGAGAGCCATGATCTGCCCCCCCCGCCCCTCCCCTCCCCCTTTTTCCTTCAGCTTGTAACTTCAGCTAAATCTTAGTGAAGATGGCTTTGTAAACTAATTTCTTCTCTTTGGTCTGATCTAGTCAGATGTTATTGGGTATTGTAAAATGATGAGAGCCAGAGGTTTCATAGTGGACTGGTGGGTTCCATGAGATAGAGTGAGGGACAGCCATTACTGGAAATTATCACTCCTTCTAGTCCATGCATCTTCAGGTTTCATTTAGTCTTGGTTCTCCCTGCCCCCATCTGTACAAGTATGTGTGGATGTTTTTTTAAGTTCTGTTAAAGAGGGTCATGGCCAAAATAGCCCATCCCTTCATTTTTTTTGTCCATCAGCTAGACCTAAATTTATAAAGCAAAACTTTAGTCCATTGATGTCTGATTCTGTTCTTTTGCTTACCACAGAAGGTTATACAACTTCTAATGGAAGCTAATCCAGTTTTTTGGGGCCAGTCAGAGCTTAGGTACATGCATATTTTTGGGGATCTGGCTCTTTGCTAACTATTTTTCATAAAATAATTTTAATAGGTTAAATTGAACAGGGTTAATATATAAGTCTATGCCTAGCAGCTGATATCCCGGCTTTACATAAAATGCATCTAGTAGCAGTCAGTTGTCTAAAAGATCCTGTGACTGATTAGGAAGTCTCTGTAAAATATATATAGGTGTCCTCCCTAATTAGGTTGCTCTTTTTTGTCAGGAAGTCCTGTGCTAGAGAGTGGAAAGGTGTAGAACCCAAAAGAATTCAATCCCTCAGGAGTTGAGGGAAATCTGTGAGGAAAGAATGCAAGATAACAATATCCATGTTTCTTATAGTCTTCATTTCTTCCCAGATTCTTAGGAAGAGGCCAATCATCTTCATTTCTGGAAGGAATACTTTTTTTTTCCTTCGTTCATGTTGGGTTTGTGATTTTTTTTTTCCTGCAGTAAATAGCTGTAGAAATAAAGGCCATTGGATGGCGATAGTTTAATTTTTATATTGGTTCCAAATAACAAGACTTGGAGGATATCTCTAGAAAGGATTTCTTTTCCTTTTGTACCAGAAAAAGATTCCTACTGTTTGATGGAAATTGTATGGAAGTGGGATCTGATTATGTTCCTCAACTTCAACTTTAACACACGTCAAAAGTTCACTTCTCAATTCACAACCAGTGTCTGTTGAACTCAAGATTATGGTTTAAAAGTTCATCTTCACAAGCTTGTTTTTGTTCTGGTGGAGTATCCTTGATGGGAATTAATTTTTTGTGGCTCTGAAGTTCAATAGAGTAGAAATTTTCTATAACTTTCTAAATAATGTACAGGTGCAATGCTCTTATAATATTGCCTTCTAATATAGATAAATAAGGAAGCAAGTCAGTTCCCAAAAAGGATCATAACAAAGATAATTATTGTGTCATAATTGAATAGAAAGTTTGCAGAGCACCTTACACAATATCTAGACTTTAGCATCAAAGAAAGGATCCATGTGCAAATAGACCTTGAAAATGAAGGCAGATATATGGAAATGGAGATTGACGAATTTAGGTGGCAAGCCTGAGCCCTTCCTGATAGACTTTTAAAAAAGGGCTGAACCACAGACCCAAGAGCTGTCTTCTTCCTCTGTACTTATTCTTAAATAATTCTGTGAAATAGAAAAACTGTTGTTCTTGGATGGAAACAAGATATCTTTTATTTGAATCTACCACTAAATGAAAGCCTTAAAATAAATGTATGTGTTGTCCTTTGTAGACACAATATTTGGGTATTAGGTTGTATTCCTCCGTGTTCTTCTGAGGTCATTTGGAAAGATTTTGGTGCTGAAAGCTTCCTTAATTACAGAGTGCTTTCTATCAAGAGATACTATTATTTCTATGCCTCATTGTTGCAAGAATATTCTAACATTTTGAAGTTTTAGGCAAAAGGCATGGCAGGAAGAGACAAACACCAGGGCACCTTAGAGACAAACTTGTTCAGAAAGTTGTAAGTTTTTGTAGACAGCAGCCTACTTTGTCCGATGACCTACAAAAGTGTATGCCATTCTGAGTAAGCTTAATTTTCTAAGGGGCAATCTTGTCCTGCCTTTTGCCTAAAATTTTGTGCATAGACACCCCCTCTACATGTTACACTTATGTAGGGATTACATGTTAATCGCAGCATAAATGGCAGGGTGCTATTGTTCATCTAGTTCAAGTAGGTATAAGATGACAAACCATCCATAAAAATGTTCTACATACAATGTACTACAGTAGCATTCAACCTCTGGATGAGTTTATAGATGAGCAGTTGTCTGGGGGTGGATGCATACATCTCAGGGGCAGCGAAGCACAACCATGATGGCAGGGATGGAGTGGGAAGGCGAGACCAGTGCCACTGGCCTTGCCCCCTGCTCCATCTTCTCCATATGTGCTCTCATGGCAGCACTCTGCTGCCTCTGAGGAGTAGGGCTGAGGAGTAGGGGAGGGGAGGCATGAGTCCAGCGGTGCTCACTTTGCCTTGCCTCCCCGCTCTGTCCATGCCATCATGGCAGCACTCCGCATTCTGATTGGTTGCTTCAGTGATTGGTTGGGGAGTGCTCCAAGAGCGTTAGAGACAGACGGACTAAGCCCTTTATTATATAAGACTTCTCATGATGATAATCAGATAACTGGTTAGTATTCCTCAGTAACTTATGCTGACACTTCATCAGAGGCAGGTTGCTGTTTTCTTTGAGAAATACTACATGACAATCATGGTTTGTTGCTGTTGTCAGAACAAACAGTTATAATACAAATGGAGTGATATAGTAATTCATGTAAAATATTGTAAGAAATACTGGTACAAAGGTTGAAACTTACTATTTTAGTTGCTGGAAGTCAGGCCCTACCACCAGTTGTATTACATTAAGCTTGAATACTTTAAATTGAACAGTAGCAGGGATAAGTGTAGCTCATAAATATAATTTGAAAGTGAAGAAAATTTGTAGTGTGAGACAGCAGGACAGACACATGGTCCCTGATGACTTGAACCAGAGTTTAAGAAAAGTTTCAGGCCAAAGTTCTAAATGGAAATGAAGCATCTTGCAGAGAATACAGCATAACACAGGTGCATAACGACATTAAAGTTTGATAGGTCTCATTCCAGACACTGCCCTTGTTGCTCACTTCTGTAGTTCAAAATGATTTTAGGTAAATGTTCACAATGATTTATAAAGGTACAGAGGCTAAGGGTATGGTATTTTGAACTCGTATATCATCACATTGTGTGTTTGTTGAATTTTGTACATGGCGGGGGAGTGATAAGCTGATACTATCCATGTACAGATAAAATAAAGGAGGAAATATATTTGAAGCAGGAACATTTGAATAAGATACCAATAAAAATAACTTTGTCTTAAATACCATGATACTGGAACATTCAAAAGCGAGTGTTAGTTTATATACTGGTATATTCAATATATAGTGAATAAATGCCAAATAAGCAATTTTCTTTCCTAACAGAAAAAACAAGTTTTGTAGTTGAATTCTTTGGCTGTTTTTAGATAAAAATGCAGTAGCATTTGCTGTGGGCTGCATCTGGTCATCTGTTTTTAAGAATTCTCAAAGAATTCTGTGGTTCAGTGTTACTAGTCTTAGACAAGTAATGGAGGGGGTCATTTGCTAATGCCTATTTTAAAAGGAAGTTGTCGCCTTTTAATATATGACAGCCTTACTCCATTTTGGATTAAATGTTCATTTCATTAAATCAAAACAATTCATTACCTTAGGATAGTTAAGAGGAGCGTGGAATCATGTGTAAAAGTATTGTTTTAGATACTTGCATTTTTGTTTTCTCTAGTCTGATCCATTTAGATATGTCATAAAACTCAAATTGTTGGGGTTTAAAAAAAATTAACCTCAGACATTGAGGATATGGGCAGGCAGTCATTTGAAATGCTACAGTGGCCCAGCACAAACATATTGCACTATGGGAGCATACAGACAGGCCCCCTGGGTAGAGAGCTTTGAAGTCACTATAAAGGCAACCTCTCCAGATGGGGCGGGAAGTAGGCTGTTCCTTGGATCCCCCACCAAGGGGTGTGGAGAACTGCCATTGCTAGCTCAGCATTGCTGCTGCCACAATCTGGTTGTTGCAATAACAGTGGGAATCCTCTTATCTTAACCCTAACCCCAGCCCTTTAACCCCAAGTCCTCCACTGCCTGCCAGTTAGTGGAAAGGGGGAAGGTTAGGATAAGGGAATTCCTACTGCCATTTGAAGAGTTGCCCTATAGCGACATTGTTACTGCAACATGCTTTGGTACTTCCTTTTGGAAGTACTAAAGCATGGCACAGTAACTGCTTGTACTGTGCCAGTGTGCGTTGCACAGTTCTTTTTAGCACCTGCTTTGCCATGGTGGTGTGTGGTAACAGGGGAGTGCTCTGCTACAGAAAAAGAGCTGCTGGTCATGTATAGACACCCATGGATGCTACGTCACTATAGTGCGTTGCTACAGTGACATAGCATCATGTGTAGATGTGCCTGAAGCGTCCCATCTGCTCTTGTACCCGTCCGTACATGCATGTGTGTGTGTCGGGGGGGGGGGGGGGGAGGGAGAGAACAAAGGCTTCTGGTATGCTGGGGATTCTAGGGAGCCCTGTAGCTCTATGTTGCTATTTCTTAGTTGGTCTAATAAAAGGTATCATCTGTGAACTCAGGAGTTCTAGAGTTTTGCATTTCATTTTGTCTCAGACCAACACTGCTGCCGAATACAGCTTTAATATTTTGGAGCACTTGCAGCATGTTTGTAATGCTGCAAACAACTTAAATAGCTCGACACCAGCTTTTTGTAGTACTTACAGGGATGTATTTAGCGCTACAAACGCAACAGCTCTTTATGGCCTGATTTGATTTAAGTCTGAAATCAGATTTGCTTTTACAGTAAAGATTTGCCCCCCCTCCCAGAAATAGCAATTTAAAAATGAATAAAGCCAAATGTAGTTGTATTCAAGTGAATATGTATGGTCTTAGATAAATAGAACATTCTCATTGCTGTGTGAACAATCTGTTCTGTTAATTAACTCTAAGTTCAGCATGACCTTGGTATTGGTTCCATGTAATTTGAAGAAGTATTTGACATTTAACAGTTTATTAGCAGTAGTGAGAACAAAGTAATGGAGGGGATAGTCTTGGCTGAACAATCTAACAACTAAAATTACTAAGTCAGAAAACAATTTTTTTGAATGTGTGATGTATTTTGACATATAAAATAAGACAGACGTTAATGCTGTTTAACCATAAGGAAACGTAGCCTTTGCTAATAATTTGTTGCATTCCAACAATCCTGTGAAATTCTTTTCTTTTTCTAGAGCTAAGTTTGATGATGCATCATTATTTTAAGCGCTTATACTGTAACCTATTTCTAAAAGATTTTAAAACTTTTTTTTTTTTTACACGTTATTGGTACAAGAAGTTAAATTGTCCAATAATTATTTGTTTGACTCTTATTTTTCCCTTCTTGGTAATGGAGTGTGGTAGCCTGTTTTTTAATACTTTCTTTATAATAGACTTCCTTCTATGGTTAGAATGTTAAAATGACTAGGTGTGTACAGTTTTAAATGGCTTAACTTGCAACTTCTCAGAATTGGCTAAAGATGTTCTATGTAAAATTTAGTATTTTTACACTTATTTTGCTTTCCTGGTTACAGAAATAGAGCATTGTATTTTGAAGATGTTTTTTGTCTCAGATGCACATAGTACAGCAGTTGCCATAGCAAACTTTTGGCGCTTGAACTTAGAAGAAACTTCTTGGTATTTGAAAAAGAGAAGTTGGGTTTGTTATGGCAATGCCTTATGCATTGCAGTAATGATAGCTTAACTTTTAAATATGCCTTGCTATAAATTGTTCCCATGAAGGATAGGCTGCTCTTTATGAATAAATAACTACTGTAGTCACAAATTAAGAACACTTGAAAGATTTGCACAATATGCATGTATTTGAAGAATTTTGGTGGTAGAGGGTGATATGCCTTTTCAGTATGTAAGGATGTCAGTATACAGCAGGGGTGAGCAAAATATGGCCCATGGGCCAAATCTGGTCTGTGGAGGAACCCACCGTGGGTCTCTTGGTCCTGCCTGGTCCAGAGACCCCCTGCCCATGGCGTGTCCTGCTGCACCCTGGACATGCAGCCGGCTTGGGGCATCTCCATGGCTGGAATATGTTTTAGGCAGCAGTAGCTCCTTCCGGCTGCCGCTGCTACTGGCCCCAGCCCCATGGT
The DNA here is from genome assembly GCF_052110815.1 of Crocodylus siamensis. Taxonomy (NCBI): domain Eukaryota; kingdom Metazoa; phylum Chordata; order Crocodylia; family Crocodylidae; genus Crocodylus; species Crocodylus siamensis. Next base: position 58,627,509 of record NC_143397.1, read on the forward strand.
ACCAGCAGGGACCTGTGAACACAGTCCTGACCTGGCCCACTCCATGCCTGCTTTGGATTTGCTGCTGGTGAGCAGCAGCAGCTGTGGCCTGGCAGAAACTGTTCCTTGGTGTGGGGGGTGGCCTCTCTTCCTTACCTCTGCCAGGCCCTTCCTGCTGCAGTTGTCTATACCTGTGCCAGGCTGCCCTGTGTCTCTGCTGCCATCATTGCCATCTCTGGGCTGCCCAGGGCCAGTGGTGGCAGTGCAGAGAAGATGCAGGGCAGCCCAGCGTAGAGGTGGCTGCAGCAGGAGGGCCTAGCAGTGGCGAGGCAGAGGGGCTGCTTTACTCCCATGCCGAGGAACAGTTTCTGCCCGGCATTGCCGCTGCTGTTGTTGCTGCTCAGCTGGTGAGTCTAGAGCAGGCACAGGACAGTCTGGGTCGGGGCTGTATGCATGGGTCTCTGTCAGTATCAAGAAGCTGCGGTCAGCGTCAGTAGCAGTTGGAAGGAGCTGTTGCTTCATGCAGAGCCACCCAAGCCCCACTGTGTACCCCAGCTACAGAGCTGTCCCAGCCCCACTGTGCGCCCAGGGGGCAGCAGGATGCGCCACGGGATGGGGATGGGGGTGCAGCAGGTACGGGGCGGGCTGGGGTTGGGGCTGTGTGCATAGGTTCTGGCTGGCCTGTTCCTGCTGGGGTGAGTTCAGAGCAGGCAGAGGGCAGGGCTGGGGCTGTGCTCTGGTGGTGGTGGTGGTGGTGGTGGGCGGGTGCAGCATGGTACGCAGGCTCTGAGCTATTACGTGGCAGGTGTTGACCGACTCAGGGGAGTACATGTGCAGTGGCTCCCATGCACACCCCACCATACCCACAAACCGTCCCCTACAACCACACCCTCCCTCACCCCTGCCCATATGCATTTCCTCCCCCACACACACACACCTGTGTGCCTATGGTGGGAGCCCTGCTCCCTGTTAAATATCAACCACAACACACATGCACCCATGCCCGCCAGGCACACCCCACATCTACCCCCACACACTCCCCTAGCCACACTCCACAACCCCCCACAAACCCCATACCCACCCACGCAGACACCCACACATTCCCAGAAACTCCCCATTCCCACACATCCACACACACACCCACCTATCCACACTCCCTGCAATATACAATAGAAAGACTTCATTTTGAGCTATTATGCAGTCACCTGTATATACATGATGCAAATGCATACAAATCAAGATTTTAAAAAAAATTAAAATATGTTACTGTGGATGTTTGATTTTTAACATACAATTTGGTTTTTTTTCTGGTTCCAAGATGGCAAATCCCCTTGCCAAAAGGAGTACTTCTGGGGGCAAGGTGAGGGACTTCTGGTGGCAAAGGTCAGGGATTAGGGGGCAGGACTTCTGATCCCAAAATAGTGACTAGGGGGCAGGGTGCCTGTCAAGGGGCAGGGCTGCCCTTGCAGTCCTTGATAGCTGGCCAAAACTCATTAAGTGTTCCTCCAGCTAAAATAATTGCCTGACCTGGTATACAGTTTCTCATGTTTTAGACCCTGGCTGTTTCTATCAACCTTTCTTTTGGAGTTGCTAAAGGCAATACTTTAGTTAGTTCAAGGCTTTCAGGGTGCAGACTGAAGTGATATGGCATATTTAAAAACTTCTCTTCTTCTGAACCAGATTTTTTTTCCCTTCTAAATGCAGATTAATAAAGCCTGCACTACAAGAGGAACAAGGAAAGGATTTTAGTGAAGGTACTTCCTGATCCTGAAAAAGTCAGGGGGCTTCAAGCCCATCTTGGACTTCAGAACACTTCACAACTTTGTGGTAAAAGAATAATTTAAAATAGTGCCTTTGGACTTAATCCTTTTATCCTTAATTGGAGAGTAGTTTTGGTACATAGGATATATGTGCCACTAGAAATGCATCCAAGTCATAGGAAGTACTCGTATCTGGATTGTATAGTAGGTACATAACATTTAGAGAAAGTGTTGTCTTAGGTTGATGTTGGCCTCTTGTGTTTTTTTTTTCTCAAAACCTATAGTTTTTATTTATTGTGCCACTGTGTCTGTGTTTACTGTGAGTGTTGTTTTCTTGAAGGTGTTTTGTGTCTCAGAATTGCCTGTTGCAATTGCCTTGCGTGAAGGTAGGCCTCAACAGACTAATAATGGCTATTTCTAAATAATTTTCTAGATCAATTTTATATGATGTCAACTTATTTGGATGGAAGGACTTGCTAGTTATTGTTATAATAAGGCTACTTTATGTGACCCAAATCTTATTTCTGTTTCCATGTTATGTCATAAAGGATGAATGGCTAGCTTCTTTTGAAGAAGGCAAATAAGAACCTTATCTAATGAAAAAATATATGCCCTATCTGAGCTACATCTCTCTCTCTGTCCTTTTAACAAATGACTTGGGTAGATTTCTGAAATGAGAGAGTGAACAGTTGAATCTTAGAAAATATCTATTCTTCTTGGACTGTAGTTGTCTCATGGGAATGGAAAATCTTGGGAAGTGGCTTTCTAATGAGGAAGTCTCAAAATGTTGCCTCTCAGGTATTCTCATACTTGTTGTTTCACAAAAAGGGTCATTGGACCCATGTTGAATACTGACTGATCCCCAGAGATCTGTGCAGAGATCTGTGAGATCAGCAGGAGGTTAGTGTTTTCCTTTTTTCCTTTCTCTTCATGGCTCTGTCATCTGGCAGCTCCATTTGTCTACCTCTATATACGATTTCCACTGATACAAAACACATGAAGCTATATTGCTGCCATCAGAGATTCTCCTTGAGGCTAGAGGCATGAATTTATATGCCTGTATCCTGCCTACTTTCTATCTTCACAGGCCTTTGTGGCATCTTAGAGAGAAATCTGATATGCATGTTGGTTGGGTTTATTTGTTCCTATGAAGAGATCCAAGGGGCTTGATCAGGTGCTTTGTTAGGATAGACGTTGCAGGAATGGTTTAAAAAAAAAAAAGGCAGCTAAAATATGGGTTTGCTTTGTTTCTCACAAAAAATTATTTGTCCTTAAACATCTTACATTTCACATTAATCAAATTCTGTCAATTATTACTTCTTTTAGAGATGGTAAAAATTTTATTTCTTAATATTTTGATTGATTTCCAAATTAATCATTTAATCCCTTAAACTTTATTAAAATCACTTTCCTATCAATTACAGTCTGGTTTTTTGTCCCTATGACGTGCTGATTTCCTATGATTCTAATTGTTATTTGTGGACAATATATATTTTTTTCTTGTGCTAGTAAATTGGTTTGAATTTGATCTGTGGACAATAGATTCTGGTGCTGTCTTTATTGATCCACCTTATTAAAGCAAGGTGCTGATTTGTACTTCCTTTGACTTGAAATTAAATGTTAGATCTGTATATTCATTCTTCTGCAAGTGTTTTCACACTGTCAAATTTAAATTTCTGTTGTTTTTTACCCTGGAAGATGTCTTCTTATTTGGGCATGAAAAAATATTTCCAAAAACTCTGTTTATGCTAGGTATGTTAAAGGCTAACGATCTCTTACAAATGCACAAAAACTATTTTTAGTATGAGTATGTCATCAAAGGTACAGGTTCCTTTTATCTGTTGTATTCATAGCAATTTTAGATCTTGACATTTTATACCTGTGGGAAGATTAGTTGGAGTTGATATATTACCATCATTTTGATGTTACATTTTTTCCATGTGTTATCTGTATCTTCTGTTTTGGTATCTCAAACTGGATAGACATTTTAGAGAACTTGATGTTATAACTGTTACAACAGCGTCATTATATAGCTGCATATTTGATCTAGTTTAAAGCAAACTTTCGATTTAATTTGAAATTGTTAGCGGATCACTGACCTAAACTCAATATAAGCCTGAATCCTGTTTCTCTTCTGAAATGCCTGAGGTGTTCAGCACACTTTACCTTTAAGACGCAATTAACAAGTGGACTGTGCTTTAAATAGTAACCCGGACATATGTGCAAGTCAATTTAAGACATTATAATACAGTAAATGAACCACAAAGTTATTCCGCATATTATATGTGGAATAGCGTTGTGGCTTGGTATCTAACCTTAAACTGAGCATGTGGCCCGGTGTGCTGCCCAGCTGCAGCAGCCTGGTGCTGGGCTCCCCATGTGGGGGATGCTGTATAAGCCCTGTATCCTGCTTATCTGGGTGGCACATGGGGTTTATACAGCTCCTGGTATACAGAGAGCCTGGTGTCAGGCTGTGGCAAGCCAGTGCAAGATTTTCTGTGTGCCAGGCTCTTTGTAAACTTGGGCCAGGGACTGGTTTGGTTCCCAGCCTCAACTGCTAATCAGCTGATTGGTTTCATCTTGGTTTTATGAGCTTGGGCTCCCACTCACCAGCAAGAAAGGAATGATTAGGGTCTAATTCCTGATCCTAAAATGGTGCATCTTGCCATGGCATGGCAAGAGGTATAGTTGTTGGTACTGAGGATTAGAGCCCATCGTAACTTAAAGTGAACATCTGTCAGAGTGGCATTCAGGTCTCTCACATCCTAGGAAAGTGTTACAATCACTAGACTATTAGGCTAAGAGTGGGTCTGTCCATCTCTACCCATGGCCCTACAGAAAAATAAGATCCTAAAATGATTAAGGTATGTAATATGAACTCCTCCCAACCAGGGCCATGCATTTCCTTTTTGCTTCCTGTAGGCAACTCTCTCAGACCAATTGCCAAAGTAGGAGAGCTGTGTGCAGGGTGGAATGCACATGTTTCTTCCACTGGGAGAGATGCCTTGAATGGCATTAGAATTATTTCAAATCTAGTACATATTTCTGGATAAATAATAATGAATAATAATACATTATTTGAAATCTAGTACAAATAGCTACTAAGTCTTAGATGTCAGGTAGGCATAAGTAAAATTTGAGCTTTAATCTGTACAATGCCCTATTGGAGAAGAAATCAGTCTAAACTTGTCACCCAAAAAGTGTTAAAAAAATCATCAAAAAATAAGACAAAGTAGGTTAATATTAAGTTAATGTTTGCTGTTGGATTGACAAAGAAAAATCAAGTAATTTAGTGTCAGCTTTAATAACCTGGAAGGGTAAGAGACTTCCACATTTTTTTTACTGTAACCCCAGAATAATAAAGCATTGTCAGTGTTGTTGCAAGTAGATATTTACTCAAATTTAAGATGAAATTTTCAGCATGGGAGAGGAAGCTCCTTGTCTTGAATTCGCATATGAAGCTGGGGGGGAGGCAGGAAGCTGTTGCAACTCTGATTTTGGCCCTGAGCCTGGATTGGGGCCAGAGTCAGACCCACAGCAGCCTGCAGCTTCTTGCCTCCCCCCGCCCCGGCTTGTCCTCTGCAGCTTCTGCCCCCTCCTCCCCTACTTTTGCCCCTTTCCTCTCTCGCTGTCAGGTACAGCTTGGCTCCAGCTTGGTAGGATTTCCTCCCAGACATGGAGTACAGGGAAACTCCATCCTCTGCTCAGCCAATAAGCAGTGCTGCCACTGCTGTATAGCCTGGCAAGGGCTGTTTCTGTGTGTTGCACTCTGTGACCCAGCAGGGAACAAAGCTCAAGTAGTGTCTCTCAGTGAGCAGGATGTCGGGGGTAAGGGCAGAGATGGTGGGGAACTGGTGGGGAAAGGAGCAGAGACTGGAGATGGGGAGGGTGCAGATGGCGGGTCAGGAAGGCCACAGAGGGAAGAAGTATGGGGGACAGAGGGCAAAAGGGCTTCCTGACATTTCTTCTCTCCACCATCACCTGACTCCCCCCACCACTGTTTTCTTTAGTGTAGCAATGAAGGGGGAGTCGGGTGATGGTGGAGAGAGGAACCCTACCATAATTAGATTTAATACCTGGAAAAGTATAACAGCTTTATACATTTTCCATACATAAATATGATTATGGGGGGCTCATCTTAAATTTGAGCTTGTCTTAGATTTGAGTAAATATGGCAGATAACCCATACTAGATATTGTGTTTCAGGTCTCTTATCCTTTAGTGCCCAGGTGAGAAGATAGAAGAAGCACAGTCCTTCCCTTCAAGCAGTAGACCAAGGGCCAAAAACAGAAAGAAGCAGTGTCTTCTTTTTCAGTCAGACTGTTAACACCTTAGTGATCTGTCCTTGGTTCTGTACAATTCAGTATTTGCTTTAATGACTTGGATAATGTAACAGAATATGCTGATCAAATTTGCAGGTGACACCATGCTGGGAGAGGTTGCAGGCACTTTGGAAGGTAGGATCAGCATTGAAAATGATTTTGATAAATTGGAGAAATATTCTGAAATTAACAGGATGAAATTCAACAAAGTTCCCCCTCCTCATTTTCCCGTTGGCATGATGTCATGGTTGAGGTATAGGCTACAAATCTTCCCTAGCATATTTAAAACTAATTTTAAGGGGCTGAATGGATAGAATGTGCTCTAAAACTGTGAATCTCCCCAATCCTTTTTTGTCTTCACTTTTTTTCACATGAACCTCCAGCAGTTTGGGAAAGTGATAGCGGGGAAAGGTCTGTAGTTCATTGCAAGTGTTGTTCTTCCTGTTCAGCTGTTCATGATTTCATTATGGTTTGAATTTCTGAAAAGATTTAAGCCATTGGGATTGATGATCAGCATAGGAGTTGGGGAGAAGGTGTATTACTTCTCAAGCAAGTATTCACTTTCATAAAGGATGTCTGTAGTTCTAAGACCATCTGGATGACGCACATTTATATTATATTGTATATTAAATACAAATATAAATACTACTTGGGTTCAAAGGTTGCCCCTCCCCTACACTTCCTTCCTTGGACAAATTATATATTTCTTGGAGTCTTTGCAATCCAGGGGTCAAAAAAATCCGCACAGAAAAAGCAGAGTGGTGCCTGTGGGAACAGTGCGCGCCACCCAAAACTGGAGCCTGGCCAGCCAGAGCCACACTCTGGCTGCCAGCCGGGCTCCAAGCTGCAGGAGCAATGCGGCTGCAGCTTCCCTGGTCCCCAGGACTCCAGGTAAGGCTGCTGGAGCCAGCACAGTTACTGGCCTGAGCCTTTCCTACCCCACCTGGGGTAACCTGCAATGCACCAGAGGGTGTGTGGCACAGACATTCTCTAGGGACAACTAGCAGCGACAGGAGGTGTCCCTCTACTAGTTGTCCCCGAGAAACCAAATGTCCACGCTTGTCTGAACGCAGCCTCTGGGTCTACTTGCTAATGGCATCCTCACTTAGAGTGCAAGTGTTCCTTGGCAGTAGAAGCATGTGACTTCATGGACCTCAAAGACCTGGTTGACATCACATGCTCTTGAACTATGCTATTAGGACCATCAACTCAAACTGGAAAAGATGCTAGTATCCAGTGGTGACACGTAAGTGCCGGTGCACTGCCTGACTGGCCGTGCTCACTGTTTAGGTAGTGGCTAGGGGGGCAGGCAGGAGTGCCAGTGCCCCCCCCTGCAAGCGCCAGCCGGGGACTGGAGTGCCATGGCGCTCCCAGAAGTGGTTGCAGTCACTTCCGGAAGTGGCCGCAGCAATCAGCTGGACCCCCCTCGACTAAGGCATCACCGGTCGTCCGTGCTAGTGTCAGTTTTGCCTGTGAGCTGCCATCTCTGCCGTCATCTGTTTACTCCAGGTGGAGGGGAGGTCTGGGACTGCACTTGTTTCCAGTTGGAGTGTTTTACGGATGTGGATATTGTGTGTGTTATAAGTTGTTTTGTATCATGGGTGGGCAGGTAGTTGAGTATTTGCACTGAACTTGAGAAGCCAAGTGTCTGGGCTGATGTTCCAGAAAATAGTAGCTTTGGCATGTCTTTACATCCATTTAAAAAGGTTAAGGTCACATCTGGGAAATGGTTTGTGACACCAAGGTGATAGACTTGGGAGGTGGCCATAGAGGAGCCACATTGCAGGGTTGCAAACAAAGCACTGTGGTCTTCTGGCACACTGATCCCAGTTCCCTATTGTGCTCTGGTGTGGAGATCAAGGGTGTCAAACTCATCTAGTCCCTGTGGTACCGAGAAGTGCTATGAGACTAGTTCTTGGGCTAGATTGTGCCCACAGGCCCCTTTCCCCTAGCATATCTGATCTGGTGGCTGCTCCATCTGGTCTGGGACCTGTGCTACTTGAGACATAGGTCCTGGAGTGGCTGGAACAGGCACAGCGTGTGGTGCAGTCTGACCAGAGTGACTGCTGCATGTAGTGGCTGTCTCAGCTGGATTGCATTGTATGTGCTGCCCAACCCAGCAGCTCTGGACTGTGATGCACGTGGTGCCCATTCCAGCTGCTCTGGAATTTGAGCCAAAGTAGCTGCTGGATCAGGTATGCTGGGGAAAAGGAAAGAGGTCTGTGGGCCTAGTCCAGTCCTGCAGGCACAGGCTTGTACTCTGCCTTGTGTGGGTCTGATTAGACTTAGGGGCCAGATGGTGGGGCCAGGTACAACCCAAAGGCTGTGTGTTTGACTGCTTGTCCTACATCCATTCCAGTTTTAGTGTTACATAATAGAAACACACAATTCCTTCATAGATGAAGGAAAGTATAGAAAAAATGTAGTTAAAATATAATTTTCGCTCAACCCTCAACTGATTCCAGGTGCTTTAATTCTTGTCTCAGAGGGCATGGGAATCCCAATTTACTCTCCAGAGCTTTATCTAACCTGTTGTTTAGACAAAGTGTTAAGCTACAGCTTCATGAAAAGAGAGTTTTATACTCTTAAAAAAGGAAGGAATCTTGCATGTTTTGTAAAATTTGAGGTTCTGAGAAGAAAAAGCTTTCTAAATAGTTGGGAAACAGATAGTTTTCTTATTTAGTTTTAATTTGAATTTTGTTATGTGCAAAAGTTGGAGAAGTATGACAATATAGGAACTTTATCATTTTCCTAGGTTGGTGTAGACCAAGGTATCAGGATTCTTCTTTAGAGAGAAAAAGAGTCCTAAAAGTCTGTCACTGGTGAAACAAAACTCATTAAATACTTCACTACAGTCGTTAGGAAAAAAATTCAGGCAATTCAGGACTTTTTTTCCCTGAATTCAATTCACTGCTACTTAAAAAAACAAAAAAACACAAAAACTAGTTGACTACTTAAGATTTAGAATTCTTAGTACTGTATACATATGTGTGTGTATAATAACATCTGTGTCCTGAGAGCTCAGAAGAACTGAGTATTGAAGGACTTTGATATTTCATATCAATTACTTACTTGCCCCTATGCCTGGGTAGCTGAGTGGTTTTACAAAGATAATCTGCTATTAGTACTCGCTTATCAGACTCCACTTCTAAAATGTAGCAAGCATAGATACATTCAGCCTTGTAGGAGACAAAGGTTGAAGGCCTTCATTTATTTTTATTTTATTACTTTTTTAAGAATTGCTGAGGAAGAGAGAGCTTGTCTATGCCAATCTGGGGTAACTGGTAACAAAACTTAGAAAGTTGATCATAGAAAAATAGGGTTGGAAGGGACAGCAGGAGGTCATACTCCCCTGCTCAAAGCAGGACCATCCCTAACTAGATCCCAGCCAAGGCTTTGTCTAGCTGGGTCTTAAAAACTTCCAGGGATGGAGATTCCACAACTTCTCTGGTTAGCATGTTCCAGTGCTTTACTAACCTCCTAGTAAGAAAGTTTTTTCCCCCTAATCTAATCTAAACTTCCCTTGCTGAAAACCTAAATGTCCCTTGCTGCAAATCCTCCTAAGGATACACATGGCTGCACAGGTATTGGTTTCTTTCCTACTGCAAATAGTCTTGCTGTGACCCCCTCCTGAGAGTCCAGCACTGGGTGATTCCATCCAATCAAGAAGCCCCAGGCCATTCCATAAGAACTCTTTCCCTGACATCCTGGTTTCTGCTTGGGTAGATGGAAGCTCTTAAATAGGTAGCTTATTTCCTCTTGGTCTCTCAGAAACCATTTATCAGGAGAGTTTGTGAATGTAAACAGAAACACCTTATAGCATGATGGCAGCAAGCCAAGATTAGTACTTTACCAAAAAGCTTCTTGACCTGCTTCATCACTTACCTAAGACTGTAACTCAGACTGACGTTCTCCAGGTATGTTTGGTAGCTATTGTGTATATGAATTTTCACTGAAGTAGAAAGTCTACCTTCAACCTTTTATGGCCGGGTTTATATGTGGCTTCGCATCCTTCCATTAAATTGCTTCTAGTGTTATGAGATATTACAGTAGTCTTCATAGAGCTGATACAACCACCTTTTTAGATTAATTAGATCCCTATGCTTTAATTTAATTTAATAGGTAGCTATTTTCCTGGTGGTGTTGAATTAATAGCATGATGATTGTGGTCTCTAAGAGTGGATTCACCTTTACAGGAAATTTTACAGGAGTAAAGTGGCACTGTTATCTAATACAAGATTGTTTTCTTTTTATAGTAGTGTTTTGAAACACCACTTTAATGGGTGTATTATTTGTCAATGACCTTCTCACTCCTACAGGTGAGATGGTTCTTCATAAGTCTGACATGGCATAATCCTTGTGGTTTTCCCGTGAGTTCAGAAAAGACCTCAAGGCCCATTTGACTGTTATATGTGCTGATATCTATTCTTATTAACACTATCAGTAGAAGATTATCTAGATGAATTTGTTATAAACTTGACTAACCACAAGTCAAACAACATGCTTGGTTATTTTGTCAGAGGTACAGTGGCTTCCACTGCCAGTTTCAAGAATGGTTCAATCCTGGTAATATGAAGGTGTTTATTTTATACTTTTACAAAATATTTCTTGTATTTGTTGTGTAAGACAGTTTTACTTCTCTGTTCCATAAAGACTGGCTTTGAGGGCTTATTTGTTTTCAGATAACTTTTACTTTAAGCCGTGTAAAATATAGTCATGTTTGTTTTCGTGAGGACATATACTAGATATGTCATTTGAATTAGGTTTGAAATATGTTTTTTTAGAAAAAAAGGATGATCTTGACTATTACCTATTGGGTATTGAACTCTCTTCTTATGACTGGCTGTTGCAGTGTTTCAATTAATTTCTTTTTAAATTGCAATGTTGCTTAATATAGCTTTAAAGAGTAAGAAATCTTATATATTTAAAAAAAAAATTACACTTGTTCTGCTTTTTTGAAGATACCATGCAGGTACCAGTCATTCATTAACCCCACTATAAAAACATTTTTAATTAATATGATTTTTGTACACATTGATTTTTATAGCTTCCATTCTGACTGATATTATAATGTTCACGTCTTTTGTTTGTATAAGAGACATTTTTAATTGGTTATGTGTTAGAAGGTGGAACTGAAAGATAATTAACATACGACTGACCAGGGAGCCAGAAAGGCTTTGAGTGATGCCTTGCTGAAGTATATATTTAAAGTTAGTTAATTTTGCCTTCCTGCTGGGAGCTCAGGACTTAGTAATGAGAATCCTTCATACAGGTATTTTTCTAAGGAGTAGATTTAGAGATAAGTAATCTTTTGTAATATGCATTTTTTACATTTTATTTTGCCAGTAAAATGTATCTTAAAGTAACTTCGAAATTATTTTCAGTAATCGCGTTAACATCTCTATTGCTATAGGTTTGCATAAATAATGTTGATGCAAAATTTATGACATTTCATGGTTTGGTTCCAAGGGATCTATAGTGTTTTTACCCTGAAGACTCTCAAGGTGGTCATTTATGCTGCAGTAACACGTAACGGCACCAACCATGATCTGGGTTCCCATATGTTGGATATTATGTATGTACACAATAAGAGAAAACTTCTACTTTTAATCATCTTTCTTGTTTTAAATTTAATGATGATAAACTAATCAGCACTGTCTTGCCCTGTAAGGGGAGCTTACAAAAGTAGTTTCATTAATGTTGGATTAAGCAACCCTCACTGTTTTTGTGGTGAAATGTTCTCACTAATTTAGTTTCTTGCAGGGTCTTACAAGCAAATAGTAATAGGAGAGACATTTTAGCAGTTTTCAGGAGAATGATCTCTAAGAGCTTACCTGTGGCAATGCCACGAAGAAGTGCTCTGGATTGGTAGTCATTCTAAATCTTTGCTTGATAGCTAGATCATGGCAATAATACATGAAGGCAGACTGCCTCCGTGTGGGTTGGGATAGATAGGTCCATGACTTGTCCTCTGACCTGAAAGACGTTGGTTTGTGCAGTTGTAGCATTGCTGAAGTGCTGTCTTTTCTGAGTGTTAATTTTTAGTGGTGGCTGACTGGAGTTCAGTAATTACCACAGACCAGCAGACTTGATTAATCAAGATGAAGTCAGAAATGTTTTACTTTGATGAAAGATAAGAGAGAGAATTCATTTTAGAGGTTTGACTTCACTCTTTCCCTTTGGTCAATACTTGACTCGTCTCCATCTGTGTATTGAAGGAGCCTTTGCTGTCATTTGTACAGACCATATGTAAGGGTGGGGCTTAATTGCAGTGCCTATGCTCAATAGACTGTGGAAACTACTACCTTAAAAATTAAAACCTCGTAATTTGATTGGTTTACAAATGCAACCTTTGCTGCAACAGGAGAGCACTCACAAAGGCACTTACTACCTTGATCAAGTCTGCTCCAATGTGCTGTAATTACAGCGTGTCAGAGCACAGGGGTGACGCATGGGGGTGCATATGCACCCCCGAGTGCCGGTGTACCCCCTGCCAGTCTGCACTCCCTGTTTAGCTGGCAGGCAGGAGCAAGTGCTGGCTGGGGAGCCACCAACCAAAGCGGCCGCACTGCTTCCAGAAGTGCCCCCCCGACTCAAGAGGTGCACGTGCCCTCTCTGAATCAAGTGGCACCAGACACCTATGTCAGAGCAGTCTCCTGGCTGATGTAGGCACCCCTGGAGACCAGCTACATTTGCAAAGTAGCTATTATGCAATAAAAATCTCCAGCCAGCTATAAAGTTAGAACTTGAAAATGTATACTAACTTTATAGCTGGTTGCTGTCAAGTTCTAATTTCCATGTGTAGCAGGATCTTCCAGAGAGAGACTACAGGGGTGCATTGTGCTCAGCATAAATCCCCTGAGCCCTAGGGATCACAGCAGCCATTATTCCTAGGGCTCAGGGGTGAGTGAAACCCCTGGACACTGGGGATTACAGCTTCCATGATCCCTAGGGCTCCTGGGGCTCGAGGATTGCTGCAGGGGCAGTCCTCTTGCCCCAGAGGAGCAGGGAAACTCTTGGGGTGGGAGGATCATAGTGATCCTCTAGCCCCAGGAGTTTCTTCCACCTCCTGACCTGGGGTATCACCCCTGGAGTGGGATTGTGGGGAAGGGAGGGGATTGCCCCTGCAATGATCCCCCCTGCCTTGGTGTTTTCATGTAGCCCTGGAATGGGGAGATTGTCACAGTGGGCATCCTCCAGCCCTAGTTGTGTGTGGTGATCCTAGCTGCAGGAGGTTGCATCTTGCCAGTGCAGGGGGAGGCTGGGATTGGGCTCCCCCTGCACTGACAATAAGGCATGATGGGATCTAATGCCTGATCCCACAATCGCACTTTCTGCTGTGCATGTGTGGTGTGGCAGGAGGCATGATTGTGTAAATTGCACATCGGATCCTATTGCATCTTTACCTGAATGTTTAGAGAGGGCCTTTGGCACTTAGGTCAACTTTTCCCTTGTCATTGCCATGTGGCAGCTTCTATGTTGCATGGCATGAAGCTGTATTTGGTCTTGGTTAGCTGTGCAAAAGCATACAGTTAGCATATAACTTTGACTCAGTGACATAACAAAAAAGTACTGAAAGTTTAAGGTGTATTCATGGGGGGGTGGTTTTGTTTTACTAGCTTTCTATAATATTTATCCAATTAATTTTTCATGTAAGATATTAGGTGTTGGGTTTATGGGAAAAATATGTGAAAGATGAAGACAGAAATGTTTTACTTTGATGAAAGATAAGAGAGAGAATTCATTTTAGAGGTTTGACTTCACTCTTTCCCTTTGGTCAACACTTGACTCATCTCCATCTGTGTATTGAAGGAGCCTTTGCTGTCATTTGTACAGACCATATATAGGGGTGGGGCTTACTTGCAGTGCCTATGCTCAATAGACTGTGGAAACTACTACCTTAAAAGTTAAAAACTTGTAATTTGATTGGTTTACAAATGCAACCTTTGCTGCAACAGGAGAGCACTCACAAAGGCACTTATTACCTATGTTAGGCTCATATGAGGGCCGTCAAGTAAACATGCATTTTCCCATTATATACTGCCATTAGCTTGTAGGGAATGCCTAAAAGGTTTCAGGCTTTGGAGATAAGGGGTTTGCTTTTATAGCAGAGAGAAACTATACACTTGAAAAAATATACATCAACTCTAAGTAGAAGTATACTTCAGTTGGCTATTTTCAAATCACTAGTTTGATTCCTCAGAACTTTCAGGTTCAGCAGTGGGCTCTTAAAAACAGAGGTCTAAGATATTTCTTTCTAACATGTTGGAAAACATCAGTAGTTTGTCTTTTTTATTCTTTTGCTGCACCGATCTCACTAATAAGATGAGTAAAATTAATACATAATTGTACAGTAAATATAATTGTTTACTTTTAGGCAGTGTACAATAATTCAGTATTTAAAAAAAAATACGTCAAAGATTGTCCTGTTAGGCTGTAATTATAACTGTTTATGAAAATGCTTTAAAAATCAGTTTAATTGTAATGGACTTTTGTAAGTACCATAAGATACCTTTTTCTGTCTGAAGATTATGAGAAATAGTAACATTTAAAAATCTTTTGAAGAATTGTTGTTAGTTATTCGTTGTTTCCTGCTTACATCCTGAATATTATTATTGTGACCAAATTTTTGTTTAAATACTTGTTTCTGCTTAAATAATTAGTGGGAAACAATGCGGTAACTTGAAAATAAACATTGGTTTTCACAAAGATAATTTGGAAAAAAAAATATTTTTGCAGGTACCTTTTGATTTATAATCCAACAGAACAAGAGCGGTTCTCAGTAGTTTCAGTGAATGTGAATTCACCCAAAGTTAAAGTATTATCCCCATCTGGAAAACTTGTTATGGTCCAGGTTTGTGCTGTTTGGGGTGGAACTACTACAGTATCACATGAATCATATCAGGTATGTTACTTTTAATAAAAAGCATTTTTTTTTTGGATTTTCTGTTTTCTGTATAGCTTCATGTTAGAAGCTACATAGTTCATGAAAAAGGATACTGAAAGAAGCCTGGTCTTCACATATTGTATATCTTTGGCTAGAAAAGCATGGTGATAATTGAGGATCTACAGTGATTTATGTGTTAAATGGGCCCTTCAGGTTCAAAGCTTTGAGCAGTTGTCTTGTTTTCCCATCATATTGATTTGGAGATAAGTTGTCATTTCTATTATGCTGTATTCAGGTTAGATACTTGTTCAGGAGCCAGCTACTTGTTTTGGTTCTAACAGATACTTAAGGTAATTATCATGTCCTACTATGTGAAAGTAAGCCATCAGTTTTGTTTTCTGCTTTTTTTTTCATTTGCTATGTGCTGTAGCTTCATATTAGAAGCTATATAGTTCATGAAAAAGAATACTATAAAGAAAACTGGGTTTCAGATGCTATATATGTTTGGCCATAAAACTGGGATTGAAAATTGTAAAATATTTCATAGGTCCCTATCTAATATGTTTACTTAGTAATACTTTTGATTTGGAAGCTGGGTAGAATTCTTTTTTTGGGTTTGTTTTTTTTTGGTTTTTTTGGTTTTTTTTAAGGATCTCATTCCTGCACTGTTTATTTTCCAACCCTCCTTCAAGGAAATATTTACTGCTAATTAATTTCCAGTGCAGATATCTGAAGCTTTCTAGAAGAAGAAAAGACACGTGTAACTGGAATTTTGAGCAAATTTCTCCTGGAAATGTATCTACTGTATTATTTTACTTTTATATAGCTTCTAAGCAAGCAGAAAATAGAGAGCAGTTGTAGGGCACCATTCTTTTATATCGTTTTTCAGATTTTTAAGTGGGTTTGAGGTGCAGCCTAATAATTCAGGCTACAAGTGTATTCTGTAAGAGCAACACACCAAAAAAGTCGCTATAATAGTAAGTGGTGATCCTGCTATTAATCAACTTAACAGTAACAGTATTTATTTTTATTTGTGATGAATAAGTGGTATTTCTTTATATAGCAATAATTGGTATTTCTTTATTCAGCAATATGAGGTTTTCCTATTAGTAACACACTGTATTAGTAATTTATTTTTGTTTTTACAAGGTGGATTAAATTCAGCCCTGGTATAACTAGGGTCCTGAGAAAATCACAGATATCTTGTTGAAAATTTGTGACACACACATGGGTAAAGTATCATTTTTTCACAGAATATTCACAGAACTACCATTGATCTTGGCAAGTGGGTCCCAGTAGTTCCATGAAAAATGATGCTTTACCAGCACACATGCGGCAGACAAGCACACAGCCATAGGCAACGGCAGGCTGGGGCTAATGGGGCTTAGCCTCCCCCAAATGTGGGGGAGTGCAGAGGGCAGCAAGGCACCCTGGCTGTGAGCTCTGGGCACAGTGGGGGGAGGGGGGGTGCACACAGACACAGAACCAACAGGAGGCTGGGATTGCAGCCAGATGGTGTGCAGAGCGCTGCCAACCATAGTAAATAAATCAGGGAAATGGAAGGGACACTGGGGGAGGGGGTGGATTGAGGCCCCTGCAGTGAGAGAGGGAGTGGAGCAGAGGCAGGGGCTAAGGTGAATGGGGTCCCAGGACAGGTCATGAGATGCTCGGAATGGTAGTCCACCTCCACCCCATGCACAAATCTGGGGGGCACATGCCCCCTGGGCCTCTCCCAAGGTATGTGCAGCAGCAGGAGCCCCCTTGCACCCCTGGATGAGCAACCCATGCTCTGAGCATCCCACAACCTGCCCTGGGGCCCCATTCGCTCTAGTCCCTGCCCATGCCTCTGCCCCAGTCTCTCCCTCAATGTGAGGGCCTCAATCTATCCCCCACGACCCTTCCCCAGTTTACCTGCTCTGGTGGGCAGTGCTCTGCATGCCATCTGGCTGCAATCCCAGGCAGGCTTTCTGTGTGTATGTGTGCTTCCCTCCCAACTGCAGTCACTTGGAGCCCATGCCTGGGCTGCCCCATGTCTGAGGGGGGCTAAGCCCTGTTAGCCCCAGGCTTTCACTGCCTATGTTCACAAATTTTGTCGTTTCCATGCAGTCTGTGAAATTGTGATTTTTCTCAGGGCCATAGGTATAACCACTGAAGCAAGCAGGATTAAATTGTGCTTGAGTTTTGTGCAATATGTTTAAACTTTCACTTTTCATAATATTTGTTTTTTATATCTAGTACCTTCTTCTTTCTCCAACAGATTTCTTTTGTGGCACATCTGTCACCTCTGGGGTTGGGAGTTTACCAAGTTTTGGAGGTTCCAAGTTCAGAAACAGTCTTTGCTGATTATAACATGTATATTAGTGGAAGCAACAATATAAAGGTGATCCCAGATAGCATTTTCAAGATAAACGAGATGCAAAATGGTGTGGATGACATAATTTTAGAGAACTCCTATATGAAGCTGTGGTTCTCTGGGAACTCTGGACTTTTGGAGGTACACTGGTTCACAATTTGAAATGTGTTTTGTGTTCTCAGTGGGATTTGTGATTCTGATGCATAAAAAACTGAACATGTCAATATTTCAAATTGTGATTCTTTTCCTTAGAAAATAACCACAAAAGAAGATGGCAAAAATCATCAAATAAAGGTTGAGTTTGCTTGGTATGGAACCACAAGTAACAGAGATAAGAGTGGAGCTTACCTCTTCTTACCAGATGGAGAGGCCAAGGTAATAGCAATATTTATATACAGGGTTTTTTTCTCAAAGATCTGAAAACACTTTACAAGCTTATATAGAAGAATCATTTGATCAGCTGATGTAATGCACAGTTCTTGGAAGCAGAGTTTCATTTACTTTAGTAGTGAACAGCAAAATTGACACAGTTTAGGATCAGAATTGGATAAAAAATAAATCATCCACTTGAAACTGCAGGGATAGGCAGAATGTAATTAGCTGCCAAGAATATAAACTGGACACCAGCTACTTTTGCAAGAAGTGCCGTAGGACCTTCAGTGACTTCAAGTGGTCAAGACCTCATTTTATGTCTTATGATAAAAATTTACTGAAGACACGTTCATTTCAGTGTTCCTTTTTTTATCTTGAATCTGAGATTTAGGGTTGGATATTTTGACCAGTCAAATAAAGTCTGGTCAATTGACTGGTCAAATTTCAATAAAAAATTATAAGCATTTGCCAATAGGTCCAAATAGTGCACAGAAAAAGCACAGATTTTCCAGTAAGAAATGTCAAAAAATAAAACATTATGTTTCTTTCAAGAAAATTACAAAAAAAAATGTAGTTTGTGTAAAATTGCTATAATCTTTGACCAGTGAAAAAATATGCAGTCATTTGACAATATTTGACCAGTCAGTTGAGTGACTTGTTAGTCGTACTCTTAATTCATACATTCAATAACAGAGTTAATACACTAAATTATTTTTGTATTGTGGGGTCTTGTGTTTATTTATAGAGCAGTTAATATGCTGGGACTCAACCTGATCGTAACTTCTCTCACAGCCTTAATATAAGTGGTGATATATATATGCATTAAATTATAAGCAGCTATTTTAATGCAATCATCTACTACAAATAGGTAGAACTGTAGCCTAGCAATTGTTGCGGGGAGAGGGGAATTACATAGTCATTCTATTTTTGCACTAGGAAATTTAAAAAATCAGATTAGTTGTTATTAGGCCTCTGTGAATCGGGAGTTATTCGATTCAGATTTGGCCAATTGAGAGGACAGTTATTCAATTTGGGTCACTGTCCCGAATTGATTTGACTGAATTGGCTCTGATTCAGAGGTTTAGCCGTAGACTATAATTTGGAATTACTGAAATATCTATACCTTTGTCATTTTTTGGCTGATTCAGATAAAAATTGCAGGGCTGATGGCCCTTTCTGAGGGCATGAAGCCTGCCAAGTTTCAGTGAGAGAGGTTCAGGGGTTTCTGGGAAACTGCACCTCAAGCTGCTGACAAGCAAAACTTATGTCACGTGTATGTGTGTGTGTTAAGGTGCAGGGGGGTGAAAACTGCAGGCTTGCTAGCCCCTGCTGAGGCCATGGAGCCTGCCAGATTTCAAGAAGATAGGTGTAGGGATTTCTGGGAAACCACTTCAGGCTGCTGACGAGCAAAACTCGTGACATGGTGACACTGTCTGTGTGTTAAGGCGTGCCCTCATTGGCACTGGGGCCTTTACACAACACAGTAGTGTGCCCCAATGAGGCTTCCTCCTCCCCTACAGCCTCAGTCCAGTCCACCACTTTAAATAACAGCAGGTAAGCAGTGCACTGTAGCACAGTAGCACTAGGCAGCCAAACTGTCAGACTAGAGCCTTTCTTTCCTTTCCTGCAGGAGCTTCTTCTCCAGCAGCTGCCAGAGAACTTTCCCCACCAGCCCCAGCCTTGGGACTTAGATGTGCCCAGGGCCCTTCCCTCCTCCTGGTCAGCTGACCTAGGACAGGTGCTAAGGGTGTTAGTCTAAAGACATGGCACTGGCAGAAAAGGTCCTTTGGGTCAATCCGGTATCTTTTAGTAGACCAACTGAATAGTTAGAGAAATATATCTTAGCAAGCTTTCAGGTTGAAAAAACCCTTCATCAGGCTGAGGAAGCACCTGCAGAGAGAGAGAGAGAGTGTGTGTGTGTGTGCGCGCGCGCTGTTCCTAGATGGAAGGAATAATAAAGAAGCCAGAGACTAGCATGCAATGCAGGCAAGAAAGCCAGTCAGTGAAAATGGAAATGGAGGCATCAGGGGGTGGTGAGGGGGAAGGGAGATGGAGCAGCGCAGGTAAAAGTGGAGAGGTACTTGGGGAGTCAGATGTCTGGCGGGTTGTAGAGTCAGAATTCCAATATCTGTATTGAGTCCATGAGTTTCCGTACCTAGGAGGTTGATGTAGTGAAGTTCCTACCTGCCTAAGGCTGGGGTCTTGTGCGTCTGAACCCCAACATTGAAGCTATGCCCTTGGCCCAGATTGGCAGCGGCTGGCATGGGGGGAGACTGACTGGTGCTCAGAGTGCTGGCATGGGAAAGTGGATCCCTGTCTTCCACATCCCCTCGCCTCTGCCCCTCTGACTTTGTTGACCAGCACCTGTGTCCAGTGATCTAGGGTTTTGGTGCTGCCAGTGTATATGCTCCCCTTCACCCTCGGGTCGTACATGCCTGTCATCATGTGGATCATACTGGACCACAAGGGATCCAGCCATTTCCTGATGCCTTCCTTCAGCTGCCTCACCAGTGCCTGCATGTCTGGTGACATGCCTGCCTGCCCCAGCCAGGAACGTTGATTGCCCTGGAACTTCTCTATTGGGTTCTCAAGCTCCCTCACTAGGGGGATCACCTGGCTAAGGAGGGCATCACCAGTGCTGAGGGTCTCAGTGGACTTGGAAGGGCTTGAGGGCTACCAAGATCTGGGAGATGGTATTCCACTCGGTTTCGTTAAGGGAATCGCTGATCCCAATCTCCTGGAGCAAGGCCATCGCATGGATGGCCTTCTGTTGCTCCACTAAGTCTCCACATCCTGCATAATTTTGTGCTGTGGGATGCTTTTCTGTGCCTGCTTCTCCCGCAGCATCTTGCCCCCCTTGATGCTGCTGTGGAAGTAACCTGCCACCTTCCTGAATTTTGAAATCAGCTGGGTGGTAGTCATGGCACCATCTCCGGCAGCCCTGTCCATCTCCAAAGCGTCCTTGACTGTGAGGTGCAGCTTGTGTGTCACACAGCAAATGCCAGCTAAGTTGGCATCATGGATGGCCTTGACCGTATTGGCCCTGTTGTTGGTGACCATGAACCCATGGGTGAGCTCGCCCTGCCCAACAAGCCACCCAACATCCATAGAACTTTTGGTCTCTTTGGAGTTGTCGTTATTGCAAAGGATGGTATTCCATTTCTTTTCCTTCCAGATCAGTATCCCTGTGTCAGTGCAGAACAGGGATAATCTATTTTCTGCCAATGAGACTTGGGTCCTGATCTTTCCCCATTCATTCAGTATGTAGGTTGCTAGTTTCCTCTACTGTCGTTTTTTTTTGCCAGACAAAGCTTTGGTATTGAACCAAGCAGCCTGCAGTCTAAGAGATTATATAATCATTCTAAACTTGATCAGGAGAGCGTGGCTATAAACTTTAGATCTCCATTCTGAAAAGGTTCAAGATGCAAAGTTCAGATAGCTAGATATTTTGCATGCTTTAGCATGCATGGTAATCCCATGGTGTAATCCCAAATAAAGAACTAGCAAACCCTATATCAGTATCTTGTTGCAGATACTTGTATACTTGACACCAATGACAAATTAACAGAGAAGTACCAGGTACTGACTGTTAGATTTTAAAAATCATATTCTCATCTGATAGGTGGATTTTTAGCAGTTACAAGCACCAGTGAATCTCAGCAAGGTTAGCAGCATTTACCTCTGTTTTCTTGGATAGGGACCGGGACTTCCCCACCGTGATGCAAGATGGACTCGAGGGGAACACCTCCAGACCTCAGGTTGGGGAGGACCAGGTTAGAGAGCTTCTGGAGGGGCTGGGTGTGTTCAAATCAGTGGGTCCAGATGCTCTCCACCCCAGGGTGTTAAGGGAGCTAGCGTGGGTTATTGCAGGGCCCTTGGCACGGCTTTGCGAGCACTCGTGGGGCTCAGGAATTAGTAACCAGCAACACACTTATAAGATGGGAAACTCCCTTCTTGAGAGCATGGATCCAGGGACAACAGGGCAGACCCTGCAGTGAGAGACTACAGGACCTGAACCTGTTCAGCCTTCACAAGAGAAGGCTGAGGGGGGACCTGGTGACAGCCTATAAATTCACTAGGGGGGGACTAGAAGGGTTTGAGAGAGACCTTAGTTCCCCTAGCACCCCCTAGCATAACAAGGAATAATAGCCACAAGTTGTTGGAGAGTAGGTTTAGATTAGACATCTGTAAGAGCTACTTCACAGTCAGGGCGGCTAGGATCTGGAACCAACTTCCAAAGGAAGTGGTGCTGACTCCTACCCTGGGGGTCTTTAAGAAGAGGCTTGATGCCTCAGATCATCTCTGGTAATGAGTATCTGATATCACCCTGGAGAACTGAGGAAGTGTAGATAAACTACTTCTGGAAACCAAGCTGGTTGTCAGTGATCTGCTGGAAACCAGCAGCATCAAAGAGATCCCACCTGTCACCCCACTCTTCTGCACCCCCCCCCCCGGTAGCTGGAACTGTGCTTGTCAGGTTCCACCTGTCCTTAGCAGGAGAGAGGGCTGTTTTGGGTAGGGGGAAGGGTAGGCTGTCTTTGAAAGCCATTGCTCCATGATCACTGCAGCACGACCAGCAGCTGTGTCTACGAACAGAGTTGCTTCCCTGGGGCAGTACTGGCTTTTTAACAACCATGGCAATGAGCAAAGCTACAGCTCTTCTCGCCATCAGCTGTCAGAGAACCAGCTGGGATCATCTGAGCCCAGTTTTTTCTCCTGCCCAGGCAGGGGGTCAGACTTGAAGATCTACAAGGTCCCTTCCAACCCCACTTCTATGATTCTATGACATTCCAAGGGAAAAAATTCTCAAATGCACAGACGTCTGTTTTCAGGAATTCTATTCCACATTCCATCTGCAGATAAGGATTTCTTATCATCAGGTATTGCTGATAATGAATGCATCAAGCGGTGTTCCCAAGCAGTGGTAATTGATAAATTATGGCAGATGGACGTTATAGCAGGGGTTTTCAACGGGGAGTGCGCATACCCCTGGGAGTTCTTGGACCAGTGCTCGGAGTATGCACAGACAGGCAGGGATGGAGCACCGCCACCTTCCAGGAGCAGGGCCGGAGTAGGGCAAGGGCAGTGGTGCCCCTCTGTGAGCCAGGGAAGCTCACATGTGGCGGACACCACAGCCTCATACCAGCCTGATGAGCTTCCCCCACCCCACACCGGCCCTGCTTCTGGGAGGTGGCAGTACTCTGTCCCCACTTGCCTCCATGCTCCTTGTCTAGTCCAACCCCTCCACCCCCTGCTTGGTGTTTAGCCGCATGCTACCCTGCCCACCGCCCGCCCCCCCCCCACCTCCAATCCTCCTCAGCTCAGCATCCGGCTTCTGGGGATACTTAGACTAGAAAACCCCCTGCATTATAGTATTTAAATTGTGGAGGGTCAGCTGATTGCCAAGAATCGCCTTTCAGTCTGACTTAATATATTGTTAATACAACTTAGAATGGTGACAGTTGTCACTGTGTATTGTTTTTCTTGGCCATAGATTTTCCACTTGCAGTTTGCACTTAAATTCATGATAGTACAAGATGATGCGCCCAAAGACCTTCAAAGAGTTCAGGGTAATTCTTGTACCTTCACGTTTCTGTATTAATTGGAATGTTTATTCTGGAAGTGTGTCAGAGATAGCATGTATGCTATTAAATACAGACTTCCAGAACCTGCAAGCACTGTCTAAGAGATGGTTTTGTACACTCACTGATGCATCATCTCACTAGCTGCTGTCTTTCACTAGACTGCAGGTCTGACTTCCTACCTGAGGACAACCTGTCCGTCACTTTGAATTTATTTGTGACATCACTTCCCTTTAAATTAGCTCATTTCTACCATAATTAGTCCATCAAAATCAGACTAGTGTATGTTAGATTTAGTGGAGATGTGATACATTTCCTCTTCTTATCGCATCTGCTTGCCATCTTGTACAGTCTCTCATCAGGGCCCCTCTCACAAGAGCATTTTGGGACAAGAGATTCCACACAGTGAAAATGAAGTGTTTCAACAGGGAGGAAAAGATTCTATTCAAGATGTTTCCTTATTTCAAAGAGAAAAGGAGGGACTTTGCCATGTTCTGTACCACAGGAAGCTGAACTGCTACAGGAAAATGACCAAGTTTAGGCTGGTATCTTTTTCGTGACAATCATTTCTTTCCTAGACGAGGAGAACTGATATACTGCTCTTAACCTACTTTTCATATAGCTATTCACTTTGCAAACAAATGCTTTTTTGGTTTTGTTGTAGACAGAAGCTATTATCAATATTAAGTTCTTCCCCTTGGATTCTTGACAGCACAAAGGATATTCACAAAATACCTACTTTTTCCAGCTGCCAGTCATAACAAAAATTGGCATCCAAGTGTTTTTGTAACGTGCCAGCTGATTACTGTGACAACAAGTGAAGGAAAATGTCACAGGCATCTTTTAACCTCTTACAAGCCTGAGCCCATGAACAGCAGAATAAATCTGTATTGATTTGAACCTAAAGAACAGAGTTCAGCAGAGCCATACTGGACCACAACAGCTGTTGCCTATCATGTATATGAATGTATTAGAACTTAGACCCTTTTTTATGCATGAAAGACTTTCCTTAAAAATTGGTTTTGGATGCTTTTGTAAGTGTTGTTAGACAGTGGTTACATTTTTCTGCTAAGACAACTAAGGAGGAGCAAGTTATGCCAAAAAGCCATTTGTTCATGGAACTTTTCGTAAACAATTGAAGTCCCTTCTTCCTGGTTCACATTCATAGTGAAAACATGTAATAATGGCTATAATCAGCATAAATAATGGATAGTCCGTGTAACAGGAAGTGATTCAAGAGTAGTTTTTCCACATCAGTCTCTTTTCAGCAGTGCTGAACCAAATGAATCATCAGTTTTGTTCCAGGAAATTGGAGTTATGGATCACTCTCAGTTGCATTTCTCCTACTTTGGACCCTTTTGGTCTCTTCCTTTCTCTCCTATTCACTTTTTTCCAAGGGTGATTCAGAAGGTCAGACTCACTAAAACCAAAAACCTATTAGCACATTCTTTATTTGGTGCACTGCAAAACTGTCCAGAGTACTTGTCATAGCTTCAATGAGATGCACAATGCAGTGCTATGTAGAGATACTTGACTGGAAACTGGAACTGATGGAGTGTCATTTCAGCACTCCACTTGGACTATCTGACTCTTTCTCAGACCTGGACAGAGTGCCATGTTGATGTGGCTATGCTGTTCCTGTTAGACATAACCTTAGTAGTTTCATCTTGACCAAGGACCACTGTAGCTTAACAGTAAGGGTGGTTAGATATTCTCTTTCAAACTATGGACATGTGTACTTGTGCTACAAGTGCCACGTTACTTTGAAGTGCTACAAAAATAAAGTGGTACCAGACAGAGACAGATGTCCAGAGAGTCATGGCAAAGGCATTCAGTGGCATGCCCTCCAGGCAAAGAACAGTATGGGGTTGCTTGGCCCTGCAGCTCTGCTCCCTTCCCTTCCCATCTCCAACCAAGAGGAGAAGGAGCCTGTCAGTAAGCCTGCTTGCTGACAACTTGCTTCCCCTCGTGACAGCCTGATAACCAACTGGGACTGTGCTGTCAGTGATTGTGGGACCTGACAGTCGTTTACTGACTCGCCTGGAGCAATTGGTGAAACTGGAACCAAGCTGTTGGGTCAGGACCAGGTTCACTGATCACCTGGTCCTGGGGAGCTTACCCCACTCTGTCAGAGGGAGATCATATTCTTTAGAAGTACAAAAAAACAAAAGACTCCACCAGCCAGACCTACTCAGCCACATGGGAAAGATTTACAACCTGTTGATTTCCAGGTCTTTGTCCTAGCTAGATTACTTGCTCCCAAAATACTCCAGGTTGTCTGTTAGCTTGGTTTAGAGTGCATGTAGCTGCTGTTTCTACCTATCTTTCTACTAGGAGATTTACGGTATTTAAAGTATTATCATTTGTAGTTGATGTCCCACCCGGGGTCCTTGCACCAATAAAAAGCTCTTCTACCATTGGACCTTAATGTGGTTATATTAGGATTAATAGGGACCCTTTTCTGAATCCATGACCACCTGTTTCTTGTTACACTCATATTTGAAGATCATCTCTGGTAACGAGTATCTGATATCACCCTGGAGAACTGAGGAAGTGTAGATAAACTACTTCTGGAAACCAAGCTGGTTGTCAGTGATCTGCTGGAAACCAGCAGCATCAAAGAGATCCCACCTGTCACCCCACTCTTCTGCACCCCCCTCCCCCCCCCGGTAGCTGGAACTGTGCTTGTCAGGTTCCACCTGTTCCTAGCAGGAGAGAGGGCTGTTTTGGGTAGGGGGAAGGGTAGGCTGTCTTTGAAAGCCATTGCTCCATGATCACTGCAGTGGCAGGACCGGCAGCTGTGTCTACGAACAGAGTTGCTTCCCTGGGGCAGTACTGGCTTTTTAACAACCATGGCAATGAGCAAAGCTACAGCTCTTCTCGCCATCAGCTGTCAGAGAACCAGCCTTTCTTACTCACTTGGAGAAGAAATTGAGTTGGAGCACTGTGGGATACTAGGGGATAAAGATCTGGTAAGGACAAGGTCGTGGGTGGCTGGCCTAGTGATTAAGCCATTGGCAGGAGGCAGGAACCAAACCACAGGCAAAGTGGGGGTTCAGGAATCAGTGACCAAGTTACCAGCTCAAAGGGAAATCCACAAGGAGAGTCCAAGTCACAGATCAAGACAAGATCCAGAAGTCAGAAACCAGTGCCAGCAACAGCATGGTCCAATAAAACATTTTGCCAACGAGAATTCTTGTCTTGCAATAGAAATTATGATTTTTTTTAGTATCTAGTGCTTTGTTCAGATTTCTAGACCTACATTGTAATATGCTTTCTGCATAAAAAGTATTTAAAATTAATGTTTGAGGCTAATAAATTATGTTTTGCTTCCTGACAACAATATTACAACAAATTATTTTTATACAGTTGTAATAACTATGGCTTTTTATTTTTGCAGCCTTATATATTCACTGATCCACCTACTGTGAGAGTTACTCATGGAAGGATTTTCTCAGAAGTAACGTGTTTTTTCCATCATGTGACACACACAGTGCGACTGTATAAGGTTCAGGGTAAGAAACTGCAAACATGTAGTCATGGTTTCTTGCTAATTCTTGTTTGTACATTTTTCTTCCTAATGCTTTACTTTTATGCCGGGTATAGTGCTGGCACAGAAGTGGCCTTCTGATTGTCAGGATCTATTCTTGAGTCTGGCACCAGTCACCCAGCTCAAGCCCAACAGATTGGCTGTCTGGTAGAGAATTCTCTGAGTCATGAGAAATCTTTGATGTAAATAGCTTCTGTATTAGGTTCCCAGAACTGATTTGGATTTTTGTATGCTACCACAGTAAATGTAATAATAAGACCAATTATTAAAATGAGGTGGAAAAAGTAATACTTAAAAATGGACCTTAATATAATTAGGATGTTTTGCAATTTCTCACCTTCAGTTTCTGAATTAGTGCTGTCTAAAGTATTTAATTCACCGTGACACTGAATTATTACTATCTGCTGGTGACGCTTGCCCAGGTAGTGTCACATTTGTCTTCAGAACTGTAATTAAACTGAGGTGTCCCAGTTCGTGGCATCAGTGTTTTGAAGTATTAGATTGGTATGGGTTACCAGTGTCTCACAGGTTTTTGCATATTGATGGAAGGGTTCAGTCCCCAGAGCCGTAATGGTACAATAATTTTAAATGATCTCTATGCAATATATTTCCTATGACTGTAAAGCAAGATGTTGGTTATCAGTTTGAAGCCCCTAGGAAGCAAAACTCGAAGTCTAATGTTTTTGTCCCTTTCCAACCAATACGTTTTAAGAACAATATTTGTAATAAGATTAGTTGAAGAAAAACAAGTACCCTGAAGTCAAGATATAATGAGTTGTCACTAAGAATATATGGGGAAAGGTTCATTTGGTCTGAGTGTTTGCAATACATGGAAGTATTGGGCAAGGAAGGAGATATTACAAAAAGGTAACTTTAAACATAGTAAAGATACAGTTTTTATATTGGGGCTTTCTTTAGTTAGAATTAAATAAATTTGATTTCTTTCTTTGTCTGTCTCCCTTGTCCTCCGTTCTGCCATAAATTCTTTCTTCCTTTCCAGCAAACAAGGAAATGAAAGAGTTGACACTGAAAATATCTGATAGCCTGCTCACTTCCAAGTTCTCCCACTCCCCACCCATTCTGACACCCTAGTAGCTGTAGTCTATCTCCATCTCCATTTTTTTAAACATTAGTGTCCCCAAAGGAATACTATCTGATTGCATTTTTCTTTGCTTTTCTTTCATGGCTTAAACCCTGGCTCTTGTCAGTAAAGCTTCCTGAACAAAAAGTATGGATGTTACTTTATCAACTCCTACTTGTGTACTTCACTGCGTGTATACTAGCAGTCAGTCCAATATTTTCTTCCTTTGAGTAAGCATCATGAAAGTTTGCGGGGAAAAGAAAATAGGAATCTTTGCCTCTGCTAAGAGAAAATAGTACACTTCTCCTGCAACAACCTGGAAAAGAAAGTTCAATATTTAGAAGGAAGAAAATACTGTTGTGATGAGGTTTACCATTGTCCTTGGAACCTGCTGGGCATTGACCTTGCAAATATGGGGATGTTGTTAAGGCCCTTTTTGTGAGCAAGTTCCTATCCAGCAAGTAGGGCTATCATGTTATGGTATTTTTGCCAAAGGAATCTCAGAGGTAGAATGGAGAATGATATAGGAGTGAGGCCTAAATGTTGGACCAGAATATTACATGATGTTCTTTATTTGGGAGGAAAATCTTTATTTGGGAGGAGAAGTCTGCCTATTAGGCATTCACTTGATAAGAGCTTTATAAGTCATAAAGCCATTCTATTGCCATTCATTAAGTGACATTAGGAAATTTCTCACTGAGAATAATTCTTTCTTCTTTATTCCCCTACAGGAATCCCTATCCAAGATAATAAGACATAGTAGCTGCTGTTCAGTAACAATAACTTGGCAGATAGTTTTATCTCTAGTGAAATTTTCTTCTCCTCCACCCGCTTTATCAGAGGTCCAAATAGTGTTGGGTAGTAGATGCTAAAGATCAGAAGCAGCCCTGGACACCCTGCCTTATGTGACTGTTGGCCAGTGGGGAGCTAACCTAAGTTTTGTTTTGCTTATGCTTCTTTCTCTTCTCTTCAAAAGCAAAGAACAGTTTCTAAAGAACAATTTCTTAGTAAACTTACAGTTGTGGCCCTATGCATTGGGAGTCGTCATCTTCTGTATCAAATTTGAGAGAGGGATTATTTCTAGTCCTGAGAGCTTTACATTTATCTTTCTTCCTTTTGAGATTAAAAGAACAACAGCTGATAGGGGTATTATGTTCCAGTTGTTCTTATTTAGCCAATTTCTACATTAAGCTGTTATGGAGATTCATAGATTTTTAAGGATGGAAGAGGACATTAAGATGATCTATTCAGAGCTCCTACATAATACAGGATATAGAATTTCTTGAAGTAAGTCATGAATCAAGGCAATTAGATCTGTGCTAGAACACTCTTGAAGTAGGGAAGAATCCATCACATTCTTTGCTAAATTGTTCCAGTGGTTAATAGGCTCGGTGATGAGGAGACTCTTGAGCTTGTAACCACTGAAATATTGTTATGCCTTTGACTGTTGGAATAAAAGCCATCTGCTGTCAGAAATCTTCCTCCATAGAGAGTTGGAAATGGTGATCGTCACTTCCTAGCCTACTCTTCAGTAATTTAAATAGATTGGCCTTCTTTTACTATAAGCTGGTTTTCTAGACTTTGAATTATTCTAAAGGCTCTTCCCTTAGTTTTTTCCAATTTTAACTATCCTTGAAGAGTAGATAACAGTAATGGATGCAATATTTCAGTAGTAGGCTCATACTGTGCTCTGTACAGATATAACACTTGCTTTCTTCTCCTGCTTGATATGTCCCTGTCTGTATATGCAAAAACAAAAAAAAAATCAGATAATATAAACATGAATGTAGCAGAGGAACATTTTGATGTGTATATCAAGCTGGCAGTTATAGTTTAATCCTGGAATGGAATAAACAAGATATAACGAATATTGGGTTGTAAGTTAGAGGCCTTTTTATATTTATGGAGCGTTAATTTATTAGTTTTAGTATTAGGTCCCTTTCAGGTCAGCTTTTACTGTGTGGATAGTGCTCCTCATCAGAAGACTTGGCCGTCTTAACCAAACAACAGTTCGTTAATTTGCAAAAAAACACATGAGCATATAATCAACCTTACATTGATCAAAAGTGGGTACATATGCCTATGTACCTACATTTGATCCATGAAACGACTGTATGCTCATGTAGTTCTTGGCAAATTAGACATGAATTCAACATCCATGTACAGTGTAGCAAGCAGTAATAACAAAGAATAACGCAAATTACCTAGATTTCTTATTTCATTTATTTCTGAGACTCCATTATCATGGAGGGGGGCAAAATATGCCCTGTAGGCCGGATCTGCATGTCTATTCGACTGATGGCACCAACCAATGAATTGTACCATGCTCAGCCCTTTTGCCCACAAGAGTGGTAGTGAGGGACCCATGTATATACATGCCTCCAACACACCCTGTTGCGCCTCACTCCCAGTCTTGTGGATGGAAGGGCCCAGCCAGGGACCTGCTCAACTTCCCTGGCAACCCACTTGCTCTGGGCAACAGGTAGGGAAGTGCTTGGGGCAGGAGTAGAGCATGGAGCTGGCCTGAGGATAGCACCAAGCCCATGCTTAAGGGGGCGGCAGCAGCATGGAATTCAGGTGGGCAGGGTGTGGATGTGAGGGAGAGGAAAGGGGTGGGGGGCCCCCCACCTTCCATATACACTCTCCCCCCATGGTGTGCAGCTCTGGCAGGTAGAGGTGCTCAGCATGGTCATGCTCAGCGTAGGCACTGGTTCCCGGTGCAGTTCTGGCCAGTGCTGTACATCACGGTGAGGGGTGCATCCCTCACCAGGCTGTCTCTATTACTAGTGCTCCCCACTGCACACATGCAGCTCCTGCACTCACACAACATCATAGGGAAGCCCCACACTCTGGAGCTGGCTGCTTTCCCCACCCCTGTACCTGGACTCCAGGGGGCAGGGAAAGCAGGCAGCTCTAGTAGTTGGGGCTTCCCTCCTGTGCTGCATGAGTGTGTGGACTGCACGGCAGAGAGCAGCAGTGATAGAGATGGCTCAGTGGGGGGCTGTGCCCCTCACTGTGATGTTCAGCGCTGACCAGAGCCACACACCCCCGGGGGTACCAGTGCCTGTGCCAGCCATGAGTGCCGCAAATGCCCCCACCTGCTGCTGCACTATGGGGGGAGGAGTGTGGGGATGTCCCCTCACCCTCCTTCACACTTCACAGATGCCACACACCCACATCCTGCCCCCACAGCCCTCCACATATACACATCCTTCAGCATACTGTATTGCCCCCCCCACACACAGCCATACCCTTCCACACAATATACAAAACTAAGAATTTATTTTTGAGTTGTTATGCAGTCACCTGTATATACAGTATGCAAATACAAATCATGACAAAAATGTTTTGTAATAACATTAAAATATGTTATAGTAGATGTTTGACTTTTAGTATACGATTTGAGTTTTTTCTGGTTCTAAGATGGAAACTCCCTATCCCAATATGAGTATTTCTAGGGGGCAAGAGGAGGGACTTTCAGTGGCAAAGTTCAGGGGCTAGGAGTGGGACTTCTGGTCCCAAGATAGCAACCAGGGGGTGTGGCAACTGTCAAGGGGCAGAGCTACCCATAGGGCCCTTGACAGCTCACCAAACCACATTAAGCGGCCCTCCACCCAAATAATTGCCCGCCCCTGCATTATCAATTCATTAGCCCACCTAACACGCTTATAATTCAGTTACATATCAAAGAAGTAAGAATGTGATTGTTTTAGTGAATTTTTACAAATATGGTTTCTGTTACTTGAGTTGTCTAGTAAGGAAAAGTTTAGTTTAAAACATCAAAAGCAGTTGCTAAAGTTCAAGTTTCTTTTAAACTAGTACAACTTGGGTTCAGTGGAGAAATAAGACATTTAATTCAACAATTTCTGTACCATTGAAGGTGCCCAAAACATTAGCAGTATCATTGTTTTCTCCTCTTTTCTTCCTTTGATGAATAGTAGGCTTTTTAGACTCTCAAGTTTTTGAATCATTTGTTTGTACTAAAGATCCTAAGGTTGCCATAGAAAAGCAGGAGAAGCTTTGTAGCTGTGGAGTTAATGTTAAGTCTAAAAGAGTCCACTAGAACATCTACTATATGATTGCCTATTATTTCAAGGGGCTAGACTCAATGATCAAAGTGATCTCTGCTAGCTGTTTGTTCCATTACTAATTTAAAATTGAAAATGCAGTTACTGAGGTCTTTTCAAAAGTGTAGACTCAAGATAATTTAGAATTATTTTTATTAAAGAAAATAAAGAGAAATGTAACTTCTGAAATTAAACCCTGCTGCTATTACATCTCAGCCCTTGTAACCGTGCACTAGGTCCCAGAGAGCAGGAATGCTGATCCACACAGTTGGTTTTAGTTTGGTTGTGCTTCTAGATTTTATAGCTGCTTCTGTGGTTCAAAAAGTTCTGGATTCTACACAGTGATCTAAGTTTTACTTGGAGAAAGGCAGTAGGTCTGTGCAAAGCCCCGGTAGCCAATTTCATAGATTTCATAGACATTAGGGCTGGAAGGGACCTCAGAAGATTATCGAGTCCAGCCCCCCACCCAAAGGGCAGGAAGTCAGCTGGGGTCATAGGATCCCAGCAAGATAAGCATCCAATTTGCTTTTGAAGGTGTTCAATGTAGGTGCTTGAACCACCTCCGATGACAGGCTGTTCCAGACCTTGGGGGCTCGGACAGTAAAGAAATTCTTCCTTATGTCCAGCCTGATATGCTCTTGCAGTAGTTTATGACCGTTCAACCTCGTCATCCCTTGGGGCGCTCTGGTGAACAGACGTTCCCCCAGATCCTGGTGGTCACCCCTGATAAACTTATAGGTGGCCATCAGATCACCCCTGAGCCTGAGCTTTTCCAGGCTAAAGAGCCCATGGCTCTCAACCTGTCATCGTAAGGTCTGTTATCCTGACCTCTGATCATGCACGTGGCTCTTCTCTGGACTCTCTCAAGCTTCTCCACATCCTTTTTGAATTGTGGAGAATAGCATTCAACACAGATGTTGATCTAAGGCAGTGGTTTTCAACGTTTTTTCATTTGTGAACCTTATAAAAAATTGAATGGAGGTGTGGACCCTTTTCAATTGTAAGTGTGAATGCAGCCAAGTCACAATTTGATTCAGAGTAGACTCAGCGTTCTGAATTTCCAAATCTGAATCAAATCGGGAGACCAGTTAAAAGTGCCAAATTGAATTGGAAGCCTCCGAATCAATTTGGAAATGATTCGGTGCCGATTCGGAGATTTGGCCATAGACTGGAGAGGCAGCAGTCCTTGAGGACACTGGACACAGCTGCCTCCAACTGGTAAGTCTGTTGTGGTGGGCGGAAGGGGGAGGGAATGGGTGTGTTGGGGGCAGATCAACGCCCCTACAGCAAAGGAGGGATTGGGGCTGGGACAAGTTGCCCAGCCGGGCCAGGGGGCACGGGACTTTTTAGTCAATAGCTGAACCTCCAAATTGGCACTGAATCTTCAGATCTGAATTAGCCAAATCGAATTGGGAGTGATTCCCTCCAAATCAGCTGAATTGTAATCGGATACTTGCCACTGGAAGGCAGTCTGTTTTTTTTCTATTGGATACATCTTATACATGCAGTAGAAAAAGAGAATTTATTTTGGACAAGACAGATTATTCATGTGTGGAAAGTTTGTACCTTTAATTCATAAACTACATACACACAGCTCTACATTAGGATGGAAGCTGGTGGTAAAGTTTTTAAAGTTTTACTTCTGAAACTATTAGATTTTCTCATCACTTAGCACATTTAAGTTAGAGGATATATTTCTTGTCAATGCCTGGGCGTATTCCATAGCCAGATGGGGAGAATCAGAGGTTCGTGGCTTGAAATCCTTTATATTTGTCTCTCAATTGTTCTCCTTTTCTAAGGAATAATTAGGGTCTGGAATCATCAGTTATCTGAATGCTGCTTGTTATGGAAAACAAAATAAGATGCTTCTTTCTAGATAGATATAATTGTGAAGGGTGCTAGAATGACTTATCAAATATGCCTTTAATATATGTTGATAACTATATTATACCATGCCTGAAGATCTCTCAAGTAGCTTGCTGACCCCCTAGCCTTCTGCCTCAGCCTGCTCTGCTCCCTGGCTCCCTAATGACCTCCCCACCTTGACTGCCATGCCTTGATGTTTTCAGTAATAAACCTGGGAGGTGGTCTATAGATGGCCAGGGGATTACTGTAGGTGCCCTTCTTATGCTTCTTGTTACAGGCCACCCCTTGTCTGATCTAGATTGATAGTCTAGAAATCCCCTGCTTTCACTGAGATCTCTCTTTCTTTTTTTCTGGTTTACAATTAGTGCATGGGGCCTGGCACCCATATTAAGATCTATGTTGAGTAAGCCTGTTTCCAGTTCCAGGACACCTCCCACTCAGTGCCGTATGCTCTGCCTTCCTATTGGGCTTCCTTTTAACACTAACCATCTCCCTCACCAATGTGTTGACTTAGGGCCTTGATCAGTCTATTCTCACAAGTCCTTTTGGCCCTCTACACGCTGAGCTCTTCAGGCCCTGCTAAGTCATTGCAGTGTTCTGCACAAGGGATAATCTGGTGTCTCCCCTTTCAGAGGGTTCTCAGTAGCATCCCTGACATCTCCATGTTTTATGGTACAACAAGTAAAAAGCCCCCTGTAACAGAAAATCAGTTGCTATGAAAAGCCCATTCTTCCAGAGTGCCTTCCCCCTGTTGGTAGGCCCACAATCACTCAGCACTGTTGGGTTCAGACACTGTGCCTCAGGTTAGTGTGGTCCTGTCAGGAACTCCTTCCCTCCATTGCCTGAACTAGACTGCCTACTCATCCCCAGGAGCTTGACTTAAATGACAGCTAAGCTCCACCCCTTCCAGGCAACATGCAAATTGCATTCAACCTTAAAGTCATGGCTCCCATTTTTCCACATATACAGTTATGGGTAGGGGCCCTGTTACATATATGTCTTACTTTTAGCCTGTCTTAGTTACAGCTTTACACTGGAAGTGCATATTCTACTGCTCATTAGATTGCCAAGTCCTTTCACAGTTAAGCTGCATTATAAAATTTATTACCCCCAACTGTTGCATGAGAAGTTATAAACATAGCTTGCTGCTTTCCTTCAGTAAAACCCTTGTTTCAAGATCATTTAAACAGGGGAATCGAACAATAGTCATGCCTTCTCTCTGCAGCCCTCTTACTATGGATCACTTTTACTGTAGAACCTATGTCTGGACTCGGACACAACCATGATGCATAAGCAGAAGTAATGTAAACTAACTTCTATTTATTTAGAATAGTGGTGCCCAACCTTTTTACCCAACAGGCCCAGATGGGCAGTGCCTTGTCAAATGCCCAGGGTGGGTATGATGGGGCCCTATCTGGATGTGCAGAAGAGGGCAGGGGACAACCCAGCCCCAGTCTGGCTCCACAGGTGGGGAGTGTGTGATGTGGCATGGCCTGGCACCGATTTGGGAGTGTGGGAGAGGGCCATGACTCAGCTCTGACTCACCATGGGGGTCTTAGGAATTTAGAAGCTGGGGAGGGCAGTGGTTATGCCACTGCTCCCTCACTGCCAGATTTCTTGACCCATGGGGAGTCCTGCTGGCCAGGGGTCACATCTGGTCTGCAGGCTAGAAGTTGAGCACCCCGATATAGAACAAGGATCTAAAACCTACAGGCTGGATGTGACCCACAGAGGGATTTTATTCTGTCTAAGAAAACCAAAAAATCCCTTTCCCTCTTACCATTTAATTTGTTGTTTTGTATGGGCGAAGGAAGGAAGATAGAGTTACCAAAATGTTTCATGCCTTCATTTGGGAATTGCAAGATTTTTATGTTCATGATAAATTCCCTGTTTTAGGTGCCCACTCTTATGGGCTAACACCTGAGTTGGCACTGTAAATTGCAGAAGGAATACAGCCGCCAGTAATACACTTAAGATTTATTTAGACGTTAGAAAAAAAAATCTAACTATGCATATTAAGCTGTGAAACGTTGTTCAGATATGTTGTGGACTCCTTATCACTAGAAATCAATTTCATAATTAGACAAACATCTGTAAAGTGTAGTCCAAGTATACTTGATGTCACTTCAGAGTGAGAAAATTGAATCGCATCTTGCGATCTCTTCAGGTCCCACATTCTGATTCTGTGAGATTTTTCATTCTGATATTATCCAAAACTGT
Source organism: Crocodylus siamensis (assembly GCF_052110815.1). Lineage (NCBI taxonomy): Eukaryota > Metazoa > Chordata > Crocodylia > Crocodylidae > Crocodylus > Crocodylus siamensis. The sequence goes on from NC_143397.1 coordinate 58,663,548, forward strand.
ACAAGAGTGCTGCTGTAGGAAAAACAAGCCTAGGTGTCTTAGGACTCGAGGACTGCTTACCCACTTGGATGGTCAGAGGTAAGTCTCCTAGCCATATAGAGGCATCAGGAAGAACCACATGTAGTTTTGATTTAATTAAGTATTCAGTTCTTTTTCCCTTTAATTTCTATTAGTAAGAAGCTGCTGAAAAAAAGTAATGATGGAGAAAGGAAAATTATTTCCGCATTATAAGTATTTTTAGCTGTATTTGATCTGCCTAGTAATTCATATGACTCTATCGCCCTTGCAGCTGAGAATAGGGAACTGTTACAAATGGGAAATGGGGATATGGAGAGAATGAACAAATTAAACTAAATTAAAAAGAAGACCTGTTTCCTATGTCAGGTCTATCCTGTGGTAAATGGAAACTAATCTGGAGAATTTTACCCATGGCTAAAACAGCTGCTAAATTACTGCAGCTGAGCTTCCATTTACTGCAAGATGGAACTGACACAAAGTACAGCTGTTTTGTACTGGTACAGTTTGGTATAATTGGTTAGCTTGTCACCAGAAAGAACAAATGAGCGTCCCAAAATAATCACATAGGATATGTTTAGTAGAGCTGGGAAATGAACCTGCTTCTTCCATGTTCCAGTCCATAGTCATCCTTTTTCACGTTAGTGGTGTGCCTACCATTTTTTGGTGAAGTGCCTTTAATTGGAAATGATGGAAAGGGAGTGAGAGTAATGCAGGCTATGGTTATTTTATACTTGCAGCATGGAATGTCCATTTGTGTTCATCATGCATATATGCCTTAATGGTTTTTAAAACTGTGGAATAGTTTTTTAAAAATCCATGAATTGGGACATACAGCTTCTACAGAGTGTGGGCCTATAGAAGCTATAAGGCCTTATCTACACATTTTATTTAAGGCCCGATTAACCAATTAATCATACCTTAAGTGGTCACCTGGCCACGGGTTCAATCACTTAGTGGCATAATAGAAAGGAATAAATTATGAAGTTATTCAACAAAATACGTGTAATAGCTTTGTAGCTATTTCTTGTCATGCCATTAATTGAACATGTGGCCACAGGCCCCTGTCCCGGGGAGCCTCATCAGCTGATTGGAGCTCCCAGTTTGGGGGCAGGGTGGGCATGTGTACCCCCAAGCCTGGGATTGCCCCGTACACCTCCACAACTACGAGACTGCAGCTGACACGGGTGTCCCAGCCGTGGGGGGGGCACTCACATGACAGACGTATATATAGGGTGTGTGCTTATGCAACTATTAGGATACATTCTTTAATTGCATGATCACTTGCATGTTTTTCATACAATTATTCCCTGAGATAATGAATAGGTTGGATGAAGAAAGAGAGAATTACGGTTTTCACAAGTGGCAAAAGATATGTTGTTTCTTGACTTAGGATGTTTTGACTTTACAGACTAAATTACTTGGGCTCAATTGTAGTGTAATTTAAAGATCGAGACAAAAAATACTGTTTTTAAAAAGCTATGAACCATTGGCATATAACTCAGTATAATTCTGTCCAGCGATGGGGTTGTTTTTTTTTAAAGAATATATTGATATAAGTTTTGCCCAGCAGTTGGTGTATTCAACAGAATCATTTATGCTTTGTGGCAGCCAGTGAGGCAGCTCTTTTAGCCTCAACTGTTTGAGGGTCAGGGACCACATGTGGCCTCACCTTTTAAAAATAAGGTATAGAGACAAAACTTTGCTAGTTTGTGCTGACTACCCACATCTTCTGCTAGCTGTGTACTTGTCAAGTGTTACTGCACTGCAATCTTCAGCTTTAGAAAAGCCTAACACTTCGGGATTTATGAGATGGGAATGTCAGAGGATTTAATTGGGCAATCCATCAACGACATTGTGGAGATTGGTGAACCTAAGAAAACAAGGTGGTGTCCACCTTCTTGATGGTAATGCATACTTTCAGTACAGAAGATGCAGAATAGATTTACCTGCACCAGACTGACCTAAACAATTTGGGGGTCTGCCATTTTCCAAATTGCTCTAACTTCCATTTTTCATTTTCTGTGAGACTTTTTAAATCATGGTCTGCTACCTAGACTGGGGTCCACTCTGTGCAGATTTCTGTCATCCTAAAATTCTTGTCTTGCTGTCGATCATCTTGCATTTTACAGAACTGACCTTTCCTTGCAACCTGTGCACTTTTCCTATACGCAGAACTGGCAGTAGATAATCTAAAGATGGTCCCAAAGCTAGCTGTCCTGTGTTGCCTTTGCACATCTCCTTTTCTTCCAGGAGCTCACAGTAACCTGTGAAGAGCATGCTACATGATTCCACTCCATGGTCTCTTTTGCCTGATAGACCAGAAAAAAAAGTCAGACCACTGGGCAGTCTGGTGATACTTATAAGAATATTGAAGATTTTGCATCATAATGATGTGTACATTGTCAGAACCTGACAGCAGTGAGTGTTTAGTGACAGGAGGAGCTCAAAGTGGTAAATATCCATTGCATACCATTACTGCATGTCAAACAGCACAGACATTCTTGGCATGGTCTTCCTGCCTGGCTTATGGCCAGCAGAAGTGGAGACCTTGAGACATCTAGGGACACCAGATGCAATTTCTTAATGAGGCACAGTGGTTTCAGTTCCTGAAGGTACTGAGCAGCAGCAAAGTGGCCTAATTTAGGTCAGGTTCAGGATTTAGCAAAGGGGTGTGTACAGGGGTAGCAATATGCAGTGCAGAGTTGGCTGCACTCCCTCTCCCAGTCTTCTTCCCCGCCTCCTCCCAACCAAGGCAGGTAAGCATCGCCCTACTTTTCCCCATCCTCCCCAGTTCCCTGGGAGGTATCATGGGGAGAGGGAACCCCTCCACCCCATCACTGCAGCCGCTGTCATTGTCTCAGCTCAGCTTTGCCCCTGCAAGTAGGCAGGAACAGCTCTGGAGCTTCCCTTGCCCAGGAAGGCAGCAGTGGCAGGCAGGGGAGGGGGAGATGGAGAACGGAAGATACATGCCATGGAAGAGAAAGCAGGGAAGATTCTCATCTACTTTGGGGACTTTTAAGAAGTCTCCAGAAGCTCCTCCATTATGATTTGGTCTCAAAGCAGGGTGCCATCATACCACTGCACCCGCTTTGGATCTATCCCTGGGCATAATCATCACCTCTTATGAGAGTGTCAAGTTGGTATGATGGGGGTAGTAACTGGACACCTGTTCTCTGCTATTAGAATGAGTGTTACAAGGTTCTACGCTGGTGTACGAACTGTTTAAAAATGTGTATTTTTAGCAGTTTGTAAGCTAATTTGTAAACAGCAAAAGGGAGTATAAAAAAGAATAGGCACAAAACCTGCAAAAAAGCCGTTTCGGAGCAATTAAAAACACTCAAGCAATTATAAGTTTTGACAAATGGCCATTTTCTAATGACGAAACTTCCTAAGCAGCTCTGATCTCCACAGCCTGCAAATGGTTGGAATTAGGTTCACCTTCCTATTTAGTCAACAGTAGTAGTTATATAAATCATAGTAGTCAACAATAATAGTTATATAAAATTCAGATGTGGACACTTTCTTATGGAAATGCAACAGATATGCAAGAAAGAGCAATACAAAATAATAAAAAATTCAGAAGACAAGGCTGGTAAGGAAGATGAAGCAAGCAAATATGATCACGTTTAGGAAAAAAGACTAGGTGCAGATGTAACTGCAAATATACATTTTCTCAGTAACGTTTGTACAGAACCCAGATAACTTATCTTTGTGTTGTAGAACATGTTTTGATAAAGTGCCTAATCTTGATCTGAAGTTTTTAAGTGAGACTCTAATACATCCCTAGATAAATTACTCTTGATATTTTATTAACCTTGGTGTTAAAATCTGTGCCTTAATTAGTGAATTCGTTTAGTTTCATCTTCCAGATATTGGAAGTCAAACACTTCAAAGCTAAGAAGTACTAGAAGTGAAGTTGCTTGGGCTAACTTAACTTTATGTATATGCAGTGCAATACAGTCTTCAATTATACAATAACAGGATGGATGGTACTTATAGAATAGCCATTCAGTTTGCTTTCTATTGCTTGTCATTCATATATGACCCAGACCTTATATAGTACACATTAGCCAATATTGGAGCTAAACACAACTTTGCAATCTTAATGTATTTTTAGAATACATGAGTTTGTTTGTATACCTGTTGGGGGATTGTAGATTATTTTCTAGCTTATTTCCTAGGTTTAAAAACCCCCCCATCACATTGAACCCTTCAGAACCATATTGTAGACTCCTATTTGAGCTAAAGAATGCAGCTGGCAATTGTTTTCCTTATGTGGACTAGCCACTAGAGGAAAAAGAGAGAATTTGCCAGTGGCTTTTCTAATATGTTTTCCTGCAGTCCTTTAACTATAGTATCTTACTGCTTCATATATATCTTTATAAATGGAGGTGTTATTAATTTCAACATGTTACCACTGTGGAATAAGTATCGACAGGTCAGACTTTCAAAAGTATCCTTTAATTTTGGGTGCTGACATTAAGATCTGTAAACTTGATTTTTCAGAGTACTTTTAGTATTTTTATAGCATTTTATATATTCAAAGTACAGTTTCAGTCAACTCCAGTTGTAATTGCAAGCATTCAGCAACTCAGATGTAGCCTTAAGTGACATAATTCAGGTACCTAGAATACAAGGAACACAAATGATTGTCTGAAAGTTTTAGTTTACTAAAACCCAATAGGCATTCTGTGTCAGTGATAGAATCCAGTTCTCTGGCTTAGCAATAAAATGCCTTAAGCAATTGTCTTCTAACTTCTGCAACAAATGACACACAAGTTTTATTATATGTATTCTATATTTGTTGCAGGGCAGCATCATGTAGCTTGTGTACTGAGTGAAGAAGGGTTTCTGTGAAAAAAACAGTGTAAGACTACATAATCAAAGACCATCACAGAGCCAAATTAAAGTTGCACAGAAAACCTTAACACTGGAATATTCTAACTTTTAAATGTTTGAATCCTGTTAAAAAAAAAACCTGCTGTGTAAAAAACAAAAAAAAACACAAAAGGTTTTCAAGTGCACTAACTTTAACTTAAATATAAATCCTTGGTATAATGGATTTCTACACGTTTATCTGACAAACACTAAACATTTTGCAAAGAGAGGGATGCTCACTCCTGCCCCCGGTATCTGAGCCAAAGCATTTCACACAACTGAAATGATTCCCAGTCAGTGATATTTTGGAACAGTTCCATTTTTATGCATACTACCCTTTATGTTAGGGTTGTTGGTTGTAGCCATGTTGGTCTAAGGACATAGGCAGACAAGGTTCTTTGGGTAGATGTGATATCTTTGATTAGACCAACTTAATACAGTAAAAGTTTCTGTTATCCGTTATCTTACAAGCTAGCATGACTAACCGGCATGCTGGCTTGCAAGTTAAAGTGAAAACGGAAGTTCCCCCTGGGGCACTTCCGGTTTCTCTGAGCTCCCATGGCTTGGGGCAAAGCAGCCTGCACTGCCAAGCCCCCACAGCCCAGGGACATAATAGGTCGTGCAGGCTGTGCGGGACCCAGCTCCCTGTCCATGGAGGGGCAATGCCATGGGAGGGGCGGAGGGACACCCTAGATGCTGTGTGAGAAGCGGTGGCCGGGGCCACTCAATTAACTGGCATTTTTTTGTAACCCGGCATCTCCCGTTCCCGGGGGATGCCAGATAACAGAGCTTTTATTGTAGTTGGAAAAATGGTTCTTTGCAAGCTCCCCCTGGCCACACACACACCCCTACTTGTCTTACAGCTATAGTCTTCCATTCTCTTTGATCCTCACTGCCATGCATTTACATTTTCACAGACCTGCATTTTGCATATTGTCTTCTATTCTACCCAGGAGAGCACCCAAAACACCAACAGACTCTCTCTATGCCTGAAGGAGGGTGTTTGTGCTCGAAAGCTTGCAGAGAGCCATTTTCCCAACTATTTAGTCTAATAAAAGATATCATGTCTACCCAAAGAACCTTGTCTGCCTACCGCTTTTGTAATACTGACATCTGCACTGGTTCCAAAGCCTATCTTTGTGTGTTTGGATAGACGTTAACAGGGATAGAAAGGTGATAGAAGGATTTTGATCACTGTTTTGTAAGCTGTGTTCTGTAAATTCTTTTTTAAATAATTGAAAATTTTAAATGTACTTTTTTCATGTAGGGTTAGAAGGCCAGTCCCTTGAGGTTTCCAATATTGTGGACATTAGAGGAGAGTACAATCGTGAGATTGCAATGAGAATTTCATCTGACATAAACAGTCAAAATAGGTTTTACACTGACCTTAATGGATATCAGGTAATTACTCTGCCAATTTTGTGTAATAGATATAACAACTTAGTATATTATTTTGTAACACTGATTTTTATTTGGTTGTTTTAGTCCTCTTCAATCAAACAATTAATTCTTTAGTATTACAATATGCTAACTTATTTTGAAAGTAGGGATTTGTTTAAATATATATTCTTGTTTCCTGGTGTTGCTTAAGAGATATGGAAATCATGAGATTACTTGTTTGTGGGTTTTTTTCTCCCATGACTCAACAACATTACGTATATATTACTCTATATGTATTAGTACAGGCCATTGTCTCGCATATAAAACATTGTTCTTTTGTTATACTGGTACTGTACTACTGTTAAAATATACTTTATATTCAGACTTTTTTGTCTTTTTGATTTTTCTGTGCTGTGCTTTAGATTTCTTCAAAGAGATGCATTCTGTGTATGTGGTAGCTAATAACTAATTTATTGGGAAGAAAAAGATTTCTTTAAAAGAACCATTTTTTTTATTTTTCATCCATTATAATTTGTTAAATGCCATTAGTGTTCTTTGTTCTAAAAAATATAGAAAAGTTTTTGCTTCAGAAATATGACAAACTAAATAAAGCACTAAGGTACATGTTGCACATAGAGGAAGTTAGCATATTACAAATGTTTCTTGAGAAATTTTCAGTCGCACATATTTTTACTCTATTTAAAAGCGAGTTTAAGATCTGAATAATTTCTAAGGGGTTATATTTTAATACCTACTCCATCAAGATGCCATGGAATTCTGCAGCATCAGAAAACTCCCAGTTCCCCTTTGCATATTATCAGAATGGCATCATCTCTAGCAAAAGACATGCCATTTTCCGTAAAAGGTCTAGATGATGATGGCTAAAGAACAGAAGCTCACATTTCACACATGTTTGTTTCAGGATCTTATTATGATGCAAGGATGACATGAAGTATATTGAATGTAATTCTTGGAATCAAAGAGTAGCTTGACATAAACTAACATGATATTAATAAACTATCACTTGTATGTAATACAAGTGCTCTAATAATGCTCAACTTGTATGTAATATTCCTCTCCCTTTCAGTCCTATTTATTTATATTGTAAGTGCTTTGGGGAAGGGACTTTATCTTGTTCTGCATTTGCTCAGTACCAAGCAGATTGAGGCCCCAGCGGTAAGAGAAGGAGCAGGGCACAGGTAGGAGTAGGGGCTGGGGGGAGTGGGGGACAAGTAGAGGCCTGAGGGGCATGTGCCTCCTGGCCTCTGCTTGTCCCAGCCTGGCCAGACCCACTCCCCCCAGCCCCTGTTCCTGCCTGTGCCCCACTCCCTCCCTCACTGCTAGGGCCTCAATCTGCCCCACCCCGTCCCCTGCCCCTTCTCCTATAGACTTACCTGCTGGTGGGGTGAGCCCCCAAATAATTTTTTTCTCGATGTGCCCCCCCCCCTTCTCTGCCCACAGACTGACCTTTAGGTGGGAAGGGGAGGGAGGGGTGGTGGTATAGGGTAGATCTTGGGTTGCTTCTTAATTCAAAAAGTGATCTCATGCCCAAAATGTTTGGAGATCACTGGACTCTAGTAAGCTGCTATATAACTAATGATGCATATGATGAAATAAAAATGATGCTCATTTTCCTTAGTTGTGTTGTCCCCACAGTATGGGCAAAAATAAAAACTTCCCCCCCTGCTGTCATCAAATATTATTCTGAGTACACTGAAAAACAAATCTATTGAATAAGATATTTCTATATCCCCATGTATAGGTATGTTCAAAGTCGTACTGCAGTTTCCTAAAGATGATAAAATGAACAAGAAATAGGAAGGATATTTACTACTATTATAAATGTATTCATGTACATTTCAAGAATGTAATTGGACTTTTTAATTAGTTTCCTCTATAAATCCTAGGAATGCCTCTTGTACTACATTGAACTTGCACATCATCTGCTCTGTAAAGGAAGAAAATTCACTCTCTCAAATACCGCTTCTTATTCTGCAAGCCATATCAGTTCTTTGTGTGGATTCTCTTGATGAATACTTCAGTTTTCAAAAGTGTTCTTTGAACTAGAGTTAATCTCTTACGCCACTTCCAAAATGGTGATACTGGCCACAAATCTCTAACAAGCTGTATAATACAATGGAGTGGCGGCTTTGGTCTCTGCTGTCAGTCATTGTTTGTAGAACAGTGTTTCTTAACCTTTTTTTGTATCAGGACATGTTTGTTAACATCAATGGCCAGTCCCAACCCAGTGCACCTCACTCCTAACCTGCTGCCCCCTGCCCCCATCCCCTCAGTGTGTGGGGCAGGGAGTGGGTATCTGAGATGGGCAGAGGGGGCCCCTAAGGAGCCTAGCAGAGGCTGGAACTCTGCCAGCCTATAAGGGAAAAGCCAGTTTCCCACATTTTTCTCTTTTAAAGGACAATCCATTTTTAAAGTTTGTTGATCCATTTTTGTTTGCAACCCTTTCATATATTCATGTGACCCACTTCTGGGTGGTGACCCATGAGCTGAGAAATGCTGTTGTAGAGCATATAAGATAAATGCTTGAAATTTGTTTGTTTTTCTTATTTTAAATTTCAGTAGAATTTACTGAAGTTAATTTTGATGTTATAGATTCAGCCCAGACTTACAATGAGCAAATTGCCTCTTCAAGCAAATGTCTATCCAATGACAACAATGGCTTATATCCAAGATGATGGAATTCGGTTGACACTTCATTCTGCCCAGTCTCTGGGTGTTGCAAGCTTGAAAAATGGTAAGTATGGTATGATGATTGTTTTTAAAATCTGACCTAGGTGATTAATCAGCTAAAGTACACACATCGTTAGCTTATAGATACACATTGTTAGCTTATAGATCACTATGGTGCCAAGTATTGCTACTTTGAGTATTGAGGCAAGGAAAAATTGTCCTAAATCTGGAGTTTTAGTAATTCTAGTCGGAGCATAGCGGTTGCCATTCACTAGTATCACTGTCCAATACCTCTCAGCCCCAGCCCTTTAGGGCTTCTTCTGAAGATAGACATATGAAAATCTACTCCAAAGGGGGAAAAAAATTCAGACTTGTCTTCATAGTTTCATAGTTTGTAGGGTCGGAAGGGACCTGAGCAGATTTCACAGATTTCATAGACATTAGGGCTGGAAGGGACCTCGGGAGATCATCGAGTCCAGCCCCCTGCCCAAAGGGCAGGAAGTCAGCTGGGGTCATAGGATCCCAGCAAGATAAGCATCCAATTTACTCTTAAAGGTGTTCAATGTAGGTGCTTGAACCACCTCCGCTGGCAGACTGTTCCAGACCTTGGGGGCTCAGACAGTAAAGAAATTTTTCCTTATGTCCAGCCTGAAACAGTCTTGCAGGAGTTTGTGACCATTCGACCTCGTCATCCCTTGGGGCGCTCTGGTGAACAAACGTTCCCCCAGACGCTGGTGGTCACCCCTGATAAACTTATAGGTGGCCATCAGATCACCACTGAGCCTCTTTTCCAGGCTAAAGAGTCCCATGGCTCTCAGCCTGTCATCGTAAGATCTGCTTTCCTGACCTCTGATCATGCGCGTGGCTCCCCTCTGGACTCTCTCAAGCTTCTCCACATCCTTTTTGAATTGTGGAGCCCAAAACTGGAGGCAGTACTCCAGCTGCGGCCTCACCAAGGCCGAGTACAAGGGGAGAATGACGTCCTGGGATTTGCTTGAGAAGCATCTATGGATGCAAGCCAGCGTTTCGGTCGCTTTACTAGCCGCAGCATCGCATTGGAGGCTCATGTTCATCTTGTGGTCAATGATGACCCCCAAGTCTCTTTTTTCTGTAGTGCTATCCAACATAGCACTGCTGAGCCTATAAGGAACCTGCAGGTTTTTCCTCCCAAGGTGGAGAACCTTGCATTTTTCGGTGTTAAAACACCATCAGGTTCTCGTCCGCCCATTTGCTAGGCTTGTCCAGGTCAGCCTGGATCACCTGCCTATCTTCTGGCGTGGATGTTTTGCCCCAAAGTTTGGTGTCATCGGCGAACTTGGCCAGTCCACTCCTGACTCCAATGTCCATATCATTAATGAAGATGTTGAACAGTATGGGTCCCAGGACAGAGCCTTGAGGGACCCTACTGGTCACAGGGCACCACGATGGGTGACTGCCATCGATTACAACCCTCTGGATCCGACCATGGAGCTAGTTTCCCAGCCAGCAGATCGTGGTGGAGCCAAGGCCACAACTGGCCAGTTTGGCCAAGAGGTGATCGTGGGATACCAGATCAAAAGCTTTTTTGAAGTCAAGATATATGACATCAATCTCTTCTCCCTTGTCCAGGTGATAAGTCACCTGGTCATAGAAGGAAATGAGATTGGTCAAACAAGACCTACCCGCAACAAACCCGTGCTGGCTATCCCTTAGGATGTTAGCCTGGACCAGTCCCTCAAGGATGGCCTCCTTAATAAACTTTTCTAAGATCTTCCCCAGGATAGAAGTCAGGCTAATGGGCCTGTAGTTAGCTGGATCCACTCTCCTCCGTTTCTTGAAGATCGGCACCACATTGGCCTAGATCATCTAGTCCGACCCCCTGTCATGGCAGGAAAGAATACTGGGGTCAAACGACCCCAGCAAGATGTTCATCTAACCTCCTCTTAAACACCCCCAGGGTAGGAGCCTGCACCACTTCTCTTGGAAGCTGGTTCCAGACCCTAGCCGCCCTGACTGTGAAGTAGCGCCTCCTAATAGCTAACCTAAACGTACCCTCTGCCAGCTTGTGACCGTTATTCCTGGTCACTCCTGGCGGTGCTTGGGGGATCAGTGGCTCCCCCAATGCCTGCTGATCCCCCCTGACTAGTTTATAACAGGCCACAAGATCCCCCCTCAGCCTTCTCTTTTGGAGGCTGAACAAGTTCAGGTCCTATAGCCTCTCCTCATAGGGCCTGCCCTGTTGTCCCCTGATCATACGAGTGGCCCTCCTCTGGACCCTCTCCACGTTGTCGACATCCCTCTTGAAGTGTGGCACCCAGAACTGGGCGCAATACTCCAGCTGCGGCCTGACCAGTGCTGCATAGAGGGGGAGGATCACCTCTTTGGACCTGCTCGAGATGCATGTGTGGATGCATGACATGGTGCGGTTGGCCTTCCTTACTGCCTCTCCACACTGCCGGCCCATGTTCATCTTGGAGTCAATGATGACCCCCAGATCCCTTTCCGCCTCTGTGCTAACAAGAGGGGAGTTCCCCAACCTGTAGGTGTGGTGCCAGTTGTTCCTTCCGAGGTGCATCACCTTGCATTTGTCTGTGTTGAAACCCATCCTATTCTCGTCCGCCCACCCTTGTAACCTGTCTAGGTCTGATTGTAGCCTGTTGCATCCTTCCAGTGTGCCCATGTCCCCCCACATCTTAGTGTCATCAGTAAATTTGAACAGGGTGCTTTTTACCCCCTCATCCAAATCACTGATGAAGATGTTGAACAGCACGGGCCCGAGGACCGAGCCCTGCGGAACCCCACTGCCCACGTCCTTCCAGGTTGAGAAGAACCCATCCACTACTACCCTCTGGGTGCGGCCCACCAGCCAGTTGGCGACCCATTTGACTGTGTGGGTGTCTACACCACAGCCCCCCAGTTTCTTAATGAGAACGGGGTGAGAGACAGTGTCGAAAGCCTTCCAGAAGTCCAGGAAGACTATATCCACTGCTACCCCTGCATCTAATGATCTGGTGATCTGATCGTAAAAGGCCACCAGGTTGGTCTGACAGGACCTGCCATGATGAACCCATGTTGGTTGCCCCTAAGCATGCAGTCCCCTGCTGGCCCCTCCTGGATGTGTGCCAGCATAATTTTCGCAAAGAGCTTGCCTAGGATGGAGGTAAGACTAACCGGCCTATAGTTTCCCGGGTCCTCCTTCCTGCCTTTTTTGAATGTGGGGACCACGTTGGCCCTCTTCCAGTCCTCTGGTACCTCACCAGAGCACCACGAGTGCTCGTAAAGTTGTGCCAGGGGACTTGCAATGACCTCGGCCAGTTCCTTTGGCACTCTAGGGTGGAGATCATCCGGGCCGGCTGACTTGAATAATACATCCAACCCCTCCAGAAGCTCCCTAACTAAATCCTTGCTAACCCGTGGCCCAGGTGTGCCTCCCCCGGGGCCTGAGGGGGGCCCAGCAGGGAGGTGGCTGTTCTGGTCCCTACTTAGGAAGACGGAGGCAAAGAAATCTTTAAACATGTTAGCTTTGCCGTCTGGTGTGACAACCAAGTTTCCCATGGCGTCCTGCAAGGGCCCCACATTACCCGGGACCTTCTTTTTCCCCCCTACGTATTTAAAAAAGGACTTGTTATTGTCCTTAATCTGGGAAGCTAGTCCCAGTTTCATCTCTGCCTTGGCCTTCCTAACTACCCCCCTACATCCCCGAGCAACTACAGAATAGTCCTCCCTGGTGATGACCCCTTCTTTCCATTGGGTCTTGTTAAATGTAGTTTTTAGAACCATAGAAAAGTAGAGTTAGAAGTGATCTTAGGAGGTCACTTAGTCAAATCCAGTGCTCAAGATTAGAATCATACCTGTCTGAAACCAATCTACAGAAGTGTTTGCCTAATACAAGGGTTGTCAACCAGGGGTCTGCGAGAAGGGGGTAAGGGGTACGCGCATGCAGGGGTGCCACCCACCATCCTACACCACTGCCTCCCAGGAGCAGGGCCAGGGAGTGGGGGATGAAGGCAGCAGCTTCCCTGTGTGGGTGGACAGGCACCACCCAGCTAGCTGGAGGCGGGGGGAGGGGGGGAGGGGTTGCATGGGAAGAGAAGCATTCACCACCCCATGCTACTGCATGCAAGGCCCCTCCTTCCCCACTCCATCAGGAGTGTACCCAAAAGGGTTACACTGCTTAATAAAAGTTGAAAACCCCTGCTCTGATAATTTCTAATGGAGATTCCATAGTCTTTCTAGGTAATATGTTCCAATGCTTAATCACCCTCATCATGATAAAGTTCTTGCTAGCATCCAGCCTAAATTTCCCTTTTTTCAGATTAAGAGCATTGCTCCTTGCCCTGTCCCCTACAGCTTGAGAGAAAATTCTGTCACCATTTTCTTTATAACCACCTGTCAGTTACTTAAAAGCTGTTAGCAGATCTCCCCTCAGTTTTCTGTTGTCCAGACTAAATAATTCAAATTCTTTCTAACTTTTCTCATTAGGCAAATTTCTAATGACTTTTGCTGCTTCTCACTTCACTCTTTCCAATGTGTCTGTATCTTTCTTGAAGTGTTCTGCTCAAAATTGGACTCCATAATCCAGATGAAGCATACCAATGCTGAATTAGAGTGAAAGAATCACGTCCCTAGACTCGGAGGTGACACACTCCTATTAATGCAGTGCAATATACCATTGGCTCTTTTTTGCAACATGAGCACTTTGCTGGCTTGTATTCATCTAGGGTCTACTATAACCCACTGATTCTTTTCTGCAGTACTGCAGCCAAGCCAGCTATTCCCTACTCTGTATTCATTGTTTTCTCTTAAGCATAGCACTCTGCACTTGTTCTTACTGATTTTTATTTGATTAAGTTCAGATCATTTCACCAATATATCAAGGTCACTTTGACTTCTAATCCTATCCTTCAGAATGTCTACAACTCCCCACAACTTGATGTCATCTGCAGTTTTACTAACTGTAAACTCTATCTCATCCTCAAAATCATTAATGAAGATAGTAAATGGTATTGGACCCAGGATGGATTCCCTCAAGAGGGCCTGATACTCGCAATTAGACATTGACCCATTGATCACTACTCTTGGAGCATGATGATCCAACTAGTTATGTATTCATCTGATGGTACTTTCATCTAGCCTGTATTTCTTTAGCATACTAAAGAGAATGTCATGGGAAACTGTCAAAAGCCTTGGTATAGTCAAGGTATATCACATCCACTATTCTCTTCTCCATCCACAAAGTTAGTATGGTATAGAAGGAAATCAGATAAGTAAGGCATGAATTGCTCTCAGTGAATCCATGTTGGGTTTTCCTGATCACCTTGTTTTCCTCTCAGTGCTAAGAAATAAATTCCTTGATGACATGCTTCATGATCATGCTGTGCATCAAGGTCAGACTGATCAGTCTAATTCCCCAGATCCTCCTTTTTCCTTTTTTTTTAAATGGGAACTATTTTTGCCTTTTTACAGGACCTCACCCAACCTCCAAGAGCTCTCAGAGATCTCTTTATCCTTTCTATAACTCTTGTTTGTTGGGATTCTTAATACTCATGTTTAAATATAAGAATGTTAATCTTTCTTTTTCTGAATCATGCTAAGCTTCTGGCCTTGATAATATTGCTACCACTTAATTCCGCTGAGCTGAGTCATGTGAAACAGTATCTCTTCTCTTATCACTTCCCAATTTTTCATGTTTTAGTTTTTGTTAACCATACCATCAATCTTGAACTATGAGAGTAGAATAGGAGGTTCCTATATAACCACAGATTACTTACCCAGTACTAGTATTATGAACACAAGTATTAATGCTACTGATAGTCTCATTATGTCTTTTTATCCATAAACATACCCATATATAAATACTGCTTAAATAAGTTAAGTGATGCACAAAATTGTATACAATACTCCAGAGAGTACTCATACTCTGTTGATCGTTATTCCCATTTTACCAATAACCTGAGATGTAGAAGTAAAAAGTGACTTGTTCCAAAGAAACCACAAGCCAGAGAAAGAATGGGGAAAAGAATCAAGGCCTCTGGAGTCCGTCCCTTCTTCCATCCAGTAGGCCAAACTGGCACTTTTTTAATGGAGTGTGTGACAATTCAGTATATTACCACCTGACAAATTTTGTTTATTCTCTATAGTTGTCCAAAGACAATCTATAAATGTATTAGAAAAAAGCTTTTTATTAGCACCTGAAAATATACTTTACCACTTGAAGGAATTACTATATTTTCTTCAAAATGATCTATATGTTTTTGTTAGAAGATTCCAGTTAGTACTAAGCAGTAATGCTTTAGTGCTTAGTACAGTACAGTTGGTAGTAGTAACCTTTCCAATGATAATTTACTAGAATAGTGGAGCAGTTTCCTCAGATGTGGACATAAACCAGGGCCCTAAGCTACCTGTGTGTACATATGCCAGTGGTGGCCAATGTAACTGGCCTTTGGAGGGTAGATGTGAGCTGACATGCAGACATTTGTGACACTCCCCCAACTTGCTAATAGCCTAGCAGAGAAGAGGGAATTGGACCACAGAGTACCTCTACTTAACTGTGTCACTTTCACATCTTGTGCTCCATTGCACATAGCATCAGTTAGAGGAGCCTTGTCACCTGCTTACTCCTTTGGGTAATGTGAAAAATTTCATGAGAGAACCTAAATATATTGTGGGAAGGTGGCTGGGTCTATCTCGGTTCCCCTCAGAACATGCCTGCCACGACTTTGATTGAAACAAAAAGATGTTCAGTTTTACACCTTGAGGGTGAGAAAACACCACAGACCACCCAGATGATAAGTTTCCCAGGGCTGGCTTAATTCATAGCAGGGCTATATTGTTGCTTCCTCCACGCTAATTGCCTCGTTAGCAAGGGAAGTGATACAGCTGCTCTAATTAACTCGTAAGTCAGGGAGTGTCCCTGCCGCATTAATCCATCTCCACCATGCCAATTAACTCATTAGTGGGGAGTGTCTCTATTGCATCTATCACCTCCTAGCAGGGAAACATCTTTGCTGCAGACTCCCCATGTCCAAAAATGAGCCCGTCACAGTCTTTAGCTGCCTGGTGGGGCAGCCGGCCCTGCCCAGCTCTCGCCCTCCACACGACGCCCCAGGATACTTTGCCTTGGGGTTCTTCTTGCTGCTTTGTTCTCCAGGAGTCCTGGATCCTCCCTGGGCTGCCCATGTCATTCATGGGCTTTGGATAAGTACCTCAACTCCTTCCCGGCCAACCACAGCTCTTCCGTGTCACCAGTCCTTGGCCCTCCTTTGGATGCCATCTCTCTTCCTCTCCCCCTCTGTCTCTCAGTGGTCTCCTCCTCCTCCTCTCCCAGTGTCCGAGGGCAAAGTGCGTTCCCTCGCAGCCAGGCTTATGCACATGGCAGTGGGTTAATTACTGTAATTTTCCCTGGGTGTGTTAACTCCCCTCACCCGTGTGGGGTGCTCCCTGTGGTTACGTGGTCTCATGACTGCCCTAATAACGGGGTTTCTTCCAAAGCCCCTGTTATATACCTCTTCCCTTAGTTAAACAAATCTCAAAATCCATCTTCTGCCTGGCTCTTAGTCAGGGTGTCATCTTGCCCTTCTTCCATATGGGAAAGGAAATTGATGTTCCCATTCTTCTTCTTTCCTTGATGTCTCACAAGAGACCACCTCAGTCTAGCATTAGCCAATTTGGCTGTTTGTAGCCAGTGTAAGGGTACGGTTTGTGATTAATACAAACTCCTGCCCTATTAGGTAGTAACGAAAGAGTTCTACCCCCTACTGGATGGCCAGGCTCCTGTTAAATCCTGGAGTATCGTGTCTCTGCCAGAGATAGCTTTTTGCTGGTGAAGGCTATAGGCCTTTCTTCCCCACCCCCCTTCTTGGAAGAGGATTGCTCCCAAGGCAATGCCTGACGTATCTGCTTGCAGGAAGAAAATTTTCTTGAGGTCTGGGGTGTACAGAACTGGGTGTTGGCATAGGGCTTCTTTCACTTGCTTGAAGGCTCGGGGGGCCCTGAGGTTCCACTTGGTCGAGTTCCTTTGGCCTTTGGTCAGTTCTGTCAGGGCTGCTGCCTTTTCCAAAAAACCCTCCATGAACCATCTGTAGTAATTGGCGAAGCCAAGAAACTATCGTAATTGCTTTAGTGTCCAGGGAAGGGGGTATTGTCGGATTGCCGCCACTTTGTCTGCCACAGGTCTTATGCTACCTTGCCCCACCATAAAGCCTAGGTATTGCGTTTCTCTTTTACCTAACGCACATTTCCAGGGGTTGGCTGTTAGTCTGGCCTGTCAGAGTTCTTCCAGGATTTTTCGCAGATGCTGGCCATGGGTTTCCCAGTCCCAGGAGAAAACAATGATGTGATTGATATATGTAGCAGCATACTCTTGATGGGGTACTAGCAACTGGTCCATCAGCTGCTGGAAGGAGGAGGCCACCCCATGCAGTCTGAATGGCATCCATTTAACTTGGAACAGGACCGAAGGCCATCTTTTCTTTATCCACTGCAACACTGCACTGTGGTTGTGTACAATACATCCCAGCGGGGTCTGAATACAACATTCTACTCCCCAGGCTTCTCCTGGTAACTCTTTGAAGACATTTTGGAACTATGTTATCAGGGCCTTTAGGTTCTCTTGCTATCTATGGCTGAGCTGGTCATCAACCTCTGGTCTAGTTGGGGATCCCTCTGTTTCTTGGAGCACCCCATTTTCTTCTCCTTCTAGCTCGCATACCTCCTTCATCCACCCTTTCCATTGACGCCACCTTCACAGTAAGTTAATGTGGTAAATTTGCTTCCTATGGGTGGGTTCTGTCCAGAAGACTTCATAGTTTACTGGCCCTGGTAACCTGAAAAGGTCTCTGACACCGTGACCGTAGCTTGTGGGGAATATTGGGCAGTAGCACAAGCACCCAATCTCCTACCTGGAGTACCCTTTTGGCAGCCCATGTGTCATAATGTTGCTTCGGTCTCTCCTGGCTCTATCCCAGGTTCTTCTGGGCTCTCTCCCAGGCCCTCTTCAGTCTCTCTCTGAAGCTGGCCATGGCTTGGGGCTGGGCCATGTCCCCTGGCCCTGTTTCCCATCCTTTATATCCAACAGTCCCCTTAGGCTGTGGCCATAGGCCAGCTCTAATGGGGCATACCCTATGGATCCCTGTAGGGCCTCCCTGATGGAGAAGAGTAGGGGAAGTATCATCACATCTCATTCCCGGGGGTCCCCTTGTATGCAGGCCCGTATCATCCCATTCAGGGTCCAGTTAAGGTTCTCCACAAGGCTGTCCGTCTGGGGATGGTAGATGGAAGTTTGGAGCTGCTTGATCTTCATGGTGTTACATATTCCCCTCAGTATCTTGGACATGAAATTCTTCCCCTGGTCAGTGAAGATTTCCTTGGGGATCCTGACCCACACTATCCAATTCATGAAGGTCCTGGCTGTCGCAGTGTCCGTCACCAGATGTAGGGGTGCTGCCTTGGGGAAGCGGGTGACATAGTCAGTAATTACCAGGATGAATTGATACCCCACCCGGCTGTGGGGGAATGGGCCTGCGATGTCCAGAGCGACTCTGTCAAAAGGGGCAGGGGCACTAACGGGGCTTTTAGGGGCTTTGCCCCCCACTTTTTTCTGGCATTTGGGGCACTGTGCACAATACTTTTCCACCATCTTATAAAAGCCAGGCCAGAAGACCCATTGCTTCAGGTGGGCTTCTGTCTTATCCTGTACCAGATGCCGCCCCTTGGGAAGCATGTGTGCCACCTGTAGCAAGTCCTCCCAGTACCTTTGGGGGACCAAGATCTGCCGTCTTTCCTCCCCATCTTCCTTGTCCTCCATATGGTACAGGATATCCACCCCCCTTACCTCAAACTGAAGGCTTTGTCTCGTCTTCCAGGGGTCCACCACCTCATCTTCATTTTTGGCCAGTTGGGATTGCCAGATGCTCTGGAACAGGGGTTCCTGTTTCTGCTCTTCTCAGAAGTACCCATCCCCTATGATCTGTTCCACATCAAGGTCCTTTCCTCCTTCCTTAGGGGTTCTGAAGCAGGCCACTTCTGGGTCCTTCTCCCGTTCCCCTGCTTTCTTCACTAGGATCTGAGGGACCACCTCCTCCATGTGGGGCCAATCCATCCCTAGAAGCATGGGGCAGGGGAAGGTCTTGGCTAATCCCACTGCGATCTCCATGTGCCCCAGCATTGTGAGCCAGATTTGTTGGTGCTTATAGGTATATGAGGCCCCATGGATGCAAACCATACTCATGGGACTCTCAGGGCTCCCCAGGTGTGACAGGATGAGGTCTACCCATATCATGGACCATGTGCAACTTGTGTCAACAATGGTGGGGATGATGGTATCCCCCACCTTGACTTCGACCACAGGCTTGTTCTGGTGACCTGGTCCCTTGTGCTGGCCAAAGCTGCAGTCCATCTTCGCATTGTGGGGCCTGTCCATCAACGCCTAGACTTGGGACCTTTGTGGACAAAACTGAGAAATGCACCCTTTCTCTCCACACCTGTAGCATACTATTTGTCTGGAGTTCCAGGTCCAGGGTTCACAACTGGGGGCCCAGGGGCTCTCTTCCTTCCTCCCCTGGCTGGGTTCTGCCAGGCGGTGCCTCATCCCAGTTTCCCCTAGGCACGCCTTCCTAGGAGTATCCCCCTCTCCCTTTGCCGCAGCATAATCCTCAGCTAACCACAGAGCCTCCTCTACCATCTTAGACTGGTAGCGCTGTACGCAGCGATGAGTGTTGCTTCTGAGGTTGGTCAAGAATTGCTCCAATACTATAAGGTCCACCATTCCTACCATTCAGGTTTCTAGTTGCAGCCACTGTTCTACTAGGTCCCTGTGGGTCTGGGCAAGCAGGTGCGGGCAGGATCCCTCAGCCCCTTTTCGGACCTGGAACTTCTGGCGGTATGTTTCAGGGGATATCAAGGTGGTATGATATCATTTTCTGATAGTCCCAGGCCTTGGCCTTGGTGAGAGCCTGACAGGCCGCTTATGCTGGCCCAATGAAAAGGGGGCCTGTCCGTACTGCCCAGCTGCTAGGATCCCATTTTGCAGCTGTGACCATCCTCTTGAAGGCTTCCAGGTATGCTTCCACATCATCTTGTGGGGGCATCCTGGGGAACCTGGCCCCTCCCCCACCTCTCCCCAGCAACATCTGTTGGGCCTCGATTTTTTTCTTTCAGGTCCTGCTGGCAAGAAAACAGCTGGATCCATGCTTTGCTGCCCTGTAGGAATCATAGGGTGATACTGTGCACCTGTTGCCAGTCTGTCAGGGCTTGGATGTCCATGGACTCCATGGCTCTTCAGGTTTTCTAGGCTTTCCTGGCCAAGGCACCAGTTTCTGTGGGAGGGTGGCTGGGTCTGTCTCGGTTCCCCTCAGAACATTCCTGCCATGACTTCGATTGAAAGAAAAAGATGTTCAGTGTTACCCCTTAAGGGTGGCAAAACACCACAGACCACCCAGATGGTTAGTTTCCCAGTGCTGGCTTTATTCATAACAGGGCTATATTGTTGCTTCCTCCATGCTAATTGCCTCATTAGCAAAGGAAGTGATACAGCTGCTCTAATTAACTCTTAAATCAGGAAGTGTCCTGGCATGCCAATTAACTCATTAGCGGGGAGTGTCTCTACTGCATCTATCAGCTCCCAGCAAGGAAGCATCTTCCCAGCAGACTCCCCGTGCCCGAAAGTGAACTCATCTCCGTCCTTAGCTACCTGGTGGGGCAGATGGCCTGCATGGCTCTTGCCCTCTGCATGCTGCCCCGGGGCCCTCTGCCTCAAGACTCTTCTTATCACCTTGTTCTCCAGGAGCCCCAGATCCTCCCTGGGCTGCCCCTGCTGTCCACGGGCTTTGGGTAAGTACCCAGGCTCCTTACCAGCTGTCCGTGGCTCTTCTGTGTCACCAGTCCTCAGCCCTCCTCCAGATGCCATCTCCCTTCCTCTCCTCTCTTTTCTCAGTGGTCTCCTCCTTCTCCAGTGCCCAAGGGCAAACTGCATTCCCTCGCAGCCGAGCTTGGGGCTGCACACAGCGGTGGGTTACTTACCCTAATCTCTGGGTTTAGTAACTCCCCTCACCTGTGTGGGGTGCTCCCTGTGGTTACCTGCTCCTGTGGCTGCCCTAATAACGGGGCTTCTGCCTAAGCCCCTGTTACAGTATATTTTTAAAAATCCATAATTAGAATCCACTTAACTAGATATCATCAAACAATTTGCCCTATGGAACCCTGTTTCCTTAAGTAAAGAAGACATGAGAAAAGTGATGGACCTTACTAATGGATGGACCTTACTAATGAGCCCGTTATGAGCTTCATAGAAATATTTATTGATCATTTTGGCATGGCTCATATCAATTGCATCTGCTTGGAAGATAAAGAAATTCCATCAAAACATTAAGCTGTCCTGTGGTTCACAAAGTCACCATCAGTTCCTGTCCCAGCTCTGCATAGAAGGTAGATTTCCACCTATCACAAAAATATTTTGCATCCTAGGAAAGTATGACTTTTTATATCGGGGTGGGCAACTGTTTTATGTGGAGGGCTGCTTACCGAGTGTGGGCAAGCTGTTGAGGGCTGCATAGATAGCCCCACCCCTTGACAGGGGAACCAATAGAGAGGAATCCTAGGTATCTGGACCTCTTTGGCAAGGAGCCCTATTCCTGAGCAAGTATACAATTCCACATTGTGAACTATCCGTTATTGGCCTGATACAACTTCACTCTATACGATTGTACAGTCAGTTTTTAATGTGCTCCTCTACCTCTACTTTTGGTTATATCAGATGAGAAAGTCATGTCCAAAAAAAGTATCAATTTCCACCACAGTTTTAATAACTATCACCATACAGGTGATACACATATTCCTTTATGGCCTAGGACTACTACCAATATTGGGTTCCTCCCCTTTTGGCCTCTGTAATATCCCATGAGTGTTTACAGAAGTTCTTGTGATTGTGGTCATGCACCACAAGAAGTCAGAGATTGTCATCTAAGTAAGGAAAGATGACTAATTGATGATAAAAGTTTTACAGCAGAATGCATATTGACCAACCTTTGGGTGACCGTAAGACTTCTTCTGTTCACTAGATTTCATAGTAAATTACCAAAAAATCTATACTAATGCCAGTTCAGTCCTTTAACTTAGAAGGGACTCTCTTGGGCACAGTAGTCACCAGGATGTTTCTCCCACAGAGGTATTTTCATGCGATGAGGAGACAGATTATCAGCCTAGAAGAGCAGACAAGGGACTCTCCCTCGTCAGCCACATGGCATCCTGCACTTTGTGATGCCATATGTCAGACCTCAGAGAGATACAAACTTGTCTACAATCTATCTACTTTCTGAGATGGAAAGTAACAATACCTGTATCTGCTCAGTCCTCAGTGAGCAGTCATGTCAATCCACCCTAAGCTGGAGATAAGGATTCAGTCCTCTTCCAAGTGTTCGTAGCATGGCAGGTTTCCAAAAATAGACTTATTTGCAATGGAGTGGAATGCAAAGTGCCAGCTGTTCTGCTCCAGGGCAGACTTTGAGGATGAAGGGAAGGGGGACAGGGCAGTCTACGATCCTTATCGCATGCCTTCCTGATACCATGGGTGGATAGGACCTGTGGTGCCTTCTTCCCTAATCGCATTAACCTGTGAATCATAACAGATGTATACCAGGATTGGACCAGAATTGTGTTGATATAACTAGCCTGGCCAAGACAACCTATACTCATACCGATAAGTACAGTACAGTCACAACTTACGCGCATTTAACTTAGGCAAATTCAGCTTTACACGCTCAGCTGCTGGGGCTGGCCACTGGGTGCCGTCTGGGGCACAGCACGTAGTGCAGCACCGTGTGGTATTGCCTGCACACACTGGCATGGCTGGGGGGCTCACGCTCAGCTGGCCGCCTTGTCCGGGCCTGGTGGTGGCAGCTGCTCAGCGCCGAGCCCAGTGATTTCTGCTATATGCGATTTCAATTATACGTGCTGACTTCAGAACACAACCCCTGTGTAAGTTGCAATTGTGTTCCCCTGCTGCTGCTTCATGACAAACACCCTCAATGAAATGACAGAGGGTACCACTCAGACCAACTTGTACTCTGACAACATTAATTTTTGAGGGTTTTCTCACAGTTAGAGTGAATCTGTACCAAACCTTGTGTTAGGAATGTCTTAACACATAACAGAAAAGTTTCCATGAGTTGTTCTACCTTGTGAAACAGCTCTCCTCAAGGTGCCCAATGCAGGTTATTTCCCCAGTATTGTCAAAAATCCCATGTATTTTAGTTTAAATGTTGGAACTGAGAACCAGTTATATATCCCTCAATTTTATCTGGCAGCACTCTTACCCATTGTCCCCCCAAACAGAAGATCAGCTTTTTTTCTTGCACCTGTTGCACCGAGTTTCTTAAAAGAGACAAGAAAGGTCTTCCCATATGTCAAGAACCCAGCCTGCCAGTGAGATCTGATGGCAGTAACGCACTGACTAGGTGAACCAGTAGTATCATCTTTGTTCTAATGTCGATCCATGAAGACTGTTTTCCTGCTGGTGATCACCTCCATCAAACACATTTATGAGATCCAAGCCACAATACTGGATCCTTTGTTTATAGATTTATACAGAAAAGTGGCATTCTGTACCCAAATTCCTGCTACAGGTTATTTGAGCACATTTCATTAGTATTCTTTCCCCCGGTTGTATAATTCAGGATCTAAGGGTACCCTTCACATGAGCAACATGAAGAGCTCTGGTTTATTAGAGACAGAGGATCAAACCTTTGAGAAGGCTCCCCCTGCCTGTTGGTGGTCATAGCCACAGATTCAGGGGTTCGTCTGGCTTTTAGATCCCCTGAATTTCTCTAACTCAATTTCTAGTTATATCAGCCCAGATAAAGGCTCACCCTTCTTTTGTGATAACTGCATTCCTCCAGGTCCTCCAGCTACCTTTGCTGCTTCTTTCCATAAGGTTTTTGTGACATTTATAGTCCGGCAACACGAAGTTTGGCATATATACCCTTATTGTGTAATTGTGGAGGCCTCCTAATGTGACATTGCCTTTGGTACAGCAGTACTCTGTCAGTCTTTGCCTAAGTAGACTCCACGTCCCACCTGCAAATATTGTGGACAGGTATTTGAAGGAGAAAAAGAAATGATTTAACAGTAACTGGAGTTCCTTCATCATGTTTTCATGATTTGTCCACACACTTCTCTAAACCCTATACTCCTTCACCTTTTCTTCAGAGTCTACCTCTTTGAAACTCCTTTTAATTTTAAAAAAGATAATCCACCTGGGGAGCCAGATTGCATACTTTGTCCTTCATAACCTTGGTGTGTGTGTGTGGCTGCAGGGGAGGTGGCAAGGGAAGCAAGAGGCGGCAGGCAGGCAAGGAGAGGAACACTGTCAAAATATCTCCAGTCAAAAGGATCAGGGGCTGAGCTCTCCCTTATGTAAGAATGTGCTTTGTGTGCAATGTCTCAGAACCCCAGTTACCAGTAACTTCCTTTTATCTTTGTCATTGCTGTTTGCAGTAATAATATGTATACAGTTAATAGGGAAATACATTGGGTTTGCATATAGTTAATAGAGGAATGCCTTGAGTTTACCAGCCTAAACCCAACATTCGTATTTCAGGCCAATTGGAAGTAATCATGGACCGTCGACTTATGCAGGATGACAACCGTGGCCTTGGACAAGGTGTCCAAGATAATAAGATTACAGCCAGTCTCTTCCGACTTCTACTAGAGAAAAGACATGGAGTAGATGCGGTAGGAGTAATTACAGAAATGCATTAACTATATTTTTAAATAAAACTAATATGTTGCTTCTACAATGTTAAATTTAACTAAAAATTGACATATCTGACCAAGCAGAATTTTCTCATGTAATGTAAATCAGGAAGGGTTGAGATTCTGATATAGGATAGAAAATAGCTTGGTTGCTTTCCTGTGTTTTGCAGCAGTTAACCTTTGAATTCTCCCTCCTCTTTTCTTCTACTCTGTGTTCTTACTCTGCTTTCATTTCTCTTTTTTAAAACAGTTGGGAAGGACAAATTGATTGTCATGTACAAGCAGAAAGTAATGACAGCTGCTGAAATACTTGAGTAGATTTAACTGAGCATACGATTTATAAAACTTGGGAACGGTATATTGAGCTTATGATGACTATACAAATAAGTTGGAATGAATTTATTTTATATGGATATCATTAACCATTGGTTATGGTGAAGACACTTGAATGGTACCACTTAAAGATAAACTCCAGTACTTCAAGATTAGAAGATTCTGTTCATGATCCCCCTAGTTTACATCCTTCAGTATAACACACAAACCATAATATTGTACTTCTAATGTCTATATCAAGTCCATAAGTTTGTTTTGACTAGGAACCTGTAGAAAAGTATCTAATATTTATTTGAGACCTCATTAGATAGGAAAAACAACACATCTTTTAGAAATTTGTTTCAAAGCTAAATCCACTCCAATGTTTTTTAAATAAACGTGCCTTAATACCATTCTGAATGTGTCTAGTTACAACTGTGGAATCTTCTTCACTCTGTAAGATGAAAGAGGCACCTGCTTTCAGAAATTAATCTCTTTTTGTACTTAAAAACCATAATCAAGTCACTTCTTAACCTTCTCTAATAAAGTACATATCTTGAGATTTTAAGAGTACAATATCTTATCTTTCAAGATGGCTGTCACTTCTCTGTGGCCCTGAAAGCAGAAGGGGTGGAGTCCATGTTTAACCCTCTCACACCCTGAGTACTTTGACTTGGCTCAGAATAAGTGAGCTGCTGCATGCAGTCTAGTATTTTGATAACGTTTGTGGTATGGAAACCACTTTTATTATTTACAGGAATTTATTTAAAGAACGTCTTAAAGTAAAGAAGTAACAGTCTTGCTACTGCCTTTGTAAGGTTCTGGGCCTAGCCTATTTGCTATCCTGCCACAAAGGAAATTCTGCTGCCTTACCTAGACACTCGTTACAGGAGTGTCTCACAGTCTGCTATAAGTCTGATTTTATTCTAAAAGCAAGGTGCATATTTTATTCAGTTGTGTGTAGTGTCCAAGAAAATATGGTAAGTGCACCATTAAAGTTATGTCTTGTCAAAATAAAGATGACAAATAATGTAAAAGTTAAGGTTCCCAAAATAACTTTAATTCTTCTACATTTCATGTACTATATTATGCGTTTGTAATCTGTTTTTCATTAAATCACAGAGACCCAATTTAGATTTTCCAAGTACAAACATGAATACTAAGTTCATGATTTCCAGAAAGTGCAAAATATATAGCTGCGAGGCAAGCTGGATAGTCAGAAAATACTCTAATCTCTTCTGTTTCCCATTGATTGATGCTAAGTACTTGTGTACTTTTTGGCTTTTATTATTGGGCAGATAATTATTTTCAGCCTCCCAGAGGTGAAAGAATTGGATAGACCGGATAGAAATGATATGTAGAAAGAGGTCAAAGAAGTGTTCAAAAGGCAAAGCAGTAATTGGCTGTTGCTATTCAGCTCTTTTTATAGATAGATTGGCATAATCCCTTTTTAACCAATTGTTTTGTTCAGCCATCACAGGATATAATGTGAATTTCTTTCATTATAGCCACATGATTTTTGTTGTTCATCACTGATTCCAAAGAATGTATTTTCTAGTATGGCACACTGACTTTATGCTGTGGAAACCTTCAAATGGAGGGCAGAGGGTGTTTAGCAAAAGAAAAGATATCACATGTAATTTATACCAGCTCGTTGGTTTAAAGACATTAATTTTTCAATACATTATGAATGACCTGAGGTCTTCACGGATCATCAGACTATCATGTGGAAAAGGAACCTTCCCTAGCATTATTCAACATAATTTATAAGTAGTTTAGAACAATGGTATTTTTCAGTGCTGATATAGTTAGTAAATGTTTCAGATATCTGTTCAGTTTTACAAATATTTTAGTTTTTGTGGGATTATATATGCAATATATGTGTTAAAAATGATTCCAGAGGACCATGTGATATATAAGTGAATAAACAACAATTGCGACTTGATAAATTCAGGAGTTTCTAGATAAAGAATTTTAAGTGCCATGAAAAATGTAACTGAAAGTTAAGCTTGAGGTGGCATGTTGATCTGCTTGCTATTATGCATAATGTGACTGTGTAAGCAGAGACTTCTGGGGTTCTTTTTGTTTTGGTTTGTTTTTTAATCATCAGTGATCTTTTCCTAAATTTTTTTCAAATAAAGTTAAAAACAATTTAATACGCAGATAGTTGAACTTCTCTTGCTGCAAGCTGGAATGACCCGCTCAGTGTCAGAAGCAGGTGGGCAAGCGCTAGCACCTTGCCATTGTGCTGCCACTTGTACCCCTGCTGAATGCTACTGGAACCCTACATCTGCCAGGTGGATCCAAAGATTCCATGGGCCAGATCTGACCCACAGGCCATAGGTTGCCCACTCTTAATTTAGTAAAACTGGCATGGATGTGATTCATGATAGGGAAGATAGATGTGTAATACAGGCTATTCCCTTAGTAATTTGCTTTTCCTGTGGTACACAGGGTTTCATTGTGTCCCTCAATAAAGCAGGATGAGTACAACAAAATGTATCTGAATACCTAGATCTGCTGCTCCAACTGTCTCTTCACATTAGCAGGAGAAGGAAATAGTATTTTTACCCAAAGGCACACTGAACATTAAAGGGTATAACTCACTTGAGCAGAATTTAGTTAATTATTGTGAGTCATTTAACAACCTCACATGGGAAACTGGTAATTTGTTCTCTAGATCAGTGGATCTGGGGGTCTGCAGACTGTATCTAAGAGGTCTGTGAAAGATGACTATGAACAATTAAAAGTATGTTAATACCCACACTTGCAATTCAGAAGGGTCTGCTCCTCCATTTAAAATCTTTTAGGGGGTCCACAAAGAAAAGGTTGAACTCTACTGCTTTAGAACATGAAGATGTTGTTCACAATCCTTTAAGTGATAGGGCTTCAAAATGTCTGCACTAAAAGTATATAAATTGGGCTAATTTTCCTGTAGCATCCTTTGCCCTGGTTCATGCAGTTCATGAATTTAGAGAGAAGCCAGCATTGAATTTGGCAACTCTATTTCAGCCCCAGAACATCTTGGTGAAATGTTACATGTTTAACAAAACAGGATTTTTCAACCACACACTGAAAATTTTCTGATGAAACAACCTGCTCACAGATAAGTGAGGTAGCAGTGGTCTCTTGCCAGCTGCAGAGCCAGTTATCTGATAGTATTTTGTAGGCAGTGCAGCACAGGTATTTATTAATAGAAGTAATAGTAGAGATTACAAGTTTGTTGATGTGAGAATTTGTCCCCTCTTTGTAGAATTAAGTAAAATACTTCTAACTTATAGACTTTAATAAAGAGGGCCTAATGTGAAATAAATGGGTTTAGACATGTGAAAATGTTAATATTGATTCTATGAAGTAACTTTATATGTTGTTTTTCTTTTTTAACAGAAAGAAGAGAAGTCATCAGTGAGTTTTCCCTCTATTCTTAGCCATATAACTTCTACTTTCATAAATCATCCTCTAATTCCAATGACTACGTATGCGGACTCAGGAGCCCCACAGATGCTGAATGTCTTTTCTCCATTTACTTCTTCCATGCCTTGTGACATACATGTGGTTAATCTAAGAACAATACAATCAAAGGTATGTTCAATATGGTAATTTAATAAACAAATATTTGATATTTCAAATATGGTTTTTAATTCTGAAAGACTAATTTATGAATCTACATAGAATGAGACAGCCTGGTGCACCCACATATGTGCTTTCCTATGGAGCTGACTAATTAGCTCTACATTAAAGCGTTGCTGCTTACACAAGTGCCGGTATTAGGGCAGAGTAAAATAATTTACTCTGCTGTAAAATCATACTGTCGGGGACAGTACTATCTTACTGTGGAGTAATTAACTGCCAGAATGCTCATGTAGACAGATAGGAACCAAGGACAAGTCCTCCTTCCAGTACATAAGGAACAGGAGAAAAACAAACGGCGGTTGGCTCTGGATTTAAGATCCAGATACCTTGTTCAGTGCAGGGAGACCCACTCTCAGACCGACCACGACCTTTCCATTTGATAATAGGTAAATGTATTGATACATAGTTATAACAAAAAGAAACAATACAAACAATCAAGCAGTTCTATATATCTACCAAATCCTAGGGCTGTCATCAGACTCAAAGTTCCACTCTAAGGCTATCTCGTAGGTGTCAAATGTCAGCATGGCGTGTCAGCATTTTGGAGGTGGGATGCCAAGTTCCACAGCCCCTCTCTAGTAGAGTGCATGAGATGGGTTGCTGGTATGCCCTTGGTCCATGGTGGCCTTGGAGACCCTTCTCAGGCAGGAGAAGGAATGGGGAGGGAGGGAAGGAAGAGAAGGAGGGATTCTGTTACTCTCAAGTCTCTGCTTTTGTGTACTCCTTCCCTCTTGATGACTCCTTATTACTCTTCATCCGTGGCTATCTTTGGTTGGTAGTCTCTGTGGTCACATGTCCACATTGCTTTCTGGGCCCTCTCTTACTTTGGTCTGTTCCCCTAAAACCAGGACTTAGCCCCCTAACTTCTCTGGGGCCTTGTAGGTGGTGTCACTTATCTCATGTTATGGGCAATATGGTACATATTTCCTTGGTTCCCAGGCTTTGTGTCCTTGTTGTGTTAGACAACCTGCCTGTCTTGTAGGCTGTGATCTCGTGTTATGGGATGCCCCTTCAATTCTTAGGCTATGTGTGTGTCTATTGGCCTTGTTGTGTTAGACAGCCTGTCTGCTTTCAGAGCTATGAGAAACTGTGTGTGAGAGACCCACGCTCTTTAGAAATCATTTAACCCCTGCTGCCCATTTTGAGCTCTTATGATACATATATCTATACCTATAAGCCAATTCCCAAAATACAGACCTTTAAATACTATTTTCAAGACAATAGGGCCATTGCTCAACAACTTGGGACAGCTGGTTATCGGCACTCAGGAGAAAACTGAATTCCTCAATGACTACTTTGCTTTGGTATTTTACTGGGCCAAGGGGGAAATTATGCCAGGTGGGGTACAGAATGAGCAGGGTGGGAATGACTGCCTTCCTAGTATTGCCATAGGACTGGTGTGTGATCAGTTAAAAAAAATTAGATATGTATAAGTCAGCAGGACTGGATAAACTTCATCCAACAGTGCTGAACAAGCTGGCCAAAGTCATCATGGAACCCCTGGAAAAACTCTTCCAAAACTCATGGCTCTCTAGAGAGGTCCCCAAGGGCTGGAAGAGGGGCCAGTGTTGTGCCCATCTTCAGGAAGAGGTGGAGGGAGGACTCGGGTAACTATTGGCCAGTTAACCTAACTTCTATCCCCGGGATAATCCTCGAAAAATTCAAGGAGTCTGCATGCAATAGACTTCCAGAATGTAGGATTCTGAATGACAGCCAGCATGGCTTTGTCACAGGCAGGTCTTGTCTTACCATCCTCATCTCCGTTTACGATGAGGTAACTTGCCACCTGGATAAGAGAGAGGAGGTTGGCATTGTATACCATGACATCCAAAAGGCATTTGATCTGATATCCCACAATGTTCTCATGAGAAAATTGGAGGATTGCAGGCTTACCTGCGAGACGGTTAGGTGGGTAG
The DNA here is from genome assembly GCF_052110815.1 of Crocodylus siamensis. NCBI lineage: Eukaryota > Metazoa > Chordata > Crocodylia > Crocodylidae > Crocodylus > Crocodylus siamensis. The sequence goes on from NC_143397.1 coordinate 58,694,102, forward strand.
GAAGCTGGATGCAGGTAGGACCCAGAGAGTTCTAATGAACGGATCTGTGTCATCCTGGCAAGAAGTGGCCAGTGAGGGGGTGGTGCTTGCTCCATTGCTTTTCAACATCTTTATCAATGATTTGGATGTGGGGGTGAAGAGCTCACTGGCCAGGTTCACAGACTAACTAATTTATGAGGAAGCGTGGTCACGCTTGAAGATATGCTACAGATACAGGCAGACCTAGACAGGCTAGCAAGTTGGGCGGATCGGAACCAAATGAAGTTCAACATCGACAGATGTAAAATGCTCCATCTGGGGACAAACAATTCCCTACACACCTACAGACTTGGTGGCGCCAAACTGACCAGCACCACAAATGAAAGGGACCTGAGGGTAATAATTGACCATAGGTTAGGTTATGTAGGTCAAAGCTTTACATTTCATCTTTCTCTAGACCACTAAGAAGATTTCACTCCTTTCCTCATGATCCAGTTTTCTTAACAGTTCAAACAAGGTAAACAAGGTAAAATAATCAATATGGAAGGCCAGAATCCATTTAGCTATTCATTAGGAACTGCCTGTAATACTTTGAAAACTACCACAAGATCGATAGCAGTGGCTTTAAGCTCTGGCATTTTCTGTGTGCCTGACTAAGGACCTCTGGCCTCTTCCTCAAATCCAGGATTTTAGACCTGGCTTTTGGAAGGTCATATTCTTTACAAGATGATGATGAAACTCAAGGAAAACTAGCCAGCAGTGAAATCCTTGATCTGAGTATTTTCGGGGCAGGGGGAATGTTCTCTGTAACAAACAATTGTAAAGGCCTCAATTAATTTTCTGAAGCAGTCTTAGGACTTAAAACAACAAAATTATGCCCAATAGATAGGACAGCCATCCTCCTCATTTCTCTAGTCACCTGTGAGCTCAGGAAGTCCTGTCCTTGATTCCAGGTACAATCCCCTCCATCTTCCTCATGTGGAGATTCTTTCATTTTCCTTGCATTGTAGACTAACGTAATTTTATAGTGTTAGGTTTCAAAAAGGGTTATGTCAGTTTCAGCTTTACTACTTCCTGTTGTCCAAGTCCCCTTCAACATCTTTTTCAGAGATCAGTTTAATGAAATACCTATAAAGAGGCCAAATAGATCATCTTAAATAGGAAAAATAGAATGGATATTTTATAATATATAGAAAAAGGAATTTCATTCTTGATCTTTCCGTTTTACAGAGAGCAATGGTTATTGTCCTGTATTAGATATAAAGATGCTTTATATCAGAGGTTCTCATACTGTGGTCTGCAGAAAGCTATTTTGGTTATAGAATGAAATTTTAAGTAATACAAGTTGTGGAAAGAGAGCAGTTTAGAGCAGATGTAGTGCATAAGTGACTCTCACTGTATGTGGTTTAAAGAATGGAAAAATCATAATTGGAATATTTATTCAGAATTTCATACTGTAATTTGGCAGGCACTATCCCTTTTCCAAATCTGAAAGACTGGTAAGTGGTTTAAAAACTTTTAGGGCGTACTTCCATATTTTGGATCATGACCAGTCATAGGAAGCATCTCAAATATGGAATGACTGCCACCCATATTAGCTACAACTGTTTTTTTTTAATTATGCCTCCTCTTGCCTATGGAAGTAATGACAGTTTATATAAGGGAAAAGTCTGCACTGCAGTCACAAAAGTGACTGCAATGTGGTGTATTGATACCCAAGCCAGCTTCAGTGTTGCTAGCTTTGGTACTCCTACTGGTAGCCGTAGGGTGTGGGCTAATTTATCTTGTCTCATCACAGTATTAAGTTACTACATCTGACGTTATTTTGTTTATTGGCTCACTGAGACCTTGCCCCCCAAAAATTCTTCTCTGCATGGAGTGTACCTCTCATCATAATGGACCATGAAAAGGCCAACTTCATCTGAGTCAAGATTTCCTTCTAATGGAGTATCTCTCAATTGTAGAACACCTGTGGATTTTTCTCTCAGAAGAAAACTATATAGACTGGAGTGTCCAAGATAAGGCACACAGGCTGAATCTTACCATAGGCCCCTATCATCTGGCCCTCAGTGTTGCCCGGAGTTAACCCACAGGCAGCATGTGAGGTGCACCTATGGCTCCATGCACCACACGTGGCTGCTGCTTTAGGTCATAATCTGGAGTGGCTGCTGTATACAGCACAGCCCTGGAGTGGCTGAATGTGATGCGCCACATGCAACACCTGGTTCGGCCACTCCAGGGCACGCACTGGATGCGGAATGTGGGTCTTACGTGTGGGTCCAATCTGGCCCATGAACCAGCCCCAGGTCAGATGAGTTTAACGCTCATGATAAAGACTTCCAAAAGCCATTTTCTGTAAGCAGCGTTCAGAAGATATCCATCAATATTTCATATAGCCTATGTTTCTCATGACCTCTTTCTTGGCTTGCAAAATTAAATTCTGCGTTAGATTTTGAACCTTCCTTTAGGTTTATGTGCGAGATGTATGCCCCTGTCAGATATCCCATATGCCTGGGGATGGAAACAGACATGCCTTTTTCACCTTTGTGCTGCCATAAAAATGTTTATGGCAGTACAGAGTGACAGAAAATAGCCATACCTTCATACCTTTCTTCATGCCACAATATGGCCTTGGCAAAAGGTAGCAATACATTGTGTGGCATTATTGTGGCAGACATCTATTTCCTTTATGGCAGGAGAGTGCAGGCAGCACTAACTACCTGCACACTCCTCCTATAAAGGAAATAGATATTCCTGGGACTTAAGGGCCTTGGTCCTGCACACCCCAGGAATTCCCATGCAGATTGGAGCCCCACAAGTCCCAGGTGTGCCTGCCTAGCTTTCCCTACTTCCAGAGACATGCTCCTGGTAACCTCCAGGATGTGTCTTTGCAAGTGGGAATAGTTGGGATTTCCTGCTCCTAGAAATTCATCCCAGAGATTGCTAGGGACACATTTCTAAACCAAAGAATCCTGACTTCCCCCGCTTCCAGAAATGCATGCCAGAGATCTCAGTGGCCCATCTTGGGACATGGGGCCACTCCAGTGCAGCCTTGGGGCTGCCAATCAGCAGATCACACCACAGCATCAAACTCACTCCAATGCAGTCCCAAGGCTGAAACTGCCAGTCAGCTGATTGGCAACACCAGATCCAGGACTACAGCAGTGTCCTGGTTTCCCTGGCTTCCAGAGATGTGCCCCCTGAAATCTCTACAGTATGTGGGAATACATAACTTTCTCCGCGTGTCTCAGTGGAGACTCTGCTGAGCGTGTCATTAGACCTGCATGTTTTTTCATTACTTCTGTCTGCACAGCTATAGATTTCATTGGTTTCCATCTATAATATGTGTAATAGTCTTAAAGACTTGATCTTGAATGGTCTGCTTCCCAACCTCACAGGAACATATTCATGTACACTTACTGCAGATACAAACACTATGAAAGAACCTCCCACAAGGGGACTCCTGCTTCTTGTGTAGCTCTACATTTAGGATTCCCTGAAAGTTGGCAGGATGTTGCCAGTTTGAATCTAGCACTGACTTTAATATCCTGGTGTCATTAACAATATCTGTTTCAGTACTGTATCTTTCTTCAGCACTGCAGCTGTTCATGGCACTGTCTGTCCTAGCCACTAATAAATCCTTGGAAGGAATTACCACTTTTTGGATAAGTAAAGTCACACTCTTTCAGAAAGTCTTAATAAGTTACCTGTCCTCACCAAAAGACCAGATAGGCAGCTCTTTTGCATCTAATCCCCTTTTTTTTGGTTTTTGCAGTTTCATTTTGAAAATAAAATGGCCATTCCTATTAGTCCAGGCCTGCTTCATCCAGCCAAGGACATTTGGCGTGCTCTGTTCTGTTAAGTTTGGTGTTTTTTTAGGTACTGATGAAAAAGAGAATATACTCAAGTACATAACCTTACAGAAAGTTATAGATTTTTACTCCCAGCTTCCTTTGGTGAGTATGCTGGTTATAGCTGCTTTACATGAATGTTCCAAAGGTAGTAAGCCATCTCATTCCTCTTGCCTTTGGTCAAAGATGGGCCATGGCATAAACTGGATATTTCTGGCAGAAAGACCAATTTGCCTTCCTTTTGCACTTTCATATAGCTAATGTCTGGCTGTCATGTCCCAGTTTAACTGTGCTGTGGAATGATGTAAGCCCTGTTTTGGGATCCTTGTCAGAAAAGGAAAAAGCAGTTGCTAAAACTTGATTGCTGAAGGTTGAATAAGAAGGGAGAAGTCACTGAAATAAATTTGAAGCCTCAGATATTAGCATGTATATTCTGGCCATGTGTAAAAAGCATTGCTCTGAATTAGGGTCTTCTGGCTTCAATCCTGAGTCAGAAAAGAATGGCCGTGGAATTCCTTGTGTTACATCCCCTACAAGAAACGTTCCTATCCAGTGTTCTTCCCTCTGCAGCAAAAAAGGAGATGCATTCTCAAGGGTAGTACTGGTCTTTATTCCATGACCGAACCCTGCTTACCGTAAAAGAGCCACATTTTATTAGAAGTCTTTTATTATCTCATCATTGGCTTAAAATTAGCAACTTTTTGGGAGAATGGTTATATGCAATTTTCAGCATTCTTCAGGCAGCATATTAGTTCATATAGTGCTTAGTTCAGGTTTACTTCAAGCTGTTGGAATTGGATACCATCTGAAAATGTTAATCCATCCAATTCTGTGCCAGGCTACTATTCATTCTTCTGCATCCTCTCTCTCCAGAGATCTGTCTTATGATAAAATCATATTGGAGAAAGCAGTTTATTTGCATCTAAAAAGAGATAAAATAGAAGTTTTATGAGAACACTTAGAGTTTCTGCTTCTGCTATTTCCCGATTCCAAAGAATAGCTTTTCAGTCCTTCTGACAGTTCCTGCTTCCCAAGGCACTGTTTTTTATATGGGTGATGAGAATTCTTTGTTCCTGAGTATATGACCTTGTGTATGCTTATGTCTAAAACGCATTGTTCAAGTAGCCCACCTTACAGAGCAAGTCAAGCTGTATTACTTACCATTTCTTCATTTTTTGTCATTCGCATATTTTTACAAACAGTTATTATGTCTTCCACAGTTTTACTGAAGAGTGGGTCACAAATATATTCCTGCAGTACCCCAGTGGAAACACCTTTGCTGAATCACAATTTGCAGTTACGTTTTAGGAGTCATCATTAGGCTAGTTTTACTCAATTTAGCATGGACTACGTTAACCTTGTTTAGTGCTAGTATTTGTAATCATGTCATGTGAGACCAAGTCAAATGCTTTAGAGAAGCCTGTGTATATTGTCACAGTTAACTTTATCAGTCTATCTCTTAATCTCGTAAAAAATATTAAGCTTGTTTGACAGCATCTACTTTCCATAAAAACAAATTGATTATCACTAATTATGCTACAGGCATGTAGTACCTTAGTGTCGTGATTCTCATTTGGGGTGCTGCAAACCTGTTCAGGGTTGCTGCAACTGCCACTGCAGTCAGGAAGAACTGCCCCATATTTTCAAACTCAGGAGTGATGAGTAGGGGGTGCACATAGGTGTACATGCACGCCCTGAGCGTGGCAGTGCACCCTCTACAAAGTCGGCAGCGCCTGTGGGTGGTCACTGCTCATCAGCATGGCTGGTGGCACCTGCAGACATTCCACAATCACTGCTGGCTGCTGCTGCTGGTAGCGGCTGCGGGTGGTCACCGACCCTTGGTCAGTGCTCACCACCTACCTCCCCCACTGCCAACAGCGCCGGCAGCATCTGTGGGAGCTCCCCGACTTACCGCCACTGCATGCCTGCTGCTGCCGCCATGCCCCTCCAGCCACCGGGGGCATGAGTCATTCATGCTCAAACTTACTTGATTTTAGGTCAAACTTAAAATGAAACTACATTTTCCCTGCCCTGCTCCAGGCCTCGGAATACTCATCCACTTGCCCCAGCCCCTGGACTGCTCTTTTCAGCCCCACCCCACATTGGGGTATTTTTTGCCTGCCCTCCCCTCCTCTCCTCCCCCTCCCACCCAGCCAGCCAGCCCTCTCCACTCACCTCCCACAAGCTGCTCCAGGTGCAGCCGCTTTCATCAGCTTTCACCACTGCTGGAGCCAAGCAAGTTAGTCCTGGTGGGGATGGGGCTGGAGGGATGGGGGTTGTAAGTTCATTGAAGAAGGACCCCATGCCACCTGTGGATTGTGCCTCATCCCCACACTTCATGAATCATGTGCCTTCCCCCCCATGGATTGCACTGCCCCCCCCACTCCACCTGTGGGTCAGACTGGCCCCTTTCCCACCCCTTCCATGGGGTGTGCTGGCCCTGCTCACCTAACTAGCAGGTCATGCTGGCCCTGTCCACCCCACCTGTGGGTTGTACAGCCCCCCCCCACCCCTCATTGGTTGTGCCTCCTCCTTCCATCCCCCCGTGAACCTCTGATCCCCTCCAAGTCTGCTGGACCCCCAACCCCCTCACTAACCCTCCCCATTCAGTCTTGCCTGATATCAGGGAGCCATTTTGATTCAATTTAGCCTCGCCCTAAGGCCCCTGAATGTCTGTATTTAGCCTCAAACAGTGGTTTTGTAATGGGTGCTGCTAACTTCAGGAAAGTTATGAATAGGTACCTTGAGGTCTGAAATGGTTGAGAAACCCTGCCTTCGTGTTTATGTTGCATATAATCTTTTCCAAGATTTGGCCCAGATCACTGTCCAGCCAGCCAGCCTGTATGTAGGTTCTTGTGCCATCCAAATTCTATTGGTATAACATTGTCTCTGAAACTCTGAAGTGTTCCTAGAATGTTAAAATCAACATCAATAGTCCAAAGAGTTTCTCAACCAATTGTTTTTATATTCCTGAATGCACATTATTTGTATCTACAGATTTTAAAATATTCATAGTCGCTGATGAGCAAAACCCAACTTTGGGCTGATGGTTGTGTTAATGCAAAACCTGGTTAATTGATTTTCTCTTGTAGTTGCATTAAATTTTGAGAAACTGGCCATTTTAAGGCAACAAGTATATATATTAGGGGACACTGATTGAGATTTTCTAGGCCAATACTGATTAGTTGCCAATATGCAGGTCCGGATTGTAAGTCTGTTGTAGGGGAAGGGGTATGGGGGAAAGCAGCAGATTGAGGCCCCTGCAGCGAGGGAGGGAGTGGGGCTGGGGTAGGGCACGGGACAGAGCCACAAGCTTCTCATCTGGGGGGAACGGGGGGATCTCCCACCGCTGCACACACCCTGGGAGGGCATGGGGGTCATGTGCCCCTGGATCTGTGCATGAGGTGAGGGTGGGCTGTCCCTGTGGGCTGGGGCCGAGGTGGTGCCAAGCTCTTCCTGGCTGCGGCTGGGACGTTACTACACTCGGGGCAGATGGCAGCAGCACTAGGAGAGGAACTACCAGCAGGGCTGCAGCCACCCCAAAATTCACCATAGCCTCCCTCCCAGCACTGTTGCCACCAGCCCCAAGCACAGTCCAAACCAGTTCCCCTGACCCCCACCCCCACCACACCTCCCCCCCCACCAGGAAGAGCCCAGCACAGCCCTGGCCCTAGCTCATAGCAGCAGCATGCCCTCACCCTGCACACAGATCTGGTGGTACACTCCTCCCACACCCTCCTGAGGTGTGTCCAACAGCAGGAACTGTGACCCCCCGGACGAGCTTGCTCATGGCTCCATCCCAACTGTGCAGCCTCAGCCCCACTCCCTCCCTCACTCACCGTGAGGGCCTCAATCTGTCCCCCTCCATGCCCCTTCCCTCGCAACAGACTTACCAGCCATACCCGACTCTTCTCCCTGCTGTCGGGCTACGCTTCTGGCCACCTGTGTGCTATGCTGCGGCTGCACGCATGACTGGGGGTTTTATCAGCCACATCAGCCAAAAAAAGCCGAATGCCAATACTGTCAATTTTCCTTATATCAGTGCTGATCCAATATGGGACTGATGTATCAGTGTACCTCTAATATATATATTGCTAATCAGGGCCATGTTCTGTTTCCACATATCAAAACAAAATTAGGTCATTATCACTGGCATCTAGGTACTTTAAGTAGATTTTTCATCTGTATCTGACAATGATATCCAATACTTATTATAAAGTAGTAGTTGTAATGTTATTTGTTAGAAAATTATCTGGTATTTTTTGGAAATGTTTTTAGAAATAAAACTTTTTTTTTACCAGTAGCTGTAGCAGCATGAGGTCTTTGTCATATGTGCTCCTACTTGAAATCTCTCGTAATACTGCAGTTTTTTTCTATAGAGTATAAATCGATGTTTATTGTGTTCTGATGTAATTGTGTTCCCACATTTGCTCTGGTGGTGTGAGAGGCCCCCACCACTACCCCTTTGTCTGATTCATTAGTTGGTACATTGCAATCTAAGCATTCCAGGGCCAGTCTTTTCAAATTGTCATCGACTCTGGAACATATAATAATATTTGTAATGCAGATTCCCTGCCTCTCTGCATGCTCTTTCCTAAACAAGGTGTATCTGGTAATTTTTAATGTTTAACAAGCCATCGTGATTCTGAAAGAGGGACATGATAGTATTTCTGGTGCCTTGTTAAGTTTTTGATTAAAATGCATTGTTCACTGCATGCAGATCCATATGGTAATGATGCTTCTTAGGTTTTGTTTTCCATACTGTTAGGAGGATCCTGAAGTACCTAGTCTACATCAGTCATTCAGTTCAGGAAGATCCACAGTTTACAAGTTAAATTCACAACTGATAAATGGAGGATCTAGTCTTTCCATGTAGGGTGGAATATTCTGTCCATCCCCGTTTCTTCATGTTCATTTTACAATATTAATACAACAGCACAGTGCACAGCTTATCTTATTTCTTAATTTAGAAACCCAAACAGATGCTTGTTTCAGGGGAGTAGATGGCTGTTGTTCTGAGGTGTGGGGAGTGTTTTCTTCAGGTGGTATCATGCTGCTGTTGCTTTGATATACAGACTGCTGGGGTTGGTGTGTTCAGGAAGGCTAAGTTTTCAGACTCCAGAGGTGACTCAAAAAAAGCTGCTTGAATGTGTTTTGTGGTGAAGTTCAGAGAGGATAGTTGTCAGTCGGACAGTGTGCCAGCTGATCTGTTTAACGAATAGCTCAACTTTAGTAAATGCCCTTGACAGATAGCGACACCATATGAGTTAGGTTCCTTAAGGTCGCTACAAAAAATGAGTCTTGCAAGTCTGAAATGCCTTAATCTTATACCAATTTTTCCTCTGTCTTTCTATTGAGATGTTCATTTCCGCTGGTCCCTCTTGCTGAGTTTGCCCACCTGTATTTCTGGTTCCATTTATCTCCCTCATTAGTGTGCTCTTCTACATTACTTCTCGAGTTATTCAGCAACTGCTTTTTGCTACTCCTTCCTTTGAATCAGCTGCTTTGCTGATTGGTGTGTTTTTACTTTTTCTTTCTTATCAGGTCATTCAGTGGTCACAAGGCTTGTTCTTCCCAAGCTCCTTTTCTGGAGTCTTTGTTTAACTATAGCTTAGCAAAAACTGTGGCTCAGCAAAACTGGAATTCCTGCAGTGGCTACCTTGAATAGTACTCTTGATCACCTTTACAGCAAGTTATACTCCTAGTTCTGGGCATCTGTAAGGAAAATTCTCAGTTCACCTGTCTGCAACTATACTCCCAATTTCTACAAATTCAAAGTTAGGGTAGTTGCTTGATACTATGGCCCCATATATAATTACAAATTTTGTGGTTCAGTGATCAGCCTTATATAGATGGCTTCTGAGCTTGTGGCACTAGTATTTGCAATCAGGTATAAATTGGCAGAAACATTACTACAGTTACTATAAAACCCTTCTTTTCCACAGAAAAACCTGTTATACTCATAGAAATGAATTTCTTGCATAAAGGGGCAGCTTTTCATTTTTTCAGAGAAGCCAAAGTACAAGCGATAGAAGTCATGATTTCTTTACCAAGTTACAAAATACATCAGCCATCAAAGCACAAGTAAGGAAACATCTGAGGCAAAACATTACTTCCCTTTAAAATTCTCTTCCTCTAGAAAAAAGTAATTACTGTATTGTAAAATAACTTTTCTGACATAGAAGAGTTCAATGCCTTAAGGAAATGGGATGCTTTCTTTAAAAGAAAAAGTCGTATTACGTTGATTGGATATAAAACTGATATATCCTCCTACAAATAGATTGGATATCAGCACTAAAACTTTCTTTTGTCTTTTTGTAACAAATATACATGGCTATCATGCTGCTTACATTTTCTGTTACGTACTTTGTTAATCAGATAAAAATTGTGGCAATGGTCCTTCTTCACTTTGAGCAAAATCTGTGGCCTTGAGGTACTGCTTATAAGTAGAAATCCTGGTTTTCTGTGATTAAAATATCACAAATTCTCTAATAAAAAAATTGCTGATTCTCTGATAAAAATCCCAAAATCCATGGTTAACATTAAATGCCCCCACAGCCTTGCTGGAGGGAGCCCCCATCTGCCAGAGCTGTGGGGTCAGGGACCCAGGTCTTCAGCCCCCTGCCCCCAATGGAAGGCAGTGACTGCTACAGCAGGAGCAGGAGCCAGCCCCTTGCTGATGCCTGCCTGCTGCAGGCTTGGGTGGGGCCAGCTCCCAGTGGCAGCATGCATTCCCAGGGGACAGGGGAGACCCACGCCCCACAGATCTGTGGGGGGGGGGCAGGGCAGGTGTGTGCTGCCCTCGTGCACACACAGGAAGTGTAGCTAGGGTAGCATGGAGCTTACAGCGACAGGCAGCTTTTGTGCATGGCCCACTATGCCCTGCTGTCCCAGTCACACATGCTAGGCCTGGGGAGGGCAGCAGGGCAGGGAATGCAGCTTTTGGGACCCAGGTTTTGCAGCACTCCAGCCAGGAGAGAGGGGTTTGCAGTCTCTCCTCTGCCAGCCAGAGTGGCTGGCCAGCCACGCCCCCCGGCCAGAGAGTGCCCAAGCTGGCTGGGGGCTGAGGAGGTGGAGGAGGCTGTATCCCTCTCCCCTCCTTCTCCTGGCCGGAGTGCCTGACTGGCTGCAAACCTCCCTGCTCCTTCAGTCCCCAGCCAGCTTGGGCACTCCCCAGCCGGGCACCCTGGCCAGGAGGGGAGGGTTTGCAGCTGGCTGGGAGTGGTGGGGGTTTGCAGGCGGCCTAGTACTCTGGTCAGGAGTGGGCAGGCTGCAAACCCCCTCTCGGCCAGAGTGCCCGGCTGGCTGCAATCTCCCCACTCCCTCGGCTCCTACCCAGCTTCCCCCACCTGCCCTGACCCATAAGTGCCACTTACCTCCAGCAAGAAAAGTGAGCCTGAAGCAGCCTCTGGTAAGTGCAAGTGTCGGACCCTGCCCTTCCCCCTCTCCCTTCCCCTCCCAGCAGGGTTGAGGGTTTCCCGGCCCCTTTTGCAAACAGCTCTTGTAGGCTGGAACTCAGCAAGCCTGCAGAGATCTTTGCAAAAGGGAGAAATCAGTGGGTTTCTCTTCTAAAAGAGAAAATCTGAGTTTTCTCTGATAAAAATGGGAAATCTGTGTTTTTCTGTGGGAAACGGAAAACCCGGATCTCTGCTTATAAGACATCATGGTACTTGTATGGTGGTTTGTTGGGGTTTTTTTGGCTTCTTTCTTTTTTTGTTTGGTTGCTTTTTAAATTGGAATCTGATGTTAGGACAGCATTAAATTAATGATCGAAATGAAATGAGTGTTCAAGGCTTTGGCACCTGTTCGGAAGAGCCACTGTGAGATTTGATAGTATAGTATATTGGGAATTCTGTTCCCTAACATTGTTATAAAATATTAGAGTATTAAAAATATTCAGTGTTTGTCTGAAATTGAAAAGGTTAAAGTAGATTTTCTGACATGTATCATAGCAAGCCAAATTTGGCAGTAGTATATGATATGGCATAAATTAGATTTCCTAGCACTTAGTCTTTCTTCTAATTTAATTACCCTTAGCCTACTTTACATGTCAAAGTGGTATAGGAAGGGCAGTTTGCTTTAATTTACCCTTTCTACACTGTCTGTGTGTAAATTAAAGAAAGTTAACCTCCTTTACACATTGGTGATATGTTTTGTTTATACCTAATAAAGTTCCAGGGGAGTCTAAATGGCTGCTTATTAAATCCTGTACTTATATTATAGTCATAAATAATTAGCTTTGTTTTTATTAATAATATTTCAGGTATAATTGATTTGGAATCTTAATTAGGTTAATTTTTAACTTGGAAAAACTCAGAGTTGAAATATTAATGCCATCATTTGATGCGCATTTGTTATGCAGATGACTACAAGATAATTCCACTGGATATAGAAAAAGTGTTGCTACCCATGACTGGCTTGTCATTTCTAGCATTGCTTTACCCCATAGGTAGTCAAGCTTCTGCAGTATGAATGTTAAATAATGTTTCATTAATGGGCTTTTTATGCAGGCATTTTTATTTTAGGTGAAGCAAAAATTTTTACTGGATTCCTTTGAGTACAACTTTTTTTTTTTTTTTTTAAAGAAAATGTCATTTCAGTGGCAGGGAAAATCACGTGCTAGTTCAGTTTTCATGGTTAAAAACTCTAAGATTGGTTGTTTTTTATCGCACATTGTTTTAATCATCTTGATCAATAATTAACATAGGAAATTATGCCATTTTAATAAACAGTAGAGAGAGAGATTTTCTCTGTAATAGTATTAATTAATGTATGTCTACATAATTAACTGTCCTCCACTGTAAATGCAATTCATTAATTAAGAAACTTTGTTTTAGGTTATTAAACAAGTATTATTTCTAGACAAATCCTCTCAAATTGTGATCTCTTCATGCCTTGAAAATCATGCAAAGTTAGCTGTTCTTAGTGTTTAAATGAGAAACTTGGAAGTAAAACCCAAGTGCTATTCTTTAGTATGGGGGTGGGCAAAAAATGGCCCGTGGGCCAGATCCAGCCCACCAAGCCATTCTACCTGGCCCATGGGACCCCTAAAAATGGTAGAAAATTTATTTTTATCTGCCCCTGACTTCCTGTCAAAGATAATAGGCACCAGCAGCAGCAGGACCCAGAGGGAGCCAGTGGCAGGACCCAGTGGCTGAGCAGCAAAGCCCACCTGGCTCCACCCAGCCCCCCATCCCACTCCTAGTCCCCAGCCAGAAGCCTCTGCGTCTTCTGGCTTGGCGACTCTCCCTCTGTCCAAATGGAAAGTCAGATAAGATTGGATAGAGGGGCTGGGGGTGGGGGTAAGATTGGACAGAGGGACCAGGGGGGAAACTGCTGTGATACGCCCAACAGCTGGGAACAGCATCATGCTGGCTGAACTGGACTGGAACAGGAAGCAGCAGGTGGGGAGGGGACAGAGGTAAGGGCTGCGGAAAGTGGCAGCGGCAGTGTGGGTTGTGCATGGGGGTCGGGGGGGTGTGGGGTTTGTGGGGAGTTGTGGGTGGGTGAGTATGGGGGTCTGTGGGGACGTGTGTGTGTGGGTATGGTATTATGGGCATGGGAGCCACAGGGTGCTGGGTGGGTGGCAGGTAGGGAGGAAAGTAGGGAAAGTGGCAGCAGAGGAGGGGGGAAATGGAAATGAGCAGGCGTGCAGGAGCATGGGGCCTGTGGGGCCCAGAGTGGAGTAGTAGGAGCATGGGGTGTGGGCTGGTAGGGGTCTATGGCAGGGGTTCCCAACCTTTTTATACTGCGGACTGGCAAACTGTATAATTTACAGATATAAATTTAACTTGCATGTTTAAATTTTGTTTTTATGGGGGGGGTGAGGATTGTGTGGGGTTGGGGCACTGGGGAACCCTGCAGGGGAGGGGACTGTGCAGGCAGTGACCCAGGGGGACCCAATTGGGGCTGCCTGGGAAGAAGGGGCTCTGCTACCTTTCCTAGAAGCAAGCAGCAGAGCTGCCTCCCGTTGTCCGCCCTGGGCACTTCCCTGCCCTCATCCCCCTACTCCCAGCCTCAGGCAGGGGTGGACAGTCCTGCCCAGGCTGGCATGGGCCCCAGTGCACTGGCAGCACCTTACTGGGCTCAGCCATGGCAGCGGGAGCAGGACAGGTCACCCAGACCCCACTGCCTCCCTCCTGGGGCTGCCCCGCCACCCGCATGCAACTACCGGCACCAGAAACTACAGCTCCTGTCCGGCCTGACATGCACCTGTTCACTCCCATCCCCACCTGCCCCAACCGCACAACAAAGCCGGGGACAGCTGCGAGCAGCCCTATTCTACATGCCCTGCACTCACCCATTCAGGCTGAGCAGCAGTGGTGACAGGGAACAAGCTGCTGCTCAGCACGGAGTAAAAGCGGCTGCTTCCCCTCCTTCTGCCAGTGATCCCTGTGGCAGCCACCCAGAGCTCATGCGGTGCTGTCCTGGCTCTCCTCTGCATCCTCACCGCCCATGGGGCAGCAGTGGCAATGGAGAGTGGGCACAGGCAGCCCACATACTCTCCAAGCAGATGCCACAGGGAGCACCGGCAGCGGGAGAGGAGGAGCTGCTTTTTCCCCCATGCTCAGCTGCAGTTTGTTCATCGCTGCTGCTAACAGGCTGTGCCCCACGCTGGCTCTGGACTTGCCTGTCAGGCTGAGCAGCAGTGGCAGGAGGAGCAGGACATGAACTGCTGCTGGGGCGGATGAAAGAGCCCCCCCCACCACCACCACCGCTGGGCAGTGTTTGCTGGTGGAGCCCACCCTGCGCTAGGCTCCGCTGCGGCTTCTTTGCCACTGGCTCTGCTGCCCAGCGTGGCTGCTCCGCACAGCCACTACAGCCATGCTGGGCAGCACAGAGCTGCCAGAAAAGGAGCCGCAGCAGAGCCTAGTGTGGAGTAGGCTCTGGCAGACTGCCCAGCAGCAGAGGGAGTGTGGAGTGCTTTTCCCTCTCTCAGCTGCAGTTTGTTTGTCACTGCTGCTGCCAGCCTGGGCTCTGTGGTGGCTCCGTGCTTGCCCGACAGGCTGAGCAGCAGCAGGGTGCAAACTGCGGCTGGGGCAAGGGGAAAAGTGGATGCTCCCCATCCTGCCACTGGTGCTCCCTGCAGCAGCTGCAGGGAGCACACACGGGGCTGCCTGTGCCCACTCTCTGTTGCCACCGCTGCCGCATGAGTGGCAGGGACATGTCAGAGAGGCAGGACAGCCCTCCATGGGCTCCAAGCAGGTGCTGCAGGGACTGTTGGTGGTGGGCGGGGGAGGGACGGCTTTTCCCCCACGCTGACCAGCAGCCTGTTCTCTGCTCCTGCTCAGCCCGGATGGGTGAATGTGGGGCGCACGGGGTCAGAGCTGCTCACTGTCATCCCTGCCTGTGCCGCAGGGCTTGGACAGGTGGGTCTGGGAACAAGCAGGCATGCAGCAGCCAGGCAGGAGACCCACACTGGTGCCCCGGTGCCAGCACTGGCAGGGCCCAGAGCAGCCAACAGGAGGACAGGGTCCCAGTTGGCCGAGGCTCTGTGGAGCTGAGCCAGCTCCTCCCTCTCCCTGCTGGTGCAGTGCAGCCTAGCTCCATAGACACCTGCCAGGCCACACCCCTTGTTCCAACCAACCTGCTCTGGGCTCTTCCCAGCATGGGCCGCGTGCTTCTACACGCCCGCTTGCTTCCACTCCCCCTGTCCCCCACCCCCTTCTTACCTGAATTTCCTGCTTGGGGCATGGAGGTGCAAAGAGCCCCATGGTCCCAGGCTAGAAGCCCTGCTGGTAGGGGCTTCTAGCTGGGAGGTGGAGCCGGGCAGGCCCTGCTATTGCAGGAGCCTGTGGGGGCTTCCCTTGGGTCTTACTGCCCCTGGCTGCTGTCATCTTTGACAGACAGCTGGGGCAAATAAATATTGATTTTTTTTTTTAAATTGTAGAGGCCCCATGAGCTGGATAGAATGGCCTGGCAGGCTGGATCTGGCCTGTGGGCTGTATTTTGCCCACCCTGATGTAGACCTAACATCCAGCCTTTTTTTCCCCTACTCCCAGAATCCAAATATCCTATTGTAATGGAGGGATGAGAAAGCAACAATACTTATACAACTTTTACCTTTCATAATAATGAAAGAGGCTTCCAGCCTATTCCCAGAGTCATGTCTGTGGGACTTGCAGCCCTATGGTATGGAGTAACTTGGGAGTGAGAATAGAAGCAAATTTTTCAGTGTTACTGGCTGATCTTATAGTATTACTGGTCTTCTATAGATAGCAGAACAAGAAGCACAGGGAACACCTAGAAATTTAATGGTTCATTTATTCAGTTCCAAGGAATTTGATACATTAATTGATGCAGGCCAGCTATTGATCTTAAAATCCAAGCCCAAATGCACCTATTTCTGGTACTCAAAGGGGCAAAAATAGTTGACCTCTGTTTCCTTGGGAACAAGGTGCTCCCTACTCCCTCGGGGGGGGGGGGTGTAAGAAAATAAAATCAGGTTTTAGCCTTTTACCTCAGTTTAGTGGGAGAAGAAATTTTTGAAAGCTTAATAATTTTCTTTCACAAGAGTAAATTTCAGTTTCTCAGCCACTTCCTCCATCTGTCCTTTTGTATCTATAAAGCGTAAGAGTGATGTTGTAGCAATTATAAATCCTTGCCTCTTTGTACGTATTTAACAAATTGTATCTTGATTCTGAGTTGAAACCTTTATACGTTATTTTAATGTGCTTGATTAGTAATAATTGTGATCATTTGAGCTTGAAGTGTTTTTTTATATGAAGCCGAAGTTTAGCTTGAGTTTCAGGGACTGCTTGGATTTTCGTACATTCCTCATTGTGGGTTCTGGGTCCCATGTATTTCTCTCATAAAACTAAACAACTAATTTATAGTTGTAAATTATTCACTGCATTTTCTAGTAAGCTCTGCAACTGATTAGAATTAAAACCATGGTACCTTAAGCCTTAAAAATTCATTAGGGAGAAGAATCATGTTTAGTAATAAAACCCAGAAGTTGTACACACATGTAATTACAACAGTTTTTGTAATAACACCTTTTTCATTTCCTTACTTATCCTGAGAAGCTTATTAATGGAAATATGAGAAGTAAATTGAATTTGGAGGACCAGGGAGTACAAAAACATATTTTTAAAATCCATAGATTTTTCACAACAATAACAAAATGTGTTTGGTCAATATGTGCAAAATCTGATTTATGACAAAAGCGGCTAAATGGTTTAAGAGAAACAGTTCATGAGTTTCTTAAAAGGCTCTTGTTTTCAGTGTTTTCTTCCCAAGGTATATTTACATTTTTTGTTTGCAGGCAGATTCTGGGCCATCTGATGAAGCAGCCCTGATCCTTCACAGAAAGGGATTTGATTGTAGACTCTCAAACAGAGAGATGGGGCTTCAGTGTTCAACCACTCAGGGAAAGGTATGTTAAATTGTTCAAGGGGTTAAAGCTATTTTTGAAAGCATGCTTGCTTTAAAATGATTTACAGTTCTTGCAGAACCATTATTTAATTTGTAAAAAATTCCTCATGGTTTCTACATATTAATAAAAATATGATGATTTGGACATGTAAGTGACTATTTAGGGATTAGCAAGTAACATGGCAACTTTTGGTTTGGCACTCTAGTCTTATTAAGCTCTTGGGAAAATAATTATTTTCAAACAGTAATCATTTTTCTTCAAAATATTCTTGTTTAGAATATTTGAATTAAGAGTGTCCTACCTGTATTTGTCTTCTGCATGTATGATTAGTTAATACCAACATGAATTTTCTGAGTTGCTACCGTGACAGTTTGAGGAAACAATGTAGCAAAATCATGAATTTATATCTAGGCCTTTGGATGGCCAACATCACTGTGACACATATTGATGGATTTTACTGTACCACAATTCTATGACACTGTGCTTATATTATTAGACTCTTAGAGTGTATCCAGACGAGCTTGTACATGCGGCTTGTAGTATCTCAAAGCCCTTTGAGAAGTTGCAAGAGGCACGTGCAGGAACAAGAAAACATTCCCTGTGCAGCAAATAGGCAGTGTGGGAACAAAATTAGACCCCTGTATATCTGGGGGTCAAAAAAAACCAGAGTGGAAAAAAGTGGACCAGGGCACAGTCCCAGACCATGCCCTGAGGTGGCCAGAAGCTGTGTCTTCCACAGAGAAGCTCCGGTAGCAACCAGAGCATCTCTATGGCTGGCCCTCACCCTGGTGCTGAAGCCCACTGCCTGCCCGCTGCCCTGACCTGGGCTCCAGTGCTGGTTAAGTAGGGGGGAGGGAGAGCAGAAAGAGAGGGGAGGGGACCATGGGCAAACCCCTGCCAGCCCCTTCTGCTCCCCCAGCCCCACATTGCTGCCCTGCCCAGCCTCCCAAGCCCCCCCATGGCTGATGGGGCCAGGACAGGGCAGCTTTTTATACAGCTGAGGACAGCACAGGTGCTAGTCCCAGACTCTAGCTCCCCCTGGCTGTGAATCCAGGAGGAGCCAGGCCAGTTTATTTTGCCGCAAGTGGCACAATTTGCCCCACACCAAAGTGCATGTCCAGGCACGTGCAAAAAGCCCCAGCTCAAATTTTCACTGTTTCTATTTGAGCTACTGCAAGCACACGTGCCTATATGTGTGGACATGCCCTTAATGGCCATAGACCTTGGAGTGGTCATAATCCACAGAACTAATATAGTTTGATTTGGAAGTAGAAATTCTCTGGAGGATTTAAGGGGGAAGATTAAATAGTTTTTGTTTCAAATTCTCATTATAGGATTACCAAACAAAATATCTAGCAAAAAAACTCAACTTTCTGTGTATTAATTAACCATAAGGCTGTGGACAGACCTTTAAAAAGCTTGAGCCTGAATTGATTCAATCTTTGCAGGTTAATATAACCTGCAGATATTGCACCAATTTGCAAGTGGGTAAACATTCACTTTTGATTCAGAAAATGGAAGCACATGCCTGCAGTGGCTCAGGCTAGAAGCCAGGGGTGCTAGAGTGAACCTACCCCTCCCTTCCACACTGCTGAGCTAAGGTGGGGGAGGGAGTATTGCCAGGCTCCAGCAGGACACTATGATAAGGGAGGGGTTTAAACCCCCACCCTGGCCTGCACAGTCCCCAGCTGGGGTGTGCCTAGAGGGGGAGAGGCAAGCATCGCTCGCCAAGCTTTTGTGGACTACATGCATCTGTTGATACTGAGCTTTTCCGTCTCCCTCTCCCTGCTGCCTCATACTGTCTACAACAAACTGACAGGTAGTACATTCATTGCAAACCAGGTCATTTCTCACACCTCTGTCCCCACGCTGACAGCATGCCAGTAGCAGCACGGAGCTTATCAGAACAAAAAGCTAATCAGCTCATCAAAAACAAAGCTGCTCTCTCATTAGTTCAAGCTCTTCTTAAACAGCTTTTTGCAAAGCGTTTTTAAGGAAGAATGGAGGGACATTACCAGATGACCTGTTGATTAGCTCCAAAAAGCCCTAAAGGGACACTGCCTTTGTTCTGCCTTTGTTCCAGTGAAATTGGAAACCCACACACAGAGACACCTCTCAGCATTAGCTAGCTTGGGGGTGGTGTGACTGTGACAAGATGATGGCTAGGGTCCATGCTGCTGGGGTCTGTGCTATGGGAGAGGGGGGCTTCATGCTTTTGCAGAATGTAGCAAGTGTGGGGGGCAGGGGGAAGCCAGGTAGATGTTGCTGTCTCCCAGCTGCAGTCTCCACCTCCTTCTCAGCCAGCCAGAGATCCAGCTAGGGAGGAGAGGGGTGGGGCCAGCCCTGCTCTCTGAAGCAGATAGCCCAGCCCATCTCAGGGCTGAAAAGCATGCCGGGGAACTCTGATTTAAGTTAAACCAGAAAAGGGTCTGGGACAGAGGTTCCATAAACTGGTTTGACCCAAATCAGTTGACTCTACATTCAAGCAGTTTTGGCCATTTTGAAACTGGCTTATGTTCACTGAACTTATGTTCTGTTACAGGTTTAAACCAGTTTCTGATCACTTAAACTGCTTTATGTGTAACATCTGTCCCTAGCCTAAATTGGCTGCATGTAAATGTTACAGAATGAATAGCGCTTGAATCATTTTTTTTACTGGCATCATTTATAACATTAGGAATTTTCAGTGGCTTATGAGGGCTTGTCATCATGTGTGGTGTTGCCTACAATAAGATGTTGTTATGATCATTATCTAGGATTAATGTAAAATTGGTTTCAAAACTTGTATTAGATTTTCTAAATATCATTGACTTTTTTTTTTTTTCATTTTGGAATTTTCAGGTAAAGGTGCACAAACTCTTTAATAAGTTCAGTGTTGAAAGTCTCATACCTGCATCTTTATCTTTGATGCATTCACCTCCGGATGCCAGAAATATAAGTGAAATCAATATGAATTCTATGGAGATAAATACCTTCCGGATTCGACTGAGATGAAACCTGGCTTTAATATTCAGAGAGTGAAGAGGAATCTGCAATTATATCTCCAAGTTTGACGTGCAATAAGAAGCACATTGTTATTCCAGCTTCTGGATACTGTGAGAAGACATGCATTTTAGAATTTTTTTGACCAACACAGTGAAAAGCCATGTTGCAAATGACTTTTTTGTTTTTACATAAAATACCAACATCAGTATAAGTTAATGCAACACATGAAGACATTTCTAAGGATGTTAACCTCTCTCAAATTGAATCTCAGGTTAAATGCTAAATAACAATTTAAGGTTTTTTTATTTTGAAGGGCGGGGATTGGATTTTAAATTACTTGTATTGCTGATCCTTGATTAAATTATATACAAATAATTGCAATGTTGAAATCTCTAATGCAGCTTGGCATTGAAATGAAATAAAAAGTTCTTGGGTAAAAGCTAATGTCCAAATATTTGCAATCATTTATATGTGACAATAATCTCAATTTATTCTTTATTAAATTTAACTTTTTTCCATGGAATG
This sequence comes from Crocodylus siamensis, assembly GCF_052110815.1. Classification (NCBI taxonomy): domain Eukaryota; kingdom Metazoa; phylum Chordata; order Crocodylia; family Crocodylidae; genus Crocodylus; species Crocodylus siamensis. The sequence goes on from NC_143397.1 coordinate 58,714,820, forward strand.
GAGATTTGAATTCTGTGATCCAGTGAAAGCCAGGAGTCTCTGTGATATAAGTGATGGTAGATTTTAATACTACCACCCACTTTGAGAATTATGTTGCTTAAAAACCATGGAATTTTAAGTTAATCCTGCAATGAAAAATAAAAGAAATGTTTAATAAAACTCCCATTTTAGTACTTGACATATTGGGATATGTGCAATTATTCCATCATCATATAGATGAAAAAAAAAAAGTCAGTCCATAAAATCACAAATACAAGATTTTTTTTACAAAACTCATTTGAATACTGATGTTCTCTGAAATGGGTTTCTATTCTAGGATTACCATATCAAGATAAATGTGCCTTATTTTTTTATATGTCTTGTTACTATTTTGGTGTCCACATTACTGTTTTTGGGGAAGGGTAGTTTATATAATACTTAAACTGTGTATCTTCTATTTGACAATGCTGGCCACTCTCTGATCTATGTCCTCCTGCACCAAATTTGTGCTATGTTACTATGAATATTTTGACTCTTTGAATGTATTAAAATGATGTCATGAAACAAAATATTGGAAAGATAAGATATGCTGTTAAATTTAAATTCAGCAACTATCAATGAATCTGCGCCTTGCTGCAAAGATTTGATAGTGTGCAAGACAGTTTGCAAAACCCATCATACAATGTGTATTTGCATTTCAGAGTTTGTGAACTGTGCATTGAGAATCATGTGCCTATATTTTAAAAATGCCACTTTTCAAACCCGATAATCACACATACATTGCCAATGTTTACCTTACTGAGGAATAGCTGCTTATTCCTCTCACATAATTTTTACCATACCAAGTATTTTGCATTGAATGCTGAAGCCATGTGAGTATGAAAATTATTTCCCTGAATAGAGCTACTGTTTACAATTAAAACATACTAATTTGCATTTGATTATGATACCCCATCCTGATCTTCCTTAATCGTCATACCTCTGACTTTCTCTCGTGCTTAGGCTTTACTTATGCATTCAGCAATGATTATGTTTAATACTAATAGATTAACAACTCTTCTTAACTGGAAAATACTAGTATTTCCTAAATATAACTGTCTGCTGTACTAATTTAATTGGATCATTTTGGTGCCGTGGTATATCAAATTTGTAGCTATACATCCAACTTTAAAGATACAAATAAAAGTAAAATTTTAATTTAATGTATTGTCATGGTTTGGATCTCTTTATCCTGATTGAATAGTTTCCTTACTTAATTCAATCTGCTCTATATTTTATAATCAAGAATTCAATATTTAGCAGAATTTGGTGCAAGTTAAGTGAAGAACAGAAAAATCACTAACCATTTAGTGGGAAAGTTAAAACTATATTTAAGTATATAAAGCAGAAAGTGGATGTTTCCATGCAATAAACATGTACTGTAAGGCTTGGTAACAGTATTGGAAATTATTTCCCTTTTAGTTGAAATTTGCAGATTGGTAGACTTACCAGCAGTAAGTTCTAATAGTAATATTTTTGGTTGCATCTTTAGAATGAAAATGTTTGAGACCTCTGTGCATTCTGTGCAAAGAGGATACTTGAAATACTATCTTAAATTCTGTTAAAGCAGAAAAGTAAAATTTTGATGCAATAAATTTTAAAAGTATTCTTGCCTGTTGGACTTGTTTCCAAAGGACCTGTTTCATATCATTAATAATTGTATTATCTTTTTCATTTGTCATCAGCTGTACAATCATGATGCCTGAATACTCCTTAACCAGCAGAAATCTCTTTTGTTCAAGTATATTCTAAAATTATTTTACATAAAAAAGAATTAAATGTCTTCTGTTTGTGTTATAAGTTTATGATGAAGTAATGACTTGGAGTTAATTTGAAACCCAGTACTAAACTTTTGAGCTCAGTCAAAACACCAATCAAAATTAGTGAAGAGATTTTCACTTTAATTGGTACAAGATTGGGCTGTTGCTATTTTCCATATCTCCTGTAAAAGCTGACTCAATACTTTAATTGCAATACTTCACTTCTGGTGGCACTTGATTTTCTGTACATTTGCAGTCTAATCATATTCCTTTGTATCTTTTCTAACCCTTAAAGCTGCTCGTATTTTAACTACTGGTTAAGAGAGCCAAGCATCTTTGTTTTACACAAATACGGATTTAAAGAAAATGCTGTACAGGGAATGATTTAAAACATTGTAATTATTTTCATATCAGAGTTGTACCTGTCCTTAAGGGGGTTTTTTCTTCACATTCCCATATCCTATATGTCTTTGATTTTTCTTGACCATGCTGTCTCTGAAACAAACCGATTTAAATTGAAGGTTTTTGATATTTTCTCTTAGAAGGTTTTATATCTTTTGGGGAAATGTAAAATAAGATCTCTAATAAAAGATAATCTGATTGTGTTATGTCTTCTGTGTCATCAATGCCTTGGCCACAGTTTATTAAAAAATAAATCTGATCCTTTCCAAAGGTTGGCAATTCAGTAGCATTTGTTAGGAACATGGATGTTCTATTGTGAAATGCATTGCTGGTGTAAGATGCCCCATTATGTATTAATGCTAAGTGTATATATAAAGCATAGATTATAGCTTCAGGTAACTAATGTGACTTCTGAACACCAAAAATTTCATCTGTTCATAGAGAAAAAGAAAGGCTTCTCCTTGATTACCCGATGAACAGAGAAGTAGAGCAGTTTTAAAGTATTTTAGAAGTATTTTCAGTGAGAGTTGAGAAATTTGTCTCATTCCTGATTTTATACACTTAGAGTGATGGAATGGGGACTGCTCTTGTAATTTACTACAGCAACCCCATTAAGTTTATTAACAAATGCAGACTTTTAGAAAATGCATTCACAATGACAGCACCCTTGAAACTGGAGTAGAATTTTTGAGTTAAAAAATATGAATGTTCTCCTTTTTCTAAAGCTAACTACAGCATGTCATGCTTAATTGGGACCCCTTTAATTGTAATAGCTGCTTTATTAGGATGCATCCCAAGGAATTGATGTAGCTTAATGATTGTGAATAGCAATAACTTATGTTTATTTACAATAGATTTAGCATAAATTTGGCTTAATCAAGAGAGCATTCAGCCAGAGGCAAGGGGTTAACCCATGTTGAACCAGATGGTAAGAACATGTAATTCCTTTTACTTCAGGATTTTAAAGCAAACAGAATAAAGAATTCACTTTATAAGCTATATGCACTGCATTGTGACATGGAGTAAACTTTTCTGGAATACCAAGGCACTTTTTTTGAAGTTTATCCTACTTTGGAGTCATAGGGCTCCTATACATGTGCAGGAGGGCTGCTCTGATGCTCTGTAATTATAGTGTGTCAGAGCAGACTTTCTTAATCAAGCCTACTGGAGCATGGTAATTACTGCACTCCAGCAGAATTCACCGTCATGTATATCAGCTTCCTTGTGCTGAAAAATGGCATTGAGACACTTTAAACTAAAGGTTGTTTGACTATCTTTAATTCAAAGCAACCTGCTGCCATTTTTCAGCACAGAGATGCTGATGCATGTGATACTCCGGGCGCTCTTAAAGAGCACGGCTCTGGGAGCCACGCTAATTAAAGTGCCGCCTCCCCCCCAACTTCCCAGAGCATGTGTATAAACTCCCATAGTTTGTTAGAAATACTTGAACTGTGATGAAGATAACTCTTTATCTCTGTCTCTCTGTGTCTCTCTCCCATGACTTTTGTATGTTTTTAGCATCATGAGGTTGTGAAACACAGATTTTGTTGCATCTCACATAGCACTCTATCAAATTAAATTTCCAGGATAAGGCTGTAAAGGAATGGCTGTCAAAATTGATTATGGAGCCCTTGCTGTTGATCCATGGAAAGCTGTCTGTTCACAAACAGTTGCACAAGATGCCCATAAAATGCATTCTCGGTTAAAAAGGGATCTGTATATCAAAGCAGACTTGCTTTTCTTATCATTGGACCCCATTAGCTCCTTTTCCCCTTGCTAGCCATGTCCCAGTAATCTTTCCTTCTTTTCTTAAGATTGTAGTGTACTAGATACTGAGACTTACTGCTTGGTGTCTATCCCACCTGAAATGAACTGAGGGGAAATGATCTACCTACTGTTGCCTAGTTCAACATCTAGTCAGAAGAGGCCTCCACAATGCTAAAGGTAAAACTAATCCTGAGGAGCAATATGGAATACAATTACTATAATAACCCTCTGTTGGACTGCCCTGATAATCTGGGTTATGGATTGTTGGGTTGATGAATATTTAACAGTAAAAATAACTGCTTGAACCTTTTGTTTTTTTTTAAAACATTAAGAACGTAAATCCTCTTTCTTGTATTGTGTATTAGTGACAACCCACATAAGCCTGTTTAGCCTCTTGTTTAGTATACCAAGAGTTCTTGCCTCTGTATTCACTGTACACAAAGGATATTAGAGACAGCTGATAGCATTCAGTGAAACCCTACTGTGGGATGCATTATACTACTTAGTTGCTTTTTAAAGTAAAGGGTGAAAGTCAGGCTATTTTAAGTCTCCTTCCCAATCACCAATGTTTATTCCATCTAAAATTAGATTACATGATTCAGTTATTGGTTTGAGTGCTTCTTGTTTGATAGAGATGGCTGAACTCAAAAGGAAGCTTGGGTTTCAAGAAAAGTAGAAAGGCCTTCCAGACATTACAGTGGAGAAGAGAAATGACATCAAAAGAATTATTTTTGCAACTAGTTCTATATTTGTTTTATAGCACACAGAAACTGGTAACATATTTGATATCTGGATCTCTTTTTGTTAAAGTTATACCAAACTTCTGGTATAACATGTATATGACATGTATATGAATAAAATACAGCACAGAATTTTATACCGTCTGGAAAATGAGGTGTGTGAATGTACACTGAATACATTCTGTAATTGCAGTTATAGGTGATTTTGTTTTTGTTTCTTGAAACATCATAGGTGACAGCAAAGTCAAGATACTATATTGTAAAATCCGTCTAAACCTGAGAAATTGGGTGCTTCAGATCTCAGAACAGGAGACCTGTATAAGAAGAAGTGTGATATATTATTTTTAAAAATATAATGAAAGTACTTTTTGGTCTGTTTCCCTTTTGCTCTGCAGGGAATAATTTCCAAAAAAATAGCTGTACTAAGATAACTGCTTTGCCTTCTATTGTCATACAGTGAAAACATGCAGCCTAATAAAGGAATAAACACATGTATCTGACTTGAGTTGAATGACTGTAATGTAAAAACTAATCCTATATGCCAGGGTTGTCCAACTTCTGGGCAGCTAGGGGTCACACCCTGCAGAAACCGCAGTCCTAGGGGCTGTGCACAATGCATGGACCACAGGTTGAGAGCCGCTTGCTGCTTGGGTGATTGCCCCCACTACTCCCCCTGCTTCTCCCACCATGCACGCAATGTGGGTGATTCAGCTCCCTTCCTCCCCTCTTGGCCCTGCAGGCAGCCTGGCTCCTCTATCCACCAGCCCCTCCAGGTCCTGTGGCCAGATGTCCCCTGACTCCTGCAGCACAGGCAACCTGCCCCCATCCAGCTTCTACTTCCTGTCCCTGTGTGTGATGGTAGAACCTGGGGGATCCTGAAAGATCCATCTTCCATGGCAGGAGCCATGGCAGGGTCAGGGGAGAAAGGAGATAGTGTCCTATTTGCCTTTTGGAGGTCACGTGCAGCCCGCAGGCCACTAGTGCGACAGCTCTAATATATGATAAAAGAAGTTACAGACCAAATTTAGTATGTTATATAATTTGGCACATTTTGTCTGAATTTATTATATTTATCTGTATAGATTTAAGATTAAACTAGCATAAAAAGTTATTGATTTTTAAAGAGCTATGAAATACAAACTTAATAGAAGATCTAGGCTAAACATTATTCTTATTTGGAAACTTAATTTTCAGATAAGTTAAAGAGGCTTGCATTATTGTTTCCCACCACTTTTCATTCTGACACAAATTTGTATAGTAACTGACGATTTGTTCAAAACTTACTTTTTAATTGTAGTTCAAATTTTCATCCTTTTTAATGTCTACTTTTATGAACTAATTAGTATTTATGATGTACATTCTACCACATGATTTTGTACTTGCCTAACTTTCAGCATTTCATCACATTAGCCATAACGGATTTCAGTTTTCTTACGTTTATATATGAATACAACTAGTGAGAAAATAATGAAAATAAAGTTTCTCTGCTGAAGTGTAAACCTGATGCTACTAAAGTTGCGAGATGAATGTTGTAAGAATGAGCCTAGATTTCAGAGGTTCAGGTTCATAAGGCATGGTATAATGGAAAGAATTTTTAAAGTAATGTTTTTAAGACTCTGTTTAAAATGGAAATGGTAAATTGTACGTCTTGAACTTATGTACACAGAAAATAGTCCAGTCAAAAAGATTGGATTCAAAGTCATTTCAATGCTTTTTAGTAACAAATATAGTCTTTTAGTTTAGAGACTAATCCAGAATCTATTCCATAGTGACTGATTTATGGCATTGGAGAGGGCAAATAAGAACATATAAGGTGCAGACAGAAGTAACAATTTCCACCTGATCTGGCACAGGAAGCAGCTTAAAGCTATGACCAAACACAAGTGCACAGCTGCAAACAGCTTCAAAAACAGCCGATTGGATGAAAATCTGACCCCTCTCATTGCATGAGATATCAAATAAATATGATACAAAATGTAGCATCTTTCGTAATTTGCATCTGCAGGGCTCCCAGCCTGTAGCTATTTACAGAATGGGAGGGGGGAAGGGAGCAGAGGGAGTTCAATCTTGGGGGCGGGGGGTGAGGTGGATATATTGCAGCCTCCCCAAGATGAGGGGACTCCAATTCACCCACGCGACCTTTCAGCAACAGCTGGGGAGCCCCGAGAACAAGGTCTCTCTGCTGCCTTTTCCTCCTCCCATTCTGAAAACAGTGACCACTGGCAGAAAGCCCTGGCCATTGCTATGGGAACCCTGCTGCAGGCTCCCAGCCACAGCTAGACTCCCTTCCTCTTGGAACTAACAGTGAACTTCTGTTTGGCTTGGAGTAATACTGTAACTCAGAATGCTTTGCAGAAATCCTTCCAAGTTCCAGCTGGGAGCTGCATGTCTGTCTGCACCTATATAGATCAGTTCCTCCTGAAGAAAGATAGGTCTACAGTATGTGCTGTGTATGTGTATATTGTTGTGGGTTGGACAAAACATCACTGAAGGTGGTAGGTGTAACTGCTATTATTCATTTTAGATAATAGGACAGTTCAGGTTTTAAAATGTGCAGCTTCCAAACTAAAATACAACTGTGTGTCACCATCTAAACCAATGGGGGGGAAAAAAACCCCAAAAGGCAAAGGCATCTCAGTCATTTGAATTTTGTGAACAGAGAGACTTTGAGTTTTGTTTAAGTGTGTATGTGGAGGGGGTGAGGGGCCAGGAAGGCGTGGCAATGTGTGAGAGAAGCAGGTAAAGGACTTGGTGGAGTTTCATATTCTCTTTCTTCAGACATAACCTTGACAAGCCTGATATGTGACCAGGAGAAAAGTCTAAAAAGAGATTTTTTTCCATCTATTACTAGTTGAAAAAAGTTTGGCACTCTAAGTCTAGAAACAGTCTCCTGTTTTCTTTTGTATCCTGTAACAGGACTTTGCTACATTCTAGCAAATAAACAAGATTGTTTTAAAGGGATCACTGACTTGTATCATCTGTTTCTTCCAGGAGGGGCTGAAAATGGACACTTTTAGAGATGTGCCGTTATACATAGACTTGCAGATTAAGAGAAATGAAAGAAACCCAAAGACACTGATAGGCTATGTGCAATTTGCCATGGAATTTGCAGCAGCAGTAACAAAAGAGGCAGCAGCTACCAGTGAGGAAAATGAAAGTTGATCAAGAACACTAAGTTCAGCTGTCTCACGTGTATAATTGTAAAGGTTCATGATATTTTAATTACTTTTTAATGAAAAGTATAACATTTGGAAATGACAGCAATCCAAAAATTAAATCAAGCAGTTCAGTTAAATGCTACTATTGAAAGAAAAATACCATAAAAAGTCTATTGAAGGGAGAGAGGCAGGCAGAAAGGCCAGACAGAGTATCACAAACATGGGCGACTGGTGCCTCCTGAGCCACAGGGGGCACTTGTCCCCCCAGCAGCCAGTCAGTGACTGGGAGGGAGTCCTCCTGTGGCCAATCAAGCTGATCGGGAGGGGTTCCCCTGCGGCTGATTGCACCAACCTGGTGGGGGGGGGGATCCTGGCCACCCATACTAACTCAGAAGTGCCAGCTGCATGCCCGGAAGTACCAGGGGCACATCTGGAAGTGCCAGCGACACTTCTGGCACCCGTGCTCCCCAGCTGGTGCTCCTAAGTAAGGAATGCTGGCTGTGAGAGGGTACACCAGCGCGCTTAGGAGGTGCATGTGCACCCCCATGCACCCCCTATGCATCGCCACTGATTGCAAATCACTTTCTCAAAGCCCCTCATCCAGTGTAAAAAACAGGGAGAAGGGGGGGAGAGGGCAGTGGAGGCACCCAAAAGCTGAAATGCTATTGCTTGGCAGTGTAAGGATCAGCCCCATCATTTCTGTTTAGTTCTGCGAAGTTAAAAAACAGTAATTGAAGTTTGGCAAGTAAGCACATGAACAGAATATATGGAAACTGACTTACATTTTTAGACCAGATCTGCTTAAAAGTCTAGGAATTAGGGGATCTAGAGCTGACCCATCTAAGCAGTCTCAAAGGGAGATGATGAGTGGAATGTCACCACTCCAGATTTTGGAAAAATTGCATCTCTAGAATCTAGCGGTAAGGACAGTTGGAGAGGTTTTGCCTTCCCCGTAGCATCAAAACAAAGGAAGCGTAAGCTTTGAGATTATATGTTCACACAAATAATAAATTTTCTACTGTTGCAATGACAGGCAGTCGTGGTACCCTCATCTCCCGTTTTTCACCTGTTGTAAAAATCTTTTCACTCCATATCATAAGATGGGTTTGATTTTGTAATGCACTTTACGCTTGTAATGGGGAGGAATTAAATTTGGGTAGTTCTCAGAACTCTTTGGATAAATGGGTGCCTGTGAACATATAAGGAACTAGACTCTGACTCAGGAGAGCTCTCATAGTCATCTGTTCTTTTATTTATGCAAGAAGTCTGGATTGCCAAGATAGTGAGTAAGCTAATAATTTGTTTGGATTTCATTATAACTATCAATTGTGTGCTAGGCAAGGTGCCTCTCAAATTCAGTCTCTGGAAATTTCCTTTTTAAAAATGTCATCCAGGTAAGAGACATGATTTTGGTAGACAAATGGTTTGCAATGAAAGAGTTAATGAGCCACCATTATTCTTATAGCTATGTGCTTGTGGCAGCTTACCAGCAGAGTGAAGATAAGGAGTATATGAAACTTATTTTGACCCCCAAAATGTCAGGGTAGCCTTAGTGGCTAAAGTTTCTGAAGGTCTAAAGAAAGCTGGCTGTGTCTGATGAGCAGTAAATGGTAAACACTATCTTGCAAAACATGAGATAATGGATCTAGAAAGCATTGGACCCAAAAAACAAGAAGGCAAACTTCTACAGTTTCTGCAGGACTCCATTCCAATGTACATTTAAAAAAGGAGGAGCAGCAGAAAGAAATAGCTCGTTAGGAGTCAGGAATTAGGAGTTGTTCTTAAAAGGATATAGGCTTAACTTCATTGGTCTGGCACAAAACTGATACTAGAAGATAATCATCCATTAAACTAACACCTTACCTTTTAGCTTTTACCTTGTACATTCACCTTTACCTTTTAGCTGGGTAGAAAAGGTGGGAGAGGCAGTATAGAGCACTGTGGATATATAGAAAGAAGGAATAAATAGCCTTCAACCACAGCTCACCATAATTCTTATTAAGAAAAAAATGGTGGTAGTAGATTCTGTGCTGACTTGGACCAACTATCTTTTGATGGCTTAGAGCGGGCTGTCCAATTTATGGGCTGTACCCCAGGGCCAGATGCTGCACCCCACCTGGGTCCCCTCTTCTACACAGGCACCCGCCTCTACCCCATGGCATGCAGTCCAGTTCCCTCCTTTCTTGCTGTCATGAAGCAGGGCAGGAAGCAGAAGCTGGAAGAGAGAGGGGGAGCCCAGAGCTCCCAAATGTCATAGCAGCTAGAGTAATGGGAGGAACAGTAACCAGGGCTAGGGAAAGATAGTACACACAAACCAGTTTAAGTGATCAGAAACTGGTTTAGACCTGTAACTGAACATAAGTTCAGGGCACATAAACCAGTTTCAAAATGACCAAAACTGATTTGAGATCAACCTGGTTGAACGTAGTTATCAGAATTAACTGATTTGGGTCAAACCTGTTTATGGAACTTCTATCTTGTTTTAAGCTAAATCGGAGCCCCCCAGCATGCTCTGCAGCCCTGGGCTGGGCTGGGCTGGGCTGTCTGTTCCAACCAAGTGGGGTTGGCCCCACCCCTCTTCTCCACAGCCAGATCACTATCACTGCTCTGACTGGCTGTGAAACCCTGATCTGGAGTGCAGCTGGGTCTGCCTGAGAAGAAGGCAGCAGCCTTGCCAGGCATCCCCAGCCCCCACATCCTCCCTCACTGCTCCAGGAGCAGGAGTGTGGCCAGACCCCAGCAGCCTGAGGGCAAGGGGGGATTTAATTCCCTTATTGTGGAGGGGGCAGTGTGGGCACTGACAGGCTCCACTTATGCACCTGGGGCTGTGGCAGCTAGGCACCCGTAGCCTGAGGGGGGTGGGGGGTTAATTCTGCCATTGCAGGCAACAGCAGCATGGGCACTGGCTCTGTCCTATGCTGAAGATCTCAGGCAGGGCCCGTGCCTCAGTCCCTTGAGCAGATGGTGGGTGATAGGTACCTTACCTCTGCCCATCGCAATGGTTCACTCCACCACTGCTGCCAGGAGACGGGTGGGGAGCCATGCTCCAGCTGCAAAATGCCTGCAAATCATGGGGTGGGAGGTGGAGGGAGCTGGCCACCACCCCTGAGGGCTAGTCCAGCCCAGGCAGCAAGAGGCAGAGGTGAGTTGGACTCCATCATTGGCCCTGGCCACCCCCACCCTCTTCTGCACCTCCAGCCAGGTCACAACCCCTCCTTACCCCCCCCCCCACCACACACCTTCCCCTGGCCAGATATGTCTCAGCATTGGGCGCCACTCACCGCTCCTCCAATGGGCTCAGCCTAGGCTTGGCCCAGAAGATCTTCAGTGTGGGATGGAGCCACTGCTGTGTTGGTGCCCGTACCCCTCTCCCCTTCTCAGGCCAGTGGCGTCTGGCTGCTTCAGCCCCAGGTGCATAAGTGGAGCCTGTCAGTGCCTGCACCACTGCCCCCCTGCAATGGGGAGATTAAACCCCCTTTTCCCCTCAGGCTACTGGGATTTGGCCACAGTCCCACTCCTGCCGCTGCAGCAGTAAGCAAGTGAGCAGGGATGCGGGTGCTGGGGACCCCTGGCAGAGGCTGCTTCCCCCCATCCACTGCAGGCATGCCCCAGCTGGGGTCCCTGGAGCCCAGGGTGGGGGTTTAAATCCCTCCCCAATCATACTCAGGCCTTCTGGGGCCTGGCCACGTCTCCCCTTCCTCCAGCACAGCTTCCCTGCAGCCTAGGGCTCTGTCTAGCACCCCCTGGCTTCTAACCTGAACCACTGCAGGCATGTGCCTGCATTTCCAGAGTCAAAAGTGAATGTCTATCCACCTGCAAATCAGTTCAATCTACACAGGTTAGACTAACCTGCAAAGATTGAATCAATTCAAGCTCAGGCTTTTTGAATGTCTGTCTCTAGCCCAGGAGAGAGCACACAGGCTGCATGTTAACCCTGCATGGCTAGGGACAGACATTACACATAAACTGGCTGAAGTGATCAGAAACTGGTTTAAACATTTAACCAAACATAAGTTCAGTGCACTTATGGGCTGAGCTAGGCTGTGTTCTGTGCTTCAAAGAACAGACTGGCCCCACCCCTCTCCTCCCTAGCCAGAGCTCTGGCGGGGAATGAAGGCACAGCAGGGTTTGCCTGGCTTCCATCACTGCTCAAGCAAGGATCCCCGAGCTCCATGGTCCCTAGGCATGTAGTATGCTAGCTAATGCTGAAAGATGTCTTTCTCTCCAATTTCACTGGGGCAGGTAGAGAGAACAGAGTCTGCTCAGGGCTTTTTGGAGTTAATCAATAGGGCAGCTGGTAATGTCCCTCAGTTCCTTCCTTGGGAAAAGCTGTTTAAGAAAAGCTGTAATGAATGAGAGAGGCTTTGTTTTGCAGATGGGCTGATAACACTGTGGTTTTATCAGCCCCCCTGCTGGTTTCCAGTCCTGTCAGGTTTGCAGACAGGGAGAGGGAGATTGAAAAGCTCAGTATCACCAACAGATGCATGCACTGCAACCCCCCCTTTGCCTCAGAGTCCTAGCCCAGGGCTGGGGTCTGGCAATGCTCCCACCCCTTGAGCAGCCAGCGGTGGAAAAGCCTGAGATGGTGCAGGCAGGGTGGAGAGTTTACACTGCCCCTGAATTGCCTGGGCCTGGCCAAGCACCTCCCCCCACACAGGGGCAGGAAGTCAGCTGGGGTCATAGGAACCAAGCAAGAAAGACATCCAGGTTTTTCTTGAAGGCGTTCAGAGTAGGTGCTTGAACCAACCCCAGCGGCAGTCTATTTCAGACCTTGGGGGCTCAGACAGTAAAGAAGTTCTTCCTTATGTCCAGCCTGAAACGGTCTTGCAGGAGTTTGTAACCATTTGACCTTGTAATCCCTCGGGGCACTCTGGTGAAATAACATTCCCCCAAGTCCTGGTGAACACCCCTTATAAACTTATAAGGTTGTCATCAGGTCACCCCTGAGCCTGCGCTTTTCCAGGCTAAAGAGTCCCATAGCTCTCAGCCTGTCATCGTAAGTCTGTTTTCCTGACCTCTGATCATGCGCGTGGCTCTTCTCTGGACTCTCTCAAGCTTCTCCACATCCTTTTTGAATTGTGGAGCCCAAAACTGGATGCAGTACACCAGCTGTGGCCTCACCAAGGTAGAGTACAATGGAAGAATGACGTCCTGGGATTTGCTTGAGAAGCATCTATAGATGCAAGCCAGCATTTTGCTTGCTTTACTGGCTGCAGCATCACATTGAAGGCTCATGTTCATCTTGTGGTCAATCCTGTCCCCCAAGTCCCTCTTGTCCATAATGCTAGTCAGCATAGCACTGCCAAGCCTATAGACATGCTGCAGGTTTTTCCTCCCAAGGTGGAGAACCTTGCATTTTTTGGTGTTAAACACCATCAGGTTCTTGTCCACCCGTTTACTGAGTCTGTCAAGGTCGGCCTGGATTACCCCTCTGTCCTCAGGTCTGGATGCTTTACCCCAAAGTTTGGTATCATCGGCAAACTTGGCCAGTCTGCTTCTGACTCCAATGTCCACATCATTAATGAAGAGGTTGAACAAAATAGGTCCAAGGACAAAGCCTTGAGGGGACTGTCTTAGCTTTGTACTTAGCTCAGTACTCTGGAAGGGAAGGGAGGGCTCACTCTAGCATCCCTTCCCCCCCAGCTTCTTGCCTGAGCCACTGCAGGCATGTACCTGCATTTCTGGAATGAAAAGGGAATGTCTATCCATCTCCAAATTGGTTTAAGCTTTGCAGGTTAAACTAACCTGCAAAGATTGAATCAATTCAGGCTCAGGCTTCTTAAATGTTTGTCCCTAGCCCATGTGGCCCATAGGCCACCAGTTAGACAGCCTGGTCATAGAAAACAAGTTAGTAGAAGTGTGGTGGGCCTCCTTCATGACTTAAGTTTTGGAAGAAACTAAGAACTCCATCAAACCTTTTGTGCAGAGTTCCTACGTAAAACAAAGGAACCACTGAGACTGTGTAGAAACTGTGCAACACAAAATCATAAAAGCTTGCACCTGTGCTAAAGAAAATTGAAGAACAACTTCTGATAAGATGTAAAGGCTGAAGGAGGCCATATATAGAAACCTTTAGGAAAGAGGGATCTGGTCTATTCCACAAGTATCTAATATAAAAGCCTTTATATTAGGGGTGGTTATGGGTAGTCACAGCCACCACCCAATGGCTGGCACCCCACCAGGCCCATGTCCACAGCTGCCACCAGGCCCAGGCTCACTGCCACCGCCACTGGCCTTCTGCCTACCACTGCTGAAGGGCCCAGTTAGGGGGTGCAGATGCAGGCCTGGCCCCAGAGCAGGGGGAGAAACTGGGGGAGCAGGGAACAGTCAAAGCAGCAGGGGAGAGGACAGGGAAGCGGAGCTGGCCCCAAAGCGGGGCCAGGGCTGTCACGGCAGGGGGCAGGAGGCAATGGGGTCAGGCTTGTGGCAGAGGTGGGGGAAAGGATGGGGAGCAGCCCCAGCAGTGAACCCAAACAGCCAGGTGGGGACAGGGTCAGGCCTCAGGGGGGCGGGGCTGAATGCTGGGCTCCATCCCCCACCCCAGTCATTTTTGATTGCCAATTTGCTAGTAAGAGAAAGAAAGGTAAAAGCTTTCTTTTGGATAATCTTTTTGTAGGGCTCCATAAAATACTGACAAAAATAGTGAGGTATAGGATATCAATGGATTCCGGGACTAACCCTGAAGTTAGCCCTAAAGACCATCTGAAAATATACCAGGGTCAAGTTTTCATGACTGCCCCCTCTTCTCTGGTCCTCCTCCCAGGAGAATTATGTGCAGTATTTTGCTGTGCTAGGAATATTTAAAGTGCATTTTGTTTTGTTTTATTTTTAGTATTTATATGTAGTTCTGTTGCTATATTAGAGAAGGCAAAAGCAAAGAAAAACCGTTGGAACAAAGGTGTTGAAGTTTGTGATGATTTTAGTTCCAGTGGACATTTGTTCCAAAAAAGGTTTGTATTTTCTACACAAGTGAGTTTTACATCTGTAGGTGAAAGTTCCAGGTTCCAGATGAGTGGTATCATTTGCATATTGCTAGCATTTGAATTCATGTCATTTTACTGGATGGCAGCATGCCTGTGTAGAATAGGATCAGTGAAACAATGGCAATGGTACAGTTTAATATTAATCTTTATTCCAGGTGGGCTTGTATCATTTCAGGCTTATATCATTTCGACACATTCACCTGGACCCCTGCTACCTCTTTGAGATGAGTGAGCATTCTGAAGCTAAGTGGTTGACAATGACAAATGCTACCAATGAATTCTAAAGGATGGGAACGTGTGGCCCTGGAGCTGGCAGCCTCCAGGTGCCTAATGAGGGCAGCCATTTTAGATTCAGGGCTCCCTATACAAACAAGGCAATTTGACTGCTGGAGGGCAGGCAACAACATCGCCTGGCCTGAGAGCTGCCGAGTTTCATCCGAAGGTAAGGGAGGAGCTGCAGGGGATGGTAGGAGGCTCCTGGTCCTGGGTATGACCAGAAACTACACCCTGCTGGGAGTGTGTGGCCTGGTGGGTCTCCCAGTGGTGTGGGAGCCCCCAGGAAATGCCAGGCCAGTGATCACCCCGGTGAAAGGCGGGTCAGGGTGCCTTAACCCCTAGCCCTCACCTTGGGGTGGGTCGCGTACACCGGAGGTAGTTGTGGGGGTGCAAGCCCTGAGGAGGAGAGTTGGAAGCCAGGTGTGGCCAAGGCCGCCTGAGCCCCGTGGGGGTTTGAGATCCTGTAGAGGAGAGTTGGGGCCAGGCACGGCTACTGCCACCTGAGCCCACCCATGGAGGGAAGCCCCAAGACCCCGAGTAAAGGGGGCGTTACAAGCAGTGTGGAGCCTCCAGTGTGATGGGGGCAGTGTGTGGAGTCCTGAGAAGGGAGAGGGGGCTCAGCCAGAGAGAGAGAGCTGAGTCCTGACCCCAGTAAGTCCTCCAATGTGGGGAGGCAGAGTTTGGGTTGAGTATAAGACTGGTAGTAGCATCACGACCTGCTGCCCGGGGGGGGTGGGGAATGAGTGTCCCCTGTGACACCCTGAGGCACCAGTTGTGGTGTGAGGTAACCCCAGCTCCCCCATCTATGGAGGAGAACCCAGAGAGGGGGACCCCAGGATAAGAGTATGGGTCATATAGTGAGGCCTGCCAGAGCTTCCCCTGACTGGCCCAAGCAGGGGCCAGGACCAGGAGGGTCAGAAGGGCAAGGAGGCCCACCGAGAGGGACGGTGTAGGGGAGGAATGGAGCCGCAGATGGCACCCCCTAGCGGTGGGGCAGAAAATGGACGGCGTCCCACCTAATTACATCTGTTAATTAATTAAGACCAAGGCGTGGTGGGCAAGAAGACGGGTGGTTTGCCCAAGAACAGGTGGGCAGGCCACGCGGAGATCGGCCCCAGTAGCCCCCCTGTTATAGAATGGATGCCTGCACTTCCATCCATTGACAGAAGTACATGATTTGTCTGTGCCACTGAAGCTTTTAGTCTTGTGCACAGTCTAAATATGGAATTTAGCTGGCCCATAGGTAGCTGTACTATGAGTTTGCTTGAGAACAGGAGGTTTGACAGTAGGGAGAGTGGAAGAGAGATTCTTTCCTTGAAAAAGGTATTGTCGTCTTTTACCTGTAAGTGACATAGGTTGTTCATAATTTTTTGCCAGACAAACAAGGCAGGTTTGGAAGTCATGGATCTTAAATTGAGGATGTGTAACTTAAGATTGTTAAGGGTAACTTAAATTGAAAATATAACTTCAGAGTGACCAGTACTTTTGAGTAGTTAATGTATTGACCTTTAGGAATACTAGTGGCCTATTTGTTGGTCAGTGCTGCAATAGTAGATTTATAATGCTGAAGAAACCTTCTCAAATGATGATTATTTTTTAAGCAAAAATGTACAACATGCTTTTTAGGCAATATGTACAACACATGACTGTGTTCGTGTCATCAATATATGATTATTAGTTCTGTGCTGTATCCATTGTGTTCATTTGGGAGGGGAGCAAATATTTCATTATATTTAAATAGAACTATGCTTAATTATGAAGTATATTTTTAGAAAATTAGAGGGATTTCCAAGTGGTAAAAATGCTGTGGGACTAATCATGATAGGTCCTGAGCACCTCTAAAGATTTTTAGCCTATATATTATTCCGCATTCTGCAATAGTCAAGTTTTTAGCCTAGCTTATACATAAATACTCAATCTTCCATATCTTTTCATTTACAGTTTCTAAGAATTAGTGTTCCACTTAAAAGAGCTGAAATGTTTAACTACAGATTCTGCGTCATCTGTCCACAAGCAAGCAGTTCTCCCCACCCACTAAAATACAGGCAGCAGAACCATTCACATCTGATTCCTTGTTGCCTTGACAATGGCTGTAGTCTCTGTTTCGTGCTCAGCATTTATTCTGCTGCTTGTTCTGCTTTCTCAGAGCCCAATGCTCAGCTTGCTGTTCCTGCTCCAAATTCCTTACACAACAAAAGATAAGATAAAGTTTAATAGAAGACTAACAGAAGACAAGATAAGAAAACATGTCTGATGGTAAGTTTTAAAATACAAAAGAGGAAATGTTATGAATGCAGAATACCTTAAAATCTGGGTCTACAGATGGCCAAGTCTGTCAGGAGATCTCTGCTTTCCTAGAAAGTGTGGACTGTCTTAATGAGTATTTTGGTGATTTCCATGTATCCCTCTCTGGACTTTGAAGTGAGATGTGATGAGGTCCACGTTTTAACTCAACAGGCCAAGTTCTGTTCTCATTTATTCCCCTGAAATTCTATTCAAGTCAGTTTCCAGTAAGATAATGATTCCTCGGGCAAGAAAGCAAGAAGGAGGGATTCTTGCTTCTGTATCAATTCAACTCATATTGTTCATTGTTTAAACACTTTGTTCAAGAGAGAGAGCAATTGACCAGAACAGCATCAGCATCACTTTTATCTAAATGACACCAGCTTCAATTCACCCAGCTACCCCTTCCAAGGCTCATGTGTACAATTGCAGACCAAGAACATGTAGTGCACTACAATCACAGCTGCATGGATGGTGACAGTCGGGAAAATATCATAGAAACAATACTTAAGCATTCGGCTGTTGTCTTATAGTTTCTAAGCAGTGTTAAAATGTCCTACTGTTCTGTATGGCCTCTGTCACTGTTGCAGTTCCTAGATTTGCCCATGTAGGTGAGGCCAAAACATATATTTTGTTGGTACTTTTTATTATCGATGATCTACTAAGGTCCCTTCCAATCCTAAACATCTATGAAATCTATCTAATTTTAGATTGGAGAACTGACCATGGGTTGAATGATCAGACCAGAGCAAACGGGTCTAGCAGAGAACTTGCTGTCTCTATCCCTATCACTTAATAAGTTTTTTCTAGGAACATTGTCCAGATTTGCCTACCTACACCCATATTAAGCACCAATGTCAAAAATTCCCCAGTGTAGTATATTATATGAACACTTTTAGAACAGTTAAAAGCTGTTTTGGACCTCTCTAGTTAGTTCTAGATCTGTTCAAGGGAATGGGCCTATACAGGGGGATATGTACCTGTATCAGAATTATGGAGGTGAATTTCAAGTGAACTGGCTAAATCAGTTACCTGTATCTGAGTAAACAGGCCCTAAGCTTCTGAGATGCTCATTCAAACTAATTGATATATAGGCCCATCCAAACAGATCTTTGTTTCATGGCTGTTTTCTTGTGATCACACCTTGAAAATACCAGTATATGGGAACGGCTGGACGTCATGCATCTCTCTGTATTTATTTGAAATAGTTTTAAATGATTAAGTATGAAAAATAAGCTTGATTAGAGACATGCGTCCATCTTCTGAAGTTTATAAAAACATCTTGCAAACTATTCTTTAACATTAAAATAATATTTTAAAATCACTGTGGAATGATGGGTTGGGTTGGCCTAATGTGACATTGGACAAAAGAAAATATACATGTTAGCAACTTAATGGGAACTTCAAGAGTATACTTCTAATCCATGTGCTAAATCTCCATGTCATTCTGTTATTGAGTAGGCCAAGCAGGCCTATACTCTCGTTTATATTTTCTGTAATCTGAAAAGTAGTAGTCTTTTGTTTTACTGATATCTGCATGATATGTTTGCCTAAAAGAAATCCATCCATCCAGGAATCTAGCCATTTCCCAAGGTACACAGACTGGCCAATAAATATATAAAAATTTATATTCCTTCTTTTTTGCTAGTGTTTTCTTCTCAGTATATTTACTTTACAAAAAAGACTGAAGTAAACTGGACCTCTAGTGGTAGGGCAGTTGTTGGGTGACTCCTAAAAGAAAATAAGTTAGTGGGATACGGTCAACAAACAAAGTAGACCAGCCCATTCCCTCTGCCTTCCAATACAGACATTTAGTTTCTCCTTGTTCAGGATTTTTCTCCCAGAGCAAGAATGGCCACTCCAAGAGAAAAATAACCTGAGAACAGCATGGGTTAAATCACTCTCAGAAGAGTTTCTTCTGAGAGAACAAATGTTTGTACATGTTCTCTTCTGAAAGAAGCTACAGCACAGTCCTCCAGCATCCCAGGGTGCTTTTTGCCTTGCTTGCTGGACTCTGCTGAAGCAGCTGAGCAGGGAGCAGAACACACTCCTTTCACAATTCCATATTGTGCTGTAGGGAGACATAGGCTGCCCGAGGGCTGCCCTGTATGCTACTGTCACGTGTCTCTGGGCAGACTGAGGAGTTCATAGATTTCATAGTTGCATAGCATGTTGAGATGTGTGCACAGGGGTCCCCTTGCTGAGCAGCATCAGCATTGCAGGCCCTATTCTTCAAGGGCTCAGCATTTAAATGCCTGTTCACAGTTTTCCAGGTGCATTGCAGTTCCAGGAGAACAAACCTAAGAGAGTTATCCCAGATTATTTGAATGTATGTTTGTAACCAAAGCCTCTTGCAAATTTATAGCAGAGGCAGTAGGTAATGTTGATGGAATATTTGTTGTTGATTGCACATCTAGTTAAAAGTTGATTATGAATTAACAGTTCCTGTTAATATTTTCATAGTCTATTGCCATGTTCAAGACTGAAATCTTTTAGATTTAAAATCAAATGTCAAAAGATTTTGATATTTGATGCAACCATTGCTTTAAGATGTCTTTATTCAGACATGTTATTTTACCTGTTGTTTGCTTCCTATGCATAATGTCTGTTGGAGATACCATGAAAAAAATCACTATTGATGTGCCAGCAGTGCTGCAGTAGTTGCAAACAGGCATACTTTTGTATGAGGAAAACAATAAATTAGGCGTAAATTCTGGCCCTCCTGAAGTTTATAGAAATTAGTAAATGTCCAACACTCTAAGTTACAACTTCATTATTAATTATTTAAGTACAATAAAAGGTTATGCAAAAGTTATTTGGGCAGTTACTGGACAGCTTGTCTGTTTTGAAGTGAGTTATTCTAATTGTAGGTATGATTTTCTCCCTTTTCATATATCTGAAAGATACATTTATTGATGATTTTTTCATATAATCCCCCAGTCTTTGTAACCCTTTAGTATTCTGAGAATCTCTTAATTGTTTGGCATAACAACGTTTACTATTCAGCACTCTGTACCATAAGGTTACCTATTAATTAAGCAAACTATAAATAATGGGATCTTTTTATTAGAAACGCCTCAATTAACAAACTTTCATTTAATAATAATTCCCAGTTATGCATGGCCTGGTTATACAGGGTGCACAATATATGCCTTTGTCTGAAACATCTGAAATGGTGTTTATTAGAGACCATTCTTGATTTATTTACAAATTTTAAAATATTTCAAGAGCCATGACACTTTTTATTAACCTAAAATAAAAATATCTATATGAATATGCCCTACTCCTAAAAACCATTAAAAATATTTCAGTAGACATTTTCAGTTTCAGTTAAATCCTAAAAGAAAAAAATAATTTACCCCAAGGATGAAAAGCTTCTGGGTTTTTTAGATGTTAATAGGTTCTAAAGAATTATGTGCTAATGTTCAAAAGCAGTGCTATAGGGCAAATGATTGGCATGTGCAGCTTTGATTGGGGTAGTCAAGCTGATCAATCGATTAAGTATCACCTAGCAAAAAAAGGCTGAGAAGCTTCTAGAACAGCTGTGAAGCAAAAGATACCGTAGTATGAAAAGAATAAAGTTTCTGGCAAGTGCTGAGAAACAAGATTTCTTCAGTCTCTGGAGACTGAAAGGAACAGCATGTCTACCTGATGCCTGGGAAAGAAAGGAAAAAGATAAGCTTATTCTCCCGTTCTTTTTTAGCCTATCCATAAATTTAAACTTGTTGCCTGAAGGTATTGATCTGATAAAAATACCAGAATTGTAAATATATCACCATATCACATAAGTTGTTTGTCTTTAAAATCCTCAAAGATCATCTTGGTTACACGTTATCATTATTTAAAAGCAAGAAAAAAAGGAGTGGGGGGGGACATAGCTTTTTGAAATGCTTCCAAAATACATGCAAGTGATATAGCCATAAAGTATGTTATTGAAGTCCTCTGCATTGTTCTTCTCCCTCCCCTGCCTTCGCCCCAGCTTTCTCAAATTGTCATAACAAGAAAAGGGCTTCTCAAAGCTGTTATAAAGGATACAGAGTACCCCAAAGAAAAATAATGCAAGAACAACTCATCTTACAGTGTTTGAGAGCCTGTCCCTCCCCCCTACCCCAAAATGCCAGTACAATTTTTGGTGGAGAACCCAGGCAGATGAATGAGCCTAATCTCTGACAAAACCAGGTTGGAGGGAATGAGGAAAATCCCGTGCCAGAGTTCTTCTATAACCATGGATATGAACAGCTATTCAGATGGATGTCCAAGCAGAGTTCCTAACAGTTAGTCCAACAGGCAGTCCAGCAGCAACAGCAGTTAATTTGAGACTGCTATTCCACAGCAGCACCAGCAGTGGTAACTGGTGCATCAAATTGTGCCTCTGCTCTGCAGTCTGCTGCACTGACAGCATCAGTGGGGCCAGAGCCCAGCAGCTGTGACATCCCCATAAGGCTCGCAAAGTTGGGGCTAGTTGACGATCTATGGAGACATTTGAGAGTAAGGTGATGGCAGACTTACAGCCTTAGATCAGCAGGCAGCAGTGTTTAACTTCTCCCTGTCAGGGATGGCCCAGTTGTTTTGTCAGGACCTCAGTTCAAGAATGCTCAGGGCTATTAGCATGTTAAAGTCACTGTCTTGGGTATTTTGGAGGATAAATTTCATGACAATTTTGAGACGTATATTACCTATCCAGTGCCCAATCGCACCTAATTGCCCAGAGATTAGGAGACTGATATTGGATTCGACTCAAGCCTGAGGCCATGATAGAAAAGTAGGTAGTGATAATTATATAGCGGGAACTGTTTGCATAAGTTACTGCCCACCTTATGTCTTTTCTTTAACTCTCTTGTACTTTTCCATTTTCTCCAAAGACTAGCTTTTACTATGTTTCACTCACCTGTGGGCTTCTTTCACTAATCCCTTTCTAACCTGATTTAAATCAATGTCACAGGATGCTTTTCCCCTTGTCAAATTAGTCTCATCTCTTTCCATCATTCCTCCTTTATGGAATACCATCTCCCAATTGAAGAAGACAACTCCTTTCCTCCCCCCCCCATTTTTTTTCTTCCTATTTTCCCATTTTGTCATTTCCAACTGATAATCTTTCAACTTTTAGCAGAAATATTTTGTTTTAGTCCTTTCATTTGAAACTATTACATTTCATCCCATTTTTAGTACTGAAATTCTCAAAGTCATCTAGTTCCTCCTCTATGACATTCCAGTTCTCTTTTGTATTTATTGTAATAGCCTCCGGACTTTCTATCACTGGCACTTTTCATGAGTAGGCTCCTACTTTTTTGTGCTAAGGTTACAAATGAATGGAAATACTAATTGACATCAGTCTTTAAACAGATTCTTGAAAAGCTTCACTTTTAACTTCCTTCCAGCTCAATTGTTCTCTCTTTGATGTTACTTGTCCTCCTATACTTTTATTCAGTTCCTTATCCAGTTTACTCTTCACTTACTAATTATGTTGTTAGCTTACTGCCAGCTATTTTTAGATCGTTTTAACCAGTGATGTGTTGGGTTATCTATTTGTATGCACCCTATGCCGTATTAAATTGTGAGCAAGACTCCACGATACTTTGAGCACTTAAATGAAAAGACTTAGCTGAACTTTGTATGCCCTTCACTCTTAGCTAAGCCATATCAAGAAAGCTTGGATAGTAAAGAGATAACAGAAAAATGAAAAATGCTTACTGTTAATCAAATGAAAGGAAATTCATTTATCAAACTGACCACAACAGGTAAAGCAGTACTCGCACCTGTGGTTGGCGTGGTCACTATCTTGGATAAGGAATTTAGAATCCTGATGCCAGAATTTCTTCTTTACCATGGATATGAAACACCTGTTCAAATGGGTGTCTGAATAAAGTTCCCAAAATCAGTACCAGCAGCAACAACTGATCCAATTATAAAAGATTGAGGTCATATATTTATGTCTTGAGACATACCAAAAATCTTGGAAAAGGTAAAAACTAAAGAGAAGCTCACAGAAAGGTTGGTTTTGGATATGAACTCTTAAGGTGCAAGAAGAGGGGTTGAAGCTGGTGTTCACACCTGAGTTAAAAGCTCCTGAATTATTTCATAAGTAATGATTAATCATTGACTGAAATAGAGTTGCTATGAGAAATAAATATGCTAACTCTTGGCATCAGGGAAAGATTCTGAACTTACAAAAAAGGATATATTACTTTGTGGTTATCTACAAAACAGGGTCTGCATATGTTCCAATAAAACTGACTCTCTTATTGCCACTGAGGAAAAACAGAACAGCTGCCATGCAGTATTCTAAAATATCACCACTTGATAAATGTACAACATAAGCACTGTGGCTTGAACAAAATGAACTCTAATTTTCCCATCAGCAAGAAAAAGCAAGTTCAAAATTAGTTATGCATTAAACAATCAATTTGGGGTGACTAATTGGAAAAAGGAAGACCTTGAAATGGAAGTCATACAAAAAAAGAAAACTGATTAGTCTTTATGTTAATGTTTCTATCTACTAGCATTCATATATTTCTCATTCATTTGGTAAAGAATGGATAGAACCAATCCAAGTTTCAAGCAATTGTGATAATTGAATGACTTTTTAATCACATGAAATAATCATATTTATATATGTACATGTATAAATATGTACACACAACTGTATATATAGATGTATATGGTTAGAAACAACGCTGCTTCGATAATATTGATATTGTAAAAGCTTCTAAACTGGAACTTGCAGTTTACGTATGGTGCTAAAGGCAGTGTTGTTGGGATTTTTTATTATTCTAGTATAGGACTGCAGGGGGCACAGACTCCATCGAAGTGTAAATTATATTTGAGTTCTGAACTGGATATCTGGTGTGAATAATATCTCGGGGGATTCTAAAGCTATATGGATTATATCCAACTGTAATCGTAGTTCATAGAAGTCAAAGAACAGCACTGACTACATATTAGCCAAACTGCAGTTCATTTAAGTGTCTTATAAAATGTATTATCAGATCGCCTCCATAGTACATCATTAATCAAGTCTAAGAGGTAAATCAGTTTTGAACAAGTTTCCCAGTCCTCTTTTTGTATTCGACTAATGTATAAAACCTGTTTTGAATTTGTTCTTCTAAGAATTCAGTAGCTAAAGTAATTTTGGTTCTGCTCTGTTTCAGATGGTGAGATTTTAAAATCCTGATATCAACCCATAAAAAATTACCCATTATTTTACAAGATAAATTATCAAAATTTATTAATTATATATGATCCATATCAAACTAAAGAGTCATCCCAAGTATTATGTGCCTTTCAAAGGCAAATATGTTTCCAGTATCCTAGGTAGGTGGCAAAAGTGAAAACCTAGATAGATACTTCTCACATATGCCCTTGCCTATTTATTTTTGTATTTAATTAACATGTTAGCTACAAAAAAAAACAACCCACAACAGATTATTTTTTCCAAACAAATTGTGCAGGTGTATCTCACAAGGAAACTATCAATGAACAAAGGCAGCCTTGCGATGGGATTATCTACAGATCCAGTTGCTGAAAAATCTAAGAGTTTCCATTTCACAAAGGAAACTATTTTTAATACCAGATAAATGGTCCACTAAGGACACTTGAAATCAAATTTTGTTCTTTGACCTAAAGGGATTATCCCTGATAAAAAGGTATCAGGAACTTTTCAGCTCTAAACAGGTATACACAATGAGGAATTGTGGTATCCCTGGCCAGATTTCACTGGGAGTTTACGGTTGTTTAAATTATTTGGGACCAATACCCACTTTCTTCTCTTAATATGACTTTAAAGGTGACAATCATTTTTAGATCACTCTTAGTGTTTAAAAGTGAGTGCACACTGCAGGGGACAAATTTTAGCTATTTTTTATTTGCATAGATGTGTTAAATGGTGAGACAAATACATTAGCAAGCCATCTGTAGGTGGAACATTTCTTTAGTGCGGATCTAACACATACGTACAAGATAGTCTTTGCTTATCAATTTTCATTTTGGAATGAAACAGACCATTTGTATTTCTTTTTCTATAATTATATAGTGACATAATTGCTTTGACTTCACTTAAGTATCTAAAGAAAAGAACAAAAGTTCCTTCTGTGCGCTGATAAGTGTTTAATGACATGAGGAAATTCAAGACAGCTTAATAGTACAGATGCTACACTACCAGCCCTCTTCAGCCAAACAGAGTAACATATTCAGGTGTACTTTCTGTGGAAGCATTTTGGAGAAGGAAGAGAAAACAACTCCAGTAATCTTAGAAATAACCTCTTTGACTGGACATCCAAGAATAAAGGGCAGTGGCTTCTTCAGGTTTAAAATAATCTGAGTGGATGAACAGACCTGTATAAATCACTGGCTGCTGCATGCCTCCAGGTAGTTATATAAAGCCTGTCCCTCTAGCCTAAGTGGTCCCTGACCCCCAAATTAACAGCCATCTGGAGGAGGTTTTAAGCTCTGCTGTGATTACTTGTACATGTAGGGCCCTTCTGTGTTGGGACTAGGAGTCTCTAGGAGGTAGAAGAAGAGACTGACCTAAATCACATCAGGAAGCAATGGTGGTGAGTCACTCATCAGTATCCAGAGCTAAGCCATTGCTACTGATTTCCCTGGTGGAGGATAGTCCCAGGAATATGGTGTGTGAGTGAAGAACAGAGTGGCTGATATCTTGGCTGATATTCTGCTCCAGACGTGGAATGAAAACAAGTATAGGAGGCAGCACGAGGAAAAGGGAGGGCTAACTCCTCTGTGGAAGTGGCGGTGTGTGCCGTGGCTGTCGGCAAACATTTGAATTTCTTTTGCTTTGCCCTCTCACAACTTCTTCCTTCACTTTTGAATTGTCTTCTGGGTCTCGGCTTTAATGGGGCACTAAGTGTTTTGCTTCCATTTGGAGTTGATGTAGAGGACAAAAGGTATAAACAACACTTTGTTCTAACTGCAGGAAAAAAGGGTGCCAGCAAAAAGGAAGACAGTCAGATGGCAGTGTTATTTCTAACTAAACCTGG
This sequence comes from Crocodylus siamensis, assembly GCF_052110815.1. Lineage (NCBI taxonomy): Eukaryota > Metazoa > Chordata > Crocodylia > Crocodylidae > Crocodylus > Crocodylus siamensis. The sequence continues at coordinate 58,741,200 of NC_143397.1, forward strand.
TTTTGGAGCACTTGATGAGTTAGCAGTTACCTCAGGCATACAGAGCTAATTATGACACTTAGAAAAACTGCACTCCTCATAAAAGTGAAATGTGAGAGGTTTGCTGTTGAGTATAATTTAAAGAAAAGTAAAATGATAAGAAAGTTTGTGCCTGATTTAAAGCTGAAGATCCAATTTTGGAATAATATGGCTGTCAGTGGTTTTAGACCAGAGGCAACCCTCAGAAAATACCAGTTTCTAATGCACATTTTTTGACTACAGAAAAAAAGAGTAATTTTTCCAGCGCAAAGAACTCAGAAAGACTACAAGAGGTAAGGATGCTTTTAACATGATGGATTCCTACTTGAAATATCCTGGTTAGTCTTGTGAATCATATTCGTACACCTAACAGTGTGCTAACATTGTATAGTCCCTATGGCATTTTTTAAAGGATCTCAAGGCACAGACCCTGATTGAGAATCACTGATCTAAGTGAATGCCTGAGTAGAGACCCGGTTGTGACCGAGACCTGGAACAAAAAAGAGGTTACCAGAAGACTTGGTATTAAGCCATGACAGAGCGTTTAAATTTTGCCAAGTATGGGAAGTCACAAAGTCCAGAATGAACATTATGGGAAATGGACAGTGTTCTGACTTTGTAAATCTGATAAAGAGTCCAAAATACAAAAATAAAAGAGAGACCCAAGGAAGAAAGACATACTGAGAGTGAAGCTGGAATCCAGTTAAAACAACAACACACAGTACAAGATGACAGTGTCCAGTACATGGGAAGAGATGCAAGAAATACAACAAACGACATCACTTGGCTAGTGTTGTCAAGAACTAGCAGAATGTACATAGCATGAATAAAGATAACAGCGAGAACCTAGGGACTCGGATCACTTCTTCATAGGAGCAAATGATCAAAGCTGCAGCAAAAAAGGGGACCTGTCAACCTGAAAGCAAATTGGACACTTACTAATTTTAGTTGGATATTGTTGCACAAATCTTTGTTTGTTCCAAAAACAGTATTAGCACTTTAAAAACAAAATCACTGGAAACTCAGTGGATACATTTTGTTAAAGGAAATAACCTACCTGGGAGAGAAGGTAAGAATTAAATTGAGGCAGTCAGCAACATGCTTAATCCAATAGATATAGGTACGTTTCCTTCAGGATGGTGAAATACATAGGGGAAACTGTACAAGATCTCACTACATGAAATAGCAAACTCAAAGTGTTACTAATAGGGCTGTGCGAAGCTTTAGGTGCTGATTCAATTCAGAGGAGATTCGGCCCTATTTGGTGGCTGAATCTCCAAGTCAGAATTGAATCGGGACCAATAAAAAGGTCTGAATTGATTCAAAGCTCTCAGAAAAAATGTGGAGAGCTTCTATGTGTCGGGCAGTCCCTGCCTGCTGCAGCAGGGAGCTGGAGCCAGATGCCATGCCAGTAAATAGGGGGTGGGGGAAAGGACCATGGGGGGGGAACCCTGCTAGGCCCCATCCCTTGCCTGCTCCCCTACACCCCCCATGGCTGCCCTGCCCAGCCCCAGCACCTGGTCCTTTAAAAAAAAAGCCCCGAGTCACCAGGTCCTGCCCAGCAGCAGGGTGATTCCCACTGCCACCCACTGTGAGGGGGGCTCTGCCATGAGACCCCTGACCTCCCCCCCACTCCTCCAGCCCCCCCAATGGCTGCCCTGCTCACCCCAGCTCCTTAAGGGAAAAAAACCCAGAAAAAAACCCCTAGACTCACTGGCTCCTGCAGTGGCCTTGGGGCTTGTCAAAGAGCCCACCACGCAATGCTGGGGAGTTGGGGGGCAGTGGGGATCACTCCCCACCGGGCAGGAACTGGTGAGTCTGTGGGGGGAGGAGGGTTTCTTAAATGGCCGGAGCTGGGGCAGCCATGGGGAAGGGGCTGGAGGAGGGGGGTCAGGGGGCTTGTGCAGAGCCCCCCATGCAGCATGGGATAGCAGGGGGAAGTGGGGATCACCCTCCCCACCACCTGGCAGCACCTGGTGACTTGGGGGATTTTTTTTGTTTGTTTTTTCCGAAGTGCTGGGTGCTGGGGTGGGCAGGGCAGCCATTGCCAGGCTGGGAAAGTGGGCAGGGGATGGACCTGGCCTGGTGAATCAAATTCGGCCAGATCGATTCAGGACAGTGATTTGAATCACCAAATCAAATCGCTTTCCTCTGAATTGCCTGAATCAGAATCTGAAGTGACTACTAGCTGCTTTGCACAGACCTAATTACTAAGACATCCAGTAGAAATGCATACAGATGTTAGTGTTTGAGAAATTGAAACTATGTCATGCAGGGATGTGAGTAGACAGTAGAGCTGTGCAAGGCTCTAGACAGTGCTTTGGATCCAAAGAAGCTTCGGACAAAGCAGCATGTCTGGTTCAAAGTGCTGGCTTCTTTAGGCTTTCTCAAGTGGTTTGGAAAAGCTTAGGAGCCTCTTCAGAGATCTGGCCATAGGGTATAATGGGGAATCAATGAAATATAGAGTGGTTTTGGTGCGGCTCACCAGGGCCCTAGTCTCAGACCTGGTCAACAGCTCGTTTCTTAAAAGGTCATTTAACAATCAAAACATAATCAAAATAACTACAAACACCTAAACGGGAAATTATGTCCGTTGAGTCACGGGGTTCAGGTCAAGGCCCCTTGCTTTCAAGATCGCGGATGACTTTGGCGTGGCTAGCCAAGACCCTAGACCCAGACTTGGTCAACGGCTCATGTCTTTTACAGGAAAGACAGACAAATACAAACATAAATTACTACAGTCTTACATGCACGCTTACCACTACAGCAAACAAAAGGAGCGGCTTCATGGCTGGGAACGTTAGTCTTTTCGTGGAGGCGTCAAGAATGACCCAAGACAGCGCTCGGGGGTGACCCTTCTGGTGATCAGTCCGCGGGCCCTTTGACGCTTGAAGTTACGGTTCAGACTTTCCCTGTCAGGGCCTCGTGGCTCTACCCTTTTATACCCTCACTCTTTTTTACTTATCTTTACTGGCCAATTGTGTTACCTTCCTGCCAGCGTTCTGTTTTCACTTGTCAATAGCCCCTTCCTCACCGCAGTCCCCTCATTGTTTTCTGCTTAGCCAGTTATGTTGCAATTTCCTTCCTGCTTTGTTGGCAGTTCGATGCGGTTGACTTCCCTGCCTTGTGACCTGACAGGGGTCACCCATCCAGAGGCCCGTGTTACGGCCTAGCATTCTGCCATTTCGCTGTGGCCTGGTCATTCATCTGGGGAGATGCCCGCGACAAAAGCCTGCGAAGTTTCAAGAAGATAAGTGCAGAGGTTTGGGGGAAACTGCACCTCAAGCTGCAGACAAGCAAAACTCGTGACATGGGTAACACTGTGTGTGTTAAGGTGCAGCAGGGTGAAAGCTGCAGGGATGGTAGTCCCTGCTGTGGCCACAAAGCCTACCAGCTTTCAAGGAGATAGGTGCAGGGCTTCTGGGTTCTGGGGCCCTGCACCTCTAGCAACTGACAGACAAAACTCATCTGCCAAGGGTACACATACTAAAAAAGGTTGAAAACCCCTGATCTAGCATGCAGGGTCAGTCTGGGGCCCTGATCCAGTGTGGGTTGGTCTGTGGTGTCATCCAGCATGCACCATATGGGATGCATGCCATACTGACCCCGTGCTCTGTATTCAATAATGGACCAATCCTGCGCATTGGATCTGGCCACAGGCCAACCCTGCATGCTGGCTGGACCCTAATTTATAGATCCAGCCACAGCCTGCCCCTGTGTGCCAGCTGGATCCTTCACTCTGGCCACTGACCAAACCTGCGTGCTAGTTGACCCAACAGATAGGCCACATCATCCAGCCCAACACGTTCACTATGGGTCCAGAAATTTGGCAGGAGGGGAGCTATGGCAGTTTTAATTGCTGCAGCAATTGCCCTGAGCTGCAGCACTTAACAGTTACACCTCTTCCCCTGCTGCCAAATTTCTGGACCTTTTTGGAGAGCCATGGGTCAAGTGACATGGCTCCATGGGCCAGATCATGCCTGTGGGCTATAACTTGAGCACCATCAACCTACAACATCTGACAAAGTATAGAGGAGCCCTGTCCAGAGCTGGATATTGTACATGGCAGAAACCAACCGCACCTCTTTGGTCTGTGACAGAAGAAGGATTGTAGTTACCAGAACTAAATCTAAACATACTTTTCCAGTCTTAAATATCCTGTGGGTTGCAATTGCCAGATCAATAGCTAATGATTACAACTCGCACAAAGTTAATAAGACTATTAACACTGGGCAGCAGGGCTAGCATGTTCCCATTCAAGTTAGAGAAATTCATCATTGTATAGGATTTTCTTTAAGGTTACCAGTATGATAATCCCTATGATAATCATTAAAAAGTAGGTCTACCAGGGACCTCAGGAGGTCATATTGGCAAAATCATCCACAACTATCCCAGTCAAATGCTTATCTAGCCTGCTCTTAAAAACTTCCATGGATTTATATTCCATGTTTCTAATGGTTTAACCTCCCTTATGGTGAGAAAGTTCTTCCAAATCTCCAACCTAAATTTCCCTTGCTGTGGTTTGAGACAATTGCTCCTTTCCTGTCCCCTGTAGCCACAGAGAGTAGTCTAATTCTCACCTTCCATATAACCACTCATAAGGTGTTTGAAGACTATTATCAAATCTCCTCTCTGTCTTTTCTCTGGACTAAGAGAAGGTGTTACAGAAAAATACGATTAAAACTATATGTTAAGGACATTTTAGGGATTGGAGAAAGCAAAAGAAGAGCTAGACATGTTTTCTGTTATCACTAAACAGTTATATTTGTAAATTATCACTTGTGTAAAAAAAAATAATGGCCAGGGCAAGCAAAAGAACATTTATCGTTAACAGAAAAAAATGGTTTCTACTGTCTGCATTAACATGTATTTCTGGAGTTGCACTGCTATCAGCGACAACATTAGGTAGATTAAAAAGTAGCATGGGTATGCTTATGGTGCTGTTCCTAGTATACCTTCTATTACAGTGCTGACCTACCGTGAGTTGGAGACTGCTCCATGCTGAAGAAAAGGCATGAAATGGAGCATCTAGTTTTGTGCAGGGAAAGGAGGCAAAGGAAATAGTTTTTAAAAAAAAAGGGAAAGAGAAGCCAGACCAAAGTAAGCAGGATGGCTGTAGCAAGGCATTAGGGCAGAGCTGTGGAAGAAGCACAGTATCATGGTGAATTTAAAACAAGAAGGAACTAAAATAAAACGTTTGCGAGGAAAAATTAGTGCAAAATTTCAAAAAGGGAAAAGACATGGCCAGATCAGGTTTAACATGTAAGGGACAATATATTTTAATTTTCAACCTAAGTAAACAGCAATTAGAAATTGTCACAAGAGACCTCAGAAAGAGGGGGACACGACCACGGCATACAGTGCGACAAAAATGACTATGAAGTTTCCCCAGGCCCATATTTTCCCTAAATGCCTGTGGAGTTCTTTAAAATGAAAAGCTGTTCTGATATCAAATACAATTTTGGCTTTTCACAGTCAAAGATCTTCTATTTCTCTCTATTCTGAACCTGAAGACAAGACATATTCTAGAGCTGTATTGAGAAGTGGGCAGTAGTGAGCAAAAGAAGAGTCTCTCTCTGAGGTTTTTTTCTCCTGCAAATTCAGTACTGATAAGATGAAGAATTCAGGGAGGAATACTAGAAAATATAACAAGTTCAAAAGTGTGAAAGCTTCAGTAATCTCAAAAAGAAGCCTTAGATTGATTGGGTTTTTTTTCTTCACCTCCCCCTGTTGTTTTGTATTTAAGAGGCAAGCAAGTTGCATGTTGTTGCCAGGTGCATACTCTAGAGAGGAAAAAATTGAAATGCTGAGCTTCATCAGAGTAATCATAAAGCTTCTGAATAGCACAGCCTTTTAATGAGAGTGCACAGTATTGTAGGAAAAAGCTCAATAAAATAGTAAGAGGCAACTATGATTCAATAATAAAAATGGGCCAGGGGTATTTCTGTGTTACTAGGTGAACACTTCAGACATCAAGACACGTGGGGCATAAAACCTTCTTGGAGGACTCAAACTTATATTAAGCTTGCTTCCAAAAACTTATGGTTGTGTAAATGTTGTGTTCCTTTGCCCATTTGAATGGGTGTTCATCAGAAAAGCTTTGAAAAACAGTATTTCTATGTGTAGCTCAAACTTATCCATACCCATTAGATGCTCAATTAGGTGAAACAAGCTTTTCATCATATGCCAGAAGCTAAATTTAATTTGCCCAGGATAAGCAGTTAACTATATCTGTAAAGCCCTGAATATTTTGGAAATCAGTTCAGGGTAGTGAAGCAAAAACTATTAAATGCTGAAAAGCTACAGCAGACTAAAATTCAACATTTTGTTTATCCTAGATCTAGGGGTATTTACTAGAGGCTGTTTGTGGGGAAAAACATTAAATCCCATATCACATAGCATCTATCTTTCTCTATCCCTTCAAATAAATACCTCAAATGCCTTCTCCAAGATAAATTACAGCCGTAAAGTAATATCTGTAGTTAAGGGTGAATTCATCATTCCTTTGTATGTATGCAGAGTTGCTTCAGTTTCATTTACTTCAAAATGCAAGTTAGTTTAGTATTCTTTGTTCTGCTGAGAACTTTTATTTTGCCAGTGCTTTAAAGTTAGTTATATTTTTCATGGTTATTGAATTAACAAATAATTTATTTGCAGATGGATAGATACTTTTGTAAAGCTGCAAAGGAGGGTAAGGAGATTAATTTTTGAGAGTGCTTAATTTTGGGAGAACAACTGACAGTTAGTGAATGGAAAGGTGGATTAGTTATATTTAACCTCTGCATGGAGTTTTCAAGGTAGCCTCATTACTTAAGCTAAATAAATAGACTCAGAATGACTTTTCTAGTTTGTGAGCTCCATTAGCCACCCTCCCTATTTAATAAATAAAATTGCAAAGCACAGATCAAATAGCTATCCCTAACCTTAATATAACTTTCTTATCTGATCAAGAAAACCAGAAAACAGCACCGAGTATAGGGTCAACCAATTATCAAATAATCGAGTTAACATCAACTAAACCTCAACTAAAAAAGTTAATCCCAATAGAGAAATCCTATCTGTATAGTGACCTGGAAATTTTCCTGTAAGTCTTCAAATGAAGAGTCTTTATTAATATCAGCTACCACCAAGTTCATCCATCAGTCAAAAGCTTTTAATACAGTAAAAGGTAAATCAAACTCAAATGCAAGGCTACTAACATAAAAAGATGGATTCTAGGCCAATTAATAAAGTCCTTCCCAAGTTAAAGTTGTTGTATGCTAACTAATCTCTCTTCCAAACACCTAACTCTGGAGAGATCTTATCAATGCAGCTTGATAGATCCCATATACCTAACAAATACCTGATCCTGGTTAATTAAACAGTTTCTTATGGTTCTTTACACTATTTTTTGCTGTATATAATATATGCAGTGTCAAAATGCAAAATGGCATTTACTAAGCCTAAAGCTGTTCTAAGTACATGAGCAGCTGTTCTGACATTTCAGGTAACAGCCCTCTTCCTGAAGGGGGCCAGGGCCAGCATGTGAGCGACACAGCAACTGTGCTGGCCCCAGCAACCTTACGTACGGACCTGGGAGCCTCTGGGAGCTGCAGCTGTGGCGGAGCAGGGAGCCTGGCTTGCAGCTGGAGCGTGGCTCTGGCTTTAGGCAACACGCGTGTTTGCTACGTGTGCCACCCCATTTTTTTTGGTGTGGATTTTTTGACCCCAGGGTCAAAAAAGCCCTTTGTGCTGCAAAGTAGCAGTTCAGGGAATGCCTGCATGTGTGGTGTGTGGCACTGCAAGTTCGTGCTTGTCTGGATGTGGCCATTGAGATCAAACCATAAACCTATCAAACATGAGACCTTATCAATGACTTAGCTAGTTATTAATAATTTTAGAATGATATTTGTTTAAAAATACTTACGAAGCAATATCCTATGTACATAAACTGGGAAGATAATTAGAAAGTATTTTAGAATGGGGGTGTCAAACTCAGCCTAGGCCAGATTTCTATATGTAGCGCTAGCAGCAACTGTGGCAGGTCTGCATTCAGGCAGCAATATGTGTTTGGGGACCACATTCAGGTACGGGCTGACTGGGCAGCATCACAGGGTTGCATTTAGGTAGTTGTGTGGGTTCTGGGGCCACTGTCAATGGTAACATCTGTCGGGGACCTGAGACCCCAAATTCTGTCAGGCCAGACTCCCAAACTTCCAGTAGGCAGACTATCAGCAGGCCAGATAGAACATCTTATGGACTCTATGTTTGACATCCCAGTCTTCAAATAATAACATCCACATGTAAAAAAGTTGGTAGGGTGAAGGGGAAATGAATAAATAGTTAATCAGTAAAAATGGGATTTATGTTGGAAAATACAGAAGACTGTTCCAGTGGAATGGGAAGATGTGTTTATTAAATCTTGGGATAGTTTGTTCTGAAATGTTCAAGTGAGGTGTCTAAGATGTCAGTACAAGTTATTTTTTTTCTACTATGAAAACCAAGGTCAGGAAAAGGACAAATTTAAAAGCAAGTTAAGAACAAATGTAGCTACTTTTCAGTCAGTTTAATATATGTGCAGAATCTTCACAGCCCAATTTTGAGAAGACAAAATAAATCATATAGAAGCAATACAAAAAGTGTCTCTTTTCTGTGAGCTCTGGAAATAGAGTACATTTGACTCCACTGCAGGTAATATTACATAGTAAATATTCACACCGGCACACTGTATATTCCTTTGTCTCCCCTCCTCTCCCACCAGTAATTAGCATACTAATATTATTCTGTACTCTCAGGGCATGCAACTTTTCCCTAGATCTTAGTTTTTGATGATGATGGATCTAAATGTGGGACACAAATGCACTCTAATTGGCTGTTTAAGCTGTTTAAACTGCTAAATTTAAAATATATAATAGTAAGGTTGGTATCCTGGAAAATAAGCATACTTGGCTGATTATTTTATTTAATTAATTAGTGCTTGTATGCCACTTTGAAAATACAAAGCATTTAAGTGTGAATTATTACTATTATTGCATTTATTGTACTATGTTTCCTTTTTATTGCTATGTAGTATATCTTAAATTGTCTATGAAAATGTAGTAAAAATAACAATGAATCCTTAGGACATGGACAGAAAATATATTCATATACACTTGGGGCGGGCAATTATTTTGTCCGGAGGACTGCTTACAAAGTTTTAGCAAGCTGTTGAGGACCACATGGGTTGCCCCGCCCCTTGGTTGCTGTCTTGTGACCAGAAGTCCCACCCCCAACCCCTACATTTGCCACCAGAAGTCCCTCCCCTTGTCCCCAGAAAGAAGTTTTGCCATCTCGGAACCAGAAAAATACCAAATTATATTCTAAAAAGTGAACATCTACTACATTCATTAATTTGGTTTCAAAAAATACTTTTGTCCTGATTTACATGTGTTTGTGTAGTGTATACAGAGATGACTGCACAATAGCTGAAAATGAAGTCTTACTCTTGTATACTGTGGGGAGGTGGGGGTTGGGTATAGGTTTGTTGGGGGCTTTGGGTAAGTGAGGTGTGGGGGAGGGTGTGGGTGTGTTTGGGGTGGATAGATGTAGGGATTTGGGTGACTAGTGAGCAGGGCCATCCCTAGGGGGTGTGAATCAGGGCAACCACCCTGGACCCCACACTTTGGGGGCCCAGCAGCACTAGGTGGATTTGCTCTGGGCCCCACACCTTGCTCGACTTAGCTCTGCTGGTGAAGGAGCATGTGGGTATGTATAGATACATGGGTGTGGGTGGGGATGGGGTTTGTGGGGGACCTTGTGTGTGGGGGGATGTGGGTGTGGGGGTCTGTATGTTTGGCAGTATGAGAAGGTTGTGGGTGCGTGTATATGGTGTGGTGTACATATGGGACTTGCCCTATGAACACACACACACGCTGTCCTTCCCTCATTGCTCTCTCTGTCTCTCTCTCCCCCTCCCTCATTGCATGGATGTGCACATGTACACACCCCACTCCTGCTCCTGGCCACAGGGTACCAGCATGGGCCCCATGCACTATCCAGCAATGCAGCCAGGAGCCACCTGATGCTGGAGTGGGAGGCAGGAAAGCACTGAAAGTGGCAGCAGGTGGGAGGAGTGGCAGAGAGCAGGTGTGTGGGAGTGCAGCAATAGCTGGGCAGGAGTATGAGGCCTGTACTGGTGTTCCAGCACTGGTCAGGCCCAGAGCAAGGCAGCAAGAGCAGGGGACTGGGCAGGCAGGGGGTCTATGCTGCTGGGCCAGCTTCCAGCTCTCCCTGCTGGTGTAGCTTGGCCCAGCTCCATAGAACTGCTACCCCGCACTCCTGCCACCCTGCTCTGGGCCCCACTGGCACACCAGCATGGGCCCTGTGCACCCACCCAGCTGTTGCTTCACTCCTGTGCACCCCCTGCCTGCTGCTGCTTTCCCTGCTTTCCTGCCCACTGCTGCAGTACTCTGGCACAATGTGGTTCTCGGCTGCATGGCTACAACTGCAGGACTCAGCAGGAGCTGGCCCTGCCCAGCCCCAAGGACTGGGGCAATTGCCTGCGTTCTTCCCCTGCCTCCCCCTCCCACTCTTGTCTGAATTTCCTTCCCTGGTGGAGGGAGACAGGAACAGCCCCAGGGTCCTAAGCCAGAAGTCTCTTTGACAGGCAGCCAGGGGCAAATAAATATTTATTTTCTAAAATTTTAGGGGACCTGCAGGCTGGATCTGGCCTGTGGTCCATATTTTGCCTACCCCTGATATATACTCATATGACTTGGATAGGTTATATTTCTTAGGAAATTGCACTAATGTAACAGTGGCAGTAGTAGTAGTAGAAATACTACGAATAATAGTAATAGTGATAATAATCAGTTATATAGTGCCTTTCAATCTAAGATTCTCAAGGGTCTTACACAATTCTTGTGAGGTAGGGGAAGTATATAGTTCCTCTATTTTACCAAAAAGAGGTACACTGAAAAAACATGGGAGTGCTTGACTTGTCCAGAATACAGTAAACGCATACTATAGTAATAATTGTGCTATAAATGCATGGATAGCAAGTCTATGATGCAGTTTGTAATAAAACTTTGATCTATTGGTTCCCAACCTTTGATTTTGACATGCCTGTCTGTCCTTACCATGCACGTTAAACTCAAATCTTCCTCTAGCCCCTAAGCATGTAGATGACAGCAATAAAAAATGTGCGTTGGTCCCCTACTCACCAAGAAAGTTACAACATTTTTCTTCTGATGGCATTGGCTATGAAGAACTTGGGTAAAACTGAAGTAACAAATAAGAACCTAAGGGACCTCAGGTACATCCAGACCTTTTAATTTGTGGAATTGCTTGAAGTTCAACTAGAATTGATGTGCTGGTTATTTTTCCACACACATCTATCCCCACAGTTGTAGTTTGTACGATGCTAACATTTAACAGTCTTGAATTCAAAGATTCAGGCTTTTTATTACAGGAAAAATTACTTGTTTTAAAAGAATGACAGTCTGGATTTATCCTTCAATCAAATAGTTCTATTGCATAAGACTTTGCAAGTGCGCTGGAGAAAAGACTTTATCTCTGATAGCAATGGCATAAAAATCAGAATGTTTAATTCACTAGACAGTCACTACCAAGCAAACTTTACCCCGTCGGCTAAATTGACTGTAAGACATTTTGGCCATTCAAAATTGGTATTAAAGTACATGTGGGAACTGTTAATACCGATGATATTAACAAGACAGTCTTAACTTATATCAACAGATTGATGTATTAACACAAGTACAGCCATCAAAAATGCTTGAATTTGGGACCAAAATAAAATGAAATGTTAATACAAATTATTTGACTAAAAATGCAACCAAACTATTAATTTTTTTTTTTTTAAAAGGGAAGTTTAGGTTAGATATTAGGAGGAATTTTCTACCTAGGAGGGTAGTAAAACACTGGAAAAGGGTACCCAGAAAGGTGGTGGAAGCTCCATCCTTGGAGGTTTTCAAAGCTCATTTAGACAAAACTTTGACTACGATGATCTAGTTGGGTTTAGACTAGATAACCTACTGAGGTCCCTTCCAACCATGATTTTCTATGATTGTATGACAACCCTCTAGCAGACTTCTCTCCTAAATCTTCTTGCCAACATATTCCATCACTAATACCTTTACTCAAGTCCCCTCCCTCCTAGGGGCTGATCTCTTGCACTTGGTTGCTACCAACCCCAATAATCTCCTGCTCCTAAACTTACCACCATCTGTCAGACTTCCCTGAAAGATGCATGACCTTCCCCCACAACAAACCTCATTCCCTGAAAAGGTCCACTTCTCATTTCTCAAACTATTCCAAAGCCCTTATGCAAACGAAGTATCTAGAGTCTCTGAACAAGACTCACATCTGTACAGAATTTCTGGAATTAACTACCCTGACCACCTTCTCTTCCATCCTGCAACCCTCTCCTATATCACCTCTCTCCCATAAAAGAAACATGGGCTAAATTCACAAAAAGGATTGTGCATTGCAGTGGTCAGGGTAGAAACATCTGACTTTTAGGTCCCTTGCCCTTCTGGTGGAATTCTTAACCCTAAATGAGGTTCCCAGGCTTCCTATACAGGGCATAGGGAGAAATAGGCAGCTAAAATAAGATTCAGAGAGACTACCAAGCTGAGTTGGAAGCTACCTAACCAAGCCAGCAGGAAGTGCCAAGGAGAAGGGTAGGGTATATGTCCACCCCTCCTTGGTCAGACACCTAACTCCAAGCTAGAAGGGAAGTCATCATCACCACTTGGGATTCACAGATTGAACCCATTCATGAAATTAATGGGTTCATTACAAAGGCCAGGTTTAGGCTTTTGTAATGAAAAATCACAGCAATTGAACCCATTCCTGAAATTAATGGGTTCATTACAAAGGCCAGGTTTAGGCCTTTGTAATGAAAAATCACAGTGACAGATTGCATTTATAGCTTAATGGCTAGGGCACTCACCTTGGCAGGTAGGAGAGCTGGGTTTAAGTCCTTGCTGTAATTAGCATTTAATTATTTATACGAAGTGGAATAGCTTCAACAGGAGGGGCAGAATAGGAATTTGAAATTCTGTAACCCCCCCATGAGCAGTCCCTGCCCACTGGGCTACTCAGGCAGACAGGAAAGTCTTATGTCAAGCGGTTTGTTTTATCCAAGGCCTAGTCTAGTGAGCATACTCTGAGAGTGCCTGTGTAGCTGAGCTATGCGTGGAAATGTCTGAGAATCCTGGCTGGACTTAGGCATAAGCTAGGGCTCTGAACTGCAGAGTGGTTTTTGCACATGTCCACCATCAAAAAATTAGTCACTTTGGGGCTTTAGGCAGCTACAAATTTAGATGGTAGCAGCCTGAGTGTTTGAGAACCTGGCTAAGTCATCTTATGGATTTAGTCTTCAGTTCCAGTCTCCTAACTCTTGTAAGACATGAAGGCTTTTATGCTGTCCACTAGAAAATGAAGGGTGATCTCATCATTAAAGAAAAAGGAGCATTCGAGAGTCCTTTGAATGATACAAGACAGTAACGTTGTGAAAGATGGCAGGGTGCAAGCTTCATTTTTGCATATCATCAAGTTAATACATAATGGCAAAAGTGGTTATGGAAAACAGATGGTCCTTTTTATCCATCCCCAATAAAAGACCAGAGCTGCGCTTGCTGATATCAAAAGATATCAAACAAAATTCTGTATACACTCCATCCTCTACTCAGACTGTGCAGTTCATTACTTCACACTGTTACTGTTTTTTATTTTGTTTTTTGTTTTTAATAGGCCTAGATAATATTGTGGCCATTGATTCCATGTGTAGCTATAGTTAACATAACAATGTGTGGGTAATTCTGGTTCTTGCTTCAGGGTTTGAGCTTATTACTGTAAAGGGTCAAGATGGATTTTTTCCCCCTTGTGTTGTCTGGGTAGGACTACAAATTTGGTGAAGTAAATTGTGAGGAGTTTCTTACAGCTTTTTGAGGCAGCTGGTGCTGACCATTAATTGGACAAGGAAGCAGACTGGATCTATGTTTGTAACTACATTTTCTAAGAAAGGATTTAATGTATGCAAGTTATATAGATGTATTATTTATTCACTTGATGAACTACTGATTTGAAATCATTCTTAATAGGCCTATGACCTTTGATTCTAATTCTGGAGGGAAACAAAGCCCATAAACTGAACATGCATAATGAGGTAGTGCTATGTAAACCTGTTATCTCCATCTCAGGTCATTGTCTTAATGCACAGTATTTAATTGATGCCCGATCAAATTCAAATCTCATTTAAATGTGGAAATTAAAATACTCTACAGTGAACTCTAAGGGATTTTGTCAATGCAAGATAATTCACTTCCAAGGTAATGACCAACTTTTTTCTTACATAGGCCTTAAAATAGGCAATTCTCTTGACATGGTCTTAAAGGTATGAAGATATGCATTGATGTTGAGAGAGAATGGGGTTAATGTCCTGCTGCAGGATCCCATATTTAAAGTGAACATAACTGGCTTATCACATTTGACTGGGGAAGAGATTATTTCAAAATGAGAGAAGTACCATGGGAAACAAAAATTCTTTGAAATTGGACTCCTTCATTTTTGCAAGAATGTGATTTAAAAAACATGTGTCTAATATCTCCAGACTGATAGTAATGTCCTATTGGCGTTTTGAGAGCTTTCTGAGTGTCTTGTGCTCTTTCATCTTTTCCTTTGTTCCTTGAATTCTCTACTTTTAAGAAAAGAATTTTCTAGGAGGAAATACTTACCTGAGCCTTGCTTTCTGTGCGATTCGACTCACAATCAATTGTGAAGATGAAAGTATATTGAAATCTAGTAAGAGAAGAGCACAGAATTTCAAATCTCAAAGAAGCTGGAACTACTATCACTTTCATTTCTTTTGAAAAAAGATAGTTAACCCATCAATACACAGAACTTGGGATCAGAAGATCTCAATCTCCTGTGTAACCTTAAGGAAGTCACTTAAATTCTCTCTGCCTCACTGACCTCAGCAGCTGAAAAAGATATTTCATCTCATTTACTGGATTGTCAGAGTTTTAATTGACCATATTAACTCATATATAATATGTACCTTTCCCCTAAAAATCAGAACTCCGGCACTGGTGTGTGTATCTTAAACAGAGAAGCTGATTTTTCTTGGCCGTAATAGGAACGGGGATGAATATTAGTGCACAGCACCTACTTGTTCCTGGATACCAAATTGACTTACATGTCTCTGGTTGCAGAAAGCAGTAGAGGCAGAGTCCCATGTTAACGTTCTCACAGTCATGGCTGAACTGTATGTTGTGCCTGAAGCAGCAAGTAACCATGTAATAGGTGTGGAAACGAAACATTATTATTTACATTAAAGAAATAATAGTCTTGCTTTCAAGTGTATGGGACTTGCCCTATTGCTGCCCTGTCATACCAGGAAGTTCCTGCTTCCTCACCCAGACTGGGCACTTTTGCCATACTTCCCAGGCACTACGTTTCCAGGAGAACCTACTTTGTCTCACAGTCAGCCATGCCTCTAGAATTTCTTCCCCCACCCACATTCTGCCTTCCAAAAACAAGGTTTGTATTTTATTTGTGGGTATGTGGTATGCTAGAAAATATGGTACCAGCATTTGTAAGCAATTAGAGAAATTTGAATGGAAAATGCTTTTTAAGTTCAAACAGTGAATTATTATTGTTTTCAACGGGTTTCAGAATATCCTCTGAAATACATATCATACATACAATAAAAGACACCTGCAAAACAATGTTCCCAGTAGAGATTACTAGAGGGCTCAGGATCCCAGTAATATAATGGAAATTAGTTAATAGATTACAGCAAGGCCATTCAACAGACTGTATTCTTATACTTTCCTTTCCGAAGCACAGTGCTCACTTGAATTCAGTATTGTACCATTTTTAAAGGCATTTCTAAGTTCCTATCTTGATGCCAACTACTTTAATGTCTTCCCAGTTCTTATTTGAGATTTAGCCTTGATTGACTTGGCAAGTCGTTTTAAAGCAGTCATAGCAAATACATTAAAAACATTTGAATGAGTGATGCAGTCATTGACTAAGCTCCAGTCTCAGGGGGTTCAGTAGCAGCCAGCACCTATAGCAGATCAAGGATTGTGTGCCAAATGCTTAGACTGAATGGGAGCCAAGAGTGGTTTTGCTAGTGAAATTAATCAATGGGTAGAGCTGAAAAAAGTAATGGAAATTTTAACTTAAAGTTAAAAAAAAATAAAATGCCACAACACTGCAGAATAAGGTGACTTACACCTCTGGTAACATTATATAGGAATGAAGCTTTTAAGCAAGAATCACCAGAAAGACCTTAAGATTATGGGACCTGATATTCCAAACAATTAAGTTTGGGAAAGCCATTGCAATTGCCAAGTTTTGCCAGAACAGCAGGTCATATGTTTAAATAAAATTTGTTGTTCTTTTTTAGGAGATGAATTTTCTGATTATTTTATATTGGCACTCAAAAGAGAAAATGCTAATAGTATTTGCATTAGTCACAGGTGTTATATGCATATGCACACACAAATCATTTCTCTTTTCTACATTCTTCAGACCTATTTTCCTTCTTTCTGCTTGTGCACTTGTGGATAATATGTATGTTTCTTTGGGATTTATGGGCATGCTTCTCCCCATATCAAAATTGCCCAGGGCACAGTGACTGGCTATTGGATTTAACCAGCAATTTTCGCATATCAGTGAGAAATTTAGTTTAGAAAAGTACAGGCATCATTGGATTTGCTTGGATCTTTCACTCAGATACCCACCTTTTATTATTTGTACCAAGTTACAGGTGTCTGATGAGCCTTCCTTCATATATTGGGCAGCCAGTAGTATGCAAAACTTAGGGTTTGGGTTTAAAATGAGCTATTGGAAGGCATTTCTACATGCACATTAGGCTGCTGACAGAAGTTCAGTTAAAAGTATGATGGGATCTGATCTGCAATTCCAACAATTGTTTTTCCTGCCATGGACCTCCTGCCCCTGCAAGTCTTCTATGCACTCAAGAATGGGAGCACTGGTTGGCATTGGCTATGTGTTCTATTTCAGGTGTGATAGCAATCAGCTTGATGTGGCTTATTACTTATTTCATTGCACCATTAATTGCATGACCATGTGGTCAGGTTACTACTTAAGATGTGGTTAATTGGTTTCTTATCTCTTAAGTGTAATATCTGCCAAAGGCCTTACAGTCAAAGTTTAGACATCTTCTCAACTTAGAAGGATCAAGACCCTAATTTGATCTGAGAAATCAAGGGCATTTATGTTCTGTCTAGCCAGGCCCTTCTCCCCCGGGAGCCGCAGGGTAGAGCATCGTCTCCCTCCACAACTAAAGGAGGACTCTGGGACCTCCTGCTCTGCCCAGTCAGGGGCATGGACCAAGGTGGTCAAGGGCCCAAAGGCCCGCCACACCAAGGCCCCTCCCTCACCGGAGCTTAGCAACAGGCTCGCACCTCTTGCAGCCCCAGCAGAGCCTGCTCAGTTGCCGGCTCCTGCAGGCAACCCAGGCTCTACCGCAGCTACTGCCCCCACTCTCCCCAAGTCAAAGCGAAAGGTGTTTGTTGTGGGAGACTCCATCCTGTGGGGCACTGAGGGGGCAATCTGCCGCCCCGACCCCTTAGCCTGGGAAGTCTGCTGCTTCCCGGGGGCCCGCATTCGAGACATTGCGGAGAGGATCCCACAGCTTCTTCGGCCCACAGACCACTACCCCATGCTCCTTATTCACGTGGGCACCAATGACACGGTTCAGAGCACCCCCAGCCAGGTCATGAGGCGCTACAGGGATTTGGGAGTGGGGCTTAGGGGTCTGGGAGCTCAGGTGGTGTTTTCGTTGATCCTCCCAGTCTCGGGCTACGGGCTGAGGAGGGAGAGGAGGATCCACACAGTGAACCAAAGACTGCGGAGCTGGTGTCATCAGGAAGGCTTTGGCTTCCATGACCACAGCCCACTCTTTGGCGAGAGAGGCAGTGAGCTGCTGGGAAGAGATGGCCTCCACCTCTCTCCCCTGGGGAGGAGGCTCTTCTCAGCCAGGCTGGCTGACCTGCTCCACTGGGCTTTAAACTAAGCCCGCTGGGGGATGGGGGGGACTACTGCCACTGCTGGCCCGCTGAGCGGCCCTTGCAAAGCCAGCAGACCAAGGCACTTAAGGGAGCCCACCCCTGCCCCAGCCCTGGCACAATCTGTGGGCAAGGCAAGAGCCCCCAAGGGCACACTTGCCTGCCTGTACACTAATGCCAGGAGCCTGGGTAACAAGCAGGATGAGCTCGTCCTCCTGCTCAGTGCTAAGAATTATGATGTCACTGGGATAACAGAGACCTGGTGGGACTCCACCCATGACTGGACCACAGGTATAGAGGGCTATACCCTGTACAGGAGGGATCGTGTTGACAAAAGGGGCGGGGGTGTAGCTCTCTATGTGAAGAAAAGCTACATGTCCCTGCAAGCTGATGTTGGCGACCAGCATGGACAGCTAGAGACCCTCTGGGTAAAAATTTGTGGGGAATACGGCACAGGGGACACAACGGTGGGAGTCTACTACAGACCTCCCACTCAAAGTCCTGAGCTTGAGCGGAGGAGTTCGCCCGGGAACTGACTGAGGCCGCTTGCTCCAGGACCTTGGTTGTCATGGGTGACTTCAATTACCCGGACATCTCATGGGAAGATCACTCAGCAAAATCCGAGTGGTCGCAAAGCTTTCTCTCATGCGTGGATGACCTCTACCTGACTCAAGAAGTCTATGGGCCAACGAGAGGCAAAGCGCTGCTCGACCTGGTACTGGCTACGGGGGACAACCTAATCAGCGACCTAGTGATCGATGGGAAGCTGGGTGACAGCAACCATGAGCTGATCACCTTCACCATCCGCCGTAAAGCTGGCAAGTCAGTCAGCAACACAGAAGTCCTTGACTTCAGAAAAGCCGACTTTGACAAGCTCAAGAGGCTTGTCAGTCAGGCCCTCAGGGACCCTGACCCCAGGGAGATGGGAGTTCAAGAAGAGTGGTTGCTTCTCAAGGAAGCGATCCTCAATGCACAAGCTAAATCTATTCCAACACGGAGGAAAGGCAGCAAGAAGGCACAGCAGCCCTCCTGGCTCTCCAGGGACCTAGCAGACCTCCTGCGGCTAAAAAGGAAAGCCTACAAAGGATGGAGGATGGGATTCACCTCCAAGGAGGATTATTCTGCGCTGGTCTGGTCCTGCAGGGAGCAAACCAGGAAAGCCAAGGCTGCAACTGAACTCCAACTAGCTTCAAGCATCAAGGACGCCAAAAAGTCCTTTTTCAGATATGTGGGGAGCCGGAGGAAAAGCAAGGGCAATGTTGGACCCCTGCTAAACCAGATGGGGCAACTGACAACTGACACCCAGGAAAAAGCCAACCTATTAAATAGGTACTTTGTGTCAGTCTTTCATCAGTCACACGGGATGCCCGTGCCTGCTATGGGACAGGGAAATCTGGGTGAGGGGGATCCCCTACCCTCCATCAATGCTGACCTCGTGAAGGAACACCTTGAGAAGCTGGATACCTTCAAGTCAGCTGGCCCTGACAACCTGCACCCCAGGGTACTCAAGGAGCTGGCAAGCGTCATAGCCCAGCCCCTGGCACGGATCTTTGAAACTCCTGGTGCTCTGTAGTGCCCGAAGACTGGAAGAAGGCCAATGTGGTGCCGATTTTCAAGAAAGGGAGGAGAGTGGATCCGGCTAACTACAGGCCCATTAGCCTGACTTCTATCCTAGGAAAGATCTTAGAAAAATTTATTAAGGAGGCCATCCTTGATGGACTGGCCCAGGCTAACATTCTAAGGGATAGCCAGCACGGGTTTGTTGCAGGTAGGTCGTGTTTGACCAATCTCATTTCCTTCTATGACCAGGTGACCTATCACCTGGACAAGGGAGAAGAGATTGATGTCATATATCTTGACTTCAAAAAAGCTTTTGATCTGGTATCCCATGATCACCTCTTGGCCAAACTGCCCAATTGTGGCCTTGGCTCCACCACGATCTGCTGGCTGGGAAACTGGCTCCATAGTCAGACCCAGAGGGTTGTAATTGATGGCAGTCACTCATCGTGGTGCCCTATGACCAGTGGGGTCCCTCAAGGCTCTGTCCTTGGACCCATACTGTTCAACATCTTCATTAATGATATGGACATTGGAGTCAGGAGTGGACTGGCTAAGTTCGCCGATGACACCAAACTTTGGGGCAAAGCATCCACGCCAGAATATAGGCGGGTGATCCAGGCTGACCTGGACAAGCTCAGCAAATGGGCAGACGAGAACCTGATGGTGTTTAACACCAAAAAATGCAAGGTTCTCCACCTTGGGAGGAAAAACCTGCAGCATCCTTATAGGTTCGGCAGTGCTACGTTGGTTAGCACTACAGAAGAAAGAGACTTGGGGGTCATCATTGACCACAAGATGAACATGAGCCTGCAATGCGATGCTGCGGCTAGTAAAGTGCCCAAAACGCTGGCTTGCATCCATAGATGCTTCTCGAGCAAATCACGGGACGTCATTCTCCCCTTGTACTCGGCCTTGGTGAGGCCGCAGCTGGAGTACTGCGTCCAGTTTTGGGCTCCACAATTCAAAAAGGATGTGGAGAAGCTTGAGAGAGTCCAGAGGAGAGCCACGCGCATGATCAGAGGTCAGGAAAACAGATCTTATGATGACAGGCTGAGAGCCATGGGACTCTTTAGCTTGGAAAAGCGTAGACTCAGGGGTGATCTGATGGCCACCTGTAAGTTTATCAAGGGTGACCACCAGGATCTGGGGGAACGTTTGTTCACCAGAGCGCCCCAAGGGATGACGAGGTCGAACAGTCACAAACTCCTGCAAGACCGTTTCAGGCTGGACATAAGGAAGAATTTCTTTACTGTCCAAACCCCCAAGGTCTGGAACAGTCTGCCAGCGGAGGTGGTTCAAGCACCTACATTGAACACCTTCAAGAGTAAATTGGATGCTTATCTTGCTGGGATCCTATGACCCCAGCTGACTTCCTGCCCCTTGGGCAGGGGGCTGGACTCGATGATCTCCCGAGGTCCCTTCCAGCCCTAATGTCTATGAAATCTATGAAATAATGGTATCAGCAGGGGTGTCAAACATAAGGCCTGTGGGCCAAATGCAGCCCATGGAGCTGGATCCTCCTACTTTACTCAGCCTTCATGAGACCACTGCTAAAATACTTTGTCCAGTCCGCAATTCAGAAAGGAAGTGGAGAAACTCAAGAGAGTCCAAAGGAGAGCTATGTGAATGATTAGAGGACAAGAGAGCAGGCCTGATGAGGACAGGCTGAAAGATATGGGACTCTTCAGCCTGGAAAAGTGTAGGCTCAGGGGTGACTTGGTGCCAGCTTATAAGTATATAAGGGGTGTGCACCAGGAACTTGAACATCTGTTTACCAGGGCATCCCATGGGAAGACTAGGTCCAACAGTCACGAACTCTTGGAAGACAATTTTAGGCTGAACATTAAGGAAAAGCTTCTTTACTGTCCGAGTCTCCAGGGCCTGGAATAGACTCCCCCCAGAGGTGGTGCAGGCACACTCTGGATTCCTTTAAGAAACACCCGGATGCCTTGCTTGCTGGGTTCATTTGACCCCTGCTGACTGCTTGCCCTTTGAGCAGAGGGGCTGGATCTGATGATCTTGCAAGGTCCCTTCCAGTCCTAAGGTCTATGAAATCTATGAAATGTCTATGAAAGATACTTTTAGATCATATGGACATTTTAAAGTTGGCTAGGCCAGATGACCTGCATCTGAGAGTGCTGAAGGAACTGGCCAGTCTCATAGTGGTACCTCTGGTGAGGCTGTTTGAAGAGTCGTTGAACTCAGGAGTAGTCCTGAACAACTGGAAGAGGGCTAATGTAGTGCCCTCTTTAAGAAAGGAAAGAGGGAAGACCCTGCTAACTATAAACCAGTCAGTCTGACATCAGTCCTGGGAAAAATCTTTGAAAAAATTGTCAAGGAGGCCATCAACCACAAGCTTGCAACTGATGGGGTACTGTAAAACAACCAACATGGCTTTGTTGAGGGGAGGTCATGCCTAACAAACCTGGTGTCCTTTTATGATCAGGTAACTAACCAGATGGACATGGGATAGGAGGTGGATGTCATCTACCTAGATTTCAGCAAGGTCTTTGCTACTGTTTCCCACAAAATCCTCTCAATTAAGTTGGAGAGTATTGCCTAGACCAGGCTACAGTGAGGTGGGTTGGCAACTGGTTCAGTGGCCGATCCCAGGAAGTGGTAGGTGATGGGGTGGCCTCATCCTGGAAAGTTGTTGCCAGTGGTGTCCCCCAGGGATCAGTGCTTGGGCCTGTGCTCTTTATGTCTTTATTAATAACTTGGATGAGTGAGTGAAAAGTACAGTGATTAAATTTGCAGATGATACCAAGCTATAGGGACAAGTGGGCATGTCCAAGGACAGGACAAAGATCCAGGATGACCTTGACAGGCTGGTCCTATGGACTGAATGCAATCAGATGAGTTTCAACAGGGACAAGTGCTGAGTTCTTCATCTGTTAAGGATGAACCCTTACCATACCTATATGATGGGTGCTGGTCCACTGGCTGGCACTGCATCTGAAAGGGACCTGGTGTTGACAATTGACCAGAGGATGAATATGAGTCACCAACAGAGCAAATAGAACTCTGGCATGCATCAGCAGATGTTGCCAGTAGATCCAGAGAGGTGCTCCTCCCCCTCCGTTCGGCATTAATGAAGCCACCGCTGGAGTACTGTGTCCAGTTCTGGGCACCGCACTTCAAGAAGGATGTGGACAAGCTCGAAATGGTGCAGAAAAGGGGCACCCACATGATCAGGGGCCTGAGGGCTAGGCCTTATGATTTGGGACCTGGGATTGTTTAGTCTGAGTAAAAAGAAGGCTGAGGGGTGACTGGATAACCACCTACAAATATGACAAGAAAGAACACCAGGTTCTGAGAGAGCAACTTTTCAGAAAAGCACCCCCTGGGAGAAAGAGGACCAATGGGCACAGGCTACTTGGCAAGTTTAGGCTAGACATATGGAAAAACTTCTTTTTCAGACAGGTAACCAAAATCTGGAACACACTTCCAGCAGAGGTGGTGCAGTCACTATCCCTAGTGGTGTTCAAGAGGAGGCTGGACAAGCACCTCGTTGAGCTCATTTGAGCCTTTTACTTCCTGCCCATGGCAGGGGACTGGACTTGATGATCTTAAAGGTCCCTTCTGGTCCTTCTTTCTATGATTCTATATGATCCAGCCCCTGCCAACCCCAGCCCCATATGCTGCATGCAGCCTGTATCCTGGATGCCCAGTGCCACATGCAGCGCTGGGTCCAGCCTGTGCATCACAGGCAGGGCACCACAAGCTCTGTACGAGCCCCAGAGCTAGCACATGTTGTGCATGGTGCTGGGCCAGCTTCATATGCTGCATGTGGGGGAGCAGTTTCCATAGATCAAAAAAGATTTAGATATGAGCCTAGGCTAAATAAATGTGTGTGTACATTCAGGAGTAGCTCCAAAAGGACTGCTGTGGGGTGCAGTTGCACACCTCTGCAGCTGTGCTGAGCATGTATAGTGAGCTCTCTAAGATCACCTGCTAGTTTACATGGCTCCTTGCCACTGCCTCTTCTCCCACCTTATCCCTTGCTGCCGAAATAGCAGCTGCAGCAAGACCCCACACCAATAAATTAGTGAGCTCAGATAACTCATTGCACACAGAAACATAGAAAATGAGGGTTGAAAGGGACCTCAGGAGGTCATCTAGTCCAATCCCTTGTTCAAAGGAGGGCCAACCCCAACTAGATCATTCCAGTCAGAGCTTTGTCAAGCTGGGCCTTAAAAACCTACAAGGATAGAGATTCCACCACCTCTAGCACCATTCCAGTGTTTCATCACCCTCCTAGTGAGAGAGTTTTTCCTAATATTCAACCTAAACTTCCCTTGCTGCAACTGGAGATAATTGCTACTTGTTTTGTCATCTCCCACCACTGAAAACAGTCTAGCTCTATTCTCTTTGTAACTACTGTTAAAGGCTGCTATCAAATTCCCCCTCAGTCTTCTCTTTTGCAGTTCCCTTAGCCTGTCCTCATAAGTCATGTGCCTTAACCCCAAACCATGTTTGTTGCCCTCCACTGGACTCTCTCCAACTTGTCCACATCCTTTCTATAGTGGAGCCCCAAAACTAGACACAGTAGTCCAGATATGGCCTCACCAGTGCTGAATAAAGGGAGATAATTACTTTCCTTGATCCGCTGGCAATGCTTCTACTAATGTAGCCCATTATGCTGTTAGTCTTCTTGGCAACAAGGGCACACTATATCCATCTTATTGTCTTATATCCATCTTATTGTCCTCTGTAACCCCTAGGTCCTTTTCTGCAGAGCTGATGCTTAGCCAGTCTGTCCCCAGGTTGTAGTGGTGCATGGGATTCTTTTGTCCTAAGTGCAGGACTTATACTTGATTTGTTGAACCTCATGTGATTCCTTTCAGCCCAATCCTCCAATTTGTCTAGGTCACATGCTAGGTCATATGCCCAGCACAGCTAGCTGGAGAGGGGTACACTGGCCCCTCCTTCCCTGATCCTTCCATACATATATTAATTTGAACTTGACTCTCTACTAACCTCCCAAACTTGGACTGCTGCTGGTTCCAGACATCAGTGTCTGAGACTAATAACAACACTGGAATAAACATGAATTCATTAAATGCATTGGTCAATTGATATCTGCAATTTTTTGGCAAAAATAAGTTTGCTGGGAATTTTTATTGAACTCTAATTCAAAAGGCTGGGAGATCCTAATGTCTAATGGTCACTAGGAGAAATTGCAATAACTTAGAGGACCGAATATTTAATTTTTAGGCCAAAATACTGAATAAGAGTGTGGACTAGCTTTAGAGATATGCAAGGCAGAGTTTGCTAATATGTAACCAAACACAGAGGCACCTGTCTGCTTTCTGTGATTATTGCACATTATACATTTGGCTCTTCCATTTTACAAAAACATTCATGTCCAGTTCTTTACTTACAGTTGGATTAGTATGATTAAATTGGACTGAGTCGTTTTTCACAT
Source organism: Crocodylus siamensis (assembly GCF_052110815.1). Classification (NCBI taxonomy): domain Eukaryota; kingdom Metazoa; phylum Chordata; order Crocodylia; family Crocodylidae; genus Crocodylus; species Crocodylus siamensis. Next base: position 58,766,229 of record NC_143397.1, read on the forward strand.
TTCTTCTATCATCTTCTTGGAGCAGAAACTTATAAATTTTACATGAACTTAGATATTTGTTTCTCTTTAATATGCACTCTCCACAAATGTTAATGGGGTTACTGTTGATCCATAATTCTTTCTTCAAGTGCTGAGCAGAATTTAGTGCTTGCAATTGTAAAGGGACAAGCTTTTAGGTCTGGAAATGTGCACATAAATAAAAATATTGCTATTTCTGCTCCATTGTTAATGGCGGGGGGAAAAGATCTATGCTCTCTCCAGGGACAACTGTGTCTCAGAATATTTTTATCTCAAGATTAAGGTACTATTGAAATTGGCAACACATAACCCAACAACTATTAATGAGCCTTCATTCATACCTAGGAAGCTTATTAATTATCTGTAATCTATGATTCTGTATCCCACATAAGGAAACCACTTTAGAAATCCCTAAACTAAAAATAATTGATTAAATATTCCTTAAAGGGGAAATACATTTAGAATACAGTCATCTGTTAGAGGGCTGTATTTTGCTAGACCATTCTACACCTTTTAAAGCATCTTAATTCTTAAAATGTTAGGCAGAAGGTAGAGCAGGGTAGAACGTTATAGGCTAACTTGTTCAGAGGCATGAACTTTTATAGGCTACAGCCTACTTCATCAGATACTATGGATGGACTATCAAAGAGCAGGGGTACTAAATAGAAAGGAGTAGCTCTCTGTAAATCCATCCGTAGCATGAAAAAAAATCAACGTGAGGTAAGATGGAGTGTGAACTTAAATTACATCCGTTATTCCATGATAGCTGCATGTGTATGCTCTTACACCAGGGTAAATGGGAGATTGCTCACTGATCAATGAAAATGGGGTGGGCCACCTTGCATTTACTGCAGGATAACAGCATGCACATAGGCAGTTGCCACAGAATAATTGAGGTGTACTGGAAGTTCTTACCCTGGTAGCTTGTTCACATGCCCATACCTTCAGAGACATGATAGGGAAAGAGAGAAATAGGAAAGGGATTGAAAAACAAAATTGGTGAAGTAGTAAGAAGATCCTCTGAAGAGGCAATTAGAGAAGCAGGATAAGAAGCAGCAGCAGAGAAAGTCACAGAAGCCAAGGGCAGACAAGATTTCAAGAATGGCATGGTTACCAGTGTCAAAGGCCAAGGAATCAAAGGCCATGGATCAAAAAGGATGAAAATGGAATACTGGTTGAGTTTTGGCTTTGAAAAAATCAACAGATGTCTGTGAGAGTGGTTTTAGTGGAGTCCAAAGGATGGGAGTCAGATTGGATGAAGGATAAATGAGTTCAGATATGAAAGGAAGAAGGTACACTAGTTGGACAGGTGAATAAGGGTTAAGAATGAAGAAGATCCTTTGTTCCTCAACACTTGTCTAACATCTTTCCCAAATATACAGTTGGTCCAGTAAATGATATCACTAACCCCCCCCCCAACCCAAACAAACCCAACAACAACAACAAAAAACAAAATAATCTCCCCTCCACTGTCTGCAAAGTAAGAGCAGGAGTGAAGGAAGATGTTAGGGCTAGGCCAGGCTTGGGAATTGGCAGGGTGGACCTTGCAATACTAGTGAGGGGCAAAGGAGTCCAGAGGTGAGGAAGGTGAAACAGAGAGAATCAATGACTGCATCAGTGGAAGACAAGGAGAAGATAGACTAGAGTTTATAAGCAATCAACACTCCTGGTTGAAATATCCAAGAAAAGTGAAATGACAGGGCAGTGTTGAAAAGAGACCAAGTGATAGTCAGAGAGGAGGAACTTGGCACAGAGACAGAGTAGTGCTTGGTTAAGACCAATTCCAGGGAACATTTCTTTTGTTTGATAGGAAATTTGAATCAGGGCTGCAGATGGGATGAAGACATCAGGATGGTGAAATGTTATAGTGAAGAGGTGGAATGGATCATTACCATGAAAGTTGAAGTTGCCAAGGATGTCTGTAGGAGACTGTGAGGAGAGAAAGAGCCAAGTTCCACTGAAGCCTGAGTGCACAGCACTTAGTTTATGTAGCTAGTGCACTAACCCCTGAGCTGTGGAGCTACAGCTTAGAACTTGAAGCTGTAGTTGAAAGAGAAGCCCAACATTCTCACTTTGATCTGATTCATGACAAAATGTGTGGCAGGAGGACAGGCTCCCAAAAAAGAGACAGCTGTAGAGGTAGTGTCAGACAAAGGGATCCAAGTCTCTGTGAGCACATCTACATGAGACATTTATTGCAGTTACCTAATTAGAATCATAGGGCTGGAAGGGACCCTGAAGAATCATTGGGTCCAGCCCTCTGCATGAACAGGAAAGACATCTGGGGTCAGATGACCCTAGCCAGGTGATGGTCCAGTCTTCTCTTGAAGACCTCTAGTGTAGATGATTGCGCCACCTTTGGGGGGAGCTCGTTCCACAGTCTGGACACCCTACTAGTAAAGAAGTTTTTCCTAATGTTCCTGAAACTATCTTCCAGGAGTATGTGGCTGTTGTTCCTAATTTTTCCTCAGGGCACCCTGGTGAACAGTTTTTCACCAAGCCCCTGATGTACACCTCTGATATAGCGGTAAGCCACAATCAGGTCCCCTCTCAGCCTTTTTTTGTTTAGGCTGAAAACTTCTCCTCGTATGGCTTACCATGCAAGTCCCTGATCATGTGAGTGGCCCTTCTCTAGACTGTCTTGAGCTTTAGCATGTCCTTGTTGAAGTGCAGCACCAAGAACTGGATGCAATACTCCAGCTGCATCCACACCAATGTTGAGTAAAGCGGGAGAATCACTTCTTCAGATTTACTGGAGATGCATTGATTGATGCATGCCAGAGTTTTATTGGCCCTAGTGGTTACTGCGTTGCATTGCCGGCTCATATTCATGCTGGGGTCTATTGTTACCCCCAGATCCCTTTCATTTGTAGTGCTGGTCAGGTTAGCGTTGCCCAGCCTGTAGGTATGCTGGGAGTTCTTCCTTCCCAGATGCAGCACTTTTCATTTTTCTATGTTGTGCCTCATCTGGTTCCGTTCTGCCCAACATGCCAGTCTGGCTAGGTCAGCTTGCAACTGCAGCCTATCTGTGGGTGTGTCTGCACAACTCCATATCTTGGTGTCACCCGTGAACTTGGTCAATGGGCTTTTCGCCCCCTCATTGATGAAGGTATTGAACAGCACTGGGCAAAGTACTAACCCTTGGGGCATGCTGCTGCCCATATCTTGCCAGAACGATACCGATCCATTCATTTGGACTCTCTGTAAAGCGTCCACAGTAAAACATCACCATCTACACAAGTGGTGCTACTAGGCCAGTGTAAATGAATTAACTCCACCATAGGATAGTACTGCCCAACACAAGTACTACTGTATGGTAGTTATTTGCTCTGCTGCAATGCATGTGTAGATGGTGACTGGGGATGCCTGGGGCATGAGGGTACTACAGGGAGGGGCTGTCTGCTTGGCTAACCCCACACTGTAGCACCCTTATACCCCAGCTAGCCCCTCCGCAGCATATTGATCTGGGCAGGAGCAGACCCAGGCTGGCAGGCTGACCCCCTAATCTCCTTGCCAGCTGGGCTGTGCCACTCCAGCTCAACATGTTGTGGTCCTGGGCTCACAAGTAAATGCTGTGCTTGGAAGCAATAAACTTTGCACAAGAGTTTGTGTTGCATTGATATTCAAGTGTAGATGCTCCCTGTGAGAGCCAGGAGCTGAATGGGGTGAGAGATGAAGAGACTGTGGATGACCAAAGATGATTATTAGAGATCACATTACAGATGAATGGACATTATGAAGCTAGTAAGAGTAGGAGAAGGAAGACAGTGGGAGGAGGAGGAAAGGCATGAAGATGAGAATGATGGTACAAGGAAGGGAGAGCCACAAATTGGTGGCAAGAATAAGAGAAGGTGGGGAGTAACAGAGGGCCAGCCTAGGGACAGCTTATCAAAGAAAGGAGGGAGGTATTAGAGAAGGGTGTGATTGTTTTCTGAATGTGTGTTGTAGATGGAGGGAAAATTGATGGGAAGACTGGAAGAGGTGCAGGTAGGTGATGGGAACTGCAGAGCTGTAAGGGTAAGATGGGTGAGGAAACGAAGGATGTGCCATTGTCAGAGCCATGGCAGGACAAGAGAAGGAAGAACTTTAAACTAAGCCTGCTGGGGGATGGGGGGAGTACTGCTACTGCAAGCCCATTGAGCAGTTTTTGTAAACCCAGCAGGCTAAGGCACTCAAGGGAACCCACCCCTACCCCAGCCCCAGAGCGATGTGCAGGAAAAGCAAGGGCCTCCAATGGGACACTTACATGCCTGTATACACCACTGCCAGGAGCCTGGGGAACAAACTGGAGGAAGCCTGGGGAACAAACTGAAACAAACTCTCCTGCTAAACCAAAAGGATTATGATCTCATAGGGATGACAGAGACCTGGTGGGACTCCACCTATGCCTGGGCCATAGGTATAGATGGTTATACCTTATACAGGAGAGATTGTGTGATCAAAAGCGGCGGGAGGGTAGCTCTCTATGTCAAGGAAAGCTACGCATCCCTGCAAGCTGACATTGGCACCCAGGGGGGATGATTGGAGAGTCTCTGGGTCAAAGTCCATGGCAAACAAGGCACAGGGGCACAATAGTGGGGGTCTACTACAGACCTCCTAGCCAGGATCAAGAGCTTGACCAGGAATTTCCCAGGGAACTGGCCAAGGCTGCATGCTCCAGGTGCATAGTTGTAATGGGAGATTTCAACTATCCTGACATCTCGTGGGAAGAGCACTTGGCCACATCCAAACGGTCAAAAAACTTCCTCATGTGCATGGATGAGCTCTACATGACTCAAGAAGTCTATGGACCAATGAGAGGCAAAGTGCTGCTTGATCTGGTACTGGCAATGGGGGATGACTTGATCAGTGACCTAACCATCGAAGGGAAGCTGGGAGACAGTGACCATGAGCTGATCACCTTCACCATCCGCCGTAAAGCAGGAAAGTCGGTCAGCAAAGCAGAAGTCCTCAACTTTAGGAAAGCTGACTTTGACAAACTTAGGAGGCTTGTTGGCATGGCCCTAAGGAACCACGACCCAAAGGGGAGGGAAGTTCAGGAAGACTGGTTGGTCCTCAAGGGAGCTATCTTGGAAGCATAAGCAATGTCTATCCCATTCTGGAGGAAAGGCAGCAAAAGGACACAGCAGCCCCCTTGGCTCTGCAGGGAACTAGTGGACCTCCTGTGACTAAAAAGAAAGGCCTATAAAGAATGGAAGGCTGGATCCACCCCAAAGGAGGAGTACTCTGCACTGGTCTGGAGCTATAGGGAGCGAACCAGGAAAGCCAAGGCTGCAACTGAACTCCAGCTGGCTTCACGTATCAAGGTAAATAAAAAGTCCCTTTTTTAGTATGTGGGGAGCTGGAGGAAAAGCAAGGGTAACATTGGACCCCTGCTAACCCATATGGGTCAACTGACAACTGGCACCCAAGAAAAAGCCAACCTTCTCAACGGGTATTTTGCATTGGTTTTTCACCAGCCCCAAGGGATAGCCCTGCTCAATGCGGTATGGGATAGCTAGGGTGAGGGAGAACTGTTACCCTACATCAATGTTGCCCATGTCAAGGAACACTTTGAGATGCTGGACACCTTCAAGTCAGCTGGCCCATACAGCTTACACCCCAGGGTGCTTAAGGAGCTGGCAAACATAGCTTGGCCACTGGCATGGATCTTTGAGAACTCATGGTGCTCAGGTTAAGTGCCTGAAGATTGGAAGAAAGCCAGTGTGATGCCTATCTTCAAGACAGGGAGGAAAGTAGATCCGGGGAACTACAGGCCTATCAGTCTGACCTCTATCCCTGGGAAGATCTTGGAAAAAATTATCAAAGAAACCATTCTTGACAAACTGGCTGAAGGCAACTTCTTGAGGGATAGTCAGCACGGGTTTGTTGCGGGTAGGTCTTGCTTGACCAATCTCATCTCATTCTACAACCAGGTGACACATCACCTGGACAAGGGAGAAGAGATTGACATTGTATATCTCGACTTTAAAAAAGCTTTCAATCTAGTATCCCATGATTGTCTAATAGAAAAACTCGCCAATTGTGGTCTCGGCTACCTTATAGTCCACTGGCTGAGGAATTGGCTTTGAGGTCGGACCCAGAGAGTGGTAGTTGATGGAAGTCAATCATTGTGGTGCACCATGACCAGTGGGGTCCCCCAAGGTTCTGTCCTTGGGCCTATCCTTTTCAACATCTTCATTAATGATGTGGACATTGGTGTCAGAAGTGGACTGGCCAAGTTTGCTGATGACACCAAACTTTGGGGAAAAGCATCCGTGCCCAAGGACAGGATGGAGATCCAAGCCAACCTTGACAGGCTCAGAAAATGGACAGACAAAAACCTGATGGCCTTCAACTCCAAAAAATGCAAGATACTCCACTGTGGAAAGAAAGACCCGCAGCATGCTTGCAGGCTTGGCAATGCTATGCTTGCTAATGCCACAGCTAAAAGGGACTTGGGGGTCATGATTGACTGCAAGATGAGTATGAGCCACTAATGTGATGTTGCAGCTGGCAAAGTGAGCAAAACTCTGGCTTGCATCCATAGATGCTTCTCTAGCAAATCCCAAGGTGTCATCTTCCTGCTTTACTTGGCCTTGGTGAGGCTGCAGCTGGAGTACTGTATCCAATTCTGGGCTTCACAATTTAAAAAGGATGTGGAGACACTTGGGAGAGTCCAGAGGAGCGCCACATGCATGATCAGAGGGCAGGAAAATAGACCTTATGATGAAAGGCTGAGAGCTATGGGACTCTTCAACCTGGAAAAGTGCAGGCTCAAGGGGGACCTGGTGGCTGCCTTTAAGTATATAAGGGGTGTACATCATGATCTGGGGCAATGCCCCATCGGATGACAAGGTCAAATGGTCACAGACTTCTCCAAGACTGTTTCACGCTGGATATAAAGAAGAACTTTTTTACAGTCCGAGCCCCCAAGGCCTGGAACAGACTGCTGCCAGAGGTGGTGTAGGCACCTACTCTGGACTCCTTTAAGAGTCAGTTGGATGTTTATCTTGCTGGGATCCTGTGACCCCTGCTGACATCCTGCCCTGGGGCAGGGGGCTGGGCTCAATGATCTTCCAAGGTCCCTTCTAGCCCTAATGTCTATGAAATCTATGAAGGGCTGCCAAGCAGACAGCCCTTCCCTGTAGTACCCTCATGCCCCAGGCATCCCCAGTCACCATCTACACATGCATTGCAGCAGAGCAAATAACTACCATACAGTAGTACTTGTGTTGGGCAGTACTATCCTATGGTGGAGTTAATTCATTTACACTGGCCTAGTAGCACCACTTGTGTAGATGGTGATGTTTTACTGTGGATGCTTTACAGAGAGTCCAAATGAATGGATCGGTATCGTCCTGGCAAGATATGGGCAGCAGCATCTATGAGGAAGAAGACATATATGGAGAGAATCATGGGGGATTGACATGGTTACAAAAGAAAAGTTTGAAAATAAAACATAGAAACTTCCCCTCAGACAGGTAGAAGGGATTGGTGCATGCTGCTAGGTCATCTGTCTTCTTCCTTGCTGTTCTCATACATTCCACTAACTCTTTTTGATCTTTCTCATGTTTAGTTTCAAACATCATGCAGTGTCAACTTTTAAATAGTATATTTAATTTCCTGGTCTGGATTTTAAGGATGAAAACATTAAAACAAATGAACATGAAACTTTTTGTACGCTGCATAACATTTTTTTTAGAAAACTCATGCTCAAATATGTCTATAATGAATGTAGTTGAGGGATGCATATGCTTTTGAGGTTAAAGGTAACCATGTTGGATGGTTTTCAGAGACCAAGTTTGTTAACTTTCAGAGTCCAACATGGGATTTGTATTTCAGAGTAAGCTTTTTGCTCTTTTGCTTTAAAGTAAAGTTTTCTTTTATCCACTCTTCTCATTTCTTTTCTAATGGATGTGCTTTTGTACAGGGCCTCCATATTGCTGTCAATTTTAGTCAGAAATTGTTGTTTTTATGTATGCCCCACTCAGAAAGAGACAATAATATATCATCATATAAGTCACTAAAATAAATTTAAAGAAATTAAAAATAGAATTAAATAGCATCTGCTTTCCATTAACTGTAGTTATTTTTCCTTATTGTTTGCCTTTTCAGTTCTCTCCTATGTATTGTTTTCCATGACACACCATAATCTATTGGCTATACAGTAAACATACTGTAAATTTAGTATTTACTAGTTTTGTATTACTAGTTTTGCAGTAATTAACACAGTACTCTTCATAGATTAACGAGTTCATAAAATAGTTAGATTTTATATCTCCAACTTGAGGTGCTATTAGGGAGTTATAGTGAGCTGAACGCACTGTTCCTCCGTTTTTCACTTCTAAACATAGTTGAGTTTGCAGAAAGTGAGGTTGTCAAGCATTAATTCTAACTACAATAATTTCCAGGGTATGATAACTGGACTATGATTTTTTTTTTTTCCTCATCTCTTCAGGGCATTTTGAGATTGCTGATTTCAAAGTTCTTCCTGTTATATTATCTTGGTAAATTGGCATTTACAACAACAGTGTTGCTTCCTGCTGTCACTGCTTCCATAAATGCTGACTTTCAGCTTGGCAAGGAGCAAGTTATTTTGTTGCAAAGTTAACAGCAAAACTAGTAAAAGGAAACCCCTAATAGGAAACCCCAAATGTAATGACTACAGTTCTGCTTCACTTTTATTTCCTTCACTTCATTTTCCTTGAATGGTCATGTAAGACAGGCAATTTCATTTTATTATTATTATTATTTTTGCTGGGGACAATGATTAATTGTTACAATGTCCTGATGGGAAAATTAGGACATTTTGGTAATGTCATATCCACAGTTAGGTCTCTTACAAAAGGGAACTGGTGACTTTTTTTCCAGGTTATTTAATTTACATAATGGCTGGCCATGTACCTGTCATATAATGAGAGTAGCTGGCTCTGAACTAAGGAGCTCCCTATTCAGAGACTAAATTTATTGACATTGCATTCAGACTATAGTTTGAGGTCCACCTCATTGTTCTAGCTATTATCCTGAAATAATTTGGATGAGAAGAATATGCATTTAATGGATTGGTTTAGGAATCTATGTAGGCTAGTTAAGTTTTGTGCTACAGCAGCAATAATTCTGGGGATTGCTCTGATGCTGACATTTTTCTTATAACGAGCATTATCGTCCTGGTATCAAGCTACATTTTTAATGGGTGACTTCTCAGGATTTGGGGCAACTACTTTGGTACAACCTTTTGATAACATGTTAATTTTTGTTATAATTTATTGATCAGATATATTACAGGAGGATACAGAGACTTGGGAAATGGATACATTTTGTTATGAAGCTACATAAAATGTGAGAGACGGGGGATCTTTTTAAGTTTACGGCACAGATTTCATTCTATAGACTTCAGTGCTTCACCTCGCATTAAACTCATCTTGCAACTACTTGTTGAGCAACAAAATTTACCATGTATATAATTAGTAAAAAAAAAAAATTAAAAATCAGTGAATTAGGTAGTAAAGGGAACCCAGGGAAGAATAAATATTATCTGTCATATCCTTTTACAATCTGCACAAGGGGTTATCTATAAAATAGACAAAAAAGAAAATCTAGATAGCTGTATTATAGTGTCTCTAAGGGCCCTTCCATTGAATTCAGTGGGGTTTACATGAGGCTATATGACAACAGCAGGTGTTTTGTTTGCCTGGTGTCTAGTGCTTCATGATGAATCAGAGACATGTATTAATGAATCACCCTCTTGGGTCTCAGTGCTATATTTAAATAGAGGGAGAGGGTTTAGTTTTTATTGCCTTCCTTAATGATTGATTCTTACTCCCTGAAGAGAGTTTAGATGAAGTAGACTTGTTTTTATTATAAAAGCTATAACAGCACATAGTGAAGATATAGTTGTGTTGGCATTATTTTGTCTGATGACACTCCCACAAAAATTTTGTGCTTAGCCTGTCCCCCAGAGCATTTAAAAGGCGAAGGAGGTAGATGAAAGACAGGGGAACCTACTTTTATTTTCTCTCAAACAGCAAACTTGGAAACTTTTTCATGGTCATAACCAAAGTAAAAAGCAGCAGCATCAAGCAAACAGTCTTCCAGTAAGTATAGTTGCTGATAATGTTCAAAATTTGTTTCTATAAACTATTCTCAGTACACTACTAGGATACGCAATGTTTCCTTCTAAAATTGAAAGTAGGAGCTTCAGATGCAGAACCTGTAAGTGCCCCACCATCATAGTGGTGAATTCAGTAAAATGAACATGGGCTCTCATACTCCAGTTTGTTTCAAATAGACACAGTTTTTTAGTTCAGAAGGGACCTTCTGAACCTCCAGTCTGACCTCCTCCATTACACAGGCCACAGAATTTATAATAAGCTGAAAGGCTTAAAATAATGGAAAATCTGGTATATCTCATGGAAAGTAGTTCCTCTGGTAAATTACTCTTCTAGTGCGTTTTTTTCTCATTTATAGTCTGAGTTTTCACTTAGGTCTTGCTAAGCTTAAAGAATACTTTCTCTTTGGATCTGGTTGTGGAAATACCTGCCACTTGTGCAATTTGACCACCTCCAGAGACAAATAACTTACTCTTAAGGATTAGCCTTGTAAACTCACGATAAAAACCTGTTCCAGCAGGGATGAGTTAGGTGTATCCAGAGAGAGGTCAAACTCCACCAGTCAGGGGAAGAATCTTAATTTTTCTTTTGCTGATAGAAATTTAACAAAGCCACATGAGAGCACCCTGAGCACATACTTGAGTGAAAGCAACACCCTGATCTTGTTCTCAGTGATTTCAGTGGGAGCTGGATCAAGCTCTCTCTTAGTATGCAAGAGGCAGATTTCAAGATAGTCACTATAGTCTGTCCTTTTCAATGTGTTGTGTCTTGACATCTTCACCCACAGTATCCTGGCAACAGTAGCACTTCAGACGCATCGAAGCCCTAAAGACACCCTGCCTGCTGAGTTCCCTCACAATTACAATGACAGTTGAGCTCCATATTTGCTCAAACAGCTGTTTAAATAAAAATGGAAAAGGTCTGACTGCAAAAAACTCCCCCCGTGCCAGCAAAAGGATGGCACGTAGTTCGAGCACTTTGCAACATACACATAAAACAATACTTAAATGGTTAACAGACTAAATAATTATGATTCCCTTAATTGCAGGTTGATGACTGTGGTTTTGGGATCTCTTAACTTGGCTAGCTTTGGTCACGTGATAGAAACTAGAGAAAACATGCTTCAGCCCAGTACAGAATCTTAATTGCAGAGCCAAAGTGCTAATGAGGTCAAGAAATTACTCTGCTTAGAAAAGTGACATGTAAAGAACAATCCTCTTATCTTTATTTCTAATATGCTACCTTTTATAGATTCATAGATGCTAGCGTTGGAAGAGACCACAACAGATCATCGAGTCTGACCCCCTGTCCTGGGCAGGAAAGAGTGCTGGGGTCAGATGCCTATCCAGCCTTCTCTTGAAGACCCCCAAGGTAGGGGAGAGCACCACCTCCCTTGGAAGCCTATTCCAAATTTTGGCCACTCATACCGTGAAGAAGTTCTTCCTGATGTCTGGCTTAAATCTGCTCTCTGTCACTTTGTGACCATTGTTCCTTGTTACCTCAAGAGGTGCCCTGGTGAACAGAGCATCTCTGATCCCTTGCTGCGTCCCGCTAATGAATTTGTAGGCGGCCACAAGATCACCTCTCAGCCTTCTCTTTAGGTCCCATCTACCCTGAGGAAGAAACCCTGTTAGCTGAAATGACTTCCCATAGAGTTTAAATGCCATTTTAGAATGGTTATCCTTAGTCCTCTACAATAGTCAGGAAACTAAACAGAAGCTCTGGGGTTCTAACTCAATCTGCCAAAGGCCCAGTAGGAGATGCAGCATGATTAGATAAATGAAGGGACCCAAAAAGTTTTTCAGACAGGAAGCAAAAAGTGACCTGGGATCAGGTAACTAACTTCAGCTTCACTTATCTGTCGTATAAATAATTCACAACAAAAAGGGAGGGCGGACAATTTTTTTACAAGCATAACGAGCTCTTTCAGTGATTAGGGTGTTTTGGGGGGAGGGGGGGGTATGCCAGCCATTGTAGAGCAGGGGTGAGGGGGGAGAGGATTGGAAAGTCTTACCTGCCTCAGCGCTCTGCACAGGGAACACAGCTGCCACTGCTGCTATAGCTGGCGCTTCCTTCTCTGCGCAGAAAGCCTGGGCAGAAGTGGCAGAAAGAAAGAGAGTCCAGCACAGCCGGCCCATCTGGCATGCGTGGAGTCACCCCTGGGGCCCTGTTTGCTCTGTCCCCTCCCCAGATATGCTACTGGGTGCAGGGCTGCTTCTGCTGTGAGACAAACTCCATGGGGAGAGGGAAATACTTTTTTTTTTTTTTTATTATACTTTTCCACTCATCCTCTCCCCTCATCCCCCATGCTCCAGATGTGGGGTTGCTCCTATGGTTAGACAGGGGCAATGCAGGTGTTGCCTTTGCAGTGGTAAGGACTCCTGGGAAAGGGAAGAGGGATTTGGATGCCCCCTCATAGTCAGCACTCTTGACTGGTGCCCCTCTTGCCCTGTCCTAGTTATAGTGCTGTTTTTAAGGGACTGAAATAACTTTGGGATTAAAAAGAGTGACATTGATTGTTTTCTCTGAAGGGCATTTAACCTAGCCTCACAATGTAAGTAAGGCAATAATGAGATCTGCTAGTAACACAAGTTCAGCCCTGATTTTCATTGCTAGAATCTGGCTATCTTTATCAGGACTGTTTCCTTTATTAGCTAGATCTGTGCTGGCTCAGCTCAATCACCATAGCTATGGTAAGAGGCACTGCTCACAGCATGCCTACACAGCACCAGTGGTCATCTATGCTTTGTCTATACCAGTTTTATATACCAGTTTCTCTATACTGCAGTGGAGGTGAACTGGAGGTGCAAAGTGGTGAGTAAAATTTCAGGAAAAATATATTGATGTCAGGAAGTGCATCCCTCCATCTCTTCTTGTCATCAGACGTGACGATGGTTGCTGACCAAGTCAATGGTTTGCTTGCCAGTGGAGGGAAACCTGTGGAACAAAAGCCAGATCTGTACTTATGACAATATTTTTTTAAGAAACAGCTTTTTAGATTGAGCACTTAGAAATATATCTAAATATCTAATTAAATATTATCCATTGAGAGAATTCAAATAGAATCACCAGTAAAGCAGAGTTATGGGGCTAGCTATCATTCAAGATGGGGTCAAAATGCTTAGCATGTATGGATCTGTCCCATACAGGGCATGCATACTTGGCAGAGGAGAAGCTAAGAGCCAGAACAGTGGTTCAGATGGTTGAGGTGCTAGCTCCCCATTTCAAATTGGTGAGCTTATATAGAACGTTATTATGAGTGCTCATCTTTGCTTTTGCCTCCATGATGTGCTCTTTGTATGTGAGAGTTTGGTCAAAAGTGACTCCAAGGTGAACTGGATTTGGACAGTGGGTTAGTGGGGTCCTGAACCATGTAATGTTGAGCAGGCAGTTGGCCTCATGGTTTTTCAGAGGGAAGGCACATACTTGTGTTTTCTCTGGCTTGGCTTGTAATTGGTTTTCAATGTAGTATGAGGTTAGTCCAATTAGTAACTCATTTAGCAATTTTTCAACATGGTCAAAGCCAGTGTTTTGGGCTGTTATGCACAGGTTGTCTGCATAGATGAAAGGTTTTGTTTCCAAATTGATTTGTTGGTCATTCATATAGATACTATATTACAACTGTGCAAGTACGCTTCCCTGGGGGGAACATTCATCTGTTGCCTCCATCTGCTTCACTTCCCATCCAGTTTAAGAAAAAAAAGTCTGTTTTTGAGTAGGGTTCACATAATCTCTGTAAGGTGGAGATCTTCTGTCATCTTCAGGGTCTTGTGGCAGAGTTGTTGGTGGGTAACTATAATGTAAATGGCTGTTAGGTCAATCAACACAACTCCAGTGAATTGGCATCTTTCAAAATCATCCTCAATATGTTGAGTTAGATACAGCAGCCAGCTTATTGTTTGATTTTCCAGGACAAAAGCCACTCTATTCAGCAATTAAGTGTTAATCCACGTATGGGGCAAGCCGGCCAGCTTGATGAACTGAAGATGTGTGACACTGGTTGTGCAACCATCCCTCAGCATGCAAACATCTGAAGTCACACAGGAGCTTCCTTGCCTCTCAATGCCACACCCAAGGACACGTGACTACAGATGTGGCATGAGAGGCTGAAGAAAATTCCTGATAACGAAAAAATGTACATTCCAGTGGCTGAGTCCTTACCACCAGAGGCTGGTGAACCATAGCAAAGGTGGCGATGTCTCAATTGCTTACATACCAGTCAGTCATTCCCAGGAACTAATGAAGAAGTGGGCTATGCCACTGGTTCAACCCCCTGTGACTATGGCACATAGGGTCAGACTGTGCAATAACTGCTGCAATACCTGCTGCTCAAAGGTACATGTACCGTGAAAGATCTTGCAAAGTACAATAAACAAGCACAAGACCGTGTAACAAAATAGTCAAATATGGTGTAGAGACACAAGAAGCAGCAGCAGCAGAGTTTAGCACGAGTAACTTTATTTGGCTTTTAACATTGTGAAAGCTCCATATAAATATTAATCCACACAAGCCCCTTTAAATTAGGCAAGCTTTGTTTTCATGTTATGGATGGGAATATGACGCACTGTGGATAAGTATATTGCAACAGGACACAGAAGGAGTTAGTGGCAGATCAGGTATTAGATCTATGCATAATTCAAGAATGCAGCTTCTCTTCAATCCATTCCCTCTTCCTGAATTCTTACACTTTTTCACAGCCCATTCCCCCATCACTCTATGAAGCCTTTTCATTTTAATAGTGGCAAATATCATTTTTCCCTTACTAGCATCCAGGGTTTTAAATGACTGCATGCTGTGGAAGTTGTTCTGCAAAGACCAAATGAATACGGTCAGACATACATACTTTGATCCAGCAAAACACTTAAACATAAATTTAAACATGGGAGTAGTCACTTTGAAGTTAATGGAACAATTCATGTGGTTAAAATGAAGCAAATACCTAAGCATTTTGCTGGACCGCATAGATAGAAAAGAGGCATAGATTAGATATTACTCAGGCTGTGTAAATTATTTGATTTGATTTTTGTTTTGTTGGCTGCTGAACTAAAAAAATAATAAAAAATGGTTCAGATTGCACAGAAGTCAATTTTTTTTCTTTCTAAAAATGAAAATCAACAAAATAATGTGTCACATCAAACAAAACATCCACTCAACCTAATGTTTCACTTCAGATTTTCTTGAGGGGGAAGCAAAGGAAAATAAGGGACTATGTGCCCCTGAAGCCCTATCCAGTACCATCATGGCTACAGCACATGTCAATATATGCTCAAAAGATCCTAGGTAGAGGGCTACATCCCCTGCTACAGAGCAAAACAAAAACCCTTGCAGCCCATACCAATCTGACCATGTGGTAAAATTCATTCCTGACCCCAGATATGAAGATCAGTCTGACTTTGAGCAGAGGGGCAAGACCCTTTAGCCAGGAACCTCCAGCTTTGGTCCCAGAAGAAGTATTTGCATACTCCAGTTAATGTCTCCATCCTGGGCTGTAGCCAACATCCAGTGCCTCTGAAGAAGGCTTAAACACACCCTAATACATGTAGCAGAAAGGGAGATGGGGTTTGGGTGGAGGCAATTAGCAAAGTCTAGAAGTGTGGGAAATACTCATAGTAAAACCTAGGCATAGCTACGCCTAGATCATTCCCGATCAGTGGCTGTCCAACCTCCTCTTGTATACCTCCAGCGATGGAGAGTCTGCAACTTCCCTAGGCAGTCTATTCTACTGCCTTACTATTCTAGCAGTGAAGAAGTTTTTCTGGTTATCCAATCTAAACTTACTTTGCTGTAACTTCAAGCCATTGTTCCACATTCTCCTCTTTGCAGGAAGAGGGATCATAGGAAAGTAAGACTGGAAGGGACTTTGTGAGGTCATCTAATCCAGTCCTCTCTCTGCTCAAGGTAAGACAATTCCTGACTAAACCATCCCAGCCAAGTATCTTCTAACTGGTTTTTAAACATTTCTGTGAGGGAGAGAAGGAGCCGGTGGGCTCCAAGACTCCCCGCCCCGGCGCAATTGCACTAATCCCATGCACACAGGCCCGGAATGCTGGGTGGGAACTCACCTCTTCCAGGTGCACGGAGGAGGGAGGAGCCGGGACAGCCAGGGCCGGCATAAAAGGGATGCCGGCATTGGACAGGGGGGCGGCGGAACCGGAAGAAGGCAGCGGAGGAGCTGACACCAGTGGGAGCACCCTCATGCGGATGCGAGCCGTCCAGAGACGTGACCGGACCTTCTGGGGTAAGGGTAAGCCCCAGCGGGGCTTGCAATCCTGGGCAGCCAGCTCAGGGAGGCCATGGACTGTTTTGATGCCACTGGGAGTGGTTGGAGCCTGGCCGAGCCGGATACCGTATAGACTATAATAGAGGAGCGTTTACCGACTGGGAGACTGCCACTCCATTAGTGAGGGACTGAGCAGTCTCAGGACAGCCCTAGAGAGGGCTGAAGCACTCTTTGAGAGTGGGGGAAGGGGTCCCAACCCCACGGCATACAGGGGACGGGAGGAGAACGTCTGCTGAGGACTGAAGTAGTCTCCAAGCCCTGGGGAATCCCTAGATGTACCTTTTGGTATTGATCCTTGCCTTTCTTTTATGAACACATGGGGTGATATCTTGACACGCAGCCTGCCCAGACAGGCGGCCACGTCCCGGTGGAATGGGCGAGGGTGTAGGGGTGATGGAGCCCTCATCAACGCGGGACCCGCGAGAAACTAAGGAGTCTCATTTTTGGAACGACACGTGCCGGACAGTGAACCCAACAGTGTTATCATCAAAGTCATGGCAGGAGAGGCAAGCGCGGGCCCACTCATAGGTGAGCCACTCCTTGGCATCCGGTAAGCGGTCCCGATGCAGGGAGGTGGTAGCGACTTGGACAGAACAGTTCCCCCCCGCCGACAATTTCCAAGGATGGAAATTCTACAATTTCTCTGGGCAGCGTATTCCAATACTTGATCACTCTCATAGCAGAAAGTTCCTCATCTCCAATCTAAATTTCCCTTGCTGCAACTTGAGGCAATTTCTTCTAATCATGTCCCCTACAGCCGCAGAAAAAAGCTCATCTCCATCCTCTCTATAATCACCCTTTAGGTATCTGAAGATGAATATAAAATCTCCCCTCAGATACAGCTCCCAACTCCAGAATACTCTATGGCATTGTAATTAGCGCTCTCTCCTGGGAGGTGGGAAATTTATATTCAATTCCCCTCAGGCAGAAGAGGAATTGGACCTGTATGTCCCCCAGCCTGAGAATATGCTAAGAACTGAGCCTAAGACATCAATGATTGCTCCACCATTTCCTCTGGAAGTTTTATGAATTTAGCCCCATGTCCTTCATCTGATAATTTGGATGCAAAGGGCATCAGGAGGATGAGACTGTTTTCTTCTTTTTCTTTCTTTTTTTTAAATACCAATTTATTGAAAAAAGCCTGTTATAGTTATGACTAGGACCTAGCATTTCTACTATATTGTTCTATTTCTACTGGAAACTTAGGTATTATTTAAAATTACAGGGTGTATTTTGTGATAGAAAACTGAGGCAAAGCTTTTCTAAGGTTTCTTTTGGGAGAGCTCTGCTGAAGTACTAGCTTTGTTGCTGTCACACCCAGACTAGCTGGTGGCAGACGCAGGATAAAGAAGGTGACTTTGTTTCCAGTGCAACTCTCTGGTTCCCTCCATTCTAGATCAAGGAGTGTTGATGGTAAGAAAAGTTCCTATACCCCACATACAATTTAGATGTAGCAATAGCTGACATTATTGGTATATAAGAGGAAGAATTCAGTGGTAACACAGTGAGGAAAATAATGGCAATTGTGCAATGTCCCCATCTAACGTGACAAATACTTCATGAATTCCATGCTAGTCTCTCCAGCCTAAGTCTACTGTACATTCACTCTATTTATAAAGACTGGTCTTGGTCTTACTTTAAAGTTGTGGTATTTATGCACGACTTGCATATGAATAAGCTGAAAGAATTCATTACTGGGAAGCCAGATTAAGTTCTGCAGCTGTTCAGCCTGGGGACCTGGTTCAGAGCATGGCCAGAGTGACTTGAAAATCCTTTACCAATCAAGGCAGGTTTTAGGCTGCAATCTAATACAGCTAGCAGCATTAAAAATGCTAGATGGGAGAGGAATTAAAATGCCTTGCCTACATACATTATATGCAGAATATAAATTTTTGCAAGGGAACTGTGCAGGTAAGTGGTGAGAGAAAAATGTGACTCTTCTTCACAGCTGCCTGACCTTGAGGGTGTTAATTTTTTTAAGTGCAGCTGTGATAGTCACAGCAAGTATTCACATACAAGAGGACAAAGGAGCTTTACAAATTGCAGATCAAATACAGGATGTTTGTTGTGACAAAAACAAAGGGTGGGGGACTGAGATGCCCCTCTTACCCTCTTTTTATTTTGTACCCAATGTTCTCTCACAGATGCATCTTTCAGGTATGCCCAGACCAGAGACTCTGGGATGCATTTTTCTCCTCGCAGTATTGATGTGCATATCAGAATGCAATGAATACTGACTACTTTTCCAGCGTTGCTTAAGCATATTAATGAGTGCTCATTAATGGCGATATTTCATTAGACTGGGAAGCCTGAGGATATGACATTGCATCCATGTCATGTTTATCCCTTCCTGTTTTTAGCTGTCATTGCACTATATTATTCAACCTATTCTGGGAGAGGTTATCACTATATAAAATAGCCAGATGGGGTGAACTACACACTAGCTTAGTAGGAGTGTGTATTGATTTATGCCATAAATACAAATTATATGTTAGACAGTATAGACATGTCTATAGTTAAAATAACATAAAAAGGGAGAATGTGACAGTATGACAGAACAAGAAATACAAGTGCATGGATAAAAGCCCAAAGGACCAAATCCCATGTCACAACTCTAAAAGCAATTATCTATAGAGCACAGCTACTTCTACATGAGTAGGAGCACAAGTGAAATTCCAGCTAAAGAATAGCTGTGAATATAAGCTGCTGGAGGCAGAAACGGTGAGAAAACAACTGACAAAAGTAACCCAAACAGAAGAAGGAGGAAAAGAAATGAGAGACACCTCCTGCGGCAGTGACAGATGTTATACCCATGGGACTGCAGTCTTCTCACAGTTACCATTGTGAGCTGGGGAATCTATCTGCACAGTTTAGAAGTCTAGTAGTATAATGTAGTTGTGAAAATTGCTGTACCATTGAATGCCTCGCTCTGAGTTTCCATCTTGGGCTGGCAGGGTTGGGTCACAAGATGGTGGTCCATTGTTAAAACTTAGTTGGTAGGATAATGGGTCACTTGAGGTCTAGCCAAGCAGTTTGGTCAGATTTGTCTGAAAGGGACTAGAGCAGCGGTTGCCAATCTGTAGTATGCAGACAATCTGTCAGTATTACGCGTTAACAGATTTATTATAATTACTGTATATGACAAACATTTGCTGGTGGTACTTAAGGTTGTATTGTTTTAAATTGATCGTGCATAATCTGTCAGAGTTTAGGAACCGCTGGGCTAGAGTTTAGAGCAGAGTAAAGTTACCAGCTACAGCAAAAAAAACACCCCAGAGGTGACAAAGGATTTACCAGTACAAATTTTGCAAAAAGAAGCTTGAGAGAGATATTCAGGATGGGGAGTTAAGCTGTGCTTTTAGCAAAATGGTCCTTGGACCTGCTGAAGATGAAAAACTAATCAAGGCTAGAAAGATAAACGATGGCCTAAACAGAGTCTGATATGTTGGAGCTTCCACAAGAGGAAAGATGGAGGGGAATTGTACTTAGGAAATCTGTTGGGTTTTTTCCTCTGATGGTCTGTAATCTCCTGTGCTTTCTTTTGTACATGAAACCAATGGTGGTTTTAAAAATTTTGCGCAAAACCTCTGCTTCTAACTGGATCTTCTTGCTTACCTCTATCACATGTTTACCAAAGAATTAAACTATTAAACCAGAAATCTCTCACTTTCAGTGAGATTCTGCAAAAAGTTCTATTTAAACTATAGTGGTTGTCTTAGGAGTCGTGTCTGGATTCTGGGGACAGACTGTCGTACAGTGAGTTCTTGCTCAGGTGGAAAAGCTACAAAGGAGTGACAAAACAAGCAACCTAGAAAGTGGTTGCAGCCTTAGTTTGCACCCCAAAGGCCTTGAACACCCAAGGAGTTAACGGGTTCATCCCCTGATAGCAATCAGAAGTATAGCCTCCAGGAGGGGTTTGGATAGCATGAAGTTCTCTTCTGATGAGAATATTAAATGCTTTAATTGAGTTGTTGTTAACCAGTGAGCATGCTGTTAAGATGTTTTGGTCTGAGTATTTCCTAAAATGAAATAAGCAGTGATATATCACTATGGCCCCTGATAGATGTGCAAGTAAAGGCACCAGGGGATTTGATGTGTGATTCCCACAATCACACATGCATGGCAGGAGGCTTGATTGCAGGATCCCATTACACCAAAATCTTAATCCCAGGCTTCCTCTTCATGGGTAAGTAGCAACCTTTTGTGGCTGGGAGCTCTGCCAACTGATGGCTTCTAGCCATGGGGGCACATGTTGTGTTCCCATGGCTGGGAACCCAGATCAGCTAATAAAGCTCTCAGCTGCAGGGGTGCACTCCACAGCTGGCAGCCTCAGCCTACTGGTGGATTCAGTCAGAGGAGATGCGTAGGGGGTGCATGTGGGTGCACATGCACTCCCTGAGCATGGCGGTGCAGCCCCTACAAAAAGGTGCTGCCAAAACCCTGCCGACACCGCTTGCGGCATCTGCGGGTGGTCAGTGATTGCCGCTGGCTGATGCTGCTGGTGGTGTCTGTGGGTGGTTGCCGACCCCTGGTCAGCACTTGCCATTCCATCCCATCCCTCCTGCTGCCGACAGTGCCAGCAGCACCTGCAGGAGCTCCCGCTTACTGCCGCCACACTGCTGCCGCTGCTCTTCCGTCACCACTGAGCCCCCCTCCTCCCTCCCGAGCTGGTGGGGGCACGTGTCATTTATGGATTCAGTTAATGGCCTAGTAAGAAATGGCCACAAAGTTATTACAGATTTTTTGTGTAGTAACTTTGGCTCTATTCTTTGTTTTATCATACCATGAATTGATTAAACATGTGGCCAGGTAACAACTTAAGATGTGATTAACTGGTTAATCACATCTTAAGTGTAATGTGTGCTAGGGGCCTCTGAGTGCATAAGAGCTGTATTGTCACACTTCAATAGGTGTTAGCAAATTCCATATTTACTCTACATTGGGCCAGTTTACATTTCTGATCAGTTGCACTCTTGTAAGAGTCTATCTTTGCTATGATATTCCTACGTCCGAGAACTGTACTACATCCAGGCGTGACACAGTTATGTCCAGCTCAGGTGATCAGATATTAACGCATTACAGCTGTTATTGGAACCCAAAGAGTGGGAAACCGCACACATCACAAAATTAATGGATCAGTGGAACAGAATGCCCACTGCTTCCTGTGTATTACCTAGCACTTTACCCTAAAATGGGGCCAGCATATGGCATGACCACAGCACGTGCATCAGAGCTGTAGTGCACCTTTTCATTTACCCAAATATACCTATGTACAGTGTATGACTTTTTGCAGGATTCCATCAAGACCATGTTTAGAAGGGAAATGGTGTTATGAAACTCTGTTACATGCAGTATAACTATTTTTACCTACAATTCTGCATCCAAAAATACTTTTTTTATTTAGCAATAAGCTTAGATATAGCAACAGTTTGTAGCATGTTAAACATTAAACCAATAGATTTGAATGTTCTAAAAAGTAATAGGCATAGAAGGAAAGGGTCTTGCCTATGTTTTTATGCAGCTCCGTAATTTCAGTGCTGCTGAGTACTTGTAGAGTGATATTTATTCCTTCGTCATCAATGTATAATACATATATACAACTAGTGTGTGTATGTGTATTCCAGCCTGAATTATATAAATACTTACAGTAGTGGATGTGTGACTGTGAAGAGATTTAAAATGGTTAATGTTTTAGCGTATAGGTTTGCTGTCCCTGCTGGATTAACAGTAAACTCAGAATGAAGCTGAGAGGAAACCTGGCCTTTTAATGAAGCCTGGAAATGTAAACCTTATGCTTAGCTCTCTGGTTAAGAACAATACAATAAACTCTTGTACTATCACCCCTAAAAACTCTTATCTTTCAGTTCTAAGCAAGTAGAACCACACACATTATTGGCTGGGGAAGCAATAGTTCCAGGCATTTAAAGTATCTTGGAATGTTCTGTACAGCTTTATAACAGACTAATAATTTGCACTAGAACATCTTTTATCTGAGGATCTCAAGCCCTTTTGTCTATAATGGAAAATCATAGTGTCTCTTAAAATAGGTATTTTACCTGCTCTATAGATGGTAAATAGAATACAAAACTCTGAAGTGATTTTTCAGATGCTAGAGTTATATCAGTGGTAAAACCAAGAATAAACTACAGGGGCATATCCAGATGAACATGGCCAGGTGGTATGTGGCACCCCAAACATATCTGTGGTGCCACATACTGTACAGTCAGCTATTCTCCATGATGGAAAGGTGCACTGCTCTGGTTTCTTTTTTCTGCAGGATATCCAGGGGTCAAAAAAACCCCTTGAGCAGCACATGCACACACAGCTGAAAAGTGGAGCCAGGCTGCCTGGAGCCATGCTCCAGCTGCCTTCCAGGCTCTGTGCAGCAGGATTCCTGCAGCTGCAGCCCCTAGGAGGCCCCCAGAATCTGAAGTAAGGTTTCTGGGGCCAGTTTAGTGCTGGCCCCAGCCTCCCTTACCTCCGCTGGGGTAACTTGCCATGCGCCAAAGTGTGCAAGTCATGGGCATCCCTGGGGAACCAAACATCCGTGCTCATCTGGATGTGGCCCAGGAGTCTTGGCTTCCCTTCCTATGCCCAATGTGTACTATGCATATTAAAGAAAAGATGATTTTGATACAGTTTTAAGCATGCCTGAGTAAGAATGGACAAGCTGATATTTGCTTTGGGTTATACTACTGTGAAAATACTAACATAATCTGTTTTTGATACTTTGAAATATGATTTTTTTTCTCATCGCCTTTATCCCAAGAATGTGGTATTAGCTGATTGATATGAAATTCTCATTCCATTTATAATCCTTGAAAGGAGAAAACTTGTTACTGCTAAAATTGTATTTGTTAATCCTTCAGGGCTTTAGTTTGTAACTAACCATCTTGTAGCATCTATATGTCTCTGTTTTGAACTTCTGTTAATCAGTTTGATCTGTAGCTTCACCATTCCACACATACTATCTGGATATACACACCTTTTTGCTATGACCTATAGTTAATGACTTTTGTGATGGCATAGTGGTTTCTGGAAATGCAACATTGGACAGTATGATGGAGCAGCTGCAGTGCTCTGTCACTAAGGGCTGGAGCAGGTAGCAAGCAGGTGCCTGATTAGGGCAGCTATTTTAGTGCCCAGCTCTCAAGGCTGGGGCAGCAGTTTACTGTCAGCCAGCAAGGGAGAAACATCACCTGGCTGAGCTACTGCTCCAGAAACATCTTGGAGGTAACAGAAAGGGCTATGGGGATGGCAGGAGGCTGCTGGTCCTGGGCGTGACCTAAAACTACACCCTGCTGAGGTAGGGAGGCCTGTCAGGGATGCCTGTGGTGGGGAAGTATCATTTAAATACCAGGACCATGAAATCCCCCAGTGAAAAGCAGGTTGAGGCACCTTAACCCTAGCCCCCACTGTCTGGTAGGTATTGTGTGAGCAAAGCGGGGAGACAGGCATGTTTTTTGAAGCACCTGAGTCCTAAAGGGGTGGGGGACCCTGGTGAGGTGGGCCAGGCACACCGTATCAAGGCATCTGAGCC
The DNA here is from genome assembly GCF_052110815.1 of Crocodylus siamensis. Classification (NCBI taxonomy): domain Eukaryota; kingdom Metazoa; phylum Chordata; order Crocodylia; family Crocodylidae; genus Crocodylus; species Crocodylus siamensis. Next base: position 58,790,158 of record NC_143397.1, read on the forward strand.
TGCAGAGGTAGAGGACTCTGAGCCCTAGTGAGAGGGCAGAGAGTTAGCCCCAAGGAGGGGGCAAAGCCCTATTTGAGAGGGTGGAGTTGTGGCCAGGCACGCTGACAGAGGAGCACCTGAGTCTGTAGGGGTGAAAGACCCGAGGCCCCAGTGTAGGGCTGGAGTCTTGGCCTGAGGAAGGGGCAAAGTGGTCTGATGAGGATCGGGGGGTGAAGTTGGCTTGGAGTTTGGATAATCGCCCAGCCACTGCTCAGATGAGGATTGCAGGAGAGACCCAAAAGGCTGCACCAGGGCTGGCTAAGGGGACAAGACTCAAGCCTGATGGCCCTCCAGGGTCTCTCAAGGCAGCAAGGGGTGGTGTGAATGAGGCCTGGGATAGGCAGTATGGAAAAGGCCTGGTGAGAGCAGATGGAGTAAAAAGACCCCAGTGAGAGAGGAATGGTGTGATTGTCGCCCAGAACAGAGCGGTATGATGGAGACCTAACTGCATCGAGTTTGGCCCGGCCTCAAGCCGGACTATTACCAAACTGAGTGTGTTATCTGCAAGGCCTGGGATACGTAAAGGGCAGGTCAGAGCGTGCATGTATTATCTTTTAACAGTGGGTGCTCAAAGGGCAGCCTCCCACCTAATTAATACCTTAAATAAATTACAACAAGGTATGGCAGAAGAGCAAGGCAGGCAGTTTGCCCAGAGACAGAGGGTGGGCCAATATTGAGGTTGGGCCTGGGAGCTTGCCCTTGTCACAGATAGTGACAAATTAGATGCAACTGGGTCACTACCAGAGTCTAAAGAAGCTTCTTTTCCTTACAGCAATGTTTTAATAAACTAATAAGGATATTTCAAAATTCAAGAAATAAATTTCTAAGACATTGTACTTGATATTGTGAAAAGTCCAAACTGAAATACCAAACAACATTCTTCTCTCTTTATTTATATTTATGTTGTTATTTATTTAGGTCTCAATGTGCAATAGATACTTTATTAAAGTATCATTGATATTAAATAATATTTCCTGTAATATTTTAATTCATGTGCTTGGTCAGAAAAGTAACAACATGCTAATAAAATGACACAAAATTGGAAGGCACTGTCAATGCAATGGAGGACTGGAATATCAAATAAAAATAAATGGGTGATTTTGAGAAAGTTGTAATATAAATTAGATGAAATGTAATTTCATCCCGAGGGATGACGAGGTCGAACGGTCACAAACTCCTGCAAGACCGTTTCAGGCTGGACATAAGGAAGAATTTCTTTACTGTCCGAGCCCCCAAGGTCTGGAACAGTCTGCCAGCGGAGGTGGTTCAAGCACCTACATTGAACACCTTCAAGAGTAAATTGGATGCTTATCTTGCTGGGATCCTATGACCCCAGCTGACTTCCTGCCCCTTGGGCAGGGGGCTGGACTCGATGATCTCCCGAGGTCCCTTCCAGCCCTAATGTCTATGAAATCTATGAAATCAATGACAGATATAATGTGCAAAGGGAGTAAAGTCTCACTTATAAATGATCCTATAGGGATATAGTAAAAATTCAGGTAAAGACATTTTCAGGTACCATACAAAAATAATGGTCCATATTTTCTCTTCCTTACTCTTGATATATGAAAGGTAAGTCTTGATATTTTAGGTTAATGGTTCTCAATCTTTTTAGACCTGTGACCCCCTCTGCCCTCGGAAAATACTAGTTCTTAGTTTCCATTCATTTTTTGACTACAGAAAAATAATAGAGCAATTTTTCTGTTGCAAAGAACTCAGCAAGACCACAGCAGGTCCTAGTGCTTTTAACACTATAGGGTGCCTGTATGTGAGTGTGGAGGCTGTTCTGATGTGCTACAATTCTAGCACATTGAAGCAGATTTGGTTAATTGAGTCTGATGGAGCGTGGTATTTACTGCACTCCAGCAGTCCCCTGCATCTTGTGTATCAGCATCCCTGCACTTGAAAATGGTGGTGGAGGTACTTGAACTAAAGATCATCAAATGAACTTTAGTTCAAGCACCCTCTCTGCCATTTTTAATCATGGGGATGCTGATACACAAGACACTGAAGTGCTTTAACTGAGCAACTCTTGAAGCTGCTCTAATTAACCACTGCACACCCCCTCCTTCCCCCCCCCCATCCCTGGAGCACATGTAAAAGTGCTCATAAATTCCTATTTGGGATCTAACTTTGTGTGGCACCCCAAGGTGCTCTGGAACTATGGTTGAGAATCATTGTTTTAGATTATGATGGGTGTTCAGAATCTTTGATTTTCTCAAATAGCTTCCTCGTGACCTGCCTCTACCCGGAATAACTACTTTCTATGAATATGCAACTCGAGGGGTTGCCTGGGTCATTGAGTCCAGTACCCTGTTATTGGAGGCCACTACTTCATATAATCAAGCTTCATCTTAAAACTGAGATTTGTTCTGCAGTCATTTCTTGCATGGGAAGAAAGTTCCATAACCTCATGCCTCTGATGGTAAGAAACCTTCTAGTGTCCAAAATTTATTCATGGCCAGTTGTATCCATTTGTTCTTGTGTTAACAATGTATTTTAACAGAAACAGTCTCCCTCTATTATTCTCTTCCCCCCCCACCCCCCCAGGTTATTTAGAGAGACAAATCTATCCCTTTTCAGCCTTTGTTTTGGTAGGCAAAACAAGCCAATCTTTTCTAGGCTTCTCTCATTAAGACAATCTTTCCATTCTGCTGATTACTCAAATAGCCCTTCTCTCCTCATGTTTAAATTATTCTTTCTTGAACATGCAAGACTCAAATTGTATAAACTATTTGGAATGAGGCCTCAGCCATGCCCTATAAAATGGCATTAATAATTCCTTATCTCTACTGGAAATGCCTCTCATGATATAGCCTAAGAGAGATCCTGAATCACATCAGCAGCTCAGAGTTGTTCTGTGATTGGGTGTAACGTATATCCTTCCCTGTCATTTCTAAATGACGGGTCTTCACTTATGGTAGAAATTCTTGTTATTAGCCCCTAAATGTGTGACCTTCCACTCTGTATTATTACATTTCATCTAATTTATATTACAACTTTCTCAAAATCACCCATTTATTTTTATTTGATATTCCAGTCCTCCATTGCATTGACAGTGCCTTCCAATTTTGTGTCATTTTATTAGCATGTTGTTACTTTTCTGACCAAGCACATGAATTAAAATATTACAGGAATAAATTAAAATTTTAATAGGGAAATCAAGTTTGATCCTTGAGAAACTCTGTTAGTAACATACCAATCCAGTTTAAGAGCTTCTCTTCCAACACAGTCTATCACAGTGTCCCCTGCCCTTAGCCAGTTTCTTATCTATCTTACGTCTTACAATCCACCTTGAAATTTCTTGTAGTAATTCCAATACTTTCCAGCTGAACTAATAGTTATCCTTACAATCATAGCAAAATAGGGCTGGTGAAACCTCAGGAGGTCATTTAGTCCAGTCTCTTGCTCAAAACAGAATCATTCCTGTGTAAACTATCTCAGCCAAATGTTTGTCTAATTTGATTTTAAAATTTTCTAAGGATGGAATTCTGTAACTTCCCTTGGTAATCTATTCCAATTATAGTGAAACTCTTCTATTATCCAACCTAAATTTTCCTTGTGGCAATTTCAGGTTGATGTTACTTGTCATGTCCCCTGTAGCCACAAAGAATAGTCTGTCACCATTCTCTTTAACTACCTGTCAATGCCTTGCATTTGAAAGCTTGTCTAACTGTATTACAACATGCAGTTGATTGATAAAAGATATAACCCCCAAAATTCCTTGCTTCTTTCAAAATTCTTGGAGCATCATAGTTAGTGTCACTCTAACAAATACCATAACTACTGTTCAGATGGAATCTCTGGGATCTATTATCTAATTCCTAGACTAAATAATCCCAATCCTTTCAGTCTCTTATTATAAAACATATTTCATAGACCTCTACTACTTTTTTGTCATTCTTTCCTAGACTTTCATCAAGTTGTATACATATTTTTTTAAGTGTAGTGCCCCAAATTGGATACTGTACTCCTGGTGAAGCCTCATCAGTGCTGAATACAGTGGAAGAAACACTTCCCTTGACTTGTAGGGAACAGCCCTCCTAATACAACCTGTATGTTTTTGGCTTTTTTTGCCAAGAATTTGATTGTTCCACCCTAAGCACAAGGATTATTGAATTTCTTTTGATTACTTTCAGAATCTTTTTCTGAGCCATCAAGGTCATTCTGAATCTTAATCTTATTCTCCAAAATATCTGCAACTCCACTCAGTAGTGTCATCTGCAAATTTGTTGTGTCCTCAGTCCCATCCTCCAAAATCTTAATGAAGATTAAACAGTATCAGACCCAAGACAGACTTTTGAGGAACCCTACTTTAAACCTCTTCTCAATTAAATATTGAACCATTGAGCCACTGCTCTTGAGCATAATGATTCAACTAGTTACCTGTCAAGTTTACATAACCTTTGTCTAGACTCCATTTCCTTAGCTTGTGTACAGTATCAAAAGCTTCAGTTTTTTCTTCTACCTAAACATAGGCATTACATTTGCTGTTCTCCAAGTGTATAGTCCATCCCCCTACTTGTTAGATTCATTAAAAAGCGTTGCCACTAGACCTATGCTTTCATGTGCCAGCTATTTCAGAATTCTTGCCTGGAGATCATCCAGTTCTCCTGACTTGAGATCATTGATCTCCTTCATTTTTGCTTCCATGTTGGATGTGGTAATTTCATTATTTGTATTCTTGTCCTTGTTAGCCATCTGGTTTATTACCCATATGCTCTATGTTGTGCTGTTAGACAGGCATGGAAGGGTTAAATCAGAAAAGCCTCCTGGAGAAATGGTTTGTGAGGTTGATTGTACAGTTGCAGCTCACCTTCAATCAACCAGGACAACTGCTAGACCTAACCAGGGAGTCCTGATATAAGGCTGGGATGAATGAGGGAGACTTAGAGTAGCCCATCAGCCCAGTGTCTTAATTCTGGACAAGATCATGGAACTATAATCAACATGTTAAAAATATGATGCATGAAGATTTAGTATGCAAAGATAATTTAGGTGAACCAGCTTGACATGTGATTAGTGTTCTGGTTGGTTAGTAAACGATATATCAATGTATGTATAAAAGACGCGTGATTTAGGAACACCTCAGATCTGTGTACTCTTGTATCAATCCTCTGCCAACCAGCCTGAACACCTAGCTGGTGAGAAATAAAGCTAATCTGGTTATACTTGCTTGCAGATGTGAAACAAAACAAAACAAAACAAAATGGGGTCTTACTTTAAACTCAGCATGCTCCTGCACTAAGCCCAGTGCAAGCCTAAAAGAGGCATAATGTTAGTTGGACTCAGCTTGCCAAACACCTGTGTAGATCTGACTCTTTAGTGGGGCTTTTTGGTGCTTTTATCAAATAGCTGCTGGAATCAGCTTTAGATAAAAGCATCAAAAAGCCCCGCTGAAGCGCCTGATCTATACAGACACTGCAGAGCTGGGTCAAACTAATGTGCTGCTGCTTCCAGTAAAGCAAGGTTTTGGTTTTTTTTCTTTTTTCCACATCTGCTAATGCCCATTAGTGTCTGCTTATTGGAACCATGTTGCAGTAGCAGCTGGCAGCCCTTTAAGAACAACACCACTGAACAGCATTGCACATCTTGAAAACTGAGGCAAACTATTCCTTCAGTTTTTGGGCCATGTCTACAATACCTTGACCTCATCCTCACTGCATGGTAGCCCCACTTATTTCTTCACTCTTTTTCTTTGTATGGCTGTGGAACTTTTTTTGTATTTTTAAAAAAATGTTGTTTGAAAGATATAACTCAGCTTGACTTCTGGCAGTTTTCACTTTATCCTTGAACTTCTTGATTGCTAAACTTTGTATTTGACCATGTCTCTGCTCTTCTTTACATGAAGTATTTTTTTTTCATGACTTAACTGTCTTGATTACAAACTTCATGGCAGGGATAGACACTTTCTCATGGTAGTGAATCCCTATGTAAATATATTTAACTATACTATTTTTATTTATTTATTATTAACAGATAACTATCTTTTCTAGAAATAGTTGTCTGCATTCAGAATAAGATCAAAAAATGTCTTTAAATGAGGAACGGTAAGCACTTGGATATCTCATTCTAAGGATATCAAGCTGAATTAAATTCCTTCAGGACATAATACAAAAATACCAAATTAGTGAGCCCCACACTTAAAACCCAATTTCCCTCACAAATTTCCCAAATAAGAACAGATTTCTTGGTTTAGACAATTGTTGATAGGAATGTTTGATCAAAAAATGTGTAAGTACTGTTTGTACAACTGAAATTTGTTAGGGAGAAAACCCATCAGATAGCTCTTCCATCTTTCTGTATTGTGAAAAGAAAGGTGACAGATATTTCAGAATTTAATTTTAATGTACTCAAGAGATGTTTTAATTGATTTCATTCACTCATTTGTAGGAAAAGGACTGAAAGGTTAATTATGCTTCCTGCCTTTTCTCACCTCTCATTTTGGATGATTAGCTGCAGCTCTTTTAAAGGAGTTCTTTACTGAGCTACTTCTACTTTTTTGTGTGTGGATAATTTGGCATTAGCTGAGGGCGACCTTTGTTGTCATTATTATAAGTATAATAGATATATTGTTGCATATCATTTTGTATTATAATTTGTAGATAGTAGTGCCTAGACATCCCAACTGAGATTAGGATCCTAGTGTATGAGATGCTCTGCACTGGCCATTGCCTGCCATGTCTAAATGGACAAGACAGACCAAGAGGTACCGGTAGGAGGAATGACTTGTCCAGGGTCACATGGTACATCACCAGTAAAGCCAGAAGTAGTTTAGTTTGGAGACAAAGAGATGATAGCAGTTTGCTGCTGGCCTGGGAACTGGAGGTGGAGCTGAGAATAGTTGGGTGAAGAGGCTAGGTCTGGAAGGCAAGAAAAGGAGCACTGAGGCTGAATGACCGTGGAGACATATCATCCCTGTTTTAAACCATTGGGGCCAAGTATAGTTGCTTCACATTATCTGAGTTCCAAAACGGATACTCTTAGGACAGCTGTAACTGAAGTCAGACAATACAAAGTGTTGTCTAATGCAGAGTCCACTGAAAAAAAGCCCACTCCTTCTGTTCCCCCCCCCCACCACGTACCTGCTCCTTCTCCCCCGTGTTGGGCCCACTCCTTCCCCCCCCACACCACCAGGTCAGCCCTGCAGGTGGGCATGATGGAAGTGGCAAGGGGCGAGCCGAGGCCAGAGCTGGTGGCCTCGCCCTTCTGTGGCATCCCAACCCACCTCCTCCCTCACACCACCACTGCCGTCACCTCCAAGGAGCAAGGAGGAACGAGGCCAGCTCTGACCTCGCCTCCCCCCCACTCTATTGTCACCACCTGCAGGGAGCACAGCAAGAGCGTAAGGCCAGGGAGGGTGCTGCTGGCCTTGCCCCCCCCCCCCGCTCTGTCCCCTGTGTTCCCACCATCATGGCAATGCACTGCCACCTGTCAGAATGCTTCTTTGAACTCTGATTGGATGTTTGTCAGCCAATCAGAGCACTAACAAAGTGTTACAGACGGGTTAAGGCTTTTATAATATTAGAATTTTTGAAAGTGTCTGTTGTTAGAATGGATATATATAAACCCTTTTGTCGCACATTATTAGCACTGTGGAACCCCCCCCCCCCTTTGGAAGGGCAAGTAGGGAAAGTGGTTAAATAGTATGCTAGTCTGTTGTGTATGAATCTAAGATATTTCTTCTGGGACTTCATATAGTACCAGGTGAGTAGGTGATCTTCTGATCAATTAATGACAAAGAAATTTAAATTTTCTCTTGTGAATTGCTGCTAAGGTGGAATTTAAGGCTTCCATCGCAGAAGAATCTGTTCAAGAACTTCAAGTTAAGTGCCTCACTGTCTTTGGAGTTGCTCGGACACTAGGAAGATGATGAAGTAGAGTTCTAAGCCATCTTGTTCCCTGGGAGAGCCACTATTCCAGTCCAATCAGATGATATGTTGCAGTCTTCACACTCCAGTGTTTTAATTGGTTGAAGAAAAGAGAAAATGTCAATAAACTTGGTTTTGGAGTTGAATTCAATTTTTGGATGCAAGCCAGGAGAGGTATTTCAGTCTTTTTTCAACTTAATATCGATCCCTCTGTTGGAGAGCTATATCATGCTGCATCAGTCTGTAGTTATGATTACTCGAAGGCTGTGAAAGTTTTTCATATAATATCTTGTGTCTCTCATGCCACTTGCTGTATTCAGTGAATTAGTTGGGTATCCTTCCTGTAATTCATAACTCAAAATATAAGCTCAAAATATAAGCCTTTTGTACTGCAAAGCCTCCTTCCATTTTTTGTCATTTTAATTTTAATATATTTTAATTTGAGGGAGGTTTCCACAACAGCTTTGCCTAGATCACAGACGAGTCTAGCTCCTGGAATATTTAGTGTAATCAGTACTTGTCATGGGGATTGGCTTCTTTTGTTTCAGCTGACTACTGCTGTGACACAATTCTAGCTCATTGCTTTTACTGTCAATCTCAGGCTATTTGCAGTGAGTTTTGAGAGAGAAATCTCCCATTGATAAGGAGAGTTTAAAGAAGACTTCTAGTCTAGGGGATTTTCTGCTTGTCAGTGTCAAAATGTGCAATTGGGAGACTGGCTGCATACACATAACTTCAGGAAAGATGAGAAGGAAGCAAGAAGGGCTGCTAATGCAGCTTAACATTTTTTTCACATATATATTCTAAATAAAGGCTTCCATTTCTTATTTCTTTAGTCAGATATGTAGGTTGCAAGAACTTTTTTGGAAATACATGCCAGGTCAGATTTACATGTGGGTGAAGCTGCTTCCCTTTTCTCCTAATTCCTCCCACATTTCCTCTTATTTGAGGCTTATCAGAGGGAAACTGAAGGGAGTATACTTGTTGTTATAATAGTTAACAGGTGACATCTTCTGAGATGTGGGTGTTTGAACTTCAGAAATCAGTGAGACCCAGTCTTGACTGGCTCAGGAGCTGCATACGAGCTGTTAGTGTTAACCAAAGAGTTACAATAGTATATACAAGACTAGGTGAATTGTGGCAAACTCCACATCTAACTACATCTCTCTACAGTGCATTAGTTAGCCTTTGCGCCATGATTGATATAGAAGGCAGGTAGAGATGCACCATATAGACTAAGTGAATCAGAGATGCATAAGTTTTCATGAACTAGAGCTTACCTTAGATGCTGAATCTCACATACATATGCATCTCTGATTTGCTTAGTCTATAAGATGCATCTCTATCCTGCCTTCTGCTTGACTTTAGCCTAACACAGCTAACAAATTCTCTCTGCTCACGATTGATAAAGATGCATAGCACATTTTTTATATTATTTATGACTGCAGGAGGGTCATAGCCAATACATTCAATATAATTGGGGGAGGCTTCATGTGAAAAAGCCATGTTATTTCAATGGTGTCTCTACTGGGTTAGGCACTGTTAAATAATTTGTCATGAGGAATGCCTTGCTAGCATTCCTGTGACTCAAGTGCTTGTATCTTTTTAAGGGAACAAAAGTAACAGTCACGTTTGTGCATTGTAGGGGCCTTACTTGTCCCAGTGAGATTAGACAGAGAGCAACAGGGCAGCAAACTTTGTTGTGTAAATAAAAAGGTTTAAGCGGAGGCATAACGCAACCCAGCTGGGCTCCTAGGGCAGGTGCAACACACGGAGTCAGTGGTGACTTCTGGCCACTGGCATGATTGTGTGTTCATGGAAGCAGCATTTTTTTTCTACCTCCCTCTGAGTCAGTGTCCAGCATGGCTGCCCCAGTTGTCCCACCCTAGTTACCCTGCTGTGCTTCACAGATAACAGCAAGCAAGCAACAACAAGCAATAAACTCCTGCCTACTGGCAGGAGTGCATAACAGTACATAAAAGTCAAATAAATTGCAGGCCTGCTAGCTCCTCCACACTGGATTGCACACTCGCTCTCTCGCTCTCCTCTCTCTCTCTCTTTTGTCCCTCCAGGGTTGACTGTATGCAGCTGCAGGAAGAAGCAGTGAGGCCTGGCCAGTCCTTGGCATGAAGATTTCCAATGCTCTTGGCATGCCTGCCTGCAAGATAAATAGAATTTACTTAGCCCAGGCATCTTGACATTCTTTTCTGGATACTCTTTTCTTCTCCTAGATGGGGTGTGTTATTTTTGCAACACTGGCCTTCTTACATTGGAAACTTTTTTTATAAGGCCTGATACAGAAATTGGCTTTGCTTATCTCATACATTATGGACTTCTACTGTTCCACCCCTGCAAATGTACCCTGCCTCCACCATTTTGAAATGGGGATATGCCATGTGGCTTTAGATTTGGCCCCTGGAATAATAAGAAATCAGCTGCTGCCACTCCCCTCCTTGTCTCATCCTTGGTAAGGACCTGTACATCAACTACCGGGTGACAGAGTACATCTGGAGAGCTAAGAGCTGCCAACAACATGGAAGGAAAATAAAAAATCACAATGGTGAAATAAGAATGTATAAAAGCAATAAAGCACATCCATTTTGTATCTACAGAGAATACTTCTGTAGTTCCCCCCAATACAAAATGTTGTCTTGTAAATCATATTCAGTATAAAATGAAATACATGTTTGAACAGGTTTATCACCAGATGGATCAAATACAACCATGTCATAGTTAATATAATGTTTACTGAAACAAATATACCAGTAAACAAACTGAATTTAATATCAAATAATCTTAACTTTTCAGATGAAGGCAAATATGTTTTGTACATGCATCCTGCTCTATGAAGAGAATACAGCGCAGAGAACTCTTATGTACAAGCAGCTGCTCTTTTACTTTAGTTTAAATGAGGAAATATTTTTGTTTGGTTATAATATTATTGGATGGTTTTAAAAACCCTTGGGGCACTCTCTGTGTATTGCATAAATATTTGTCTCAAAATATACATAAGTATTCATTTGACGTCAGTGTGGAAAAATGCCAGCATTCAAAAGATTGAGCAAGAAACTGCTCTTTCATTAGATTGATTGATTATTTTACTCTATTGTATGTACATTAAACCATTTGATCTTCCAGTGGCAAATGCCAATTTCCATTGACTCTGTTATTTGTTAAAACTCTATCAGTGTGATTTAATTAATCACTGGATAAGTAAAGCAAAGTGTTACATTTAGCTTGATGGGATTTCTGTATTTGTCTATGCACAAATAGCTAAATTATTGTAATTTATTTATTCTGTGTTGTACCTAGCTCTCTAACCAAATCATGGTCTTATTGCATCAGGTATGATACAAATGAAAAGTGATAGTTACTCTGCCAGTCTAACATAATCTGTGTATAATATACAATGTAACATACAAAGAATGGACCTTTGCAAATGTCATTTTATTTCTATAATTTGTGCTTGGAAAGGTTTCTATTTTAGAATATTTTGGGTGGGCTATTCCCCCCCCCAATATTATATACCAGGGTGAGGGAGGAGGGAAGTATTAGCTCAAAGGCGAATAATGGAAGGGCAGGGAATATTAAAGAGAAAAAGAAGGAAAGACCAGTGAGGGAAACAAGAGTAGGCAGATGTGGCGTGAGACCAATGTGAAGAATCTGTGAAGGGAGGAGTTTAGATCAAGCAGCCGCTCACTATAGGGACAAAAGTATCCAGAACAAAAAATGCAACCAACCTTCTGATTAAATTGTCAGACACCAAGGAACCTACCACAACTGGTTCTTCAGATGAACTGATTGTCTTGATGTTCACTGGCTGGTTCTGCTCTGGAGACCATTTATGGTGGTAGGAGATGCAGGATGCTGAGCAATTTTGAATCTTACATAATTTATTTTTGTCCTAACTATGGACTTGGAACCTAACTCTAGGCATTTATTTTTTTAAATCATGGCTAAAATGTTCAGGAGAAGTAGCCATTCAATATATCCTGTTATCCTCATTGTTTGTTGTGTGGCCTCTTTTCTGCCCGGTTGCACACTACTAAGCCCCTGCTCTGGAGAGGGACAATTTATTTCCCAACAGGCTTCATCATACTCATGAGCTTTACAGGATTTCAGGGCTTCAAAAATGTCTGTATATTTATTATCACTCAGCCCCATAAGGTGAGAGGGTGATATTATTCCCATGTTGCAGACACAGATCTGAGAAACAGAGGAATTAAAATAAAACATTGAATTAAAGATTCAAATTTTTGACTGCCCAATTTGAGACATCCAGGTCCAAATTTTTTGGAGTGCTTCACATGTGCAAAGGTGCAGCTATGAGTGCTCAGCACTTCTGCAGATCCATCCGAAGAGTATCAAGCTGGGCACTCAGTAAATGAGAAAGGACCAATTAACAATAATCAATTTGAAAGTTTGATTTGAAGGATTTACCCAGAACTTCACAGGAATTCTGTGGCAAAGGCAGCAACAGCATACAGTTCTTCCTTAACCATGAAATCATTGTTTCTCTTCCTGGAAAACTGCCTCGTGTCTTTTCAGGTTTTCAGCGGCCCTATGGACAACAAGTGTCATTACAAGGAAAGTCTGGGTTTCCCCTGCTCATCTGGGCTACTTAGGAGCATGCTTGGTTACTCTATAAGCTTAACTCATGTACAATATGGCCAGCATGAGAAGCTCTGAGATGCTGAAGCACATTTAGTGAGATGGAAACTTTGGGGGATTTAGCAGCTACAACTGAGCAGGCATAGACTAGGATTTTTCAGAGGTTTACATCTTGGCCAAATTGGAGTGGATTTTCACAGGGACAGGTAAAAGCATACTGCTCACTTCTAGTCCTTGTTCCAGATATATGTGTGTGAGAACTGGTCAAAACAAAGGTTCTAAAATATTTAATGTAGCCAAATAAAAATATTTTTCCCTAGTGTAATTCTCAGAAATGACTTAATTTTTTCAAAAATGAGGGTAGGCCTGTGTGAAGCAGCTAGTATTTGCTTTGGATTTGGATTCGGCTGATTCAGGGAATGGTGACTTGATTCGGTGATTCAAATCACTGTCCCGAAGTGATTCGGCTGAATCTGATTCAGAGATGAGCACAGCCCTACATGAGGGAGGTACCCAGCTGTTGTAACAGGAAGATTCTAAAAAATTTAAGCTGTTCAAAACAGGTTCTCAGATGCTTACCAGTCTCACTGATATGAAAAACTAGAATGTTGCTTTTTTTCCCTTTCAAATATTGTTTATCAAAATTGGTACAGCATGAAATAAATGTGCACAAATGAAAAAAAATCAAGTAATTTAGTAGCACTTCAATTATATATAATCTGAAGCTTGAAGAATGAATTATGTGCCAAAACACATTTCTAAATTTAAATTACAAAAAGATGTAAAGATTACTAACAAGGTTAGTATGAATTGTTCATAATGTTGGACATAGATCTCATCTTTGTATGTTTATAGTATATGTAGAAATGTATAACCAAGAAAGATGGCCAACAAACCAGATTTTTTTTGGAGTGATTTCAGGCCCAGTATCATGCTTTTCACTATATTTCTTCCTTCATGCTGTTTGTTCCAGAATTGGTGTTACAGATTAAGTATATTTATTTCATATCTCTTAGAAATATTTGACTCGTGCTTAGTTTGGTTCGATTTTACATATTTGTTAAAATACTCCCCGATTTTGGTAACATATCTCTCTGTCCACATACTTTTATCAGAGCTTGTTGAACATTGGAGCTTTCATCCTGCAGAAAATCTTGATATTTTAACCATGAAATATCAAAATCTTTTTGGAGAATGGAAAGTTCAGAAACTTTTGATTAAAAAATGTCAAAATGTTTATTTTGAAAAATGAACCATCTCAGCTACTGTTTGATGGTTCAGTACTACAATTCCCCCTTAATCGTTGGCATCTCAACCAGAAGAACTACATCTTCCATGAGGAACTGCAATAACTTAACTGGGGGAGAGACTTTGGCACATTTGGGGGATTTATAATCCAGCCCGGGAGCCAAGTCCATGACGAGAATGAAGCTATGAAGCACAATGGCAGAAACAACTTAATTGTAAACTAACCAAAAGTAAAATTATTTGATTTGGTTCAATAAAGCGCATATATATGATTCAGTTCAAAATTAATTTTCCTGAAAAGTTAGGCAAAACTAACATTTTCTCATGAACAGTTTTAATGTCCAAAAGCCAGTTTCTATTAAAGTAACATTTTCATGAAAATCCCTAACCGTTTCTAGTTTTCATATGCTCAAATAAGAGAAACAATAAATACATGATAGCAACCACCTCTGCAGTTTCTATTCATTTTATAACATCACTTGCCTAAATTTTTCATTAAAGTATCATGGTCAGTGGCCTAGGGTCTATAGAAGAGAATCTCATAAAAGTTTGTATTGAGACGCTAGTTTCCAGAAAATTTGGATTTTGGTTACTTACTAGAAATCTTTTTTGAACTCATTTATTAAAAACAAAGGAATAAGTTAATTATGTACAGTCAATATTCTTTCTAACCTTTTTGTACCCTTTTGTTAAAGGATTGTGAAAGTATTTTGGTTTTCACTCCATATATGCTTGAAAGTATTATAGGCAGTTTCTCCAAGTTAATTACACTTTTATATTTCAATTCATGAACATACCTCTAAAATAATCTGTAACAATGTTTCTCCTTCCTTGTGAAGGCAAAATATGTATGTTTAAGTTTCAGCTGTTAGACCATGCTACCTTACATTCTGAGAGTTCAGTTAGAAAACCAATGATCTTAACTCAGAAAAATGGTCTTTCCATATCCTTCTGCATGGAGTGGGATGAATACTGCAGAAAATCTCAATGAATGTTTGATGACTATTCATTTTAAATGAATTCACCCTTAATGCATTTGAGCCCCATTTGTAGGGTTTTTGTTTTTCCTGCAGTTCTTCTAGTGAAGCCGTTTTGCTAGCACAAAGACTCAAAAAAAAAGTCCACTTTAACCTTAAATATTCCCCCACAGTGATTTTAAAATTGCATAAATAAGGCAGCCATTATGAATTTAATGATCAGGTATTACACTGCTAACAGCTTGATATGCAAGCCATCCTGAAAAGGAAAGGAGACAATGCAATGTCGGGCATGGACCTAATCAACTCAGAGTGAATTTCATGTTTTAAGTACTGTACCCTGTACACTCTACAATTAGTAGTTGACTGAGTTCACAAATAATTTTGAATAATGAATAAGTTTGAGAATGTTGACTTTTCTTAGTGGGCAATTTGCAAGCAAAAGAGAGGAAATTTATTGGATAAATTGTGTTACAAATTATTTACTCTGCTCTGGTTGAACATAGAGCTTGGTCTAATAAATCTGCCCTTTGAAAACCCTCAGACTCTTTAAGGTTCTTTTAAAAAATATATTATTTGACTTATAGATTTAATATCCCCTCAATTCTAATTTTAGTTAAATAGCAGGATGTTTCACCTACTAATCAGAAATGAGTATCTGACTGTTCCAGCTAATGTTCTCAAACCAATCATTAATTTAGTAGCATTTTCTAGGAAGCAGACATCTTCTCTAATTTTAGACATCATAAAACATTTAACAGAGGAACCACAGTGACCTCAAACTCATCCTGGCCTGTACAGAAGATTCATTTGAGTTCATCCTGTTTTCTGTTGAAATACCTTTCGCAAGTAATAATCTTCAAGGTGAGTGAAAAGCTAGTATCCTCTAAAGTGCTTAAATATAGCATTCCAATAGATCTGCAAATTGATTTATTTTCCTTTTAAACAAGTGTCACTATTTGCAAATATTTTAGATGTTGTCCTTGCAAATTCTGGTAACTCACATACTCCAATTGGAAAGAAAGGCTTTGTCTTCTGCTAAAAAGAAAAAGATCGGTCTGTATAAATTGCTGACTTTTTGTTTGTATGTTTCACATATGCAGGTTGTAGCCATGGCAGAGGTGGTATCTTTTATTAGATCAACTAGATATTTGCAAAAAAAAATATTTATTTGCAAGCTTTTGGGCACATGCACCCTTCTTCAGGCATAGGAGAAAGCAAAGATTGTAAAATTTCTCCTATGTAGAAAAGAAAATTTGTATTTCACAGGACAGCTGAAGGTGTTGTAAGATCTCCTGGCTGGAATAGTTCCTTTTGTGCAAATTAGGCTCAGCTAAAAGTTGGAACAGTCTTTCGACCTCAGAGGTATATGGTGTCAAGCAGGATGTAGAATTATGTTTTCTTCTGGTTATGATGTTTTATGTTTCACAGGAGAGTGGAGAGATGGCATGTTCTCCTGGGCAGGAGCTAAATTTGCATTTTCACAGGGCTCAGAGGCACCTCAACACAAAAGAAATTCCTTGCCCAGGAGAACATGCCATCTCCCCACTCTGCTGTGAAATACGAAACAGCAGAAGGAAACAGTTCTGTATCCTGTTTGTCACCTGACAACTTGGAGGTAAAAAGAATGTTCCAACTTTTATCTAAGCCTAACTTGCCCAAAAACAACTATTCCAAACAGGAAATCTTACACAATCTTCAGCTCTCCTATGAAATAGGAATTTTCATTTCTACCTAGGAGAAATTTTACAATCTTTGCTTTCTCCTATGCCTGAAGAAGGGTGCGCGTGCCCAAAAGCTTGCAAATAAATATTTTTTTTGCAAATATGTAGTTGGTCTAATAAAAGATACCACCTCTGGCACAAGTTCTGATTCCTGTTTGTATGTTTAATGCTCTTCCTCTTGGGATAAGTTTTCATTTCAGAGCTGGCCAGGTCTCAGGCTGGAGGCTGTCCTCCCCTTCTGTTCATAGAGAATAACTTCTGTCCTAGGACTGAGGATGCTTTAAGCTAACAGTAACAGGCATGGTTGGTGATATAGGCTTGTCCTGCATTTTTGGTTTAGTATGAACTTCCTGCCTACTTTGCCGTAGATTGCAGGAAAGTCAAGCTCAGGTGCTATCTCACAATTTTACTGTAGCTGTACTTCCTTTTCTATCTCTTCCTTTCTTCAGCACTGGAAATCACTGACCCTATCTTGGCACTATAACCCCCAAATTAGCTTCTTCCACTTCTTTTCAGTTCCACTACATCAGAAAAGAATTGTGGGTTGCCAGGTGGCCAGAAGCTGATGTTAATAAAGCTGGTAGAGTTTTGGTGCATTATTAGGAAGA
Source organism: Crocodylus siamensis (assembly GCF_052110815.1). Taxonomy (NCBI): domain Eukaryota; kingdom Metazoa; phylum Chordata; order Crocodylia; family Crocodylidae; genus Crocodylus; species Crocodylus siamensis. The sequence continues at coordinate 58,807,236 of NC_143397.1, forward strand.
CTATGGCCCTTTCCATCTTTAAAGAACAGGCAAGGAATAGAGAAGAGAAGTCAGTTGGGTGGACTATGGATCAATTTGATTTGCAGATTGAATTCCTTAATGAGATTATTATTATTACTATTAGAACTATCATTAATAATGATGTTACTAACAATAATAATAATAAAGTATTTGCTGCCAAATACTATTCTGCTTTCACCTTCAAAGCTGCCTGCAGTAATAATGAGTAACTACTTGGAAGTTATTTACATATTGTTCTGGTGCCACAGAATAACTCCACACTCAGCGAGAGAAAGGAGACCGTGCATCTTACAGATGAATTCACAAAGAGGCTCAGTTGAGTGCATTGCTCAGAACCAGGGGGCACTCTACCTGAAATCCACCCCTGCATGCAGGGATATAACATCACCGTGAATGTAGTTATATGGCTCTATATATCTATGCTATAGGAGGCTGAGTGAATTCTTCAAGAAAGACAATCAGGACTCGTAGTAGAGATGCTATCTTTTATTAGACCAACAAGATTAATTGCAAGCTTTCAGGCACAAACCCCTTCATCAGGCATTGGAGAAAAGATTGTAAAAGTTCTGGATAGAAATGAAAGTTCATATTTCATAGGATTTCACAGAAGAGTCAATAGACGAAAAACTCCTCTGGGCAGTCAGTTCATAGCCGGTAAGAAGCCTCTTACCTCCTGTGAGGCTCTGTGATGATGCAGATTACTCTGAAACAAAGGCAGGGGCAGTGCCTCAGGTTTCAGGTAGTCACAGTTGCATCCTGCTTGGGAAAATATGAAGATTTCATTTAAAAAGAAAGACATACACTTAATGCCTCATCCATATTCGTAGGAGGGCAATGGTAATGAAGGAACTTGAACTCCCTCCACCATACACACACTTACGAACAATGCCTATTACTCTTTTCTTTCAGTTGAGATTACATGCAGCCTCAAAGATTTTCCTTCTTGCTCCAGGGTGACCCAGAGTGCCCTCTAAATGGGTGTTCACCTTGTCTGGTCTTCAAGGGTGTTCCCTGAACCACCCTGGATGTGGCTACTAGAGCCAGGGGGAAGGCAGATTCCTTTCCACTTCTAGACCCTGACCTTTCAGTCCTCCACACTTCCTGTTTCTCCATGGCCCTGACTTGAGTTAGCATCCAGTTCTTCTCAGAGAAGGTTTTTACCTCTTAATGGGGGGACCCAGCACAACAATTTTCAAGCAGCAAACAGATGGCTCTATTTCAATAAAACCATCTATTGGAGCAAAGGCCATCTAGCTAAAGGTGCTATGCCCCCCTGCAAATGGTTAGGCAGTTCCTCTGTCCCCAGTACAGCCCATGTGGCTGAAAGAGCCCTAAAGATTGCTCAGGTGTTCTCTTCTCTTGCTTCAGGGATGATGTTCAAAGGCATCCAGCACGGTTTCATTAGGGGCAGGTCATGTCAGACCAACCTGATTGCCTTTTATGATCAGGTCACAAAGGCAATGGATGCAGGCGTTGCCGTGGACGTAGCCTTTCTAGACTTCAGCAAGGCCTTTGACACCGTCTCCCACCCCATCCTCATTAAAAAAAACTAGGCGACTGTGGCATTGATGCCTACACAGTCAGATGGATTACAGATTGGCTCAAGGGTCGTACTCAGAGGGTGGTGGTAGACGAGTCATATTTGACCTGGGGGGAAGTGGGCAGTGGAGTCCCCCAGGGCTCGGTCCTGGGGCCTGCACTGTTCAATTTCTTCATCAGCGATTTGGACGACGGGGTGAAATGCAACCTGTTTAAATTCGCTGATGATACCAAAATTTGGGGTGAGGTGAGCATGCTAGTAGGGAGGGAAAGACTTCAACAAGACCTGGATAGGTTACAGGAGTGGGCTGACATAAACAGGATGCGTTTCAATACTGGCAAGTGCAGGGTGCTGCACTTAGGCAGTAGAAACTAGCAGCACACTTATAGAATGGGAAACTCCCTTCTTGAGCGCACGGAGGCAGAAAGGGATCTTGGAGTCATTATTGACTCCAAGATGAACATGGGCCGACAATGCGAGGTTACGGTTGGCAGGGCTAACCTCATCTTGTTGTGCATCCACAGGTGCATCTCAAGTAGGGCCAAGGAGGTGATCCTCCCCCCCGTGCAACACTGGTCAGGCCGCAGCTGGAGTACTGTGTCCAGTTCTGTGAGCCCCATTTCAGGAGGGGTGTGGACAACATTGAAAGGGTCCAGAGGAGGGCCACCCACATGATCCAGGGACTACAGGGCAAACCCTACATTGAAACACTGCGGGATCTAAACCTGTTCAGCCTTCACAAGAGAAGGCTGAGGGGGGACCTGGTGACTGTCTATAAACTCACTAGGGGGGACCAGAAGTGTTTAGGGGAGACACTGTTTCCCCTAGTGCCCCCTGGTATGACAAGGAACAATGGACACAAATTATTAGAGAGTAGATTTAGGTAAGACATCCGCAAGAACTACTTCACAGTTAGGTCGGCTAGGTGCTGGAACCAACTTCCTAGGGAAGTGGTGCTGGCTCCTACCCTGGGGATCTTTAAGAAGAGGCTTGATGACTACCTGGCTGGACTCATTTGAGTCCAGTCTTTTCTCCCACCCAGGTGGGGGGTCGGACTTGAAGATCTACAAGGTCCCTTCCGACCCGACTTCTATGATTCTATGATTTCCTTTTTCTCCAGGCCCTGGAGCTTCTCCCTTGGTCTCTGACCTCTTCAGACTCGCTCACCCTGGGGGCTGACATCGGACTTATTCACAGCCCCTTTTCCATTGTTATGCTCATCTCATTCAGTCAGCTTCCTTCCAGCAGTGGACCTTCAATGTAGCTATTCAAGTCTTTGTGGATGCCAGAAGTCTATTTTGTTCTGTACTGCAGATAGGCAGATCTCTTGCTTCACTGAACCATGCCTTTGCCAGGGGGAAACCAAGGCATGCAACATCATTACAACATAAATGTATTTTACACAGAAATATTACAATAATACCCACCACACAGGGAAAAATAAAGACCTAAGAAAATCTGTCTTACCTGAGTATTATTATCTTAGCATAGATTTGTGTCTACAACAGTCTTCATTTTGGAGTTTTTGTAATTTAACATTTCTTTTTTCAGCTTTTGTTGAATTGTACCTTTTTTCCCTTAGAAATAGTTTCATGGGAAATCAATTATTTATTTCAAATACAATTTTTTTGATATTTTTGTGTGAGGAAGAAGTCAGAATTCCCATGGACTCTGGAAACAACTTCTTTAATACTTAACATAAGTGGTCACAAACAAAAAGCTACAAAACAAAAAACTAAAATAAATCTGGTAGATTAGATATTACTCATTCTAGCAATTCCATATTTTAATTATCAAGAATATGTATTCAGACTGATGTTATTTAACTTAATTGTATGGGAACCAGAATTTCTATTTTACAGGATGCTAAGTATTTTTGACTTTTGTTTTCATTAGAATTAGAATAATCTATCAAATTTTCAAATTCCCTATGAAAAACTCTTTGAAAAAAATGTTTGGGTAAGTCAAACATTTCATTTTGATCAAATCAAAACATCTCATTGCAATTTTAATGTTTGTCTTATATGGACCTAATATTATCTATTGTTAGTGGGTATTATTAATATTAAGCCAAAGTTGTTATTTGTAATATCAATATTATTAATCCTTAGTAAATGTGTTTCTTATCATCAGTTTACTTAGCAGATAATAAATGCCTGAAATGCAAGTAATTGTGTAGGTAAAGTAAAAATATGTTTTGTTATCGATTGTGACCAAGTTTTCTTTAAAAGCATTATCAATCTGTAAGAATCAGTATTAAATCTGCAACTGTGAAAAATCTAGTGCTGTTAGCAACTTCTTTCTGGTTATAGGACTTTAGTCCTCCTAAAAAGTTAATATATCAAGAGTGTCCCAGGAAGTCGTACCCAGTTTTGTTCAGAGTGTAATTGCTTTTGTAAATGTTAGCAGCTGTAGTATATCAGGTTTTTAATTTACTGGGGGATATACCTATTCAGCCATGCCCTGCATCTGACATTGACTTGATACTGATATGATTTATGAGGTGATAACTTTGATTCAGTAGCTGGTGCAGTTATAATAATTCACTGAAAGGTGACTGAATTGACATATAATGGTTCCTCTTAAAAAGTTCATTCTCTTTTGGAAGTTTGTTGGTCAGAAAGAGATTTTCTGTATTTGAAAAAGGAGATGCCACTGAAACTGATAATGTCTCCAAAGCCAGAATTAATTTTTAAAGTGTGAACTTTGAATGAAATGTCTGATTTGAAAAATGTGTCCAATTCATACTTTTACAAGAGGTGTATAATGAGATATTTAACAGGGTCCGCCTCATGTTTTATATGTACTAGATCCAGCTCATAATATAAACCCTAAGTGTGTGTTATAAGAATTTGATCAGTAAAACCACAGCAATTATCCATTAATATGTTTCTACTTTGAAGAGTGACTGTAAAAATGGAAATGTGGAGTTTCAGTTTTCATCAGTTACTTCTGTAGCAAATATGCTCAGTTGACATGTGAATTGCTGTTTATTCTTAAATTCCAGTGCTGCAAATTCATTCTGGTTTGAGAATGTCATTTTGGACTTCTTTCATCTTAATCTTTGTCCCTAGTAATAAAAAATAATAAGTAATAATAACTTGGGTTATATGTCTGTTGTGTTCTGAGTGAGGTCAGTGTGTCTTTGAAGTAATATGGCCTGCTCACTAACATCTCCTTTGTGTATACTCGGCCTTGCAAATTTGTCATATAAATAGCATGGTACAGTCCAAATATTGTATTTGTAATCTAAATTAAGACAAAACATTACAGGTGACTATAAAAAAAAAAACAGGTGAGCCGGAGAAGATAAGATAAGGTGTAAGAGTAATATATTTTCATACCTATTTAGCTTAGTCATACAGTTAATTAAGTGGTTCTGAACCATTAAAAGTACTTTTTTTGTGCCCTCACTTAGACATCATTTGTTGGCTGACTTTTATAAGACCTCTCCTTTGCATATTTGTTTTAATTTTAAAAAGGCAGATGTAAAAAACAATAAACAATGAATGAGATAAATGTGAATGTTTCAATTATTTGGTTGTTAAAAACCTTGGTTATACGTATCATACAAGCAGGAACAGATTTGTCATCTTAAAAACAGCATAAATTCTGTCATTGTTTGTAAGGAGCCACTGTTTGAACATGTGTGTGCAACAGATAGCCTAATTGCTTCATTCATAGTTGCAAGATATACATTCTTTCCTTTGGTGTCAGGAAACTTCACATTGTTTGCTGGTTCACTGTATTCCTTGGCTGAAATCAGGGCTGCATATCAATCACAGAAGCCTCTGCTTGCATTAAATATTTCTTGCTCTTTTTCCTGTGACAAGGAATGTATTGTCATTTTTGACAATACTTGGGCTTATGTTGTGACAACTCCTCTAGGATCGTTTCCCCAAATCTGGTAAAGTCTCAGTATGCTTTAGTTCAAAGGTACTGGTTACCTCTCATCAGAGGTGGATTAAAATCTATTGAGGCCCTGGGCAAGCACAAAATTGAAGGGCCTCTCTAGAGGTGCACCAATATATTGGCTGAATATTGGATTGGCACTAATTAAAACGGAAATTAACATTATTGGCTAGTGGGGTTTTTGGGCCAGTGTAGCTGATTAATTTTACTGATAAATGCCATGTGCACGCAGCCAGGAATGTAGCCAGACAGCTTGGAGAGCACTGTCCTGCCAGTAAGTCTGTTGGGGGTAGGGGCATGGGGGAGGCAAGGGGCATGGGATTGCAGATGGAGGTCCCCATGGTGAAGGAGGGAGTGGAACAGGGGCAGGCGCTGCCCAGGCAGGGCAGTGAATGCAACCCTGAGGTCGGGAGTGGAATGGAGCCATGGGTGGCTCATTTGAAGGTGTGGGGGGATAGAAAGAGGGGGTGGCTCTTGTGTGTACCCATGGGGGAGGCATGGGGGGCATGTGCCCTCCTGGATTTATGCACAGGGTGAGGGCAGGCTGCCTGCTATGAACTTAGGGCCAGGGGCTGTGCCAGCCTCTTCCTGGTGGGTGGGGGAGGAGGCTAGTGATGGGCCTCTTCCCAGCTTGGTGTGGGCTCAGCTGTGTGGGGCAGGTGGTGGCCCTTGGGAGGTGTGCTTATGTGGAAGCTATGGGAAATTTTGAGGTGGCTATAGCCCCCCAAGCCACCCCCTCAGTGCTACCCCTACTCTGACCACTCTACTTTGCTGCCTTTCCCTCAGGAGCCCTCTGCAGAGTACCCCAAGCAGGGATGGCACTAGGGAGGGTTTGGGGGGGCTAAAGTCACCCCTCCCAGTGCTGTTGCCTCCACCACCACCCACCCCACACAGTTGAGCCTGTCCCAAGCCCAGCCCTGGCCTAGTCCCCCCACATCAGGAAGAGACTGGCACAGCCCCTGGCCCTGAGTTTGCAGCAGGCAGCCCGCCTCTGCCTCACACACATCAAGGGAAGCACATGCCCCCCGTGCCTTGCCCAGGACTGCATGCAGTGGTGGGGAGCCACTGCCCCTCCTCACCTCCCCCCCATGCCCTCTGGATGAGCCACCAACAGTTTCATCCTATTCTCAGACCTGGGGTTGTATTCATTGCCCTGGCTGGGTAGCACTTGCCCCCCTGCCTCACTCTCTCCCTCAGCATGGGGTCCTCCATTTGCCTACCTCATGCCCCTTCCCTCCCACAGACTTACCTGCAGGGAGCTGGCTGCCTGGCTGTGCTCCTGGCCACAGGCGTGGCAGCTCCTTTAATTCTGCAGGTTCCTCTGCATGTTCCCTGCTGCACAGTGGTGAAGGGGCCATGCTTGCAGCTCACTCCTCGTCAGGGAAGCAAAAGCTGCAGTTTTAAACTTGGCACCATTTTTGTCTTCATATCGCTGATTTGCTGAGCTGTCCTGCCAGCCCTGGTGCTTGCTGCCCACCGGTGGGGAGACAAAAATGGCATCATGTTTAAAACCACAGCTTTAGCTTCCCTGCCAATAAGGAGTGAGCCACAAGTAGGGCCTCAGATTGGCAGGGGCCCTGTTGGCCTGTGCATTAATCCACCAATGCTCACAGTGCTGGTATTTCCTGAACTGCCAGCTGAAAAAAAGCTCAGGAAGATTTGAAACTTTAGAAACCTTAATTACATAGTCAAGTCATCTGTTTATCATTATGTTAGGGCCTTGTTACACGTTGCACTTTGAGCTGCTCAAATTTTGATCAGTGTTAATGCTAGCTCAAGTTTGGAACAGTTGTACCTTGGAGCTTAAAACTTTCTCTGACTCATCCCCACCTGCATGTCTGTGACTTGCCACTATAGGGCTGGTGAGCTGCTTAAAATTAATGTACAACAAGGCCTTTACTGGTAACAGTGAATGCACTTCTGTCCATTAGGTAATAAAGCATGAGATTACTGCTGCATGAAAGAAAACAAAAGATAAAATGGATGTTGGCACTGCTGAGGAATCCTTAACTATATATGAACAGAGAGAACCACTAGGGTAATTTCTAGTGGTGAATGTTTTATATTGCTACAGTTAGACTGTATGTTCTCCAGGACAAATCACCTCCTCACACTTTTAGGGCTCATTTTTTCTGCCCATTTTCCCACTCTCATATTTGCTTGATTTTATTTTATTGTTTAATATATATCAGGTCCCTCAGAGTCTCTGGTTTCCCTCTACAGTTTTTCCTCATTTTTTGTTCTTATTTTATTTTTTCTCTTCAGAGCTGTGTTTCCCATCCAAATTAAATGCAGCATATGGTGGTGCCACAAATCAAGACAGCAGTTGTCCATGGAGAACAAAACTGGAACATTTCAGCACTAAAAGTGCAGACCTCTGTCATTTAAGTTAATGAAAACATCTATTTCTATTTATCATAACATTCTTATTCTCAAAATTTCCCTTAAAATAATACTGTTCTTTGCTTTTCTTCTTTCCATTTTCTTCTTCTTCACTCTCTATTTTTACCTTTTCTAATACAAGTGCCATTTCTGATCTCATTTCATTTAGCCCTTCCCAGCTAAAAATGTTCTTTTCCTTTTCCCCTTTTTTCCTCCTCTTTCTTTTCACATTCTGTGTCCCTTTTTTCTCATTGTTGGTACTAATCTTTTTCTTCCTTTCTTTCATTTTTCCTTCTCAAGCACATCCATTTATGTCCTCAACACTTGCTTGTTTTTATTCCCCAACACAACAGGTATCTTTATACATACTTAAGGAACAGCAGAAGTCCTATCCTTTGGGCAAGAGTGTTTCTCATTTTCCCCAGAAACCAAGTGCATAGGTGAGAAAGAAGAGCCAAAAGGAACTGTTTTTTCTTGTGGGCTGTTCATAGGACCATCAGAAAGTAGGGCTGGAAGAGACCCCACAAGGTCATCTAGTCCAATCCTCTACTCATGGCAGGTTTATTCCTGACTCAAGCATCCCAGATAAGTGTCAGTGCAACCAGTTCTTGAAAACTTCCAAGCATGGAGATTATACAGTTCCCTCAATCTCCTCTGGATGCTTGAGGTCTTTGCTCCTAGTCCTGTCCTCTGTAGACATAGAGAAATCTGTTTTCATCTTCTCTGGAATCCCTCTTCAGGTATTTGAAGACTGTAATCTGATACCACCACCCCCCGGTCTTCTTTCTCCAGACTAAATAACCCAAGTGCTTCTTGAAGTGTGGGGCCAAAAACTGGATACAGTACTCTGGCTGAAGCTTCACCAGTGCTGACTGAGGCAGTCCACTATGCTGCTGGCTTTTTTTGCTACAACAACACACTGTTGGATCATATTCAATTAATGATCTACTGTACTTCCTATCCACCTACCCCCAGATCCTTCTCTGCAGTACTTAAGCCTAACCAGTCATTCCTCAGTCTGCATTTGTGCATGAAATAATACCAGCCCAAATGCTCATCTGATTGACTGCAGACTGTTTCTCCAATCTGTCTGGGTCATTCTGGATCCTAGGCCTGTCCTGTAGAGTGTCTCCAACTCCACCCAACTTGGTGTCATCAGCAAATTTGCTAAGCATGCACTTGATTCCATCATCCAAATCATTACTGAAGACATTAAACAATACTGGACCCTGGACAGACCCCTGGGGAACCATACTTGATACCCCCTCCCAACTAGAACTTGAACCATAGATGATCCAGCCAGTTATGTATCTATTTTACAGTACTTTCATCCAGTCTGTATTTACTATAGCTTATTAATGAGACAACAGTATCAAAAACTTGCTAAAGTTGAGGTATGTCACATCCACTGCACTCCCCCAATCCACAGAGTCTGTCATTCTACAGAAGGAAATCAGGTTCAGCAGGCATGACTTGCTTTTGCTGAATCTATTTTGGCTGTTGCTGTTCACCTTGTTCTCCTCTAGTTGCTTCCCAGTAGGTTCCTTGAGAGGGCCTGCTGCATGATCTCGCTAGTTATGGGCTGTACTAACTTATCCTTCTGGAAGGTTTCTATCAACAAGTTTGTCCAGTATGGGCCATATATTTTATAATTACGTTGAGTGTTGATTGCATTTAATCAACTTCATACTTGGTTTCCATTATTTCCATTACTGAGCATATTCTACTTTGGCAGCAGTTTAATGACAGACAGGGTATTTAATAAGGTTTCCTTGCATGCAAATGTAAAATGAGGAGTTCCCCCCGCCCCTTGCTGATTGGGGAAAACAAAACTTATTTTGTATTTGAGTAAATATGGTATAAATGCCATTTTCTAATTATCCAGGACCTCCATTGACCTCTACAAGTTCTCAGAGACGATAGTGGGCTTTGAGTCAGTTACCTTAGTCAATTCCTTCAGTACCCTAGAGTGCATCCCATCTAGCCTCACTGACTTGAAAGATTCAAGCTTCTCTAAGTAATCCCTGATCTGTTCTGCCATTACTCGAAACTATTTGTCATCTTTCCTATCTTTGCTGTCAACTGCACTCATCTCATACCTGCCTCTATTTGTGAAGACTGAAATAAAAAAAGGCATTAAATACTTAGCCTTCTCTGCATCATCCATCACTAGATTGCCTTTCACATTCCTTAAGGGGCCTATGGTTTCTCTGGTCTTTCTCTTATTTTGACATACTTGTAGAATCCCTTTTCTTGTCTTTGATGTCCCTTGCTAGCTGCATCTCAAATTGTGCTTTGGCTTTCCTAATTTTCTCCCTGCATGCCTGTGCAATATTCTTATACTCTCCCTAATACTATGACCAAATTTCCATTTTGATAGAATTTTTTTTGTCAGTTTCAAGTCATTGAAGAGATTACTGCGTAGCCATGCTGGGCTTCTGTTGCACTTCCCATTTTACCATGGTATCAGGATAGCTTGCTCCTTAGCCTTTGAAAGGGCCTCCTTAAAGTACAGCTAGCTCCCCCAGACTCTTTTCTCCCCTCAGACTTGTCTCCCAGGGTATCCTACCTGCCAATTCCTTGAGTTTGTTAATGTCTGATTTTCTGAAGTCCTTCCTTCCTGCCCTTAGTATTTTGAACTCTTTCATTTCATGGTTGGTGTCATGCAAATTGCCTTCTACCTTCCTGTACTCAACCAATTTCTCCCTGTTTGTGAGCAGTAAGTCAAGAAGAGTTTCTCCCCCGTTGGCCGCTTGTATCAACATGTTATCCCGAACACAGTCTAAGAATTTTCTGCCCTGCTTGTGCATTTCTGTGTTTCCCTCCTAGCAGATATCCCAATAGTTAATGTAACTGATAAGACTCAAGTTCTGTGATTTGGACATTTCCATCAGTTCTTTAAAGAAGGCCTTGTTCATCACCTCCTTCTTGTTTGGAAGCCTGCAGCAGATACCCACCATGCCACCTCCCTGCCCCGCTCCTCTCACCTCTGACCTTTACACAGAGACTTTCAATAGACCTACATCCCTCTTTATAGAGGCCGACTGTACCTGTAAACACATATACATCACCTTTATATATGGCAATACCTCCTCCTTTTTAACCCTGCCTATCCTTCCTGAGCAAGCTATACCCATCCATGACCACATTTCAGTCATGTGAACTATCCCAACACCTCTCTGTAATTTTAGTTACTTTATAATTCTCTGCTTGTATTAGAACTTCAAATTCTTCCCGTTTGTTCCCCATACTTCTCACATTAGTGTATAAGCATTGCAGGTATCTAATTGGCCTATCCTCACCCAGAGAACATTGCTAAGGCTTACATTATTGCTTCCATTTAGTAAGTTTTTAGCCAGGTCCCCAGGCTCCTTCTTTATCTCTGGGCTTTCATCTCCATCCCCCAGTGGACCCAGTTTAAAGCTCTCTTTACCGCACCACTGTTTTCCACTGTTCATAGTCTTAACTAGGAAAGAGTCTTCTCTTTCTAAGTATTAAAAACGGTACTTTCAGCTGCCCCTTATTTTTTCTCTGTCCATACAAATATATTTATCCACACACTCACACACAGAGGATGTTTATCCCAAACTGTTTGGAAATAGTAAACAAGCTGTTGCATCCTTCCTAGCTGGTTGAAGGCCTTTGGCAATATCTTTTCTAAAACATACTTCACTAATATAAAAAGCATACACTCAGTAAGTTTTGGTCTTCTGCCTGGGAGAAATGATTAAATGATACAACTGCACATACTCAGCTGGGCCCCATCTCACTCTTTATGCTTCCAGTTTACCCAGAGTACCTTTGTTCACCCAGATATGACCCCCAAGAAGCGCTTGTTCTGTGAAAAATGACATGTGCAACTAATAATGGTTGGACTTTTGTTGTATGGTGAATAAAAAAGGCCTTGCAGAGAGAAAATTAACAAAGAGGCAGTATTGGTATTTCTTGACTTATTCTGTGATGGTAATGTGCATGGATAAGTTGGTTGATGAGGGTATTAATTGGGGAGGAGGAACAAGGCACAGGAACAGAATTGTATTTTAGATGTAATTATGTTTCCTCATCCTCAACTGTGGGAGTGCTTATTTTAAGAGGTTCACTTTTCTGAAGGATTTCTAAGTTATTCATTGGGTGGTAGCAAGTATCATTAAGAAAACTGAGGATACTTTTGGCTACTGTCTTCCAGGTGTTTTTCCACTTATAAAAGGTAGTCATGTAGCATTCAGAGACAAAGGTGTACAGTTTCAGGCGGGTTGGGGAGGAGGTGCTGCTTGGGAGTACACAAAAAGTGTGGCATGTGTATGAGCTTCTAGTGATTCAAGTGTAGGAAAACCAATTCAACGTTAACCTTGCTCTGCCTAGCTCCAGGCAAGGGTGATTTAGCTCACTTATATTGTGACAGAATTATGTAGACACAGGCTTACAACATAATAGCTGCTGAATACTCCTAGGCAGCAACCTCCCCCTTCCATTTTGAAACTGCTGCAAATATGTTTGTCCATACCTTTTACTGAGCTGACGAAAAAATATACAGATCAATACTTTCCCTCTTGACCATGAGGTGCATTTTTTTGTATGCAGATCTTCTTGGAGGACCTCAAAGCACAGTGCTTATATCCACTCACAGCTTGTTCAGAATGGAGTAGCATGTTTGTTTCTTTGCTTGAGCAATTGAGAATGTATTTATACTTGAGCTGTTTAAATATGGCTGCCTGTGAAGTGACAGATTGACTTTAAATGGGAACTGTGGGCTGTAAAAGCATTTAGTAGAACAGGCCCTGGGTATATTTGAGACGTATTCCTTGATTCCTTATGGCAGTCTGTAATCTCACATAAAACACCACTCCCAAACCTGCATCTATGTCATTGAATGATTGGGTCTTTGCTGAGCTGGGTAGTAGGATGGAAAGCAAAATCTCTTCAGAAAACTATAATCTGTTTCACCCCCACTAAACTAAAAAGCCTTATTCTTATACATTCATTAGAATAACCCTACTGCTTTAGAATGGAAAGGAGGGACTTAGCACAGTTCAGCTGAACTTTTTGCAACTGTTTTGTCTGTTTGCTCTATCCTTTTCTAACAGGAAGTAAATTAGTTTGATACAGCTTCACTTTCAGTGGGATAGGAGCAAACAGATGAAACAATCTGAGAAGTTAACTGATATGTGGTAAGCATTCCTCCCCCTGTTAAAATTGTTTAATGATTTGTCTTTCTGTATTGTGTATTTTCACCTATTTTGATGGGTATTGTTGGCCTACTGTTTCTGTGTAGATCCTGTGTTCCCCTTTGCTTCTTTTTCTATATCACCTTTGATGATAGATTACTGTGAATCTGATCAGGACTCACTTTACAGGCATTGGGCACCTAAAGACAATGAAAACTGTTCTCAATTAATGTCTCTGATCATTATATGATGTATCCTATCTTTCTTTCTCTGTACATCTATTTTGATTCTCAGGTTTGATGTGTCCCAATTTAAAGGTTTGTCAGTAAACCTTGCTAATATAGTCAATCTTTCTAACGTAGATATAACTTAAATCTGCAAAAAGGTGTTTCTGGCAGTGTGGCTTCTACTGGTTCCCTACATAAAAGACTTTATACCAACAAAAAGGCCTTTTCTGCCAACATAAGTGCATCTACGGTATAGATCTAACACTATAGAAAGACAGAAAAACCTCAATACCACTCATGGACATTTCTATGCCGAAAACAGTTGCTAGCAAAAAGCAGGGTAGATTTGCATCTTATGGACTAACTAAATTAGAGATTTAGGCATAGCATAAATTTTCATAAGTAGCGGACTTACTTCATCAGATGTTGTTTGAAGAAAAGTTCCTAGAGCAGGCCTAAGAAAACTACTTGATAACAATGGGACAATGAAGCATGGGCTGCCAGTATACTTTTGTGAGACACTTTTATTTATTAAATACCTTTGTTATTTGCCTGGAGAGCTCACAGCATAAGGAGCAGGGAACCTGGTTTTCTCTGATTAAAAAGAATGACAAATTATCTGATTAAAAACCCTCAAATCTGCATTTTTCTGTGCTTGAAATGAAATGCCACTACTTGTATAGGTATTAGTTAGGTATAATGTTATATTAATATATTAAAAAATTTAAAGCAATTTGGAAGTCTACCACTGCCTCAACCACTATTGTAATATTATAAAAGCCTTAGTCTGTCTGCCCAGCCGTAATGCTTTATTCACACTCTGATTGGTTGTCTCAGCAGCCAATCAGAGTGCTCCAAAAGACAGATACACACACAGCGGAGCACCGCCATGACAGCAGGGACCGAAGGGCCAGAGTTGGGGGCGAGGCTGGCCTTGCCTTACTGTGCCCTACCATACCCTGCTCCTTGGAGCCATGGGCTGGAGTGGGCCTTCCCCAATCAACAGCTAGTAGGGAGGGGGAGGTGCTGGGGAAAAGGGGCAGCAGGAAGGGGGGGCATTACCGGTGGCAGCATGTCAGCACCCACCTCTGGCTGCCCACCGCTGCCACTGCGTGCAAGTTCCCCCCTGCCCTGGGAGGCAGGCGATCAGGGGCCTACACCTGAAGCAGTGAGGGGGAGAACTCATGATGGTGGGGACATGGGACAGAGTGGGCGGGGGGGCTCCCCTGCTCCTTGCAGGTGGCAGAGACAAAGCAGGAGGAAAGGGGGAGTGGGTCTGTTCCCCACCTCCCCAGACAAGATGAGAAGTGGGGGCAGGGCCATTGGGCCATGACAACAGTCAGCAGGGCAGGTAAGGGAGGAGAGGGGGAGCGGGGGCTGCTGCTGCCATGCTCTGACAACAGCCCAGAAGGGGTGGGGATTGGGCCCGGCCCTGAAGTAGCAGGGGCAAGGATGGGGGAGAGCAGATGAAAAGTGGAGGTGGGGCTGAATGCAGTTCCCCATCTCCACCTACCATGATGGTGTGCACCGCCACCAGGCCCTGACAAAAGCTGGCAGGGGAGCACAGTGATGGCACCCTGCCACCACAGCCAGGCCCTGGTAATAGCTGGGAAAGCGGGGGGAGCGGGGGAGGGAGCGGGTCTGTTACCCCCCTCCCCAGACCAGATGAGAAGCTGGGGCAGGGCCACCAGGCCATGTTGTCTATCAGTAGAACTGAAAACATCCAAAAAATAGAATGATCTTGTAAATTATACCTGCTGTATACATCCAAAAGGTGCACAGCATGTCTATGTTTTCATTCAGTTTTTGCCTTACGTATTTTCAATAGTGCTTAGGAGTCTAGCAATATATACTTCTCATTTTTCTTTATCTATTGGCCTGCTATACCTGAGAATGACAACTACTTTGATAACAACAATAGCAGGTTCAGACTGTGTTGATGCAAGATTTGTATTAGAATGCAAAATGAATTAATTCCTGTGCTACTGACACAGAGGATAAGTGCTAATGAACAAATAAGCTTTGCAGAAAAAGGGAGAAATCCTCAAGCTGTTTCCTTCCCCTTTCTTCTGTCTTTTGATTTATTTTTCTTTTTAATTTTTGCATCTTTCTCCTGTTCAAATGGAACAGTGAAGAGTATATTTTTGTCAGTTGAACAAAAATACTGGAACTTAGCTCCCTCTGAGAGAGAGAGATGTCTGGAGCATCAAAGAGAAAATCACTTGCACTGTTACCCAAGGCAGCTTAAGAAAATTTGAAGAGAAGTTAAGCTTTTAGTTATATTTAAAGCTTGAACTAAATTATTTATGGAAGGTAGGTTTTTAGTAATCTTAGCTGATGGGTTAGGCTAAGGAAGAAGCTTAGGCCTGAGAAGTTATAAGCAAGAGTATTAGGGTTTTAAGATATGGGAAATTTAAAATTGATTTGAGATGTCCTGGATTAAAAATAAACCAAGACAAAAAAGATAAATGTTTATCAATGTAACATGTTTTTTCTTTTTTTGGCTCCAAGGTAAAATTCTTTTTTATTATTATTGATATATATTGATGCATATTGATTGGCTAAATATGACACACAATGTTGCAAACATAATGAGGATAGAATAATATTAAAAAGGTGTTTATTTTTTGATTGGGGGTTCTGACTTCAAATACATCTCAGCATGCTGTCAGATCTTGCTCTTATGTATTCACTACTTGAACTGAGTCACATAACTGCTTCATCAGCCACTTTATGTTGTGTTAAGGTGATGAATTACTCCTTATCATTTGCTATTGTCTGATTTTTCTATAACCATATAGAAATTCTAACTAAAGTTTCCTCTGAGCCAATTCTGGCTGATCCCAGTAAATGTCAATAATGTAAACATTAAATTAAAGTAAGGGGAAAAATAATCTAAACTGGCAGTAGGGCTTTTAGGGTATGTTTGCTCTGCAGAGTGTACTGGATGTGGGCTCCTGAACTATGCAAGCAAGCTGGCCTTGTGATTATATGCATTGCAGAAGTGCAAATAATATGAAGCCATATAGCTGTGTTTACACTGGTGCTGCAGTTAACTGGACTTTGTGGTAAGATTTCCTGGGGTATTTTGCAGGACTTTTAGCTTTTCACTAACTTGGGCAATCCAGGCATTCATTCACAATGTGCATGGGAGAGCTTGTGTATCCTCCCAAACCCAATGAACCAGTTTAACGTGTAAGCAGTAAGCATAATAAGACATTTAACTGATACACTTCTGTCTCTTCTTACTTTTGTCCATTCCACCCAGTGCCTTGCCATAACACACCTCACAGTACTGAGTCTATTCCTGGCTGTGGCTGTACATTGCAGATAAAGAGTAGCTCCAGAAAGAGAATAGGTGCTATGATAGTGGACTCTACAGAAGCAGTCTCTCACCCTCAAAAGAAGGCAGATTTAAGAGGAGATCTCTTGCAGGCTGGGTGCTGACTGCACAGAGTAGGTGGGACTAAATTGTCTTGGTGGGATCATGTTGTCTTGAAGACTTAGATTCACTTGCATTGTCTCCGGATCATTTGCATGAAGAAACACACTGTCATGGAGCTAACTGAAAAGCTTGCCTTTGCCTCCCACTGCCAGCATGTGTAAATAAATGCACAATTATATTGCTATTGTCTCTGGAAGTTGGCTACACCAGACAGCTACCAGTTTAGTACTGGTAAGTCACCTCTCAAGTTTGTGAAATGATTAGTAATATGGTTTAATACTGCGCTTGAAAGAATAGCTGGCTGTGAGAATATAGGCTTTACCAGTGTGCTTGGGCCATTGATGGGCAGTTGTGTCCATCTTTCTGTTTATGATGGTAACATCTAAGGGCTTGTTCTAAGGGACTGGTTTGCTTTGTTCGACTATAGAGACATGAGCACGAGTGTGGGATGTACCAACCAGGTGCATAATGCCAAGGAACTGGGGAGATCTGGATTTATCTGTTTGGACAAATAGACACCTTACTTCCTCAAAAAGATGGTTATTATCTGTGCTTATGACCTTTGTTTTTTTAGGGAATCCTGTTTGCCCTCTTCTGTCTTAATTATGAACTTAACAGTCTGAGATGGTAGTAAAGGGCGCATTTGGCAGGCTCAAAGCCTCTTTCTGCAGAAACCCATGTTGCTGAGATGTGCTGTGACCTTCCTCACTAGCTGAAGTTTTGTGGCTTTTGTACCTCTGTATTGTTCAGCTTCAATTAGGTGTATATCATCAGGAGACTGCATCCAAGCCAGGGCCATCTTAGTGGTCGATATCTGCTTTCTATCCATTAATGGCAGGAGATCTCCTGTCACAGCTAGAGGTTTTAGTTCTTTGTCCAGGTCTCCATTCAGATTGTCCTAGATGTAGATTATTTAGTTTTAATTAGATGATATTGAGTTTTTGCCTTCTCTATGAGTTTGCTCAGCTTTTGGATGGCTAGAAACAATATACGCAGGGTGAATATACTATGTTTCTTGCACAATTCAGGGTGAATATGCTATGTTTCTTGGACAACTGCGCTATTGTTCTTTAGCATACTGTGAAATGTGATGGCATCCATTTGTCTTTATGGTTGAATCAGATGGAAATATGGGTCCATCTGTTGGCTGCAGGCAGGAAGATTTTTTACCATTGCCTTAATGAGGGGTAATGTACAAGAGAGTGGCTGTGTTGTGATGTCCTTGTATTGAAAAAGGAAAGGGATAGATCATATCTAGAAGAAGGAGGTCAGGACAGCATTAGGTATGGTCCCACATGGGAATTTTTTTTTAAGGTGGGGAGGAGGAAGATTACTGCAGGAATTGTAAGGTAGGTAAGGAGCTAGCTCAAGGTGAGATAATAGTATGGAAAAACGAATTATCATGCTAGAGGGGGTTACTAAAGGGATGAAATGTAATAGATCAGGGGAATGAAGGCCATCTTACAAGAAGGGACTAGAAAAGTTTGTCTAAGAAGGGATGTGATTAGTGCAACAGGATGGGAAACACTGCAGGGGACAGGTAACTTCAAACTAAAAGACAGCATTGGCACAGAAACAAATGGGTATAAAGTGTCCATGAATAAATTAAGCCTCGATATTAGAAAGTGGTTTGTAACCACTAGCGCTAACTACGTTCTGGAACAGTCTTGCCGTACAGTGTCACGGAGTTGAAAAAAACCTAGGTGCTTTTAAAATAGACCTTGATCAGTCTATGAAAGGGATTTGTGACTGGACTTGGTAACTCAGAAGGCCCCCTTCCCATCCTATGTTCCAAAGTATCAGTGAGCTCCTTTAGTCTTTAATAAGCTGTAAACAAAGATAATCTGTGTTAGTTTTGGCTTTGGTTTCTATTGTCTATTGCAGTACAACTTTTTTTTTGTTTGAGTTGACAATAAGTGGAGAAGCCTGAAGGGATGAGGTGGAATTGTATAAGCCATACAGTGCTGTCCAGTTAGGTCTCTGTAGTGTGGCTGTTATTGGCTGCTTTGGTTATTGATGAGGATGTGTATTGTCTGTTGGGGACAGATCAGTATTGATTTTAACTTGTGCCAAATAGGTTTGTACAGTGGCTCCTATGTGCAGAATACACATTTTCATAATTCCATGATTGTGGATATGGCCAGACAAACCTAGTTAAAAGTAGAAGTATATGTGTGTATGTATTAGGGCTGTGCAAAGCTTCAACTTAATATTCGATTCAACAAATATTTAACATATTCGACCTTGAAAAGTGAAAGTCGAGTCAAATAGCAGGTGGTCGAATAGCTGTTGGATCGAATACCAGAAGTCGAATATTAACAGCGCAGGTCGAATATTCAACAAGGGTTGAATATTTGACTTGCCTATACTGAATTTCCTGTTGGGGGGGGGGGGAGGAAAGTAAGGGGAGGGAGGGGGAGAAGGGGAAGGAGTGCTTTCATGACTGACACGTGTGGCTGGTCAGTGACCTGTCGGCATTCTCTGAGGTCCCTTCCAATCCCAGTGCTCTGGGGGAGGGCCAGAGAAAATGCATAAAAGGCAGCAGTTTTTCAGCTCACCTGCTTTCTGCCTTGGGGTCCGTTTCTGAGCTGCTGGTGTTCCAGACCATGACAGCTGGAAGCCCTGATCTTCAACAGATTCCCTGCTTGCAGCACTAGCAACAGGGATTTCTGAGAACTTGGTGCTTTTATTTTATAACTACTTTTCATATTAATTTACGCTTATATTGGATAGGGTTAGTAGTAGCCTAGGATCTATTTTATATATAGGAATTTAGTTTATATATATATATATTTTTTTTTATACATCATTCATTCTTTCCACCACACCAGCGCTTCTCAATATATTATCTACACACACAAACACATTTACATAACATCCAGAAATCTAATCCGTGGCACGCAGCACGCTTAGAGGTTCTAGTTTACATACAAAGGAACACACTATGAAGTGGGGTGGAAAGGCAGGTGGCCACACTGGCCAGCTTGCACAAAGGGGAGCAAGGGGGGTTGCAAGCGGGAGAGCTGCAGTTTCTCCCCCCACCAAACTTAGACGCAGCCTCTTTCCTCCTGCTGCAAGGGATGAGGCTGCTACAAGCAGTAAAGAGAGGGGAGGAGCAGTGCCACCAGAGCCACTGCCTGTGCCTGAGACTCTCTCATGTCCAGACACAGCAGCCACAACCTCTCCCACCATAACTGCAACCAGCAGAGCAGCGTGGTCCACCCTGTGTCACTGCCTATGCTGAGCCTTCCCACTCCAGAAAAAGAGCTGGCACTGGATCTGGAGCTCAGTGCCCTGGCAAGGGAAGCTCTGGGGAAGGAGGGGGAATCAGTCGAGTTTGTGCTTGACACCCCTCAGGTTTTTTCCTTTCAAGCCACAAGGTCTTTCCCAGAAGGCACTTGAGAAGGTGCCTCTGTACAGATGAAGGCAAGCGGCTCAACTGAGTCTGCTCTTTCTCTTGCTCTGCCTCTGACTGCTGAAGCTGGGGAGAGTTCAGCAGCATCCACAGATGCACCCGCATGCCAGAGGAAAAGGCCTAGTACTAGCGTGGTCTGGGATCATTATGAGCTGGCAGACGATCCCGCGTTTGCTATCTGCGTGCACTGCCAAGCCAAAATCAGCCGGGGCAAGGGAACAAAGTGCATGACCACCTCCGGGATGCTGAATCATCTCTGCAGGTACCACCCCTTTGCCACAGGAACGGCCCCCGCTTGCTCCACAGCCCCTGTCCCCCCCACAGCAGAGGCAGGGCACCCTGGAACATTGGGGGCAAAAGGGACCAGTTGCAAATGTGAGCAAGCTCACCCAGACCATTGGGGAGATGCTTGCTCTGGATGGCCAGCCCTTCACTTTTGTTGAGTGGCCAGGGTTCAGGCAGCTCCTGGCACTGCTGGCTCCATCCTAGCAGGTGCCCGCATGCACCACCTTCAGCAGGATGGTGGTGCCCTCCCTATATGAAGCACGCAGGGAGCACTTGAGGGAGGAGCTGCACAAGGCAGGTCCTCAGGTGACCATAAATTTCACCTCGGACATCTGGAGAAGCCAGGGTGGAGATCATGTGTACCTCTCCCTCACAGAGCACTGGTGTGGCCAGTCAGGCTGTCGGTGGGCTATCCTTCATGCCAAAGTGATGGATGAGTCCCACACAGCAGCAGAGATAAGGGGGGCCATGAACTGCATGGTGCAGGGGTGGCTGGGCTTTGGGCGAGCTGAGTTCACCCGTGGCTTCATGGTCACTGACAATGGGGCCAATATGGTCAAGGCAGTCCGTGATGCCAACTTTGCTGGTATTCGCTGTGTGGCACACAATTTACATCTGATTGTGAGGGATGCCTTGGAGTGGGACAGGGCTGCTGGTGATGGCACCAGCAGGCTCATTTCCCGATGCAGGAAGGTGGCAGGCTACTTCCACTGGAGCATCAAGGGGTGCAAGCTGCTGCGGGACAAACAATCAGAGCTAAATGTCCCGCAGCACAGAATCATCCAGGATGTGGAGACTCAGTGGAGCTCCACATACCTGATTCTCGAGAGGCCGGTGGAGCAACAGAAGGCCATCCATGAGCTGGCCTTGCTTGGGAAGATTGGGATCAGCGGTCCCCTGACCAAAGCTGAGTGGGATGCCATCTCCCAGATCTTGCTGGTCCTCCAGCCCTTCCTCGAGACCACTGAGACCCTCCGTGCTGCTGAAGGCTTCCTCAGCCAGGTGGTCCTCATAGTGAAGGAGCTCCACAGCCAAATGGAGAGCTTCCTGGGGGCCAGTGTTTCTGGCTGAGCCAGGCCACTTTCACCAGTTCTACAGGCAGTGGTAAGACGGCTGAAGGAGGGCCTTAGGAAAAGGCTCAAACCCTTGGGGTCCAACACAGTGCATATGCTGGCTGCCATCTGTGACCCAAGGGTGAAGGGCACCATATGTGGCAGCGAGACACTGAGTCACTGGAGGGAGGTACTTATTAAGAAAGTGACCGAGGTGGAATGGCGGAGGTGGGGGGAAGTGGGACAGGGGGATCTACTGCCTGAACCCAGCCTACCATCCACAAGCCAGTCTTCCCCTCCACCACAGGTGCTGCCAATATGGGCTAAGGCCATGGCAAACATTAGGGGGTCCAGACCCACCAGATCCCAGGATCAGGCAGACAGCCCTCACACCGTGGTGTCTGCCTATCTTGCTGAGCCTGTGGAGCCCCTGGACTGCAATCCCTTGGCCTACTGGGCAACCCGCAACCCAATGTGGCCGGATCTGGCCACAGTTGCCTGGGAATACCTGTCCTGTCTACTGACCAGTGTGCCAAGTGAGAGGATGTTCAGCATGGCTGCGGATGTTGTGACACCCCGCCGCACCTGCTTGGGTCCTGGTTTGGTGGAGCAGCTGGTGTTCTTCAAGGTGAACCTCCTGCTGCTGGGGTTCCCAAGCGCCAGGTGCAGACGGAGCAAATGCCTCCCTCCTCACTCCATCTGGATCACCAGTTTTGTCTGTCAGCAGCCTAAGGTGCAGTTTCCCTCAAACCCCTGCATCTATCACTGTGAAAGTTGGCAGGCTTTGTGGGCTCCTCAGGGGCGAGCAAGCCTGCAGTTTTGAGCTCTCTGTGGCTTTCCACACGAAAGTCACAGGAGATTTTCTCTCAAGAATTTGGGGTGCTGTTTCTCTGAATCCCTTGAATCTAAATTGCTGAAAATTGGCAGGCTTCGTGGGTTCCTCAGGAGTTACTATTCCTGCAAGTTTCATCAAGATCAGACAAGAAATGCCAAAGTTATAGCCTGCTTCAACCTTCCCCATTATAGCCTATGGGGAAGTCGAATCAGCTCGAATATTCAACTGAGCTTTGACCTCGAGTCCAAGCGGACCTGCTTCGACTTGAAGTGGACATCAAATTGAAGTGGGACCCAGTTTAATATTTGACATGGCTGTCGAATTGAATATTACCTTCTCTGCACAGCCCTAGTATGTATAGCAGAGGACTTGTGTCCATCAGCTGTTCTTTTGTGACAGTTTTGTCTGCTTTCTCTATCTTGCATAACTGGAAGCTGAACTGGAACAGTTTACTTCAGTTAAAACTACTGCAATTTAATTTTCACTTATGTAGGATGGAGGCGGGGGGGAAGAGATCTTAACTGGTTACAACAGATCAGCTTGAATAACTTCCCTCATTTTCAATAAGGCGTTATCGTTTTATCTGTCCCTATCCTCCTTTATTCAACAGTAAAGGTAGGGTTGCAATATATGACATGCTAATCAACACGGCAGCACAACCAGAGAAAGTTTCCCTGACAGCATAAAGTAGGAGAAGGCTATTTTTTACTGAACCCGGACTATAGGCACTTTGTCATCCCTAATTCTGGACTATACAATAGTCTGGAGGTTCCCCACACTTGCAAACACAAAGTTTAGTAGCTAAAGCTTGTCAGTGTTTTATGGGCCATCCCATGTACTGCAACCAGTGCTCTCATACAGTCTCTTATAGCAGTGGTGTTCAACCTCTGGGCTGCAGGCCAGATATTTCTTGTGGAACCACATCATCTAGCTTAAGGAGCTCCCCACAGGTCCAGAAATTTGGTGGTAGGGGAGCTGTGGCAACTAATTCTGCCACCACTCTCCTGATGCCAAATTTCCAAACCCCATGACCAGGTGATATGGCCCTATGTGCTGGATTGGGCTGGTGTGTGGGAACAGAGTTAGGGTCCAATCTATAGACTTCATAGACATTAGGGGCTGGAAGAAACTTCGTAAGATCAAGTCCAGCCCCTCTGCCATAGGCAGGAAGTCTGCTGGGGTCAATGATCCCAGCAAGATATGAATCCAAATGCCTTTGGAATGAGTCCAGAGTAGGTGCTTGTCCCACCTCTGGGGGGAGTCTTTACCAGACCCTGGACACTTGAACTGTAAAGGAGTTTTTAATTATGTCGAGTCTAAATCAGCCTTTCAGAAACTTGTGGCCATTAGACCTAGTTATCCCTTGGGGAGCCTTGGTGAACAACTCTTCTCCCAGATCCTGGTGCACCCCCCTTATATACTTATAGGCTGCCACCAAGTCTCCCCTGAGCCTTCTTTTCTCCAGGCTGAAGAGTCCCATGTCACTCAGCCTCTCCTCATAAGTCTTGCTCTCTTGGCTTTTGATCATGGCTCTCCTTTGGGCTCGCTCAAACTTATCCATGTTCCTCCTGAAGTGGGGGACCCCAAAACTGGACATAGTACTCTAATTGCAGCCACCATAAGGCTGAGTAGAGTGGGAAGGTGACATCCCCGGTTTTGCTTGAGATGCATCGGTGGATGCATGCCAGAGTTTGGTTTGATTTGTTTGGCTGATTTTCATCTTGTGGTCAATAAAGACCCCCAAGTCTCTTTTGGTCATGGTGTTAGAAAGTGTAGCACTGCTGAGCCTATAAGTATGATGCTGGTTCTTCCCCCCAAGGTGGAGCATGCTGCATTTCTCTGCTTTAAATGCCATCAGGTTTTGGTCTGCCCACCTTGCAAGCCTGTCCAGGCCTGTATCCCCAGCCTATCCTCCAGTGTGACCATCTTCCCCCATAGTTTAGTGTCATCTGTGAACTTCATCAGTCTGCATCTGATGCCCAAATCCAGATAATTTATGAAGATGCTGAAGAGTACTGGCTTGAGCACTGAGCCCTGAGCAACATCACTGGTCACCTTGTGCCAAGTCGATTTGCTCCCATCAACTAATACTCTTTGGGTCTGACCCTCGAGCCAGTTCCCCAGCCATCAGACCATGAGATGGCCAAGGCCACAGTTCTCTGGCTTAGCCATCAGGACATCATGGGAGACCAAGTCAAAGGCCTTCCTGAAATCCAGATATATGACATCAACCTTGTCTCCCTTGTCCAGGCAATGCATCACATGGTCATAGAAGAAGACAAGGTTCGTTTGGAACGACCTTCCAGCAACAAAGCCATGTTGGCTAGCTCTCAGAAAGTTGCCTTCCATTAGCTTGCTGCTGATGGAACCCTTGATAATTTTCTCCAGGATCTTTCCAGGGATGGATGTCAGACTGATTGGTCTGTAATTCCCTGGGTCCTCCTGCCTTTCTTTCTTGAAGATTGGGACCACATTGGCTCTTTTCCAGTCCTCTGGTACCGCTCCCATGCACCACAAGTTCTCAGATATCTTTGCCACAGGGAGAAGTGTGGGGATGGGGTTTGGATTGGATCTGGCACATGGGAATGGGCCACATACCATATCATGTCTGCATGCTGAACCTGTGCTGGATTGGGCTCACAGAGCCATCCCATGCACTGGAACCAATTTGTGAACTGATTCCACACCACTCATCTAGCTCATAGCCCCAAAAGGTTTGGCACCACTGTCTTATATAATTTATTAACAGCATTTTTCATCTTTGTGGCAAATAATTCAGATTTCTAAAATGAAATAATTAAAACTTTGGGATCCCGGGGTCTTTAGAAAGGGGCAGGATTGTTAGGGAGATTCACCTGCCTGGTCCTTCAAATTCTGATGTCTTAAATATATGGCTCAGAAAGAGCATCAAAGAGTTCTGTGAAACTGCAGCAAATGGCATGCTACTCTGGAGCTGCCCTTGCTTTTACTGAGCTCTTATTTTGGGAAGATATTTGTTGCCTTATAAATATTAACCAAATTGTTGTAATGAATGTGATTTGTTATTTATCGTGTGCCTTTATTTTTTATCATGCATAATTTAGTATCTTTTAGCATGAATGTGATTCCTAGACTTTTGCAAATGTAATTTATATTAAGCTTTAGGGATCAGAATAAGCAGCTATGTTCTAGCCCCTGAGTTTCTCTACTACCTCTAGTAGTGAGCTCCTGCTGTATAGCAAGAGAAAAAAAACAGTGTAAGAGAAGCATGATATGGTCTACTTTAATCCACTTTGTGAGCATTCTTCCTGAAGGTACTCAAGCATTCTTGCTACTTAAGACTCTCTTGCTCTTCTGCTACTTTGTCTTGTCAAATTAACAGCTTTACAGAAAAACTGACTTGGAAAGAATGTCACTGCCATGCACTCACAGCAAAGGAGGTCCCCTACATAAACTAAACTCAGAACTTCCTGATGGTCCAAATAAATCATATCCTTCCTGTTTAATGGAATACAAATCATTTGTGCTCCTAACAGGCCCACCTACTTATACCTCTAGCGGCTCTCTTGCTGAAACTGCTTTGATGGAGCTCACTGCTGTATTCCAATCTTGCATCTTTACATCCTTGCACATTGTAAAGAGAAGAACCAGACTTAGCCACAAGCACAGGTTATCAAATCCTTACACCCTACTATGGAACCCATGCTTACCAAAGCCAGATCTGCCTGTGTTTTCAATCCCATTGTGAATTAAGGGCAGGCATTCTGAAAAGGTAAAATTTGTGTATAAAAGCACAGGGTTTATATGAAATATCTGTGTTTTCCTCAAGTGCAAATTTGGTTCAGATTTTCAGTGAACTATAACTATGTAAGAGCTTTATAGTTTACAAACCAACCACTTGGTTAGCTAGAGGAATCTGAAAAAGGAAATCATTTTAATTTATTTTAGAGGATCATAGGGAAGTAGGGCTGGAAGGGATCTCATTAGGTCATCTAATCCAGACTCCACTCAAGGCATATGGAATAAAATAGAATGTATTTATTTAATCCATTATCTTAATGTATTTAACAGAAATATTTGAAATACTTCAAGAAATTAAGGTTTACCCACAGATTGGATATTGTAAATTTGGAGACTATAATGTTTTATTCTTTTTAAACAGGAAAAACATTGAATCCTTGCTTTAAATGCAAAGCTGACCATAATAACCTCATCTATCAAGATGCTGTTACATCTCAAGTAAAGGCCTCATTTTGGAGGCCTTTAACAGAAAATTATTTTTATCTGGAGGGCCTGGTGGAGCTACTTATGGCACAGTAGCTCCTATAAAATACCTGAATGTTGTAACCTCCAGAGTAAGGTGAAAATAGGACTCTTCAAAACCCTAGCCCCCATTCCCTTGTGGGTATTCTTTGGTTGGAGTTAGGCTAAGGGGCATCACCCTGTCAGAAACATGCCCTCGCTGAGGTGTTAGACAGTCAGCAGCAGCTCTAATTTGTTGCTTGCTGATAGAAGCTACAACTATAGAGGCACTGAATATCAGGGCTCAGTCTGGCCTTTGGACTCTGTCTCTGGTCTAAGGGCGGGGAGGAGGGGATAGACTCTGGAAGGGGTGTAAGGAACCTGAGGCAGCTTGCAAGGCATCTGAGCAACCCTGTTCAGGGGTAACCTACTTGCCTCTTTTGAGGAAGCCCCTAGAAAAGGTGGCCCAAAAAGCCATGCCCCAACCCAATCTATCCGGGCCCAAATGAAAGTAACCTGCATGTTGGAATGCTCAGACTCTGACTCCTCAGTTCAATTCAATTCAATTCAATTCAGTTCGATTCTGATTTACAGAAAATGGCACTACTAAACTATGAATTGGTTAGACTCAGAATCAACATTGTTGCATTATCAAAAATTTGGCTTCTCAGTTCAGATACAGGCTGTGTCCAAGAGAATGATTACACTATTTGTTGGCATGGGAAGCCAGCAGGAGAAAGGAGAGAACCGGGAGTACTGTCTATGTGCCTACCCTTCAAGTTAGCAATAGGCAAGAATGTTTTCTATCAACAGTTTGAAGAGATTGAGGAAACTCATGGAAATGAGACTATTATAATACTTGGCAACTTCAGTGCAAGAGTTGGATGTAATTTTGAGAATTGGCCTGGTGTTGGCTGGGCAAACATGGAATTGGTGATATGAATCTAGCGAGTGTTAGAATTCTGTGCAAGTCAAAATCTATGAGTTTCTAATACCTACTTTGCTGGGGAAATTACAAGAAAGACATAAGGGAAATACCTAAAACAAGGACACTAGCACCAATTAGATCTAGTACTAACCAGGTGCAACCAACTGAAAGAATTTCTGCAAATGAGGTCTTATCACAGCACTGACTGTAACACTGACCATGCCTTAATCTGCTGCAAAGTCAGAATCAATACCGAATAGATCTATTGTTATAAAACTACCAGTTGGCCTCAGATTGACATCAGACTAACTAAAGATATACAAAGATGCAAACTATTTAATAAAGAAGTTGCGAAAGCAAGTTTGCCTAGCAACTCAGCCACCAGGGCTTGAGAAAGCTTAAAAATGGTCAGTGTCGCTATATCAGTGTTTGGCCAAAAATGCAGACTGGTTTGAAAAGCACTCTGAAATCCCTTTACCACTGGTTGAGAGCAAAAGGGCAGTGTTAACCTCTACAAGAAATCTCCCAACACCATAACCCTGGAAAATTCAAGAAAGGGTCAAAGAGAAATGCAAAAGGAAGTGAGGAGGTGTGCCAAAGACATTTGACTGAAACTCTGTCATCAGTGGCCATGTGTGGGGGGTGCATGGGGGTGCATGTACACCACCTGAGAGCGCTATGGCACGTACACCCCTTGCCCATTGCTTAAGTGATGACAGCAGCCGGTCGGGGGGGCAGACAGGAGTGCCGGTGCCCTCCCTGCAAGCGCTGGCCAATCACTGCGATTGCTGCAGCTGGTTCCGGGATTGGCTGAGGCCACTTCTAGGAGCAGCTGCAGTGATTGGCCAGCACTTGCTCCCAGAAGCAGCTGCAGTAATTGCAACGACTGGCTGTTGCGGGATTGCCTGTGGGGATCCCCCCACCCAGTCTGCAGGATCAGTTGTGCCCTCCCCCCCGTTCAGCAGGACTGGTCATGGGGGGGCCACACGCCCCCTGACTAAGATGGCACCAGTTGCCCATGTCTGTCATATTCAGAGAACAGCTGATGCAGGTAATAGTTGTGGAATGTACAAAGGCATCAAGTCAGTAATTGGTTCAATCAAGAAGAAACCAGTTCTGTTGAAAGGCTTAAACAGAAATGTCATCACTGATCAACAAAAGCAACTAGAGTGTTGGATTGAACACTGTGGAATTCTGGACTCCAGTGTGACTGAAATCAAACACGAACAGCATAAAGGATTACCACATTTCAAAGTTATGATGGATTTGGACAATAAGCTTACATTAGAAGACTTGCAAAAAGCCATTAAATCCATCCCTGGGAACAAGGCATCCAGCAACGACTGCTTGCCTGCTGAAATCTACAAAAGTGCCAATGACTAAATAATTCAAAAGCTCCATGAAATTATACTGCTCCATTAGAAAGAGGACGTGGTACCTCAAGATGTTATAGATGCTCATTTTGTACAATTATACAAAAACAAGGGGGATAGAAGTGACTATGACAACTATAGAGGCACCTCCCTGTTAAACATTGTTGGGAAAATTGTCACTTGCATTATGCTTCCTAGGCTGAAATCTCTGAAAGAATTTAACTTGAAAGTTGATGCAGTTTTCACTCAGGACACTCTGCTATAGGTATGATAGTTTCGATCAAGCACATCCTGCGCTTCGGGCGGGGGGCTGGACTCGATGATCTTCTGAGGTCCCTTCCAGCCCTAATGTCTATGAGATCTATGAAACTGCAAGAGAAGTGTAGAGAAAAACAAATATTGCTGTACATAGCCTTTATTAATCTGACAGAGGACTTCAATACAGTTCACAGACAGGTTCTTTTTACTCTTATGAAGAAACTGGGTTGTCCTGCAGAACTATTGAGCATCATTCGCTGGTTATATCAAGATACGAAGGCAACTGTCGTGTATGAAAACAAAAAACAAAAACAAGCAACAGGGTGAAATGGGTGTGTTTTGCCCCTGCACTCTTTATACTTCCTCAGGTATTTAAGGGCACCAATGATGGCATTTATTTTCAAACCAGAGTAGATAGAGGCTTGTTCAACATCACAAGGTTTAGAGTGAAAACAAAGGTGAAAAAGCTGGTTTTCAGAGATCTCCTGTTTGTGGAGGGTGCGGCTGTCCACAGTGAATCTTCCTGGCAAAATCTCTTGGGCAGATTTTCTAAATCATGCAAAAGCTTTGGGTTGACAATTAATCCCAAAAAGACTGTGAATATGTACCAAGGGGTGGAAGAACCATACCTGACATCACTCTGGAAGGTAAATCTCCTGGCATTGTCAACAGCTTTTGTTACTTGGGTCCTATGGATCGGCACAAATCTTGACCTTCAGACTGAACTGACTAACGGAATCAGAAAAGCTGATAAGAAGTTTGGGTTATTACAGAAATCGCATGGAATGACAGCAAACTATCAACTAAGGTAAAGATATGAATTTACAAGACTTGTGTGCTGTCATACCTACTTTATGGTTCAGAAATGTGAACTGCATATGCTAGGCACATCAGAAGGCTGAACAGCTTCCATATGAAATGCCTGCATAAGATCGTGAGGATCAGTTGGGAAGACAAAATACCAAACACAGAGGTGCTGAAGTGTGTAAGACTGACACACTTAGAAATGCCTATTAAGAGGAGGAGGTTGCAATGGCTCAGTCACATCAGGAGAACTGAGTGACAAAGAAGAAAGTATGCTGTAAACTCGGACTCCAACTCAGACCTGTGAAACCTGTAACAGGCTGTATTGCTCTTGAATTGGGCTTGTCATATGCAAGTGGCTTAATCAGGCACCTGACTAGACCTATTATGTATACTCTGTGATCCAGAAGATCAATGGTTGCTTATGTATTAAAGTAAATTTCCCACTGGCTATATTGGCAGTTTTCTGTGAAGAAGAGGCTTTAGAAACAAGCTGCAAATCTCTTTCTGACTCATAATTTTCCAAGTAATTTAAACTCAAAGTAGAACTCAGATCATTTTATTCTAAATCTGACTTAATGTAGAATGGCCCATAAGTGATCCACTCTAGGTGTTTTCCTGATCTGTGTTGTCCTAGAAGTCTGTCTACTTTGGGTGGCAAAATGGCAAGTCACTGTATATGTGCAGAAATGCTGATCATGATCAAGCAGTACCAGAATATTTGAGTACTTTATAATGGAAATTAGAAAATAATAGAGCAAGTCCATTTCCCTTATTCACAACCATGAATAGGTGCTTTGGAACACTTTTGCTTTGAATTACCTTAGCCTTTTGTGTGTGTCCCTAATATGAACGTGCCTGCAATACAAACATATCGAGAGAAAATGTCTATGATTAAGCACTTAATCAATTCTATTGCACTCACGTTATCTTGTTCAGCAATCATTACCTGCAACATTGTATGGCAAATAACAATTACTGATCTAGTGAGTATGAGGGATTGGCATCTAAAGAAGAAAAAGGAGTTTGCTCAACAAATAAATAAATTCTCAAAATTAATAGTCAAGCCCGAAATTTGCTTCCTTTCTTTAAAAAAAAGTAAATGTACCAAACAACCTCCAGCCCTGCTCTGCTTCTTGTTCAGCCTTTCCTTTAAAGCCTCCAAATTAAAATGGCTTTTGAGAGTAAAGCATTTATCTGAGGGGTTAGTTCTCTGATTACAGTGACAATAGCAGAGTTGCTGCCAGTGCAAAAAGGAAGCTGCTGAAAAGAGCTAGATCTGCTAATACCCTTATTTATGAACCAAAACCTTCCTTTAATTTAGAATAAAAGCTTTGGATGCATTACATACATAACACATTAGTCTGCATTATTCCCCACTTGAGACCCAATGCCTGTGGACATAGATTACCCTTGGATCTTTGCCACAAACAGCCCATCTGTGATAGTAAGAACCTCAAATCAAGGATGGCTACTTCAGAGACATAATATTCCACTAGAGAGTCCGTAACAGGAGTGCGCTTACAAAAACATGTTAATTTATCCACCTGTTCTGTTCATACTTGGAGAGCTGTCTTGACCTGGTACACATAAATGATAACAATATCCCTTAAATATTGTGAGATCAAAGTCGCAACCATCTTCTGCCTCCTGCTCACTGTGGTAAACTGCACTGCATAAATAAAATGACCTTCTTCCTTCTGTGTGTTCTCCAGTGCTACGCACACTACTTGAGCCAAAGGCCTTGTTGTCTTGTATAACATCCTATGCAAACATAAAGCACGGTAAATATACCATATTTTCTTACATGCGACACACAGTTTTCCCCCAGAAACCCGCAGCTGGAAGTTGCAGTGTGGATTATATTCAAAAAGTACAGTAAGAACAGTTTCTGCCTCTTACGGGCAAAAGCAAAATTGACTCAGAACAACACGAGAAGGCTCTGCTCCCTAGCTAGAGCTGGCCTTAGGGAAAACAGTATCCTGGGTGAATTTGTATTCTGGTGAGCTCCACTGCTCCACCGCACCCTCCATTGCAGAAATAAAGCTGTAATCTCAAAAGTTTTTTTATAATTCATTAAAAAAATATATAAAACAGGAAATGACACAAAATTCAATTTGATTTTATTCAAATAATAAATGACCTAAATTATAAAAAATAACATAGCTAAGTGACAAATAAACTAAACATGACAAACTGTGCTTTACTGGAAGTAGCAGCGCATTAGTTCAACTTGGTTCTGCAGCATCTGTCTAGATCAGGTGCTTCAGTGGGGCTTTTATCTAATAGCTGATTCAATCAGCTATTAGATAAAAGCACCAAATAAGCCTCACTAAAGCACCTGATCTGGACAGATGTTGGGCGAGCTGGGTCCAAGTAATGCAGTGTCACTTCTGGACATGTGCTGGGTTCAGCGTGGGAGCATGCTGAATTTAAAGTAAACACCTTTTTTTTTTAATGTCTGTAAGCAGCCTAAACTAATAAACAAGAATAACAAAGAAAAAAAGCATTGTTCGCCAAGATTGCAAGACTAGGGAGGCGATTCTGCATGCCTTTGCTGCCACAAACTCTGATATTCCTTGTGACAGGTCTATATTTTGAGCCACAGCATTCTCAATAGACTGGCTAGCTAGCATAGGTAGCCTGCTGTCTCCCATGGTCAATCTCAAATGCCTTCAAGACACATTTGGATGCTTATCTTGCTGGGATCCTATGATCCCTGCTGACTTCCTGCCCCTGGGGCAGGGGGCTGGACTTGATGATCCTCCGGGGTCCCTTCCAGGCCTAATGTCTATGAAATCTATGAAAAATCAAACATGTTTTTATGTGTTTCAGCTTTGAGAAGCTCCATTTGCTGCTTACCACTGATGCAGGCATACTTAACAGGATCCTGAGTGCTATCCGTGTGTTTGGGAAGTTGTCATGAAGTTCACTGGTATAACTAAATTATAAAACTTGTTTGAGGAGCAATACAGTCCATTGGAAGTAGACTTTGGAGATAGTCATGTTCTTCTCATTCAAAGCTAATTTGATGCTTCTTCTGACAAATGTGTGAGGCTGGTTTAAACACTAGATCAACATCAAGATTTTTAGCTATTTCCTTGGCTGTTGTCAGAGCTGTACATCTTTTCAGAATGGCTCACCTCTGGAGTGCAGTCCAATATCGTGGAGCAGTAGTTGGCATTCCTCAACCTTTTAAGAATGTCTTGCAGCACGTTCTTTGCCAATAATTCATTACCTATTTCTAGATTGTTTTTCCGCAGTTGTGATCCATCACCTTCCTGGAAAGTACACGTCACAAATGTTCCTTCATTACTTTGTCATACTTTCCTAGTAACTCCACCAAACCCAGGAAGTTTCTGTTGTTTGCCATGAAGAGCCTGTCAGATAGATGAACCTCAGAAAACCATGTTGTTTTCATGCCCATGCCCACCCCTAAGTTCATATCTGTCCCTAGCTGCTGCTACTCTGTTACTTACTACAAGGAAAGATCTTTTTATTCTTCATTCTACCTTCAAAGCCTTCTGTATTGAAAAACAAGGTGTGTGTTATATTCCAGGTCATGTGGTGTGCAAGAAAACATAGTTTCATAGTTTGTAGGGTTGGAAGGGACCTGAGCAGATCATCTAGTCCGACCCCCTGCCATGGCAGGAAATAATACTGGGGTCAAACGACCCCAGCAAGGTGTTCATCTAACCTCCTCTTAAACACCCCCAGGGTAGAAGCCTGCACCACTTCTCTTGGAAGCTGGTTCCAGACCCTAGCCGCCCTGACTGTGAAGTAGCACCTCCTGATATCTAACCTAAACCTACCCTCTGCCAGCTTGTGACCATTATTCCTGGTCACTCCTGGTGGTGCTTGGGGAAACAGTGACTCCCCCAATGCCTGCTGATTCCCCCCTAACTAGTTTATAACAGGCCACAAGATCCCCCCTCAGCCTTCTCTTTTGGAGGCTGAACAGGTTCAGGTCCCGTAGCCTCTCCTCATAGGGCTTGCCCTGTTGTCCCCTGATCATACGAGTGGCCCTCCTCTGGACCCTCTCCATGCTGTTGACATCCCTCTTGAAGAGTGGCGCCCAGAACTGCACGCAGTACTCCAGCTGCGGCCTGACCAGTCCCGCATAGAGGGGGAGGATCACCTCCTTGGACCTGCTCGAGATGCATCAGTGGATGCATGACAAGGTACGGTTGGCCGTCCTAACTGCCTGTCCACACTGCCAGCCCATGTTCATCTTGGAGTCAATGATGACCCCCAGATCCCTTTCCGCCTCCGTGCTGACAAGAGGGGAGTTCCCCAACCTGTAGGTATGGTGCCGGTTGTTCCTCCCGAGGTGCATCACCTTGCACTTGTCCATGTTGAAACCCATCCTATTCTCGTCTGCCCAACCTTGTAACCTATCTAGGTCTGATTGTAGCCTGTTGCATCCTTTCAGTGTGCCCACATCCCCCCACGTCTTAGTGTCATCAGCAAATTTGAACAGGGTGCTTTTTACCCCCTCGTCCAAATCACTGATGAAGATGTTGAACAGTGCGGGCCCGAGGACCGAGCCCTGCGGAACCCCACTGCCCACGTTCTTCCAGGTTGAGAAGGACCCATCCACTACCACCCTCTGGGTGCAGCTCTCCAGCCAGTTGGCGACCCATTTGACTGTGTGTGTCAACACCACAGCCCCCCAGTTTCCTAATGAGAACGGGGTGAGAGACAGTGTTGAAAGCCTTCCGGAAGTCCAGGAAGATTATATCCACTGCTACCCCTGCATCTAATGATCTGGTGATCTGATCGTAAAAGGCCACCAGGTTGGTCTGACAGGACCTGCCACTGATGAACCCAGGTTGTTTGCCCCTAAGCATGCAGCCCCCTGCTGGTCCCTCCTGGATGTGTGCCAGCTTAATTTTCTCGAACAGCTTGCCTAGGATCAAGGTAAGACTAACCGGCCTATAGTTTCCCGGGTCCTCCTTCCTGCCTTTTTTGAAGATGGGGACCATGTTGGCCCTCTTCCAGTCCTCCGGTACCTCACCAGAGCACCACGAGTGCTCATAAAGCCGTGCCAGCAGACTTGCAATGACCTCGGCCAGTTCCTTTGGCACTCTAGGGTGGAGATCATCCGGGCCGGCTGACTTGAATACGTCCAACCCCTCCAGAAGCTCCCTAACTAAATCCTCGCTAACCCGTGGCCCAGGTGTGCCTCCCCCGGGGCCCGAGGGGGGCCCAACAGGGAGGTGGCTGTTCTGGTCCCTACTTAGGAAGACGGAGGCAAAGAAATCGTTAAACGTGTTAACTTTGCCATCTGGTGTGATCACTAAGTTCCCATCATGTCCTGCAAGGGCCCCGCATTACCCGGGACCTTCTTTTTACCCCCTACGTATTTAAAAAAGGACTTCTTATTGTCCTTAATCTAGGAAGCTTAGTTCCATCTCTATTAATTTACATAGTAAATTAATATTTTGCCTTTTATGCTGAAGTGTCACAAAGTACTGTACAATCAGTAATACGCAAATAATAGTGGTGCACTTTAAGTCTTGGCTATAGGAAAGCTACCTCTGGTATGGAACATAGAAAATATTTAACAGGGCACATCAGTGCTACACAAAAGAAATAAAAAGAGCTATCTCTAGTGGAAATTGCCCATCTAGATTCTCTGTGTAGAAGGCAATGCTATTAAGTGATGTGATTTTACTCAATGTAAACTCTTAAATGCATGGATTGTGGCCATGTTAATCTTTTCAGGCAATTGCTTTCAGTTGCAATATTTCTGTTCACGATCTCTTCATGTTGCATGCTTTTCCACAGTGCTATACTGTCTGTTTATGTCAGTGTATGAAACATACTGGCTACACTGAGTACCATAAAACAGTGATGTCCAACAGGCAACCCACAGGTAATGCAAGGGGTTAATCTGTGGCTCCTAAGCTCATGGACTGGATGCTACTGCCCCGTCTCTGGGCTCTCCCTCCTCTTTCAACTTCCACTGCCTTGTTCTGCCTCTGGGTGGGGCAGGGTGGCACAGTTTATTCAGGTCTCAAAACAATATTTCAGGGCTTACTTGGGGGAGAAATGCTGTTCTTGAGAGAGTGACGTAACTCATGAAATAAAATAATTTGGCATCAGAACTACATTAAATTGTGCAACTACCACGTGGCAAGGAAATGTGGAAGGCATATCTTTATCTTTCGCAAACGTTCTCCTTTTTCTGGCTCAGTGTATTTCTTACTGCTTACTGGAAAAAAGGCTGTCTAATTAAATGTTGGCCATGACTATATCTGGCCAAAAAATGGAATTTCTGTCCCATGGAAAATGTTAATATTTCAGGAAAAAAAATAGTAATGAACTGCAGATAAAAGTAAAAGCTCCAGATGTTTTGCTGGGCAGAAATTCTGAAAAATTCAATTTGGGAATAATCTTGGGAGATGGGTCCCCAACCCTTGGACAGTGCAAATTTCCTGGAACTGTGGAACCTGAAAGCCCTCAGTTACAAGGTAGTCTACAGGAGTCCACTGGGTTGGTTTTCCTAGAACTGGGGAATCCCAGGTGCAGGCTATTAAGGAATTGAGACAGTGAGGTGACAGGAAAGAAGCCTGGTAGGCAGGTTCCAAAATCTTTGTCAAAATTGAATACTTTTAATGAAAAGTTTGGATTTTGATGATTTTCCAAATACCGACTATAAAAACTTTTCAGTTTGTGTGCCCCCTCCCCCCCCCACCACAACCATCTCTAATACAAGTATATTAGGAAAAGCAGGTTATTTATTAGGCTTGTGTGAATAGGGAAGTATTCCATTCAGATTAGGATGATTCAGAGGACAGTGATTCAATTTGGTGATTTGAATCACTGTCCCCATTTGATTCGGCTAAATCAGAATCATGGATTCAGCACTGATTTGGATCTGCCAGGGAGAGGCAGGCACAGCCAGGTGGCTGCAGGTACTCCTGTGGCTCCTTCAGCTGTGCCTGCTTCTCCCTGGGTGGGGAGAGCCATGGGAGAAGCCCCCATGGCTGCCCTGCCCGGCCCCATCTCCTGCCCAGCCTAGGGGGCATGCGGGCACAGCTCAGTCTGGGTGGCAGCAGGGCATAGCCCCCATTCGCAGTGCTACTGCACCTGCATCAGCCCTAGGAGTGGGGCTTTGCCTTCCTGCTGCTTGCCAGCTGGCATGGAAGAGTGCGGGATGCAGGCCTGGCAGTGCTGGGAGTGGGGACTATGCCATGGCGCTGCTTGCCCCCTTCTGCCTGGAATGAGCCATGCCCACATCCTGCCCCCCCTGCCTTGGCTAGGCAAGTGGCAGCAGGGCAGGGCCCCCACTCCCAGCATTGTTGCTCCTGCATCCCGTGCTCCCTCCCTGAGTACCATGTGGCACCCACACCCTGGCCTGGCAGCTTGTCCCAGCCCCAATCCCTCCCTCCTAATTCTATTAGGATTTGGAGATTTGGTCCCCGAATTGGTCTAAATCTCCTGTGAATCAAATTGGCTACCAGAGCTTCACAAAGCCCTATTATTTATCATAGTTGTGATGGATATGGCCTACTCATGTGACCTATGAAAAACTGTTACCCAGTTTAGTAACTTGCTGTATTTATTGTGCGTAGTTCAGCACATCTCTGCTTCAGAGACAATAGCTGAATCCTGCTCATCATACATTCTTTGGACATAACTTCACTGGGAAAATGAACCTCTGAGCACCCTCTAGATCTAGGATTAGGTCCAAACTCTTCAAAGCCCATTAACAGTCTGAGCTCTAAATTTATTGCAGCTTGGCAAAACATGTGGGCTGGGTTTCTGCTCCAAAATGTGCCTTTTTAAGGCACTTTTGCACTATGGGAAAAGCAATGATTTATGTATTTTGTGTGTATGCAAGAATGAGATGCTTACATTTTAATTAGCTGGCTCCAGAGATTATAGCCATAATTACATAGTTTATTCCCTACTATGAAGGAAAAAAACCCCCACATACTGCAATTAGGGTAGCTGTTATTGTGTCAGACAACATGAAGTGTATCAACCCCACTGTCAAAATAAAACAGAAATAATAGCATAATGAAAATGAGTCACAAAAGGTTGGTTGCTGAAACACCCTTTTTTCTTCTCCTGCTTTCAAGATTTCCTTAGGGATATGTTAACTACTCTCCCTGTTTTTCTTTAGCTTGCATTTCCTGATGAAGAATTGGTGTAAGTCCTGAAATTTCACTGTGTTAATCTGAAGCTCTGGCTCTCTTCTTCCCTCTGTAATCTTGGGGATAGTTTTTGTTTTTTACCCGGCGTCAAACCCCTTGTGTGCTGCTTTCTCAACCTTAACGATACATGAAAGAGGTTCAAAGGGCCAGAAAAAGCAGGGGCAGACATCCAAACTGGAAGGCATCTTTGGATTCTCTGATGACTCAAGCAAGCAAAGAATGAGTGTGTATGTGCCAGACTAATTTTTCCCCCCATAGCTTTAATTAAAACAACAACAACAGCATCCTACATCCTTGTCAAAATGTTTTTAAAATCCTGTTTTGGTAAGACTCACAGAATCAAAAAATGAGAATGTGCTTTGTCTGTTCTGTCAATTCTGATTTGGCAAACATTTGCACTTTTCAGCCCTCCCTCACTACACACTACATCCCTCTGTTTCTAGTAGAGCTTAAAATTAGCGTGATTATTTTTGTTTACCTACATGCTTGCCTGAACAGAAGTAGCAGAAATGACATCAGTACAACTTTACAAATACTGTTTGTCTATTCTGTCACTACTGCAAAGTCAGCTCACGGAATATAAAGCAGTCCTGTTTGTGTAGGTCCTACAGTGTGGTCATTTGCTCTTTACATAACAAAACTAATGATAAAACCAGATGTGCATAGTTGGGCTTCAAATAGCCAGGTTTACTTACAGATACACACTGCTCCTAAATGGGTACCTGGCAGCTTCTAAAACGCAGATCACAATGAACATCCACAGAGGGCTCTCAAACCATTTAAAGGGATAGCTAGCTTCCTATTCCTTATTCCAATGCATTCTACCTGTCCTATACATTTGTATTTTTATTTTCGTTTCATAAATGATGCATCATTAATTAATTATAAATATCTAAATTAGACCATATTCCAGCAGAGAAAAATAAAGTTGGTAAAGTTTAGTATCTAAAGTCTTAAGCAAAGTTCTTAGCATATTGGGAGGTATGGGAGCAGATGGGGAGGAATATTTATGAACCAGGGGCTCTTTGCAGTTACTACAGTCACTAGAGGCTCTATCTAGCTAACATTTTCACTTATGACTGCTGGCTCAGTGAGCCTCTTGGGATGTGGAGCCACAGGAGTTGTGCGGCATTCAAGAAAGTTCTTCTGATTTACAAGCAACCATAAAATGCTAGAGCCAAAGAGCCGTATCTCCTGCCAACATATCACATGAAGCTGGTGAGTTTTCAATTTAAAAAAAAAAAAGAGGAATGGACTGGAAGCTGTCTGTTCAGGAAGGGACAGCAAAGGGAAGTTTTCCCAGCCCTGTTGTTTGTAACAGCTCTCCTAAATTGCAGTGCCTTCATGTGGGAGAAAAAAGCCAAACCCAAGATACTGGTCAGCAGTGCATATGAGGTAGGAAGCTCCCCGAATGAGCTCCTCATACCTCCCAGTCACTAATACAACTCTCAAATGAGGATCTTCATTTTTTTTTAATCCATTTGCCCTTGAAAAATCAGCTAATAACTTACGTGGAAGAGTCAGCCTATTATTCAAGGCAGTGCACAAGACTTCTCAGGATATCAGTAACAGAGGTATGCACTCAGGCCTGCAAGTAGATTATAATAGGTGCCAACAGCACACACTTTTGTTAAGACTGAGTTTCAGCCAAGGTTCAATTTCTACCTCCCCTTAGCCTCAGCATTTTCTACCTATGGAAGTTCCTTGCACCTGTCTTTAACATACTCCTTCTGGGCTGTAATTTTCTATGCTTGATCTCAGACAGAAAAGCTTGAAGAAAAGTATTTGAATGTTTTTATAATTGAGTGCCATAGATAGATAGATATTATCTATCTATCTATCCATTCCCCTCTACATGTTCCATGAGGACATTTGCAGAGATCATGCAACAAAAAAATGAAGGCAACAATCTCAAATATGGCTTGTTTTTATAATTCATTGATACCTAATTAATATGGCAGTTGTAGAGAACACTGATTCAGAGCTTCTGTAGATATGATCACTTGAATGTGTGACCTTTTGAGCATATGCATTATTTAGTGAATCTGAAACGTGTGAGCAGTTAAGATCATTGCCTCTAAAAATGCAAATCTATATTCTAGAAGAAAATGACAGCCATGCTTCTTCATTTAGGAATGCTGATATCACCCATATTTCCATCTTAGCCTGCAATGTGACATATTATGTCTGGATTGGACTTAAGCTAGACCTCTTTATTTTAAACCCTAATCGCATTCAGATGCGTCATCTGCATCAGTGGGCATTTATTTATACACATACTTTTCTGTCCCATGATGTACCAGGGATCCACTGGGGAGCTGAGTCTGCTCCACATGCAAGCTGAGGTGAACTGCGCTGTTCTGCGTGCAGTTGTATAAGCAGCAAAATGCACGTCAGCATACAGAAAATGGTGGCGGTGTGCTTTTGAAGTAAAACACTTCAGGTGTGTTTTAGTTCAAAAGTGAGCTGCCACCATTTTCTCAGTGCTGAAGTGCATTTTGCTACTTATACAATTGCAAGCATCGCAGCCGTAGGTGTTTTTTAAAGCACCTGGCACTGCAGCACTTGCATGTGTAGAAATGCCCAGTGAGATTAGGCATGTTAAAGCATGTTTCTAAATACTACCAGCATATGAGAGAGAATGGCCCATTTCCTTTACTAATGCCACTGTTGGTGGCAGCATGATCCCTCATAGTCAAGGATGGTCACTCCAAATAAATGGTTGTGGATAGTCCGTTGATGGCTAGGAAGACTGATCCTAGAGTTGCAGACTCTCTGACAGATGCTGCAAGATGGTGGTTAAAGGGAGGGTTGGACTATGGGTTTCTCGGTCTTCTTTCCTTTCTTTCTGTTCCTGTTGCTTTTCTGCCTCCAGAGCGAAACGGTTTTCCTCAAAGTAATATATACGTTCTCTCACAAGGCGCCACTATGTAGCCCTGTCCCAGGTTGTTTTTTCCCAATTTGTCATGTCAATGCCACACATATTTATGTTTGACTTGAGGAAGTCCTTGAAGTGTTTCCTCTGTACCCTGCCTGTCCTTTGTCCTTGGTTGAGTTGGGAGCATAGCAGTTGTTTTGGTGTATGTACATCAGACATGTGCACAAGATGCCCTGTCCACCCCAACCGATCTTGAATAACTAACACTTCCTGGTAATACTGGTGGTATTAGCCTCAGTGGGAACACTGGCATTTGTGTGATGATCCTGCCACTTTATTCCAAGGATCTTCCAAAGGTAGCACTGGTGAAAGTATTCCAGGCTTTTCAGGTGGTCCTTGTCAGTTACCCAAGCTTCACATCCATAGAAAAGAGTTGGGATTGGCACAGTCTTATATAGGAGAAGCTTTGTTTAAGTCCTGATGTTATGATCATTGAACACACAATGATTCAGTCTTCCAAAGGCAGAGCTGGCACATCAGATCTTATACTACATTTCCTCAGTTGGCCTTCTTTGAGAGATGGCTGCTGATGTATGCAAAGAGTTCAACATTCTCCAGCTCTTGTCTGTCAGTGAGGATCTTTGCTGGGGGCTGATTGTCCTGGAGCAGGCTGGTGAAGTACCTTTGTTTTTTCTGATGTTAAGAGTCAGTCCCAGGAACTAGTATGCATGAGAGAAGTGGTTAAGGGTCATGTGTAGGTCCTCCTCAGTATGTGCAATGACAGCACATCTTTAGTGTTCTGAAGTTCCACAATTGAGGCTAATATAACTTTGGTTTTGGCATTTCCTTTACTAATGGATACTAATGCATGATAAAATGGAAGGCAAAAACTATGAACCTTGCATGGGTGGATACAGGATTTATTAAAAGGTGGGGTACAACACACTGCATCTCAGACCATGGGACAATGGGGATGAGGAGTAGCTGGAGCCCCCCAAGTCAGCAAGAGACACTGAGGGGCTGGGCTAGGCAGGGAGCAGGCACATAAGTGGGGGCAATCCTCTTCTCCCTTCCCATCTTACTCTCCCCCACTGAAGGTGTCCCCTGTTGGATGGGGGCAGGTGCTGGAAGGAGTACTCTACATGCTATGCTGGTGTTCCTGACCAAGCCTGGCTCTCTGCACATTCAGTTGCAGTACAGAGCAGGAGCAGCTTTGGGGCTCCCTCCATGCCTGTCAGCCAGGGACAGCGGTGGTGGTGTGCAGGTTCCTTCTTCCAGCTCCTTTTCCTGGCCAGTGGGAGACACCTTGGAGGTGGGTGGGCAGGGAACAGGTCCTGGGAGGAGGAACCTGCACAGCATTGCTGAGGCCCTCTGCTTAGCCTGGCACACCACACAGCCACAGCCTGTGGCTGGATCAGGGCAGGCATGGCTCTGAGGCTGATGTCTGCACCCAGATCAGCTGGAGACACAAGCAGCACCAGTGTTAGAGAGGTGTATCTGCACCACTGCACCTCCTTCGGATCCATACCTGGAACCCTGTATCCTGCAAGATAGACTTCTTTATCCAGAATGCCCCCCTCCCCATATGATCTCAGCAATGAGAGCAACCGAACCCTCAGGAAGACTCCATTTATCTCTGCTAGGATCTGAACTCATGGCAAATTATTGTTAGTGTATAATTAAGCACACATTGTGAACACAGTTGATTTATATAATAGGCTGAATACATATGGCAGATCATTCCTCTTTCTTTGAAGACTCTGGAATATTTTTTGGTTCTGGAATATTATTTTTTCCTTTGGTTTCTATAGGAATGCTGATTGTCAGATCAAGTTGATGAAGTTTTTTATGTATGGTCGATATCTTTCCTCAGCATCTTCTTATCTCTTCAGATGACATAATAGATGAACACATTATTTTAAAAGCAGCAAGTACTTCTACAGTTACATTCTTCTCTGGTCCCTGTGAGCTTCCGGTGTCTAGGTCTGAAACATTACTATGGGTATCACAGCATTCACAGGCATGTCTTTGAATTCAAATGTCTGGTTTCAGTAGATTTCTTTGCTCTTGCAGTAGCCCAGGATTTGCATCTCCAGAAATAGTGGTGTGTGGGGGGAGGGTTTTTTTTTTTTTTTTAAAAGTTCTCCCCTGAACAGGCTGATCCCCAGGGCATGTCTGTACTACTGTGGGTTATGTACACAATGTAACATGACAAGGACTCAAGAGTAAAGACTGATGCATATAAAGGAACCAAACTATGACTTGTGCTCTCTAGAGGGAGGTCTCAAGCCCAGTGCATTTGCAGCCTGTCACTGTTTGTTGGCAGATAGAGATACCCTGTGCACACCGAGGTCTCTGAAACATGGATTTTTGAGTGATTATTCAGTGCTGCTTGTTCTCTAACTATCTAGAAGATCATTTTTCCAGCTGCTTTTTCAAATGCAGGTCTTTCTTCCATTTCTGAACAAAAGCAAACAAATTAACCCTCTGGGGCCTGAGAACAAGGCAAACCAGATGTTATTTCTTATAACAAGATTATGTATTTAATTCCCACACTAGTGTGTTTTATTGCATTATGACTTTAACAACCTAAGAGGCAAGAAGGGGCACGAGAGCCTCATTATTTCCCCATGTTTTTGTGTTGCTGGGTTACTTGCAGCAAATAAGCCAGCCATGCCTGTGCTAGGATGCTGCCTAATATGGTTAGGTTTCGCTATAGTCTTTAATAAAGGACTTTCTTATTCCTCTCAGATTTCACTTTCAGCCATTGAATTGCATCCACCGTGAAAGTGAAAATTATGATTGTCAGAAAACTGTGGGCAGTTATTACTGACCTTTCATTTTGTTTCCTGTTTCTCTTTTTGCAGTGTGATACCATTTTATAGATTGATAAGGCAAAAAAGGTGATTTTAAAAGGGGACTGCAAGCAATTCTGCACTTAAATGCTAGGAAAAAAAGCAAAAATCTTTTATAAGCTTGAGCACTGGAAGATGTACAAAAAGGGGCATGCACGCTGTTGCTAGGAAAAATGGTCATGCATTATAGAGTCTCTCTCATAATATTTTTAATATTTGATTCCAAAACCTTGCATACCTGCCATCCTGCAGTTGATACCTCTAAGAGCTGCTAAAGCCCTACCACAAGGCACCTGAAGTGGGAATAAAGGAAACAAAGGGTCTGGATGGAAGGAATAACAACAAAAACTATAGCAAAAGAGAGCAAGCTGCAATTTGA
Organism: Crocodylus siamensis; assembly: GCF_052110815.1. Lineage (NCBI taxonomy): Eukaryota > Metazoa > Chordata > Crocodylia > Crocodylidae > Crocodylus > Crocodylus siamensis. The sequence continues at coordinate 58,851,376 of NC_143397.1, forward strand.
TTGGGATCAGCTGGTATTATCTTGGTTTGTTGTACTATAAAACAGACCAAAGAAGTGAGTCACTGATTATGGGCTGTTTTGATCAATAAACCAGAATTTGCATCCCTTTGGAATAGTAGAAGTGGGAGAAAGGGAATTTCTGTGGTACCCAGGTGGCTGATAAAACTCATTTCCCGTTGTGATTTTTCAGATGCATCATTGTCTAGGGACTTTTTTTAGTGTGTTCAAAATTGTACACTGTAGAAATGTGTAGCCAGACACAGGCACTTCACCTTCTCAGAACTGTGTTTTCCTAGGAATTGAAAGGCTGAAGGAACGTTCTTTTATTGTGCAGTCTTAAATGGCTCCAGAGTACTTAAATGCCTTTGCATTTTCTCTGATGCTTGGAAAGAATCCTGGGGTGTTCATTATTAGCAAACACACATAATTAACCACAACAAATGAGGTTAAAATGCTTTTGTAGAAGACATGTAAATCAATAAAGGAAGGAAACATTGAGTGAAGTCAGCTCTGTTCTGCACATATGGTCTTCTTTTAAAGTGTGCTGTGATGTGGGAAGAGGGTTAGATGTACTGTGCTGTTGTTTACAAAAAGGTTGTAAAGCTACAGCCCATCAAGCCCATTTCCTATGAACACTGCTGTACAGTCAAAATGCAGTTTAGCCTATAAAAGCTAGACACTGTAGAAAAGGACTAATGGTTTAATGATGAAATTAAACTGTCTATGATTGCACCTGATTGCTCATATAGGGAGGAGATTATGAATAGATGTAGGGAAAGACAAGAAAAGGAAAAAGCCAGTTCTACATAATTATTCTCCCATCTGGGACCACATGAAATTCTGTTGTTTGATCACCTGGTGACCAAACAAGTGTCTCTTTTTAAGAGCTGGATTAGTAAGCAACAGGAGTGGAGTTGGAGAGTTGGCCTAAGGCATTATGCTGTATGTTCTGGTTTGCTATTTCAACAAAATAAGTGATTGAAATGTGCATTAAAAGTAGAGCCTTTTGGATGAGAAAGTAACTGTAGTTTAATGTACCCACAGGTCTGCCATATAATAAAGGAGCTCCCTGACACTGTGGCAAGAATGAAACTGAGTTGTGCGGAGAGGAAGGGATTCATTAAAATTTATCTTGGAAATAAATTATAGAAATACTGGATGAAAGCTGTAAATATTTTCATTTTGCTGCAGCAGTCCAAGATCACACAACCTTGCAAACTTTGGAAGCATGGTTAAAGTAAAATAAATGCAATCTTTAATAGATTATTGACATTTATGTAAGACTTAAGAAAAATCAATGCACTTAAAGTGCATATGCGTGTCTGTGTGCATATAGAATGGGATACATGCACATGAAATATGAAAACAAAGTTCTCCTGGACAGATGATTACTTATACCGTAAAGTTTCACCCTAACCTTGCAGATATTAGTAAAACCTTCCAGGCAAATCTGTGAACTGATTTAACATTGTATTGGTTTGAGAATTTTAAAAACCACTGACAAGTCAACTTTGGCCCTGTGTTATGACCATTCAGTTGCCTTTTTCTTTTGAAGCAACATAGGCTGCAAGGCAGGACTCATGGTGTATATTCCTGGCTCCATCGCTAATCAGCCATATATGTAAAGAATAGGGAATAGTTAAAACTGTGGGAACATTGGAGTTAAGTCCCCTGACAGTACCAGTTTCTTAGTTAGGTTGCAAACCCTTGCAAATTTTTAACTGACAACTAACTTTCTTTTTCACTATGGTTGGTTTTAAACCCCTAATTTTGAACCTGACCCTTGTTACTGCCATCCAGGGCCTAGCAGAAGGGTTTACACTTATGCCATGAAAAACTTGCCAGCAATAACATATGTCATTAAAAATGTTTGGTTGTCAGTAAAATGTTTTCAGATTGTCAGTAATTTTTTTCTTGGGTTGGCAACCATGGTATTACTGTAGCTGCTCATACCCATATACCCGTTTTAGTCTGGCTTATAAACTGAGGGAGAGTTTATAGGGGAGAGGAAAGTCAATAAGTTCATGTTTTTCCCATCTTCTAGAGTTTTGGAGGCACACTTCTCTCCCAGTGTCACACTTGGCAAAATCTAAATGGAGTCTACAGGTGGATAGAAAAGGAATTAATTTTCCACTTTCCACACAAGCAAAACAGCAGCGGTAAGAAAAACTCTTCCTTTCTGCTTTAGTAGCTGATACAGCAAGATATAGACAGAGAGTGCTCCATCAAGTTTAGTCCTAGAAGTCTACAGAGTCCCCAGCGACCACAGTATGGGTATGATTCCCTAGGGAATCTCAGTGTTTTCCCTAGAAACATCAATAAGCCACTTAAGGCAGTAATTGTTTTACTGTACAAGCTGCCACAACAACTTGAGGATTACTTCTTTTATTTCTTGGAAAACCTCTGGCTCAGTGGCCTTTGCCCCAGTAGTTACCTTTATTCAAGAACTATCTGCTTTGCTGCTTGGAATATCAGGTTGCACTTCTCAATAAGAGATAAAGTCCACGTCTCAGGAGCAGAACTGGGTGCTAGCTCCTTGAAGTAGGGCCACAGAGAACCAGGGAGATCTTGGGACTGAAAGGCAAGGATTTCAGAGTGGGAAGGAGCTAGGGCTCCCTCCTACTCTAGAAATCATGCCTGGGCTGTTTTCAGGGAGCACTCTTAAGAGACCAGACAAGGTCATTTATAGACTTGTGATGCCATCCAGTTTTAGTTTGAAGGCATCAACCAGTAGAAAATTTACCACTTCCCTTAGTAGTTTCTCCCAGTTGGTAATCACCATTACTTACTCTTACATTTTTGGTCTTATTTCTAATTTGAATTTGACTTCATCTCCGACTGTTGGTTCCTATTACGCCTTTTTCTGTTAGATGAAAGAGCTCCTTAGTACACAGTTTATTCTCCCTGGGAAGATGCTTATGTACTGTAATCAAATCACCTGTCAATCTTCCTTTTGATAAGGTAAACAGATTAATCTCCTAAAGTCTCACTTAAAACCATTTTCTCAAGCCTTTGACCTATTTTGGCAACTCTTTTCCTCACCCTCTCTAATTTATCAACTTCCTTTTAAAAATGAATTGTATGTAATATGCAGAACATTATTCCATTATCAGTGTCACAAATGCTGAATACAGGCAAAACCCTCCAGTTTTATGTGCACGTACAAGCTTTCTTTGCTTCCATATCACACTGGTTGTTTGTAATGACTTGTTTGTCTACTCTGACCCTACATCCAGTCCAGAGTCACTGCTCCAAAACTTCTTGCTGAAATAGTTGTAAGAATCTATTTAATGTGGGCAGGACAACATATTTCCCCTTCATCTCATTCTTTGAAATAACTGAACTACTTTAGCTGAAATTTTCCAGACACTTGGCATGGAAATTTTCTAGTTTGGCACTTATATGCAACTGGAAACAATGTCAGGTACCCTTAGCTACTGACAGCTTAACCAGCTTTGCCTGTAATATGTACGTAGTCTTGAAAAAACCCCCTAAGGATTAAGTAAGGATATTTAGGATTTTGACATGAAAATCTTTCTTACTGTTATGCAATAATAGAAATTGATTTGCATACAATTCACCTACAAGCACTACCTTTTAGCAAGATAGATATTTTTAGCTACCAGTATGGGTGGGTTAAATGAAGACATTTCCTGAAAATTCCCAAATACCTGAAGTTTGCAGCTATGAAGTTTGAACCTCGAGAGCACCGCACCATAGAAAGGATTTTTCTTTAAGCAACATGTTGCTTTTTAAGATTTCCAAGTACTGAGTCAGACATTATTCAGAATAACTGAATACTAATTGACCTGTGAGAACACATGTCTATTATCTTGTTTATATCAAATGCTCTGCTGGAAACTTGTAAATCACCTTCTCCACAACAGTCTTTGAAATGGGTTTTGGTAATAAAAAAGTCAAACTAATCTGCAGCACTGCTAAGCTTTCAAGAAATTATACAAAATAAATGTAAAAAACAATAATTTGGGCAAGGAATGATCTTCACAACGGTCATGAATTCTATATCCATCATTTATACAGGTATGTTGTATGCTGGCTATATAATTATGTTGACACTTCAGAAAGAGCCCCTGGCTGGATTATGATACTCAACAAGTGGTCACTGATGGCTCAACGCCTAGCTGGGAGGAGGTATCAAGTGGGCTACCACAGGGGTCTGCCCTGGGCCCTGTATTGTTTAATATTTTCAGTAATGATTAGGATGATGGGACTGACTGCATACTTAACAACTTTGAGGATAGTAAGTTGGGTAGGGTTGTAGATGCTCCAGAGAGTAGGGACCTGGATAGACTGGAGACATGGTCTACAATCAATCAGATAAGATTCTACAAAGACAAGTGCAGAGTCCTGCATTTGAAGTGCAATTATTGCATGAACAAATACAAACTGAGAAATGAATGGCTAGGCTATAGTACTGTAGTATTGTACCCTTCTGTACAATACTACAGTACTGGGGGTACAGTAGACCATAAATTGAATATGAGCTAACAGTGTGCTCTTGTTTAAAAAATGGCCAACAGCTTACTGAACTGTATCAACAGGAGGGCAGCTTACAAATAAAGGGATGTGATTTTTCCTCTCTATTCAACAATGGTGAGGCCTCAGCTGGAATACTGTATCAAGTTTTGGATCCCACACTTCAAAGAAGGATGTCAGATTGTACAGTTTGGAAACAGTTCAGCATGGAGCAATAAAAATGACTAGAGGCCTGGGAGGCAAGATTTATGAGGAAAGGTTGGAAGTGTTTGGAGAAGAGAAGACTGAGGGATGATTTGAAAATAGTCTTTAAATACCTGAAGGGTGATTACAGAGAAGATGGAGATGGGCTTTTCTCTGTGCTATAGAGGTCAGGGCTAGGAGTAATGGCCTCCAGCTTCAACAGGGGAAATTTAGGTTGGAGGTAAGGAGATACTTTCTGGCTAGGAGGGTGATCAAGCATTGGAACAGGCTACTGAGAGAAATTGTGGAATCACCATAGCTGAAAGTTTTCAAAAGCAAGTTAGATGAACACTTTGAGTCAAGAGGCATTTTTACACATGCTCTGAGGAGACACTTTAATTAGAGTGGGTCTTGGGAGCTGCTGTAATTAAAGCACCCAGAGAAGCTCATGTATTCAGTCTCCCAAGCTTTAAAATGGTGCTGGAGCACTTTAACTAAAGCTCATTTGATGATCTTTAGTAAAAACAGCCCAACCACCATTTTGAAGTGTGGGAACTCTGAATATATGAGACACTGAGGCTGCTGGTCCATGCTGATTAGCACGTTCCAGAAGACTCAATTCAACATAGAATCATAGAAAATTAGAGTTGGAAGGGACCTCAGAGGCTCACCTAGTCCAAACCCCTGCCCAAAGCAGGACCATCCCCAACTAGACCATCCCAGCCAAAGCTTTGTCTAGCCAGGTCTTGGAAACCTCCAAAGATGAAGATTGCACAACCTCCCTGGGTAACCTGTTCCAGTGTTTTACTATCCTCCTAGTGAGAAAATTCTTCCTGATATCTAACCTAAACTTCACTTGCTGCAACTTGAGACCATTGCTCCTTGTTTTGTTGTCTGCCACCACCAAGAACAGTCTAGCTCCATCCTCTTTGGAAGCACCCTTCAGGTAGCTGAAGGCTGCTATTAAATCCCCTATCAGTCTTCTCAAGACTAAATCAATCTAGTTCCCTCAGCCTGTCCTCAGACGTTACATGGCTTATCCACCTCACCATTTTCATTGCCCTCCACTGGATTCTCTCCAATTTGTTCACATCCTTTCTATAGTGGGTGGGCCAACACTGGATGTGGCCTCATCAGTACCAAATAGGAGGGAATTATTTTACTCTGGCTTAATAGAGGTGCATGTGTAGTCAGCTCCACAGTAAAGCATCTTGTGTAGATGCAACCATAGTGTCCCAGCCTCAGGAGTGCTCCAGACACTCTTGCATCTGTGAGATTGAAGCTGACATTATCCCATCAGCTGTGGTCTCCCAGCTGTGGGTATGCATGTCCACAGCTGAAAGTCCTATCAGTTGATGGTGCTTCCAGTCATGGGAGCACCTGGCCATGTGTTCAATTAATGGCATGATGGGTAGCAGCTACAGTTATTGCACATATTTTGTGTTAAATAACTTCATAGCTTATTCCCCTTTTTAGCACACCATTAATTGATCGAACATGTGGCTGGGTGACCACTTAAGACATGATAAACTGGTTAATTACATCTTCAGTGTAACATGCAGATGAGGCCTTGAGCTAATTTTGCGTTTTACACTAGACAATCCTATAACAATCAGAATTGGAGTACTTTGTGGTGGTAGAGGGAGGCAGAGGGTCTCAGTGGGCTGAGGAGCCTCTGTGCCTGGTGCAACTATTGTAATCAACTTTATGTACATTTAAATCCTATTTGGGTTCTTTTGAACCTATTTGAGTATCTTGAATATTGAGGGATTATTTCTGACTTTTCATTAAATTAAGCCTTCCCTGCTAAGTGGGCTGCTGATGTTAGGCCTTGCAGTGTTTGAGGTTCCCACAGGATTTAATATGTCCCACAATTCTCTCTGAGAATCCTGTGATTTCATAAAAAATTAAGATAGCTTGTTCAATGGTGATTATTATGGATAGTAAGTGATAGTAAGTAAAAGGGCGATCCTTTGAAGCATAAGGTGTCAAGGGATTTATTCAGACATTCAAAAAGGGTCAGGGTATTTTTTCTGACCTTCTGTTTGGCAGCAGTTCTTACTTGTATGCTTTACTTTGCAACCCACCTGTTTTTCTATTTTAAAAAACATCCTTATAAGGGTTTACAAGTGCGGCAAAAAATGCTTTGAACAAAATGCTACAAGTTCAAAATCTCTAAATGAGTTTGCCATTTTCTCTCAAGGTTGTGATTGATAAGAGACAAGAATTTTTCTTGTTCCTTTCTGAATATTAATCAAAGTTATTCCAGTTATAAATGAGAACATTTGGGACACTTATTTCTTGTAAACCTTCCTTAATCTATTTCTTGGGTAATGGATTCACTTACCTTCTGAAGTGCTTCTTTTAATGGCATCTCTTCTTCCAGGAGAAACAAATTGCAGCTGTTTCTCATGCACATGCATGCTGAGGCAAAATAACAACTAAATTGCTGGAGAAAAAATGATGAAAACCTTTCATTTAACCTGGCTGTTCTGAGGAAGAGCATTTTCTTGCGTGGATTGCTTGTAGTTATATAGAAAATATCATTAAAAAGTACAAATCTTTCTGAACTGACTTTAGAAATGAAGGATTCCATTCTACCAGTTTCTATTAAGTTCTTCTTCCCTGGCAGCCTGAGAGACAGCCATCCTTTACAAGACAAATCTATAGTCATGATAAATTCTGATTATATATGCTGACAGGATACAGAAGGGGAAGATGGGATCTGATTGATAAAAGATAACAAAACAAAAGAAATCTTGCAAATATTTTTATGACTGTAGACTAAAACCAAAGCAAATACAGAAAATCAATTTTATCTCCCTTTTTTCTCTTTGTTTTCGCTTTTGTTTTAAGTTTCCCTCTGAGTCTGTTACTGAACTTAATTCTATTTTCTTCTTTTCAGCACGATAGTATTAACTTTAGGTCAAAGTGTAGCGCTGACTTAAGGATGCAGGATTTCCCCCTGGTTTCAGATCAACAGTCACATACATAGGCAGGCAGAGCATAGTTCTAAGCTTTGTTTCTTTTGAGCCACTAACCCAGTTACTTGGGAATGTGACCCTTCTTACTACGGTAGGTTAGGTCAAAAAAGGCACCTCAGCAGTCTCATGAAACCATTTCTCATGATGCTTTGTGCTGTACCTTTGGCTTATTTTATTACTGGATGGAGTTTTTGCCTCAGTATTGGTAATATGTATGCACCAAGACCCAGGGCTGCCCTAGAGCTTTGTGCTTAAAAATTCTTAATGCATATGATCAAGGCTGCATTTGAAATGAGTTAGAAAGTGGGAGTATGGTAGCATTTGTTTTTTTGTTTTGTCACCTTTGAATCTGTGCATTAGTTAATTATGTAAGAGGCTAAATATAAATATACATTTTTGTTTTGGCTAAATATCAACTGCCAAATAACTAAAGAAACAGCTTACCTTGCTTCTATCATGAAAAGCCTACTGCATTTGACTGATAAAACGTTTTCCTAATGATAACTGCAGGATGCTGTTCCTTTTATAAAGGTAACAATGCCTTGGAGAGAATAAATTCTGAGGATGAGGAGTTGTATCTTTATGGTGCATGGACTCCTAGCTTTATAACAGAAACTAAGGGGCCAGGATATCAAGTTTTACAAGGAACATCTGCACATTACTATTATACTGAAGTTTTTAATTAAATAGTCTAATTTGAAATGAAAGAAAGGGGGAAATTGAATTGTACTTGCACACAAAAAGAAAAAAAAATTAAAGCATTTGCAAACTAAAGAATTAATTTTAACACTGACTTTTAATTGACTCATTCTCCTCTTCTTTTCCTGTTCAGTTTCCTTTTTCCTTTTCACAGTGTCCTTCCTCTATGCTCTCTCCCTAACCATAGTTTATAATCACTTCACACTCATGAAGCCTAATTAGGTTTCATTTATATGTGGGGGACATGCAAGAGGTCAAGAGCCAAATTCAGTTTTGCTTCAGAGGTGGGGGACTGCAGCAGAATTTATGAGCCTATGTCCCAAAAATCAATCCAATTTGACCATACTTCACAACCCACAGGGCTCAGTAGTTACCTAAGTTTAGGCAGCATCTTCATTACACTTGGATTTCTACACTTGCACAAAAACAATCTACCTTGACTACCTAAGTGCCTAAATCCTATCTAAACTCTGTTGTAATTCAGTTGGATGCCAAGAAAGTGCATAAGGTTGCAGTGGTCAGAGGCATAACTGGTAAAATTTATGCCCTGGGCAGGAGTCCCCTTGTCAGTCTCACCTTTGTGAGAAAAGGGAGGAAGTGTTGAGGGAGGTGAAGGTTGTAGCAGAATGCCACCATTGTCTCTCCCCCAAAAGTCTGCTCTGTGACAATTTGGTTAACATGGGCCCTGCAGAGGGCAGACATCCCATCTCTCTAGGTAACCTGAGTTGGATATATTCCTAAGGGAGGGGAGAAACCTGCTCCCTCTGCCTACGTGACTGGCATCACATACCTGGGTGAGGGGCTTATGCTCCCTATTCTAAGCAATGCCAACCTGACTGGGAGGGGGCTAGAGACCCTGCCAGTCTACCTGGCAACCAGGGATGCATTTTAAATTGGTTGGCTAGCAGCCAACAGGTGCTGGCCTCCATCAGACCAGGTAAATGAGGACATAAGTCTATATAAATTAAGAACTGGCCAGGAGGAGGGCAGTAGCCATGATGCAAAATCAGAGAGGGAAGAGCTGGACCATCTTGAAACTCATGATTAATGAACTGCCTGCCTCCAAAGGGAATCTCCACCTGCCTCTGGATGATACCCATGAGTAAGCTACCTGAGATCTAACTACCTGAGTTGCTTGCAGCAACTCAGATGCATGATCAAAGGCTACTGAGCCATCCTGTTTGCTCTATGGGATTTCTCTGATACTGCTCAACCCTGTACCCTATTCCAAACCTACTCCTTATAACCAATAAAGTTCTTTTTTGTACCTAGCATGGAAGACTTATTGGGAGTGGGTCTAGATCATGCCTTGGGGTCCCCTTGGTTCGGCTGACTAAGGGAGACCATTATTTGTGCTTCAGACTGGGGGAAACACCCCTTGAAGTGAGTCGAGTACCCTTAAGGGCCACCAGGCCTGTGTTTCCCAGGGGGCACAGAGCCAGGATCACTCCAGACCCTGGGTGGTGGCAACTATACCTCTGGGCAAGCGGGTGTGCTCCAGGAAGGGAGCCGACCAGACGTGAGGTGCTCCCAAGGAGGTACTTGGAGCCTGGAAGTGGTCGGGTGCACTGAGGTGGGTGGCTCAGTGCAGGAGCACCCTCTAGTGGCCCACCACAAAGGTGGTGTCAGTGTTGTGAAGGTGAGCCCTCCTGTTGGCTATTTCAATTTTTAAACCAGTGATAGTTGAATGTAACAAAAATAAAGACTTTGGGGAGCTGGGAGACATGATTTCAGGGTGAGGAAGGCCTACAGCTCAGGTTTCTCACTAGGCAAGTGTTCTTTCACTCTATCCAGGTTACCAGACTACCAGCTGGCCACTGGAAGTTTGGGGTATGGTTGGAATGTGGCTTGCCACAGTATTGGGGGCCCTTGGGTTCCAGTGGACATGGTGATGGGCAGCAGGAGGGTGATCAAAGGCTGACAGTCCTGGTTGCCCTTCAGGCCATGGTCCCTACTTTACCTGCTGCAGGCCATGGCAGCATATTCCTTGCTAGAGCCAGAGCTGGAGGTGTTGCTGTGGCACAAACCATGCAGCAGCAGCAGCTCTGGCTCTCACAGAGGGCATATGGTAGGGGTTGGAGTTACTGCTGGGTGTCCTGGGTCAAAGCTGGAGCTGACATCACCATATATTCTGCTGCCATTGCCACCATCGATGAATGGCCTGAGTTGAAGCTGGAGCTGCCACCACTGCTGCTTCCTTGTACCCTGGGCTGGGTCCAGCCTGCAAGGAGCTTTGTGGTCTGGATCTGGCCTAGGACACATGGTGACTTTGAAACCTTTGCATTAGAATCATAGTCATAGAAAGTTAGGGTTGGAAGGGACCTCAAGAGGTCATCTAGTCCAACCCCCTACTCAAAGCAGGACCATCCCCAACTAGATTGTCCCATCCATGGCTTCATTAAGATGAACCTTATAAACCACCAAGGATGGAGTTTCCACCACTTCTGTAGGTAACTTGTTCTAATGCTTCACCACCCTCCTAGTGAGAGAGATTTTCCTAATATCCAACTTAAACTTCCCTTGCTGCAACTTGAGAGCATTGCTCTTTGTTCTGTCATCTGTCACTACTGAGGACAGTATAGCACCATCCTCTTTGGAACCCCCTTTCAGGTATTTGAAGGCTGCTATCAAATCCCCCTTCAGTCTTCTCTTCTTCAAACTAAATAAACCCAGTTCCCCCAGCCTCCTCTCAGAAGTCATGTGCCCCATCCCCCTAACCATTTTCATTGCACTCCACTGGAATCTCTCCAACTTGTCCACATCCTTTCTAGAGTGGGGCCCCAAAACTAGATACAGCACTCCAGATATGGCCTCACCAGCACTGAATAGAGCAGGGGATAATTACTTTTCTCGATCTGCTGGCAATGCTCCTACTAATGTAGCCCATTATGCTGTTAGCCTTCTTGGCAACAAGGGCACACTGCTGACTCATATCCATCTTATTGTCCTCTGTAACCCCCAGGTCCTTTTCTGCAGAGCCAGTCTGTTCCCAGGCTGTAGCAGCACATGGAATTCTTCCATCCTAAGTTCAGGACTCTAGACTTGTCCTAGTTGAACCTCATAAATTTCTTTTGGCCCAATCCTCCAATTTGTTGAGGTCACTCTGAATCCTAGCCTTCCCCTCCAGTGTATTGACTATACCCCCCAGCTTGACATTATCTGTGAACTTGCTGAGGGTGCACTCCATCCCATCTTCCAGATCATTAAAGAAGATATTGAACAAAACTGACCCTTAGGGCACTTCACTTGGTACTGGCTGCCAACTAAACCTCAAGCCATTGACCACTCACTACCTGTAGAGCCTGATGACCCAGCTAGCTTTCTATCCACCTTTCAGTCCATTCATCCAACCCATACTTCCTCAGCTTTCTTGCAAGAATGGTGTGGGAGATGATATCAAAAGCCTTGCTAAAGTCAAGGTATATTATGTCCACTGCTTTCCCCGCATTCACAGAGCCACTTATCTCATAAGGACAGGAGGGTGATCCAGGCTGACCTTGATAAGTTCAGAAAATGGGTGGAGGAGAACCTGATGGTGTCTCACACTAAAAAATGCGAGGTTCTCCACCTTTGGAAGAAAAACCCTCAGCATGCTTATGGGCTTGGCAGTGCTATGCTGGGTAGCACTATGGATGAAAGGGACTTGGGAGTCATAATTGACCACAAGATGAACACGAGCCTTCAGTGTGATGCTGCTGCTAGTAAAGCAAGCAAAATGCTGGCTTGCATTCATAGATGCTTCTCAAGCAAATCCCAGAACATCATTCTCCCCTTGTACTCTGCCTTGGTGAGGCCGCAGCTGGAGTACTGCCTCCAGTTTTGGGTTCCACAATTCAAAAAGGATGTGGAGAAGCTTGAGAGAGTCCAGAGAAGAGCCACGCACATGATCAGAGGTCAGGAAAACAGAACTTATGATGAGAAGCTGAGAGCTATGGGACTCTTCAGCCTGGAAAAGTGCAGGATGAGGGGTGATCTGATGGCTGCCTATAAGTTTATAAGGGGTGCTTACCAGGATCTGGGGGAATGTTTGTTCACCACAGCACCCCATGGGGTGACAAAGTTGAACAGTCATAAACTCCTCCAAGTCTGTTTCAGGCTGGACATAAGGAAGAACTTCTTTACTGTCTGAGCCCCCAAAATCTGGAATAGACTGCTGCCAGAGGTGGTTCAACTTTGAACACCTTCAAGAAAAATGTGGATGTTTATCTTGCTGGGATCCTATGACCCCTGCTGACTTCCTGCCCCTGGGCTGGACTCGATGATCCTCCGAGGTCCCTTCCAGCCCTAATGTCTACAAAATATATTAAATCATCATAGAAGTCTATCAGGTTGGTCAGCTATGACTTGCCCTTGATGAATCCATGCTGTCTGTTCCTGATCACTTTCTTTTCTTCTAAGTACTTAGAAATGGATTCTTTGAGGACGTGCTCCATGATTTTTTCCAGGGACTGAGGTGAGGCTGACTGGTCTGTAGTTCCCTGAGTCATCCTCCTTCTCTTTCTTAAAGATGGGCACTGTATTTGCCCTTTCCCAATTGTCTGGGACCTCTCCTGATCACCAGTTTTCAAAGATAATGGCCAGCAGCTCTGCAATCATAGTAACCAACTCCCTCAGCATCCTCAGGTGAATTGCATCTGGCCCCCTGAACTTGTACATGTCCAGCCTTTCTAAATAGTCCTCCGGTTCTTTCACCACTAAGGGCTGCTCACCTTCTCCCCAAACTGTACTGCCGCAGTAGTCTGGGAGCTGACCTTACCTGTGAAGGCTGAGGTAAAAAAGACATTGAGCACTTCAGCTTTTTCCTCGTCATCTGTCACTAGGTTGCCTCCTCCATTCAGTGAGGTACCCACACTTTCCCTGAGCTTCCTCTTGTTGCTAACATACTTCTAGAAACCCTTCTTATTACCCTTCAGATCCCTTGCTAGCTGCACTTTCAGTTGCACTTTGGCCTTCCTGACTTCATCCCTGCATGCCCAAGCAATATTCTTATACTCCTCTGAAGTTGTTTGTCCAAGCTTCCACTTCTTGTAAGCTTCCTTTTTGTGTTCAAACTCACTGAAGAATTCTCTTCTAAGCCAAGCTGGTCACTTGCCACCTTTGCTATTCTTCCTGCATATCAGGATGGTTTGTTCCTGCACCCTTAGTATGATTTCTTTAAAATACAACCAGCTGTCCTGGACTCCTTTCCCCCTCAACCTGACCTCCCAGGGAATCCTACCCATTGGTTCCCTGAGGGAGTCAAAGTCTTCTTTTACAAAGTCCAGGGTCCTTACTTCGCTGCTGTCCATCCTTCCTTTTCTCAGGATCCTGAACTCAATCATGTCATGGTCACTGCTGCCTAACTTGCCATCCACTTCTATATCCCTCACCAATTCTTCCCTGTTTGTGACGAGTAAGTCAAGAAGAGCATGGCTCCTAGTTGGTCTCTCCAACACTTGCACCAGGAAATTGTCTCCACCATTCTCCAAAATCTTCCTGGATTGCCTTGTAGAAACCCTTCTTGTTACCCTCCCGTCCTTTGCTAGCTGCAACTTCAATTGCACTTTGGCCTTCCTGACTTCATCCCTGCATGCCCAAGTAATGCTTTTATACTCCTCCCTATATACTTGTCCAAGTTTCCACTTCTTAAAAGCTTCCTTTTTGTGACTTAGCTTACTGAAGAGTTCCCTGCTAAGGCAAGCTGGTCTTCTGCCATATTTGCTAGTCTTCCTGTGCATCAGGATGGTTTGTTCCTGCACTCTCAGTAAAGCTTCTTTCAAGTACAGCCAGCTATCCTGGACTCCTCTTCCCCTCAGACTGGCTTTCCAGGGGATCCTTCCCATGAGTTCCCTGAGTGAGTCAAAGTCTGCTTTTCTAAAGTCCAGAGTCCTTGCTGTGCTGCTCTCCATGCTTGCTTTTCTCAGGATCCTGAACTCAATCACCCTGTGATCACTGCTGATCAAGCCGCCATCCACTTCTACATCCCCCACCAATCCTTTCCTATTTGTGAGCAGCAGGTCAAGAACAGCATTCCTCCTAGTTGGCTACTCCAGTTCTTGCACAAGAAAGTTGTCCCCAACACTTTCCAAAAACTTCCTGGATTGCCTGCACACTGTATTGCCTTCTCAGCAGATGTCAGGGTTATTGAAGTCCCCCACAAGAACCAGGGCTTGAGATTGGGAAACTTCCACTAGCTGTTTGAAGACAGCCTCATCCATCACTTCCTCCTGGTCTGGTGGTGTAGAGCAGACGCCCACTACACTATCAACCTTGTTGCTTTCCCCTCTAACCTTAACCCAGATACTTTCAGCAGCCCTATCTCCAGTTTCATACTGGAGCGCTGAAAAACCATGCAGCTCTTCTACATAAAGTGCAACTCTTTCTCCTCTTCTCCCCTGCATGTCCTTCCTGAAAAGTCTGTACCTACACATCATTTTAATCTAACATCATTTTAAAGCAGTGGTCACCAACCAGTGGATCTCGATCCACCGGTAGATCTTGGAGCCTCTTGTGGTAGATCTCTGAGTCAATCCAAGGCTGGGGCAGGGGTCTGAGTGCCTGGATGCATGCACATGCATGCCCCAGCCCAGCAGGTCAGCCTGTGGGGGAAGGAAGGGGCAAGGACTAGATCAAGGCCCCCATGGTGAGGGACAGTGCCACAGAGGCAGGAGCAGGGGTACATTGAGTTGGGACCCAGATGGGTGGGACTTACCTGCTGGGGAAGCATGCCCCCAAATATTTCTCCCTCTGCCTCCATCTGCCCCCTGCTTTCCCTCCCCACAGACTTACCTGCTGGGTAGGGTGGGGGGGTGGTGGCAATGCATAGTAGATCTTGGGTTGCTTTTAAATGCCAAAAGTGATCTCCTACTTAAAAAGGTTGGAGACTACTGTTTTAAAGAATAGATTCATTAGAGGCTCATGGGTCTCTATAATATTGGCCGGCTTGGACAAGACCACAAGGGTCATCAAATCCAACTCATTTTTTTTACTTGACTCTCTAGCATGAATTCATAGTAATCTGGTATTGACAGCTGAGGTAGCAGTTAGAAAGGATACTAGCAATTTGCCCATAGGTGCCAATCAGCTTGCATTATTTCAGATTGATTCTGTTGACCAGTGAGATTTCATGTAAAAGAAGTATGGGTTCCTTATATGACTCTTTTTAATCAGTTATGTGTCAGGATTTTTTTTCTGTTTAGGTAAAACAATTATCCATGTCTAACAAGAAATTAATGGCCATAGCTTTAAAACATTGTTTCAATAGTAGCAATAGGGTCTCATACTTTAAAATAGCTTTAGAAGAGCCTGGGTTATAATGAGTTCCTAGTTGACTGAATTTTACTTCACATGTCAGTCTTTTAAAGCCACTTCTTGCTCTGTTAAACCACAGTGTACACTACAAATGACTAAGCTGTTCTACATTTTGGAAAGGCAGCTGTAAGCCTACAGCTACATTTTAAAGGGCACCGCACATCCCCTGTGTTATCACTGTTAATTACAGGAAAGCTCACCACTATAAATTCAGCCTTTAATGCGAGCCCAATTGAAATTCTGATTTGTGAGAGGACCCTTTGAAGCAAACAATCTATAAACTCAGTACAGGACTTTCTCTGCATATAAAATGACTCTCTTCTTTGACCCTGAAGTGAAAATGAGTTAAAAGGAGTGGCAATAATATATTCAAGCTGTTTTAACAATGTCTAGTTATACTATTTACTTGGCCAAATTTGTCAAGTGTTTGCTGAGTAAAATTCCCATTAATTTCAATTAATGACCATAAATTTGTTTAATTTTTGTTAGTTTTATCAAAAAATTAGTATTGTGATCCCACCAAGATACTTAAAAATGTTTCTCACTCCAAGGACCTATTCTATTCAATTGACTTCCCATTGAATTAGGACTTGCATGTCTGAAATGTCATAATAAATATGTAGTGGCTCCTATAATTTACTTACCTTTCACACAGAGACAGTGGAAGTCTAATCTTGTGTTGTCTTAAGGATTTGGCTACTTTCTGTTAAACGTTTGTTTACCCAGCTATAAAGTTCAGGTCTGAAAACTTATTTATGAATGTATCCAGAAAATAGTAAATATAGTATGGTATTGATGCTTGGCAGGGCTTTGCTGTATACATTTCTCCAGAGAAAAGCTGGAAATGCATGCTTTTTTGGCTGGAAAACTGTCTTTCAGTTAGTTTTGTTAAATTATTTTGGAGGTGAAAGCTGGTAAGTGTCTGTTTCTTATTAGAAGCAAGTAGTTTGTCTGAGTTTCTACTCTGCATCTGTAAAGAAAAAGATATTTTCCTTATTGTTTTGAAACTAGGGTCATCCCTTTGAATGGGAATAGATATTTAGAATCTTGTGTGTTGAATGCTCAGGGTAAATAAATGAGGTGGAAACTGGGCACTTCACAGTAATTTGTTTTAATTAAATATATACACCAGATCAGGAACACAGGTGGCTAGATATCAAATATTTACCTCCTTTTAGGAATCTCAGGTCAACACCCAAGCCTCCTTCTGGCCTCCCCCCCCCCCAAAAAAAAAAATTCAAACCCAGCTCTGTCCTTCAAGAATGGACCTAATCAGTGACTGCAGCAAAGAGCCAACATCTCAAATATTGGAACCAAACCAAATATTGGAAATTATATGGAAGGGGGGGAGGTGAAAAAAAACACAGCAAATAGGCTAAGTAAGGATGATGTTACATCATCTCAACACTTCACATTATTTAAAATTTGTGCCCATTTTGAATTTCTTATGAAAATTAAAATGACAATGTAGAGAAGATAGATTTACAGAAAGATAAAATTCGGCTGAACTTATGGAACAGACGCACCAGACTTTGAAGCAAATGATAAGAAAAGAATATAATTGGAGGGCAAAAAATCTGTTCCTTTGACTGTACTTGTTTAATCTGATTATAATGTTGGTGTCCCTGGTTCTGACAAAGTTATTATGGAACATTTGTTACTGTATTATCTGACACCAGATATACTTAAAATTGCTGAAAGTTTTAAATTTGCTGAGGAACACAAGACATAAGACTTGAAAGTATCTTCTGGATCATCAAATTCAGTACAGCATTGCTGTAGGGGACCATATTATCCAGGCCTTTTCATAAACTTAAGAAGCTTTGTCTAAAAAAGTATAAGGACTGTGTCTTTACTACTTATATTAGAAGGCTGTTTCAAAAACTTACTACCCTGGTGGGTAATATTTTTCTAAAGTAATTAGAAAAAATATTAAAAAGGTGAATCTGTAACACGTTTTGTAGCCAGAGGGGAACAGTTTGGGTAAACTCTAAAGGATAAGACAGATTTGTGTGCTAGTTCAGTTTATTCAAAACAGAAGGAAGGCTACTAGTCCCTTCAGGGCTTGCATTCAAGAAGTTTGTGTGCATAGCATGCAACCAGTAGACTGCAAAGAAATGAAATAAAACGTGAAGGACATGAGTTCACCAGAAAAACTGGAAGCAACTAAATTGCTTTCATTATGATAAGCAAAACCTCTCAGGTCTTGTATACTATTATAAAACTGCCAAATATCACAAATGCCAGGAAATCAGTAACATTAAGATAGTATGCAAATAAAAAAAACTAGCTGCAGAACAAGCATCTAAGGAAAAAAACCCACAAAAATGTAGTGAGTTAAGCAAAAGAACAAAAGTATTCACATTACAAGTAGCACAGACAAATGAAATTGAAGAAAGCTATGAACGAGAATAGTTCAGAACAGAGGAATGAATGATCTATTTTATCATTAAGGCCTCTAAAATCAAAATGGCATCTGGAAATTATTATTGAAGTTGAACAAGGGACTGGGCCATGTTATGGAATTAGTTCCAGTGCATGTGTATCTTTATTGTTGTGCCCAGAGTGGGAAAGCTGGGCATGTTGAACCTTCCTACCTGGGGTGGGTCGTCCTCCTGCTTGCCCACCACATCTTGTTGATATAAAGAAGTTAGGAGGTTCCTTTGGGAAGATGGAATGTTACTTCACCCTAAGGCTGGCTCGGTGCAGAAAATGAGTGACTTGAGGGTCTCTTTCCCTTACACCCCATCCACTTGCCAACCAAAATAAAGTTGCAGCAGCAACTGGGACTTGGTGCCACATACTTGCCTCAGTGCTGCCCCCTCCTGTGCTTGGGTTAATTATCTCCCTTGCTCAGTTTCAAAGTCCAAGGTGATTGGTGGAAGCTCTCCTGCTTTGGCCATCCCCTATAAAAGGAGGAAAAGTCTGTGGCCACCAGCTGTCCTGGCTGAGCACCTGAGGTCGTGCTAGGGGAAATTCTCTAGCTGATCCTGCTTCTGCGGTAATGAAATGCCAAAACATAAAGAAAACCCAAACTTCAAAAAAGACCCCAGCATCTGGCATGTTGCCACCCAGGGTCCAGGACTTAGGTGTCCAAAGCTTCATCTGATGGACTCACTTTCATGATGGGTCCCACCAGTCACATTCAGCAGTCACACTGCTAGTCTTCAGGGAGTGAAAGGCTCCTGGTTACTTCTGTATTGGCGTGGGGATGCTCCCTTGGTGCAGCCTCTGGCTTCTGCCAGATCTGCAAAGGGGCTCTTGTGCTGCATCCTGGGACTTGCTGATGCCATGGACACTCTTTTATGATGTCATCAACTGTGTGCCCTCCCACATGCGGGTGGATTGTGCTTTTAAAATGCAAGGCGCCACGCATGCCTCGGTTCCTCTGGCTCAGGTGGCTAGAGGAAAGGTGAGTAACCCTTCAGCCCACTCCAGGCTCTGTTGGTGTGTTGGGGTGGAATTCCTGCCTCATTGCCCACTGTGGCAACAGTTGTCCTGAAAATGACACTCATATATGGACTCATACACTGGTTGGACTGCCAGTAGGTGAAAGCTGTGTTAGTAATGGCCTCTAGAATAAAAGACACAAAACTGGCATTATTTGAAACAACTGTCTTAGGGTCAGGTTATTTCTACTAGAAGAAATCTCTTTTGTGGATGGCAGCTGGAGATTTGTACGAAGATGAAAAGGAGAGGACAGCTCTTATGCAGTAGTTAACTTTTAATTAGAAAAAGTATTATTGTGTTCAGCATAAGTCCATGGACAGAAATGATCCAAGTCACTTTTAGAGTCACCAAACTTTCTCCTTTTTTCTTATTTGGCCATTTGAAGGTGTGTTTGCAGTGAAGGTACAAAGCTCCCTTTTACGTTTTCCAAAATCTGGGAATATGTGCAGACTTAGTCTACCTGTGTTAAATCAGAGCTACCTGAGCATTGCTCTGGACTTTGCTGACTGCTAACGGCCACAAGGAGCTGAAACCATTGCTAGAAATCCACACAGTGTAAGGGCATGTCTTTTTTCTCCATCCATGTCCCATACACTAGAAGCATAATTCCTCTGTAAAATCGGACCAGTTTATGGCAGATATGTTGTGAATGTCAATTGGCATTAAAAGTAAGCAAAATCTAGGCATTACAAATGCCAGAACGGCTGAGGTGCACCTTTAATTTTCCCTTAATATACTTTAGTGATCTGTTGCACACTGTCCAATAAGCATTTGTCATTACTGATGAATTATTACACTACCCTTCTGTTGAATACATAGCATCAAGGCTGAAATCCAGACTCTACTGAACTCAGTGGCAAAACTTCCACTGACTTTTTTGAGAAAAGACTTTCACCCTAAAAATGCTGTTGCCTGCTCATGGAAAAGTACTAATGATTTTTGGCATTCTCCACAAATGGGGTTTAATTCAAGGTTAGAACACTGTTGTACCTTTTCCTCAGTATACACAAAAATAATAGGGAGAAAACCATGATATCCAAATGTCTGCATTTATTAATATGCAAAGGGTAGCTACTACTCATGGTGCTTCTCTATTGGCAGCAATCCCTTGATTCAAGGATGATCTCTACCATAGCTCATTAATGGGTCTTGAAGTCATTGAAGAGTCCAGTCCTTGAGCCACAGATCCATCTGCAGAAGTTGGAACTTTTCTGCAGGGGAAAGTAAACTGTGGGGTGAGATTCCTCTCCACTTCCTTCCTCCACTTTCTCTTCTCTGCTTCAAGACCAAGACACTTTACCTCAAAATGGTCTCCTGCTTGGTTGTGTTGCCATTGGAGTTGGTTGGCAGCTGGCTCCTCCCAGCTCCTGATATCAGCATCTGTTTTTTTAAGCTATGCCTTCAAAGTATCACTGAAGTGTTTCCTCTGGCCACCATGATATCTTAGGCCATTACTAAGCTGGGAGTAGAACACTTGTTTTGTCAGTCAAGAGTCAGGCATCCACACGTAATACCCAGTCCAGCAAAGCTGGTGCTTGAGGATCACCAACTCAGTGTTGGTAATATTGGCTTCAGCATGGATGCTGGTGCTTGTGTGGCAATCTTCCCATTTGATGTGGAGAATTTTCCAGAGGCATTGTTGGTGATACCTCTTCAGGCTCTTGAGATGATGATGGTAGGTCACGTTTCACTCCCGTGGAGGAGAGTGGGGATGATGAATGCATCATAGACCTGAATCTTGGTGTCTTTCAGGAGATCACAATGAATGAATACACATGGAAGCAATTCCCCAAAGGAGACCCTAGTACACCAGATCCTGTGCTGGATCTTCTCATTAATGTTCACTGTCTGAGAGAGGCAGCTACTGAGGTAGGTGATGTGCTCAACTACCTCCAGGGTAATTTGTGGGAGGGGAGGGTCACATTCATGGCCCAGAGCAGGCAGATAAAGTACTTCAATCTTTTCAATATTGAGAGAGAGGCCCACAGTTTGTTCGGCTTCTCAAAAGAGATCCAGCATGGTCTGGAGGTTTTCCTAAGTGTGCACAAGATGGTGCAGTTAGCACATTGAAGGTTAAGGATGGTTGTTTTGAGTACTTTGTCTTCAAGCAGAAATGTACCAGTTTGAAAAGGCCTTCATTTGTTTGGTATTTAAGGTCAATTTGAGCAGGTGGTCCTTCATGAGAACTAAGATGGCTGTCAAAAGAATGGAAAACAGAGTTGGGGCGATGAGAAATCCTTGCTTGACCCCAGTTTGGACGACAAATGAATCTGTCTCTGATCAACTACAAAGAATGGTTTCAGTCATCTGGCTGTAGAAGAGCCTCAGGATCTTGATGTATTTTTCAGGACATCCAAATCTGGTCAGTTATTTCCACAAGGCTTCACTACTGATGGAGTCAAAGGTCTTTAATAAGGTCAATGAAGGCCATATAGAGGTCTATATGTTCTTCCTAAGACTTTTCTTGGATTTGGTGGGCAATAAAGATCACACCAATTGTCCCACGGAATAGTCTGAAACCTCACTGAATTTCTGGCAGCAGGAGGTAGACGACAATTCAGAAGGATGTGGGAGAGGATTTTCCCTGCTGTGCAAAGGAAGGTGATACCTTGATAGTTCCCTCACACAGACTTAATTCCTTTCTTTTCTTGGAATTTGTCAGGTCCCCCAAGTTCTCTTTGTTGCTCCAAATTCAGAGAATAAATTGATGAAGCCTCAGAATCAGTTCTTTGCCATCAACCTTATAGATATCAGCAGGTATGCCATCCTGTCCAGTAGAATACAGTGAGGTGCACTTGAGAATTCACAAAATGTTTTAAGAGATGCTACTGAATTGGTGTACATGACAGAGTTCCCACTCATCATGAAATCCTTTGTTGCTTCATGCCATGGTATAACTTCTCTGTGGCCCCAAGCATGCAGCATGGTTGACAGATTAATTTGAAAGGATAGTAAATAGATTATAAAAAACCCCCAAAGTGCATCAGATAGCCAACTAGAGCCAAAGTTATATGTGTAAGATGTCAGATGATGATAGATTTATACCATATATATCTGCAAAAATAATACCTGCATGTCAGATGTTTTAGTGGGATGCTATGAAATAGCATATGGGGGCTCAGAAGATCTATAGGCTGCTTGCAGACATTTAAAAAACCCCACCAAAAATGGTGCTTTACTTTAAACTCAGTGCTCTCCAGCACTGAGCCCAGTGCATGCCCAAAAGAGGCAGCACATTAGTTTGACCTGGCTTGCCCAAAGTCTGTATAAATTGGGTGCTTTAGTGGGGCTTTTTGGGCTCTTTTAGCTAATAGCTAATTGACTCAGTTTTAGATAAAAGTACCAAAAAGTCCTGCTGAAGTGCCTGATCTATACAGATACTGCAGGTCAAAGTATCATACTACTACTTCTTGTAAAGTGTGTTTTTGGTTTTGGGGTTGGATTTTTTTTTAACATCTCAAAGCAGCCAATATGGCCATCTTAGGTGTCAAGTTTTAGTTGCAGAAAATTTCTGATCAAAAAGCAAGGCAAATTTAATTGAAAAAATATATATTATTTATTCAGCTCTCATTTTTAAAAGCATTATCACAGCGTTTGAAGAAAAGAGGTTTAAGAAAACCTTTAGTTATGATTTGTACGCAAGTCTCAGCTGGAGTGCTGAGGGCAGGGCAGGGATATTGAAAAATCAGTCTGTGCAAATGAAGACTTTCTGCACCAGCAAATTCCTTAAAATAGCCATCATGTTTCTGACCACTAGTTTATATTGATTTTAGTGGCTGTTTCTTCAGTGAAAGCTTTCTGATATATGATAGATTCATAATCAACAAGGGCAGGAATGATCTGTGCACCCTTACTGTAATACAAGGATTTTTAATGACTTGTTACCCCAAAATTAATTTCTGATAATTAATTGATCCCAGTGAACATAGCAAAGAATTTTCTGCAGATTAATAATATTCACATATCATATCTGCCCACTACAATCTATGTTCTACTAAGGAAGCTAATATTTTGTTAGAATTTTTAAAACTAGCACAAAAACTGTCAAAGAAGATAAACTATCTTTAAATCAGAAAATAGCTTCTTTCCTGCTCTCTTATCAAGCAACAACATATAGTCAAGAAATATATGCTTACTGAATTACTAATAGGAAGTTTTTATATATTGGACTGGAAGCTACAATATAAGATTTGGGTAAACACATGACAAAAATCTGTGCCTCCTGGAAAGAAAGAGAAGTGTACGAGAAAGGGCTATCCAGTATTTGTTTGTATGAAAGGCGTAGGGAAAGTGTGGGGTGAAATGACTTAAATTTCAGGTGTCAAGCTAAAAAAAAAAAAATGAGCAGTGATCTGTCAGGTCTTAGTAGGAGATATAACTTGGAAGAAACGTATTGAAAAATGTATCAAGTTCTCAGTAGTGATCAGAAATTTAAACAGGGAATGTTAAGCGTAGTTGTAGGCATCTTAGTTCCTTCTGTGCTCCTTTAACACAACTGTAGAAAATGTATTCTTATCTCACTGTTGCTAGGACCTATGTATTATAATAGGTGAATGGACTACTATTTTTACACAGGACGACTGAGTTCAAATTGAGGCTTAGATTCTAGGTAAAGCTTCATCTTTATTAGGGCTGCGCGAAATGGCACAGTTCCGTTTCGACTTGCATTTCAACGTTTCGATGGAACAGTGTTTCATTTCAAATTTTGTTTTGATTCAAAACCACTGTTCCATTTTGTTTCATTGAAACAGTTTCACTGTTTCAATGCTGTTTCAACGTTTCGTCCATAGGCTATAATGGGGAAGCTCAAAACAGCCTATAGCTTTGTCATTGCTGGCCTGATTTGGATGAAACTTGCAGGAGTGGTACCCCTTTTGAGGGCATGAAGTCTGACAAGGTTCAGGGAGATAGATACAGGGTTTTCAGGGAAACTGCATCTCAAAGTCTTAAAAGCAAAACTCATGTCATGTGTATGTCTTAAGCCACAGCAGGGTCAAAATTGCAGGCTTTCCAGCTCCTCCTGAGGCCACAAAGCCTGCCAGATTTCAAGGAGATTGGTGCAGGGGTTTTGGGGAAACTATCTCAAGCTGTGGACAAGCAAAACATGACATGGGTGACACTGTGTGTGTTAAGGCACAGCAGGGTGAAAGCTGCAGGGATGTAGCCCCCGCTGAGGCCATGAAGCCTGCCAGCTGTCAAGGAAATGGGTGCAGGGGAAGTCTGGGTTCTGGGGCACTGCATCTCTGGCTGCTGCAGGAAAAACTGGAACATGCAGCACAGTAACTGACCCCAAGGCAGAAAGCAGGGCAGTTCAAACAATGCTGCCTTTTATGCAGTTTTTCCATCTCTCCTCCAAAGCACTGGAATTGGAAGGGACTTCAGGGAAGGATGACAGTCACTGGCCAGGTACACAGTTAATAATAAGAGCACTCCTTCCCCTACCCCTTCCCCTTCTTTCCCCTCCCTCTCCTTACTTTAGTTTCTGTTTCCCTGCAGGCAAGCCCAGCTTGAGATTTGAAACCTTTTGAAAATTTTGAAACGTTTAGACTTGCTTCATTTTGTTTTGAGAATGTTTTGAATCTCTCTGTTTCATTTCGATTTTGCTGTTTTGAGTTCGAAACACATCAAAACAGCATTGAAATGAAACTGCTGGTGAAATTTCGCACAGCCCTAATCTTTATAGAGTCATGGGTTGTATGACAAAAAATATGCCTTTTAATTTAAATTATGGAACTTATCCAGAACATTACTTATGTAGAATGGGTTTTGAAGGAAAGGAAAGGCACTTTAAGTCAGCTTTATACCTCCCGCATTTCTGGAGCATTCTAACATTGTCCTGGCACATATTTAAATCGAGGTGGGACAATGATCTGGGTGTAGCCTGATATTTCCCATATTGGTCAGCTTCCTAGTAAGCAACACTTATTCCTGAATTTATTACAAGTTGACAGATATGTATATGAAGAGTTAAAAATCCAGGGCTTAAACTATTCGTTATTAATTAAGCATTATTAAATTGCATTAAAGTAATGTTATTATAAAAATATACTTTTCATAATTTCCAAGAACAGTAAAAATTAAAGTAGTATGAGTCCCATCCAAAGTTGATTGCTATCAATAGAAATATATTATGATTTGTTTTTTTAAACTAAACATCTGCCCTTTTCATTTCTTCCTAGAATGAACAGTCAAACTTAGTGGTAGATTTATTTATTTATTTTTCCTCTGGAATTATTCTAGCCTCTAGTGAAATTTTTTATCCCTCAGAAAAAATCATCACACCGATTGACATAATTGGCTGTCTCTATTCTACATAGAACCAAGCCTGAGAAGAGAGATGATATCTGATAGACAAAACTGCCCTGGCAGAGCCTGCAGGAAGAAACTTGCAAAGTTCGTACTCTTACAATGTCTCATTCTGGAGAGTTTTACTTTCTTGAAAATTAAAATTTGCAGCTAGTTTGAAAAACCTGCTCAGTAAGGAACAACGGTGAATGATTATGTTTAAAAAGTCAGTTGTTATGCAACTATACGTGGATTTGATCCTGCTGCCAGTTACCTGTTTATGTAAGGTCTTGATCAAGCAGGTCTCTTTTAGTTGACTAACACTTGTGCCACACCAGAGTCCTTGCTGAAGTCCATGTGGCGTTCTCATGCAGATTTACTTTTAGAGCCACCATCTAAAGTCCTGACCCTGCAAACTGTTGAGCAGGTTGACTCTGATTCAATAAACCATATAAATGCATGACTGTTTTTAAATATGTGAGTTCTATTTTAATGGGACTATTTACACACTCTAATTATTATTCTGGTATTATTATTTTATTAATCATTTGTATTGCAGTAGAACCAAAAAGCTCCATTTGAGGCCCCAAAGGATTGAGACACCACTGTGCTCATGCTTAAAGAAAAGGCTTTTTCTGCCCCTAACAACTGATGTTCTAAGTATGAGTCAAGCACAGAAATATATCTTTAAGTGGATTAGTTTCCAAAGCAGAAAGACTGGGAAAAGGCGCTGTAGAAACCCATGCTGTGTTTTACAGAGGCAGCTGAAATTGGTCTCTGAAGAGACTATCTATCTCTAACAAGCACTTCCATCCTTGAGCACCATATGGTATCACAAAAAGAGAGAAATTATAGAATATACTTTGAGTAGAAGAACAAACCGGGTAAAACCTCCATGAGAGCTGAAAATCTGTGAAAATGTGGAAGACAAATGGAAGAGATTTAAACAAGACTACTCTCTGTATCTACCAGCAATAGCAGAAGACAATGAGAAAACAACTGTATTTCTAACAATGCCAGATGCTGATTCACTTGCTGTATTTAATGTTTTTCAGTTATCTTAGGCAGAGGCAGCCAGCTATGAAACTGCATTACAATTTTTTTGATGGAATAGTAAAATCGATGTAGATGAAGTTCTGATCTGGAGAAAATAGTAGAAAAGCAGCTCTGGTAAGAGCAAGAGCTGTTGGACTGAAGCTAAACAACCAAAATTATATATTCCATTTAAAGGAAATAACTTCATCCCCAAATATGTTAACACAATTAAGTGTACAGGTAGACCATAGTAAAATGAGTCCATGGCCAGCATCCCCAGGAAACAAGGATGAAGTACAAAGTTTCCTTGGAGTGATGACTTGTGTGGGGAATTTTGTATCTAATCGATGGCTGCCTACACACATACAAATGACCTGGGAGAATTCTGGGTTTGTTCTTTTGGTAGAACAACTTATCCCATGATGCCTAAATAAATTTGAATGCTGATTCCCTGAAGCAGAGCGTATTCAGTACTGATGCTGTGCAGCCAGGGGACCCCCGTTCACACAGCTCAGCATGCTCTGTAGGCTCCCTCCATCTGCCTGCTAACAGATGGCAGCACTGCACAGGGCAGCCCTGATTGGCTGACCCAGACTGTTCAGGGTCACCTTGCCTCTCCCTGCAGCACAATGTGGGATTGTGAAGGGGGTATGGTCTGCTCCCTGCTTGGCTGGAGAAATCCAGCCCAAGTAACACACTGTCTCTAGGGGTGGAAGGAGAAGAAGTAAAGCACCCTGGGAACTGGACAACTGTGCTGTGGCTTCTCTCAGAATGGGAAGTAGTATAGATAGTCACTCTCCCAGGAGAAACTCCCCTGAGAGTGATTTATCTCTGTTATTGCTCCTAGGTTGTTTTTCTCCTGGAGCAGCCATTTCTGCTATGGGACAAAAATCCTGAACATCTCTACACTTGTGGTTTCTCCTGAGAAAGCAATGACTCTCTCAGGGGAAGGGAAATGTCTGTATGTGACCTATGCTTAAATCAATAAAAAGAGAGCACCCCTATAGAAATATATCCAAAGATGGACCCATGATGCAGATGTTAATGAAGAGACTGTGGACCTGAAAACATTGATTAGAGAGATAATGAGATACCAGTCCTATGGTACAATGAAAACTAATGCAAAACTAAGTTGTGAATGAATGCTCCAGGAATCCCTTTCTTGTCAAAAAGAAAAAAGAAAGAAAGAAACCAGTACCTCCTGGGCCATAGAGGATAAGAAATGAATGTCAATATCTTTAAATAGAGTAGGAAGTTTTGGCCTCAGTCAGGGGGTGTAGAAAGGTTCAGGTCAATGACAGTGTAACCTAAAACTGGCTATTGTTTTTTACCATTGCCAAAAGAAGTCTAGCAAACACCCCTTTGCCCTTTGGTAATACCAACATTACTTTTTTTTCCACATTGCAAATTGAATACATGCTTGCAAAATATGCATTGGCTGTAGACATATGGGCTAGGAACAGACACTCAGAAAGCCTGAACCTGAATTGGTTCAATCTTTGCAGATTGGTGGCTGAGGCTAGAAGCTGGGGGAGGGGTGGTGCTAGAGTGAGGTCTCCCTCTTTCTGGAGCAGAGAGCCCAACCTAGTTCAGACCAGGGCTGAAAAGCATGCTGGAGGACTCTAATTTAACTTAAACCAGGAAGGGGTCTGGGACAGAAGTTCCATAAACCGGTTTGATCCAAATCAGTTAAATCTGATATTACATTCAACCAGGGTTATTTTAAACCAGTTTGGGCCATTTTAAAACTCATTTATGTGCAATGAACTTAAGTTCTCTTACAGGTTTAAACCAGTTTCTGATCACTTAAACCAGTTTATGTGTAACTTCTGTCCCTAGCCATTATCTACAACATTGGGGCCAACTTTTTGGCAAGTGTGCCACAAATTATCTCTGTGCCCTTCCTGAAGTCCACTCTGAGCCCAATATGCTGCTCAGCTTTCTGCTCCTTTCCCTGAACTCCCAGTCTGACCAGATACTCTGCTTTCTGCTCCTTGCCTCTCTGCCACTATGCTGCCCCTCCCTACAAACCAATCTGCTGCATGCCCCACACAGAGTCTGCCCACGCTGCTTGTGGAGCACATACTGCAGATTGACCACCCCAATCTACAATATTTGACAAAAGTGCAGTAAAGCATATCCAGTGCTAGAAAGGGTACATGCCAATTTTAATTAAAACAAAACAAAACAAACTCTCTAATCTTAGGCACAATGTAGACTGTGATTGCTAGACCAACAACTCAAGAATGACAAACAGAGTTGTATTAATATCTGTGGTTAAACCTATTAGCCAAAAGTGGTCAGGAGAACACATTTCTAACCTTTTTACCCATTCAACTAGGAATGTTCAGTCTTAAGTGAAATTCTGCTTAAAGGTATTGGGCTGGTGATCAATAAGGTGTGACAGAAAAATATGCTAAAAAAAAGATAAATGAAAGTCATTTAGACATTGAAAATCTAAGAGAAGAGGTAAAGGTATTTTATGCTAGCCTCAAATGAACAGAGAAATTGAGGAATTTATCACCTTTCAACGCATGCCAAAAATACAAAGTCAAGCAAAACAACACATGTTGATTCACCAGGCAAAAAAATTGGCTTCTGGAAAAAAAGTCAGCATAGATTTGTTTGTGGTGACTGGAGCCGGGTGGTGCCGCCTGTGGAAGAAATCAAACTTCACGTTGTGTTTGGTATTAGAATTCACAGACTCAGTCTGAGTTCATTGGCAACTCTACCATGCAATCATAGGGAGGAGATCTAACAGAACTCCCTGCCTCTACAAGTTAACATACCTTTTTATACCTAAAATTGTTTAAACAAAGCATCCTTGAAAAGAAAGTCAGGGGTAAATCATAACAGCAACGCGTTTTGTTTTGAAAAATGTTATCACCTTTTTTGTTTTTAGGAAAGGAAGAACATTTGTTCCAAAAGAACTGTGCATGGAGTCATAAAAAGCAGAAGAGTTTTTCTTATCTTAAAGCATTTTAAAATACGAAGCAAGACCATTTGTTTTTCTTCGCTCTTTTTTCCTTAGTTAGAGGCCTGGATTGATCTATAGTCGGATAGAGGCCTGGATAAATTTATAGTCAAGTTAGAGAGGCCTGGATTGATCTACTTCAACACATCCCAATCCCTACATGAGCTGATCTACCCCCGGGCCCCAGGATCCACACCCTTCTCAAGACAGCTCCGGTATGGGGTCAGGGCAGATCAGCTCGTGCGAGGACTCCATACCAGAGCTGGCTTGAGGAGGATGCAAGGCCCAAGGCAGATGAGCTTGTGTAGGGACCCTCCCCTGCCCCGGGATCAGGGCATCGAGTCCTTGCATGAGGTGCTCTGTCCCAGCCCTGTACTGGAGCTGGCTCAAAGAGGGTGCAGGGCCCGGGGTAGATCAGCTCATGCAGGGACCATCCCCTGCTCTGGGATTGGGATGGCAGGTCCCCGCATGAGCTGAACTGCCTTGGCCCACTGGCCCCAGGCAGCAGCATCTGGCTCATGTCAGCTGACAGGCAGATCAGGGGCCTGCCAGCACCTCAGGAAGGGCCGAGGGGGCTGTGCCACAGTCCTCCCAGGGGTGCATGCCCCCAAACTGCCTGCTGGGTGACAGGAGCGGGGTGCTGCCCCATGGGGCTAGCAGCAGCACCAATCCTCCTGGCACTGGGTGCAGGCTGTGCCCAGCACTGGTATATCATCTGGCAAGCAGACTGGGGGCCTGCACCCCAATCTGGCTGTTGGATGAGAGGACCTGGGTGTTGCCACCTGGGACCAGTGGCACCATCGATCTTCCCAACACTGGTCCCAGGCGACAGCACCCGGCTTCTCTCATCTGGTAGGCAAATCGGGGGCTCACACCCTTGAGGGACTCCAACACACCCTCTGCAGCCCTCCCAGAGGTGCGGGCGAGCCCCCGATCCGCCTGCCTGCTGCATTTTCTGTTTCCCCATAATAACCTATAGGTGAAACATCAAGACAGCAAAACAATTTCAATTAAACGAAATGGAACAGTGCTTTTGAAATGAAATGAAACACTGTTCCATCGAATCATCGAAATGGAAGTTGAATTGGAGCTGCTGCTTTGCACAGCCCTAATTTTGAGTGGTGCTCAGAGTTATGTGGCCTGTACTGGGGACAGAAGAGCTGCTTTACTCTTTGGAGGGGGCACAGAACTCTGACTGGGTGGCCTTTGCCTCAGGAAATATATTTTGTAAAGAAATTGTTTCCTTTGCTGCATGGAATTTTGGATTATGCTCGGTCTCCCCAGTAAGAGGCAAAGTCTCTTTCTCTTTCAGTGGAACTGGATGCTAGCTCCTTACCTGAGTCCAGATCCACAACAATTAATACTGCCATTGCTCTACTCTCTCCCTCCCACCCGCCACCACATTTCTAGATTATTGGGGACCACTGTTCCCAGCTGGTTTGGGGGGGAAAAGTTGAAAGTTATATGTGAGAAAATATGACATTTAATAAACCCAAAGGCAAAAAAATAATTTTTCGCCTTTTCTACATATAATCATATATTCATGCACAACACAACTCATACGTGGAAGATTTTTGTTCTTTCCCCTGAAACTCAGTATTTAGTTTATGAAAATTCTAATTAATTTACAAGCCGTATAGTTCATCAGTTCCACAGTATCATTCCACAGCTTTCTCCCATTATTCTCTGCGTTTTTAGCTGCTTCCATCTTTCAATGTATTACTTAACTTTTCAAAACCATTCTTAAGGATGAATCCAAAAGAAAAGTGGAAAATCAAACTCTTCATAGTTTCATAGTTGGTAGGGTTGGGAGGGACCTGAGCAGATCATCAAGTCCGACCCCCTGCCATGGCAGGAGAGAGTACTTGGGTCAAATGACCCCCACAAGGTGTACATCCAGCCTCCTCTTAAAGACCCCCAGGTTAGGAGACCGCACCACTTCTCTTGGAAGTTGGTTCCAGATCCTAGCCACCCTGACCATGAAGTAACGCTTCCTGATATCTAGCCTAAATCTACCCTCTGCCAGTTTGTGACCGTTATTCCTGGTCACTCCTGGCGGTGCTCAGGAAAACAGGGACTCCCCCAATGCCTGCTGGTCCCCCCGACTAGTTTGTAAAAGGCCACTAGATCCCCCCTCAGCCTTCTCTTGTGGAGGCTGAACAGGTTCAGGTCCCGCAGCCTCTCCTCATAGGGCCTGCCCTGCTGCCCCCGATTATACGAGTGGCCCTCCTCTGGACCCTCTCCATGTTGTCCACATCCCTCCTGAAGTGCAGCGCCCAGAACTGAATGCAGTACTCCAACTGTGGCCTGACCAGTGTCGCATAGAGGGGGAGGATCACTTCCCTGGACCTGCTCAAGATGCATCTGTAGATGCATGACAAGGTACGGTTGGCCTTCCTGACTGCAACCCCACACTGTCGGCCCATGTTCATCTTGGCATCAATAATGACTCCAAGATCCTTTTCTGCCTCTGCGCTGACAGATCCTCTTCCTTCTTCTCCCTAAAATTCTAAGTACTTAGTTCTTGTTATTTGCAGCAATTATTCCTAAAAACATGAACAAAGAAAAAAAATTTCAGGGCAGTTTTAACTGGTTTTATCACTTTAAAACAAACACTCCACATATATATAGTGCCTATATACTATATCTAGCTGTCTGTCTGTCTTTCTTTATAGTGTATAGGCACTATATAGATTTGTATAGATCTATATAGTACTATAGGCTATACACTAATATACATATATGAGTGGCTCCAGCTGCAAATATTTGGTCTTTTACACCCTCCCCCCCCCACCTCTACCAAAAGACTAATGTATCTTAAGACTCCAGTTCAGGAAAGTACTTATATTTCTGTTGAGGCAGGCAGATAGATATGCTGGACTTCAACTTCAAAGGCATGTTTATCTGTGGTGTTAGAGGACATTTTTTTCTATTTCAGGTTAATCTGACTTGAGATTTAGTATTAAACCTTTAAACTACTTATGTATACATTTTCAGTAACTACCTTTCTCAACACAAATTTAATAACAAAAAAAATCAGTACATTCTATCATTTTAATTTAAATGAAAGAATTATGAATAAAAATTATATTTAAAATCAGTTGAGGAAGTGGTCAAATATTTGTAAATGATGAACTTGGATTAAAACATAGAATGTTTTATACTTCATACTGTCCCTCATATTTTAATTTTAACTTACTTTGAAGAATCAGGGCCCCTGTAAGTTATTGGTAAAATAACTTTAAAAGATGTAGAGCATATGCAGATGTTTACTTTACCCAATCTACAATCACATGGCTTACTTTAAGATGCATGATCCCAGATTAGGCATGGCCTTTTCACACCTCTGCCAGTGCTGGAAGCCATGCTGGGAATCTGATCAAAGTCAGGTTGTAAGGAGGGATGGCTGAGATCAGGGTGGTCAGCGGGTCCACAGGGGGAGGTTGGCAGGATTGGGGTGGGGATGGGTTGGGGGTTCCATGGTAGGGTTGAGGGGGTTGTCCATCCAGGGGTTGGGGTGTGTTGGGCAGCTAAAAATAGCCTGGTCATGTAGGGAGGTAGGAAGAAAGCAGCCCTGGTGCTACGGTGAGCAGTTGGGCTTTTCCAGCCCCTGGCTGCACTCCAAATGTTTACAAACATTCATTAGACTGGGGTAAGCCTTTCCCCATCTAATTTAGTTCACGTCCTCAAGTGAATTAAGTTAGATTGTGACAACCATTTTTTGCCTCATCTAACCTTCCAGAATATACGTACAGATTGGTACTTAAGTGCGCTTGTACATGTGACAGAAATTGACCATTTTTGTGGTTTGTGTCACATGGTACATGTGCAGGTTTTCTGTGTTGCAAACTAAACCACATCCACATGTAGTTTAGTTTGCAGCATAGCTATTTGTAATGTTGCAGCCTTTGACAGCATGCTGCGCCCTTCCCCTCTGCCCCCCGCCATGGAAGACGTGGGCCAAAGGCAAAAGCAGGGAGAGACTTGATCTTTTTTTGTTTCTGCAGAGCCTGCCTGCATCTTCTGCAGCTGGGAGATGAGCTGCTGGTGGGCTAAGCAGCCTCTGAGCTGCGGGAGGCCATGGTCCTTTCTTCTGTGTTGCCAGCGCCTCCAGGGGCCACCCAGTTAGACTGCTAGAGGGCAGGTACTGCTCCCTGCATGGGCTCGGGGAAGAGTTGGATCCAGCTAGGGCAGCACCCGCACAGCTGGCACCCTGCTCAGGTGGCCCCAGGGGGTGCTGCTGCTGCCGCAGAGGGAGTGAGTGACCAGGCCCCCATGCACGCTCAGGGGCTGCACAGCCCAGTGGTAGCTCATGCAGCCAGGCTCCACCGAAGGAAAAAAAAGAAAAACCAGCAAGGGGCCTGATGCTTCCTCACCTCCCCCTGCAGAGCCTGCATGTCTCTTCTGTAGCTGGGAGCTGAGCTGCTGGCAGGTCCTGAGCTATGGGAGCACCTGGACCTTCACAGCAGCAGTGCCCCCCAAGGTACCACCTGCCCTGCTAGCAGCTCACCCAGGCAGCCCTGGGGGGCACTGCCACCACAGAAGAAAGGACCAGGGCCCCTTGCAGCTCAGGGGCCGTTCAGCCCCCTGGCAGCTCTCCCCGCTGTGAGAGGCTGTGGCAGGCTCCGCAGGGAAAAAAAGAAAAAGATCAGGCCCCTTACTATAACAGTGATGGAAGCCCCTAAATTGAAAGGGTAGGTTTTTGTCACAATTAAAAACCCACCCTTTCAATTTAGGGGGGCTAAACCCCTGTCACATGTACAAGGCGCCTAAGTGTAAAGTCTGCACATACCCATTATCTCCAGTCCAGTAAGTTTGTCTCACCCACCTTCTTTTTAGCTAAAACTCCTTCTCTGATCTTCAGCTGCATTACTTGCATAACATTAAAAAGTATTTATTTCCCTTTAGGAAAAACCAAACCAATTAACTCACAAACTGCTATTATCACTTAAGCAATTAGAATAAGTATTTCATGAAGGTATTTTCCTTCATTTGTTTCAGAACATTATTCAAAAGGCATAATTAACTCTGAGAGGGCTCAGTGTGGTTATCACTCAAAATTACATTCACATTAATTTTTTTAGCTGGTATTTTATTCTTCGCTTTTTCTTTTAGTTAGAATGGACCAGGCAGATAATAATTCTGCCACTCCATGTTGTAAGGGCTTTTCCTCTCCCTTTTGTGGTTCTTTAGTGTCTGTCTCTGCCTTGTATAGGGATCAAACTCTGTATTTGCTCATTAAAGAGTTCCCTACATTTTCATAAAGCATAAGTTACTGGCAAATATATTTAACTTGCAAAAACCTCAGATTTTGACACCAGATAAACTCAAATAATTTATTTTGTCTTTCTCCTGCGACTAAAACCAGTAGTGTGGAGAAAAGTTTAAAAATTCTTACCACAAATGAAAAAAACCAGAAGTACCTCAACAGGCTGTTCGGTGCAGAAATCCATTTGTGAATAGCAAACTAACTACCATTAGTACTTCTCCCTGGTGCTGATATATCATAACATTTTCTAAATATAAGTTATGGCCGTAGACTGTTGAAACAGAGGTGCCAATTTGAATGTTAACTTTATATTCTCTAGAATGGAAAAAAAAAAAATATATATATATATATATTTCTTAGGATTAACAACTCTCTTGCCCTTTTTTGAACCAATTCATTTGGTTTAATTCACCTTCCAGACTTCTGATGTTCCAGTTACTCTTTGTAGGATGCAGCTTTTTAAGTGTTCAATCACGTACACACAAAATCTGTCCTCAGAATTCCATGTCATCAAATGCACTGCAATCATGCCGGCTAGCCTCACTTCTTTTCTGTGCCTGTCTTTGCTCTATTCCAATAGTGCCTCCGAGGATTTGCAAGGGGATGGTATGAAGTAAATAAACAAGAATCTGTGAATGTGTTGTGGAAATGTTTATAGCTTCATAAAAACGGTGAATCGTATTATAATGATTTAATGTAATAGTAGTTGCAATCGTGGTTATTTTACCGAGTTAGGGCATTTTGTTTTCTATCAGTTTGTTAGACCCAGATCCCATTCCACCGGGAAGGCATTTAAGTGTCACTTAGATGTGTTTTGGAGTATAAGTCACTAAGAATAAATAATCCTATTCCACTCTCTGCAACAACCACAAACTGCTAAGATACTTGCATACTTTATGTGCCTCTATTTTGGGTTGGAAAGATCCCTGAACAGCCAGACTTGGCCTTTTGTGTATGCTCATAAGAGATCCAGAATGGCCACTGAGACTCCTAATTCTTCTTTAAGCTCAACTGTGATCCATTTCCATTCTGGGAAGTACACATAGCTCCACATAGGGCACTGAGAGACGTGACAGTTTGTCACACGAAAGGCCACTGAAAGTGCTTTACAGAAGTCCACAGCTGCAGAAAACTTTAAAAATGCCTGATCACATAAAATCTGAAACTTTTGCATGAGAGTTCAGTTGAAGGTGCTCCGAAGTGGAGTGCCTTCATTAACATGTGTCAGCATAGCTGAGAGCAGGGCTGGGCTGATGCAGCCAAGCTCTGCTCCATGTGTTGTCTTCAGGATAGAAGAGGAGGGGAGTGAGTTTAATCTGTGGGTGGGTAGGTGGATGGATTGGAGTCCCCGTCTGCCCCCACTGACATGGGGGGCTCCAATCCACATCCTCAAACAAAACTCACTCACCTGCCTTCTCCACCTCTCATCCAGAGAGGGGACAGAGCTAGCAGACATATGCTGCAAACATGTAGCCTCTCTCCCCTGATCAGCTCCGAAGGGGAGCTGGATCACACACCCTCCCAATTCAACAGCAAACATCTGCTGGACTGGGAGGGTCAGTCTGACTCATGACACTTTCCGTGAAGCGTCATGAATTATACTGGGGAGCTGCACATCTGTCAGCACCCATAAGTCCTCTAATCCTTAGGTAAACCAAAACTATAGAGCAGTACCTTTTACCCAATAGCCTAGTGCACTTGCAAGAAAGTAGGATACCTTGTTCTAGTCCCATTACCCTTAGTAGAGTCTAAACTGCCTTTTCCCACTTCCACAGAAAAGCCCTAATTACTAGGTGATGGCAGTAGGAATATGAGCATCCTCCATCTCTCCAGCTAAAGCTGACTTACTGTGGGGAGAGGCATGCAAGAGTCATGGACCTAGAAGTAAACCAAGCAAAAAGGATACTATGTCCAATGTGGTGTACAGAGTTTATCTAATCATTATTTAATGTAAAACATATTTAAAATACGAATATTTTGAGAGCATTGGCTCTCAATGCACTCAATCACTCAATGCAAATTTCAGTAGGAATCTTAGGAATGGGCTCCTTCTCATGCTAGTGTGTGCACCACTTCTGATACTCCACAGCACTTTCTCTCTGCACCCAGTACTCCAGAGAGGCCTAGGGTGAAATGTGGACCCAGGGAAATAAATGCTAAAACTCGCATTGACTTTTGTGATCCAAGGACTGCACCTCTGAAATCATCAGTTGGTGAATATAAGCAAGCACTGGCCTATTAATTGTCCAGTTTTACTGTTGTTGCATACCCTAAAATGTAGTCAGCAGAGTAAAAATACTGTACACAATTTTACTGTAGCAGTGAGGCATCTATAAATGGAAGAAATTGTGATTGTTATGATATTGCTACATAGTCTCACGGGTACATTCTGCTACGAGTCTTGTCAGAATATTATGGGGCTCGACCACACATAAAATAAATTCAACTGAATAAAATCTGGTTCAGTTCACCTTAGAGTCTATTGGTCCCAGGCACAGCATTTACATGTGCTCCTGGGACCACAGTCTATTGAGCCAAAGCAGCATAGGCCCAACTGGCAGGGAGTCCTGGGAATCAGCCTGCCAGCCTGGGGCTGCTCTGATCCAGCTTAGCATGTTGTGGAAGGGCTGGCTGGGACACAAGCATCCTTCAGTGTGGGCCTAGCCAGCAGGCAGCCCCTGCACTAAAGTAAAAATACTGACCCAGCAGCCCTGTCAACATCTACATGTACATTGCAGTGAAGTAAATAACTCTGCCGTAGGATAGTACTTGAGTTTGGCAGTACTAGTCTATGGCAGACTTAATTAGTTTAGTCTGGCCTAATAGCTCCACATGTGTAGATGGAGATGTTTTACTGTGGAGCTAATTAGTCTACTCTGCAGTAAACATCTCATCTAGATGCACACATGGAGCATTTAAAATTTTAGGCCAGAATCACTTCTCACATGTTTTGGTTTTGCAAACTGTTTATCTAATTCATCTTCATTGTGATGAGAACCTTAGAAAATCCCTTTAATCATCTCAGGGTAGTTAAAGTTAAAAGGCAAGTAAGTTGCAGTGCGAAAGTGTCCACTCACTGATTTTACTCTGTCTTTCATGCAGAACTGCCTCAAAAAGCCAGACAGACCAATTAATTATATCTTTTAAATCATCACGAAGATTATTTGCCTCTTGTGGTATGTTCCAGATTTTGAATTTCTTTTAGCACATTCAAAATTTGTGTATGAAGTTAGTGGGAAATAATGGCAGCATCACACCGATCAGTACAACCAGCATTAGTGTATGTGAGAAGCCATAAACTTGTTGCTATCAGAAGCATTCTTGTCAGAATATTCCAGAATGTCACTATTTCCCCTGAATTATTGAGGGTTGCTGATGCTTTTTGCAGTTTTACCCAATAGTTACAGGAACCTCGGTAGAGTTATTGATCTCCAAGACTGGGTACTTACTGCATATGAGTGCCTGAGCTGCAGAAAAACTTCACTCATTCATTGCGCCAACTCCATCAAAGCAAAACCACTAAGATAAAGAAATCCATTCCTCTGGCTAGCAGCTCAGTCAATATCTTTTCTGTTTCTACCTCATAACCTCTTTAAAGTGATATTTTGCTGTAGGCAACATGCGCTGAAGGAAAAGGGTTGTTGGGTTTTTTTTAAAGAAAAACTGATGAGAAAAAAAAACAAATTTCCGATTTCCTTTTGAAATTCACATTTCTGAGTAATGGTCAAAAAGCAAGCAAGCAAGCAATGTTTCCCTTTTTAAATTAAAGCATGCCAGGCTGCCAGGCTCTAGAACACCACATACATTTGCAATGCTTTTCTGCATATTCACACTGTTCTCCAGACCATGTAGCTCATAAGAGAATAATAAAAGGGTAGAGAGACTAGGAAGACAAAAAACTGCTTCAAGGAGAAATCTAGTAGCCTGACCATGTGACTTGGTAGGGAAGCTAGCTCAGGCTGTGTTTGAATTTTATTGTTGCTTTACTTTCAGGTGAAGAGAACAACTGAGGATGAAGGTATGGTGTACCCAACAGAGTAACTAGGAGGCTGTGAGTAGGGCCCTCAGTGCCAACTTAGGGGGGTTAAGCAGAGACAACCGAAGCAGGGTGTGGGGCCTGGGGCAAATCAGCATGTGCGGTGCCCTGTCTCTGGACACAAGGAAGCTGGTGGTGTATTCAGCTGCTGGGGGGTGGGGTGCCGAGTGGCTGGACACGCCGGATTCAGCAATGGATTAAGTGGCAATGCTGAGTGGCCAGACATGATGCCAGTGGCAGCATGGAGTCACCACAGCCAGTTTGCCCAGGTCCGCTGAGCCCCCCACAAAACATGGGGCATGGGGTGGTTGCCCCGATTCACACCCCCTGTCCCCGGGACAGCCCTGGGTTTAAGATTGACAGTGTCAACTACTGCTGTCAGCCCAGCTACCACCACTAACCAATGCACAAAATCTGTTTGTTACATTTCTAGGTTGCCCCCAACCCAGATATATAAAAAGTACATAATAACCCTTTGTGGGTGCATATACATGTGCACTTTACTTCAGAGTTGACTAACTCCACAGTAAAGCAGCGCAGTCTACATGTGCATGGTATTAGTACTATCAGGGACCTATCATACAGTGGAGTAATTAAGTGTGTTGAAATGCACATATAGATGGTGACAGGGGTTCACTGAGGCACTAGAGGCTCCTACAGATGTGTTAGGAGCTTCCTGTGATGCACTGGAAATCCAATGCATCAGAGAAAACTTGATTAATTTATTAATTTATTAATCAAGCACAGAAATTGATGCGCTCCAGCAGCCTTCAGTCTCA
Organism: Crocodylus siamensis; assembly: GCF_052110815.1. Lineage (NCBI taxonomy): Eukaryota > Metazoa > Chordata > Crocodylia > Crocodylidae > Crocodylus > Crocodylus siamensis. The sequence goes on from NC_143397.1 coordinate 58,890,857, forward strand.
CATGCATCAGCATCCCCGTGCACCCCCATGCTGAAAAAAATGGTGGTGGGGCTCTTTGAAGTAAAACACCTTCTCTGAGATTTAGTTCAAAGTGCCCTGCTGCCATTTTTTCAGTGCAGGGACACTGATACACGTGACACATGAGCGCTTTTAAGTAGCATGGCTCACTAATTAAAGCACCCAGTGCTGCATCCCAAAGCATGTGTAAAAATGCCCTAGGGTGCTAGAGTGTGGGGGCTGCCTGTTGCTAACTCAGGGCTGCTCCAGACCAGCTCAAACTGCTGCTGCACCCAGGAGCAGTTGACTCCAGATTAAACAGGTCCAGAGTTTATTGCATCACATTAATTGAATGTGTAGATGCACCCCCTGATTTTATGCCTTACAATGGTGCTTAGAGGTTACAACTTGTTCAGGACTCCTTTGTCAAAGGTGCTGTGAAGATATTTAGTGAAGGGCAATCCTTGGGCTAGAGAGCTTACATTCTTAGGGTGCAGACACAGAGTATGTGTGTTCTGGAGAAACTCATCTTTTCTTTAGGTTCAAAGCAGAGCAGACACATGACATACAGCTCTGCATCAGTATATATCACTCCCCTCCAATGCAGAATTATGCCTTGGAAAGCCCCCCTCAGACCCCAGGGGAGGTGCACCTAGGCCAAGGGTTAGTGAGGAACTAGTTAGGGAACTTCTGGAGGGACTGGATGTATTCAAATCAGTTAGTCTTACCTCAATCCTGGGCAAGCTTTTTGAGAGAATTATTCTGGCACATGTCCACAAGGGGCCAACAGGTGAGATTATGCTTAGGGGCAACCAACACGGGTTCATTAGAGGCAGGTCCTGTCAGACCAACCTGGTGGCCTTCTACGACCAGGTCACCAAATCCTTAGATGCGGGGGTAGTAGTGGACATAGTCTTCCTGGACTTTCAGAAGGCCTTCGACACTGTCTCTCACCCTGTTTTCATTAAGAAACGGGGGGAATGTGGTGTCAACACCTACACAGTCAAATGGGTCACCAACTGGCTGGACGGCTGCACCCAGAGAGTGGTGGAGGATGGGTCATTTTTGACCTGGAGGGATGTGGGCAGTGGGGTCCCCCAGGGCTCGGTCCTTGGGCCTGTACTGTTCAACATCTTCATCGGTGACTTGGACGAGGGGGTAAAAAGTACCCTGTTCAAATTTGCTGATGACACTAAGATGTGGGGGGATGTGGGTACTCTAGAAGGGACCAATAGGCTGCAATTGAACCTAGACAGGTTACAGGGGTGGGAGGATGAGAATAGGATGGGATTCAACACTGACAAGTGCAAGGTGCTGCACCTGGGGACAAAGAACGAGCAGCATACCTACAGGCTGGGGAACTCCCTTCTCATCAGTACAGAGGCAGAAAAGGATCTTGGTATCACTATTGATGCCAAAATGAACATGGGCCAGCAGTGTGGGGATGCAGTCAGGAAGGCCAACCGCACCTTGTCATGCATCCACAGATGCATCTTGAGCAGGTCCAAGGAGGTGATCCTCCCCCTCTATGAGACACTGGTCAGGCTGCAGTTGGAGTACTGCATTCAGTTCTGGGCGCTGCACTTCAAGAGGGATGTGGACAACATGGAGAGGGTCCAGAGGAGGGCTACTCACATGATCAGGGAACAGCAGGGCAGGCCCTACGAGGAGAGGCTACGGGACCTGAACCTGCTCAGCCTCCAGAACAGAAGGCTGAGGGGGGATCTAGTGGCCTGTTACAAACTGGTCAGAGGGAACCAGCAGGCACTGGGGAAGTCCCTGTTCCCCCAAGCACTGCCAGGAGTGACTAGGAATAACGGTCACAAACTGGCAGAGGGTAGATTCAGGCTAGATATTGGGAGGCACTACTTCATGGTCAGGGCAGCTAGGATCTGGAACCAACTTCCAAGAGAAGTGGTGCTGGGTCCTACCCTGGTGGTCTTTAACAGGAGGCTAGATGTACACCTTGCTGGGGTCGTTTGACCTCAGCACTCTTTCCTGCCATGGCAGGGGGTCAGACTTGATGATCTGCTCAGGTCTTTTCCGACCCTACAAACTATGAAACTATGAGTAACAGCAAAGCTAGTTACTGTATTTACTTGATTCCAAGACAAGGTTCCCCATTTAATATGGGTGGGGGAGTCCCTTGTCTTGGAATCAAGTAGGGGTGGGGGCGGGAGGTACCTGTTGCAGCTCCAGCACTGGCCTTGACCTGCGGTCAGGGTTGAAATCACAGCTACTGTCTGGCCTCCAACTGCCTCTGCCTTCACTGCCTATCCCACTCTGCAGCCTCTATCCTATTGTTTCCCCTCTCCTTACAGCCTCTGACCACTTTTTCCTCCCCTTCCCTCCTCCCCCCATCAGGTCTCAGAGCCAAGCTGGAGCTGTTGGGCTGCTGCCACTGGGCCAGGCTGCGGCTGCAGCAAGCACGTGTTTCTTCTGGCTGGAGCAGGCACAGAGCCTTTTGGTGCTAGAGCAAGGGTAAATGGCAGGGGATATGGCTAAGGCTGTGTGTGGGAGGGAAAGACAGGGGAAGGGAGGGTGGGGGACCTGCGGCAGCAGGGGGGCAGGCAATGGGGACGGAGGTGGTGAGGAGGCAGGCATGGGAAGGCAGGCAGCAGGGGGATAAGTGGGGGAGCAAGCAGAATGGAGTAAGGTGTGGGGGATCAAGGGGCAGGGGACAATCTTCTTGACCCCTCCCTACCTCCTGCTCCCTTTTCCACCTGCCCCCAACTGCCCCCTTCACTGCTGCCCCTGCAGTGCTTTTTCTGCTGCACCGGGGGGCGAGGCAAACATTTAAGATGATTCTCCAATAATTGCATTCTGTACATGCAAAATTATAACAAATTTATAAATTTTCCATGTATAGAATCAAATTATTTGGGGGGGGGGATCTTATATTTGGGGTCCTCATCGATTTGGGTAAATACAGTCTATTCATGCATTTGTTTTTTGTCTGCTTCCCTAGTCAGGGGCCATGTGTAGATGAAACAATATCTTGGAGTGGCCCTTTGCTCCATGCATACTGGCTTCTCTTACCATCTAGTGACCAGGTTATGTGCAAGAGCCTACTGTAGGCACCTAACTTAGGACAGATGACCATATGCTTGCTTCTTACTGAAGAGTAAATTTACTTCAAAGTAAAATCTGGGGTATGTTACTCCATGGTGAGTGTGTCTTTTGTGTATAATCTCTGTTAAAGAAAAGACAGAGCAAGCATGTGAAATAACAAATAAGGATGGGAGGATAGAGGACAGTGTAATACTCAAACAGCCATTTTGCATTGGATGAAGGTATATACACAGATACGGTTTCTGCTTTGCTTGTTTTAGCTTTTAGTTTAGCAGTCTCACTTTACCCAATTGGATTGTGAAAAATCAGCACATTACACTGCCATTGCCAGTAGATAGACAAAGGAATTTGAAAGGGGGGTGGCTGGGTAGTGTCTATGAGTTTTGGAGGGAGTCTTTGTATCTGAATGGAATGGCATGGGAGACGCAGAACAAAGGTGGTTAAGGTTGGCAACCATTACCAGTGGTAATGGCAGTACTTTGGTGCAGTTGTAGATTGTGAAGGAAAAAGGGGAGGAAGATGAGGATAATGATCATAAGAGCATGCACTTGCATAGATTGTGTAGCTTTGTGGCGATCCACTTTCTAAAAATGCAGAAGTTTGAGTGTTGCTACTGTGAATTTGTAGCAAAGTCCTAAACTGAAGGGGAGGCGTAGGAGAGAGGCTGCAATTCGACAGACTGCTCCTGGCATTCACTCAGCTGTGGTGCCCTCTCTGGAGCCAGTAGTTTCAGATTTAGCTCCTGCTGCCTTCGCTGCTTTTTTGCAGCTCTTAGGTTAAAGGAATCTGCAAGGAAGCTTGTTGTCAGAGGGCAAATCCCCTGTGGTGAATCCACCTTTTTCCTTTCTTCATCCGTTCTAAATTGTTGGTGTTGTCAAAAGATTTCTCCAAAGCATCAGGATCAAAACATGACTGAAAACGCTTCCTCAGGTCAAAACCTTTTTCTGCTCTCTCTCCTCTACATATTCACCAGGTTTGTCAGGCTTGTGATTTTTGCCATGGGTAGATTCTAAATATGGAGGAGTTCGACCTAAACAGTGATTTTGAAACAAGAAATTATGCTGCTAAAAGTTGACAGCTAGAGCAGATAACAAGACAGGGATCATTCCTGACAACTGCAGAAACCACCAGTATTCTTCTTCATGCAACTTTATTGCTCAATCCATTACTGTCAACATCCTTGTTATACCTGGGACATGGCAAACTTATTTTTCCTGAAGTACTTAATTTATGAAATAAAACATTTCCAGTAAGCTTAGTGTACATTTTTCTTTTATCTCCCATAAAGAGATGAGAGACATCAGGCTCATTCCTTTTAGATACTAAGTATTTCTTGACATATACTGAGCACCTTCCACACACAGCAGCAATGGAGAAGACACAGCGCTTTTAGGATCGTAAGAACATATAAACTGCCATTTAGTGGGCCCCAGAGGTCCATCTTGCGTAGTATCCTTTGTCTCACAGGGTGGATGCTGAAAGGGACAGTAAATCGGGTATGATCAGGGATTTTTCCTTGTTCTACTCCCATGTGCAGCCTCCAGCATTTAAGATCCCATATTCAATTGATCAAGCTTAGAAAATGCAAGTCAATTCAGTGAGACGGTGAGTGGGGGGTTGCCTTTTTTTGGTGACCTTTGTTGGCTTTTACACCATTATTTTCCTGTTTCTGCAGAGAAATTCAACAAAGGCAGTCTTGGAAGCTTACACTTATGGAAGTATGTTCCTGGGCTTAATTATGTGCATTACTGGCAGTAGAGTTTACAGAATAACGTATTTATTGTATTTTGTGTTTTATGGGTCTTATTTGGAAAACAAGAATGTATTACTTTTGTAAATATATATACACACACACACACACACATATACATACACACACACACACACAATTGTATACTTTGAATTAGTGTCATTGATATCCCAGATAACTAGCCATCTTCTTCAAATATTCCCAAAGGACATTATTTTTATCCACCTTCCATGAAAAAATCCATATGTTGGCAGAGAGTGAGAGTGTGCAAGATTTTTTTTTTAATTTTGTCTTCTTTCAGTTAATTTTAACTTCATTATTAAGATGAATTGTAATGATGTTTGAAACCCCAGAGGCAAACTGGTTTCATTTGATTTCTTCTGGTAGATGAGAAAAAATGTTAGCAGTTGCAATCTTCTGTGAAATGTATCCCATGCTCTTGAGCTTACATTTTTAATGTGCCTTTCAAAGTAAAATTGATTTCCCTCTTTCTTTTAAAATAAAAAACAATACATATTTTATGAGGAAATGAATACCTTTGATTTTTTTTGTCTGTAGATAGATGCTAGCAGCTAAAATGGTAAGAGAAACTGTCACCTTATTAACTATTTATCAGAAATGTACATTCTTTTACAATTAATTTCCTCCCTACTTTCAAATTACATTAGGCTAGTATGAACAAAAATAGGCTGAATGCATTGCTATTATTTAGGGATCGAGGCTGTAGTTGTATTGGTCTAAGCACAAAGGCAGATGAACTCTGATATTGTTTATTAGACCAACTAAATAGTTGCAAAGAACAACTTTTTTTGCAACTATTTAGTTGGTCTAATAAAAGATATCACCTCTACCCAAAGAATTCATTTTCTATTATTTAATATGATGTATTTACATGAATAATAGTCTGATTTATGTAATGTCAACATTCAGTTTAATCTGGTGACAGACATTGGTAACATAGAGACCAAGGACTGAGGCAAACAACTCATCATTAGCACCTGTAATTGATGGAGAGAACCTGAGGTCTTTTTCCTATTTCAATAAGTGCTAAAAGAATAATTTGTGGTTATCTCAGAGTCACAGATGGGATGACGGCTGTAAGCTTGTGTGAATCTGTAGGCATCTAGGCCAGTTGCTTAGTAGGATAATTTGGTTGTGGGTTAATTTAACAATATCTCCTTTTCAGTGAGCAAGGGTATTAGCTGCTCTTTTATCTTTCATGCTAGAGCTGTGGCTTCTGAGGTTTGAGCATCCCTTCCCCCCACCTCCTTGATTAAAATCCCAGGTTCTCCCTTGCTGGTCTAATTATTAGCAAATTGCTCTTGCTAGATCAATGGGCATACTTTCAAGTCTAATAAGAATGAAAAAAATGTTCAAAGCCGAGGTATTTTTAGTCCTACAGTGTGATTGATTTTCTGTGTGGTGTTGGAGTGTTTTTTCCCCTTCCTTTAAATTCCAGTTCAGTTTTCAGATTTAAAACCAGCTTTAGAGGCCTATTTACTGTAAATCCTAGGTGATGGAATACTCTCTTGGGAACACCCCTTTGATTTGTCTCCTCTGATTCCCTCTGCCAAATATGTAATCATGGAAACCTTCCTCAGCTCCTTGACATTAGTCTGGATTTCCTACCTCTCTCTCTCGATATTTACTCAGTTGTGATGGTGAAATCAGCATAGTTGCCCTACTGCAGGGCCCAAAGGAGTTTTTACCACATGCTTTTTCACAAAAAAAATATATATGCTTAAGTTGTTCTGAACAGAAATGCAAAATTAATTCATACCAAGTATTTTTTTTAGCTCTGGGATGGGGCAATCAGTAATGTATTTTTCAAGTAAAAATGCACTGATGAAAATTTGTTAATGGGGAGAGAAATGGGCAAAAAATTTAGATGGATCTTATTTTCCCGTGGGCTTCAATTTGTTACTTCCAATAGTTTTTGTCCTTTAATATTGCCATATTTATAAATAATTAAAAAAGAAATGAGTATTCTGATATTAATATTTGGTCAGTGGACAGGGTAACCTTTGCTTAGCCATCTATAATGTGGACTACTGACTTAGGGTTGATCCAAAGTGCCGAGTGCATCTTGCTGTACTGAATTCTAGTGATCAGAAGCAGAGGGACATGAACAGTATAGGGAAGTCTTGCGTAGGGGATATCGTATTCTATCATGCTTAACTGGACCAGGAAAACACCATACTTTTATGCTGGAGGCTTCATTCAGTTTGAACTTCTGTGTTTCAAGCAGTTCCGGTTGCCTTCACAGTCATAGGACAGTCCTTTGAACCTGTCTTGAATTCTGAAGTTTTCTTGATTGATTTTCTGGGGTTGCTAAAATGGTTGAAGCCATGCCAACTGTTCAAAAGAACCAGTTTTTTAGAAAAAGAAACCCATAATAAGTACATGTCCTGACCCAGGGACTTGGCTGTTTTTCCAGCCTACAGACACATAACAATTCTATTAGATGAGGATCTTTCCCTAATCCTTCTTTACTGTTAGCACTGCTTCCCTTTTTCAGTATGTTTTGCAAATAGATTTTCAATAATATGAAGAATGAACAATGAATTTTGCATATAAGCTTGGTTGTGTCTGAGTTAAAAGTAATCAGGGATTCATAGATGTTAGGTTCAGAAGGGACCTCAGTAGGTAATCGAGTCTGACCCCCTGGCCTGGGCAGGAAAGAGCGCTGGGGTCAGATAACCCTAACTAGGTGCTTGTCTAGTTTCCTCTTGAAGACCCCCAAGGTAGGGGAGAGCACCACCTCCTTGGAAACCCATTCCAGATTCTGGCAACCCTTACTGTGAATAAGTTCTTTCTAATGTCCAACCTAAAACTACTCTCTGAAAATTTGTGGCCATTATTCCTAGTCACTCCAGGGGGTGCCCTAGTAAATAGAGCATCTCCTATTCCCTGCTGCCCTCTCCTGATGAATTTATAGGCAGCCACAAAATCACCTCTCAGCCTTCTCTTGAGAAGGCTGAAGAGATCTAGGTCCCTCAGTCTTTCCTCATAGGGCATTGCCTGCAGGCCTCTTACCATATGAGTGGCCCTCCTCTGAACCCTCCCAAGATTCTCTGAATCCCTCTTGAAGTGTGGTGCCCAAAACAGGATGCAATGCTCCAATTGAGGCCTGATCAGTGCTGCATAGAGGGAAGCATCACCTCCCTGGACCGGTTCGTCATGCATCTGCTAATGCATGATAAAGTGTGGTCAGCCTTGTTGATCACTTTGTCACATTGACAACTCACGTTCATCTTGGAGTCATAGTTGACTCCAAGATCCCTTTCCACTGCTGTGCTGCTGAGAAGGTCATCCCCCAGCCTGTAAGTGTGTTGCTGGTTCTTTTTGCCCAGGTGCAGCACTTTGCACTTGTCTTTCTTGAACTGTATTCTATTTCGTTCTGTCCATTTTTCCAAACTGTCCAGTTCCACCTGGATCCATTTCCTACCCTCTGATGTGTTAACTTTGCCCCATAATTTGGTATCATCTGCGAACTTGGACAGGGTGCTCTCTACACCCTTATCCAAGTCACTGATGAAGACATTGAATAGCACCGCTCAAGGACCGAGCTTTGAGGGACTCCACTGCCCACATCTTTCCAGGTTGATATCGACCCATCCACCACCACTCTCTGGGTGTGACCCCTAAGCCAATGTGTCACCCACCTGACTATGTAATCATCTATATCACAACCTGTTGGTTTATTTACAAGAACAGAATGAGATACCGTATTGAAGGCCTTCTTAAAGTCTAGGTAGAGGACATCTACCTCAACTCCTGCGTCTAAACATTTTGTGACCAGGTCATAAAAAGAAACAGGGTTAGTCAGGCAGGATCTACTGCAATGAATCTGTGTTGATTTCCTTTCAGCATTATTTCCCTGCTGGGCTCCCTCAAATGTGTTCCTTAATGATTTTTTCCAGAGTTTTCCCAAGGATAGAGGTGAGATTAACTGGCTTATAGTTTCCTGGTTCCTCCCTCCTCCCCTTCTTGAAAATAGGGACCACATTGTCCCTTTTCCAGTCCTTTGGAACCTGATCAGGCACTATGAGAGCTTGAACAGCTGTGCCAGCAGCTCTGCTATGACACTGCTATACTAATTCCTTCAGCACCCTTGGATGAAGTTCATCTGGACCCACTGATTTGAGCACATCCAGCCCCTCCAAGTGTCCCTTCACTAAGTCTGCACTAACCATTGTTGGGCATGTGCCCCCCCCCCCCCCGTGTCTATCTATGATCCAATTGGGAGATCTGTCTTAGTTTGTGTCTAGGAATACAGGTGCAAAGAACTCATTGAAGAGCTCAGCTTTGTTCCCCCTCTCTGTCACCATTTGCCCTAGTTTGTCCTGTAAGGGTGCTATGGTACCCTGCACCTTCCTCAGTTTGGCCCTCATTTGATCCCATCTTGATTATAGAGGATGTATATTGTTCCTTAACATAGAGAGCAACACCCCATCCCCTTTTTCCCCACTCTATCCCATCTGTACTACCTGTAGCCCTCAATGCCTACTGCCTAATCATGAGTAGAGTCCCACCAGGTTTCAGTTAGTTCAACCAGGTCGAAGTTGTTGCTTGCAAGCAGAAGTGCAAGTTCCTCCTGCTTGTTCCCCATGCTCCTAGCATTAGTATAGAAACATTTAAGCCCCCCCAATGAGTGTCCTTGGTACCCCCCGTCCTGATGTCTGTTGGGTCCCTTAATGCTTACCTGAGCTGATCCAGTGCATTGCTTGTGGCTCACTGATCCTAGATTCTCCTAGGAATACCCATCTCCAAACTACTACTTATTTGAGAAGTAGGATCTGCTATCTCTCTTACTGAAAATATTAACAAAGAGACATGTTTTGTGATGTAACTTGAAAATGGATTTTTTCAGATTTTAAAATAGTTGATGACATTAAGGTCCCCTCTACATGTGTAGGTTGGGCATGGGCATGATTGGATCTAATGCACAATTCCACAGTCACACCTCCTGCTATATGTGGCATAGCAGAAGGTGTCTTATTGCCAGTGGGGTGGGGAAGGCAGAAGGAATTTTGGGATCTCCCTTCATTGGCAAGAAGGAGGCTGCCACAGTTGGGAACCCTTTTTGCTGAGAGGACTCCCAGTTGCAGGAGCCATATGCAGTGGTGACATGGTGGGGGTGCATGTGCACCCCCTGAGAGCACTGGTGCATCCCCTGACAGGCCATGCTCCCCACTTAGGCAATGGGGAGGGGGAGCAGATGGGAGCACTGCTGCCCCCACTGCGAGTGCCAGCCAGGCAGTGGGAACATCAGGTGAAGTGCTGCTGGCACTTCTGGGAGCACTGTGGCCACTTCCTGGTCAGCGAGATTGGTTGCAGAAGGGCTCCCCCCAGTTGCTGACTGGTCGCTGGGGGGGCACATGGCCCCCCTGACTCAGGTGACACCAGTCACCCATGGCCATGAGCAACTGGGACTGAGAGCCCCACACCAGACATGTGGTGCAGCCAGGACCAAGAGCACCTGCAGGACTGGCAAAGTTCACCAATGACACTAAGCTGTGGGGAAGTGTGGTCACACATCAGGGTAGGCTGACAATCCAGGAGAACCTAGACAGATTTAGTTAGATGGGCAGACCAGAACCCAATGCTGCTTAACACTGAGAAGTATAAAATGTTCTATCTGGGGAGGAAAAATCCACAACTTACAGGCTCGGTGGTGCTACGCTACCACATCCAAAAGGGACCTGGGGGTCATAATTGATCATAAAATGGATATGAGTCACTAGTGTGATGCTACTGTTAGCAGACCAAACAATACACTGGTATGCATCAACCAATGCATCTCAAGCAATCTAAGGAAGTTATTCTCCAGCTCTACTCAGCATTGGTGAGACTGCAGCTGAAGAACTGCATCCAGTTCTGGGTGCCACACTTCAAGGAGGATGTGGAGAAGCTTAAGAGAGTTCAAAGAAGAGCCACACATATGATTAGAGGCCTGAAGAGCAAGCCATATGAGGAAAGGTTGACAGATATGGGACCGTTCAGCCTGGAAATAGAAGACTTCGGGGGGATTTGGTGGCAGTTTACAAATATATCCAAGGAGAACATCAGGGGCTAGGTGAACAACTATTCACCAAATTGCCCCAGGGAAAAACCAGGAGCAACAGTATAAGCTCCTAGAAGAAGGTTTCAGAGTAAATATAAAGAAAAACTTCTTCATGATTTGTGTGACCAGACTCTGGAATAGACTCCCAGCAGGGGTGGTGCAGGCACCTACCCTGGAGATCTTCAAAAGGACACTGAACACACACTTTGCTGGGGTTCTTTGGTCCCAGCAGTCTTTCTTCGACAGATCAGGGGGGCTGGACCCAAAGATCTCACGAGGTCCTTCCAGCCCTAAATTTCTGTGAATCTGTGACTTGGTCCTGGCTGCCTGTGTAGGCCCAAGGGGCTTCAGCACCCCAAGCCTTGGAGATCACAGCTGCTGTGATCTCCTAAGCTGGGGGGTCTGAACCCCTTCATCTGAGAGCCCTGTCAACTGAGGAGGCCTTGATATCAATGGGTACTAGCTATAAAGTTAGTACACATTTTCAAGGTCTAACTTTATAACTGGTTGCCTCTTTCTGTTGTGTGATAGCTACTTTGCACATCTAGCTTGTATTAAGGTAACTATTTAAGTGGCTAAGTATTTGTGCAGTACCTGTAACATGTAGAGGGTGCCTAATTCAGCTTTTAATGAAAGCATTTAATGTTACAATGAGCACCATACTGAATCGGTATTTTGATAGCCTCAGCACAGAGTAAACTATTTATTTGAAATAATATTCATTTACAGATTTATCACTTTTGAACAAATTGTTCCCAAGCCAGTACCAATTTGTATGATTGTAATGTTTGCAAGGCAATACCATATCTGTGAATAATTGTAAATCAATGGGTTGTTTATGAAATGTCTAGATTATTTGGGATTTGGTATTCATTGTTCACATTGTGCTATTAAAATCTGAGTATTGCTTGGCCTTGTTGTTTGGGAGAGAGAAATTTTAGAATAGCACTATATTGCATTTCTTAATATGCATGGTACTAGGATCTGGATATATTATGTTCATCTGAATTTCTGCAAATAAAGAATAATGTGACTCCATAAATCAGTGGTGCTTAACTGACTCCCTGGCAGGTCTTTGGACTCTAATGTATTTAAAGAAATTTTTATTGTTACCTTTGTGTCTTTAGCAAGTGGCTGCTTAGTGTTTTTACCATTAACTAAAGTTCTTTACAGAATTTGATGACAGCCATTTTTACCCTGACTTTTGACTGACAATTAGTAAATTTACTAACAGTTGGCAAGCCTGCTGCTACCTGAACCCAGTATAGGGACTGATACTCACAACCACTTTCCCTTTGAGGACCTGATGCACCACTGTCTAGACTCTCCTGTTCCTCAGTAATAAAACTGGGGGTCATCCCGCTGCAGGTCTCTTCACAGTGAGTGCTGACCTTTCAGCAACCTTTGTATTACTTTGCTTTAGCAATATTCGTGTGCCTCCAAACGTCACTGTTTTGGAAGGGAGGGCTGGTAGAGGGCAAAATGTAATCTACCTGACATTTATAATAGCATATTTTAACAAAAAACTGTAAAATTCAGATCTCCAAACAGTAAAAACTGTAGCAAGTAGCCCCCAACCCTCTGGTCATAGCCAAACATTCAGAATATAAGTGGGGTTATACTTGTAAGAGATGAAGCAGTGCTTTAGGGAACTCAGACAAGGTATTTAGGAGATCTCATATCCTGGTAGTGGGCTCAAGCTGGTAGTATTAGTTTGAAGAGCTGTTTGAACATGGCTCAGTACCTGGCAGAAGGATTACATATTTGTTTAATATTTGACCAGCTTTAATGAACAAAGAGCATGGAGATTCAACACCAACACTTGTTCACCCTATAGGTGGTCTTTCCAGATAAGAACTTAGGCACACGGCCAGGGTAGTATAGTGAAGCTTGCAGTGCAGCAGGCTGTTATCTGCTAACTCTGAGAACAGAGAGCATCAGTCTCTTGAGCTGTAAATCTGACATCTTTCATAAGCAGAAATTCAATTTTTAAAAGTTCCCAGTTTGTGAAGTAGTTAGTAATGATTACCTTCAACTGCTCCCTTTTGGAAATACATGGTGTAAAAGTGTTGGGGGAAGATGCTATTATCTTATTCATTATGCCAGATTCTATAACAAGGTAGTGATTAGAAATCAAGTAAAGAAGGGGAGTGTGACGTTTTGGTCATCTCCAGATGCTTTTAAGTGCAGTATTTTGTATCTCAGGCTTCTGAATCACTTCCAAATATTTCTTGCAAGGGCATCAGCAGGTATAAGGGAAATGAGATGCACACTCAAGTCATTATTTCTATTAAATTTCTGATTGCCTAATCCCCTTGGGTAAGGGAACCTTATCTCAGGCTCACAGAACTCCATTGCAGGTGGCCCAATGAAGTCATTAACTTGTTTGTACAGGTACCTGTTTAATACCTTATCTCCATATAACTGAACTAGGTGGTTGCCGAGTTTTCTGCTAGTTCTTTTAGTAAAAGTGAGGTATGCTGGGAACCTTCAATAACAATCTGCAGCAGGCTAAAACTCACCGTACAAAACTACAGCATGGAAGTGAGATCAAAGAAAAAAATTAGGCCATTATCAAAGAACAAATGGATGTTACTTGTGTCAGATATTTATGGAATTTTCATATTTATTTTGCCAAAATGAATTTTGGGAGTATGTTACCAGTCTTTTGTATTTTTCTCAGTTTAACAACAGGGTTCTTCAGTAATTTCATGTATTTGGGAGAGCTTATTTTGTCCCTTATTTGTCTTCAGAGATCTCTTTCTTCCCCTATGCTTTGTAATCCACTTGCTTTCTTCATGACCAGCACCTGGTTAGCTGCTGAAGATAGTATAAATCCTCATTCACGGTCTATGAATTGCACCCCTTAACTGACCACAAAGATGACTCTTGTACAGGAGGATTCTCATCCTTGGATGGGACTTCAATCCCTATCCCTTTATATGTGAATGTGCTACTTCTGTGGTACCCTTTCCTCTTTCCATTTGGACTCCCTAAAAGAGTGGGTCTCAACCTTGTTAGACTCAAGGTATCCTTCAGACAATATTGGCTCTCAGCATTCACTCACTTCTTGACTATAAAAAAATATTAAAGGAATTATTTTGTTGTCAGAAGGACCACAACAGTTCAGAATCTTCTTGACAGTATGGATTCCTATTTGAAATCTCTGGGTTTATCTGGTTTGCACACCTGCTAGTGTTAATATTGTGTGGCACCCCATAGCGCCCTTGAGAAGATCTCATGTCACCACAGAGTGACATGGCTCCCTATTTGAGAATCACTGCTGTAGGAATAGAGAGGGGACATATTCAATTGGTTTCCTCATCTAATTAAAACCTTCTATTGTGCCTATACATTCTCTAGTGTGCAAGTAAAAATATGTATATGAGGAAAAGAGCAAAAGCCTTATTCAACCTCCAAGTGGATTCCAGGCAGGAGTAGCCCAGCAAATTATTGTATGCTACAGTACACTGTATATACATATATACATGCATACTGGCATCCATGATGGAGCTTATCCTCCTGTGAAATTTGGAACAGCCTATGGTGATTCTCAATAGCATCCTTGGGCATTTTTACATGTGTTCCCAATGCAGCGCTGGGAGCTTTTAATTAGCAAGCTGTGCTAATTAAAAGCACCCATGTGTCACGTGTATCAGCACATCCCCAAGCTGAGAATATGGCAGTGGTGCATTTTGAACTAAAGCGTATAGAATAGGCTTTAGTTCGAAGTGCACCACTGCCCTTTTCTCAGCGCAGATGCATGCTGCGCTGCTGATGCGCATCTCGCATCAGGCTGCCTGAGCACAGCAATTTACATGCTCCAACACACTGCATTTCTAGCATGCCAGAGCAGGTTCCCTGCACATGTGTAAGTGTCCGTTGGTAATAGTCTTTGTTCTGGAAGAGGATCTTCATCTTGCCATATATCCTAGCTACAGCATTTTTTGACCTTTGGTTACCTGCTGGGGGAGGATTCCTCACTGGCTATTTAAGTCACCTTTAAGTTATCTTTTACAACACTAGAATAGATCAGAATCTGGCCAATGATATTTTAAAATGATGTTGTCCCTTGACTATATAAGGTTCTGGGTACATTTATCAAGGACTGCATCTAAAATGATTTTGGTTAGCATCAGTGCTTCTGCTGCATAAGGAAAAGCCCTTTACAGTAATTTTCATTTTGCTTTGCTCTCATTTTTTGCTTTCAACATAAATTTTACCCCATGTAGAGAAATGCAGCACAATGTATGCAAGCCCATAAACTAGGAAAGCCTATTTTCATCAAGGATGTGGAACTGTGCATATTTATATACAATTGCCCTGTGTAAATCACAGAGCCACAAAACTAAAGGCATTAAAAACTCCCCTTCTTTCATGAAAATGCTGTGGTTGATGCATTTTTATGGGAACCAAGTTAAATTCTGGGTCTGGAGTGCTCTGTATGGATGCACTGTTTTGCTTTAATAAAGATGTCTGGGACTAGAAAGTATTGCTATCACTTCACGTCACATTTTTCATCTCAAAAATACATTTCTATTACAAATATTCCCCAGGAACAACTTTAAACATCTAATAAACATTAAATCACTTCATCAGTGACCTTATTTGTGGCTGTATATTCTTCTTGGTATCCTCTAGGACAAATTGAAATTTGCAATTTTTTGATAAGCAACTTGGGTGAAATGTGTTATCTTCCTCCACGATTCACGCCAGGGTTTGCTTACATAAAGCAGGCATCTAGAGAGCTTGTTTAGCTCACCATTTCTATGCATCTCATTTTTTTATTGCTGAGCTTGTAGCCATTGTGTGCTCTTAAGACCTCAAGTTACAACAAAATTATGTGTTAGGTTTTGGGTTAAAATGAACCGATTGGGCTTCTACCAGAGACAGCAGCTGTTCAAATCTAGCCTTTATCATCTCTTCTGCTAGGATTTTTATCTGGCTGGGAATGATATACCTGTAGAGGTTTTTCTTTTTATTCCTTCCTATATTTCAAAGCTTGTTTCTGCTTCAGACCTGACATTGACAATCCTTTTGTGTTTTCCTTGGTGCCTCTGAGGCTTAATGGTCCAGCCCAGTAGCTGAACCTTTAGCAATTCCTTCTGTGCCACTGAAAGTCTGTTTCAGTGAGGGTCATAGCACTGTCACTGTGAAGAGTGAGAGGCTCCTGTGGTTAAACAATCCTTGGTGTTTTTGCTTCTGAAAGCAACAACTGAATGAGTAAATGGTTTTCTTTCACTCCCTCCCCCCAGTTGCCTTACATCTGTACGCAGTTTCTCCCCCCAGTTGCCTTACATCTGTACGCAGTTTTTTTCCTGACTTTTTATGAGGGGGTGAAGTTTTGCTGCAAAGCAAGCTAATTCTCCTCGCTGACAGTGTGTGACTCACTTGATGAAGAGAGGTTGATAGTTCACAATTTTAAAAAATCAATTATTTGCAAGTCAGTTAATGTTAACTACTTAAGCGTCTCATATGAGCATGTAATTTAAATGCAATTAAACAGTTATTGGATGTCAAATATCAATTAATGATTGAAGGAACATTCACATTTAATAATAGAGTACAAGTCTCGGGGCTATTGTAATGACCACGGCAACCGAAAGCTCAGTAGAAATGCAATTATGTTTTTTGGCTTTTCAAGGAAGCTTAAGCAGTTTTATATATACTTGCTATGAGTTAATTCCTTTGGAAGTGAAATGCTCACATGACTGGTTCCATTGACAACATAGACACTCATCCTTTGAGTAAGCACTGCTTGCAAAAAATAAAGATTTGCAAGGGTTGTCCCTCAGGTCCCTTCAGAGGCAACAGATTGACTTTCCATGAAGCTGAAGTTCTCCATCCACAGAGCATGTAAAGCACGAAAATTAAAGCACCAGGAACACCGGTAGAGCTCCTCTAAAGGGCTGGGCCTGAGATGGTTTAACGCCTATTCCCATTCTTTCCCAGCTCTTTTTATTTCAACTGGCAACAGCAGTGCCCCTTAATGTCTCTTGTGATGGCATTTATTTCCACAGAGAAATGAAATGAGCTTACCAAACAGTTTTACATAGGTAATAAAACACCCTGCGCATGACAGTTATTTCTGACTGCTACTATTCTGCATGGGACATAAACCCGTCCCCTTACTCACCAGCTGCTTTCAGCTAATTCTGTTGGCTTATGAGTATACTTGTTATTAGGCCTGTGAGAAGTGGCTAGTATTTGCTTCGGATTCAAATTCGGCCAATTTGGAGGACAGTGATTCAATTCGGTGATTCAAATCACTGTCCTGATTTGATTCGGCTGAATCTAATTCAGAGATGCGACTGCTGCCGAATCTCCGAATCCCAGATCAGTCAGGCCAGGCCCCTCCCCCCCCCGCTAGGCAATGGCTGCCCTGCCTGTCCCAGCTCCCAGCTTTTTGGGGAAAAAAAGCCCCAGCTCAGCGGGTACTGCCAGGCGGGGGGCAATCCCCGCTGCCCCCCACTGCCCCATGCTGCATGGGTGGCTCTGCATGAGCCCCCTCTCTGCTCCCCCAGCCCTCCCATGGGTGCCCTGCCTGGGCTAGCTCCGGCCCTTTAAGAAAAAAAACTCAAACCCCCCCACTCACCACTTCTGCCAGTGGGGGGCAATCCCTACTGCCCCGCACTGCCCCACACCATGTGGGAGGTTCTGCATCAGCTCCCCAGAGCCCCGAGGCTGCACCAGGAGCAGTGAGTCCTGGGGCTTGTCTCCTGTTTTTTTTCCTTAAAGGTTTGGAGCTGGCCTGGCTGGGGCACCCAAGGCGGGGTTGGAGGAGTGAGAAGGGGTCAGAGGGCTCATGCGTGGGGCAGTGGGGGGCAGCAGGGAACGTGCCCCACCCAGCAATACTTGGTGAGCACCAAGGCACTTCTTTACCTGGAGCTGGGGCAAGTGGGGCAGCCATGGGAGGGTGGAAGGCTGGAGGAGCTGGCAGGGGTCCCCCCATTGTTCCCTCCCCCCTCCCCTTGTCCCCCCTCCCCTGCCGCCTACTTACCAGCTCCGAGTCTGGCTCCTGCTCCCTGCTGCAGCCACCAAGGACTGCCCAAATCATCAAAGCTCCCCAAGATCTTTTCCAGAGAGCTTTGAATCAATTTGGACTTTTAAATTGATCCCCTGATTCAATTCGGATTCAGAGTTTCAGCCACCAAATCAGGCCAAACCTCCTCTGAATTGAATCACCACCCAGAGCTTCACACAGCCCTACTTGTTATGTCCTCCCAGTGCTATGGCTATCCTATTAAAAGTCCCTTCCATTTTTCTTACAGTCTATGGGGCAAATTCCACTCTTCTTCCCACTGGTATGGGGTGATCTGACCAAAGCAGAAATAGGTTCATTCTATGTCTTGAGTACAATGTGCATATGGTATTAAGTGTGCACTGCTTAGAGTTATGCTCTTGGAGACAGGTCTGGATCCACAAGATCCTGATTTATGCAGACACATCACTCATTTTCTCCAAAGGGAATGAGCTGTGGGAGTTACTGTTGCTTGAGGTTTATATGTAACCCCTTTTTCTTTTCTCATCTGGTATGAAATATTTGAAGTTGCTTATAAGAATCCAAGATTGAACTTTTTTTTTTTAATTGAATCTGTTGTTGTGTCACTGAGTCCACAACCTACAGGAACAACCAGTAGTGCTATACCAGAAAGTAGTAGTCCAAAACCACCAGTATCCAGTGATGCTAAGTACCCCACATCCAATAACAAGGTATCCAATTATGATACAGTCAAAATCATAATGTTTCCTCAGGACAGCATTGAAGAAAATGATAGATGCCACCCAGGAAGAAACCATGGACGTGAACTTAACATAACTGTGGATACATTATGTACTCAGGGAAGTAATGAAGAAGGTGATAAACATTACCCAGGAAGGAAACAGTAAGCTACTGGAGAGGCTTGCAAAGTACCGTATCTATTAAAGAGAAAGTCATTAATATGATTAAAGTGAGTTATGCTGGTGTAACTTCAAAAAAGGGGGAATGAGATGTGAGATATTTAAATGTGCTAATGAGAATCTAAGGATGTAGTTTTTGTTATTGAATCTGCTGGTGCTAACTGATTTACCATTTTACTTTATTCCCACAGTGTATTCTGTGCTTGCTAGTAGGGTTGTAGTTGCATTCATACTAGTGTGCTAAGTCATAGATTCATAGACATTAGGGCTGGAAGGGACTTCGGAAGATCATCGAGTCCAGCCCCCCACCCCAAGGTCAGGAAGTCAGCTAGGGTCAAAGGATCCCAGCAAGATAAGCATCCAAACACTTCTTAAATGAGTCCAGAGTATGTGCTTGCACCACCTTAGGATGGAGTCTATTCCAGGCCTTTGGGACTCAGACAACAAAGAAGTTTTTCCTTATGTCCGGCCTAAAATGGTTGTAGAGGAGTTTGTGACTGTTGGACCTTGTCATCCCTTGGGGCGCTTTGGTGAACAGGCATTCCCCCAGAACCTGATGTATACCCCTGATGTACTTACAGGCTGCCACCAAATCACCCCTGAACCTTCATTTTTCCAGGCTGAAGAGTCCCATGGCTCTCAGCCTTTCTCCATAAGGCCTATTCTCTTGTCCTCTGATCATGCACATGGACCTCCTCTGGACTCTCCCAAGCTTCTCCACATCCTTTTTGAATTGTGGAGCCCAGAATTGGATGCAGTACTCCAGCTGTGCCCTCACCAAGGCCGAGTACAGTGGGAGGATGACAACCTGAGATTTACTTGAGAAGCATCTATGGATGCAAGCCAAAGTTTTGTTTGCTTTACCAGCTGCGACATCACATGGGTGGCTCATGTTCATCTTGTGGTCAATCATGCCCCAGAAGTCTCTTTCAGCTATGGTGCTAGCGAGCGTAGCACTGCCGAGCCTATAAGCATGCTGCAGGTTTTTTCCCCAAGGCAGAGTACCTTGTATTTGTTGGTTTTGAATGTCATCAGGTTTGTATATGCCCAGTTTTTGAGTCTATCCAAGTCAGCCTGGATCACCAGCCTATCCTCAGGTGTCAACGCTCTACCCCAAAGTTTAGTGTCATTGGCAAACTTGGCCAGACCACTTCTGACACCAGTATCCACATCATTGATAAAGTTGTTAAAAAGAACAGGTCCAAGGATGGAGCCTTGGGGGACACCACTGGTTACGGAGTGCCATGATGATTTACTTCCATCGATTACCACTCTCTGGGTCTGGCCTTGGAGCCAATTCCCCAGCCATCAGACTGTGATGTAGCTGAGGATGCAGTTGGCCAATTTTTCCATAAGGATTTGGCTTCAAGATCTTTTTACAAAGTGAGGGACCTGTCCTGCAAGGTCTCCATATGGAAAAATTGTCAGGGAATTCTTGAAGTTGATGAGAGTCCTATGCATAGAAGAATCGCATGTACAGGGCTTTGGTATCAGCAATAGCCTAATTGCTCTGTTTGGGTATGTAATTCTGAATGAGATGAACAGCAACCTAAATTATTTATTAATGAACAGAGCTTGACTATCCCCCTGTGCTTCTTTTAAACAATCAATTGATATTTAATGGGCAAGTGCCACAAAACAGCAACTTTAACCGGTATAAATAAATCACTTAGCTTCTCTTTCTGATTATTCTTATTCCTACCAATATACAGGTCAGATATAAAACTTGGCTCCAGGGTAAACGTTTCACTTAGAAAATCTCAAATCAGAAATGATTCTCCAACCCCTCCCAAATTACTTGCTGAGTTCTAAGATGCATACCCCCCCTCACTCGTACCTTATTCTTTAAGTAATTCTTCTAAAATCAATGGGACCATTTTGAGGCATAAAGTGCTGTTCAGCAGGAATAAAGATATCTGAATCTGGCTCTCAGTTGCAGTGCTTTAAACTGCCATTCTGAAAAATGGAAAACAATTAAAAATGAATGGTTTCAGAATTTTTCATCACATCTGCAACCGGAGGACATCACTGATAAGAGCTAAGCATTACTATTTTCAACAGAAAACAGGCTGTGACTCTGTAATGTAGATTAATATTTTGAGTATTTAAAACATACATGGTAACAGGAGTCAGGAGAGAAACAAAGTGCTTTCTGAATACTAAGCAGTGTTCAGCATTCAAGAGTTGAAGGACTGCAAATAACCAGTATCTTCACAAGACCTGGTGAGCACGGAGGGATTTGACAGACAGCTAGTTGTATGCTTACAACAACAAACAGGGCTGCCAAAATGAGAAATGCAAAATTCTGACAGATTCAGTGAGAGCTCTATATTGACTGTAGCTGATGAATCAGGACACGAAGATATCTCACATGTTTTGTTTGAACAACTCCACAGACCTGCAATGTCAAAAAGATTTTTCTGTTCTTTTCCTTGCTGTTGGAAGTTCCCCGTCAGACATTTGGGATCAAGCCCATATGTTGTAAAAGTAGCTGAAGTGTGAAGTTCTATAAGAAAAGTTAGTGAAGCAGACCCTCCATGTTGTCCGTGTTGAAAAAATATTGTTAATGATTTTCCAAGTGCAGGCAGTTGGTAGAACAGTCGAGAACAGGCAGATAGGTTAAAATGGCTGATGTGTTTCTGAACAGTTGGAAACTCGTCTACTGTGGGCCACTGACTAAGTGACCGCTTTCCACAGTTGAGCAATTTAATACATACCAGATGTGTCTACATGAGGCACTTTACTATGCAGTAGAGCTAATTACTGAGTAGTAAGTCTCACCATCTACACATACGGACCCTTACCATGCAGCTATTTCCTCTACTCAGCAGTTAATTTGCTACCAGAAAATGCAAGTAGCAAATTAACTTCCAAGTAATTACTGAACAGTACAACCTGTGTAGATAGCTGACTGGGAGCATATTTGCTTCCAGTCATCCAAGCAGCAGGGGGTAGGAGCTGCCTGTTGCCAGGGAGACTATGGGACTGGAGCCCTAGTGTGGACAATGTCCCCATGCTCTGGCAGCAGGGAGCTCCCAGCATCCACTCTGTAAATGCAGAGCAGGGGCTGGGAACAAGTTCCCAGCCCCTGTTCTGTGATCGCAATCATGGAGCCAAAGCTGGGAACAGACTAGGAACTCCCAGCCAATACTTAGACCCAGTTCCATGATTACAATCATGGAGTAGGGTCTGGAAATAATCTCCTAGACCCTGCTCCATGATTGTGGAGTAGGGGATGGAAACAAGCTCACAGCTCCTGCTCCATGATAGTGACCATGATTGCAGAGTGGGGGCTGGGAGCTCCATGCACAGGGAGAGTTTTCTGCTCAGCCTGGAGCTGGTTGGGACCTGCCCCTGACCAGGACAATTCCCAGGCAGCCCTGGGCTGTGTAGGGATGTCTGTATGTGCAGCCTGGAGGTGCTGGGCACTTTCCTGTTTTGGGAAGTCCCCAGCCAGCTCCAGGCTGCATGTTCAGACTTCCCTGCACAGCCCAAGGTTGACCAGGAACTGTGCCGGTCAGGGGCAGGTCCCAGTCCCATGTCCAATTGGGTGATCAAGGCACAGGGCTTGGAAAAAGCTAAAGGGGAGGGGCAGGTCCCAGTCCTCTACTCTGATCCACCAGTGGAGCAGCTAGCAGTGACCCCTTGGCTGGGTGGGGATTCTGAGCTGGGGGTTCACTGCTAGCTGCCCCAGTGCCAGATCAGAGCAGGGGGCTGGGACCTGCTCCTCTCCTGCAGCTCTTTCCAAGCCCTCTGCCCCCAGTCAGGGAGCTGGCGCCAGGAGCTCCCTGCTGCTGGGGCAAAGGGACATTGTGTCCAGCCAGGCTTTGCCACTGGAGTCTGCCTTGGCAGCAGGAAGCTCCTAGGGGCAGTGAACAATCTCCCAGCCCTGCCAGGAGACAGCTATGGCTCCATGCTCCCTGCCAGCCCCTGAGGTAGCACCCAGGTGAAGCTTAGTGTCCCCCTGACTGCTGAAGAGAGCAGATGCAGGGCCAGAAGGGGTGGAAGCAGGATGCTTCCAGAAGCAGCAAATCTGCTCCCAAATCCATGCATGTGTAGATGCTTGCTACAATTTACTCTAGAATAAACCCACCCCACAGCATTTGCACATGCTAACCCACCAGCTAAATATCTCAGTATAGTGATTACCTGCTATATCACGTGGGAAAGGTGTGATTAACTAACATATGACAATTAATTAATTAATTATACTTTACTCGGGGGACTAGTCAAAGAATCCCAGGCTGAAGAGAAATTCAAAGGCTAACCATTGATTGGAGGACAAAGAGGACCAAATTTGAAAAGAGAAAAAAATGGTCTTTTTGGTTTCCAGATAGATACCTGGATCCATACAGCTTATGCTCCCTCAAAATTGTGCAGATGAAAGCTCTTGATTACTGAAGCCCTACCACCTACACATATGAGAATCTATCATTTACATGTGCAGGCAATACCATCTGAAAAATGAATGTGAATATTTGAATTTGAATATGCACATCCATATAGAGGTTGGATGGGATTCCTCTCAAAATGTATTACAGAATGACAGTGTGGGGATTGTGGGATTGTGCCTCTTTGTTTTCATGGCTTCATATGCTTCCATACATAAGGACCTCTCTTTAGAAGCATAATTAAAAATGTATGGCTGGAGGGGAATTTTGTGAGAAAAAAAAAAATCTTAGTTTGCAGTAATGTTGGAGTGAAGATGTAGCCAGAGCAGTCAAGGAAATATGCAAGAAAGAAAGATTTTTCTGGGTAATCTCTTCTGTTGGATCAGCTGTATGCTTGGAATAGATCTAGACAACTTTTTGAGGGGAAAGATCTTGCCTCTGACCTTGTTTGTAAATGTTTATGGTCAGATGCTGCTGGTTAAATTCAAAATAAAAAAGATTTCAGTTAATAGTTTGATATGTGGGTTTAAGGTTAGAACTAAGTGGAAAATGATATAAGATTTTCATTAAAATTTGTGCAAGAAACAAAACACGGTTATGAGGGATGCAGCTACAAGTATACACATGGCCTCAGCATGCTGAACTTCATGGCATTTGGATTATGTAAGGGAAATTTGTAGAAACAAATCAGGGAATTGTGCACCTGTCTGTTCTGTTTTGTACATGCTGACTCTTGAGCAGCATGTCTAGATGTGTGCCTGCATACACAAATACAATCCATGCTAGATTTTGTGAGTTTAATGCATTTGATTGCATTTTTGCTGCATATTTATGTATTTAAGTCCACACAACAATGCTATTCTTGCTATAATTACGTGCTTCATCTAGTCTGTTGCGAATTTCAAGACTTAGGGGTTGATCCTGGTGACAGACCCATGTAGGTGTATGCATGGGATCAGTACTGACAGAGGGACACTCTGAAGGGGACTAAAGGCTATCTTTATTTTTGTGTGCATGTGTAGTAAGTTATGCTGCTTAGTATACTTTTCCACAGGTGCTGTGGAGTTAATATGTTTTAATATGGCATAATACCTCATTTGCAGACTTCTAGAAAGGTTTCTTTACCCCGTTTCACCATCAAGAATTAGGAGGTAGATAAGTACAATATTTAAAAAATATTGGACTTTTCTAGGGAAGGGAATTATTTTGGTTTTTGATGGTTTTTTTCCTTGAAAACAAAGTAGATAAATCACAGTCACCTTCCTCCCAACCACTCTGGGGGAACTCCTGAAGTCACCCTGATATCCAGGACAGTCCATATTGTTTCCTAGAGGTAATGGTAATCCCAAATGCCCTGTTAGTCATGGTTCAGCATGGAGCTTCTGTAGCTGCCAAACTCCCATGTCTGCAGCAGGGGGCTAAGAAGGCCTGAGATCCACATCTCAGGTTGGGGTTATCAGGGTTGATGGCTCTGTCCTGCTCAGCCAGGAACCTAGACCCTGAAGACAGTGGAAACTCTCCATGCTAGCATCAGTACCTGTATATATCATTCTACTTTGTATAGACTAACTCTTGCACCAGAAGTAATGGACCCATATTTCTAATGTGCTAACCAGTCAATCTGCAGAATTATGTGAATACAGCTACCGGTTCAGGAAGAAGCCTGAGCAATACAGCACAGTATGTTTGAGGGTGCCACTGTGATGGACTGCAGGCAGTCCTCAACTTACAATGTTTCAAGTTACAATGTTTCATGCTTACAACATTTATAATTGACACCCTGTTTCAACTTTATGACATCAGTTTCGACTTTACAATGCTGGATCCGATGCGATGCCACACCAGCGAACAAGTTCGCAGCATCGCTCATCCACTTGCAGAACATCTGTCCAAACTTCCTTGGACACTTTCTTTAAGAAAGCAGACAAGACTCTAGAACAACCTGCAGCCAAGACTCCTGAGAAGACTCCAGCCAAGAACCCTTCAAAAAGTCCAACCAAGAGCCTTTCAAAAAATCCATCAGTCACCTTAAAGAAGTCTTTCTAAATCTATGATTGCTATTTACAATATAAATACATTAATACGGCTATATTACTCATCTATAATTGATTGAGTACAAAATTCTGGGTTATTTTTGGTGAAAATAGGGTATCGGGCCTCGGTTCAGGAACCAAACCCCCATTTATAGCATTGTTTCTTATGAGAAAATTGGTTCTGAGTTACAATATTTTGACTTAAGATGCGGTTTTCAGGAACCAATTGTGTCATAAGTCCAAGGACTGCCTGTATAGGTATTTTTACGTGTGGTCTGGGGGTGCTGAAAGCTGCTCTAATTAAAGTGCCTGGAGTGTCTCATGTATCATCATCCCATGCTTTAAAATAGGGGTGGGAACACTATCTAAAGCTCATGGAACAACCTTTAGATAAAGTGCCCCCGCCTCCATTTTGAAGTGCGGGGATGCTGATACATGAGACGTTGGAGCACAGTAATTACCACACTCCCACAGACTTGATTAATTGAGTTTGCTCTGAAGTGCTGAATTACAATGCATTGGAGCAGTGTCCACACTCGTGTATAGGCATCCTGTGGTTTTACTGTGATATCTCTGTGTGAAGTGTGTTCATTATAATATTGTGTGCTTACCTTATTAGCATGTGTACAGAAAATGATAGGATAGGTGCCTGGGCTGGCTAGCTGCAGGAAGCAACAAGATTAACCATTAGCTTTAACTGAGCCTTGATTGGCTTTGTTGACATATCAGTAAAGGCAAGATGCCCAACACTCAGGAGGTGCCCAAAGGAAATAGACATGACAATGGGGGAACAGGCTAGAAACCAGGAGCCTGGCAGCTCCTGGCCGGAAAAGTTGGATGGCTGAAACAAGGAGAGGATCTCTGGCATTGCTCAGGGCTGGATTGGGGATGGAGGGGCTGTTTAACCCCTTTGGAAGGGACAGAGAACCTCTGGCTGGTTGGCCTTTGCCCCAGTCCAGCTTTACTGAAGATACTGTATGTTGTACTGCTTGAAGCTGTGGGCTCCACTAGGTTGTCCCAAGAGGAAGTGAAGTCCCTCTCTCAGGCATGGAACTGGATGCTCACGCCTGGAATCAGGGCCACAGATGACCTTTAGGAAGATGAGAGACTGAAAAGCGCAGGCCTCAGAATAAAAAAGAGCATAGTCTCCTTCCTTGCTCTAGAAGTACATTCAGAGACTAGGTAAGGCCCCATCAGCCCCAAGCGAGCACCCTTTGGAGGACACTCCATGACAGGCACAGCTTGGGATAGTAACTTTTTAGTGTAGACATGCTCTAAATGTTTCTGTTAGGTCCACAGTTTCCAGTCACTTTTGGTCCCTTGAAGCTCTGGGATTCCTAGCTCTGAAGAAGTCTGCATGTCTGGACTCATCCTATGGACCAACAATTCATCAAGTGACCTGATAAATAATAGGCTTTTGCTGGAAGAATGAAGGGTGTTTTGTGCTTGAAAGCTTATCAAATTTATCTCCCAACTATACTATAAAGTTGATCCAGTAAAAGATCTCCCTTGTCTCATACACACACACTTACACATACTAGTTTCTCATTGAAACAAATGCATTTATGTGAGTATTTTGGGTTCAGTGAAACCTCATTTTTCAATGAAAAACTATTTTACAGGAAATTTCCTCACCAGCTCTGTCTGGAGGCTATAATTTAACTCTGAATTAGAGGAAATGACACTGGATTTGCAGTCAGAGGAGAAGGAAAAAGGAACAAGGAAATACCAGAGTTGGAAAGTTGTTTTTTTTTTTAATTAATTCAGAAAATGCTCCCACATACCATCTTTAAAAAATTTAACCATGGCAATTTATGCTCTTTTCCACATGCTCAAGCATGCTGCCCTAGATCACTGATCACCCCGGCAAAAACAAGCAAATAACAGTTATTCTGTAGATCACAACTCACTATTTAGATGCAGTTAGTATTTAAGCTGCATTGTGTACATCAGTTCCATAAAATACTGTTGCAATTTTATATTGCATTAGATCAAGCAAAGTAATTTTATAGAATTATTTGATTTTTTCTAAAAAAAATACAAAATTTAATTCAGAGTGTTTGTTGAACACTATAGAAGTAGTATGAAGCCTGGCTATAGCAAGCATCTTGAAACATTGAGGAGAATATTTTCAGATAGGTATTTTGATATTTTACTATGTAACTTCCATCAGTGTTTAAAGAGTCTGTTTGGAAAATCTCCCTTGGTAATATGGGCCTGCATATTCTAATACCAACATACAAACACGTGTTCTGTCAGATTTTTGTGGAAGTTGCAGATGCTCAGCATGTCTGGGATCTAGCTATCAAAATGTGTATTCAGCTGGCTAGCCTCAGGCAGTCACATTTGTAAATTGGGGCTAGAATATATTTAATTTTTCATAATAGTGCTAGCTTGGGACACATGTACTGTGATGCCAATATTTATAAGAAAAATTCAGAAAAGATCACACTAAATAGAAGATAATATGATGCAAGGTAATACTCTTTAAAATCAGCTCATCACAAAAGATCAGTGTTATATTGCATAGATTATTTTTTGTAATCAACTACCATTAAATGGTTAATGTACAGCAGGTGTATGCTTAAGAATACTTAGCTTGCTCTGCACAGATCATCTGGCTTGCAAGTGCTGTTGGCTCACAGCTTGTAGCTTGAGCTCCAACATGGGTTAACAGCGTGGGCTCTATTATGAACCTCCTGGCAGCAAGCAGGTAAAAGAAAAACTTCAAAAACATTTTCCTTTGTTGGGGGAACCCCCTAAAGGAATTCAGAGGAAATGGTGCTGTCTGTCTGACACACTTATGCTCAGCCAGCAGTCTAGTGTCTCAGCAAGTAGCACTGCAGTCACTCAGCAATTTGTGCACTACATGCCTTGAAGGCTAGAAAATGGGCTGCATGAAATACCTCAGTGTATGAGCTGTTGAACAAAAGGACTAAAAACAAGTTAACATGACCTAGGATTTGTTTGAGACACTCTAACTATGCAGTATATATATGTTGTTTCTGGGACACTGCAGTTGTCTAGTAGGTGCAGTAGATAGATGTGCAGTAGGTGCAAGAATAATAGCAGCTTTTGATGAGATCTGCATAATTTAATTACATTGTGTGCATTTATAAAGTATATTGTTATACTTATCCTGTGCTGGTCAGATATAGGCCCAATGTTGAGCTCTGTCTTTAGAAACACACATGAAGCAAGTATAGATTTAAAAAGGGATTGCATGCATGCATTTGTGTCTGTTGTTTGACCTACATACTTAGGCTATAGACAGAGGCAACAACTGTATGGATATCAAAGGATACTGATACAAGCTGTGACAATGTAACTGTTACTTCTGCATGTTTCTTCTGCAGTAGGTGTAGCAAATCTGCTCCATCTTAAACCCTATTTTCTTTAGAGGCAGAGCTGATGTAGCTAACTTTTACAGTATCATGCAGATACAACTGTTAGAGTGTAACAACTGATGTATCTGCTCCAGATGAAGCAGCTTCCCTTCCCCTTTTAAACCAGTTTATGCCTTTGTCCATGCCTCTCTGATGCATATCAG
Source organism: Crocodylus siamensis (assembly GCF_052110815.1). Lineage (NCBI taxonomy): Eukaryota > Metazoa > Chordata > Crocodylia > Crocodylidae > Crocodylus > Crocodylus siamensis. The sequence goes on from NC_143397.1 coordinate 58,919,619, forward strand.
ATTTGTTATAGTTCAATATGACTGGCCCCTGCTTGGTTGGCAGTCTCTAGGTCAGTGCCTTTAGCCCATTGAGACAAGCTAACTCGAATACCCATTCTGCCATGCGGCTGTGCAATCCAGAATGTAGACGAAGCTGGCTGGGAAGGACGACTAGATTGATCAATGCCACATCTCAGTAGTTTCTTTCTGCCAGTGTGTTTCCTTCAAAACCCCAGTTTAAAGCTACTTTCTCTCCAGCAAAACCCTTAAGAACACTAAACAACTAATTAGGTATGCCTTTAAGAATATCAGTGCATAGTTTTGTTCATTTACCACTTGGAAGTTACTCTGCCAGGTCTTCCCCCAGTAACTAGAAGCATTTGTCAGCTTGAGTTCTACTCCATTATGAATTGCTTCTGAATTGTTTAATTGAGGTTAACACTATATATTCTGTGCAAATACTGGCTTCTCTGACAGTTCATAGTTGTACCAATACTTCCGTAGTGTGGCCCTTTTAAAATATTAAATTTATAAATGCAGACTAGAATATGTGATGTGAACAAATAAATGTAAACAAGACTTGTGTTTGTTCAGTGTTATTTGCTGAATATTAGCATAAAACTAGGAAGTATCACTTACAGTTACTATCATCACTTCCTTTGTAATAGAGGTAACAGCAGTGTATTGGTAATGTTTAATTGTTATGGAACTAATATATTGGTACTACTATTTTTTCGTAATTTGTACTATGATATCTACCCCATTAGTCATGGATATAGCCCACTAGTACTTTGTTTGCTAACCATCTTGTTTTCAGATACCCCCTTTAAGTTCTAATCTTTTTGTGTTTAGCTTAATATAGAGCAAGCCTTTTGATCTATGCAATCCAAGACCTCCAATCATATGAGAACTGGTGGTGTGTGTGTATGTCAAAACTGAAGATTAGGTAGAAATTTTAAATTTTATAGGCCAGTTCCTTAGTTGTATCATGTTCTAATGGTGGCAGAAAACTTTTATTAACTGTTTTATTTGAAAAACAGGGTTATCCTGCTGCCATAGGTTGGAGGAAAAGGCATGGTTGTTGTGCGCTTAACAACATACTAATTCATAGATGTTAAAGCCAAAAGGGAAAAATCACATCTAATTAATTTGTACTCTTGCTTAATACAAACCAGAATTTCTCCCAGTTACCTATTACTGAGTCCAGTAACTTCTATTTGACCAGCATATCTTCTAGAAAGGCATCAAGTCCTGATCCAGAGACATTCAGAGATGGAGAATCTATTGCTTCCCATGATAGTTTGTTCCAGTGGTTAATCACTCTCAATAAACAAGCTTAAATCTTACTTGTAACTTCTAGGGGAAAGATCATTTTTGTTCTGGCTTTCTACAATAGATTTAAGAGCCATTTAGTACCAGTGTTTTCACTGCTTCAAGTTATTTAATTAAGTCACCTCTTGATCTTGTTCTTGATAAGTTGACTGTAAGTCATTTTTCTCCAACACTTGGATCACTTTGTGGCTCTGTCTGCCATTTTCAGAGACTGGATCAAATATGTCTAGATTATCCCTGTCTAACTTCCACTACCTCTCTAAGTAGCCTGTTCCATTGCTTAATTGTTGCTATAATTAGCCTATATTTGAGTGGAAAATACCACAGCTGGCATCTGAAAGGTGTTGCATGTCCTATGATGAATGAGGTCTGGGATTCTAGGCCAAATGAAAAGGTGCATCCAGATGTGCAGACACCTGCAGTTTGTGGTCCCACAGACCTCTTTGCAGTACCACAAACTGCACTCCTGGAGTGTAAAAAATGTGCTCCACACTGCAAATTTGTTACCAGGAAATCCCAGTAGTAAAAAAATAATGGTGTAAAAAAGTAGTGCAGCACATACCACAGAAGCATGTGCTGACAGACAAAGGCTTGGTCCTCCACTCCTTTAGTTGCCCCCAGCTCCACTAGCGTGCTAAGAGGAGTGGGGAAAGGACAGTTTTCCCAAAGTAGGGCAATTTGCCCCACATGAAACTGCATGTGCAGTGGCATGCACTGCAGCAAAAAGTAGCAGCACAAATTGTGCTGCTATTTTTGGCATTGCAAGTGCACACCCCTACACGTGGAGACATGGCAAAAGGGGTATATAGATATAGTTCCATATGACTGACATCAAGTTTTACTTTACAAAACCCATCACAAGTGATACTAATTTCTCAACAGAAATGCTACAAATTGAAAGCCAATGAGAATGATACTTCTCACATTTGGTATTGCAGTCCTACATTTTGGAACGTATCAAGGATGGTTTCCATGCAGCTGTTAGCAGTGCCATTATTTGAGTGTAGCGCTCCTTTTAAACACTACTTTTTCTAGAATGACAAATATGAGACTTTTAAAATTAATAATATTGATTTAAATGTTTGTTTTAAAAGAAATTGCAAGCTTACGTGAGAAATATGTGAAACAGTACAACAGAATCACTTTCACTCCCTTGAGCTAGTATGTGGAAAAGTGGTGCTGCCCTCTTTACTAGATGTGTTTTTTGAAAGTTTATGGGAAGATTAACATCAAAACCAGAGCAATGATGACTTGAGTGCAACTAGTACTGCAGTTCATATACAGTTCCTTCTCTTTCAAATTCAAACTAATACTGTTAAGCAGGTACATAGAAGGGCTTTTAACTTATCAAAGTGCTGCATGAAACACTTTTTAGTGCCTGTCTGTTTCCTATTTCTCCTTGATTTTTTCCTTGACACCATTCTCTGCTCTTCTCTTTAGCTTCTATTGAATTTCTGAAGAGTCTCTGTAGATCAGACAGATACTTTCATTTTTTTTATCTAATACTAAGCCACATACCCAAGAAATTGTATCTAATAGGCAATTATTTGCTACTTTTTTTGACACTATTCCATCCTTTTCTTTTTGTTAGGTTTTGTGCAGAGTATGGAAGTCTGGGTTTTGTCCTTGCTAGTTTAAGCAATCTTGCACAAGGAAGCCAACTATAATCTAGGAGGGATGAATTCATAGTTTAAATAATACTTTTCCCCAATTTTCAGCTGGTGATACTGTTTCAGACTGAGAAATGCTTTGTGACTCTTCCTCTCCATCAGTAGCCTTTCACTACCACCTCTCTTTCTTTCCCCTCCAACTATGAGAAAGTATAACTATTCCTCGAATTATACCATATTATGAAATTTTGACAAGTGAATGTTAATTGGTTTTAAGGTGAAGATTTTACTTTCTGGAGTTCATGTATAAATACCTAAACATAAAGCTGTTTTTTCAAACATGCTGAACTTCTATCATCTCACACTGACTGACATGCTGTGTGCCCGTCAGTTTTGAAAGCTGTTTGAGCTATTGAAATATAGATTAATCTGATTTATCTTTTTCATACATTTTAAAAAAATCTTGACCTAAATATACCCACAGTCTACCTTGAAAAAATATTTTCCATTGGTTTAAACTTGCATAGTATGGTACAGTCTAAGATACCTTCTGGCTGATACGAAGATGTATCAGTACTGTAGTTTGTTTCTAGTGCTGCTGGAGAAGAGAAATCTAACCTGCAGAGATGGTGAGACAAATACTTTCAAGACAACGTCTGAGTTTGTGGCTATAGAAAATCAGTTGCTAATGATGCAGATTAGCATATAGGCTGTGGGATGCTGGGTTGTTCATATCTCTGTCGCATTTTTGAAAAACTTATACCAAATCATATAGATATTTCTTTCCAAAATAAAAAGGTTTCAAATGTTCTTTCCATGGGGAAATTTTGAAATTTCTAGTTTCTGATACGATTTGTGAAACACCTTTTTTATATCAGAATTTCCCTAGCAAATAGAAACTATGAGTTTCAGTCAGCCCTTAATTGCAGGATTATGCTTGCAGGTTTTGTTGGTTTTCCAGTTAGGTTGCTAATAAATGTGATCAGTGATTAGCTACTAACATGTTTATCCTCTTATTGAACTCTAGACACCTAAACAAGAAGTAGGTGGAATTTAGGAATCCATGTTTCAAGCAGTGACCCAACTGGCCTTATCTATAAGTCACAAAATGTACTTAGGAACTAAAATTCATAACTTCCATTTTCGACTGAAAAATGTCCTGCACCCCTAAACTTGGGCTTCTGGGAATTCTCTGTATAAAATGCCTACTGTTTATCCTGTCAATCTGGATCACCTGCCTGGGCAAGATGCCAAAGTTGTAGGTGCTTTAACACTGGAAGTGCAGTTGCCTACATGACCAAAGTGGTTTGGATGCAGAGTGCCAGAACAATGAATGTCACTACACTGCTGCTTTTGGTTGTATTGATATATCCTCAGTGCATCTTGCAGTGGTCCAGGTAGTGCCAACTGGCAACCAAATCTCAAAAGTTGGCTGAGAATGCAAGAGGAGCCTTTTACTTAGGAGTTAGAGCCATCAGAGCTGGTGGGGTTATGGCTAAGAAAACTGATCTTGGCTTATCACCAAACCTATATGGCTATAGGTTTGGTGGGGTTATGGCTAAGAAAACTGATCTTGGCTGGAGCATTCTTGTGCCCTATGTGCTTTTAACAGCTGATGCATTTTAGAGCATCCCTTTTGCTACTCCAGCATGTACTAGGGCATATGGCAATATGTTGAAATTTTACATCCTCCTTAAAAAAACCTTTCAGAATAAAAATATTTTAAAGCTACTATTAATTATAGGGAAACAAAGCTTGGTATTGAATTCTGTCCTCAAGGAACTCCTGGAGGAGTGGTGCTTTCCAGTTTATAGCTGTTGATGTTACAAACACATCTTTAATCCACATGGCAAAACTCCAGCATTTTAACTGTACTCAGGGACACATCTTGTAATAACCTGTCTGTATGGGTGCATGCACTTTGTGTCATGCATAATAGCCTCACTATTACAAGGCTTATGTGCTATATCTGGTTTTTTATTATTTAAAATTGATAGCATTTTAGTTTTATTGTACAAATTCTTGTGACAACTTGGAGCACCTCGGTGACCTGGGTATTGGTCACAGAACAGAGTTTCATTAACTTTGGTTTAAAGACTACTCAAAAACGTTTTGTTTTTCAGCCTGGAACTACAAAGAGTTAGGAAGCATCAATGAGAGGGTGTGTTCACAAGGAGAATCGATTTAGGATAGACATAGAAAGAAAGAAATTGTAACAAAGAGGAACAATAAAAGAATAATTGATCAGTTGAAGGCTGGAAAGTTAAAAAGGTGAAAGAAACTGTCAGATCTAGGAATGGAGCAGGCTCTTTGAAAGTGCCTTTTGGTGAAAGTGCAAAGGGCTAAGTCTGGTAGAATTTGTTTGTATGTGAATGAACCTGCTTAACCTGACAGATGGGTTAAAATGGTTTTGTAGGGCTCAGATAAAGATTTAGATTGACAACATGAGTTCTGTTCTAACAGCCACATTTGAAGGACTATAATCTCAGAAAAATTCTGTGGATAGAAAGTTAATAATAAAAAGCCCTTTGTGTTGATCTCATTTGTAGCTGATCCCTTTCTGATCCCCTCAGAGCAGAAAGCCGAATACCTGAAAGCTTCCAGAGTTATGGCAAAGGATCACAACCTAGAAAGGAGTAGCTCTCAGACTCTCCCAAGTTAGGCATAATAACATTTTCAGGTATGAGTGAAGAGCTCTACAAATATATGCTTGTTCCAGCTGAGTGGCTGAATTGAATTTTGAATCATGTTCTACAGCAATCCCTAAAATACTTCCCTCCGGTTCCAGAACAGCCTGTGTATGAGCCTGAATGCAGTAGCAAGTTATCCTGGTTTCTTTGGTTGCTAATATAGTTATAGAATTTTCTAAACAGAGAGGTTCAGGACACTGCTAAGAGTCACCCACTGTCTGTCCATGTAGGCCAATGCTGTCTTTTCTCTGCTACCAACTCTACAGTTTATGCCAGAAAAAAAGACAGCTTGGGAGAAATAAAAACGAGCATGTTCCCTAATTCAAATTGTAATAAAAATACTCCAAGCATTCATTTTGTTAAAAACGTATCTTTCTCTCCACAGCCAAGAAAGCTCACAGAAGCATGGGTTGCATTGGTGCTTACAGGGATCTAAATAGGTGGCCTATTCTAAGATGCAGATTCTAAGATATAGATCGCAGAAAACTCCCTGTATAGACACTCATCTAGTTACTGAGTGAATCTATGGAAGTTCAGATTTAGGACCCTAGTTTGAGGTACTCAAGATGCATATTTTGGCCATAGTTCATACTGGGTGCATCTACACACACAATACATGTGACTGAATAAACTCTAGCATAATTTGAGCCAAAGTAAACTAATCCTGACATCACTGTCTACCTGTGTATTTAAGCACAGTAATTTACTCCACCGTCTGATAGTCCAGAATAGGACTATTTATGATGGATTAAATTAATTTAGTGCACCCTAATTGTGGTGCATGTGTAGACAGCGATGCTTTACTGTGCATTAAATTAGTCTACTGTGCAGTAAAGTGAACATGTAGATGCACCCACTGAGTTAAAATGTTGCTTCCTCCAAAAAAGAGCTCAGACTTCACACATAGAATTTTTTCACATATTTTCACTCTGTATAATGTGTCCAAAAAGCAAAACCAAAAATAGTATTGTTTCTTTCTGTGTCCATATAACTATAATGAGAAATGTTGAATTTAAGAGAGCCTTTTTTTGTCTGATTAGAGTTTGATTCTATTCTCATACAGCTGGAGCCTGGCATAAGTCACATGTAAGATGTGATTGTAGTGTTAATTGCACCATAAATAATAATCTGACCATAGGCTAAAGCCAATTTATTGCATACAAATATTGCAAATAAATCACAAAGATATTCTGTATATATGTGTAACGTATGAGATCCAGCATGGAGCAGCTCTGTGGTCCAGGGCATAGCTCTCCACTACCCAATCAGTGGTATGCGGCCTGGGCAACTGGGAACTTCCAGCGCCTTATCTGCCTTTGTCCTGCACCTTGTGTCTCAGTATACAAGGAGCTTTAAAGAGTACCACTGAAGTGGCTTTCCCAAGCTTCCCTGCTGGGGATTTAAAACCCCATGTGTGGAAGCTCTGGCTTAACTGTAAGATGTTGGGGATCATAATCTCCCAGTGGAGTTTAAAGTCCCCAGCTGAAGTTCTTTGGCTAATGCCCCCCAACCCCTATCAGGAGCCTTTGATCCCCTGCACCCAACAGCCCAGCTAGAGCAGCAGGACACAGGTTTTGACAACCAGCTGATTGTTGGCTTGTCCTAGACAGTCTCAGTCTCAAAACATATCCAGAGATGTCCCAGCTGGGGGTAAAAATCAGCTGATTGTCAGCTCTGGCCCACCAGGATTGCACAGGAGACTCAAACCACCCCCATATGGTCTGGGTCTCGGGCTAAGATTCAGCAGATGGGTGGCTCCAATCCACAAGGTCCCAGAGGTCAGCTAACAATCAGTTAATTATCAGCCTGGCTGGACATGCAGGCACTCCTCTTTCAGTTTGCTGGTCCAGGGAGAGCCTGGGATTATGATCCTGGTCTCCTTGTGCAATGGCAAGTATTAATAGCATGATTTGGATCTGATTCCTGATCCCAGCAATTAGACTACCTGCCCTGCACATGTAGCATGGCAGGGGTTGGGATTGTTGGGATCAGATCCCACCATGCCATTAAATAAATGTGTACCAGGGGTGTTAATGTCATAACTAATCTAAAATAGGTGGGAACATCCTAACTGTTGAAAGCAGCAATTGTGATTCTTGGGGGCCTTCAGCTGTTAATCATTATTTTCTTTAATATACAATAATTCAGGATACAGCATTGCCTTGTAATGTCATATTTGGTAGGATCTAGCGTATCCATTGTTTTTATGTAGAGTGTTTATTATGATGAGTCGCTATAATGTAAGGGGAGTTGGTCCTTGATTATGAAGGAATATTTTTGGTTTGCACCTTTTCTTTAAAGTCAAAAACGTTTGCTGGAAATTTCATGGATGTGTAGACCATGGCTCAGAGTTCTTATTATGTAAATGGGCCCTCACAGACTTTCCAAGTCAAATCAGAAAGCCCTGAAATAAAACATGTCCCCTCTTCCACAGACCAGGAAGGTCACAACTATACTGGAATTTGTGTAGGGAGAGACTTGATTTGAGAAAGTGATGCCAAGCAACTGTGCCCCTGTTGCCATGGAGTTTGGTTCTAGGGTAAATAAAGTTCTTATGCATTGTTGAGTGACTAGATTTGGGGGAGGATATGAATGTCAGTGGAAGAGTCTGGAAATTTGCCCATATACTTCAATTGGCCGTTCTCCTCACATGTGCATTGCCATTCTGAGGCAAGCAGAGTGTTTTTTGGGTGGTATCTGGTTGCTGTCACTTTTGATATACAGCTGCTGGGGTCTTTATAGGTGCCTATACATGAGCAGGCTTGATTAGTCGAGTCTGTTGGAGCGTGGTAATTACTGTGCTCCAGCAGACCCCAGCATCTCATGTATCAGCATCCCTGTGGCTAAAAATGGTGGCGGGGGCAAGTTAACTAAAGCTTGTTCGATGAGCTTTAGTTAAATCGCCATTTTTAAACACGGAGGCACTGATGTAAGAGCTGAGCAAGCCACTTTAATTATAAAGTGGGCCACCCTCCCAGAGCACGTGGATAAACACTAAGGCTGTTCGAAGCTTTGGTCCCTGATTCAATTCAGCAGAGATCTGGCCCAATTTGGTGGCCAAATCTCTGAATCCAAATCGAATCAGAGGACCCTTTAATCTCTCCTAATGGAATTGGAGCCCTCCAAATGGATTCGCAGAGATTTGGAAAGATTCGATGATTTGGACATAGACACAGCTTTAAATGTTTTTTCTATGTATGTAAAAGTAGCAGGGGGCTCGTGAATGCTGTGATGCTGGGGCACATGAAGCATCCGACAGGAGCATGAGGGGCTCCCCGGTGTGCTTGGCAGCAGACCCGAAAGTGGACCAGAAGCACTTCTGGTCCACTTCCGGTTCCACCAGGATGTGCACTGGGGGCCCCCCCTATTCCTCCCGCCTTGGTGACTGGTGCCTCCTTGGTCTGGGGAGAGCACAGAGGGTCCCCCTGCAGCCAATTGCCGAGTTGAAGAGATGTGTGTGTGGGGCCCCTGGTGTACTTCCCAGTGGATCCAGAAGTGGACTAGAAGTACTTCTGGGTTTGCCATTGAGCACGCAGGGGGCCTCTCCACACTCCTGTGGGACGCTCCATCCACCTCAGCATTGCAGCATTCACAAGCCAGGCCTGGTACCTTGAGGTATGTAGAAAAAATATTTAAAGCTGTGTCTGTCTATGTCTGAATCACTGATTCTCCAAATCAGCATCGAATCTTCAGATTTGGGTTCAGCCAAATTGAATCGGGGACAGTGATCTGAATCAACTAATTGAATCACTGTCCTTGATTCGGGCTGAATCTGAATTGAATAGGGCCCATTTCACACACCCATAATAGATACACTATGTTCTGGTAGGTTGACACTAACAAGCAGTCTTCCAGATTCAAAAGGCAATCCAGAGAACAACAATTTGATTCTGTGTTTGGCAGTGAAAGGTTATTGTCAGAAAGGTTTATTGTCCTCAGAGAGTGTACCAGTTATTCTGATACATGGTCGGTCCAACTTAGCCAAGACGCCTTATGTTAATCACGCTCCCCTAGGTCTTCTGTGAGGGACAGGTCTCACAACCCCTGTATTTATACATGCATGCCCTCCCATCTCGTACCAATTTTTATCTCTCTCATTCTCGGCTGAGATGTTCATCTCTATTTGTTTCATTTGCAAATTTTACAAACCTAAAAAAGTTTCTTGTTATCTCTGTTGTATTAGTGAGTTCTTTCTTTTTACATTAGTCCTCAAGTTTTTCAGCTGCTATTTTCATATTCCCTTCTTTCAATCAGTGCCTTTTTGCTCATTAGTGTGCTTTTATGGTTTTTTCTTTCTTATCAGGTCATCCAGCAGTCATGAGGCGCCTTTTTCCCATACTGCTCTCTGGCACTGTAACTTACTATACCTTAGCATAACTATAACCTAGCACAACCAGAACTCTTACATGAATAAGGGATCAGGCACTTTGAATAAGGCACATCGTGGGATCAGTAGCCTCAGGGTTAGAATAAAAATCACAGGGCTGCTGTTGCTTGGCCTGTTGAGGAATACTTCTTCCTTCTGCTGGTGGAGGAAATTGTTAATGCATGGTCTTCTAATTGGGATTCCCCATTAAGTTCTTTTGTACATGAATATGTTTTTCTAAGTATATTGGATTTAAGAGATGAAATGTATTTCACGTGTAAAACTAGCGAAAACGTGCCTTTTGATTTCAGGTCCAGCCTTTCCAGTTGTTTGGTAACCAAATATAAGTACCAAAAATTGAATAGCCACTTTTGAAAATCTGGGTCTAAGCATATGCCTTGGTTTTTCCACCTGCAGAACAGGAATACTGATGCTTACCTACTGTTGCATAGCATTTTTCTATGTAAAGATCTCAAAGTTAAGTAATAATAACAAGTAATAATACAAATAATCTGTTTTATAAATAATGATTTTTATGAAGTAAAGTACTCTTGACATTTATTTATCATACAAGAGATTTCTCTATTATAAGGTACTGCCAGGTTAAAATTGAAGAAAAGACCAACAAATGTTGGCATTAAACATTCTAATGTGGATTGCTTTTTGGGGGGAACAAATTATGTCCCAAGTCCTTTCAATTTCCGCCTTTGTATTTCTAATCGACATCCTGTCATTCTCCCTGCTATATTTGCTTCTAACATTCTCTGCTTTCAGGTATCTTAAGTGCATAAGCTTCAGCAATCCTTTTTTGACCTTGGATATATTTTTGCTTTATGCAGAATGCAAATTGCTATATTCAGTCTTAGAGGGAAATACGCTTTTATGAGTACCTGTTGTTGGCCTTGATTCTGTTTGTCACATAAGCTAGAAAATGTCTTACAAATATGTTTTGAGCTAAATGAGGAGCATCTGTGATTCTAAAACTAGAGCTGTGTGGGTAATAAAATGCACACTATTTACCAGAGATGTGCAGATCTCAAAGGTTCAGAGCTTTCTGATTAGCTTGGTGAAGCATTTAAATACTTCTCTGCAGCCTCTTCAACTGCATTCAAATGTCTTCAGTCTCAGAGGTTTACATTGTGATGCCTTTATTCATACTGGATAGTACCTTACTCCACAAGTAGCCATATAGACATTAAGGGCAGTGCTTCTCGAACTTTTTAGGATCAAGACATCCCTCAGAAAATGTAAGGTCTTAGTTTTCACTACTTTTTGACAACAGAAAAATAATACAGCAATTCTCCTTTTGCAAAGAACTCAAAATAACCACAACAGATCAGAATGCTTTTAACATTATGGATTCCTTTTTGAAACCTCTGGGTATCTCTTGTGAATGATGCTTGCACACCTAACAGTCTTAACATTGTATGGCACCTGTAAAGGATCTCAAGGCACCCAGGTTGAGAATCACTGCATTAAGGAGATCATGGAGCAGTGGCGACATGTAGGGGATGAATGGGGGATGTACATGTACCCCCTGAGGGTGCTGGTGCACCCCCTGACAGGCCACACTCCCTGCTTAGGTGATAGGCAGGGAGGGCAGGTTGGAGCCCCACCCCTGCGAGCACCAGCTGGAGAGTGGGAGCACCAGATGAAGTGCCATGGCCACTTCTGGGAGCACCACGGATGCTTCCCCGTTGGCTTGATTGGCTGAGGAGGGAATCCCACCCTGGCTGGAGAGATCAGCAGTGGGAGGATCCCCCCGGTCACTGACAGGTTGCTGGGGAGGGGCATGTACCCCCCCCAACTAAGGTAGCACCATGTCATGGAGTAAGATGCAATTAAATGCAACTAAGGTGCCTATAAATGACACAGGAGGCTGCTCCAATGTGCTATAATTCCAACATGCTGGAACAGACTCAATTAATTTGGTCTGCTGGAGTGTGGTAATGACCATGCTCCAGCAGTCTCCCATGTTCCTGCACCTCAAAATGGCAGTGGGGGCACTTTATTTAAAGCTTGATCAATGATCTTTAGATAAAGCCCCCCCCACTGCCATTTTGAAGCATGGGGATGCTGATACATGAGACATTCTGGGTGCTTGAATTAGAGTGCCTCTCAGAGCTGCTCTAGTTAAAACACCCCTCCCTTCCCCCATGCAGCACATGTATAAACAGCCAAAATTTAACATTCCAATCACAATAGGCTTCCTCAGGAGATTCCTAGAATTTTTCTGTTTCAGAGAATGGGATGATGATCCCATTGTTTTGCATATACTGGAACTCAGTATCCTGTGCTGAATCTGAGTCTCACACAGTAGCTTAGGTAGGTTGAAAAATATGTATGTAAATTCCTATGCTTAAGAACTTCTTTATTTTTCCTTCTATATGCTGACATCTGAATGTTAGTGGGATACATGGAGAGACTATATGTACAGCATAATACTGAAGAGGTTATCCCAGTTTATGAAGCATCTAAAACAGTTTCTGCTTGACACTGAATATAATTAGCCCAGACCTATACTATTGTAGCACCTCATAATATGCAATTCCATACAAGTCATGGAATGTTACTGTGAAAAGTCTGGTCTTGTTTTCATCAGTTTTGCTGTGATCTTATTTTGTAATTTTTATTTTAACTCACAAGGTGTTTTTCTTTTTTCTTGCAATTTTTGCAAGATGCTTAAGATCATATATTGTCTTAAGAACACCATGCCACCAGGGCAAGTGTGTGGACTTGGAATATGTTTGTTGCTATTCATTTGTTTAACAGTGCACAGTCTTTCATTTTATTTTTACTGAAATAATTGTTCCTAAAATTAAAGTGAACAGTCTAAGAGCAGAAATAGAAAGAGCCTGAAAGACAGAGCTAGACATAAAAGACAACAAGTTTAGAGGAGGTTTACTGCCCTGCTAAAGTATATATGTGTGTGTATGTATGTATACAGGGACCTACTGAAATTGAGTAGGCAGATGTTTGATTTCATGGGCAGATCATGGGGCTGGCTGCCATTTTCACAGTCTTATTGTGGTGGGGTCCCCCCCCGCTACACCTCTGATTGGCTGAGGAACCCCTGGGGGCCTTGCCCTCACGGCTGATTTGGGAAGACTGTCCATTGTGAGGCCCTGCCCCATGTCACTGATTGGTAGAGAGGGGTGTGGCTTCAAGGTATGTAGCCTTCTTAGCCAATCAATGGTGAGAGATGAGGGTGGCTGCCATGTTGGCTTTTCCCCTTTGCCCCAGTGTCTGCCCTTGCACCCCTGCCCACTGTGGGCTGTGCAGCAGGGCTGCAGCAGCCATGAGGACCACTGGGGAGCCAGGATTTTATTTTTAGTAATTTTTTCCCCCTGAAGATTTCACAGACATTGCCTGATTTCATGGATAATGTCCTATTTAGTAATTTCTGTAAAATCCATGAACTCTCAAATTGAGTAGGACTCTCTCTCTTTATATATAAATAATCTCCTCTAGACGGTAAATTTGTATGGAAAGTTACATTACATTTTCATTCAGTCTTCTGCAACACTGAAGACAGGGGAAGATATCATTAGAATAATCAACAGAGGCTGTAGCTACTAGAGCAGTAGTACAATGCGCACTTCTAAGGAGTTCATAATTGTTAAAGCAAAATATTTTCTCTTTCTGTTATAATTTTAGATGAGTTAAATGTGTTCCTCCTATACCTAAAGGAAAACTTGAGATGATTTCTTTCTTCATGAACACAGAATTTATTGTGGGTTTCGTATTATCACTGAACAGAAGATAAAAACAGATCTGTCATCTTATGTGACTGCCTTCCTACCTCTGTGAGACGGAGAGAAAAAGAGCTGTCTGTTTGCTCAGCAGTAGTCCATCAGAGAAGAGAAAAGGCAAACTCAGTTCAATAAAGGTATATCAGACACCAATGCCAGGAGGCATTTTCAAGTGTTCCAAATAAAAGAAAAGGGAGACCCCGAACTGATATACACAACATTGCCAAAGGCACAATTAGCGTGGCTGAATCAATACAAGGAGAGAAATGTCCCTTGGAGCCTCAGCTGCTGAAAGGGTCCAAAATCTCTGAGAAACTGTAAAGTGGAACCCTGCTGTTGGGAAGGTCCCTCTAAAGAGCAAGCTCAGAGCTTGAGTAGAAACAAAAGCTTAATTCTTCAAAATGGCACTGTGATAGTATGAATGCCGAATGAACCTTTCCTTGCATTGTATTTTCAGCTGTACTAGTCTCAGCTAAAGTTGTGTTTGTTAAAGTTCATCCTACCCAATCAATCTACCTGCAGATTAAAATCTTCTTTGCAATATATCTGTCTCCTGTTGTCTCCCTCATATTTGCCAGCCATCTTTATGATATATAGTCTGTCTTCAGTGGATAGTTGATGTACTTTATACTCATGACTGGTTGTGGTAGCAAAGCATAGTTTTCCCTAATATTTTAGATCAACTAATGATGAGCTGCCAAAGTTTTAGTCAGGAGTTCTCACAAAATGTACACCATGTTCTATTATGAGCTTTATGTTGCAGAGATATTTGTAGTTCTGAAGAAGACAGGAAAGAAACTAAGTAATCTTGTGTTGTTTTCTTCCCTATTTAAATGAAAATACTTTCTCAAAACAATAACCAGAGCAGGCAGCACTTTTGCACAAATTAACTTATGTTACACTGGGGATGTTAATATACTGGTAAGGTGAATTATGAGTGAAGAGTTAGTATAGTTTGAAGGAAGGTGAATATTTTCCCTGACAATATTTTCCCTGAGGAAATATTGAGAAAATCTGGCATGATCAGAGCCATTTAAAGGCAAAGACAAAAAATTAGCCTACAGAAATATTTTTAACTCCTAGGGATAAGTGATTCCTCATAGGGATTTTTTTTAGAGCCTCAAAAGTGTCAGGGAATTGGGAAAACTTTCTCTTACATCTGGTGGTAAAAATGTGTCAGGGGAATGCATTGCTGGAATATGGTGTGCACACATTGAAGTATTTAATATATGTTTACGCTACAAGATGACTTCTAGGCGTAAATATAATTTTGTTCCTTATATCGACAAACTTATATTTATATAATAACTTCATCACATAACAGAATTTAGAAACTATAAAGACTTTATTGTAGCATCTTATCCATCCTCTGCCACTGATTCATAGATTCATAGATGTTAGGGTTAGAAGGGACCTCTATAGATCATCGACTCCAACTCCCTGCATAGGCAGGAAAGAGTACTGGGTTCATATGACCCCAGCCAGATGCCCATCCAACCTCCTCTTGAAGACCCCCAGGGTAGGGGAGACCACTACCTCCCTTGGGAGCTCTTTCCAGATTTTGGTCACTCTGACTCTGAACAAGTTCCTCCTAATGTCCAGTCTAAATCTGCTCTCTGCTAACTTATGGCCATTATTTCTTGTGACCCCCCAGGGGTACCTTGGTGAGTAGAGCCTCACCAATTCCCTTCTGTGCCCCCATGATGAATTTATAGGCAGCCACAAGGTCGCCTCTCAACCTTCTCTTGCAGAGGCTGAAGAGGTCCAGGTGCCCTAGACTCTCCTCATAGGGCTTGGCCTGCAAGCCCTTAACCATATGAGTGGCCCTTCTCTGGACCTTCTCCAGGTTATCCACATCCCTCTTGAAGTGCAGCTTCCAAAACTGCATGCAGTATTCCAACTGCAGTCTGACCAGCGCCTGATAGAGGGGAAGTATCACCTCCTTGGTTCTGTTTGTCATGCATCTGCTGATGCATGATATAGTGCAGTTAGCTTTGCTGATGACTTCATCACACAGACAACTCATGTTAACCTTGGAGTCCACTAAGACTCCCAGATCCCTTTCCACTTCCGTGCTGCCAAGCAAGTCATTCCTATGCAGTAGGTGTGCTGGACATTTTTCCGCCCTAAGGGCAGCACTTTGCATTTCTCCTTGTTAAATTGCATTCTATTGTTTTCTGCCCATTTGTCCAACCTGTCCAGGTCTGTCTGTAGTTGTTCCCAGCCCTCCAGTGTGTCCACTTCTCCCCACAGTTTTGTATCATCCATAGACTTCAACAAAGTACACTTCACTCCCTCGTCCAAGTCACTGATGAAGACATTGAAGAGTATTGGTCCAAGGACAGAGCCCTGAGGGACCCCACTACCCACCCTCTTCCAAGTCGATACCAACCCATCTACTACCACTCTCAGGGTACGACTCTCTAGCCAATTTGCCACCCACCAGACTGTGTAATCATCCAAATCACAGACTCTTAACTTGTTCACCAGTATGGGGTGGGATACCATACCAAAGGGCTTCCTGAAGTCTAAGTAAACACTATCAACCCCTACTCCTGTGTCCAGGTGTTTTGTAACCTGGTCATAAAAAGAAACAAGATTAGTCAGGCATACGAGATTAGTCAGGCATGATCTACCTGCTACGAACCTGTGCTGGTTTCCCCTCAGCATAATTTTTCTTGCTGGGCTCTCACATATATGAGTCTTAATAATCTTTTCAAAGACTCTGCCAAGGATGGAGGTGAGACTGACTGGCCTATAGTTGCCTGGATCCTCCTTCCTCCCCTTCTTGAAAATAGGGACCACACTGGCCCTTTTCCAGTCCTCTGGGACCTGGCCCCTGCACCACGAGTGCTCAAATATTCTTGCCGGTGGCTGTGCAATGACATCAGCCAGTGTCTTTAGTACCCTCGGATGGAGCTCATCCGGGCCTGCTGACTTAAACACATCCAGTCCTTCCAAGTGACTCTGCAACATCTCAGGGTCAGCGCTTGGTAGTCTGGCACCCAGCTGTTGCCTCTCTACAATCCCATTGTGAGACTTGTCTTGCCCCTTGCTTAGGAACACTGAGGCAAAGAAATCATTGAGGAGTTCAGCCTTGTCCCCCCTGTCTGTCACCAATTGGTTTTGCCCATTCAGTAGTGGTCCTATTCCACCCTGGGCCTTCCATTTACTCCCTATGTATCTGAAAAATAATTTTTTGTTATCTTTAACTTGGGATGCCATCCTCAGCTCCATGGTAGCTTTGGCCTTTCTAACTGCCTCCCTACAACCGCTAGCTGAGGAGGTACACCCCTCTTTAGTAATCTCTCCCTGTTTCTACTGCCCTTTGGCTGCTCTGGATTTCTCTGCTCAGCCAAGGAAGACTCTTGTCCCCTTTCCCTCTTTTCTCCCGCACTGGGATTGTCTCCCTCTATGCCCGAAGGATCATTTCCTGATCTGAGTCTCCCAGCAGATGTCAGGGTAGTTTAGGTCCCCCGTGACTACCGCCTCCCCTAGTCTTTATGGTTTCTGAGAGCTGCCTCAGGAGTTCCAAATCTAGTTCTTCCCCTTGGTGTGGGGGTATGTATCAGACCCCTACCACCAAATCCCTTTCTCCTTGACCTCCCTGTATCCTAACCCACAATCCTACTTTCTCCTCCTCTGATTCCATTTTGATAAGGGTCAATGTATAACACTCCTTGACACAGAGTGCAACCCCTCCCTCTCTCTTCCCCACTCTATCCTTCCTGGACAGCTTATAGCCCACAGCATGTACTGCCCCGTTGTGGGTAGAGTCCCACCAGGTTTCTGTTAACCCCACTAAGTTGTAAGTGTTTCCTGCAAGCAGGAGTGCTAGTTCATCCTGCTTGCTCCCCATGTGCCTCACATTAGTGTATAGGCACTTGAGCCCTGTGACTGGTGCCTTTGTTGCCCCCCAGCTCTGATGCTCAATGAGCCCCTTATTGCTTACCTGCTTATTGCTTACCTGTGCTGTACTGCTGGATGTCCCATGGAATGCAGGTTCCTGAAGATCTCCTTCTTCTGCCTCCCCATCCCCCATCTGAGCTAGTTTAAAGCCTGACATAGGAGATCAGGCAACCTGTTGGACCAAAGACTTTTACCTTTCACTGAGAGGTGAAGTCCATCATGCCTCAGGAAGTCCCTTGCCAGGGAGTGTGGGTCATGGTCCAGGAAGCCAAATCCTGCAGTATAGCACCAAATCCTGAGCCGCAGGTTGACCTCTCTGATGCAGGTGCTGTGATGCCTACTGTGGCCTCTAAATGGAAGGATGGATGAGAAGACCACCTGCGCCCCTGTCTCCCTAAGCCTTGCCCCCAGAGCCCTGTAGTCATCAATGATACAGTCAGAACTACTCTTGGTTGCGTCATTGGTTTCCGCATGTATGAGGACCATGGGATAGTAGTCCAAGGGCCGGATCAGGTCAGGAATCCTTGTCCTGACATCCCAGATCTTGGCCCCTGGCAGGCAACACACCTCACGTGCCATGGGATCTGGGCGGCAGATGTTTCCTTCTGCTCCTCTCAGTAGAGAGTTGCCCACTATGATGACCTCCTCCCCTTCCTCCGGTAGCTTGTCTGGCCCTCAGCTTGCGAGAGGATGGATCGGGGTATCCCCTGTGCCATTTATTCCAATGAACTCTCCTCCAGTGCAGCCAGGACTTCATATCTGTTCCCCAACTGCACCAGTGGATCCATTTCTGTGGTGAGTGGCCTGGCCCTGGAGGTGACTGTCGTCCATCCTTCTGTATTGGCTGGACAATACAGTTTTAGAAAGGTGTATACAATTTGAGCTTTCTGAATGGCTGTCAGCAATTTCATACTGTGGCCAGCCTCTGCCTGGCTTACTTCTGTGTCTCAGAGCAGGTGGCCGGGCCGTGACCAGCACAGCTGTTGGTCCTTGCCTGCAGGAGTTGGGCCCTGATTGGCACATGGCTTCATGGTCATGTTCTGAAAGGTGGCCTCAAGGCCAGGAATATGGGCAACAGAAATGGACCCAGATGTGCTCCCTGCTGCTGGAAACACCTTGCTACCACCACTGCTGTCATTGTCATTGCCACTGCCATCACTAGCCGATAAGTCAGGGAGTCTGATCCAAGCCCACTTGAGCCTACAGGGGGCTGAACCAAAGGGGTATTCAGGCCCCAGACAGAAGACTACCTGGAGCATGCGAGGTACAACTCCGGTGACCTGCCCAAAGTCTGACCCACTCATTGGGACTGGCAACCCACACCAGTGCTACCAACCCAACCAGCCTGCACCATCCCAGAACCTGCATCAGCACAGGTCAGATGGTGAAGGGAGAAGGTGAACTGGTGGGCCCAGAGGGGCACCTGACAGTGGTGAACCCTAGTGGGACAGCCCACAGTGCCTTAGCCTTCTGGTGGACCAGTCATGCACTTGAAGCATGCTGTCAAGGGAACTCCACTACATCCAGCTATGAGTGGTCCCAGCATGAAAAACATGGAGCCATTGTGACACCTGGCCATGAAGTAGTATTGAAAAGCCCTGGGGAGAAAGTGGCCAGAGAGAGGAAGCGGGGAGCTAGGGGTCAAGGAAACAGATCCCTAAGCCTCAAGGCTTAGGAGCAAGCAGCTTAGCATGGGGACATGGTGCCCTGCCCACCACTCAGCCTGAGCCACCCTGTTACATTGTTATATTGTTTTTCTTTTTGAGTTAGTGTTCAGGGTTTTTTTTGTTTATAGTGTAATAGGCCATGGCAAGCAACCATGACACTGGAGCATCATCCTAGCTGCACACTATACCACCTGCAACAACATCAAGGCACAGCCTGTGATTTAAAAGAACACCCAAGTGGAAAAGAGTAGGGTGTAGGGGAGGAGGATCCCTACAGAAGACACACCAAGGGGGTGCCCCTGAGCCAGGAAGAACCACTGAGCAACATCACAGATGTATGGATAACACCCCAAAGTTGTGGTAGGTGAGTAGGCTCAGGGGCAGTCCTCTCCCTATATAGCAGGGCAAGGACCTACCATACATACCCATGTTAACTGCATACTTTCCTTTAGAAATTCGATTTCATATTAGCAATGTCACTATTAGCTATGTCTCTCTATGACATAATAAATAGTTTTAATATTCACAGGTGATTTTAGTCCTGGGACCAGTCTCATGCCTTGTATCATTACATTTTTTTATTAAATTTCACCAAAAGGCTATGTCTGAATTGCTTTTTTTATTATTACTATTATCGCACCCTTCTAAAGCCCCTGTCTCTGGAGCATCTTCTTGATGCTTTTTCATAATTATGTCTATCACTGGATTTTTCTCAAAATGGTTGCAGATCTCTGTATCTTCTTCCATGCTATATGGGGTCTTACAAGGGTAAGAGGCTAAGGGGAGTTTAGAGACATGGGGTGCATCTACACAAGATGTTTTACTCAAGATTAGAGCAAATTACTGCACAGTAAGCATCACCATCTACACGTGCAGACACTTACTGCAGAGTAATTTGCTGTAATCACAAGTACATTTGCTACCTGTAAATACGAGTAAATTTACTTGGGATTAATTACAAAGTGCAGCATATGAAGACAGCCAGCTGGGAGCAAATGTGGTCCTAGTCAGCTGAGTAGCAAGGGGTGGCCCCTGGAAACCAGCTACTACCAGGGTGGGCTCTGCCACTGGAGCCTGGGCAGGGACAATGTCCCCCTGCCCCGGCAGCAGGGTTCTCCCAGCCCCCTCTCCATGATTGTGAAGCAGGGATGGGAGATTCTTAACTCCCATCCCCAGCTCTGTGGGGGAAGCAGGGGCTGGAAGATTCTTATTTCCCAGCCCCCACTCTGTGATCACAGAGCGGGGGCTGGGAGATCCCTGCTGCTAGAGCAGGGGGACATTGGTGTAGACACACTCTTGGAGTACTGGAGATATTCTAAAAGATTGGAGGCCTGCAAATATTAGTATAGTGTTTAAATAGATAAAATGGATGGCCCAGGGAACTATAGACCAGTAGTTTGTTGTTGATCCTAGGTAAAAGTTCTGAATAGTTAATTCGGGATTCTGTGAACAAAGAATCAGAGGCTAAAAATGTAATTAATATTACTCTGCATGGTTTCAAAGGAAGGTACAGCTTGTCAAACAAACGTATTACCTTTCATGGGCAGGAGTATAGGTTTGGTTGATACAGGCAATTGTGTTGATATAGCATATTTGAAATTCTCCAAGGACTGAATATGACATAACATTAAAAATCATGTGTTCTGTGGAATGAACAAGGTCTGTATTACATGGATTAGAAACCGGTTCCCTGATAATATCTTAAAATGTAATTTTAATGGAAAGGTATTATTTAGTGTTTCTAGTGGGGCTCCCTGGAGGACTGGTTTTGGGTCCAACACTGTATTTTCTATGTGATCTAGACCGGTGGTTTTTAACCTGTGTTCTGCAGACCTCTGCGAGTCCACAGATTATGCCTAAGGGGTCCACAAAAGATTACTATGATAAATCAATAGTATGTGAAAATCCGCACTTACAATTCAAATGGGTCCACACCTTCATTCAAAATTTGTAGGGGTCCACAGATAAAACAAAGTTGAAAACCATTGATCTAGACCAATGGTCAGTAAGCTTTTTATGCTCTGGGCCACAATGACCCAGCTCAGGTCACAGGCAGGCAGGAAGATAGGATCTGGCTCCTGCTGCTGCTTTTCCTGTTGCAGCACAGGCAATGCACCCATTTCTCTGTGCTGCAGGGGTGGGGGGAGGGAGAAACCACTTGCTGCCACCACTTCACCCTGCTGCAGTACAGGAGAAGCTACCACTGCTAATGACACCAACACTCCAGATCTGTGGGCCAGATGCAATGGCTCTGTGGGCTGTAGATTGCCAACCCACCATCCAGGATATGTCCATATGACAAATGTATTGTCCCAGGCCACAGTGCCCTCAGACATTCTGCACTGCTTCACACAACCTGCCTCCCAAGCCAGAAGTAATGTAGCTGCATCAATGTATTACTTTGATTAAGCTAATTGTCTCTCTCTCTCTCTCTCACTCGCGCGCACGCACACACACACACACACACACACACACACACACACACACACACACACACACACACACACACACACACACACACACACACACACACACACACCCTCCAGCAGGGGAGCAAATAATATGGAAGGCAAGTTACTGGTACAGACAGTTGTGGATTCTCTGATTGAGTGGTCACCGTTCAATGGGATGCATTTCCCATGTTTCTAAATGAAAGGTAAAATAATCTGGGAGTGAAGTATTCAAGCTATGTTTATAGGATTGGAAAGCAGTCACTCAAGTATTTAGGGGCTGTCATGGATAATAACATGAACTCTCAGTACCAAGGCTGAAGGAAAAAAATGCTAATAACATCCTTGGACTATGAAAAGGAAGTATCAAATAGAAACAAAGAAGTGATTTTGCCTCTGTATATAGCATTGACCAGAATACTACCGTGTCCATTTCTGCTGTTCCAAGAAATTCTTGATATAGAATATGGACTACACTGGGATATACAGATACTTGACAGGTTTCAAAGGAAGAATGTCAAAAATTGCTCAGGGATTGGAATAATGGCTTAAGATTCAAGATTTGAGTCCCTTTGCTTATCCCCCTTTTTCCCGGGTTCCAAGCTTCTACATAGAACTTGCATCTGTGGTAAAATAGTTTGTAGTCAAATATTATTTCAGGGACTTCAGCTGCTTGCTTATGGCTTTTTTTTATGTTGCATAATTTGGCTTCTGGGTGTTTTTCCCTCCTTCCTCTAAAGCATCAGAGATTTGGATGCTGACCAGGGTGAGCTAGTTCTCTGAGAATCCTTTCAGGCAGCTCATGTGCTCTAAGTCAAACAGATTCTTACTTGGATTTATTCTGGACTGCTTCTGCAGCAGGATACTCTTTGCCTTCTGAGATCACTTGGGCATATCTTCAGTTGAGAGATGTTGTTGGCCATTTTAGTCTGGAGTTAAGTAGAAGGGAGGGTAGATTTGCACCTTATAGACTTAAGAGACAGATGATATAAGTTAGTTAGTTATTATATTAGCCAACAAAAACTATATATAGTACAGGTTTTTATTGGCTAAAGTTCACTTTGTCAAATGCTCTGAAAGGACATACACAAAGCAGCAGCAGGAGAAAGAAATTTGAATAGAAAAGGCAGAAGTGGGGGGAAGGGAGGGGAGAAAGAAGAGGGAAAGTGTGGGGGCAGTGTTGGAAGAAGCAAACAAGCAAGCAATAAGCATATAGGAAAAAAACAAGTCACAAAAGCTAATCCAGGTAATGAGATAATATAACCATAATCCCTGTTTAAACCATACATAACATAATCCAGTGTGGATGATTTCTTGTTCTGCAGTTTCCAATTTAAATCAGGTTTTAAAGTTTTGCTGTATAAAAAAGTCATGTTCAGGTCAGCAATGGAGTGCCCAGGGAAGTTAAAGCATTCTGTGACAAGCCTGTGTGATGTCAGGTCAGTGTTCAGTTAATTTGTAATGTAGGGGTTGTCCATTCTGTCCAAAGTAGACAACAGAGTGTCACTGTAAGCAGGTGATGATTTGTATGACATTGGTAGAGTTGCAAGTGAATGAACCTTAGAGGTTATAACATGTGTTATTCAGTCTATTGATGATGATGTCTGTATGAATGCTGGCACACAGAAGGCATCTGGGTTCATTGCAAGACCTGGTGCTTTGGTGAGACTGGGAGTTAAGTAACCTGTAGCCTGAGACTCACCATTTGAGTTTGGGGGGGATGTCTGTAAAATGGGACAGTCTTTTTTTCCCCTGTGATTACTTTGAGATGGTCACTGTTTTCCAGGAAGGGTTGGAGGTCATTAATGGTGTATCTAAGGTGTTTAACCTGGGAGCTGTAGGTGAGAACCAGAGGAACTCTGTGTCCTTGTCCTGAGATTGGTGTTGTAGCAGGTTGAAGCAAAGTCTGTTTGGCTTTGTTGATTTGAGTGGTGACAACTCAACTGTGGGATTGTATTGTAATTGTAGGAATCTCTGCTCCAGATCCTGAAGGTGTGCACCCCCTGGGTTGGATCAGAACAGATACAGGTTCATTGGACCTTACTGGTGTCTTTGTAAGTCTGCTCCATGTCTCCCCCTGCTGCTGCTGACAAGCACGTTAGAGAGACAATTCTTACAGGTAGTGTTGAAGAAATGCTCCTATAGCTGCTAAGCTGCTTAATTTCTCAGTTTGGTATGTGCAAGCAGGAGTGGTTGGTGGTGTATACTTGAGAGCTTAGTTCCCTGGGAGTGCAAGGGGTATAGTGCAGACACACCCTTAGCCTCCCCTGTTCCCCACCTGTGGCCCAGTTTGCTTTTTAAAAGATTCTAAAATACTTTGTACAGGAAAAGTTTTTGGGCTCATTAAGGGAATTGATGTGACACTTGGTGGTCTGTGGTATACAGGAGGTTGGATGAAATGATCTAGTGGCACCTCCTGGTTTTAATTTCTATGCATCTTTGACTGCATAAATTAGTGGTTCATACAAGTGTTGTATTTGCATTGGTGGAATCACCTTTCTTCCACTAGAAACATTAAGTGTACAAGCATTCAGCAGGTTTTACTGGAGGAAAAATGCCTGGTGTGGTAGAAATATCTACCTCATTTAATGCTTGTATATTTACTTGATTGAAAGAAGCTCTCCTACCGTCTTCCAGCATTCCAGCATGCAGTGCCTTGTCTCCCCTTCCAGAGAGACAGTCTGTGATTTGGCTGTACTTCACTGCTCCAGCCAAGTCACAGAGAAAACCCCTCCCCCTGTCGTCATGGAGTGGGGGAGTCCAATGACCCCCCACACACACACACACACATGCACACTAACGCAGACTGGCTGCCCCCACTATTTCCAGAACCCCCCAAGCCTCCCCCACAATGGATACAGCTGAATCTGCCCCCATCCTCGCTATTCCTGGTGCCCCCAACCCATCCCTGCACACCTGGACCCTACTTCAATGGCTGGTCCCTGCTAGTGGGGGAGGCAGATGGTCAGAGGGTTTTGATCCTTCTGCTGTTTGGGTACAGGAGGGAGTAAGGACACTAGATCATGCACACTAACAGCACAGCCCCCCTGGAAATGGAGCCCACTGATGTCCCCTTCCCTTGCCACTGACAAGGACCAGCCAGACCTGGCTCCTGCTTGAACTGGAGACCCCAGATCAACCCTGCATAGAACCAGACCAGCCCAACCTGGCCCTCTGGACCCAGACCCACCAGAACCCAACCTTTCAGCACCTGATCCAGACCAGATTCACCTGACCTGAGCTGGAACTGGATCCACAGGGGTACAGAGGGAAGCTTGCAAATCAGGCTGGGATGAATGCTCTGAGGCCTCCTGGCTGAGTATTATCAGCAGAACAAGTTATCTGCAGAGCATACATCCAGCCCCATAAATGCTTGTACAGAGGTCTACCAGTAGGGTTTCTAAAGGCTAAACTAAACCACTACACTTCTACTGGTTCATATGAATGCTCGTATGCACCCAAAGTTTTTCCCCAAGCAGAACCTTCCAAAATATGGAATTACCTGTTTTGTCCCCACTATTTTCTATCCTCCATGAAACTGATGTGTCCACATCACTGTATATGATGATATACATCACTTGGAAAGTCTTTGCATCTGATTCCAATTTGGCTACATTTGGCATTTTATTCAGGAATTAATCTTAAGTACCCATGTCTGTTTGGTTCCACTTTCCAATGCATACAAATTGTCAAAAAAAACCCCTTCACATTTTTAACAGTAAACAGGAGACTAAACAGCCCACTCTATATTAGTCACAGTTGCCTACATCTGGAAGAAAAGTGTGAAATAAACACTTGTAGAGCCCTATAAAGCATGTCAAATATGCACAGTCATATGGTTCAGCCTGTTGCTGTCACTCTATCTTTCTCATCCCTCTCCCCTATATTTTTATGTAACCCTTCTGCCAAGGACAGGTTGGCAGTGAGAAGGACTGGGTTCACATTCCCGGGTACCTAATGAGTCATAGCAGAGGCTTAAGCTCACCCCCACAAAATCTGGGAACACTAAATTTACGAGAGTGTCCCATATAAACAAACTCCCCCTCCTTGCAAGCAGTATAAACACAAAAAAGCCAGATGTATTACAGAAAATAAAGGCAAGAATAACAAAGGAAAACACCGAATACAATTTAAAACACTAGTAACTACAAGGCAAAGTCTATAGGTTGGGAAGCTTCACCCATGCCCAGACAGTCTGGGACCTGAAGGCTCCCCAAAGGGTAGTTCTGGGGGTCTGCACCACTATACCTTCCCTTCAGCAATGGGTTGGAGAGGGGGGTTCACACCAGAGAGTCCTGTGAGCTGCTCCTTGGGTTCACTATTCTATGGGGAGCTGCTTGAGAGTGTGGGTCCTTCTGCATTGCAAGGGGCCCCATTGCTCCTGTAGAAGTTGTAGAGCACATATGTCCACTTCCACATGGTGGCTTTGAGCAGTTAACTGCAACTTCTGTCATCATACTGCACCCTAAAATTCCTAGTCCTAAACCCAGCTCTGCTGGGACAGAGAACTGGAAAAGAACTCAGAGGAGAGGTCAAGCCTATCTGTGCTGGGCCTGGACTGGGCAGCAAAGGCCAGCCAGACCTATACCACAGTAGGTTGGAATCAACAACAAAAAGTGCAAGGTCTCACCCTGGCCCAAATCTGCCATCCAAACATACACCTGGGTTAGGGACAGAAGTTACACATAAACTGGTTTAAGTAATCAGAAACTTGTTTAAACCTAAAACAGAACAGAAGTTCAGTGCACATAAACCAGTTTCAAAATTGCTTAAACTGGTTTAAGATAAACTAGTTGAATGTAGTATCAGACTTAAATGATTTGGGTCAAATCAGTTTATGAAACTTCTGCCCCAGACCCTTTCCTGGTTCTAGTTAAATCACAGTCACCTAGCATCCCAGCATGCTTTCCAGTTCTGGGCTGGGCTGGACTGGGCTGTCTGCTCCAGCAAAGAAGGGTTGGTGGTGGGGGAGGCAGGGACTAGAGTCTGGAGCCAGGGAGTGGGGGCAAACACCCGTTTCCCCATTCAAACTTACTGCTGGCTGCAACTATGTACTACAAATCCCAGAGGCACCTGGAAGCATAAAGAGTCCTGCTACTGTGAATCTGGACTGAAAATCCCAGAAACCTTGGGGGAAGCAGGAAGAGGAAGCGAACACACAGCCCATGCTGGCTATGTGCCAGAGAGCCATGCTGTAGTGCCCCCTAGCTTCTGGCCTGAGCCACTGCAGGCATGTAACTGCATTTTGTGAATCAAAAGTAAATGTCTGTCCAGTTGTTTGTCAGTTTAATCTCTGAAGCTTAAACTAACCTGCAAAGACTGAATTCATTCAGTCTTGGGCTTCTTAACTGTCTGTACTTAGCCCTGGGGTTCAGTCACACAGCTAAGCTGAGATGCAACAGCTGTGAAACCTCATAATTTGGGTTACCTTTATCTGATGCACTGTACAACCTGCACCATTTCATATGGTACAGTATTATGTAATATTGTGCAAGAATTGAGCAGCTAACATCTGTTTTTAGCCCATTTGATATTTCATTGACCTTAGGACACAAAAATTGCTTGAGATGAATATTTTTCTTGTTTTTGTTGAGAAGTTTCACTGACAGGTAATTCC
Source organism: Crocodylus siamensis (assembly GCF_052110815.1). NCBI lineage: Eukaryota > Metazoa > Chordata > Crocodylia > Crocodylidae > Crocodylus > Crocodylus siamensis. Next base: position 58,946,991 of record NC_143397.1, read on the forward strand.
CAACTTAGTATCATATTTTAAATGTATTATTTGTCAGGTGTGCTACTATTCAGTCTTAACAATATTATTAAATCTGGTGGGTATGTGAACTTTGGCAAGCAACAAAAGACGACAAGGTTTGTTTGTGTTGTTTTGAAGTCCTTGCTAGATAGACAAACAGGTAGTTTTTAACCTGTACGATGACTGACTTGCTGGTAGAAACAGTATTAAAATCTGGGGAGAATATATTACCACATTGTTGAGCTTCAGAGTTTGGAAAGTAAATAAAAAGTAGGTGTAATTTGACTCCAAATGTTTCATCTTGCAGATCTTGGGCTCTCTGAATAAAAAAATAAGATGCTCTGAAAATTGTCCACAGCCTGTGATTTTATTCTTACTTTATAGTAGGTGTAAACAACAACGCAAGGTACAAGGCAGCAGAGAATCAGGCACCAGGGTGCTGCTCTCATATCAACAATGTAGAACTGGAATGAACTTCAGTGATATCAGTTGAACATAATTTGGTTTAGTCCATTAAGAAATAATGGTTTGCTGGTCAATCTTCAAGAAAATATATGAGGCAGTATCCCACATAGATGTGATTTCTAAGGAGTGAATAGTTAGCTCTGATTAAACCATGTGTAATCTCCCATTTTAAGTTATGAATTTACTTTATGTTGCATAATATGGCATAATAGTACAATATACTTCCAAATAAAACATTATTTGTCCATACAGAGGATTTTGACTTAGAGATTATTAAGTCAGCTATTTTTTCATTCTAGCCTGAAAAAAGCAGTAGTGAAAGCTTATGCTGACTTCTTTACTTCAATGCCAATTGAAACAGCTTATCACATACAGCAAATAAAATCTAATTTTAGATTTATTTATTTGCCTCATGTTGGAACATAGGAGATTGGCGTTATGGTCTGAGTAATGTTATTTTGTATTAATAAATTGATGTTATTATAGTCAGCTAGTAGTCACTCAGCAATAGAGATTTCTCCATGCCATTATGTTTGGATTTAGCTTTTGTGACCTTTATAGGCTATCTAACAGAGAGAGAGAAAGCTAGAAAGACATATCTTATAGTGCCAGACAATATATACAGTAAAGACAAGCTGCAGAGAGCTATTGGTTTCATAGCATAAATCTTTTTTTTGCCTCAGCCAGGTTGGAAATACTCAGTAATTCACAGAAACAACCTTTAATTTACTGTTTCCCCTGGACACCACTGAGGGCTGGTAGGAGGGAAAAACCTCATTACAAAGAGCATCTTTCTTCTTTTGGAGAACAAAGGTGGGAGGGAGAGGATGCCAAGGATTACTTATCGCTTTCCGGTTGCTTGTTATCATTAAAAGACCTCTTTGCATATAATGGCATGAGAACATGTCTACCAGTTTCTTTAATTTTCTGCTAAGCTGAAAGCAAATTAAGAGGCTTTGGTCAGCTTCTTTAAAACTGCTAACACTTTTTTATTGTATCAGTAAGCTCTGCAAATGTAGTTGTTATCCCCTGCCATGAAAATATACCTCATCTCATTCAAGTCTTCTGTCTCTCTAAACTCTATGAAATGAATTTTTTTGGAGGTTGAGAGGTAATGATGTGGCAGAAGTAATTTAAAGGTTTCTGTCACATCTTCCAAAAACTCAGCTTTCCTCTTTGTTTACAGTGAGGCCAAAACTATTGCCTGATTTCCTTTGTACAGAAGTGAGGAAAGGGAAGAGCAAAAATGTCAAGGACAGGAAGAAATGAAACTACTGATTCTTTTCTAACCTGAAGGAGAACTTTTAGAATGAGGATTTTCCATCTACTACTTCACTTCCATGATGAGTTTCTAAACGTTAATGGCTCTGTCCTACTGCATATTGAAAATTCATGGTTCCCATTACCAAAGCTATACAGGTGCTTCAGTGCCATTAAACCATGAATGTCAGTTGTGTTTGTTAGTTTAATTACCATAGTTTCTACTGAAAAGGACATGCGTGTGCCCAGAGGTATGGGGTGGTGGGAACGTGCACTTCTCCCTCGACACTTGCAGACGTGCAGGGGACTCAAACAGGGGTCCCCCCTCTGTGTTTGCAGGTGAGCATGAAGAAATCCCTCTGCCCATCTGTAAGCAAGAAGGACTGGCACTCCCCCACTCCATGCTTGCAGATATGCAAGGGGAAATCCTTCTGTAAGGTCTGGTTGTGGGTCTAGCCGAGTGGGGGGGAAGAACAGGGTTTTCCCCATCCAGCCTAACCTGGGCATGGGTCTGAGTGGGGAGAGCACCATAGAGGTAACAGAAGTCCACCTCAGAAAAGCGGCAGAGTCTGTTACCACCTTTTGCTGCGCTGCTGATTATCCTTTCATCCGGGGCAACAAAAGGTAACAACATTTATTTGTTCAGCACTTCTCCTATCATAACACATTTTAAGGTGGCACAAATGAGATTCTGGCAATGTCTGTTCCACCCCTAGCATGGGAAAACTTAAAAGTGTGGCAAGAGTCCATTGAGCGTTGTTAGTAAAGTGCTTAAAAAAATGGATCACATTGCATGTTTGAAATTTTGTAAATGACATGAGCAATTGGGTTTAGTTGTTGTATTTTTACTGCTTAAGAATCACGATATAAGATAGAGATATTTGTAGATGATTAATAGAACAACAACCATCTATTGACACATGGGAATGTATAGCATTGATCACAACTTAGGTCTAACTAAGTTCTCGTTGTACTGCTCTCCAAATGGCTTCCCTTTTAATTTTCCTATGGTGAATTCTTGGTTATTTGAATAAAGAGAGGTTTTCATTCAATTACGTTATTAATTAATTAAACTGTGGACAGCCTGGGGCCTAGCCTTGCTCTCATTGACCATGTCAAGCTTCTTCCCATTGGTGTTAATAGGTACTTTTAGTAATTTATTTATGAGCATGTTGCTCTCCACTGACTGCTGGCAACCTAAGAGACATATGGACATTTCTGGACCTGACAGCTTTTAGGGCTCTTCAGTTTGTGTAAGTGATTTTTTTTCGGTAGGATCAGGGGGCAGTCCTGGTGATGGAGGTGCGTGTATGTTTTATTTTTAGATTCTGCATCACAGGCCTCCTATGTGACTGATTTGGAGTCTCCTTGTCAATTCTAAATAAAGCAAGGGGAAAGACCTCTGGTTTTCTCATCGTAGGGTTACATCTTACTGAGTTCATCTACATAAGATGCTTTACTGTTCAGTACACTAATTTACTGCACAGTAAAGTGTCACCACGTAACCATGCTCATAAAATACTGCACAATAAATTAGTCTACTGCACAGTTAGCCAGTACCTGTAAATGCAGGTACTAATCTAACTGTGCAGTAGATACTGTGCAGTAGGGCTTGTGTAGATGCACTTGCTCCTAGTCAGCCACACCAGCAGAGGACTTGTCCTGGCACTGCTCAGCTCCTGGCTCTTCTGGCTCTAGTTCTTCTAAAAATACCGGTCCCATTGAGTTAAGTACTTTTTAGAATTAAAAGACTTAGAATGGTTCCTTTATGAATTCCTTGTAACATTTCTACTGTTTAGTTATCCTTCTGCCTGGTTAATAAAATCATTATGTGATGAAACACCAACATAAAAAGGCCCCCAAGTATTTTACTATATTTAAGCTGTGTCTATGTTCAGGAGCATCTATACTGATTATAGAAAATCCTTCACTGCCTGGGCCTGGTGGACATAAGATCAGCAGTGGACTACTCTAGGAAGGAAATTTACAGCTGTCCAATTTCAGGGGCATTAGACCTCCATTTCACCATTCCCCCTGCCTTTCCATGAAACCTCTATTAAAACATTCTTCCTCTTACAGAGGTTATCTCTACTGTCATTGGCAAAGGAGGCAGGGGTGCCATCCCTACTAGCTTTTTATCATTGGACAATTCCTTAGTTCAGGGAATTCCTTATATCAGGGGAAAACTGTATTAGCTATCACTGGTCACTTGAAAACCATTTACACAGTAGGTATATGCGTTACTGATCTTGATGAATTACATATCTCATATAAAAAAGAACTTTTATGGAGGATGCAGCTGCAAAGCAACAACAGAAAATGGGAGTCTTATGCTTATCTGGACAATGTCATGTAGAGGTGACATCTGAGTCAAAGAGTAAAATTATAATAACTAGCAGTGCTTCTATTCAACACACACACATTATAGTAAAATTATCTGAGGCATTGACAAGGGAATTGATGAAAAACACCTGGCCCAGTGCATAAATTAGGGTTTTTTGGCTTTTTTTTTTTTTGAGACTGGAGATCCAATCATGCATCTTGTCAGAACCTGGTTTGTAAAATTGAAAACTCTCTGGTTTGTGAGCAAAAACCTAAAGTTCTCCCTCAGTTTTACCTGGGAAACTCCTACTAAAAAATCTCAGTCTACTAAATTAGAAAACACACGTACGTGTTTTACTCATAAAACAAGTTGCAAGATACATAGTCAGAAGGCCAGGGGCTGGGCTTTTATTCAGTTTTTATTCAGGTTTCAGTCATACATAATTGATTAACTAGGGGTTGAGTTTTGCCATTCCCCGTCCCCCTGCCTATTTACTCATATTCAGTAGGACCTTGCCCTAAAGTTCTATAGACCTGGTTTTTAGCATATTTTGTTAAAGCAAGAGGGATACTGAAATTTTAAAATTCATTTGAAAAACAAAACAAGCATGTTTATACATAAGTAAATTCCATTTCTTGGCTTCAGTTGAGAAACCATAGTCACCCAGTCTCTTTTTTCATTGCTAATTAGCAGGCACCATTGTTTCAGGCACTGTACAAAAACATAAGGGACATTCCCTTCCACAAAGAACTGCATATCTAACTACTGAACACAGCTAACGGATGAGATAAAAGAAATGTTCTGATGGCCGTTTACTAATTTGAAGTGAGATACAGAGCTGTTAACATCATTCCTAAGGTTGGAGAAAAAATCAGGAACTGAATCTCATTGAATACATTTAATAATTCTCACGCTTTCTGATGTCACCAAGCACCCACTTCATGGATTTACAGCCATCATTTACATGCACTTTCTCAAATATTTAAAATGGGCACATGCATATTTAAGTATGGTAATACATTTGCTTGCTACCACAATCTGTGTATGCTCTGACAGGAATTTTCTATGGAATATCTATTCAAATGAACACTGTTATAGTTCATTGTACATTTTATCTGTTATACAGAAAGGCATCTATTTTTATCTTATGATATGTAGTGCTGCTGCCTTCAGTTGCCCTGTGTTGCTTTAGTTTTAAAGGCTTCAGCAAAAAAAATAAATTAAGAAATACAATAAATGAAGAACCCCTATAAACAGATCACATTTAGACAGGTGGATCTGACATATTAGGTTGTGGTGAGGAGTGTGGTCTTCTAGACAAATGATTTAGTTACACATTGTTCCTGCTTTTCCCCTAAAATTTAATTTGACTTCTCAGACAGATCATATTTTATTGTAGAAGTTTCTTGAGTGAGTTTCAGATCTGTTAGAGTTACCATACTATGAGTGTGGCTAGGAAGAGCAGTAAGCCTTCAGTTTATGATACTCTCTGTCCTTTTCTATAATACATTATTGGCATTCACATATTTCTGATCTGAAGTTTTTCATTCAATAGGTTCAATGAGAGAAAATATGTCAATGTTTAGGGTCTGTGCTTTGTTGATTGATCTTTTGGTTTGGCCCTATTAATGCTCAAATTTCAGCAGATTTACTCAGGTAAATGAAATTTGCTGCTGACATCTTTAGCAGTAATAGAAATGGTAGAGGATCAACTCAGGATAAAAGCCATGACATGACCAGGCCACTACAATTGTAAAGCCAAATATTTTGGATTTTAGAATCTAGTCATGGTCAGATGTGCAGTGGCTGTCAAGCAAAGTAAGTTAGTGGTGTCAGGGTTTGTATCACAGCTAAGACCCCTGTTGGTACTCCTACTGGCTGCCTTAACAGAGAAACTTCATTGAGGGGGACACAAGATACAGAGATGCTTGATTCAGACTCTTACTGGAAACCTTACAGATTCCTTGTATGTACTACTGAGGATAAGCACACTTTGAGGATATTCAGGATATTTGAATGAAGAAGGATTGAGAGGAATGAAGGAATAACCTCTTGTATCAAAGGAAGACAGAAGTTAAAATCATTTTATTTAATTTGGTCTGGTTAAATGAAGTTGACTTGCATGTAGAGGCTAAAGCATGAGCTTTCCATTTTCTTTTGGATCAGTTAACTGAATTTTTGAACTGTTGCACTCTGGGTTATTGAATTAACTTGCAGACCTTAGTCTTCCAATTCAGCTTTTCATTTCTGTGAAGGGAGAGGGGAAACTTTTCTGAGATGCTAACCTAAATTTTGAAAACTGCCCTTTTTGATACTGCAAGGCTAATTTTAAATATAGTATATATTTAATTATCTGGATGTTATGGGAAATTTTGAAAACTCTTCTAGCTATACATATATATACAATGTAGGCAATGTAGATGGAGTGACACATAACTTCTGGATAGTAAGTTTCAAATAATTGTAGATTTGGATAATCGAGACTGTACCATATTTAGCCAGAAACATAGTCAAATTCAGAATATATAGTTTTAATAAAGAGGCTGCATATGTGAATGAATGCTCTTAAAGATATAAATCAGTATAACAACCCAAAAAGACCAGTGTTGTTCTGCCTACAATATATGTATGTGTGTGTTTGTATGTGTTTGAATGTGTTGACGTATATTAAACAAGACACCATTCACTGTCTCACAAAGATAAGGTAGCACGTAACTTGTGTATAAAATTCATTAGCATTAACAATCTACTTTAAAGCTGGCATGGTTATTTTATTTTATTCCTGACTGAATAAAAAGCAGCCAAGGAGAATACTGGTAAACAGGTAGTAGGAAATCACATAATAAGCAATTGCAGTGTAGGACAGACTCTATACAAGATGCTAGAAGTGCAATAGATTAATTCTACTGCACATTAGTATTTCCTTATGAAAATGGCGCAGTAGAATTAGTATACTGTGCATTGGTGTCATGTAAAAAACGTGCACTGGCGCTATTGTGGGGTAGTGGCAAATAACGTACATTGTTTAGTACTTGTTATTACAGGTACTAAACTTAATGTGCCATAATTATGGCACATTGATGCTTGTGTAGACATGTCCACTCTGTGCTAAAAAGAAGCCAGCATGAGATTGTAGTGTTACTCAGTCTAAACTGCTCAGAAACACCACCTGAATTTTTAGCTCCTTGTCATTTTCTTTGAGTGTTTCCAGATGTGGAGGAAAACTGCAAAAATCACAAGGATTCTAAGCAACTGAAACCTGAAAACAAGACTAAGGATAAATATGGCACTAAAGAAATAAAAAATATTAATAGAAACACTAATGAGCTGTAGCTGATACCACCCACGATGATGTGTCTCATGTTTCAAAACATATTGTTAAGAGTATTAGAGCCTCCTGCAGCCTCTCAAAGATTGGTACTGTGTGTAACAGAAATAGCTAGATTGGTTTGATCTGAGACATTTACAAGGAGGTGGATAATACTGCTGATATTTCAAAAGGTATAAACCTCTGGAGGATCTTGATGATGATGGAGAATGCACTAAAATTAGTAGAGAGCCTTTTTCCCCCCTTTGAGTGTGTTCTGTCAGTAGAAATGGGTCTGTTCCTGAAGACAACTGCAACCGTATCACTAATATATAGTCAGTCTTTTTCTCCATTCTGTGAGCTATTAATCATCAGTTGAAGATAAGACATAGGCTTATCTGGCTTTTTGGATTCTCTCCAGTTATTTCAGACTCCAATTCAGCCTTACTTATCACAGAAATGGTTTTTTTATATCAAAATGTTAAAGATCAGGTGGACTTCATGATCTATTTGGGCCATTAATGAAAATGGTAGAGAAGTGTTCAGATTTAGGGGTTCTTATTTAAGCCAAACTTCTAAAATGTTCTAGGTTTGTTCCTCAAAAGTGCTTTATGCTGAATCTGAAGTCTTTTGTCAAATGCTTGAAGCTGAGAAGGATGAGACCTTAAAAGCTATGTTGCATTCTGCAGCTGCAGTTGTGGTTCAAAGCTGGGTTGATGGCTATTTCAGCAGCTGAGATTCAGAATAATGACACATACTGCAGTGCAAGTCAAGTAGCTGAGGTTGCCAGTTTCTGACCCAGAAATGTATCTGTAAGTGCATGAGAAAACCATACTGTTTGTCTAAATCACTTATTCCATCTCTGGGTGATAATCTCACAGCAAATAATGGGGGCGGGGACAATGTTTGAGGCGGAAATGCAGGTTGCAATGACAACTCAGCTATTTCAAACTTGATGGAAACTCTGACAGTAAGAATGATAGTGTCAAATGAAACTTTCTGGCAAGAATAGTGTTTGTCCCAGTGGATACAATACAAAATAAATCTGTTTAACAGAGTGGCTGAAAAGAGAAGCATTTCTCTATTCTTGACATGCCCCTACTCACAGGTTTCCATGGTAAGGACAACTTTTCTTCAGTCACTGACTTTTCCTTTAAGCTAAGTATGGACAATCAAGAAGCCCGAGGCTGAATCAATTCTGTCTTTGCAGGTTAGTCTAAACTACAGAGATTACACTGAGAAACAGCTAGAAAAACTTTCACTTTTGATTCAGGAAATGCAGTCACATAGCTGCTGTGGCTCAGGCCAGAAGCCAGGGGGCACTAGAGCATAGCTCTCTGGCATGTAGCCAGCATGGGATGTGTTCTTCTCTTTCTCTTCCTGGTGCCCCTGAGGTCACTGGGATTTGCAGTCCAGAATCACAGCAGTAGGACTCTGCAGGGTTGCTCATCACTTCCTTTTCCTGCTTCCAGGTGCCTCTGGGATTTGTAGTGCACATTCACAGCCAGAAGTAAGCTTTTAGCAGGGCAGGGTAGCTCTGTACTCAGGGGGAAGGGAAGTTTAACCCCCTTCCATGGCATTGGTTTGCCTGGAGGGGGCAGTCCTTGCCTCCCCTCTACCCACAAACCTTTTCTGCAGACAGCCCAGTGCAGGATACATGGATGCTGGGGACTGAGATTTATCTTGGACCAGGAAGGGTTCTGGGCCAGAAGTTTCATAAACTAGTTTGACCCAAATCAGTTCAGTCTGACACTATATTCAACCAGGTTTATCTTAAATTAGTTTCAGCCATTTTGAAATTGTGCACCAAACTTTTGTTCTGTTACAAGTTTCAACCCGTTTCTGATCACTTAAACCTGTTTATGTGCAACTTCTGTCCCTAGCCTTACAGGCAAAGTTAATGTTGTTTTCTGTTGATTTTTTTTCAGAAGGGAAACTGTAAGTGGATGGCAGGGGTCTTCCATTTATTGTCCCTATGCAAGTTCCTAGAATCTTTCACGGAGATGCTGATTGATTTCTCGCTGGCTTTTGTGGCAGAAGTGGCTTGTTAACTCTCGCCCAGAAATAGAAGACCTTGTTGGTCGCTTATTAGCCAGTCAATCATTTAGAACAGGAGATTTTCTTGGTGAAGAAATGGAGGAGCATATACATTTGGAAAGAAAGCTTAGGTTGAGCCTTAATTTTGTTTTAGTTCCAAACAGGGATGAAATCTGGGACATAAGTAAACTTTAACAACAGTGTAGAACAGAACCTCACATATTTATTGGAGTACTACCACTTCTCTCCCTCTCCTCCACCCCCTTGCTTTTGGTGTTCTGGTGGGCTGGCAAATGTAAGGAGGTAGGGGGAAAGGGAGGGAGGAATTTGTTATTTCTGATGTTTATTATGCTTTATAGGGAAAGAGAGACAAAACTACATGCTGTGAGACTATGAAAGTTAAGCTGACCCCATCTGTATGTCCAGATTCAACCGTATAAGCTCAGGAATGTGTATATTTCATGTCCATGAATTAGATAACTTCCCCCAGGGAAAGATTCTAGGAAAATATTCTGTGGTCTGCCATCTGCTTTCCTCAGAGCATGATTCAGGAGTGCTTTTAAAATCCATCTAGGGCTTTTCAAAGAATATGCTAAATCAGGTCACCCCCTAGGATTTCATTTACTTGTGTCCTCTGCATTGCAAACATTGTATGTTCATTGAGTTCTGCTGCCCATTTGCATATTGCAATTTTTCCTTCACTAGCAGGAAGGCTGCAACTATTTCTGGGCTACCATAACTTCACACCAAACTGACTTAGTTTCTTCAGGAACCCTAAAACTGCAAAAGAAGCAGAAAAAAACTGAACTTAATTTGGCTTTTGAGGGTGACAGGTTGACCACCAAGTTTTCCTGGCACAGCTATATCAGGTAAGAGTGTGAAAAAATCATATACATTACCAGTATAGTTATACTGGTCAACCATTTGCTGTGGAGGCAAAGAGTGTACACACAAGGGGCTTAGCTAATGTTGTTCAGAGAGGCATTGTAACTATGCCGGTAGAAAAAAAACCATTCTGTGGGCATGTGCTGCTATTTTACTAGAGGAGATAGCTACAGCAGCAGGGTTTTTCTAGTGTACACAAGTCCATTGACTATACTGGGTAGACTGCTGACTAGTACTCTTACAAGGTCTCTGTAATTCTGTCTTCCAAACACTAGGTCAAAAATGTACGTACTTCCCTACAGCATATTTTTTGCTTGTGCCTCAGAGAGAGAATATAAATGTGGTCAAACAGAAAAAAGTGACTGAAAGTATTACATCTCCCTCAAGCCAAGACGCAAGGTAGCATGGACTTGTTCTGAGTCACTATTGCAATTTTCTGGTGATAACTAACCTGTCACCTACTAGGCACTGAAGCTATAAAGTAAAAACTTCTAGCTTAAAATATCAAACTGTGCTTAAATCAGTGATGACAGGTCAGTGCTTGACAGTCAACAACCTCTTACAGTCTAAAGCTATAGTGCTAATTGAAAATGGTTAAAATAAGCCTAAAATAGATTATTTGCTTTTTTACTTATGTTTGGAGGGATACTGTTCATTAAACATGGAATTAAGATGAATTAACTATTACTGCTGAACAGCTACATAATTAAACACATTGATCGTATTGCCACTATTGCTCATTTTAATTCTTCATGGTGCCTTTATTTAGTTTCTTGTCACCAGTGGCTATCCTTTGCCATTAGTATCCACTGACTGTTCAAAATGTCCAAATGGATGTGAATGTTTTCAAGTGTGAGCATTGTTTCAGTCTTGTGATCCCCTTTCCACCTGGCTGGGAAAGAGAAATTAGATTAGACGTGGTTAAGGTGGGCAGATGAGGCAGTGAAAAGAGAGGAAAAGTAGTAGGAAGAATTTGTCCAATGAGAACTATATGGGGATAGATGGTAAGACATGAGAACTAGCCAAGTCAGCATTGGTTTTTGAAGTTGGAAGTAATATGAGCAGTACTGCCTATTGGCAGGACGAAAATGGCTAAAGAGAAAGGAGGGGGCAATATCAAGGAAGGACTGTAATAAAAAATAGAAGATGAATTAATTTCAAGGTTGATACCTACAGTGGATAGAAAGAAGGAATGGTAAGGTGCTCCTGGTAGCTTTGTGGTGCTCAGAGTTGTAGATTTAGAGGTTTAATTGACTATTGCCCTAAAAGAGTATTTTTTTTGCAAAATTACTCTGCTGTTAAGTTTCCCTGACTTTCAGTGCACTGAAGCAGTATCTGCGCCTGTATCTGGAAAGTGGCATTCCTACAAAAGGGTGTACCTAATAGCTTTCAGATGAATGCATAGTGTTGGGCTTCTTGAGTCCATAAATATAAAATGTAAGAGTAAGTGAACGTTAAAGCCATTTGAATCCATGTAACTATAAGAGAGAGTGAAGTAGATATGCCATATACTGCATAGTGCCTGGGATTCCCTAGGCATGTATCCAGCATATAAACTATAGCAGATGGGTCATAAGCCTCTCTTCCAGCAGCACTGCAAAATTTAAGTGTATAGGTAATATCCAGATAATAGTTCTTAAAGATATATGGCCCTGTAGCTGGATGCCAAAGGTATCCCATCCTACTTGCAGCATCCATGTCATCTGCTCATTTCCTCTTATAGGCATTGTACATACCCATGGTCTATGTTCTGCTTACTTTCACTGATGAACCGGGATCCTGTTTTTTTCTGTTTAAAAATCCCAAATTATCTGATTAAAAACTCCAAAATACACATCTTTCCACAATTAAAATGAAATGCCACTATATATCTAGGTATCAGTTGAACATAATGTTCTATTGATATATTACAACTTTAAAGCAATTTCAAAGCATATCAGTGATGCAATCATTATAAGAAAATAAATTCTAAATACCTATATATTTTGGCATTGATTTGGGTTTTTTATCATGGAAAATCAGAGTTCCCCCTGCCCCTTTTGCTCACCAGGAAGCAGGTACAACTGTGGCTGCCCTCCCTGCTGTTTCTGGCGCTGAGCAGCCTTGATATGCAGGTGCCCTGCCCTTGCCCATGCTGTTGCCCCTCGCTGCCAGTGGTGGTGGCACTAAGTCTCCCCACCCCAGTCTTCCCTCCCCGTTGGGTTCTGCCAACTGGCCTGTAGAAGCCTCCCAGAGGGAGGGCAGCAGGGCAGGGAGCCCCAAATCCACAGCAGGTAGCCCACACCCTCCCCTGCTCCATACCCTAATCAGGGAAGCAGGGGGGGCACATACCCTGTCATGCCCTGCTGTCCAGGAGTGCACGCAGCTATGGGGAGCCAGCTCCCTGCCCCGCTGGTTGAGCTGCATGTGGCTTCATCCCGCTCCCCCAGCTGGGTCCTATGGCCATATATTCCTGCTCCAGCTGGGCAATGCCCTCAGTCATAGCTGCCAACCATGAATGATGTGTGCGGTAAGCGGGGGAGCTCCCGCAGATGCCACTGCTGCTGTCATTAGCAGGGGGGAGGTGGCAAGTGCCGACCAAGGGTTGGCGACCACCTGCAGCTGCTGCCAGCACTGACAGCAGCCAGTGGGGATCATGGACCACTCACAGATGCCACCAGCGGTGTTGGCAGCAGGGTGGCAAGTGGCAACCACCTGTAGGCACCATGAACACTGTCAGTGGCATCTTTTTGCAGGGAGTGCACTGCCACGCTTAAGGGGAGCACATGCACCCATGCATAACCCCTACGCATTGCCCCTGCTGCCAACCCTGTCTCACTCCATCCCTCCCTCTCTGTGGCCACCTCCATCTGCCCTCCCTCCCCCCACATTGCCTATGTCCCCCCAACATAGACTTTCCTGCAGGCAGCTGGGGGAGTTGCTATTCACTGCTCCCTGGATGAATTGCTGGCAGCATGCATGTGTGCATGCGTACACACGCACATGGTGCCCCTTGCATCCCGTGACCCCAAGCAGTCCCTTGCAGGCTGGAACTTGCACCCTGCAAGAGGAAACCCATGATCTCCTGCATTTTAATTCTTTAAAGGAGAAAATCTGCTTTTTTCCCACAGCAAACAGAAAACCTGGATCACTGGTGATGAAGCAGGAGAGAATATGGTGAGACAATGCCTTCATCCTGAGTGTATGTTTCTTTCACCTGCCCTCTGTCAATGCCTTGTTCTCAATGTGAGTATTGAATCCAAGGCTAGGAATCTAATGAAAATAAAATGGCCTGCCCTCTTTCCACAGCGTACCACTACAGAAAAGTCCAGAAAGGGTGCAATGGTATGGCTTCACCCCCTTTCTGACTATGTGGTAGGAGCATCAGTTGAGGACTTCAAGCCCTTATAGAAGGTAAGAATTCCTCCCCCCCTTTTCCTCTGTGCTCAGAGACATGTCCCCTTCTCTCTGCTTCCTATCCCCTCCCCTCCCCTCCCCCACCAGTTGCCAGTGGTGACACATAGGGGTACACAGGGGTATATGTGCACCCCCTGAGAGTGCTGGTGCACCCCCTGACTGGCTGTTCTCCCTGCTTAAGCGATGGGCAGGGGGAGCAGGCAGGAATGGATGGGTCATATTCAACCTGGAGGGAAGTGGGCAGTGGAGTCCCCCAGGGCTCAGTCCTTGGGCTGACACTGTTCAATTTCTTTATTAGCGACTTGGATGACGGGGTGAAAAGCACCCAATTTAAATTCACAGACGACACCAAGATTTGGGTTGAGGTGGGCACGCTAGAAGGGAAGGGCAGATTACAGTGGGACCTGGTTACAGGGGTGGGCAAATGAAAATAGTATGGGATTCAATACTTACAAGTGCAGGGTGCTGTACTTTGGCAATAGGAACCAGCAGCATACCTATAGGCTGGGGAACTCCCTTCTCGAGAGCACAGAGGCAGAAAGGGATCTTGGAGTCATTATTGACTCCAAGATGAACATGGGCTGACAATGTGAGGACACGGTCAGTAAGACAAACCGTACCTTGTCAAGCATCCACAGATGCATCACAGGCAGGGCCAAGGAGGTGATCCTCCCCCTCTATGTGACACTGGTCAGGCTGTAGCTGGAGTACTGTGTCCAGTTCTGGGCACCACAGTTCAGGAAGGATGTGGACAGCATTGAGAGGCTCCAAAGGAGGGCCACTCGCATGATCTGGGAACAGCAGGGCAGACCCTATGAAGAAAGGCTAAGGGACCTTAACCTCTTCAGTCTTCACAAGAGAAGGCTGAGGGGGGACCTGGAGGCTGTCTATAAACTTATTAGGGGGGGACCAGTGGGGTTTGGGAGAAACCTTGTTCCCCCGAGCACCTCCTGGAGTAACAAGGAATAACAACCATAAGTTGTTAGAGAGTAGGTTTAGACTAGACATCCCATGGCACTACTTCATAGTCAGGGTGGCTAGGATCTGGAACCAACTTCCAAGGCAAGTGGTGTTAGCTTCTACCTTGGGGGTCTTTAAGAGGAGGCTTGACAATTACCTAGCTGGGGTCATTTGAGCCCAGCTTTTTCTCCTGCCCAGGGCAGGGGGTTGGACTAGAAGATCTACAAGGTCCTTTCTGACCCTACATCTATGAATCTATGAGTGCTGGCCAGGGAATGCAAGATATAGGGTGCAGCCTCTTCCAGAAGTGTTTTGGCCAGTTTTGGGAGCAGTGCAGCCACCCACCGGTTGGTAAGTTTTGCCACGGGGGGAACCCCCCCCCCCCATGTCCCCAGTCAGCAAGATCAGCTGCTGGCTGGTTGCTAGGGGGGGCATGTGCCTCCCTGACTAAGGTGGCACCAGTCACCCATGCCTGCCCGGATGATGGCATCAACAGACAGGGCCAGAGGGAAGGGGAGCGGATGTGCCTATGAAGAGAAAAGGGAAGACGGGACTCTTTTACCTGCTTTGGGGACTTAAAATATCCTCTCCAGCTGCTCCTGTGGCAGGGTCTGCTTGCTGTATTGGCGGGGGGCAGACTGAGAGAAGGGGGTGGAGCCAAGAGTGCCAGTCATTGCTCTGAAGTCCCCCCACCTTTGCAAAATCATGGACCCACTTCTGCATACCATCCCTGATATTGGAAATCATGTTTGAAAACCTAGACCTTTGTCTGTTTGTTTCAGAGTACTGCATGTTTGTGCCTTCCTTTAGACTAGTGGAAGTTGATGCCACCTAACCGGAGAGAAATGAAAGCTCCTTTTCTACCTGCTTAAGTCCTACCCTATGGGGCTTGTGTATTTTGAATTCAAGAGGTCAGGACCCTGTCCACTGAAGTGAACAGCAGAGCTGATATGCCTGAAGTGACTTGTTAACAAGGTGGCAATCATCCTTTCCTTTCTGCTCCAGTTCATCTGAAGGCTCCAAGTGTCTGAATCTAACTCACAGAACTGAAAGAAAACTTAAAAGAAGGATGTTCTGAAAGTCATTATTTCAAACTAATTGAGAGAGAAAATCCCCCTGTTCAATATAGGTCAGAGGTTGGCAATGTTATGTCAATGGAAACTAAGTTCTTGTGACCGTCTGCTACAAGCTACATCCCCACACCTCCCTGGCCATCAGCTGATGCTGAAGGGAATAGATAGAAACAGGCAGGCACCAGGACCCTGGGGATGAATCCTCTGCTGCCAGAGTTGCAGCATGCTGTTGATTACTTTAGCTGCCCCAGGTTGGCCTCTGTCTCTTAACCAGCCATAGGTTGCTGACCCTGGCTATAGGTGGTAAAGCTGCTCTTTCCTTAAGATACGGATGCCTACATGGTGTAAACCACCACTCTAAAGAAAATGGTGTGGAAAAGGAAAACAGGAAAAATATGTTCACTTAAAAACACAGATAAGAAAAGCTAAATGGGGGTCAGTTAATTAGCTACCTTTGGGCAAAATTCTTTATTATTTCAAACCTCATTCCCAATTGTTTCAAATTGTTTCAAACCTGATTCCTGAATCTTCACAAACACCCTTATCAGTAGTGGAAAATCTTTTTCCCTAGTCTGTTGGTTTCCTCCTCTAGTCCTCTGTTTTCTTCTGTGCCACACAGCCCACTCTGATTCCCTTCCTCTCCTCCGCAGCTGTAGGGGGTGTAGCCTGGAAACTCTGTGCCCGGGGCAGCCAAGTTGCAAGGATCAGTGTGGGCTCCTGCTCTGTTAATCACAATGATATGATCAACCCCTGCTTTGGAAGTGGCTGTTTTTGCACCCCCCCCCCCCCCGCAAAGGTGGTATCCAGGGGTATCCTGGTTTTTCCCCCTAAGTTATGCTACTGATTTTACTTTCATTTCATGCAGATCTGGAGGGGCACTTGCTTCAGTACCAGGCCACAGGATTATTGCTTGACATTTCGCAGGGTTTTATTGTGTCCTGACTGTGCTGCATGTGTACAAAATGCAACAAAGTGGTGCAGTAATCAAACAGAGACTCAGCTCCATAATTGATCTTAAAAGTTGTGGGAGTATTGGAGGATCTGCCTACAAACTGAAGGAGTTTCAGGAAAGGGAAAGGAGTTCCAGTAGGCTAGAGATGAGAATGGAAACCAGAGTGATCAAGGAAAAGAATAGGAAAATCCATGTAGTTCTGCATGCAAGAAAGGCCATGCTGAGAAAGAGATCCTTCATGATTTGAATGAGCATTACATTTTGGGTGTGGACTGGTACTATACTTGAAGTAGTACTGTATTTGAAGTAAGGTATGGCTTGGCGGAGAAATGAGTGGTGTAATTTAGATTAATCCATCTCATTAAACTTCTTGGCTTTGCTAAAATGAGACTTTATTCATTTGAGCATGCCAAAATAATGTTGATCAGCATGGCCACACTAATACTGACATCAGAGACATTGACTGGGGTCTGTATTTGCACAAGAACTACAGGGGTCATTGAATAAGTGTCCCCTAAAGTCTGAGGATGTAAACTTTTAGAATCCTGATTTACACCAGACTGAGGCAGCAAATCCATGTCCCAGCATTCCTTCCAGTTGGATCTTTATTTTATAGACCAGGACTTGGCAAACCTAGGAGCCGGATCTGGCCCACGGAGCCATTGGATCTGGCCCAGGGATGTGGAACATTGGTGGCATTTCACTGCGGGGGCCTTTGGCTGCAGGCACACTCTCTGTGCAGCTGTGGGGACAAGTGCCAGCTGCAGGTGCTCTCCCCTTGTTACTGTAGAAACAAGTGGTAGTAGTGGCTGGGTCCTAGAAACCACCTACCCACGCACCTCTGACCTAGGGTAGGTCATTCCAGCTCACAGCCAGAAAAGGTTCCCTATCCCGCTATAGAGCTTTTTATCAAAGGCTATGATATCAATCAGAGGAGTTGGGCTTCTAACGGTCCATTACATGAGCCAAAGAATGTTTAGATTTGTCTGCCATGGTACTGTCAGTCCCACTGTAGAAACTATGAACTGCATTTTGATTTCATATTCACTAATATTAATCTGAAGTAACACTGCTACAGTCAATGAATTCCCTTCTGATTTAAAATGCTGTAAATAATAGAATGTGAGCTATTATTTCTCCTCTATTTACCTTCCCTAGCCCTTTAACTAAATGTTGTGATGACATGGGAGAAATATAGCATAGTCCCTTTAAATTTTGAGGTCTTGTGACCTTTCCAGTTGCCTCTTATCTCTCCCACCTTAGCAATACTGACCGTGCTCATGCTATCCCCATGCACATTATCCTGTGACCCTAGCAACTTCCTTGCTTGAGCTGATAAAGCAAGATTTGATTGTAGTCATATATTTAGTGATATAAAACTGAACTCTTCCCTCTAATCTATTGACTGCATCTTATAAAGAAATCAAAGCAACCAGTGTAATAACAAGGGCATTGAATTTTCATGTGTAGCAGAAGTTAACACATTTTGGTGTAATATATAATGAAGTAGATATGCTTAGAGGGATTTTTCTTAAATCTATATTGTTCTGTGAGTCAGCATCTGAAGAAAAAGAACATGCTGCACTATTACTTTATAGAACTAACTATTAAAAGCTTATCACTTTCTATTTCAATAACTCTGACACACATTTTTTTTGGCATTACAATGAAGCCTTAGGTATTAAACACATTCTTTATTATTCATTCATGCATTCCCACTTCTCATATTTCTAAACTGTTACAACCTTTGACTTTGAAAATGTAACATCATTCTAACTGTGATCCTAGAGATGTGAAGGACTATACAACAGCTTTATATTACATGTGCATTAAAAAGCAGTTGTCAATGGTTAAAGGACATGGTTGGAATTAGCATATTTGCAAACAAAAGTCATGACTGAAACCTAACATTCTTGTACATGTCACAAAAGCTCAAGGCATATCTTGTATACACCTATATTTGCAACATTAAAAAAATGTTAAAACCTTTAGACTACTTTTCAAAAACAGACTTGTGGTCCACCGCAAGGTGTTTAGCAGTGAAGATGCTAGTGAGGCCCATGTTTGCCATGGCATAGAGAATTTGAATTCCACTTCAACAGTAATGCTATTGTTTATATAACACTCTTCCTTCTTATCCTTTTGTCTCCAACAGCATAATAAATGTGGCTTATAACTGAAGAAACTGATTTGTGCATTTCTGAGGATGAACATTTTCCCCACTGTGCTCTCTAAATACCCTGACTGCACTTTTGGGGTTTCTCCTCTGATATTGTCTAGAGGTTTCAGCTCAGGATCCCCACACACCTGCTGTCAAATGACAGAGGATTTGTAACTACCTTCAGTGGCTCATCAACCTGCCTTCATATCACTCTATACAGTCTATTCCTCACACTAGTGCTGTCAGTCAAGGTCACCAGCCACTGTTTCTTGCTCCCCCATTCTCCTGGTTGTGAGCTATATGCCAACTAACTACCAGCTGCTATGGAAGAGCTTAGGAAGCATGCACATTAATCTATTTTAGCCACTAACTTGGAGAAAGCTGGATAGCAAAAGTGAATTCACCACTGCTAGGACTGGTGAAACCACACTATGGCTTAGTTGGCCTTGGGAAACTCATAGGGTGCGTTCAGATGAGCCTGCATGTACTTCTTGCAGCATCTGAAACCCCTTTGAGACGCTGCAAGAGGCACGCGCAGGAACGAGAAAACGTTTCCTGTGCTGCAAACTTGCAGCGTGGGGGCAAAATTAGACACCTGGATATCTAGGCATCAAAACAACCCTCACAGAAAAAAAGCAGGGCAGGGCAACCAGAGCTGGGTCCTCCAGAGAGACGCTTTCTCTGCCAGAGCATTTCTATGGTTAGCCCTTGCCCTGGTGCTGAAGCATGCTGGGCAGGCAGTGTGCCAGGAGCAGGGAGCTGGACTTAGGCTCCGCTGCCAGTAAGTAAGAGGTTGGGGGGCGGAGCAGGAAGGGGACCATGGGGGGGACCCCTGCCAGCTCTGCCTGCTCCCTCAGCCCCCCGCTCCCTTCCCTGGCCGCCCCTTTCCTGCCTGCTCCCTGAGCCCCCCCCGATCCCTTCCCTGGCCCCCCCCCCAGCATTAGGAATCCCCCCGACAAATCCCCCCAAGCACTTACCAGCAGTTTGAGCTGCCATTGAGGTCACTGGGTCCCTGCCCTGGTGGCCCCAGCCTGGGACCTGCTGCCCTGTGCTGCCCCGGGGGAGAGGGCTCTGCCAGGAGTCCCTGGAGTCCCCATACCCCTGCTCATTAAGTAGAGGCTTTTTCTTCTTTTCTTTTTTTTTTTAAAGTGCCAGAGGCTGGGGTTGGGGGGGGGCAGCCATGGGGGTGGGGGAGTGCAAGTAGGGGATGGAGCTGGGCGGACAACCATTGGGAGGTCTGGGAGAGCGAGGTGGGGGGTGTGCGGCTGGGTGGGGCAGCTACTGCAGGAGCTGCCGGAGGATGGGACCAGGCAGGGCAGCAATCCAGGCAGCTGGGGGAGCAAGCAGGGGTAGGGCGGGGCATGTGGGCCCTATGGGGGGGCTGTATCCCTTGTGGGGGGCTGTGGCTCCTGTGGAGGGCAGCAAAATAAATATTCATGAATTCATGAAACATGTATTTAGAGTTCACTTTATTATTATGATAGAGAGACTGGTAGTCTTCCAAATTGCTTTAACCCTGTAGATATATCAATAAAACATTGCCCAACTGATCGCTGTCTCTTTGTCTCTCTCTTTCTCTTTATAGTGGTCTTTTGTTTTAATGGTGGAGGAACATGGATTTTGGAGTATTTTACAGAGTGACTTTGAGATTTTTTTTTTTTATCAGGGATTTTTCAGTTTTGCAATAGGGAACACTAGAATTCCTGCAAGGGAGGCCAGTGGCAGGACCCTGCCTGCTCAGAGCTGGCACCTTGGACCCAGCTCACTGTGGCTGACCTCCTGGCCAGTTGGAGCCAGGAGGACATGCTTTGACAGTTCAAAGCAGGCCACCACACCCAGAACATCTTCTGGGCGGTAGCTGCCCAGCTGGCTTGGCAGGGGCACACATGCCAGTAGTGCTGCAAAGAGGCCAGCCCTGCAGCCACAGTCCACTGGCAGCTTTACTGTGCAGTCCTCATCCAGGTCTAGCAGGTGTGCAGCAGGTCACAGCCAGGCAGCAGCCCCCACTGCCAGACTGTTAGAGGGTGCAGGGAACTCTCAGGGCTGCTGCAGCAGTCCAGCTGGCACAAGGGGTAGTGTCTCCACATACCAACTAGCTGGGCCCAGAAGCTCTTGAGAGTGACTAGCCCTGAGCTACTTGCCAAGACAGTTTTTTGTAGTGATGGGGCCAGGAGAGGGCAGCTTTTTATACTGCTGGGGACTGCAGGGCTCTAGCTCCCCCTAGCTGCAGATTTGGGAGGAGCCAGGTAGGGTTATTTTGCCCCAAGTTGCGCAACTTGCTCCATAACAAAGTGCATGTCCGAGCATGTGCACTGAGGCAAGAAGCCCTGGCTCAAATTTGCACCACTTCTGTTTGAGGTGCTGCAGGTGCATGTGCTTGCATGCGTGGAGCTGATGGGGATGCTGTACCGCTGCAGTGGTTTATTAGCATCTGTTTCCTGTGGGTTGGGAGGCATGCTCAGTGTGACATCACACCCCCACAACCCAGCACAGCTAAAAAAGTGGAAGTGGAAGGACAGAGCATCATGAACAAAAAGCCTCTAGAGGGATCCAGGGAAGCCAGGAGGGAGCAGACCCATCTCCACAGCCTGGAGACCAGGAGGGGTTTCCACCCAGCCAGTCCCCCAGGACCACTCAGGGAGACACTTCTCATGAACCATGGCACCCAGACCCCAGTAGAGAAGCACATGAGTCAGACAGCTGCCAGAGATCAGGGGCACATGAAGATTCTGCTGCTTTATAGTTTTCCTTTCTCTTTAAAAGTTAATTGATGCTGAGTTAAGAGTAACAGACTCGAAGAAGGGGGCACAGACTTCAAGACCCTGAACTGACAGTGGCTCAAGAATTGATTGAGTAAAGGTTAATTGTTGTTTAGATTTTTTTGCCCTTTAATTGATTAAGGATGGAATGAATTGAAGGTGCAATTAATTGATACCGACCTGGGATTGAGGAGGTATGGACTTTATTGATCTAAACCAATCTGGGGAAGGTCTTGGAAAAGATCATCAGAGGCCATCCTTGACAGACTAGCTGACGGCAATATTCTGAGGGATACCCAGCATTGGTGTGTTGCGGGTAGGTCTTGCTTAACCAATCTCATTTCCTTTTCTGACTAGGTGACCTATCACCTGGACAAGGGGGAAGAGATTGATGTCATATATCTTGATTTTAAAAAAGCCTTTAATCTGGTATCCCATGATCACCTCTTGGCAAAACTGGCTAACTGCGGCCTCAACCTCACCACAATCCGCTTGCTGGGGAATTGGCTCCGCAGTAGGACCCGGAGGATGGTGGTTGACAGAAGCCAGTCATCTTGGTGTGCGGTCACCAGTGTGGTCCCTCAAGGCTCTGTTCTAGGGCCTATACTGTTTAACATCTTCATCAGTGATGTGGACATTGGTGTCAGAAGCGGACTGGTCAAGTTTGCCGACGACACCAAACTCTGGGGTAAAGCATCCACACCTGAGGACAGGAGGGTGATCCAGGCAGATCTGGACAGGCTCATGAAATGGGCGGATGAGAACCTGACGGTGTTCAACACCGATAAACGTAAGGTTCTCCACCTTGGGAGGAAAAACCTGCTGCATGCTTATAGGCTCAGTAGTGCTATGCTGGCTAGCACTACAGATGAAAGGGACTTGGGGGGTCATAACTGACCACAAGATGAACACGAGCCTTCGATGTGATGCTGTGGCTAGCAAAGTGAGCAAAACGCTGGCTTGCATCCATAGATGCTTCTCAGGCAAATCCTGGGATGTCATTCTCCCATTGTACTCAGCCTTGGTGAGGCAGCAACTGGAGTACTGCATCTAGTTTTGGGCTCCACAATTCAAAAAGGATGTGGAGAAGCTTGAGAGAGTCCAGAGGAGAGCCACGTGAATGATCAGAGGTCAGGAAAACAGACCTTACGACGATGGGCTGAGAGCCATGGGGCTCTTCATCCTGGAAAAGCACAGGCTCGGGGTGATCTGGTGGCCACCTACAAGTTTATGGGGTGCTCATCAGGATTTGGGGGAACATCTGTTTACCAGAGCATCCCAAGGGATGACAAGATTGGATGGTCACAAGCTCCACCACAACCAATTCAAGCTGGACATAAGGAAGAACTTCTTTACTGTCTGAGTCCCCAGGGTTCAGAATAGACTGCCGCCAGAGGCAGTTCAAGCACCCACTTTGAATGCTTTCAAGACACACTTGCTGGGATCCTATGATCCCTGCTTACTTCCTGCCCCTGGGGAAGGGGGTTGGACTCAATGATCCTCCAGGGTCCCTTCCAGCCCGAATATCTATGAAATCTAGGAATTAATCCATGTTTTTTTGAAGTTGGGCTAAAGTCCAATGGCTTGAGTAAGCACAATCTTTGATAGCCTGTCACGGAAGGCCGATCAAGAACCAGGCATTGTCGGAGCACAGGTGTTTGCCTTTGAATTCCAACCCAGGTAAACCAATAGCAGGCCTGCTATGATTGTCACGACTGCAGTTGATGTGTGGACAGGGTGTAGGGAAAGAGCCCCAAAGAGCCACCACAATGTAAGTGCATCCATGAAGGTACCCATAACATCCTAGAACCCTCCTTTCTTCTCAAGACTAAGGTGTTGCAGGCATGTTGAGGGAGGATACGCATATGCAAACCATATCATCATCATCCCATACTGGTGACCGCTTCATAACAGGCTGTTAGTTTAGATTAAGGAAATTAATTAGTTTCATAACAATAACCTTTTAGCACTATACAATTACCATTTACCAAAGAAATGATAATTGTATGTCTCTTAACTTAAACCACAGTTTTTGTGTATATAATGACTTATTGGATGTCTGGCTCTTCTTGTGTTGTTGCTGTGATTGTTAATGGGTGCTACACACCTAATTTCTAGGTTGGACGCTGTGTTTCATTGATTTTTATCTCAGCAGATCATGTAAAATATGAAAAATTGCGCACTAAAACACACAAAACAAAAGTCTACATCTCTTGGCTTCTATCCACATTTCTGATTGATTGACGTTAATCAGCCTAAACTCACTAGCAGTTTGAAACAATCTATTAACATACTTTATTAACCTTTTTAGAAAGCAATCTCTTCTCTTCTCTAGGGACATAATATTTAAAGCAGGGAGATTTCTTGAGACAAGTGAGGGACAAAGGTTATACTGCTGGCTTTATGCCTGAAATGTATTTTCAGCTATTTACCAAATAGCTTATATTAATAACTTTAAAGTCAGGGATTATTTCCAGGTATTTAGGTGTATCCCACCAGAGAAACCCCCATGCCTTTCATAGATATAGCACTGATTTTTTTAGGTGTGGGAACTAAGAATGAGATTGGTAGGAGATGAATGTTTTTGAATTTGTAGCAGCAAAT
The DNA here is from genome assembly GCF_052110815.1 of Crocodylus siamensis. Lineage (NCBI taxonomy): Eukaryota > Metazoa > Chordata > Crocodylia > Crocodylidae > Crocodylus > Crocodylus siamensis. The sequence goes on from NC_143397.1 coordinate 58,971,173, forward strand.
AGCATAATTAAGAAGGATATGGTTTTACTGTTACTGCTGCAGCTGTCCTCCTCATCTATCTTTAGGCAATTTTTTGTATCCATACATAATAGAAGCATGTAGGATTATTCCAGATATCATCACTGCCAATTTTGTGTGTGCTGGGGAGGTGTCAGCAAGTAAGTATTCTAGCAATGATATCCTGTCACAACCTCTTCCTTCTTTATAATAATGCAGAAATTATAATTCAGAAAGGGGGCTCTCTTGCAGAGGAAGAGGGAAAAAAACACGGCCCATCAGAGAAGGAAATTATTGATGAGAACTATGGAGGCAGAATGGTTCTTGATAGTGACAGGTTATCAATTTCACTGCTTCAACAGGAAGATTGGGATCATTGTGCCTTGAGTCAATATCTCTCTTGTACAAAGTGCTTATAACCTGTCTTTTGCCTTCTAGATATTAGTATTTTAGCCAAACAGCATTGCAATGAATGCTCCATTTTGACTGTCTTATTTGATTGACTCTAACAAAGCCAGTTTTGCAGGCAAAACAATTTCACAAAGCAGAACTGCATAGCCTTATTATATATCCTCTCCTGATTTTTACCATTATCCTCATGAGTCTAGAGCCATATTGTAGAATATGGTAGACAGGTACAATAGTAAATCTGTTGGTAAGAAGCAGCTTGGTTTAGATTGTTTAGGTTAGTAATCCCAGGGAAAGCACAGCTCTACTGACAAACAAAACTTAAATTGGTTCTGGGGCTAGCAGGAAAGGTGGGAACAGCATTCATTGCTTTCCCTCTAATCCTACTGCAGCATGAGTATGTCATTCATTGAGAATTAAGAATGAGGATTCCAATCCACAAACCAGCTTGTCTTACTTTACATGCAGAATTGGTTATTTGGGCCAATCACCTTGGGTTCACCCTAGGAGGATATTGAAAAGTTGGTGCTGTGAATTAGGATATATTTTTGTTTTTAAGGATTATGCTCCCTAGGCATTTGGGAATATTTCCTGACTTTGGCTGACCAATCAGCAGTATTTCCTTTACTGATATTAAGTGTGTGTCACCTTATTCAATCTTCAGCCATTAGAACTTCCCACCGTCATTGACCAGATTTAGCATAACGTTTAATTGGTTTGCTCAGTGGGGCACTATGACTATAAATATAGCAAGGCTAGTCTTTCAGGATTCTTTGAGAGCTGTAACAATGTGTATTTTATTTTATCATCATTACTTTTTTGTGTGAACCTAAATATGTGTTTATCAATTAATTCTGTTTCTGAGGAGTTGTTTGTGGAATGTATTTGCACAGAAATAGGATTCTTGGGAGAGTGTTCTTTTTTTTTGTTTGTTTGTTTCCATTCTGCATAGCCAAGATAAGGGCAAAAATCCCATCTATTAAAATCATCTCCTACCTTTAGTAGTAGATTGCTGTAATTTTCTCTAAATGAAACTTTTAAACAAAGTATTATTTGTTGTCTTCTGTACCTGAGTCTCTCTGAGTTCTGACTAAATGTATTCATAATGGATAAAATTAACTTGTCATAGCAAGAGAAGAAATGCAGCTGAAGCAATTCAATGGAGCCTCCACAGTGGATAAGAAGAAAAAGTTGAGTAGGGACATCCATGATCAAGATAAAGGAATTGGGTGTCTATTGTTAAAGGGCTAAAGGGCTAATAACCACCCCAAGAGTTTGGGTAGCTGCTACAAAGGAGCTATTTCAGAGCCATGTCTCTCTGCCTGAAAGATGGTGGTTTGATTTGGGTTTTGGAATCACTCCTTCAAATCCATCTTCCCATATGAATCTTTATGAAAAAAAAGTTCCTTGAACTTTCTCCCTTTTACTCTTTCATAAAATGGCCACCAGGACTTGCGCTGAAATGGCAACTAGGAAGGAAGAAAGCAACACTGCCATCTGCCTCTTTAAATTAAAAGATGATATCCATGACTTTAAAATGAACTTCATAGTTATCATATAAGGCTGTACACAAGAGGGTGTATTTTTCCCATGGCTGAAATTAGAATGGACTTATTGCTTGGTCAAAAGTCCTTGCACCATCACATGATGAAAGAACATTTCATTCATATTATCCTTTATGTTCCACTACCACCCAAAAACTGCTTAACTAGCAATGTTGCTGCCACATAAGAGATAGCTTGATAGACTCTCTCCCCTGTCTTCACCTCATGAACATTGGGAAAGTCCATATAGTACATCTGAATGTCATGCTGAAGGAAACATTAGCCAAAGTAGTTGTGCCCAAGGCTAGGGACAGAAGTTACACATAAACTGGTATAAGTGATCTGAAACTGATTCAAATATGTAACATAACAGAAGTTCACTGCACATAAACTACTTCCAAAATGGCCAAAACTGGTTTGAGATAAATCTGGATGGATATAGTATCAGACTGAACTGATTTAGTTTAAATCAGTTTATTGAACTTCTGTCTCAGATCCCCTCCAGATTCAAGTTAATTTAGTCCCTCAGCATCCCAGGATCTTTGCACCTCCCCTGCAAACCCTCCCTCACAGGGTGGGCAAGCTAGCCTTGGCCCAAGCTGTCTGCTCCAGCCAAGCAGGGAGGTGTACTTTAGCATCACCTGGCTTCTGGCCTGAGCCACTGCAGTCCACAAAATATGTCTGTATTTCCAGAAACAAAATAGAATGTCTGTCCACTTCCTTATTGGTTCAATCTACAGAGCTTAGACTTAGGTGCGAAGATTGAATCAATTTAGCTTTGGGATTTTTGACTGTCCTTACTTAACCCAAGGTTACATCTGTGGAGGAAAATGAAGGTGTGTTTGTAGCATAAGCCAGCATATGCATGAAAGCTAAATTAAGCTAGCATGGATAAAAGGCAAAAAGGACACAGGGGCACTGGCTTTAGTAGTTGCTGACAGCTAGAGTAGATAGCCAAGGTCCAGAAAGGGGTTGGTGTCTGGTTGCTAGTACGTGTGCTGTTTTGTCCTCATCGCTTTTGTTACTTGTGCTGTCTAAATTAAGGCAGAATTATTATGATAGTGCAGTAGTTCTCAACCTTTCTAGACTAAAGGCACCCCTCATAGATTCAAGGCATCCCTGGCTAGACTTAAAGCACCCCTTGGAAAGGGCCAGCTCTTTGTTTTCACTCTTTTTCTGCTTACAGAAATATAATAGAGCAGTTGATCTGCTGCAAAGAACTGAGAAACACTGCACCTAGGGATTTTTATTTAATTTTTTTGAGTTTATCTTGTGAACCATGTTTGTGAACTTAACAGTGGGAACATTGTACATGGTACATGGCACCCTGGCTGAGAATCACTATGATGGTTCTAGAAGAGTTATGGTAGTCAAGGCTACAGTCATACCTTCACTTGTCAGCATAAGCTCTGAGCTGAGGCCAGCCTTGTTTATGGTCTCTCCATTAATGGCTACAACCTTTGTCATTCTTCTGATACCCTTTTTCCTTGCTTAATCAAGCAGCTGGCCTGCAGGTGAATCTGGCTATTGTGCCCTTTCTTATAACATAACTAAGGCAAAGCAACCAGGATAGCAGCCCTTGGCAATGACTTTGTGGGCAGTTGGAAGTCGGGGCAGGAAATGCCGGCAGGGCACTGGCCACTGGAAATCATTATTGCCCTGTATGTTTCTGCTGGCCCTTGCCTTGCAGTCCACTCAGAGGAAAAGGACTGCTGATGACAACAGTGTAAGGACCAGCTGCCTGCAGCATGAGTGGTTCCTTGATAAGACCTCTGGTTGATGGGACAGCATGACTGGTTCCTTGATAGGGCCACTGGCTGATGGGGGGTGGACAGGACAGGATGGCAGGGGCAGCTCAAGTGAACAGCTGGCTTCTCTGAAGGCTGCTGGTATCTGGAGTATTTGTAAAGCAACTAGCATGTGGCATAAGCTATGTAGTAATAATAATACAAACAGCAAACAGAGTGAGGAAAATTATTGTGCCTTGCAAAGAGCTATGCTGTTTGTTAACAGGTCTCATGTTTCTCATCACTGCAATGACATATCAAATGATATTCAAAATACATGTTTTAGAAGGATTCTTCAGGCTTAATGGGCATCATTGTGTTTTCTCAGGTAATGCCTTATGTCTGCAGTATTGCCACAACTGAGAGTAGCCTAAGTGGCTGCCTGAGTTCTTTTGTCTCCCATCATTACCAATAAAAACCTTCTTTATGACCCTGGTTCCCTTTATTACAAATATAAATAAAATCTGACAAAATTGTAAGTAAATCCTTTAGCACTAGAAGCAGATAGAATAGGGCAAAAATTAATTTTATGCATGAAAAATCTCATTAAGCAGCTTCCTGGAAATAAAAGGAATTGCCATCAGAGCCCATGCAGTATGTAGTTCATCGTTTTGTCTTTTCAGTCTTTTCATTGCAGTCTGTTAATGCTGCTTATTTTAGTCACTTTCTCCTTCAGCAGGACTGTGTTAGTCTACCCAGTCAACAAAAAAGGTCAATGGGATCTGGGGGGAAAAATGCCCTGCTTCTCTTATATGTGTTCTGAAACTTAATACATGTCAGCTGCAGCAGCATAATCTTCTGAACTGCTTTTTTTCCTAATGCATAGCAGCATTCCCCAGAGACTACAAGGACAAGCCAGGGAAGACTTAGTTAGAAAGGGCATTTTAGGTTTCATAAAAACCATTAAGTAAAGTGCATGAAACATTCCTTATAACTGAATTGTATTTTACAGAATAAGCAAACACACAATTCCTTCAAGATGCATAGCAATGCATTGGCTCCTCTTAGAATACTTCAGTTTATAATTTTAATAGCACAGTATGTCCTAAAGGCAGGTAGTGAAGATAATCAAATGAAGTGGGGGATTTAACAAGGGCAGAAGAAGCGCACACTAATTCCCCTACATTAAATGTGCCGAAGCCTTTACAGCTTCATAACTCATGCCAAGATGTCAGCTTTGCAAAAGTACAAATACTCCTGCTTTTCCCTTTCAGCAGAAGACAAGGTGATTTTGATTTCAAATTAGCTGATCGACACTAAGCATATCTAATCACTGCATTTTTCTGTGCTTGATTCATAAAGTATGTGATCAGTGAACCATTGCGTATGGTCTATCATCCTTTTCATGGCAATAGTATTGTTGACACAAAGACAGATGTCATTTATTAAGCCTGTTTAACCTGCACTACTATTGGTCTGTGTACATTCTTGCATTCTTTTCTGCCATGGATCTATCTATAATTAATATTAGTGTACAGGAAAAAAACCATTCCTTTCAATAATCATATATTTGCAGATAGCAGAATAACTCAGAAATACAAGTTCTGTGTATTTGTAACAATATGGGAGAATGTTTTTATACACACATACATGCATGCACTGTTACATGTTTAATTATATGAAAGTTGTATTTACATGTTCATGAACAATAGGAAAGAGAAATTACACACTTAGAAGTTATGTAGAGCTATTCATACTTGCACGAACTCTAAAGATAAAAGACCCTTCTCCCCGCCTGCCTCCTGCTATTGGCCCAGGAGCCCTCACTTACCTTTAGCTGGGAGGAAGTAGTGTTCCATTTCCACCCTCACAGTTTTTAGCAAACAGCTATCTGATCTTCCCTGCTTCTCTCCATTGATGCCAGGTCTCTAAAACTTTTCACCTTAAAGATTCCAGCAAAGCCACCTCACTCACTTTCTGGACTGGTTAACTTATAAACTGTGTCTTTTCTGAAACAGCTAGCAGTACTCATGATGGCTTCTGGTCATTATTCTAGGGTTGAGAGAGCTCTTACACTGTATTTCCTACTATTCAATCAAGCATTTTTCTTTTTAGCTCAGAACTCAAAAAAATTAATTGGGCACATGACCTCACTATTTGCAATCATTGTTAATGGCTTGTAAAATCTGCTAAAAATTTTACTAGTAGTTTTCTCACAAATTTCACTATTTGCTTTCACTGTCATTCTGCATTAACCGAGAAAACTATATGTTGTGTTTTTAAAATGTTATTTTTTCTTTATCTAAACTTTTCCAGAATTAGGTGATTCCTAGTGACTTTTTTATACAATGCTAGATAAAAGTTCTTTCAGGATACATCAGATTATCACCTTTAATATCTTTTCATTGGATGGTTTTCTGCATGCCAGGTTGGGAAATCCTCTGGATTTATATATCTCCTCCTTCTTAATGATAATCCTGTTTTTAATTGCACTGTTCCCTGATTGCTTGGCACATTTGCACATCCTGCTGTTGGATTTGCCCTTTGTTTTGTATATGACTGCAAGAGATAATCTCTTTGCTATTAACACTTCATTTAGGTCTGCTGGGGAATCATCTAACTAGCTATTATCCACACAACTCATTAGGGAATTAGCCATTTGTGCATGAGTGAAGATGGTTTTGCTGTGTAGTAAAATCTAAAAATCTACTCATATGGAGTTCAACCTGTTTTTCTGGAAAATAAATTCCCAGGCAACCCAGCCAGAAAAGTGCTAATTGAGTTTTTATATTTCAGGAATGTGATTCATATTATTCATTTCTTGTGTACTTTAATAGGCTAAATTATCTGATATATACAACTGACTACACCAGAAAATGCATGTCTAATTTAGACTCTCTAATTGAGAAGCAGTAGATTCTCATCTCTGGTTTTATCACATGACTAGAGCTGCATATTACACACCTGTTACTATTACAAGTCATTGAATGATCAGCCAATCAAAATTAAGATGTAGTGGTTTAAAAATTTACTCAAGTAAAGGACTTCAGATTATCTCATTATGTGCAGCGTTGGGATATCTTAATTGAAGAAGGGCTTCTATGGCATAAGCAGCAATTCAGTTAAAATAGTTTGTAAGAATTCTATTAGGATCATATTTAATTGTTTTCCCCAGCCTTGTCAGATTCCTCTCCCTATTCTCTTTGCCTCTTTAGTGGTTATGGGAAGGGATAGGAACAGTGCTTGGACTTTATGCTTCCATAGATCCATGGAATTCTTTCAATGATATATTTTTTATTTCCCCTCTGCATATGCAGTTTTACTTTCGCAGGGAGGAGAGAAGCAAAAGAGCCTATGTTTTCCAATAAAACAGACTTTATTCCCCTTATGATCAGTTGACTAGAGCCAATTTAAGGTTAAAAGCTTCAGTCATGGTTATTCTTGTGTATGAAATTGACTTCTTCCTAAGAAATGCAATGGTTCTCAACCTTGTTAGACTTGAGGCATCCCTTGAAAAATGCCAGGTCTTAGTTGTCACTTTTTTTTTTTGATTGCAGAAATGTATTGGAGCAACTCCTGTTTCAAATACTCAGAAAGACCACAACAGGTGAGAATGTTTTTACCTCTATGGCTTCCTATTTGAAATCTCTGGGTTTATTTTGTGAATGATGTTTTGCACACCTTTCACAGCTAACATTCCTTGGAGCCCTTAAAAGGATCTCAAGGCACCCTGGGGTGTCATTGCACATTGAGAATCACTAGCTTAGTGTAGCACTTGCCATTTCTGCTATTTGTCAGAAATCTATCTTGCCTCATTGCATGTCTTCTGCAGCGTATGGAGCACTCAGTTTGTGAAGGTGTGAGTGTGGCACTTGCCAAATTTAACCACAATATAGGAGACCATAATACTGACTAATTTTTTTAACAGTGCCTGGCATTCAGTTGGCAGATACAACCAACCTAACATTTAAATAGCATACAGAGTTGCTTATTGGTTTATTTGCTCAGTCAGCACACTTTTATTAATTAACTATGGCCAGTGGACCCTGTCATCCTTGAAAGAATATTGCCATCTTAGTATTTTTCTCATTAGACGAACATAACAACCAAGACTAATTTTTTTTAGGTTTCACAAGGGTGCAATGTTTATGTTGATATCTATTATACATGGGTATTTGATTTAAAAATACCCTCCTAGAATATCAGGGGCCCTGGTTTTTACAATTAAGGCTTCTATTCATACGTGCAATAGTTGAAAGGCTTGAGGATATTTCCTCCTTAACTTCTTGTCCTTCTAATTCATTTTAGCTGTCAGTAACTCTTCCTGAAGGCAACCCCAGGAGTGGATTGCGGGGTGGGACGGGGGTGCAGTTACACTACTCCCTGTTTTGTTTCCTGGTCCACCCAGAGTTTAAAAACAAAATGCCTAGCAGTGACAGCACCATTTTTATTCAGGCAGCAGTGAGGGAGATAATTGATTTCATGACTTATTACAGACAAGGTTCTTTGGATAGATGTGATATCATTTTTTTGGACCAACTAAGAAGTTGGAAAAAAATGTTCTTTGCAAGCTGTTGGGCCCAAACAACCTTCTTTGGGCATAGGGAGAGTCCAACTATTTAGTTGGTCTAATTAAAGATATCATATCTACCCTAATAACCTAGTCTGCCTATGTCCTTAGACTAACACTGCTAAAATCAACAGCCCTAAATTCATGACATAATAATTTACTTGGCTCTTCATTCCATAGGTGTTAACAACTCTCTCTCCTTTAAAATGGTCATGATGGTTCACTTATCAAGCTATCATCTCCGTTGCAATTCTGCTGTCTGTTAGCTGTTTCAGGTAATGTAGCTCCTATTTCACAGCTGTGATGACTGTTTTTTAACTCTAACTAAAAGCATTAAGGCAGGTATGGAAACAATTTTCAGTGAAGCATTGGTTGCACGATAAGGATGCTCAAGAAGGCTGGATTGTATTTTATGAATCTGAAAAAAAAGAGCTGCACATTTAATTCTAATGAAAATAGGACTAATGACACAACATTTTGAGTATTTTTTTGCTTAGCTTGTTAAGGGTTTTTTTTATACATAATATATAGCATAGCAATAAATACACATTCCAGTAAAGTTATGTTTGTTTTGGCTTCAGTATACACTGAATAATACAGTCCTGGGCCCCTAGCTTATTAGAACACCTTCTAGTTTCTTTTTACCAGGATAAAAATGTGTGTTGTTAATGTGATGATGTGATGTGATGGTGTGTTGTTAATGTGATGATGCACCATACCTCTGCACCTCGCTTTTCAAAATCCTAGATCCACCCTTGGACAGGCCTAACTGTACAACATTCTTGCATGATTATCTAGGCCCAAGGATTCCCTTCAGCCTGAGATGGTAGGAGGTCAATAGTAACTGCAGGAATCCCTACTATGTTCTACAGAAGCCAGCAGCAGCTGCCCTCTGGGATCCTCACATGCCATGGCTGCAGAGGAGGCAGGTCAGGGTCTGAGGCAGGGGGAAAGGAACAAAAACCTGGAAGGACGTGGGCAGTGGGGTTCCACAGGGCTCGGTCCTTGGGCCCGCACTGTTCAACATCTTCATCAGCGATTTGGATGAGGGGGTAAAAAGCACCCTGTTCAAATTTGCTGATGACACTAAGATGTGGGGGGACGTGGGCACATTGGAAGGAGGCAACAGGCTACAATCAGACCGAGACAGGTTACAAGGGTGGGCGGACGAGAATAGGATGGGTTCCAACACAGACAAGTGCAAGGTGATGCACCTGGGGAGGAACAACCGGCACCATACCTACAGGTTGGGGAACTCCCCTCTTGTCAGCACGGAGGCGGAAAGGGATCTGGGGGTCATCATTGACACCGAGATGAACATGGGCCGGCAGTGTGGAGAGGCAGTAAGGAAGGCCAACCGCACCTTGGCATGCATCCACAGATGCATCTCAAACAGGTCCAAGGAGGTGATCCTCTCCCTCTATGCGGCACTGGTCAGGCCGCAGCTGGAGTACTGCGTCCAATTCTGGGCGCCGCACTTCAAGAGGGATGTCGACAGCATGGAGAGGGTCCAGAGGAGGGCTACTCATGATCAGGGGACAGCAGGGTAGGCCCTATGAGGACAGGCTGCGGGACCTGAACCTGTTCAGCCTCCAAAAGAGAAGGCTGAGGGGGGATCTTGTGGCCTGTTACAAACTAGTCGGGGGGATCAGCAGGCATTGGGGAAGTCACTGTTTCCCCGAGCACTGCCAGGAGTGACCAGGAATAACGGTCACAAGCTGGCAAAGGGTAGGGTTAGGCTAGATATCAGGAGGCGCTACTTCACAGTCAGGGCAGCTAGGATCTGGAACCAACTTCCAAGAGAAGTGGTGCAGGCTCCTACCCTGGGGGTGTTTAAGAGGAGGTTAGATGAACACCTTGCTGGGATTGTTTGACCCCAGTATTATTTCCTGCCATGGCAGGGGGTCGGACTAGATGATCTGCTCAGGTCCCTTCCGACCCTACAAACTATGAAAATGATGGATTTGGTAACTAGAATCTCTTGGTGGCAAAAGGGGACTTGAGGGGAAGTGTTGCTGTTGAAGGCATCTTGAGAGCTGATGGGAGAGGGGAACATGTTAGAATTGGTGGTTTTGGTCATATATGTGGATGATAATGAGGTAGTTGACAGTGTTTGAATGAGTGGTCCCAAGAGGAAAAGAGACTGAAATAATTAAGCCAGAAGGAAGAATAAAGAGGGCAGGGGAAGCAGGGATGGATTTCTAATAGTGAAAGGGTAATTCAAAATGGCAGAGGTGGTGCTGCTCTTTTGAGAAGACTGAGGTAGATTGAAAGAGGAGGCAATAGCAAAGGGGAGAAGTTGAAAGTTAAGGAAATTCTTGGGAGCTAGGTAGATAAAAGATGGGTGGAGGACTGCCTTCATAGGACACTCTGGGTATAGCTATCCAACCTCTTCAGGGCTCTGAAGAGCACAACCTGCTTGCTTCTGTTTCATATATGCCAAACACAAAAATGAGAAGATAAAGCCATCGTGGGAGCATTTCTGTTATTACTTGCAGGCATGCACAAACAAAGGTCCCTAGAGAAGTGGCAGTGCTGGGGTACTCCTGAGGGCAGCTTCATCACCTCACTTCTGGTTTGGTGACAGTGGGCACAGGTTGGTGAGCCTTCTTCTTGGCCGTACACTCAAACTGAAAGATGCTGAAGCTCAAATGGAAATGTTTAGAGAACCAAAGCAGCTTCAGCTGAAGCTAGGAACATATGTGAGGATAGTGAACAGCTCAAACCCAAAGGCAGACTAAACGTAGAGTTTACACAGAGATAATTTACCGAGTACAACAAGAAAACATGACAATGCAAAGAAAAAATACACCAAAATACATGCAAAAGCAAATATGCACATCGCACCACAGAGAGAAACTAAATACGAAAAATTCCATGTGGTTAATAAGGAGGAAGACATAATGGAAGAAGTCCTGCACGTGGAGGGCAGAACTATATTTGATGCTTGTGGCAATAGGAAAAATTATACTGGAAGGCAAAAATGCATCCTGCTGAGGAAGCAAGCAGGAACTCAAAAGAGGAGCTTTTCATATATGTGATACTAATGCAACACAGAACAACAGAAAACAATGATCTGTAAAATTCTGATGAGTACCAGATGTAAAAACAAAACTCAAGATAGACAGTAGGGCATCAGTGACTGGGTGGTAAAGACTTCTGCACCACTCTGTAGGAGAAGAGATTGGAAATTACAGTCAAGTAGAGCCACATTAATATTGTGCAACAGTGTCATCACACTACTAAGACATGTAAATTACAAGCGAAAACACTCATGCTAAGAAGAATACATGCTAACATTTCAGGTGGCACTGAGGGACCCTAAAGCTATTGCTTTCAGCTAAAACAAGTGAATTCATGACATTACCCGTGGGACAAATGATTCATATAATGGATACACAAACAAGACAAAAAACACATCCAGAAGAGACAAGTTGCTGTGAAATCCCTGCAGTGAAGGTGCTAAAAAAAATACTGTGACAGATCGAAGGACTGAAATGTCTTTCAAGCATGGCACACCTGCAAATAGATGAAACAGTTCAGCACCTGCCTTTCGGAATACCCATAGCATTAACGGGGGAAAGTGAAATCAGTAAAGCATATGGAAAAAGATGGCAACATTTCTAAATTTACAAGGTCCAAAAGTTGGATAAACAGCATGGTAGCCATTGAAATACCAGACAAACTGCTCATTTGCACCATACTTAATAAAGCACTGAAAAGTGCTCGCTCTCTAACGTTCACAGTTGAAGAACTATTACCTGACTTGGCAAATATATTCTCTTTGCCAAGGGCAGACATTGGCAAACACTACTGAATAAGGCAGGCAGCTACCTTACCAGCAGAGAGAGAGAGATTATTGAGAGTGCTGTTTAGGATCAAACATGGAGCTGAAGAATCTGAACACCACCAGCAAAATGTACTAGCAGGACTCCTGGGCTTCCAGGTCAGAGTTGATAGTGATATGTGCTGGTACATAGACACAGAGACAGAATGGTGGAAACTGGCAGAATACTTCCACAGCCTTGTACATCTGCTCAAAAGAGAAGCAAATATAAATTGAAATAAAATTCAAGTAAAAATGGGACCTCAGTACAATACACAGGACATTTGCTGACTTCTCAAGAGCTACAGGCTGACTCTAAAAAGCTAAGAGCAATACAGCAGCTATTCACGTTTAAAGAGATTAAATAAATTCAGAGACTATTGGCAGACAAGGTTCTTTGGAAATCTGATATCTTTTATTAGACCAAGTAGTTGGAAAATTTCTGCTTAGCAAGCTTTCGGGAACAAACACCCTTTGTCAGGTTGAGGAAGGATCTGCAGATGGTCTATGCTCTTCCTGGATGGCATGGTAAAGCATCTGGCTGTTGAGTCTGGTTTCTTTTTTTTTTCCATGTTGTATAGTTTCCATTTCAAATGGGAAAATGCAGTATCTTCCATGTTTGAAGAGTGTAAATTGTAGCTTTCATAGACATTAGGGCTGGAAGGGACCTTGGAAGATCATCAAGTCTAGCTGTGTTGATCTAAGGGCATAGACAGACAAAGTTCTCTGGAAACTGAATGTCTAAGATTCTTTGGAAATCCAATATCTTTTATTAGACCATTAATATTTGTAAACTGTCTGACAACATTGCTTCCATACTCTCAGATATGTATGAACACCTGAGGCAAGAACCCTACAAAAGATATAGTAAGGACATACTTAGCTCAACATGTTGTAGGCTTTGTTTGTACCAAAGAGCTGGTGCAAATGACCGCACCCTGAGGTACTATATAAATGAGCAAGCAACCATACAATATGATGCCTATAAAATGGGATTTGGAACATACTTCTACCAAAAAGGACACCTGGTAGTTGGTGACTCACTATTGGAGCATTTATGCACATGCCCCAATTGAAATGGGATGTTGTACAGTAGTGTTCACAAAAAAATTCAAGTAGCTTTTTCAAAGGCAGGGAAACACTTCAGTAGGCCAGGAGCCAGCAATATTTTTTCTGGAAGCAGGTTGGAATGACCCAGCTCAGATCTGAGGACCTGGCTGCCTCTGTGATTTCTCCTTGCTGCCCAGGTGTGGCATGGCATGGGCAGAAACCTTCCCTCCCTCTATCCCCTCAGCACCTGACTGCACTGCAGAGCTCCCCCACCCCTAAAGCCCCTGCTACCTGTCCGCGTCACGCTATGCTTAGGGCTCTCTCCATCAAAAGCTCTCTGGCCATCTGCATTATGGCACAGACAGAGTTCCCTCTTTGCCAAAGCCCCTGCTTCCTGACTGGCAGACCCCCTCAACACTGAATGATGCTGAAGCCACATCTCTGTGGCCAGGTCCAAAGAGTCATAGGCCATAGGTTGCTGACCCCTGACCGCCCATTTTTGCAAAAACAATGGTGGTTTCAAAGTGGTCTTTAAAATGTGCTTTAAAGCATTATCATTTCAGGAGTATACTATAGCTTACATTTATGACATAAGGCAGGGACTGAGATGTCATCCTGGTTTGGCCGGGACAATCCTGACTTTCATAGGCTGTCCCGGCCGACTGGAAACAAAAGTCCCGGATTGACACAACCCCACTCACACTGCCTGGCTCGGCTTCTTCTGAGCAGTGGCTGGAGTGGGGGTGGAGGGTGAGGGTGCTGGACTGGGTACATCTCCTCCTGCCTGGGGCTACATGTGGTGTAATGCAAGAGAAGCAGCAAAAATAACCAAAAGACAATGAAAATGTACTGCATTCCCAAAAGTCCTTAGAGCAAAGGAAGAAAGGGCCTTTTTTCTGCAAACTACTCACATTACCTTAGTTCTATAGACTACTATTCACACTTCCAGGAATTAAATGAAGTGTCAGACACTACTGTAGTCACCAACCTAGAAAAAGCGATGAAACATTTCAGAAGGCTTGGGATCTCATACTGTGTAGTTTCAATTTACTTTCAATGAGTTTGTGCAATTTTACCTGGGAAAGGGAGTTCAGTTGTGTTACATCATCACCAGACCAAATAGCAAAGTTGAGTCAGCAGTTAAGATTGCTAAGACTCTATTATAAAAAAAAGTTGCAAAAAGCAAAGAAAATGTAAAGCTAGCTGTTCTTGAATGGAGAAACTTTCAGTGAAGGCCTAACAGCAGCCTCATAAAACACCTAATGTTAAGGTGCACCCATAGGCCATGTGTAGATGAAATGAGGGGCATGTGTGCACAACACTTTAAAGTGGGTTAAATGCTTTTGCACTACTTTAATAGTGTTGGTGTTTGCACGTGTCAGCTGTGTATTGTGCAGTAACTCCAGCCACTGTAGCAAATTTGGCAGTGTAATGTGGCTTAAACGACTTGGGGCACAGCACACTAAAACTCTTCCTCCTCAGAGTTTTAGTTTGCTGTCCTACAGCTGTGGAGCAAAGCACTGGACTCTGTGCAGCTCAGAGGTTCTGCAGGAAGCCCTGAAGGCAGCCTGGCAGCAGCCCGGGAAGGGAGGCTCCACCCAAGAAATGTGGTGAGCCTGATATTTTTTTTTTTTTTTCCCCCTGGAGCCTGCCTGCCTGAGCTGCGTGGGGGTCCAATGCTTCCCTCCACGGCTGTGGTGCCCCCCAGGACAGCCCGAGCTGGGTGCCTGTGGGCTGATGCCACCTGGGGTGGGGCCCACCATTGCCACAGAGGGAAGCAGAAGCCACCCCCTGCCCCTGCAGCCCAGGCACCACTCCACCTGACAGCAGCTCGCCTTCCCTTCCCCACCACTGGAGAGGCAGGTGAGTTTGGGTTTGTGCATGACACTGGGGTTTAAAGGGCCCTAAATTGAAGCAGTGTTTTTAAAAACCCACCAATTCAATTTAGGGCCCCTGTTTTGTCTACACACACCCATCGCTTGGTACCTGTAGTCCCAGCATTATTAAACTTGTAGTGGTAGGAAGAGTACTAGACAGAAAGGAAGAGACTCATGTGAAAACCAAAGCTTATTATCATTAACAGGCTAAAGACCAACTAAATTAGAACTTGGAGATTATTTCAGTATCAAATAAATTCCTCTGGTCAAGTTGTGCATTTGGAAGCAAGTTGCATGCATTCAACAGGTTAATCTTTGTTCATATAACGTAGACAGACTCATAAACCAGAATCTTAAAACACCACAATGCTAGAAGATCCAGCTGCAATGCTGTTTTCTGTCATTGTAAGAGATACCAGCCTTTCTCCAGCCTTTAAACTGTCAGGAGGTGTGGACAAGATTTGTTTGATACTAAGGCATGAAGGAACAATACTCCAAAACTGAGAGGAAAAAAACAACCAGAGTTGTCTAGTGAGGCGAGAATTAGATAACAAAATAAAAAAGAGCGGGTGTTTTAACTTGCATCTACGATAATAGAATGTTAATTATTTAAGCCGGCCATGGTATTCATGTTGAATTTTGTTATCATAAATAAATGCGATAGAAGGGATGTTATAATCAATAGTTTCTCAATATGTGCTCTAGGAACCTAAAGATTTCTACATTCAGGAAGTGTTTGAGAGAGAACAGCCTATGTGGAAGAAAGAATGTAGCCTGAATACTCTATTCTTCTCAGACTGCCTTTGCTCACTCTCTTTTTGTGCTTGAACATTGAATGGGGAGTCCTTTTTGCAACACTTCATGGCTCAACAACCACTTTCAATTCTCACTTTCTATTGAAAAACTAAATTAGGAGTCTAATTTAGCTTATTCAATAGAAAATGAGAACTGCTCAGCCATGAACTGTTAAAGAAAGGACAGGCAGGCTCCTGGGGGACCAGAAGAGAAGGAACGCAATCTGTAAGTGCAGGGAATTTACTCAAGACAAGAGAGTAATTTTTCAAGATATAGTATAACAAAGAGTATATTGAAAATAGCAGGTAAATTGAGCATATGAGTGAAGGCTATTGGTCCAGTCTCCTGCATTCTCAGGCAATTGTTAACCAAAGGGTTCCTCAAAATTGCCCCTTCAAGCCCTGGTATATCTATACAAGGCATAACACCCACAGTAGAAAGAATGTCCTATACCATCCCAAAGGTACAAAGGGAACAACAGGGAGGAAATTAATTTATGCTCAGAATATCCTAGTAAATGGACAGAGGAAGGCAAACCCCGTGCCCCGCCCTGCCTTGCCCCAGTCCATTTCAAATCCTTCCTGACCTTGGTGTGACCCTGAGCAGAATAGTTTGGAACCACTGGGTTCTAAGAAAGGCCAGGTGCATCACTAGAGCCCAGTCAAAATACCCAGCCTTAGCTATGGCAAATGATTGTGGATTAATGCTTCTAGTGGATACCTACTTGTCCTTAACTGCTGAACACATTATAAAATAATTAAATTGAATATGTCCTTTTTTTTTTTAAGTCTAGGGAAGATTCTATAAGTTTTTTCTCAATGAATTTTCCTTCTTGTTTCTGCCCTTTTTCTTCCTAAGACTGTTTGACTGTCTCTGCTCTCTATAGTGAGTTACAAATACGCTTGAAGTAGAGTGTGTGATATCTGGATTTGAATGTTATATCTTAGGTCACATTTGGAGGCTTCCACTAGGATACAGAGATGATGTTTTAAAAGGTCTTGTTTTCTGTTACATGAAGGACTGTCAAATATGACTGCTGGTAAACTGAGAAACAGCTGATGTAGACATAAGTATTAGTTGCCTAAGACAAATTTCTGTGAATGCTTCTGTATCTTTTCACTTCTTGTGGGATAGCTTTCATAATACACTGACCCTGTCAGATGGTTATGGGTGTGTCTACACATGCATTTAAGCGTGCTTAAATTTAATGCACATTAGCTTAATGTGCATAAGTTGGTTAAGGCAGGCATCTACATGTGCAGGTGTTAATGCTGTGTGTGGACAGACTTGGGACTAAGGCTAGTCCCAAGTCAGTCCACACATACAGTGCTGCAGGTATCAAATTTAGGTATGAGTAGCCTAAATTCACCATTTTTAAAAAGCATTAAGGGTGCACATGTGTAGACATGCACCCTAATGCACCTTAATTTTAAGCTAATGTGCCTTAAAGCATCTTGTGTAGATGTACCCTATATCACCTAATGAACAGCATCAGTTAAAGAATGGGGAGGACTTATCATAGAACCATAGAAAATTAGGGTTGGAAGAGACCTCAGGGCTAAGTACAGACAGTCAAAAAGTCCAAGGCTGAATTGATTCAGTCTTGGCAGGTTAGTCTAAGATGCAAAGAGCGAACCAATAAGCAAATGAACAGACATTCATTTTTGAATCAGGAAATGCAGCCACTTGCCTGCAATGGCTCAAGTCAGAAGCTGGGGGGGTCGGGAGGGGAGTGCTACAGCATGGCTCTCTGGCACATAGCCAGCATGTGCTGTGTATTCACTTCCTCTTTATGCTGCCCCAGAGGTGTCTGGGATTTGCAGTCCACAATCACACCAAAAGAACTCTGCAGGATTGCTCATCATTGCTACCTTTTCCAGCTTCCAGGTGCCTCTGGGATTTGTAGTCCAGTCACAGCCAGCCCTAAGTAAGCCAGTAAGGCAGGGCAGCTCTAGACTCGAGAGAAGGTGAGTTTAACTCCCCTCTCTGGCCTCAGACCCTAGCTGGGGTTTGCTGGTGGGGGGATGGAGACAGTGAGTCAACCAGTGAGGTCAGTGAGCCAGCTGTTATTTCTCTGGCTAGGGACCAGAGAGGCAGGGCCAGCCCTGCTCTCCAGAGCAGACAGTACAGCCAAGTCCAGGGCTACAAAGCATGGGAGACTCTAATTTAACTTGAAACCAGGAAGGGATCTGGGACAGAAGTTTCATACACCGGTTTGACCTAAATCAATTAAGTTTGTTACTGCATTCAAACAGGTTTATCTTAAACCAGTTTCAGCCATTTTGAAACTGGTTTACATACATTGAACATCTGTTCTGTTAGATGTTTAAACCAGTTTCTGATGACTTAAATTGGTTTATGTGTAACTTCTGTCTCTAGTCCAGGTGGTCATCAAGTCCAACCCCCTGCTCAAAGCAGGACCAGCCCCAACTACATCATCCCAGGCAAGGCTTTGTCTAGCCAAGTCTTAAAAATCTCCAAGGATGGAGATTCCACCACCTCTCTGGGTAACCTGTTCCAGTGCTTTACTACCCTCATCGTGAGAGAGTGTTTCCTAGTATCTAACCTAAACTTCCCTTGCTACTACTTGAAACCATTGTTCCTTGTTCTGTCATCTGCCACCACTAAGAACACTCTAGCTCCATCCTCCTTGGAACCACCCTTCAGGTAGTTGAAGGCTGCTATTAAATTCCCCCTCAGTCTTCTCTTCTCCAGACTAAATATGCCATTTCCTTGGCCTCTCCTCAGAAGTCGTGTGCCTCAGCCCCCTCACCATGTGTATTGCCCTCTGCTGGACTTCTTATGCCTTACATTATTTTTTTTTCTCTTAAAGCCCTAAACTGTGAATTGCACAAGAAAATAAACCACATTTCTTTGACATGTATATTATCACTTTCTATTTTAAAAAACCCTATATAATTCATTCTGACTGGCCATTCTGAATGTCTCAGATTTGAAATTCAAATATATAAATGTCTAAAAATTGGAACTGACAGTAACCATTAATGCAAAATATATGGTTGTCCATTTCAGCTCTGAGTAGCATCTCTTTTGCAATACTTATGACAGAAGTGGAGCTAGTCATCAGTCAGTTATCTTTATATTAGTCGATCATTTTTTTTTTTTTAATTCAGCCGACTCTCCTACATCTTCACTAAGTGGGAATGGATCAAGAAATACATCTTTGATCTGCTGAGATTTCCTCAGGTATATGTTCCTTCTGGTGAATTATGGAGAATGGCTATGTCCATGGTACAGTGACCATGAACAACAGTCCTATCAAATGCATCAGGCTATTTAGTAGGTAGAAATAAAACTGGCAGAATTTGATGTCATGAAGGTTTGGTTTGTCTCGTATTCAAAGGTTATAATTTTCTTTCTGAATATGAGGAATAGGGACTAGATTGGAACATGAACATAAAATCTGCCACCTCAGGTGCATACTTGATGCAAAGGTTGACATGGATTCTGGTCAGGAGTCAAAGATAATGAATGTTATCACACTGAATGCTAAGGTTGAACAAACTACCTTTCTCTAAATTTAATCCAGGCAAGGCCACAGATGCCATAAGAGGCAAAGAAGCTTAGCCTTCTTACAACTTGTTGCAGTGGTGTAACAACTAGGGTCTGTGCCCTGGGTGGCTGTGGTTGCAGTGGTGGCAGCAGCTGGGCCAGCTGGCACCTAAGGTGGCTGGACTGTCAGCAGTAGTGACTGCCATTCTTGCACATCCTCTGAGTGACCCAGGCTGGTGCCCTGGTTACTTACTGGTACGTAACAGACTTGCTGGACAAAGAAACAGCATTCATGTCAGGCAGTTTTCCTCAGTTCTTTTTATCTGAATTCATAATTAACCACAGAGAAGAAGCTGAGATGGTTCCGCAATGGCTTTCATGTTTTAGTTCAAATGGACATTTCCCTTTTCCTAGGCAAGTTCTTTAGATGTTGGATTGTATCCCAGTTGATTAGAAAATCTGTTGTCGGTTGAGAAGAGCAGCTAAAATATCTGCTCAGTGTAAACTTTGTGGATCATGTTTGAGAGAGGTTGTTAGTCTGAAGTTTAGTACAAAGCAGAGTAGATTTGCACCTTATCGACTAACCAGTGTAGATTATATATAGTGCAGGCTTTGTGGGCTGAAGTTCACATCATCAGCTGCTGTAAGAAGATGTGCACAAAGGTGGGTATGAGAAGGATAGAGAAATTTGAATAGAAAAACAGAAGGGAGGGGCAGAGAGGTGAGGGAGAGCAATACTGGGAGAGAGAAATATGCAAGTGATAAACCCATAGGAACAGCAGCTTTCTTCCTCCCCCCTCCCCCCACCCCATTCTGCCTCTATTCAAATTTCTCTAGCAAAATATACAAAGACTTTGGTTAATCTATAATGTGCAAATCTACCCTGCCATTCTAGATAATGTTTGATTCATTGATGGTTTTTTAAGTGTTGCTTTGGAGAGGTAAACAGTGAAAGGATCTGACTCTGCATATCTGCTACATTATCAAATAAAGGGGCAGGGATATTTAACCACTTCTCTTCTAAATACTGACCTCTCGAAGAGAACATTTTAGGTGCTAGGGGGAAGAAGCACTTGAGCCCCTATATTTGTCATGCCACACAGATTACAGATGAATAATTTACAGTCTCTAGAAATGTTGGCCAGCATTGTCGGATTTTAATTCAATACCCTCTGCTATCCGCCCTGTGTTTCTATATATTTTTTTATCTGCTTCTGTTTTATGATGATACATTTTCAATTTTCATGTTAATGGCATTTTGTAATTACCATTTGTTGGGGCTACACAAAAATGAGACTATAATACATAAATGAGTGTAGATTAGCATGGGATAATCATACCTCTTCAATATTACAAAATTCCAACTACAGCTAAATTGCCCCTATCTCTTGGGGGTTGAATAATTATCTTATAAAATGTATATTAAGCTATATTGCTATTATGAAATGTG
Source organism: Crocodylus siamensis (assembly GCF_052110815.1). NCBI lineage: Eukaryota > Metazoa > Chordata > Crocodylia > Crocodylidae > Crocodylus > Crocodylus siamensis. The sequence continues at coordinate 58,991,930 of NC_143397.1, forward strand.
GTAATTGGTATATATTTTGTTCATGTTTCTGAGGGTTTTGCTCTCATTTCTGGAAGATCATATTCAGATCACCTTTTATACTTATTCTTTTAGTGGAAGCCTGCATTAAGTTTTGACTGTACTATAACTTCCTTTTTTTGGTTTATCTAAATCTTGTATCCTACTAAGTATTAAGAAAGAGCAGCAACCAAAACAGCAAATTTGCATACACTGGCTCCAGACATATATGTCAGAAACATCTCATTCCTTCATCAGAAATATTTCTGTGCTCTGTCTGTCCCTGGTTTGCAAGGTTATGGACAAACTAGGTGCTTTAAACAGGAAGGGAGAATTGCTGTTCAGGACTATGCAGCAGCTGTTGTGCTCCAACTGTAGTCTGCACAGTTCTTTAGTAAATAATAAAAAGGTAGCTAAGTCAGCCTGACTTTGACTCTGAATGAAGCTGAACAGGATTTGCCACATTTGCACTGCTGAGGATAGGGACAGAAATTACACATAAACCGGTAGGAAGTGATTGGAAACCAGTTCAGATTTATAACACCACAGGCCTAGGTACAGATAGTCAAAAAACCTGAGGCTGAATTGATTCAGCCTTTGGAGGTTAGTCTAATCTGCAGAAATTAAACTGAAAAACAACTGGATACACGTTTATTTTTGAATCAGGAAATGCAGCCACATGCCTGCAGAAGCTCAGGCCAAAAGCCAGGGGGTGCCAGAGCACAGCTCTCTGACGTTGTCAGCATGGCCTATGTGTGTACTTCCTCTTCCTGCTGCCCCCAAGGTCTCAGGGTTTTGAAGTCCAGACTCACAGCAGCAGGACTCTTCCTGCTTCCAGACACAGGCAGGGGCTGCTTCCAGGTGCCTCTGGGATTTGTAGTCCACAGTCAAGGCCAGCAGTAAGTTTGAGCAGGGGAATGGGTGTTTAACTCCCTTCCCTGGCCCCAGACCCCAGCCAGGGTTTGCCTGGAGGGGTGGGCAGTCCCTCCATTTCTCTCTCTCCCCCCCTCCCACCCCTTCTCTGGAAAGCATGCTGGGGAACTGATTTAACTTGTATCAAGAAGAGGTCTGGGACAGAAGTGTCATAAACCCATTTTGACCCAAATTGGTTAAATCTTATACTACATTCAACCATGTTTATCTTAAACCAGTTTCAGCCATTTTGAAATGGGTTTATGTGCACTGAACTTCTGTTATGTTACAGGTTAAAACCAGTTTCTGATGACTTAAATTGGTGTATGTGTAACTTCTGTCCCTAGCCCAGAAGTTTAGTATACATAAATTGCTTTCAGAATGGTCTAAACTGGTTGAAGACAAACCTGGATGGTTGTAGTATCAGATTTAACTGATTTAGGTTAAATCAGTTTATTGAATTGCTATCCTGGATCCCCTCCAAATTCAAACTGTCTGCTCCAGCAGAGCAGGGAGACAGGCTTTAGCACCCACCAGCTTCTGGCATGGGCTACTGCAGGCATGTGGCCGCATTTCTGGAATCAAAAGTGAACGTCTGTTCCATCTGCTAATTGGTTCAATGTATGCAGCTTAGACTAACTTATGAAGATTGACTCTATTCAGCCTCAGGCTTTTTGACTGTCTGTGCTTAGCCAACAGGATCATACAGAGGAGTTGCAGATTTAACCAGGATCTTTTTGTATTAATACAATTATGTCCATCTTTGTTCTAATTCTGTCTATTCCCATCTATTAGAGTACCTGTATTTATTGAAATTTCAGTTGTCTGCTAAAACAAAGCCTTTTCCATGCCTTCACTTTCTCCCACGCTGACTGTATAACTATTACTTTTAATCTCTTCCTACTGTTGCCAGCACAGATTCCATTCAATAGTTGCTCTCACACAAACTTTTGTATGGACTGCCCAAAATTATTTAATTTCTTGTATTTTAGGAATTGAGGACACATTTTTCCTATACTTTGAACTCTTCTCTGATTTTGTACTCATCTTTTTAAAACACATTTTCCAGACTGCCAGATCATTATTGAGAATTCATGGTAGAAGTGATATATTTTATTAGATCAACTAGATTTTTCCAAAAAAAACCCATTCCTTTAATTACAAGCTTGTGGGCACAAGCAACCTTCTTCAGGCATAGGAGAAAAGATTGTAAAAGTTCGCCTGGATAGACATGAAAGTTCATCTCTCATAGGGGAGTTGAAGGTTGAATTTTTTTGCAAAAATCTAGCTGGTTTAATAGAAGATATCACCTCTACCATGAGTTCTGATTCCTTTTGCCTCTAGACCTATATGGCTACAACCTGGATACCTGACAGATCTTTATTCATTCATTTTCATCTCTCCTCCTCTGCTCTGATCTTTCGTTACTCTCTAGCCATCCCTGTAATCCTTTATTCTTCCTTCTTTCATGGAAAGCATCAGTTCTGCTTTTAGGATGCCAGCAAAAAAAAAATAAAATAAAAGCAAATGTAGCTTCATATGCATCATCCACAACTACTAATTTATTTGATTGGAGTACTTACATCTTCCTAAATTACACTGACCACATTCCATTAAGTAAAGCTTGTAAATAGCAGCAGGGCAACATGGAGAGTGTCTACACATTTGTGTGTAGCAAAGCTGCCATAGGGGAGGACAGAGGTGCACTTTCATAAGTGTCCTTAATTACTGAATGCATAGGAAGCTAAGCAGGATGGCAGGACCCCATCTACAATCATGACAGGTTCCAGTGAGCAGCAAATTGTTCTTCCAAGCTCCTTCCCAAATTAATTTATAAATACCATCTCAAGAAGGAGCAGGTATTTTTTTTTCAGTCAGAGGCTTCTTGAACTTGCTTGCCTGTGTTCAACTGCTCTCTTCAGAATTAGGAATGAACAAGTTGCACTGCTATTTGACATTGGGACTGAGGGATGTATTTTATAGAATGATTCACACGACGCACAGAAACAGTCATAGACGTCTTGAATTTCTTTCTGCTTGGCAGCATAGCTTCAACAGCCCAGATGAAGCATATGCCACCTCAGGCTGGCCTATAGCTTAGTGGCTAGAACTGTTTCCTGTAGGATGTAGGTTTTAAACCTGTTAAGCTGAAGAAGACATTAAGCCTGAATTTCACCCTTGCATAAGTTAGTACCTTTACCTCTATGCTGTTATGTAGAAGGTGGGCAGCACTACTTCCTTCTGCAGCCATATTTTTGAAAGAAAGTGGCTGTAATTGCTGTGTTTCATGCTGAACTTCATGTTTTCATTGCTTTTATCCCATGTTAGGCATTTTCAGAGCATACCTATAAGACTGGGCTCTTTAGAGGACTCAGATGGTGTAACTGTTCATTTGTGGATTCCATTGTGGCTTAAACATGAGATACTGCATGGCTCAGTGCCTGTTGCCAATGTAGCAGTAACTCTGGGCCTGCCAAGGAGTGCAGCTATAAGCAGCTAGGGACCTTTACTGTAAAAAATAAAAAATAAAAAAAAAATAAAAATACTCCCTGCCCCGCCTCCCCAAAACCACTTCTAGGTGCCTGTGGAATTTGGGGGGTTTAATGGATTATAGTATTAGGGTTCCTGGGGCCTAAATTCCTTGTGAATCTCCCTTTAGGTGCCTAAATCCTTTGGTAAATTGGAGAGTTCAGCCCTCTTTGAAGTTTTTACCCAGTATTTGAATTTACAATAGGATGATTTAGCTATGACATTGAGAACTTCCCATCTACCTGATTCTTATTCTGATTATTTTCCCTTTTGTGTACCTGCTCACATGACGGAGACGGAGACGGAATGCTCACTTCCTCTTCCTACTCCAGATGTGTGTATGTGTGGTTGGTATGATGCAAAAAGACATGAAACCTGGATGGGTATATTTTTGTTCTTGTTCTTCATAATGAGCCTGTGTCTCTGTTAGATGCTTTATTAGCCATCTTTCAGAGGTCCTTGCCTCCAGTACACAAACAGTGACCTTCACAACACTCTACTTCCCTCCAAAGTCAAAGTTTGATTTGCTTTAAATTGTGAGCTAGAAATTACTTTGGATTTAAGAATCAAGTCACCAATTGTGTTTAGCTTAAACAAAAAGAAGGAGTTACTGTCACATTTTAAAATAGAGCAAAAACCTATAAATCAAGAAGGTTTTAAAAATTCATGCCATGCTTGGAAGAATACTGTGGAAAAAAGCTTCTTTGGGTTGACACTAACCTTGAACTCGCAGAATAATGCCTTGTTGGTTTTTACCCTTTTTTCCACATTGCAGGAAAATCTTGCTTCTTCCCCAGCTCAAAAACGAGTGATACTCTACTCTCAGCATTGAGTTGTAAAAAAAATGCCCCTCCTGAAACAGTGTGTGTATTGAAGTAATCCATTTCTGTAATTATAGGGCAGGAGTTTTTAATCCTTACATGTATGTTTTCTTACAGTAATGCTAAGTATAGATGGTCAAAAAGCCTGAGGCAGAATCGATTAAATAGAGGCACCTTCCACTAAGTTGTGTAGGATGAGCTAATAACCAACAGAACTGACATTCAGTTTTCAATTGGGAAAGGCAGGGGAGGCCTGCGCTGACCCAGGCCAGGCGGTAGGCGGCGCTAGAGCATGTCTCCCAGCCTGATGGCCATTGCCAGCCCAGCCAAGTGTCCCCAAGCCCCTGCTGTTCGGGGTTGAGGAGCTCCCTGTCTGGGTACTGGCTCCCCACGGGGAGCCTCCTTCTCTGGAGGTTTCCCCCAGCCTGGGTTCCCCAGCCCAGGCAGCCAGAGGAGCTCAGGGAAATTCTCCCTCTCCCCCTTCCCAGCTGCTGATTGCTTCAGACACTGGCACAGGTGAGAGGGAGAAGAACTCCTGGCCAGGTGCCTGCCCATGCAGCCCAGCATGGGGGTACCAGGTGTTTTGTACTTCACTTCAGTTAAAGTGCCGTAAGCACAAAGTTTAGCACCCAGCCCCTCCCACAAGCTTAGAAAAGGCGCGAAAACAGCTTACCCTTCTGATGTCAAGGGGAGTGGGGGGAGGAGAAGGGGGAAGTCTTTAAAAGCCTCGCTGAGTCCACGCCATCGCAGAAGCCATTTTGGGACCAGCAGATCAGTCCCTTCTGCCACGGTCTGGCCAACCGCATCAGCGCTTCTCCGCCACCGATTCTCTCGGCATACCCCTTCCCTGCGCACCGACCCAATTAGCGAACCGAACCGTGATCCGCAAGAGAAAGAGAGAGTCGTTAATTTGTTTTGTAAACAAAACATATTTAATCAAGCCACTGTACCTATGCACCTCGTTCATTGGCGTGTAAGTAAACAAATAAAAAGTTTCTTGTTACAATTTACAACTCGTGCCCTGTTCTGCGATCAGGAGGCTCCGTGATCTGCAAACAGAGGAAAAACCCCTCCCTCCCTTAAAGGCAAAATGAACCTTCTCCTCATTGTGCCTCAGGTCCTGACCCTGCAGGGTACAACACCAGGGAGCACCTGCCTTGTGGGGCTACCCCTCACCCCAGCCCAGGACAGGCCCAGGGAGCTGAGAGGAAATCTCCCCCTCCCAAACCCCACAGCTGCTTGCTTGAGCTGCTGCCAGTCTCAGGGATATCCTGGGGCAACCTCAAGGAGTGGAGGGAAATTCTTCCACTCCCGTGCACTAGTCTTGCCTTAGCGTCACAACAGCTGAGGCAAAACTGGCTACAGAGGAACAGGAAAATTTCTCTCTGCTCCCTGAAGCTGCCTGATACTTGCAGGAGCTAAGGCAAGGAGCTCTGGGGTTTGGGAGGGAAAGAATTTTCCTCAGATCCCTGGGGCTGCCCTGGGCTGGGATGGGGGAAGCCCCTCAAGGTCAAGTCTTCTCAGTGCCCCCATGATGGGCTGCAAAGGCAGGCACCCAACTAGGAAGACTCCTTCTCCCTTCTTCATGTGGCAGTGGCTGAAGCAACGAGCATCTGGGAGGGGAGAGGGATGCTGAAGGTCAAAAAGCCCCCACCACAGGGGCTCTCCCTCCCCCCACATACTGTGTAGACTCTGGCTAAAAGAGCATGGGAGTCTTTTCCTCTGCCCCCTCTCCATCCCTATGGATTGAGTGATGTAGGCAGGAAGAGGAGTAAGAAGCAGAGGGACAAGGCAGTCCTGCTTCACTGGAGCAGACGGCATAGCCTAGAACTGCAAAGCATCATGAGATGCTGGGGGGTTGTGAGTTAATTTGAACAGCAGGAGGTAAGCGGGCTCGTGGTGGGAAGGGGTTAACTCCTCGCTTGCTGGGAGAAGTCCGCTGCCTGGTGCTGGGCAGGGTCAAGCCCCCGCCCAGGCCCCTACTTGGCCCAGCCCCCAGGGAGAGAGGAGTGAAGGAGGGGGTACTCACCAGTCCCCCTCCTGTAGGGCAGGGCCCCCCAAATTCCGGGCAGGGCCCCCCTGGCCTGAGAAGCCAAGCGTTCCCTGACGGCAGGCCCACTGCGCATGCGCGTAGTTTAAAAGGGCCCGCCAGCCAGGGAAAAAAAAAAAAAAAACCACACTCAGGTAGGCTCTGGAGCAGTGAAGCCCACTGCGCCCCCGCTCCCCCGAAGCCCCCCAGACACCCCCTCAGCAGCCGCCGAGCCCCCTGCCGACCCCCAGCACAGCCGGAGGTAAGCGGGCTCATGGTGGGAAGGGGTTAACTCCTCGCTTGCTGGGAGGAGGCCACTGCCTGGTGCCGGGCCAGGTCAAGCCCCCGCCCAGGCCCCTACTTGGCCCAGCCCCCCAGGGAGCCCTGCCACTGGAGCTGCGCGAACAGGTTGCATAAACAGGCGCTTGAGTTAGCGTGGAGTTCGCGCAGGGGAGGGCGTGGGAGGGCACGAGACCCTGCCTGCGACCCCCGCCAGCCGTAGCCAGCCTACCAGAGGCATGACACGGATGGGCACGCGCCGCACCCCGAGGGTCCCCTCGGGCTCTGCGGCCCCTCCACTGGGCACCTCAGAGACGGCCACCCAGACGGAGCCCATGGTTCCGGGCTCCACGCAGACGGAGCCCCTGGCTCTTGGCTGCGGGGGCTGCTGTCCCTTTTTCAGGATCTGGGGCCCGGGAGCATGGCCTCCTCCCCTTGCGGGGTCTGCTCCCTACTGGGGTCTCTGGCGCACCAGCTGCAGGAGCTCCAGGCCACAGTCCAGAGACTGCGTGCATTCAGGGACTGTGAGCAGGAGATAGACTCCTACTGCCAGGCCCTTCTCCCCCGGCAGCCGCAGGGGAGAGCTCTGTCTCCCTCCGCAACTAAGGAGGACTCTGGGACCTCCTGCTCTGCCCAGTCAGGGGCATGGACCAAGGTGGTCAAGGGCCCCAAGGCCCGCCGCAACAAGGCCCCTGCCCCGCCGGAGCTTAGCAACAGGTTCGCACCTCTTGCAGCCCCAGCAGAGCCCACACAGTTGCCAGCTCCCGCAGGCAACCCAGGCTCAACCACAGCTACTGGCCCCGCTCTCCCCAAGACAAAGTGTAAGGTGTTTGTTGTGGGAGACTCCATCCTGCGGGGCACTGAAGGGGCAATCTGCCGCCCCGACCCCTTAGCCCGGGAAGTCTGCTGCTTCCTGGGGGCCCGCATCCGAGACATTGCGGAGAGGATCCCACAGCTCCTCCGGCCCACAGACCACTACCCCATGCTCCTTATTCATGTGGGCACCAATGACACGCCTCGGAGCACCCCCAGCCAGGGAGTTGGGAGCGGGGCTTAGGGGTCTGGGAGCTCAGGTGGTGTTTTCCTCGATCCTCCCAGTCTCAGGCTATGGGCTGAGGAGGGAGAGGAGGATCCACATGGTGAACCAAAGACTGTGGCGCTGGTGTTATCGGGAAGGCTTTGGCTTCCATGACCACAGCCCGCTCTTTGGAGAGAGGCAGCGAGCTGCTGGGAAGAGATGGCCTGCACCTCTCTCCCCTGGGGAGGAGGCTCTTCTCAGCCAGGCTGGCTGACCTGCTCCACCGGGCTTTAAACTAAGCCCGCTGGGGGATGAGGGGACTACTGCCCCTGCTGGCCCGCTGAACGGCCCTTGCAAAGCCAGCGGACCAAGGCACTTAAGGGGGCACTTAAAGGAGCTCACCCCTGCCCCAGCCCTGGCATAATCTCTGGGCAAGGCAAGAGCCCCCAAGGGCACACTTGCCTGCCTGTACACTAATGCCAGGAGCCTGGGCAACAAGCAGGAGGAGCTTGACATCATATTTCTTTGCACTGAGCAGGAGGACATTGGGATAACGGAGACCTGGTGGGACTCCGCCCATGACTGGACCACAGGTATAGAGGGCTATATCCTGTACAGGAGGGATCGTGTTGACAAAAGGGGCAGGGGTATAGCTCTCTATGTGAAGGAAAGCTACATGTCCCTGCAAGCTGATGTTGGCGACCAGCATGGACAGCTAGAGACCCTCTGGGTAAAAATTCATGGGGAATTTGGCACAGGGGACACAATGGTGGGAGTCTACTACAGACCTCCCACTCAAAGTCCTGAGCTTGACCAGGAGTTCGCCCAGGAACTGACTGAGGCCGCTTGCTCCAGGACCTTGGTTGTCATGGGTGACTTCAATTACCCGGACATCTCGTGGGAAGATCACTTAGCTAAATCTGAGCGGGCGCAAAGCTTTCTCTCATGCGTGGATGACCTCTACCTGACTCAAGAAGAGTATGGGCCAATGAGAGGCCAAGCACTGTTTGACCTGGTACTGGCTATGGGGGACGACCTAATCGGCGACCTAGTGGTTGATGGGAAGTTGGGTGACAGCAACCACGAGCTGATCACCTTCACCATCCACCGTAAAGCTGGCAAGTCAGTCAGCAACACAGAAGTCCTTGACTTCAGAAAAGCCGACTTTGACAAGCTCAAGAGGCTAGTCGGTCAGGCCCTCAGGGACCCTGACCCCAGGGAGATGGGAGTTCAAGAAGAGTGGTTGCTTCTCAAGGGAGCGATCCTCAGTGCACAAGCTAAATCTATTCCAACACGGAGGAAAGGCAGCAAGAAGGTACAGCAGCCCCCCTGGCTCTCCAGAGACCTAGCGGACCTACTGTGGCTAAAAAGGAAAGCCTACAAAGGATGGAGGATGGGATTCACCTCCAAGGAGGATTACTCCGTGCTGGTCCGGTCCTGCAGGGACCAAACCAGGAAAGCCAAGGCTGCAACTGAACTCCAACTAGCTTCAGGCATCAAGGACAACAAAAAGTCCTTTTTCAGATATATGTGGGGAGCTGGAGGAAAAGCAAGGGCAATGTTGGACCCCTGCTAAACCAGATGGGGCAACTGACAACTGACACCCAGGAAAAAGCCAACCTATTAAATAGGTACTTTGCATCGTCTTTCATCAGTCACACGGGATGCCCATGCCTGCTATGGGACAGGGAAATCTGGGTGAGGGGAATCCCCTACCCTCCATAAATGCTGACCTCGTGAAGGAACACCTTGAGAAGCTGGATACCTTCAAGTCAGCCGGCCTTGACAACCTGCACCCCAGGGTACTCAAGGAGCTGGCGAGCATCATAGCCCAGCCCCTGGCACGGATCTTTGAAAATTCCTGGCACTCTGGTGTAGTGCCTGAAGACTGGAAGAAGGCCGATGTGGTGCCGATCTTCAAGAAAGGGAGGAGAGTGGATCCGGCTAACTACAGGCCCATTAGCCTGACTTCTATCCTGGGGAAGATCTTAGAAAAGTTTATTAAGGAGGCCATCCTTGATGGACTGGCCCAGGCTAACATCCTAAGGGATAGCCAGCACGGGTTTGTTGCGGGTAGGTCTTGTTTGACCAATCTCATTTCCTTCTATGACCAGGTGACCTATCACCTGGACAAGGGAGAAGAGCTTGATGTCATATATCTTGACTTCAAAAAAGCTTTTGATCTGGTATCCCATGATCACCTCTTGGCCAAACTGGCCGGTTGTGGCCTTGGCTCCACCACGATCCGCTGGCTGGGAAATTGGCTTCGTGGTCAGACCCAGAGGGTTGTGATTGATGGCAGTCACTCATCATGGTGCCCTGTAACCAGTGGGGTCCCTCAAGGCTCTGTCCTGGGACCCATACTGTTCAACATCTTCATTAACGATGTGGACATTGGAGTTAGGAGTGGACTGGCCAAGTTCGCCGATGACACCAAACTTTGGGGCAAAGCATCCACGCCAGAAGATAGGTGGGTGATCCAGGCTGACCTGGACAAGCTCAGCAAATGGGCAGATGAGAACCTCATGGTGTTTAACACCAAAAAATGCAAGGTTCTCCACCTTGGGAAGAAAAATCTGCAGCACCTTTATAGGCTCGGCAGTGCTACGTTGGTTAGCACTACAGAAGAA